>NW_027361713.1:15805000-17005000 GCF_039654945.1 Dendrobates tinctorius | reverse complement strand
ATCAAGAGCCTGATCAAAAGTTATGACTGTCTTACACAAAGCCACTACTTGGCTATTAGCTTAACCTAGCGAATTTTTTCTATCTAGTTCCCTGTTCTCTGTGGTAAACCATCGCATACAATTTAACCACGTGGTTTCCACATTAACCCCCTCCAGCTGGGGTGTGCCAGCATATTTCTCTGCCTGCTTCCGTAACCACTCCATATTTACAGTGGTCTACAAGGACGAGTTTTACTCTGTCCTAGTATCAACAAATGCAATTTAAGCAAAGTTAGATACTCACACCTCTCTCGAATGGAAGACCTCCTGCAGGCTGGGTCGACCAGATATCAAAAGAGGTGCAGCCGTGATTCCAGCCTCACTCGTTAGCTTGCCAGGCGTCTCCCCACGCCCTTTTAAAGCTTCTTGCTACCCGGCACAACAAATTCTCACGTCCTTGTAGATAGCTTCTTCTTAGTTACTCATCTTTTTATAGTCTTTTTCTTTGTCCGTGGTTTTATTAAAAAAAATCGGGCAGGCGGTTTCAGAGCGATCACGAGAGGTTCTCCTTCAGGCTGGCTTCCTTTGACCGGTTTAACGTATGGCCATACGCGTTTCTTTTATTTTTTCTCTTCCTCTTCCCACCTCCAAGCCCTCATCTGCGGCTTCTTCCACAAAGGTTCTTCTGGAGGCCACTCTACGGAGCTGCTCCTCCTGGCTGGCAATCGCCACTTGTAAGAAAAAGTCCTACTGAGAGCTGGAAGAGTCGGGAAGAAGTTCCACAGACGATCTCTTATCAAGCTGAGGTTGAAGGTTTATTCGGAGATACACAGCAAGACAGATACAGAATAACAGAGGAGTTGGAATATGCGGGCAAAAACAAGAATTCAGACAGGCAGAGATTTGCTAGGAAGTCTGGCGATGATAAGGCTCTGTGCCCTGGCCATGGTGAGGCACAGTGGCATGATGGTGATGGAATGGCCCCGATCGACAGTAACAGGGGCTTCTTATACATTATCAGAACAAAGAAAGCTGCATTTTGCCGCAGAGGGCGTTAACATTATAATTCTAAGGCGTTTTCATGGTAATCTACAGAAACGTGGTTTAGAAAAGAGAATATAATGACATAATACGAAGATATTAATTAACATTTCTTCAAGCAACACTAAAACCCATAAGTCATTGGTATCTATGGCTACTGTCCTAAAATCTTATCATTGTCTCCAGTCTAGGTCCCTAAATTCTTACATCCTGACATTTTAACTACTCTACTCTTCGCTACCACACTATCACGTATAAGCATACTGACCATATATTTGGTAACCTGTGACCCTATTGATTGATCCAATCTTCCTCTACGCACATCGGCTGAGGTTGCTAGGAGACATGATCTCATTTTCCATCCTCCATTTAATACATTTTATCAGCCCTTTTGTAAAAGTTGAATCTTCTCTAACTTTCAACAAAATGGCTGCTAGAGACAACATGGCCGCTCAGTATATTATGACTGACCATTCTCTTACACACACCAGGGGTCAGACACACCAGAACAACAGTATAGCTGACAGAGAACCCTGGTAAAGAGTGAGTATAAATACCCCTCCCAGATCCAGAAAGAGGCCACGAACACTTAACCCTGTGAGTGCAGGGCAAGAACCCTGTTCAAACCATGACAGTACCCCCCTCTTAATGGGGGGCCACTGGACCCCCAGGCTTGTCTGGGTATCTGGCGTGGAAAGCCCGCACCAGACGATCGGCATGCACCGAACTGGCCGGAACCCATGACCGATCCTCCAGAGAGTACCCCTTCCAGTGTATCAGATACTGGAGTCTCCGGCGCACCCACCGGGAGTCAACAATGCGCCCTACTTCATACTCCAGCTGCCCCTCTACCAGCACTAGCGGAGCATTTGATGAGGGATCCTCTCTCACCGTACCAACAGGCTTTAACAGGGACCTGTGGAAGACATTAGAAATTTTAAAGGAGGTGGGCAGCTGCAGTCGGTAGGCTACTGGGTTAACAACCTCCACAACTTTGTATGGGCCAATAAACTTGGGGCCCAGCTTTATAGAAGGTATCTTAAGCTTGACATTGCGGGTGGATAGCCACACCTTCTCCCCTACTGCAAATGCTGGACCTGGCCCCCTCCTCCTGTCAGCAAACCGCTTATAGTTTTCCTGGGCCTTGGAAATATTCCTCTGAACCTCCCTCCAAAGAATTCTAAGACGTTGTGTCACATCCTCAGCACCAGGACAACCTGAATCCATACGGGAAAATTCTCCAAAATGTGGGTTAAAGCCATAGTTGACCTGAAAAGGAGACTTCCCAGTAGACTGACTCACACGACCGTTGAATGCAAACTCTGCCATGGGCAATACCTCACACCAGTCCTCCTGCCTGGAAGAGGCCAAGCATCTCAGAATCTGCTCCAACGATTGGTTCGTGCGCTCCGTCTGTCCATTAGACTCTGGGTGGTAGGCAGAGGAGAAGGACAACAAAATCCCCAGCTTTTTGCAAAAATCCCTCCAGAACCTGGCTACAAACTGTACCCCTCTGTCTGACACCACATTCATAGGCACTCCATGTAACCTAATTATATGCTGCATAAATAAGCGGGCCAGGGTTTCAGCAGATGGTAACGCGGGGAGAGGTACAAAGTGAGCTTGTTTTGAAAACCTATCCACCACCACCCATATCACCGAGTTGCCCCTGGAAGGGGGAAGATTTGTGATAAAATCCATGGACAAATGTGTCCATGGTCTATCCGGAATTGGCAAAGGCACCAATTCCCCGGCCGGCCGGACCTGAGAACTTTTAGAACGAGCGCACACCCCACATGCAGTCACAAACTTTTTAATATCTGTTACCATAGAGGGCCACCAGAAATCCCTCGCAATTGCCCCCCGGGTAGCTGCAATCCCAGGATGAGCACTCAACACAGAATCATGAAATTCCTGCATAAGTCCGAGACGGAAACGTTCCGGTACAAACAATTTACCCGGGGGTTTACCACCAGGAGCCCGAGCCTGGGCCTCCAAAATCCCTCTCTGTAACTCAGATGAGATTTCGGCCACCACTACTCCTGGCTGAAGAATGGAGGAGGGAGGTTCTGGAGGGGACACCGAATCAAAGCTTCGGGATAAGGCATCAGCCTTGATGTTTTTAGATCCCGGGCGGAATGTGATGGTAAACTGAAAACGAGAAAAAAAAGTGCCCACCGAGCCTGTCTGGGGGTCAATCTCTTGGCAGACTCGATATAGGCCAAATTTTTGTGATCAGTGATGACTGTAATGGGATGAACAGACCCCTCCAGGAAGTGCCTCCATTCTTCAAAAGCCAACTTTACCGCCAACAACTCTCTATTGCCGACATCGTAATTTCTCTCAGCAGAGGAAAATTTTTTAGAGAAGAAGGCGCAAGGCCTCAGGTTAGTAAGGGTAGGAGGGCCCTGAGACAAAACTGCCCCCACCCCCACTTCCGAGGCGTCAACCTCCACGACAAAAGGTCTTGACGGGTCGGGTTGTACCAATACAGGGGCTGAAGAAAAGCACTTTTTTAATGTCATGAAAGAGTTTTTTGCAGCTGCAGACCAATTTTTTACATCAGCTCCCTTGAGAGTGAGGTCCGTTAGAGGCTTTACCACCTGCGAAAAGCCCTTAATAAATTTCCTATAAAAGTTGGCAAAGCCCAAAAATCGTTGCAACCCTTTCAAGTCATGAGGTTGCACCCACTCCGTAACAGCCTGGACTTTCTTAGGATCCATGCGGAACCCCTCTCCTGACACAATCAACCCCAGAAAGGATACTTCTTGCATGAAAAATGAGCATTTTTCCAGCTTGGCATACAAATGATTCTCCCTCAGTCTCATGAGAACCATCCGCAAATGGTGCAAGTGAGATTGACTGTCCACCGAGTACACCAGAATGTCATCCAAATAGATAACCACAAAACGACCGATTAAATCAGAGAAAATTACATTAATAAAATTCTGAAAAACAGCAGGAGCGTTGGTGAGACCAAAGGGCATAACCAAGTTTTCGAACAGCCCTTCAGTCGTCAGGAATGCTGTTTTCCATTCGTCCCCTTCACGGACTCATAAGGTTATATGCCCCACGTAAATCCAGTTTAGAGAACCACTTGACCCCGGTGAGTTGGTTACATAAATCAGGAATTAGGGGGAGAGGGTATGTATTTTTCACAGTAATTTTGTTTAATTCCCGAAAGTCGAGGCACGGCCGCAAACCACCATCTTTTTTCTTAACAAAAAAGAAGCCCGCTGCCACAGGTGAAACAGAAGGCCTAATATGCCCTTTGCGGAGACTCTCAGTAATGTACTCCTTCATGGCTAGACGTTCGGGCCCGGACAAATTGAACAGGCGAGCCTTGGGTAACTTGGCTCCAGGGACTAGATTAATGGCACAATCAAAGGGTCTATGTGGTGGTAGCGCCTCAGCCTCACTTTCAGAAAATACGTCTTGAAAATCTTTCAGGCACTCCGGAATACCTTCCAGATCGACAGACGACACTGACACAGATTTTACTGGGGTGACAAGGGTTGTCAAGTTACAACATAGACCATTAGCCATACAACCCCACTGAATGATCTCCCCTGTGACCCAGTCAATAGTAGGATTGTGACGTTGAAGCCAAGGCATACCTAGTATCAGTCCAGCCGGCAGATTATTCATGACAAAACATCTTAATTTTTCCACGTGAGTGGAACCCACTTTCAGAGAAAAGGTATCAGTCATGAAACAAATTCCCTCCTGGGTGATAGGAGAAGAATCAATTGCCACGAGTTTAACAGGATCTTTTAACCTGACTGTCCCTATCTTATGAAAAGTCACAACTTTGGCATCGATCAGATTAATAGAAGAACCACAGTCAACAAAGGCGGTAGTCCCAACCGGGCCGCCTGTAAGTTCCAGTTCCACCGGAAGCAGAATTTTAGTAAGCGAGTAAAAGGGTACATGGGAGTCTGGGCAACCTCCTCGATTGTTACCCAGACTCAGTCGTTTTCCTGATGGCTTCACTGAAGAAGGGCAAGAAGGACAGTTCCTTCTCCAATGTCCAGCGTATCCACAGTAAAAGCACAATTGGTTGTTTCTTTGGTGTCTCCTCTCTTTTTCCTCCAATGACGTGGCACCAACCTCCATGGGCTCAGGACTAGATGCAGAGTCTCTCAGATTGGAGAATAAAGGGATCTCCTGCAGCATGACCCCTCTTGCCCGCAGCCTACGGTCCATGCGGACAGCCTGGATCATAGCGTCCTCCAAAGAATCCGGTGGAGGATGAAGGGCTAGGGCATCTTTCAAACGTTCGGACAGGCCTCTACAGAACAAACCCTGGAGGGCAGCGTCATCCCAGGAGACCTACGCTGCCCAGCGTCTGAACTCAGAGCAGAACCATTCAGCAGAGTTCCTTCCCTGTGTCACACTCATCACCATATCCTCTGCCAGACGCACTCTATCAGGCTCATCATAAATGTGCCCCAGAGCCTCAAAGAACAAATTCACAGACATGCGTTCAGGAGCAGAGGAAGAGAGAGAGAAAGCCCATGCCTGTGGAGCCCCCCGAAGTAGGGAAATGACGACCCCCACCCTCTGGAACTCATCCCCGGAAGAGCGGGGCCTCAGAGAAAAAAAAAGCTTGCATCCTTCTCTGAAAGACCTGAACTCCTTTTTATCCCCTGAGAAAGGGTCTGGCAATTTGACCGGAGATTCTGGGAATGCCAATGACACATCTCTATCCCCAGCACAAGAATCCCCTGTAGAGGCAGCCCCCTGTACCGTGTCCACCAACTGTTGCCGGGTCTGGGCCATCATGCGCTGTTCCACATTAAGTTTGTGGAACATTTGGGTCAGGTGCTTGACCTGATCAGCCAAGGCTTGTATGGGATCCATGAGGATAACACACTTTTTTTTTTTTTTTTCTCAGAGGGGGAAAAAAAAAAACTGAAATGGTCAGCTATAATATCAGGAACACCGCACTGCACTTGCTCACTGTGCCAGTGCGGGTGTCCTGAGTACAAAGACAGTACTCACAGATACCTGTGGAGCAGGGCAGCAGCGGTGACGATGCGTGCTTCAGAGTATCAGGACCTGAAGCACATGACTGCTGGGGGCGTGGCCTAAGCTCCACAGATCTAGGAGCTGCAGGGAAACTCCTAGAAAGGTAACTACGGGGCAATGTTACCAAGGGGCATAGACAGAGACAGAAACCAGACAAAGACAGGGTCAAAGCACCAGATAGCAATACAGTACCACGGGGTCTAGACAGAAAGGATAGTCAGGACGTAGCAATAGGTCAGAAAACCAGAACGGGCAATAGACGGTACAATAGGGACAAACTGTAACGGAGTAACGATAGCCAAGCCAGGAGGTCAGAACCGGAGAAGACAGTAGTACCAAAGCGAGAGACGGAGTACAGAGTGAGGGAACAGGCCGGGTCATACACGGGAATCAAACAAGCAACGGAGAATACACGCATACCAGGGGTCAGACACACCAGAACAACAGTATAGCTGACAGAGAACCCTGGTAAAGAGTGAGTATAAATACCCCTCCCAGATCCAGAAAGAGGCCACGAACACTTAACCCTGTGAGTGCAGGGCAAGAACCCTGTTCAAACCATGACACGGAGAACTACATAGCCTAAAGACAGAAATGGAAATCTAAACTGCCCCAGAGCAGACCCCAAAGCAATAGGCAGCCCCCAACATATAATGATGGTGAAGCAAGATGAAAAAACACTCACACAGATATAAAGATAGGCTGAGCAAATGCTGGGGCCCAAGCTAACTAAATAGGACAGAACAGAAAAGCTGCTGTCTGCAATCCGCCAAAACCCTCTCAAAAACAAGAGCCAACAGACTGATAGGGAAAAAAGCCCTGAAGACGCTAGGCTTCAAAAAGACTATATCAGTACTCAGGTATTTTCTGAAGACAGAGCAAAAAGGAATTCAGCTCACCCAGCAGGGGAAGGCAGAAATCCAGAAAAACGAGGCAAAACAAAACCAAAACACAAATGCAAAAAACAGAACAGAAAACTTAGCTTTTGAGGAGCAGGAATCAGACTGGTCTCCTAGAATCCCTCAGAGAAATCACCCGCAAGGCAGAAGGGTGTCGGCTGCCTTATATCCAGTCAGCAATTCCAGTCACCCAGTCATCATCATTCAGCTCAGGTGCTTTGTAATCAGCCTCACTACCTTCCTTCACCAGAAGAGGGAGTTCATCAGACCTCAATGGTGAAGGGAAAAATGAACTCACAACAGTACCTCCCCCTTGAGGAGGGGTCACCGAACCCTCATCCACGCCACCAGGGCGATCAGGGTGAGCCCGATGAAAGGCACGCACCAATCTTTTGGCATGAATATCAGAGGCAGAGACCCAGGAGTTATCCTCCTGACCATAACCCTTCCACTTAACCAAATACTGGAGTCTCCGTCTAGCCAGACGGGAATCCAGTATCTTCTCTACCTCATATTCCATGTTACCTTCAACTAATACAGGGTCCGGAGGTGCCACCCCAGGAACAACTGGTTCAACAAACCTCTTCAACAAGGACTTATGAAACACATTATGAATTTTAAATGTGACAGGAAGAGCCAAGCGAAAAGAGACCGGATTAATAATCGCCAAAATCTTGTAAGGTCCAATAAATCTAGGCTTAAACTTAGGAAAAGCCACCTTCATAGCGATATTTTTGATGATAACCAAACCATATCACCAACCTTAAACTGGGGACCAATGGTCCTATGTCAGTTGGAAAACCGCTGGGCCTTTTCCTGGGAGTGAGATAACTTATCCACCACTTGGTCCCAGATCTGATGCATTCTCTCCACCACAGTGTCAACACCTGGGCAGGCAGAAGGCTCCACCTGCCCTGAAGAAAATCGAGGATGAAACCCAAAGTTACAAAAAAAAGTTGACATCAAAGTGGCAGAACTAGCTCTATTATTTAAAGCAAATTCGGCCAAGGGCAAAAATGAAACCCAATCATCCTGATCAGCGGAAATAAAACATCTCAAATACGACTCCAAGGTGTGGTTTGTTCTCTCCGTCTGCCCATTGGTCTGAGGGTGAAAAACAGAGGAGAAGGACAACTGAATTCCCAGCTTGGAACAGAAAGTCCTCCAAAATCTAGACACAAACTGAACTCCTCTGTCAGATACAATGTTCTCAGGAATCCCGTGCAAGCGAACCACCTGTTGCAAAAACAGGGGCACCAACTCAGAGAAAGATGTTACAGGATCCTTTTGGGACAAAACAGCTCCTGCACCAATCTCAGAAGCGTCCACCTCTACCTGGAACGGGAGTGAGACATCGGGTTGTCGCAAAACCGGGGCAGAAGTGAATCTTCGCTTCAGCTCCTGAAAGGAAGAAACAGCCTCCGGAGACCAATTCAACACATCAGCACCCTTCTTAGTCAGATCAGTCAATGGCTTGGCAATACTAGAAAATTTTGCTATAAATTTCCGATAAAAATTAGCAAAACCCAAAAACTTCTGGAGGGCCTTCAAAGAAGTGGGCGGAACCCAATCATAAATGGCCTGTACCTTGGCCGGGTCCATTTCAATAGTTGACGGAGACAAAATAAATCCCAAAAATGAAATCCTCTGTACCCCAAAAAGGCATTTTGATCCTTTGACATACAGGGAATTCACCCTCAAGATCCGGAACACAGTCCGAACATGTTCCACATGAGAATCCCAATCCTTGGAGAAGATCAAAATATCATCCAGATAGATAATCAAAAATTTATCCACAAAGTCTCGGAAAATGTCGTTCATGAAGCACTGAAAGACAGAAGGGGCATTAGTGAGCCCAAAAGGCATCACCAGATACTCAAAATGTCCCTCCGGAGTGTTAAACGCCATCTTCCATTCATCCCCATGCTCAATGCGGATAAGATTATACGCCCCCCTGAGGTCAAGCTTGGTAAACCAGCAGGCACCTTTAACTCTGGAGAATAGATCCAAAATCAGGGGTAACAGATACTGATATTTAATAGTCATTTTGTTGAGGGCACGATAATCAATACAAGGCCTTAATGAACCATCCTTTTTGGCCACGAAAAAAAACCCGGCACCTAAGGGTGAAGAGGATGGTCTAATATGACCCTTCTCCAACACCTCCTTAATATAGGATCGCATAGCCTCGTGCTCGGGTACAGATAAAGTGAAGAGCCGACCCTTGGGAAATTTACACCCCAGGCTCAGTTCAATTGCACAGTCATAACTCCTATGAGGAGGCAAAGACGCAGACTCATTCTCACTAAATACATCATAAAAGTGCACCAAATAGTCAGGAACATCATGCGACTGAGGAGAGGTGGAAAAAACCGGAGCCTCACTAAGGGCACACCGACAACCCCAACTCACCACAGACACAGATTTCCAATCCAAAACTGGATTATGAATTTGCAACCAGGGAAACCCCAGAACAATGGTATCATGCAAATTATGCAACACCAAAAATCTGCAATTTTCTTGATGGTCTGGGGCGATCCGCATTACCACCTGGGTCCAAAACTGAGGTTTATTTTTCGCCAAAGGAGTAGCATCAATCCCCCTCAAAGGGATAGGCGTCCGCAGAGGTGTCATCGGAAATCCACAACGTTTAGCAAAAGCCAAGTCCATTAGGTTCAGGGCTGCTCCCCAATCCACAAAAGCCTTGGCGGAAAACGTGGACAGGGAGCAGATCAGAGTAATTGCCAGAAGAAACTTAGGTTGAACACCACCCACAGAAAACGTGTGTGCAAAACGTTTCTCTCGTTTAGGACAGACAGAAATAATATGCGAGGCATCTCCACAAAAAAAACACAGCTTATTACGCCTTCTGAACTCCTGATGTTGCTCCCTAGACAAAACTCTATCACATTGCATAGGTTCAGACACTTGTTCAACAGGCGGCAACACCTCTTGTGCAGTCCTGCGTTCACGTAAACGCCGATCAACCTGAATGGCTAATGACATAGAATCGTCAAGACCAGAGGGAACAGGAAATCCCACCATAGTATCTTTTACGGCTTCTGACAAACCCTTCCGAAAGATAGCTGCCAAGGCATTATCATTCCAGGTAGTAAGGACCGCCCACTTTCGGAATTTTTGACAGTACAATTCTGCAGAATCTCGACCCTGGCTCAATGCCAACAGGGTCTTTTCAGCCTGATCAATAGCATTAGGTTCGTCATACCTCAACCCCAAGGCTTGAAAAAATGCGTTCACATTAGACAGAATAGGATCATCTGGTTTCAAAGAAAACGCCGAATCCTGGGGATCGCCATGCAGCAAAGAGATGACAATTTTAATCTGCTGCGTGGAGCTCCCTGACGAGTTAGGCTTCAAGGCAAAAAATAATTTACAATTATTTTTGAAATTCAAAAATTTAGACCGATCCCCAAAAAACATATCAGGAGTAGGGATCTTTGGTTCAGCAGCATGTGAATGAGCAAGGTAGGCGGAAATTCCCCGCACTTCCGCAGCGAGCTGCTCCACACGATCAGACAATTGCTTTATCTCCATTGAGAGAAAAAAAAATTCCCCCTATGACCTCAGAGATATAGAGGAAAAAATATACACATTTTTTTTTTTTTACAAATCTTTCCTGCTATTGAGTACCCTAGGATCTGCAGTATGGCGGGTGATTCTGTTATGAATGAGTCACCGTAGGAGGCAAAAACAGTAATACTAACTAAGTCAAGAAAACCAGAGAAGTTGGCAGCTATCGGATTGCAGACCCCTGAACCTAACAACAACAACTAGCAGTAGCCGTGGGGGGTTCCTACGGTGCCCTAGACCCCTCGATCACAGCCGGAGAACTAAATAGCCTAAAGACAGAAAGGGAAATCTAAACTGCCCCAGAGCAGACCCCAAAGCAATAGGCAGCCCCCAACATATAATGACGGTGAAGCAAGATGAAAAAACACTCACACAGATAGAAAGATAGGCTGAGCAAATGCTGGGGCCCAAGCTAACTAAATAGGACAGAACAGAAAAGCTGCTGTCTGCAATCCGCCAAAACCCTCTCAAAAACAAGAGCCAACAGACTGATAGGGAAAAAAGCCCTGAAGACGCTAGGCTTCAAAAAGACTATATCAGTACTCAGGTATTTTCTGAAGACAGAGCAAAAAGGAATTCAGCTCACCCAGCAGGGGAAGGCAGAAATCAAGAAAAACAAGGCAAAACAAAACCAAAACACAAATGCAAAAAACAGAGCAGAAAACTTAGCTTTTGAGGGGCAGGAATCAGACTGGTCTCCTAGAATCCCTCAGCGAAATCACCCGCAAGGCAGAAGGGTGTCGGCTGCCTTATATCCAGTCAGCAATTCCAGTCACCCAGTCATCATCATTCAGCTCAGGTGCTTTGTAATCAGCCTCACTACCTTCCTTCACCAGAAGAGGGAGTTCATCAGACCTCAGTGGTGAAGGGGAAAATGAACTCACAACACAGTAGCCATGGAGCGTTCCTACGATGCCCTAGACGCCTCGGCACAGCCGGAGAACTAACTAAGCCTAAAGCCAGAAAGGTAAAATCTAAACTGCCCCGGAGCAGATCCCCAAAGGAATAGATAGCCCCCAAACATATATTGCCGGTGAGACAAGATGAGACACAAAGATAGGCAGAAAATAGACTGAGCAAATGATGGTGTCCAACCTGTCTAGATAGGACAGATCACGTAAAAACCCTAAAAATCCAACACATCTGATATACATAAAACCTGAGACCACACGACCTCACCCCAGCTAGATCAGCAATCTGGTGTGAACTGAAGGCAAAGCTTAAGATACTAATATAACAAAGGACTGAACAGACTGACACAAGCTGTAACATATGGAGCGGGGCCCAGTGCTGCCCCCAGCAGGGAGTATGCTGAACCCTCGCAACAAAGCAGAAAGCAAACAAAAGCACAATCAGATTAGCAAAAGAATCACTTAACTGAACCATGCAGATCAGGCAGGATACAAAAGAACTCAAAATGCACAAGGAGGAAATCACCAGCAACCACTAAGGGAAAGCCTGGTCACTTATATGCTCCCAGCCAGTAATCCCAGATTGCCAATCATCATCGTCAGGTGGCAAACTTCCATCAAACTGGCCAGCTCCACTACTCCCAGTAACCCCCAGAGGGAGCTCCTGCTCAGAAGTCCGAGGAAGAGAATTCACAACAGGCTGTCTTTCTCGTCCCATCTCTGAAAGTATGATTTTCTGTCTAGAACTGTGGATGGCCCATAACTTTCTGCCCGAAGCTCTGAATGAGACACGGCACCACCACTGGGTTCCGCTGGATTTTATCTGCACATAGAGACTAAATATGCCTACAGTATGTAATTCTTGGTAGTCATGCTTTATTATAACTCAATAACGCAGAGTGCTACAGGTGGCTGTCTGCCATAGGCGTATGGGGGAAGGAACGCCGATTCGGATTATGTTCTGGGCTAGTCTCAGAGATATTGCATTCTGTTATTAAAGGTAATTTTCCAGATTCATTACCTCAGAGTCTGCTGTGACTTACAGTGCCACACTGTGTCCATGTGCTTGAATCAGTTGGCCTGTAGCTGCAGGAGAGTTCACAACCTGGTGCTGATTAGTGGTCACCGAGCTTCAAAGGGTTTCTTCCTGTTTTCTAATTAAAGAAAAACATTACATGGCTTTTTATGGCCTTGGGGAATGCATGCCAAGGGAGGGAGCTCAGTGGTCTGAAGCAAGCATTTTTGGTTCAAACATATCTTGATGGGGAATTCCATCTGAAATCAAAATGATATAATTTTCCCATATCTCACAGGGCCTCAGTCAAGGCCATCTTCAAGGCTTGGAGAGCTTCTTCCTGGCTACCTCTCCATTGGATAGTCTGACTCTTTGAGCCCAACGGCACTCCCTTTAATAGTTCCAGCAGCGGAATGGCGATGCAGGTAAAATTCTTCATGAACCTTCAGTAGTACCCAGTAAGCCACTTAAAAGCCCGAATATCTTTCATTGTCTTCGGGGTGGGCCAGTTCTTTACCGCCACTATCATCTCACATGCAGGTGTTACTCCTTCAATGAATACGATGTGCCCCAGGTACTCGATTTGCTTACTGAAAAGGTGACCTCTTTGGGGCTTCACTTTCAGGCCGAGCTTCTGGCAATGACGTAGGTACCCGCAGCCCTGTCTTCCACATTACACAAGCACTGCACTCTGCTTTGCCGGGCACGCAGTATTCTTCACACCCACTGTCTCACCAGAGCGTTTGTGCAAGTTCTGCCTCTGTAACTGCGGAGTGGGCCGCACAACTCTCTCTGCTCTCACCGCCAGTGGGAAAGTGAGAGCTCTTTCCGGTGCTTCACGGTTACTGCCCGGCTTAGCCACACCCCCTCTCCTTGGGTCATGGGACCTTTTCTTTCTGATCTCTCATTCTTTCCCTCCAGCAACACTGGACGCAGCCTCGGCAGTCCTGGACCCAGCACAACACAGGCACCCGCAGCCCGGACTCCTTACACAGGCCTCTTACACCCCAGACTGACAACTGGGAACTGAGCTAACCACCATCTGCTCTTTTGCTAAATTACTAACTGCTTGAGAAACAGACTTGGAAAAAAAATATTTTAAATGCTGCATCAAATCAGGTTCAACAACATTAAATGAAGTAACAGAGTGCTCACCATCATCCATGTACTGTGGATGTCTACCATCTGGATTAGCTGCGCCCTCTGTCACAGGAGATATCTGAGGGAGAGAAGAAAGCCAGATTTCGGGTCCGTGGTCCGGTGGTCCTGCTTCATTCGGTGGTAAAAGAACTCCCCATGCTGCTCCAGCTGGGCTCCATTCAGATGCTTGCAGACCTTGCCTGACATCTTTGGATGCTCCTCCTGAATGGCCGGAATCTTCTCCCTGCCTCCGGTTAGCTGATCGCGGCGAGTTCTGTGGGAGATCACCTGCTCCTGTCCTGTGCATATGCGCTGATTGTCCTCTCGGTGCATGCTAAAACCCTATGTGCCAAATTAATTTATACCTATGCCTATGATAGATATTTTAGTCGTATTCATCTATACCTATGCCTATTTTAGATTATTTTTACCGTTTCATTTTCTTAATTTAGTTTTCCATTCCACTTCACTCTACTTGAAGCAGAGTAACCAATTTATTTACTTATGTATTTATTTGACATAAAGTTGCTATACATGAATGTAGGGGTTAACTTTTTTGAAAACTGAATAAAAGTTTTAAGATCCGTTTTTCTTATTGGAATAAGTTCATATTAGTACAACAAGGTTATCTTCCCAGTTTCATTTAGATCTTTCTAGGGATTCAGTCTTTATGTGCCCCCATATAATTCCATACCTATGCCTAGTGTGTTATAATGGTTGGAAACAGAATAACGGTCTTATGCTCCGGTTTTTTTATTGGAATAAGTTCATATTAGTACAACAAGGTTATCTTCCCAGTTTCATTAAGATCTTTTTAGGGATTCAGTCTTTATGTGCCGCCATATTCTGCCATACCTATGCCTAGTGTGTTATCATGGTTGAAAATAAAATAAGGGTTTTAAGCTCCTTTTTTTATTGGAATAAGTTCATATTAGCACAACAAGGTTATCTTATCAGTTTCATTAAGATCTTTATAGTGATTCAGTCTTTATGCGCCATATTCTTCCATACCTATGCCTAGTGTGTTATCATGGTTGGAAACAGAATAAGGGTTTTAAGCTCCGTTTTTTTATTGGAATAAGTTCATATTAGTACAAGGTTATCTTCCCAGTTTCATTAAGATCTATTTAGGGATTCAGTCTTTATGTGCCGCCATAATCTGCCATACCTATGACTAGTGTATTAACATGGTTGGAAACAGAATAAAGGTTTTAAGCTCCGGCTTTTTTATTGGAATAAGTTCATATTAGTACAACAAGGTTATCTTCCCAGTTTCATCAAGATCTTTTTAGGGATTCAGTCTTTATGTGCCGCCATATTCTGCCATATCTATGCCTAGTGTGCTATCATGGTTGGAAACAGAATAATGGTTTTAAGCTCCGGTTTTTTTATTGGAATAAGTTCATATTAGTACAACAAGGTTATCTTCCCAGTTTCATTAAGATCTTTTTTGGGATTCAGTCTTTATGCGCCGCCATATTCTGCCATACCTATGCCTAGTGTGTTATCATGGTTGGAAACAGAATAACGGTTTTAAGCTCCGTTTTTTTATTGGAATAAGTTCATATTAGTACAACAAGGCTATCTTCCAGGTTTCATTAAGATCTTTTTAGGGATTCAGTCTTTATGTGCCGCCAAATTCTGTCATACCTATGCCTTGTGTGTTATCATGGTTGGAAACAGAATAATGGTTTAAGCTCCAGTTTTTTTATTGGAATATTTTCATGTTAGTACAACAAGGTTATCTTCCCAGTTTGATTAAGATATTTTTAGGGATTCAGTCTTTATGCGCCATATTCTTCCATACCTATGCCTAGTGTGTTATCATGGTTTGAAATAGAATAAGGGTTTTAAGCTCCGTTTTTTTTATTGGAATAAGTTCATATTAGCACAAAAAGGTTATCTTCTCAGTTTCATTAAAATCTTTATAGTGATTCAGTCTTTATGCGCCATATTCTTCCATACCTATGCCTAGTGTGTTATCATGGTTGGAAACAGAATAAAGGTTTTAAGCTCCGTTTTTTTAATGGAATAAGTTCATATTAGTACAACAAGGTTATCTTCCCAGTTTCATTAAGATCTTTTTAGGGATTCAGTCTTTATGTGCCGCCATAATCTGCCATACCTATGCCTAGTGTGTTATCATGGTTGGAAACAGAATAAGGGTTTTAAGCTCCTTTTTTTTTATTGGAATATGTTCATATTAGTACAACAAGGTTATCTTCCCAGTTTCATTAAGATCTTTTTAGGGATTCAGTCTTTATGTGCCGCCATATTCTGCCATACCTATGCCTAGTGTGTTATCATGGTTGGAAGCAGAATAACGGTTTTAAGCTCCGGATTTTTTATTGGAATAAGTTCATATTAGTTCAACAAGGTTATCTTCCCAGTTTCATTAAGATATTTTTAGGGATTCAGTCTTTATGCGCCATATTCTTCCATACCTATGCCTAGTGTGTTATCATGGTTTGAAATAGAATAAGGGTTTTAAGCTCCGTTTTTTTTATTGGAATAAGTTCATATTAGCACAACAAGGCTATCTTCCCAGTTTCATTAAAATCTTTATAGTGATTCAGTCTTTATGCGCCATATTCTTCCATACCTATGCCTAGTGTGTTATCATGGTTGGAAACAGAATAAAGGTTTTAAGCTCCGTTTTTTTAATGGAATAAGTTCATATTAGTACAACAAGGTTATCTTCCCAGTTTCATTAAGATCTTTTTAGGGATTCAGTCTTTATATGCCACCATAATCTGCCATACCTATGCCTAGTGTGTTATCATGGTTGGAAACAGAACAACGGTTTTAAGCTCCGGCTTTTTTATTGTATTAAGTTCATATTAGTACAACAAGGTTATCTTCCCAGTTTCATTAAGATCTTTCTAGGGATTCAGTCTTTATGTGCCGCCATATTCTGCTATACCTATGCCTAGTGTGTTATAATGGTTGGAAACAGAATAACGGTCTTAAGCTCCGGTTTTTTTATTGGAATGAGTTCATATTAGTACAACAAGGTTATCTTCCCAGTTTCATTAAGATCTTTTTAGGGATTCAGTCTTTATGTGCCGTCATGTTCTGCCATACTTATGCCTAGTGTGTTATCATGGTTGGAAACAGAATAAGGGTTTTTAGCTCCGTTTTTTTATTGGAATAAGTTCATATTAGTACAACAAGGTTATCTTCCCAGTTTCATTAAGATCTTTTTAGGGATTCAGTCTTTATGTGCCGCCATATTCTGCCATATCTATGCCTAGTGTGTTATCATGGTAGGAAACACAATAACGGTTTTAAGCTCCGGCTTTTTTATTGGAATAAGTTCATATTAGTACAACAAGGTTATCTTCCCAGTTTCATTAAGATCTTTTTAGGGATTCAGTCTTTATGTGCCGCCGTTATGTGTTATCATGGTTGGAAACAGAATAACGGTCTTAAGCTCTGGTTTTTTTATTGGAATAAGTTCATATTAGTATAACAAGGTCATCTTCCCAGTTTCATTAAGATCTTTTTAGGGATTCAGTCTTTATGTGCCGCCATATTATGCCATACCTATGCCAAGTGTGTTATCATGGTTGGAAACAGAATAACGGTTTTAAGCTCCAGTTTTTTCATTGGAATAAGTTCATATTAGTACAAAAAAGGTTATCTTCGAAGTTTAATTAAGAACTTTTTAGGGATTCAGTCTTTATGTGCCGCCATATTCTGCCATACCTATCCCTAGTGTGTTATCAAGGTTGGAAACAGAATAACGGTTTCTAGCTCCGGTTTTTTATTGGAATAAGTTCATATTAGTACAACAAGGTTATTTTCCCAGTTTTAATAAGATCTTTTTAGGGATTCAGTCTTTATGTGCCGCCATATTCTGCCATACCTATGCCTAGTGTGTTATCATGGTTGGAAACAGAATAACGGTTTTAAGCACCGGTATTTTTATTGGAATAAGTTCATATTAGTACAACAAGGTTATCTTCCCAGTTTCATTAAGATCTTTTTAGTGATTCAGTCTTTATGTGCCATATTCTTCCATACCTGTGCCTAGTATGTTATCATGGTTGGAAGCAGAATAACGGTTTTAAGCTCCGTTTTTTTTTATTTGAATAAATTCATATTAGGACAACAAGGTTATCTTCCCAGTTTCATTAAGATCTTTTTAGGGATTCAGTCTTTATGTGCCGCCATATTCTGCCATACTTATGCCTAGTGTGTTATCATGGTTGGAAACAGAATAAGGGTTTTAAGCTCCTTTTTTTTTTATTGGAATATGTTCATATTAGTACAACAAGGTTATCTTACCAGTTTCATTAAGATCTTTTTAGGGATTCAGTCTTTATGTGCCGCCATATTCTGCCATATCTATGCCTAGTGTGTTATCATGGTTGGAAGCAGAATAACGGTTAGAAGCTCCGGCTTTTTTATTGGAATAAGTTCATATTAGTTCAACAAGGTTATCTCCCCAGTTTCATTAAGATCTTTTTAGGGATTCAGTCTTTATGTGCCGCCAATATGTGTTATCATGGTTGGAAGCAGAATAACGGTTAGAAGCTCCGATTTTTTTATTGGAATAAGTTCATATTAGTACAACAAGGTTATCTTCCCAGTTTCATTAAGATCTTTTTAGGGATTCAGTCTTTATGTGCCGCCATATTACGCCATACCTATGCTTAGTGTGTTGTCATGGTTGGAAACAGAATAACGGTTTTAAGCGCCGTTTTTTTTTTGGAATAAGTTCATATTAGTACAGCAAGGTTATCTTTCCAGCTTCATTAAGATCTTTTTAGGGATTCGGTCTTTATGTGCTGCCATATTCTACCATACCAATCCTTAGTGTGTTATCATGGTTGGAAACAGAATAACATTTTTAAGCGCCGTTTTTTTATTGTAATAAGTTCATATTAGTACAACAAGGTTATCTTCCCAGTTTAATTAAGATCTTTTTAGTGATTCAGTCTTTATGCGCCATATTCTTCCATACCTATGCCTAGAGTGTTATCATGGTTGGAAGCAGAATAACGGTTTTAAGCTCCGTTTTTTTTATTGGAATAAATTCATATTAGTACAACTAGGTTATCTTCCCAGTTTCATTAAGATCTTTTTTGGGATTCAGTCTTTATGTGCCGCCATATTCTGCCATACCTATACCTAGTGCGTTATCATGGATGGAAACAGAATAACGGTTTTAAGGTCCATTTTTTTTATTGGAATAAGTTCATATTAGTACAACAAGGTTATCTTCCCAGTTTAATTAAGATCTTTTTAGTGATTCAGTCTTTATGCGCCATATTCTTCCATACCTATGCCTAGAGTGTTATCATGGTTGGAAGCAGAATAACGGTTTTAAGCTCCGTTTTTTTTATTGGAATAAATTCATATTAGTACAACTAGGTTATCTTCCCAGTTTCATTAAGATCTTTTTTGGGATTCAGTCTTTATGTGCCGCCATATTCTGCCATACCTATACCTAGTGTGTTATAATGGTTGGAAACAGAATAACGGTCTTAAGCTCCGGTTTTTTTATTGGAATAAGTTCATATTAGTACAACAAGGTTATCTTCCCAGTTTCATTAAGATCTTTTTAGAGATTCAGTCTTTATGTGCCGTCATATTCTGCCATACTAATGCCTAGTGTGTTATGATTGGAAACAGAATAAGGGTTTTTAGCTCCGTTTTTTTATTGGAATAAGTTCATATTAGTACAACAAGGTTATCTTCCCAGTTTCATTAAGATGTTTTTAGGGATTCAGTCTTTATGTGCCACCATATTCTGCCATACCTATGCCTAGTGTGTTATCATGGTTGGAAACAGAATAACGGTTTTAAACGCCGGTATTTTTATTGGAATAAGTTCATATTAGTACAACAAGGTTATCTTCCCACTTTCATTAAGATCTTTTTAGTGATTCAGTCTTTATGCGCCATATTCTTCCATACCTGTGCCTAGTGTGCTATCATGGTTGGAAGCAGAATAACGGTTTTAAGCTCCGTTTTTTTTATTGGAATAAATTCATATTAGGACAACAAGGTTATCTTCCCAGTTTCATTAAGACCTTTTTAGGGATTCAGTCTTTATGTGTCGCCATATTCTGCCATACTTATGCCTAGTGTGTTATCATGGTTGGAAACAGAATAAGGGTTTTAAGCTCCTTTTTTTTATTGGAATATGTTCATATTAGTACAACAAGGTTATCTTCCCAGTTTCATTAAGATCTTTTTAGGGATTCAGTCTTTATGTGCCGCCATATTCTGCCTATACCTATGCCTAGTGTGTTATCATGGTTAGAAACAGAATACCGGTCTTAAGCTCCGATTTTTTTATTGGAATAAGTTCATATTAGTACAACAAGGTTATCTTCCCAGCTTCATTAAGATCTTTTTAGGGATTCTGTCTTTATGTGCTGCCATATTCTGCCATACCAATCCCTAGTGTGTTATCAAGGTTGGAAATAGAATAACGGTTTCAAGCTCCGTTTTTTTATTGGAATAAGTTCATATTAGTACAACAAGGTTATCTTCCTAGTTTCAATAAGAACTTTTTAGGGATTCAGTCTTTATGTGCCGCCATATTCTGCCATACCTATGCCTAGTGTGTTATCATGGTTGGAAACAGAATAACGATAAGTTCATATTAGTACAACAAGGTTATCGTCCCAGTTTCATTAAGATCTTTTTAGTGATTCAGTCTTTATGTGCCATATTCTTCCATACCTATTCCTAGAGTGTTATCATGGTTGGAAGCAGAATAACGGTTTTAAGCTCTGTTTTTTTTATTGGAATAAATTCATATTAGTACAACAAGGTTATCTTACCAGTTTCATTAAGATCTTTTTAGGGATTCAGTCTTTATGTGTCGCCATATTCTGCCATACATATGCCTAGTGTGTTATCATGGTTGGAAACAGAATAACGGTTTTAAGCTCCGTTATTTTTATTGGAATAAATTCATATTAGAACAACAAGGTTATCTTACCAGTTTCATTAAGATCTTTTTAGGTATTCAGTCTTTATGTGCCGCCATATTCTGCCATACCTATGCCTAGTGTGTTATCATGGTTGGAAACAGAATAACGATAAGTTCATATTAGTACAACAAGGTTATCGTCCCAGTTTCATTAAGATCTTTTTAGTGATTCAGTCTTTATGCACCATATTCTTCCATACCTATGCCTACCTAGTGTGTTATCATGGTTGGAAACAGAATAACGGTTTTAAGCTCCGGCTTTTTTTTGGAATAAGTTCATATTAGTACAACAAGGTTATCTTCCCAGCTTCATTAAGATCTTTTTAGGGATTCAGTCTTTACGTGCTGCCATATTCTGCCATACCAATCCCTAGTGTGTTAGCAAGGTTGGAAACAGAATAACGGTTTCAAGCTCCGTTTTTTTTATTGGAATAAATTCATATTAGTACAACAAGGTTATCCTCCTAGTTTCAATAAGAACTTTTTAGGGATTCAGTCTTTATGTGCCGCCATATTCTGCCATACCTATGCCTAGTGTGTTATCATGGTTGGAAACAGAATAACTAGAGTTGAGCGACTTTTGGTTTTTTAGGGTCGCGTTTCGTTTCGTGAAACCCGACTTTTCCAAAAGTCGGGTCGAGCAAGATCGTCCGATTATAGGGAAAAGTCGGGGTCGTCACGAAACACGAAACCCAATGTAAGTCAATGGGGAATAAAAGTCGGCAGTGAGAGGAGGACAGGAAACACACCAACAGTGCCCATTTGAATGCCAAATGCATCATTTCTTCTTACTTCAGCTTGTCAACCTTAATTAACTTCATAATACAAGTTACGCACTGAAAAATGGGGGTTATTTGGCTACAGTTGTGGGGGGGGGGGAGTGCTGGCTCCAGGTTTTCATGTGCCCTGGGCGAAAGAGCGCCCCTTTAACACATACCACAACTCATCATGCTCCGATACGGCAGAGAAATAGCGGTATAGTACAATGAAAAATACTTCACTTTTTACATCTCATGACGAGGCCCATCTATTTCTCCATACAGAATCATTGGTCCCATATAATGTTTGAAACAGTATATGATGAGCTCCACATAATGCTACAGTATATGTTGGTCCCCATGGATGAAGCTCCACTGTCTTATGGGCCCAAATAATGCTCCAAACATAATGGGCCCCATTTCTAATGCTCTAGTGTATAATGGGCCCTGTAAATGCTGCTCCAGTGTCTGATGTCCACCTTTGGAATGTTCCAGTGTATGGTGGGCCCCATCTATCATTCTCCAGAGTATAGTGCTCCCCAAAAATTGCTGTCCCAACGTTGAAAACATAGTAACATAGTTATTAAGGTTGAAGGGAGACTTTAAGTCCATCTAGTTCAACCCATATCCTATCCTAACTTGCCCTAACATGTTGATCCAGAGGAGGGCAAAAAACCCCCATGTAGCAACAGTAAGCTTCACATTGGGGAGAAAAATTCCTTCCCGACTCCACATACGGCAATCAGACTAGCTCCCTGGATCAACGCAATATTAAGGACACTAGTGTATATACCCTGTAATATTATACTTTTCAAGAAAGGCATCCAGTCCCTTCTTAAATTTTAGTAGTGAATCACTCATTACAACATCATATGGCAGAGAGTTCCATAGTCTCACTGCTCTTACAGTAAAGAATCCGCATCTGAGTATGCTTAAACCTTCTTTCCTCCAGACGTAGAGGATGCCCCCTTGTCCCCGTCACAGGTCTAAGTGTAAAAAGATCATTAGAAAGGTCTTTGTATTGTCCCCACATATATTTATACATTGTAATAAGATCACCCCTAAGCCTTCGATTCTCCAAACTAAATAACCCCAAGTGTAATAACCTGTCTTGGTATTGCAGACCCCCTAGTTCCCTAATAACCTTGGTCGCTCTTCTCTGCACCCGCTCCAGTTCAGCTATGTCTTTCTTATACACCGGAGACCAGAACTGTACACAGTATTCTAAGTGTGGTCGCACTAGTGACTTATATAGAGGTAAAATTATGTTCTCCTCATGAGCATCTATGCCACTTTTAATGCATCCCATTATTTTATTTGCCTTTGCAGCAGCTGCTTGACTCTGGCCACTAAATGTGAGTTTGTCGTCCACCCATACACCCAGGTCTTTTTCAGTGACTGTTTTGCCCAGTGTTTTACAATTAAGCACATAATTATACAACTTTTTCGTTCTACCCAAGTGCATGACCTTACATTTATCCCCATTAAAGCTCATTTGCCATTTATCAGCCCAAGCTTCTAGTTTACATAAATCCTCCTGTAATATAAAATTGTCCTCCTCTGTATTAATTACCCTGCAGAGTTTAATGTCATCTGCAAATATTGAAATTCTACTCTCTATGCCCCCTACAAGGTCATTAATAAATATGTTAAAAAGAAGCGGGCCCAAAACTGACCCCTGTGGTACCCCACTGCTAACCGTGACCCAATCCGAGTGTGCTCCATTAATAACCACCCTTTGTTTCCTATCCCTGAGCCAGCTCTTAACCCACCTAAACATATTTTCCCCTATCCCCATTGTTCTCATTTTATGTATCAACCTTTTGTGTGGCACCGTATCAAAAGCTTTTGAAAAGTCCAAAACAATCAAATAAGTCTCCTCGCTAGGGAATCCCTGTACTTGTCTGGACTCCTCATCGTCCCCATCTTCCATCTCACTGCACAGTATTTCAACTTTGCAAGTGCTGTGATCCTGAGCAAGCAGGGGGGGCCCACTCGTTGGCGACGGCACTGGCACAGGGCCCCTGATAGTACTGTGGTGTGTCTGATGGCGGGTGGGCCGAACCTGCACTTTCATCTGCAGCTTCCTCTTTGTCACCGTGTAAGATGGAACTGTATATGGGAAGGGTAACCTGAGTTTCATCAGGGTCAGATTCATGCCGTGTAGCGTGCGAGGGGAATGTAGTGGTCTGGGTCAATGTACCAGCAGATTCATCGAGCAGTGGCTGGGCATCAGTGCACTTGTGTCGCCCCCAGGAGTACGGTCGCCACAGTGGCATTACCTTCTTCCTAGGGAGTGTGATGTCATGCTTGGGAGCAACGAACGATCTCTCTAGCAGGTTAACTGATTGGGCGGCGTTATTCCCACGAGTCATGACCCTCCAAACAGCGTTCATGAAGGCAAAGAGTTTGTTTTACGTAGGCAGTATGGTTGCAAAGCTGAACCTTAAAGGAATGTCCAGAAGGGCACCACCAGGAGTGGAGCCTACGGTTAAATTCGACTCCACCTGGGAAACCTCAACCATGCCAGCTACAGAACAGATGCACACATTGCAAGCTTAATTCCGTTAACGAACGAGACTCCATCATGCCCCGCGGTCCGAGTCCGGCTTACTAGAGGGACACGTGAGGCTCTGGCACATGAGATTGGCCAATAACTGGTGTGTCATGCCCTTACATGTCCGTGGCTGCTTGTGCGCTACACTGAAAAGGCCAGCGTTTGTCGCTTACAGGTGCAGATAACCCGCTGAACAACGTTAGTGATGGGGATCACTGATTACAATTATTACCCGCGAACAATGATTTCCCAGTAAGTGCAGGTCAACCGCAGTTCCGGAATTAGGCCTAACCGTCATTCCTGAAAAAATGAAAAACTTACGTTTGCAAACCACAGGTGCTGTAGCTTGCTTAACAGCTCGCCAGCCGTTCTCACGCCCACTATGGATTACACGTGATTGCACAAAGGTGAGAAAGGGTACCGTATCGCCAGATAACATGTATGGATAGCGTACACATTCAAAATATATGTCTATACATCAGGAGGCAGGCTCAGACGGTGTTAGGCCCATTATGGATTGCACGTGATTGCACAAAGGTTAGAAAGGGTACCGTATCCCCAGATAACATGTATGGATAGTGTACACATTCAAAATATATGTCTATACATCAGGAGGCAGGCTCAGACGGTGTTAGGCCCAGTATGGATTGCACGTGATTGCACAAAGGTTAGAAAGGGTACCGTATCCCCAGATAACATGTATGGATAGCGTACACATTCAAAATATATGTCTATACATCAGGAGGCAGGCTCAGACGGTGTTAGGCCCAGTATGGATTGCACGTGATTGCACAAAGGTTAGAAAGGGTACCGTATCCCCAGATAACATGTATGGATAGCGTACACATTCAAAATATATGTCTATACATCAGGAGGCAGGCTCAGACGGTGTTAGGCCCAGTATGGATTGCACGTGATTGCACAAAGGTTAGAAAGGGTACCGTATCCCCAGATAACATGTATGGATAGCGTACACATTCAAAATATATGTCTATACATCAGGAGGCAGGCTCAGACAGTGTTAGGCCCAGTATGGATTGCACGTGATTGCACAAAGGTTAGAAAGGGTACCGTATCCCCAGATAACATGTATGGATAGCGTACACATTCAACATATATGTCTATACATCAGGAGGCAGGCTCAGACGGTGTTAGGCCCAGTATGGATTGCACGTGATTGCACAAAGGTTAGAAAGGGTACCGTATCCCCAGATAACATGTATGGATAGCGTACACATTCAAAATATATGTCTATACATCAGGAGGCAGGCTCAGACGGTGTTAGGCCCAGTATGGATTGCACAAAGGTTAGAAAGGGTACCGTATCCCCAGATAACATGTATGGATAGCGTACACATTCAAAATATATGTCTATACATCAGGAGGCAGGCTCAGACGGTGTTAGGCCCAGTATGGATTGCAAGTGATTGCACAAAGGTTAGAAAGGGTACCGTATCCCCAGAAAACATGTATGGATAGCGTACACATTCAAAATATATGTCTATACATCAGGAGGCAGGCTCAGACGGTGTTAGGCCCAGTATGGATTGCACGTGATTGCACAAAGGTTAGAAAGGGTACCGTATCCCCAGATAACATGTATGGATAGCGTACACATTCAAAATATATGTCTATACATCAGGAGGCAGGCTCAGACGGTGTTAGGCCCAGTATGGATTGCACAAAGGTTAGAAAGGGTACCGTATCCCCAGATAACATGTATGGATAGCGTACACATTCAAAATATATGTCTATACATCAGGAGGCAGGCTCAGATGGTGTTAGGCCCAGTATGGATTGCACGTGATTGCACAAAGGTTAGAAAGGGTACCATATCCCCAGATAACATGTATGGATAGCGTACACATTCAAAATATATGTCTATACATCAGGAGGCAGGCTCAAATGGTGTCAGGCACAGTATGGATTTGACTGCCCAGACTACACAGCGGAGGAGCAGGGAGAGGTAAAGATTGCAAATGCTGGGGCCCTGCCCAAGCAAGGGGGGCCCATTCGTTGGCGTTGGTACTGGCACTGGGCCCCTCATAGTACGGCAGTGTGTCTGACGGCGGGTGTGCACCACCACCGTCCTCTAACACTTGATTGCACTATGAGGGACCCTGTGCCAGTGCCCGCGCCCAAGAGTCGGCCTACCCACCTCTCCAGGGCAACGGCACTCGCACGGTGTCGTGCGCTAGGTGGTGACCCTGGCCATGGGGGGGAGGCAGCACAGTTAGGGAGTTTTTGAAAGTGGCATATGTTGATGTTGGACATTCAGCTGATGCAAAAGGCAAAATAGGTCAAGTCCCAGGAAGAGGTGGACCAAAGCAAGCCATTTTTCTGTCACCCTATGTGTCATCAGGGGAAGGTGGGACAAAATCCTTGGAAACCCATGCATGGTTCATTTTAATGAAGGTTCGTTCGTCCACATTTTGGGTTGACAGACGGGTCATTTTTTCTGTCAGGATTGATCCAGCTGCACTGAAGACTCTTTCCGATAGCACACTTGCAGCTGGGCAAGCGAGCTCCTGTAAGGCATATTGTGCCAATTCAGGCCAGGTGTCCAGTTTAGCGGCCCAATAGTCAAAGGGGAATGACCTGTGTGGGAGAACATCGATATGGGAGGAAAAGTAGTTTGTAACCATAGTTGACAACTGCTGTCTCCTGTCACTTTCCATCGATGCAGTATTACCAGTTGTGTGAGCGGTACTTGAAAAATTAGTCCACAACATTGTCATGACACCCCTGTCTCCAACGCCATTTCTGCTGTGTGCACCACGAACACCTCTGCCAAGCTGCCCCCGGCCCGTACGGCTCGTGTGAGAACTTTCACCGCTGCTGTGTGCTGGGAATGCCTCAAGCAACCGATTTACCAGAGTTGCTTGTTTATTAGCCAATATTAGGTCAAGGTTCTCCTGTGGCATGATGTTTTGTAATTTGCCTTTATAGCGTGGATCCAGGATGCTGGCCAACCAGTAGTCGTCATCGTTCATCATTTTGGCAATGCGTGGGTCCCTTTTTAGGATCTGCAAGGCATAATCTGACATGTGGGCCTATGTTCCCGGTGTCAATGATGCACTGCGAGTGCTGGTTGGAGGAGCACTTTCTGGCAAATCCACATCCCTCCAGTCACGCACAAACCCTGTACCAGACCTTGCCACGCCAACATTTTCACTTGCCCCACGAGATGCATCCTCCTCCCCTAAGTAATCATCTCCATCATCCTCCTCCTCCTCCTCCTCTTCTTCCTCCACCTCGTCCAGGAGAGGTCCCTGAGCAGACAATGGCTGAATGTCATCAAGGATTCCCTCCTCCTCTTCCTCCTCATCAACATTGGCTGCAGAAGCCTGCTCCTTAAGGTGCGTCAAAGTTTGCATGAGCAGACGCATAAGTGGGATGCTCATGCTTAGGATGGCGTCGTCTGCGCTTACCAGCCGTGTGCATTCCTCAAAACACTGAAGGACTTTACAGAGGTCTTTCAGCTTCGACCACTGCACACCTGTCAACTCCATGTCTGCTCTCAAAGTGACTGGCCGTGTATCCTCCCACAAATGCATTATGGCCTGCCTCTGCTCGCACAGCCGCTCCACCATGTGCAGGGTGGAGTTCCACCTTGTTGCAATGTCGATAATGAGGCGGTGGTTGGGAAGGTGGAGCAATCGCTGCAGCTTCTGAATACGAACGGAGTGTACAGGCGACCGGCGGATGTGCGCGCACAGTCTTCGCACCTTCTGGAGCAGGGCTGTTAACTCCGGATAATTTTTGAGGAAGCACTGCACCACCAGGTTCAAGGTGTGAGCCAAGCAAGGTATGTGGCTGAGTTTTGAAAGGGCTATGGCTGCCACAAAATTACGGCCGTTATCACTAACTACCTTGCCTGCCTCAAGATGTACACTGCCCAGCCATGACTCAGTTTGTCGCTTCAAGTACTCGGCCAGCACCTCGGCGGTGTGTCTGTCGCCCAAACACATCATCTGCAACACAGCCTGCTGACGCTTTCCACTAGCTGCTCGATAGGGGGACACCTCGTGTGCAACAGTGGCAGCTGCAGATGGAGTGCTCGTACGACTGCGCTCTGTGGACGAGCTTTCGCTTATGGAGGAGGAGGAGGAGTGTCGAACGCCTACAGCCAACTGTTTCCAATACCGTGGGCTAGGCAGCACTGTCCCACCACCGCTGTCCCCTGTGGACCCTGCATCCACCACATTAACCCAGTGCGCAGTGATAAACACGTAACGGCCCTGGCCATGCCGACTGGACCATGCATCAGTTGTGAGGTGCACCTTTCCGCTCACTGACTGCTTGAGTGCATGGACAATGCGGTCTTTCACATGAAGGTGGAGGGCTAGGATGGCTTTGCGAGAGAAGAAGTGGCGACTGGGTAGGTCATAGCGTGGTACTGCATAGGCCATGAGTTCGCGGAAAGCTGCACTTTCCACCAACCGAAAGGGCATCATCTCAAACGAGATTATTTTGGCAATGTTGGCGTTCAAACCCAGTGTACGCGGATGAGAGACTGAGTACTTTCTTGACCTACTCATAGTGTCTGGGAGGGTGAGCTGGACTTGAGAGCTGCATATGGTGGAAGTAGCGGTGGACAGGGCGGACTGAGAGAGGGTTGATGATGGTGATGGAGTTGGTGTTCTTTCTGATGGCCTAGAATCAGTCTTTCGTTGATATAACAGTGGGATTCCCTGACTGCTGTGGCCTTGCAACGACACCTCAACATTTGCTGCTGTGCTAACCGGTGGGCTTACAGTGGGGGAAACAATGTAGCGTTGCTGACTACCTTCGTTGTGATCAGTTGCACATGTGGCACTTGAGGTTTGGTGTTGTGTCCACGCTTGCAAGTGCATGGTGGTTAAATATCTAAGCATGCAACTGGTATTCAAATTTTTCAGATTTTTCCATCGGCTAAAGGTCTTTGCGCACTTCTTACAGATAACCTTGGCCTGATCATGAGGATTTTGTTCAAAAAAGTGCCACACTGCACTCTTCCTACTTTGGCAGACATTTTGCAGCCTAGCACGCTGTGATCTTTTGACCCTCTGGACAAGCTGTCCAGCAACTCTTTTGATTTTTGGAACCTGTCTTTGGAGTGCTCCGGGCCTGCCAGATAACAGCTGTTGCGATGTCGATGTCTGCTGTGGATGCTCCTCATCTGAGCTTTTGGAAGCAGCACCCTCTTCCCCCAATGGATGCCAATCTGGGTCAACAACTGGGTCATCCATCACCTCCTCTTCAATGTCATGTGCACCTTCCTCTGTGTCACCGTGTATGGTGGTATAGTGTGCGGGAAGGGGCACCTGAGTCTCATCAGGGTCAGAATCTGGCTCTGTACACTGCGAGGACAATGTAGTGCTCTGAGTGAATGTACCAGCAGAATCATCCATCAGCGGCTGTGCATCAGTGCATTCCATGTCAGATTCATCTTGGCCTGGGTAATTCACCATTTGACTTGATAATCCAGGCATGGTATGTGAAAACAGCTCCATGGAGTAATCAGTAGTATGGCCTGCGTCATCCTTCAATCTTGGTTGGAGTGAAGGACACAAGGAAAGGTGTGGTTCATGAACATGAGCCTCCAATGATGACTCAGTGCTTTCACTTTTTACAACTGAAGAAGAGGAGGCGATAGAGCTGGAGGCTGAGTCAGCAATGTAAGACAAAACTTTTTCCTGATGCTCTGGCTTTAAAAGCGGTTTGCCAACTCCTAGAAAACTAAGCCTTCGAAGCCTTATGCAACCAGACGATGACGCAGGCTCAACACCTCCTGCATTCTGTCCTATTTTGCTCTTGCCACTACCATCAGATCCACCACCAACACCATCATTACCAGCTGCCAACCCCCGCCCAATTCCACGGCCTCTTCCACCAGCCTTCCTCATTTTTCGTAGAAATGTAGACAAAATCCAACAAACTATATAGTAATGTAAAACAAGGTACAAGGTGTCTATAGGACAGGGGAGATTTTGAATTTCTGCTCACACTAGTGGACACTGGACACTTTTGGATTGTGTGAGGCCCACTGAATATCTGAGCGCTATGTCACAGGCTCGATGGCACAGCTGTGACCAAAGTGACTAGAGGATAAGTGAGATTTTGAATTTCTGCAGACACTTGTGGACACTGGACACTTTTGGATTGTGTGAGGCCCACTGAATATCTGAGCGCTATGTCACAGGCTCGATGGCACAGCTGTGACCAAAGTGACTAGAGGATAAGTGAGATTTTGAATTTCTGCAGACACTGGACACTTTTGGATTGTGTGAGGCCCACTGAATATCTAAGTGCTATGTCACAGGCTCGATGGCACAGCTGTGACCAAAGTGACTAGAGGATAAGTGAGATTTTGAATTTCTGCAGACACTTGTGGACACTGGACACTTTTGGATTGTGTGAGGCCCACTGAATATCTGAGCGCTATGTCACAGGCTCGATGGCACAGCTGTGACCAAAGTGACTAGAGCATAAGTGAGATTTTGAATTTCTGCACACACTAGTGGACACTGGACACTTTTGGATTGTGTGAGGCCCACTGAATATCTGAGCGCTATGTCACAGGCTCGATGGCACAGCTGTGACCAAAGTGACTAGAGGATAAGTGAGATTTTGAATTTCTGCTCACACTAGTGGACACTGGACACTTTTGGATTGTGTGAGGCCCACTGAATATCTGAGCGCTATGTCACAGTCTCGATGGCACAGCTGTGACCAAAGTGACTAGAGGATAAGTGAGATTTTGAATTTCTGCAGACACTTGTGGACACTGGACACTTTTGGATTGTGTGAGGCCCACTGAATATCTGAGCGCTATGTCACAGGCTCGATGGCACAGCTGTGACCAAAGTGACTAGAGGATAAGTGAGATTTTGAATTTCTGCACACACTAGTGGACACTGGACACTTTTGGATTGTGTGAGGCCCACTGAATATCTGAGCGCTATGTCACAGGCTCGATGGCACAGCTGTGACCAAAGTGACTAGAGGATAAGTGAGATTTTGAATTTCTGCTCACACTAGTGGACACTGGACACTTTTGGATTGTGTGAGGCCCACTGAATATCTGAGCGCTATGTCACAGTCTCGATGGCACAGCTGTGACCAAAGTGACTAGAGGATAAGTGAGATTTTGAATTTCTGCAGACACTTGTGGACACTGGACACTTTTGGATTGTGTGAGGCCCACTGAATATCACAGCGCTATGTCACAGGCAGAAATTGGCTAGTGTATCACAAACTACAAGGTGTATGTAGAATTGGGCAGAGTAGGAATCTCCCTAGAGTGCAGGTCTGTAAGAACGGAACATGTCCTCGACTTATTCTCACAGAGTGACACAGATAGCTTCACGGTGGCTGTGATAACAGCCGTTACACGGTACTGTGTGAGGAGCGTACACCGCTGTATGGTGTGAAAAAATGCACGCTCAGTACCTCAGCAGAACAAAAAAAAAAAAAATTGGGATTGCTTTTAAAAAAGCAGTTTGCAGCTCAGTACCTCAGCAGGACAAAAAAATAAAATTGGGATTGCTTTTAAAAAAGCAGTTTGCAGAGCAGTGGGTAAACAGCAATGCAGCTGTCAGGAAGCCTTAGAAGGCAGCCCAACAACCAACACCACTGATACACCACAATATAGCCTCCCCTTGCACTGCACACACAGTGACTGGTGTGTTGTACAGGCACAATCGCTAGCAGCAGAAGCAGTTTTTTTTTTCTTCTTCCCTGCCTAACGCTCTCCCTACAGAATCAGCAGCAACCTCTCCCTATGCTAAGATCGGCAGAAGTTAGATGGCGGTCGGCGTGCACGCCCTTTTATACCCCCTGTGACGCCCACCAAAGCAAGCCAATGACTTGCATGCCCTTCTGAAAGATGGTGGTGACCCGTGCCTATGTCATTACGTTGCCCACAGTGTCCGTGGATCCTGATTGGCTGAAAAAGAGCGCAAAACAAACTTTTGAAACGCGACTTTGGCGCGTAAGTCGCCGACCTCGTGGCCGACCTCATCCTAGGGTGGGGTTTGGTTTCATGAAACCCGACTTTGCCAAAAGTCGGGGACTTTTGAAATTGACCGACCTGTTTCGCTCAACTCTAAGAATAACGGTTTTAAGCGCCGGTTTTTTTATTGGAATAAGTTCATATTAGTACAACAAGGTTATCTTCCCAGTTTCATTAAGATCTTTTTAGTGATTCAGTCTTTATGCGCCATATTCTTCCATACCTATGCCTAGAGTGTTATCATGATTGGAAGCAGAATAACGGTTTTAAGCTCCGTTTTTTTTATTGGAATAAATTCATATTAGTACAACAAGGTTATCTTCCCAGTTTCATTAAGATCTTTTTAGGGATTCAGTCTTTATGTGCCGCCATATTCTGCCATACCTATGCCTAGTGTGTTATCATGGTTGGAAACAAAATAACGGTTTTAAGCTCCGTTATTTTTATTCAAATAAATTCATATTAGTACAACAAGGTTATCTTACCAGTTTCATTAAGATCTTTTTAGGTATTCAGTCTTTATGTGCCGTCATATTCTGCCATACCTATGCCTAGTGTGTTATCATGGTTGGAAACAGAATAACGGTTTTAAGCGCCGGTTTTTTTATTTGAATAAGTTCATATTAGTACAACAAGGTTATCGTCTCAATTTAATTAAGATCTTTTTAGTGATTCAGTCTTTATGCACCATATTCTTCCATACCTATGCCTAGTGTGTTATCATGGTTGGAAACAGAATAACGGTTTTAAGCTCCGGCTTTTTTATTGCAATAAGTTCATATTAGTACAACAACAACGAGGTTATTTTCCCAGTTTCATTAAGATCATTTTAGGGATTCAGTTTTAATGTGCCGCCATATTCTGCCATACCTATCCCTAGTGTGTTATCATGGTTGGAAGCAGAATAACGGTTTTAAGCTCTGTTTTTTTAATTGGAATGAATTCATATTAGTACAACAAGTTTATCTTAACAGTTTCATTAAGATCTTTTTAGGGATTCAGTCTTTATGTGTCGCCATATTCTGCCATACCTATGCCTAGTGTGTTATCAAGGTTGGAAACAAAATAACGGTATTAAGCTCTGTTCTTTTTATTGGTATAAATTCATATTAGTACAACAAGGTTATCTTCCCAGTTTCATTAAGATCTTTTTAGGGATTCAGTCTTTATGTGCCGCAATATTCTGCCATGCATATGCCTAGTGTGTTATCATGGTTGCAAACAGAATAACGGTTTTAAGCTCCAGTTTTTTTACTGGAATAAGTTCATATTAGTACAACAAGGTTATCCTCCCAGTTTCATTAAGATATTTTTAGGGATTCAGTCTTTATGTGGCGCCATATTCTTCCATACCTATGCCTAGTGTGTTATCATGGTTGGAAATAGAATAAGGGTTTTAAGCTCCGTTTTTTTATTGGAATAAGTTCATATTAGTACAACAAGGTTATCTTCCCAGTTTCATTAAGGTCTTTTTAGGGATTCAGACTTTATGTGCCGCCATAATCTGCCATACCTATGCCTAGTGTGTTATCATGGTTGGAAACAGAATAACGGTTTTAAGCTCCGGCATTTTTATTGGAATAAGTTCATATTAGTACAAGAAGGTTATCTTCCCTTTTTCATTAAGATATTTTTAGGGATTCAGTCTTTATGTGCCGCCATATTAAGCCATACCTATGCCTAGTGTGTTATCATGGTTGGAAACAGAATAACGGTTTTAAGCTCTGGTTACTTTATTGGAATAAGTTCATATTAGTACAACAAGGTTATATTCCCAGCTTCATGAAGATCTTTTTAGGGATTCAGTTTTTATGTGCCGCCATATTCTGCCGTACCTATCCCTAGTGTGTTATCAAGGTTGGAAACAGAATAACGGTTTCAAGCTCCGTTTTTTTTATAGGAATTAGTTCATATTAGTGCAACAAGGTTATCTTCCCAGTTTCAATACGATCTTTTTAGGGATTCAGTCTTTATGTGCCACCATATTCTGCCATACCTATGCCTAGTGTGTTATCATGGTTGGAAACAGAATAAGGGTTTTAAGTGCCGTTTTTTTTATGGGAATAAGTTCATATTAGTACAATAAGGTTATCTTCCCAGTTTCATTAAGATCTTTTTAGGGATTCAGTGTTTATGTGCCGCCATATTCTTCCATACCTATGCCTAGTGTGTTATCATGGTTGGAAACAGAATAACGGTTTTAAGCTCTGGTTACTTTATTGGAATAAGTTCATATTAGTACAACAAGGTTATATTCCCAGCTTCATGAAGATCTTTTTAGGGATTCAGTTTTTATGTGCCGCCATATTCTGCCGTACCTATCCCTAGTGTGTTATCAAGGTTGGAAACAGAATAACGGTTTCAAGCTCCGTTTTTTTTATAGGAATTAGTTCATATTAGTACAACAAGGTTATCTTCCCAGTTTCAAAACGATCTTTTTAGGGATTCAGTCTTTATGTGCCGCCATATTCTGCCATACCTATGCCTAGTGTGTTATCATGGTTGGAAGCAGAATAACGGTTTTAAGCTCAGTTTTTTTTTTTTTGGAAAAAATTCATATTAGTACAACAAGGTTATCTTCCCAGTTTCATTAAGATCTTTTTAGGGATTCAGTCTTTATGTGTCGCCATATTCTGCCATATTATGCCTAGTGTGTTATCATAGTTGGAAACAGAATAACGGTTTTAAGCTCCATTTTTTTTTATTGGAATAAGTTCATATTTGTACAACAAGGTTGTCTTCCCAGTTTCATTAAGATCTTTTTAGGGATTCAATCTTTATGTGTCGCCATATTCTGCCATACCTATGCCTAGTGTGTTATCATGGTTGGAAACAAAAAAACGGTATTAAGCTTCGTTCTTTTTATTGGAATAAATTCATATTAGTACAACAACGTTATCTTCCCAGTTTCATTAAGATCTTTTTAGGGATTCAGTCTTTATGTGTCATATTCTTCCATACCTATGCCTAGTGTGTTATCATGGTTGGAAACAGAATAACGGTTTTAAGCTCCAGCTTTTTTATTGGAATAAGTTCATATTAGTACAACAAGGTTATCTTCCCAGTTTCATTAAGATCTTTTTAGGGATTCAGTCTTTATGTGCCGCCATAATCTGCCATACCTATGCCTAGTGTGTTATCATGGTTGGAAACAGAATAACGGTTTTAAGCTCCGGCATTTTTATTGGAATAAGTTCATGTTAGTACAAGAAGGTTATCTTCCCTGTTTCATTAAGATATTTTTAGGGATTCAGTCTTTATGTGCCGCCATATTAAGCCATACCTATGCCTAGTGTGTTATCATGGTTGGAAACAGAATAACGGTTTTAAGCTCTGGTTACTTTATTGGAATAAGTTCATATTAGTACAACAAGGTTATATTCCCAGCTTAATGAAGATCTTTTTAGGGATTCAGTTTTTATGTGCTGCCATATTCTGCCATACCTATCCCTAGTGTGTTATCAAGGTTGGAAACAGAATAACGGTTTCAAGCTCCGTTTTTTTTATAGGAATTAGTTCATATTAGTACAACAAGGTTATCTTCCCAGTTTCAATAAGATCTTTTTAGGGATTCAGTCTTTATGTGCCGCCATATTCTGCCATACCTATGCCTAGTGTGTTATCATGGTTGGAAACAGAATAAGGGTTTTAAGTGCCGGTTTTTTTTATGGGAATAAGTTAATATTAGTACAACAAGGTTATCTTCCCAGTTTCATTAAGATCTTTTTAGGGATTCAGTGTTTATGTGCCGCCATATTCTTCCATACCTATGCCTAGTGTGTTATCATGGTTGGAAGCAGAATAACGGTTTTAAGCTCCATTTTTTTTTATTGGAATAAGTTCATATTTGAACAACAAGGTTGTCTTCCCAGTTTCATTAAGATCTTTTTAGGGATTCAATCTTTATGTGTCGCCATATTCTGCCATACCTATGCCTAGTGTGTTATCAAGGTTGGAAACAAAAAAACGGTATTAAGCTCCGTTCTTTTTATTGGAATAAATTCATATTAGTACAACAAGGTTATCTTCCCAGTTTCATTAAGATCTTTTTAGGGATTCAATCTTTATGTGCCGCCATAATCTGCCATACCTATGCCTAGTGTGTTATCATGGTTGGAAACAGAATAACGGTTTTAAGGTCCGGCATTTTTATCAGAATAAGTTCATGTTATTACAAGAAGGTTATCTTCACTGTTTCATTAAGATATTTTTAGTGATTCAGTCTTTATGTGCCGCCATATTCTGCCATATTATGCCTAGTGTGTTATCATGGTTGGAAACAGAATAACGGTTTTAAGCTCCAGCTTTTTTATTGGAATAAGTTCATATTAGTACAACAAGGTTATCTTCCCAGTTTCATTAATATCTTTTTAGGGATTCAGTCTTTATGTGTCGCCATATTCTGCCATACCTATCCGTAGTGTGTTATCAAGGTTGGAAACAGAATAACGGTTTCAAGCTCCGTTTTTTTTATTGGAATTAGTTCATATTAGTACAACAAGGTTATCTTCCCAGTTTCAATAAGATCTTTTTAGGGATTCAGTGTTTATGTGCCGCCATATTTTGCCATACCTATGCCTAGTGTGTTATCATGGTTGGAAACAGAATAAGGGTTTTAAGCACCGTTTTTTTTATGGGAATAAGTTCATATTAGTACAACAAGATTATCTTCCCAGTTTCATTAAGATCTTTTTAGTGATTCATTCTTTATGCGCCATATTCTGCCATACCTATGCCTAGTGTGTTATCATGGTTGGAAGCAAAATAACGGTTTTAGGCTCCGTTATTTTTATTGGAATAAATTCATATTAGTAAAACAAGGTCATCTTCCCAGTTTCATTAAGATCTTTTTAAGGATTCAGTCTTTATGTGCCGCCATATTCTGCCATACCTATGCCTAGTGTTTCATCATGGTTGGAAACAGAATAACGGTATTAAGCTCCAGTTTTTTTATTGGAATAAGTTCATATTAGTTCAACAAGGTTATCTTCCCAGTTTCATTAAGATATATTTAGAGATTCAGTCTTTATGCGCCATATTCTTCCATACCTATGACTAGTGTGTTATCATGGTTGGAAACAGAGTAAGGGTTTTAAGCTCCATTTTTTTATTGGAATAAGTTCATATTAGTACAGCAAGGTTATCTTCCCAGTTTCATTAAGATCTTTTTACGGATTCAGTCTTTATGTGCCGCCATAATCTGCCATACCTATGCCTAGTGTGTTATCATGGTTGGAAACAGAATAACGGTTTTAAGCTCCAGTTTTTTTATTGGAATAAGTTCATGTTAGTACAAGAAGGTTATCTTCCCTGTTTCATTAAGATATTTTTAGGGATTCAGTCTTTATGTGCCGCCATAGTCTGCCATATTATGCCTAGTGTGTTATCATGGTTGGAAACAGAATAACGGTTTTAAGCTCTGGTTTCTTTATTGGAATAAGTTCATATTAGTACAACAAGGTTATCTTCCCAGCTTCATGAAGATCTTTTTAGGGATTCAGTCTTTATGTGCCACCATATTCTGCCATACATATGCCTAGTGTGTTATCAAGGTTGGAAACAAAATAACGGTATTAAGCTCCGTTCTTTTTATTGGAATGAATTCATATTAGTACAACAAGGTTATCTTCCCAATTTCATTAAGATCTTTTTAGGGATTCAATCTTTATGTGTCGCAATATTCTGCCATGCCTATGCCTAGTGTGTTATCATGGTTGGAAACAGAATAACGGTTTTAAGCTCCAGTTTTTTTATTGGAATAAGTTCATATTAGCACAACAAGGTTATCCTCCCAGTTTCATTAAGATATTTTTAGGGATTCAGTCTTTATGTGCCGCCATAATCTGCCATACCTATGCCTAGTGTGTTATCATGGTTGGAAATAGAGTAAGGGTTTTAAGCTCCGTTTTTTTATTGGAATAAGTTCATATTAGTACACCAAGGTTATCTTCCCAGTTTCATTAAGATCTTTTTTGGGATTCATTATTTATGTGCCGCCATAATCTGCCATACATATGCCTAGTGTGTTATCATGGTTGGTAACAGAATAACGGTTTTAAGCTCCAGCTTTTTTATTGGAATAAGTTCATATTAGTACAACAAGGTTATCTTCCCAGTTTCATTAAGATCTTTTTAGGGATTCAGTCTTTATGTGTCGCCATATTCTGCCATATTATGCCTAGTGTGTTATCATGGTTGGAAACAGAATAACGGTTTTAAGTTCTGGCTTTTTTATTGGAATAAGTTCATGTTAGTACAAGAAGGTTATCTTCCCTGTTTCATTAAGATATTTTTAGGGATTCAGTCTTTATGTACCGCCATATTATGCCATACCTATGCCTAGTGTGTTATCATGGTTGGAAACAGAATAACGGTTTTAAGCTCTGGTTTCTTTATTGGAATAAGTTCATATTAGTACAACAAGGTTATCTTCCCAGCTTCATGAAGATCTTTTTAGGGATTCAGTCTTTATGTGCCGCCATATTCTGCCATACCTATCCCTAGTGTGTTATCAAGGTTGGAAACAGAATAACGGTTTCAAGCTCCGTTTTTTTTATTGGAATTAGTTCATATTAGTAAAACAAGGTTATCTTCCCAGTTTCATTAAGATATTTTTAGAGATTCAGTCTTTATGCGCCATACTCTTCCATACCTATGCCTAGTGTGTTATCATGGTTGGAAATAGAATAAGGGTTTTAAGCTCCGTTTCTTTTATTAGAATAAGTTCATATTAGCACAACAAGGTTATCTTCCCAGTTTCATTAAGATCTTTTTAGGGATTTAGTCTTTATGTGCCGCCATAATCTGCCATACCTATGCCTAGTGTGTTATCATGGTTGGAAACAGAATAACGGTTTTAAGCTCCAGTTTTTTTATTGGAATACGTTCATATTAGTACAACAAGGTTATCTTCCCAGTTTCAATAACATATTTTTAGGGATTCAGTCTTTATGCGCCATATTCTTCCATACCTATGCCTAGTGTGTTATCATGGTTGGAAACAGAATAACGGTTTTAAGCTCCGTTTTTTTATTGGAATAAGTTCATATTAGTACAACAAGGTTATCTTCCTAGTTTCATTAAGATCTTTTTAGGGATTCAGTCTTTATGTGCCGCCATAATCTGCCATACCTATGCCTAGTGTGTTATCATGGTTGGAAACAGAATAACGGTTTTAAGCTCCAACTTTTTTATTGGAATAAGTTCAAATTAGTACAACAAGGTTATCTTCCCAGTTTCATTAAGATATTTTTAGGGATTCAGTCTTTATGTGTCGCCATATTCTGCCATATTATGCCTATTGTGTTATCATGGTTGGAAACAGAATAACGGTTTTAAGCTCCGGCTTTTTTATTAGAATAAGTTCATGTTAGTACAAGAAGGTTATCTTCCCTGTTTCATTAAGATATTTTTAGGGATTCAGTCTTTATGTGCCGCCATATTATGCCATACCTATGCCTAGTGTGTTATCATGGTTGGAAACAGAATAACGGTTTTAAGCTCTGGTTTCTTTATTGGAATAAGTTCATATTAGTACAACAAGGTTATCTTCCCAGCCTCATGAAGATCTTTTTAGGGATTCAGTCTTTATGTGCCGCCATATTCTGCCATACCTATCCCTAGTGTGTTCTCAAGGTTGGAAACAGAATAACGGTTTCAAGCTCCGTTTTTTTTATTGGAATTAGTTCATATTATTACAACAAGGTTATCTTCCCAATTTCAATAAGATCTTTTTAGGGATTCAGTGTTTATGTGCCGCCATATTCTGCCATACCTATGCCTAGTGTGTTATCATGGTTGGAAACAGAAAAAGGGTTTTAAGCTCCGTTTTTTTTTTTTTAATAAATTCATATTAGTACAACAAGGTTATCTTCTCAGTTTCATTAAGATCTTTTTAGGGATTCAGTCTTTATGTGTCGCCATATTCTGCCATATTATGCCTAGTGTGTTATCATGGTTGGAAACAGAATAACGGTTTTAAGCTCCATTTTTTTTTATTGGAATAAGTTCATATTAGTACAACAAGGTTGTCTTCCCAGTTTCATTAAGATCTTTTTAGGGATTCAGTCTTTATGTGTCGCCATATTCTGCCATACCTATGCCTAGTGTGTTATCATGGTTGGAAGCAAAATAACGGTTTTAGGCTCCGTTATTTTTATTGGAATAAATTCATATTAGTACAACAAGGTTATCTTCCCAGTTTCATTAAGATCTTTTTAGGGATTCAGTCTTTATGTGCCGCCATATTCTGCCATACCTATCCCTAGTGTGTTCTCAAGGTTGGAAACAGAATAACGGTTTCAAGCTCCGTTTTTTTTTATTGGAATTAGCTCATATTAGTACTACAAGGTTATCTTCCCAGTTTCAATAAGATCTTTTTAGGGATTCAGTGTTTATGTGCCGCCATATTTTGCCATACCTATGCCTAGTGTGTTATCATGGTTGGAAACAGAATAAGGGTTTTAAGCGCCGGTTTTTTTATGGGAATAAGTTCATATTAGTAAATCAAGGTTATCTTCCCAGTTTCTTTAAGATCTTTTTAGTGATTCATTCTCTATGCGCCATATTCTGCCATACCTATGCCTAGTGTGTTATCATGGTTGGAAGCAAAATAACGGTTTTAGGCTCCGTTATTTTTATTGGAATAAATTCATATTAGTACAGCAAGATTATCTTCCCAGTTTCATTAAGATCTTTTTAGGGATTTAGTCTTTATGTGCCGCCATAATCTGCCATACCTATGCCTAGTGTGTTATCATGGTTGGAAACAGAATAACGGTTTTAAGCTCCAGATTTTATTGGAATAAGTTCATATTAGTACAACAAGGTAATCCTCCCAGTTTCATTAAGATATTTTTAGGGATTCAGTCTTTATGCGCCATATTCTTCCATACCTATGCCTAGTGTGTTATCATGGTTGGAAACAGAATAACGGTTTTAAGCTCCAGCTTTTTTATTGGAATAAGCTCATATTAGTACAACAAGGTTATCTTCCCAGTTTCATTAAGATCTTTTTAGGGATTCAGTCTTTATGTGCCGCCATATTCTGCCATACCTATCCCGAGTGTGTTATCAAGGTTGGAAACAGAATAACGGTTTCAAGCTCCGTTTTTTTTTTATTGGAATTAGTTAATATTAGTACAACAAGGTTATCTTCCCAGTTTCAATAAGATCTTTTTAGGGATTCAGTGTTTATGTGCCGCCATATTCTGCCATACCTATGCCTAGTGTGTTATCATGGTTGGAAAAAGAATAAGGGTTTTAAGTGCTGGTTTTTTTATGGGAATAAGTTCATATTAGTACAACAAGGTTATCTTCCCAGTTTCCTTAAGATCTTTTTAGGGATTCAGTCTTTATGTGCCGCCATAATCTGCCATACCTATGCCTAGTGTGTTATCATGGTTGGAAACAGAATAACGGTTTTAAGCTCCAGCTTTTTATTGGAATAAGTTCATATTAGTACAACAAGGTTATCTTCCCAGTTTTATTAAGATCTTTTTAGGGATTCAGTCTTTATGTGCCGCCATAATCTGCCATTCCTATGCCTAGTGTGTTATCATGGTTGGAAACAGAATAACGGTTTTAGGCTCCGTTATTTTTAATGGAATAATTTCATATTAGTACAACAAGGTTATCTTCCCAGTTTCATTAAGATCTTTTTAGGGATTCAGTCTTTATGTGCCGCCATATTATGCCATACCTATGCCTAGTGTGTTATCATGGTTGGAAACAGAATAACGGTTTTAAGTTCTGGCTTTTTTATTGGAATAAGTTCATGTTAGTACAAGAAGGTTATCTTCCCTGTTTCATTAAGATATTTTTAGGGATTCAGTCTTTGTGCCGCCATATTATGCCATACCTATGCCTAGTGTGTTATCATGGTTGGAAACAGAATAACGGTTTTAAGCTCTGGTTTCTTTATGGGAATAAGTTCATATTAGTATAACAAGGTTATCTTCCCAGCTTCATGAAGATCTTTTTAGGGATTCAGTCTTTATGTGCCGCCATATTCTGCCATACCTATCCCTAGTGTGTTATCAAGGTTGGATACAGAATAACGGTTTCAAGCTCCTTTTTTTTTATTGGAATTAGTTCATATTAGTACAACAAGGTTATCTTCCCAGTTTCAATAAGATCTTTTTAGCGATTCAGTGTTTATGTGCCGCCATATTCTGCCATACCTATGCCTAGTGTGTTATCATGGTTGGAAACAGAATAAGGGTTTTAAGCGCCGGTTTTTTTATGGGAATAAGTTCATATTAGTACAACAAGATTATCTTCCCAGTTTCATTAAGATCTTTTTAGTGATTCATTCTTTATGCGCCATATTCTGCCATACCTATGCCTAGTGTGTTATCATGGTTGGAAGCTAAATAACGGTTTTAGTCTCCGTTATTTTTATTGGAATAAATTCATATTAGTATAACAAGGTTATCTTCCCAGTTTCATTAAGATCTTTTTAAGGATTCAGTCTTTATGTGCCGCCATATTCTGCCATACCTATGCCTAGGGTTTCATCATGGTTGGAAACAGAATAACGGTTTTAAGCTCCATTTTTTTTATTGGAATAAGTTCATATTAGTTCAACAAGGTTATCTTCCCAGTTTCATTAAGATATTTTTAGGGATTCAGTCTTTATGCGCCATATTCTTCCATACCTATGCCTAGTGTGTTATCATGGTTGTAAATAGAATAAGGGTTTTAAGCTCCGTTTCTTTTATTAGAATAAGTTCATATTAGCACAACAAGGTTATCTTCCCAGTTTCATTAAGATCTTTATAGTGATTCAGTCTTTATGTGCTGCCATAATCTGCCATACCTATGCCTAGTGTGTTATCATGGTTGGAAACAGAATAACGGTTTTAAGCTCCGTTTTTTTATTGGAATAAGTTCATATTAGTTCAACAAGGTTATCTTCCCAGTTTCATTAAGATCTTTCTAGGGATTCAGTCTTTATATGCCGCCATATTCTGCCATACCTATGCCTAGTGTGTTATTATGGTTGGAAACAGAATAAAGGTTTTAAGCTCTGGATTTTTTATTGGAATAAGTTCATATTAGTACAACAAGGTTATCTTCCCAGTTTCATTAAGATCTTTTTAGGGATTCAGTCTTTATGTGCCACCATATTCTGCCATACCTATGCCTAGAGTGTTATCATGGTTGGAAACAGAATAACCGTTTTAAGCACCGGTTTTTTTATTGGAATAAGTTCATATTATTACAGCAAGGTTATCTTCCCAGCTTTATTAAGATCTTTATAGTGATTAAGTCTTTATGCGCCATATTCTTCCATACCTATGCCTTGTGTGTTATAATGGTTGGAAGCAGAATAAGGGTTTTAATCTCCGTTTTTTTATTGAAATAAGATCATATTAGTACAACAAGGTTATCTTCCCAGTTTCATTAAGATCTTTTTAGAGATTCAGCCTTTATGTGCCGCCATATTCTGCCATACCTATGCCTAGTGTGTTATCACGGTTGGAAACGGAATAACGGTTTTAAGCTCCGGCTTTTTTATTGGAATAAGTTCATATTAGTACAACAAGGTTATCTTCCCAGTTTCATTAAGATCTTTTTTGGGATTCAGTCTTTATGTGCCGCCATATTCTGCCATACCTATATGTTATGAATGGGTCACTGAGGAGGAAAAAGCAAAACAAGCTAAGTCACAGAAAACCAGAGAGGTTGGTAACTATGCAGATTGCAGATCCCTGATCCTACCACACAACTAGCAGCAGCTGTGGAGCGTACCTACGATGTTCCTAGATGCTTCGTCACAGCCGGAGGACTAAATAAGCCTGAAGCATGAAAAGGGGAAAACTAACTGCCCCAGAGCAGACCCCAAAGGAATAGATATCCCCCACACATGTATTGACGGTGAAACAAGATGAAGCACAAACACAGGCAGGAAAATAGGCTGAGCAAATGATGGGCCCAAACAAACTAGTGAGGAAAGGAAAGGAAAGACACTGTCTTCAACCTGCAAAAACCCTACAAAAATAATGTCCAAATTTTCTGATATCAAAATTTTCCCTGAAGTCACTAGACTTCTCCCACTATATCAGCACTCTGAAATATTCTGAGACAGAGCAAAAAGAGAGCAAACTAGTAAGGGACAAAAAGCAAATTGGCAAAATACTGATAAATAAGATTGGAAATTCAGCACAACCCTCAGCCGGGGCTGGCTGACCACACCAGAAAACTGAATAGACCAACAAAATCAAGTGTGAACAGTAGCAGAAAAACTTAGCTTTTAAATGACTGGAACAGAGCTGAAAACCAAGAGCTGACAAGGCAGAAGGAATCACCAGCAACTGAATAGGGCGTCGGCTGTCTTAAATCCAATCTGAGACTCCTGAGGTCCAATCGTCATCCTCATTCTCAGGTGGCAGATCTCCACCGATCAAATCAGCCTCACTACCTCCTGTTACCACCGTAGGGAGTCTGGAAGGAAAACTCACAACTGGTGAACCAGAGAATGAACTCACAACAGTACCCCCCCTTGTGGAGGGGTCACCGAACCATCATCCACACCACCAGGCCGATCAGGATGGGCCCAGTGAAAAGCACGAACCAATCTATTGGCATGAATATCGGAGGCAGAGACCCAAGAATTATCCTCCTGACTATAACCCTTCCATTTGACCAAATACTGGAGTCTCCGTCTAACCAAACGAGAATCCAATATTTTCTCTACCTCATATTCCACATTGCCTTCAACCAACACAGGGTCAGGAGGAGCTGCCATATGAACCACAGGCTCAATAAACCTCTTCAACAGAGATTTGTGAAATACGTTATGGATCTTGAACGTAACTGGAAGAGCCAATCGAAACGAAACAGGATTAAGAATTTCCAAAATCTTATAAGGACCAATAAATCTTGGCTTAAATTTAGGAGATGCAACCTTCATAGAAATATTCTTAGACGACAACCAAACCATATCACCCACTTTAAACCGGGGACCAATGGTCCTATGTCGGTTGGAAAATCGCTGGGCCTTTTCCTGAGAGAGTGACAACTTATCCACCACTTGGTCCCATATCTGCTGCATTCTCTCAGCCACATTGTCCACACCTGGGCAGGACGAAGATTCCACTTGCCCTGAAGAGAATCGAGGATGAAACCCAAAATTACAGAAAAAGGATGACATCAAAGTGGCAGAACTAGCTCTATTGTTCAGTGCGAATTCGGCCAAGTGCAAAAATGAGACCCAATCATCCTGATCAGCAGATATAAAACATCTCAAATAAGACTCCAAGGTCTGGTTTGTTCTCTCAGTCTGTCCATTGGTCTGGGGATGAAACGCGGAGGAGAAGGATAACTGAATTCCCAGATTGGAGCAAAAGGCTTTCCAGAATCTGGAAACAAACTGGACTCCTCTGTCGGACACAATGTTCTCAGGAATCCCATGTAACTGAACCACCTGTTGTAAAAACAAGGGCACCAACTCAGCGGAAGATCGCAACTTTAGGAGTGGTACAAGACGGACCATCTTCGAAAATCTATCACAAATCACCCAGATAACAGTCATTCTCTGAGAGACAGGAAGATCAGAAATAAAATCCATTGAGATATGGGTCCATGGCCTCTTGGGCACTGGCAAGGGCATCAGCAACCCACTAGAACGAGAACAGGGTTTAGACCGAGAACAAGTCCCACAGGACTGTACAAAATTCCTGACATCACGAGATAATGCAGACCACTAAAAGGACCGACTCACCAAATCTCTGGTACCAAATATACCTGGATGACCAGCCAATGCGGAGCAACGAATTTCAGACATCACTCTCTTTCTCCACTGGTCAGGAATATACAATTTTCCCATAGGGCAACGCTCAGTTTTATCCTCCTGAAATTCCTCCAGGGTGCGTTTCAAATCGGGCGACATGGCAGAAAGAACTACCCCCTCACCAAGGATGGTAGTAGGCTCGGTCACACTAAGAGAATCGGCAAAGAAACTCCTGGAAAGGGCATCTGTCTTAACATTCTTAGTGCCCGGAAGAAAAGAGACCACAAAATTAAAACCCGTGAAAAACAAGGACCGTCTAGCCTGTCTAGGATTCAAGCGTTTGGCCGACTCCAGATAAATCAAATTCTTGTGATCAGTGAGGACCACAACTTGATGTCTAGCTCCCTCCAACCACTCCTCAAATGCACACTTCATGGACAACAATTCCCGATTCCCCACATCATAGTTGCGTTCAGATGGGGAGAACTTTCGAGAAAAGAAGGCACAGGGATTCATCTAAGAAGTCACAGGGTCTTTTTGGGACAAAACAGCTCCTGCACCAATCTCAGAAGCATCTACCTCCACCTGAAATGGAAGTGAGACATCAGGTTGCTGTGAAACTGGAGCTGAAGTAAATCTCTGCTTAAGCTCCTGAAATGCTGAGATAGCCTCAGGAGACCAATTCAGCACATCAGAGCCCTTCTTGGTCAGATCACTCAGTTGGTTGACAATACCAGAATTACCTATAAATTTACGATAGAAATCAGCAAAGCCCAAAAACTTCTGGAGGGCCTTCAAAGAAATAGGCTGAACCCAATCATAAATGGCCTGTACCTTGGCCGGGTCCATTTCAATAGTAAATGGAGATAAGATAAATCCCAAAAATGAAATCCTCTGTACACCAAAGAGGCATTTCGATCCCTTAACAAACAGGGAATTCTCCCTCAAAATCCGGAACACAGTCCGGACGTGTTCCGCATGATAATCCCAATCACTAGAAAAGATCAAAATATCATCCAGATAGATGATTAAAAACTTATCCACAAAGTCACGGAAAATATTCATAAAGGACTGGAAGACAGAAGGGACATTAGTGAGCCCAAAAGGCATCATCAGGTACTCAAAATGTCCCTCTGGAGTAATAAATGCCGTCTTCCATTCATCCCCGTGCTTGATGCGAATAAGATTATACGCCCCCTGAGGTCAAGCTTAGTAAACCAGCAGGCACTCTTAACTTTGGAGAATAAATTAGACATCAGAGGTAACGGGTACTGATATTTAACCGTCATCTTGTTAAGGGAACGATAATCAATACACGGTCTTAATGAACCATCTTTCTTGGCCACAAAAAAACACAGCACCTAAAGGTGAGGACGATGGTCTAATATGACCCTTCTCAAATGACTCCTTAATATAGGATCGCATAGCATCATGTTCGGGTACTGATAAGTTGAAAAGCCGACCCTGGGGAAATTTACACCCAGGCATCAACTCAATTGCACAGTCATAACTCCTACGAGGTGGCAAAGACGCAGACTTGCTCTCACTAAATACATCAGAAAAATCGACTAGATAATCAGGAATATCATGATACTGAGGAGAGGTGGAGAAAACAGGAGTGTCCCTAAGAACACACTGACAACCCCAACTCACCACAGACCCAGATTTCCAATCCAAAACTGGATTATGAGTTTGCAACCAAGGAAAACCCAGAACAATAGTATCATGCAAATTATGCAGCACCAAAAATGTACAATTTTCTTGGTGGTCTGGGACAACTCGGATTTCCAAAACTGAGGGTTATTCTCCGCCAAAGGAGTTATTCTCTGCCAAAGGAGTAGCATCAATACCCCTCAAAGGAATAGGCATCCACAGAGGCGTTATGGAAAAACCACAACGTTTAGCAAAGTCCAAATCCATCAGATTCAATGCTGCTCCTAAATCCACATATCCACATAAGCCTTCGTGGAAAACGTGGATAAGGAGCAGATTAGAGTAATTGCCTAAAGAAACTTAGGTTGTATACTGCCCACAGCAAATGTGTGTGCAAAACGTTTCTCTCGTTTTGGGCAGACAGAAATAATATGAGAGGCGTCTCCACAGAAAAAACACAGGTTATTACGCCTTCTAAACTCCTGACGTTTCGCCCTAGACAAAATCCCATCACATTGCATAGGTTCAGACGTTTGTTCAAAAGGTGGCAGCGCCTCCCGTGTAATTTTATGTTCACGTAAACGCCGATCAACTTGAATGGCTAATGACATAGAATCATCCAGACCAGAGGGAACAGGAAATCCCACCATAACATCTTTTATGGTCTCTGATAAACCCTTCCCAAAGAGAGCTGCCAATTCTATGCAGTAAGGACCGCCCACTTTTGGAATTTTTGACAGTATAACTCTGCAGAATCCTGACCCTGGTTTAATGCCAACAGGGTTCTCTCAGTTTGATCAACAGCATTAGGTTCATCATACAACAACCCCAAGGCTTGAAAAAATGCTTCCACATTAGTCAGAATAGGATTTTCAGGTGTCAGAGAAAAAGCCCAATCCTGGGGATTGCCGCGCAGCAAGGAGATGACAATTTTAACCTGCTGCACAGAGCTCCCCGATGAGTTAGGCTTCAAGGCCAGAAATAATTTACAATTACTCTTAATTTCAGAAATTTAGACCAATCCCCAGAAAACACATCAGGAGTAGGGATCTTAGGTTCAGCAGCATGTGACTGAACGAGGTAGGTTAAAATTCCCTGCACTTCAGCAGCTAGCTGCTCCACACGATCAGACAATTGCTAAATCTCCGTTAGGAAAAAGAAAAAAAAAGTCCTCCTACAGCCCCAGAGAAAAAAGAGGAAAAAATATTTAAAAAAAAAATTCTGACACTTTCTATTTTTTTTAACAACTTTTTCCTGCTTTTGAGTACCCTGGAATCTGCGGTATGGCTGGTGATTCTGTTATGAATAGGTCACCGAGGAGAAAAAAGCAAAACAAGCTAAGTCACAGAAAACCAGAGAGGTTGGTAACTATGCAGATTGCAGATCCCTGATCCTACACACAACTAGCAGCAGCCGTGGAGCGTACCTACGATGTTCCTAGACGCTTCGTCACAGCCGGAGGACTAAATAAGCCTGAAGCATGAAAAGGGGAAAACTAACGGCCCAAGAGCAGACCCCAAAGGAATAGATAGCCCCCACACATGTATTGACAGTGAAACAAGATGAAGGCACAAACACAGGCAGGAAAATAGGCTGAGCAAACGATGGGGCCCAAACTAACTAGAGAGGAAAGGATAGGAAAGACGCTGTCTGCAACCTGCAAAAAACCCTACAAAAATAATGTCCAACACTTCTGATAGCAAAATTAACCCTGAAGTCATGAGACTTCTCCCACTATATCAGCACTCTGAAATATTCTGAGACAGAGCAAAAAGAGACAAAACTAGTAAGGGACAAAAAGCAAATTGGCAAAATACTGATAAATAAGAGTGGAAATTCAGCACCGGTTTTTTTATTGGAATAAGTTCATATTATTACAGCAAGGTTATCTTCCCAGTTTCATTAAGATCTTTTTAGGGATTCAGTCTTTATGCGCCATATTCTTCCATACCTAAGCCTAGTGTGTTATAATGGTTGGAAACAGAATAACGGTCTTAAGCTCCGGTTTTTTTATTGCAATAAGTTCATATTAGTACAACAAGTTTATCTTCCCAGTTTCATTAAGATCTTTTTAGGGATTCAGTCTTTATGTGCTGCCATATTCTGCCATACCTATGCCTAGTGTGCTATCATGGTTGGAAAAACAATAACGGTTTAAAGCTCCAGTTTTTTTATTGGAATAAGTTCATATTAGTACAACAAGGTTATCTTCCCAGTTTCATTAAGATCTTTTTAGGGATTCAGTCTTTTTGTGCCGCCATATTCTGCCATACCTATGCCCAGTGTGTTATCATGGTTGGAAACAGAATAACGGTTTTAAGCTCCATTTTTTTTTTTTGGAATAAGTTCATATTAGTACAACAAGGTTATCTTCCCAGTTTCATTAAGATCTTTTTAGGGATTCAGTCTTTATGCGCCATATTCTTCCATACCTATGCCTAGTGTGTTATCATGGTTGGAAACAGAATAACGGTTTTAAGCTCCGGTTTTTTTATTGGAATAAGTTCATATTAGTACAACAAGGTTATCTTCCCAGTTTCATTAAGATCTTTTTAGGGATTCAGTCTTTATGTGCCGCCATATTCTGCCATACCTATGCCCAGTGTGTTATCATGGTTGGAAACAGAATAACGGTTTTAAGCTCGTTTTTTTTTTTTTTTGGAATAAGTTCATATTAGTACAACAAGGTTATCTTCCCAGTTTCATTAAGGTCTTTTTAGGGATTCAGTCTTTATGTGCCACCATATTCTGCCATACATATGCCTAGTGTGTTATAATGGTTGGAAACAGAATAACGGTTTTAAGCTCCGTTTTTTTATTGGAATAAGTTCATATTAGTACAGCGAGGTTATGTTCCCAGTTTCATTAAGATCTTTTTAGGGATTCAGTCTTTATGCGCCATATTCTTCCATACCTATGCCTAGTGTGTTATCATGGTTGGAAACAGAATAACGGTTTTAAGAGCCGTTTTTTTTATTGGAATAAGTTAATATTAGTACAACAAGGTTATCTTCCAAGTTTCATTAAGATCTTTTTAGGGATTCAGTCTTTATGTGCCTCCATATTCTGCCATACCTATGCCTAGTGTGTTATCATGGTTGAAAATAAAATAAGGGTTTTAAGCTCCTTTTTTTATTGGAATAAGTTCATATTAGCACAACAAGGTTATCTTATCAGTTTCATTAAGATCTTTTTAGGGATTCAGTCTTTATGCGCCATATTCTTCCATACCTATGCCTAGTGTGTTATCATGGTTGGAAACAGAATAACGGTTTTAAGAGCCTTTTTTTTATTGGAATAAGTTCATATTAGTACAACAAGGTTATCTTCCAAGTTTCATTAAGATCTTTTTAGGGTTTCAGTCTTTATGTGCCGCCATATTCTGCCATACCTATGCCTTGTGTGTTATCATGGCTGGAAACAGAATAACGGTTTTAAGCTCCGTTTTTTTATTGGAATAAGTTCCTATTAGTACAACAAGGCTATCTTCCCAGTTTCATCAAGATCTTTTTAGGGATTCAGTCTTTACGTGCCGCCATATTCTTCTATACCTAGGCCTATGGTAGTTTATTTTACAGTTGAATTTTTTTAATGTATTTTCCCTTTCCACTTCACTCTATTTAAAAATAAATTAGCAGAGGTTAAAATTGTAATTGTGTTTTCAACAAGGCAAACCCATACATTTCTATATAGTAACTTTAAATTTCAAATAAACACTGAATCCCTAAGAAGGTCTTGATGCAACTCTGAAAATAAGTTTGTCATTAATATGAACTTTTTCCAACAAGAAAAACAGAGCTTAAAAACGTAATTCTGTTTTCAACAATGTTAATTCATACATTCCTATATAATAACTTTACATTTCAAATAAACAGTGAATCCCTAAGTAGATATTTATCGAAAAATTTTGCCTTAAAGCCCTTGTTTTTGCTTGTTTGATTTTCTCACAAGACTATGGCAATGGCACAGTTTTTTTAAATGGTTTTCTTAATTTATATAATCTCTCTGATCTCAGTTTACTTATAAAATAAAATATACAGTTTACTTTATTTAAAAAAAAATTAAGGGCTCACTCACACTGGTCGTTTTGGCTCCGTTATGTGCTTGCGCTTTTTATGCGCACTCGCACAAGAAGCGCATGCTGAATTACTGTGTTGCTGGTTTTTAGCGCACACAGTCATTCAAATAGGCGGTGGCAGTCCGTTCTGAGCGGCATTAAACGGACATGCTGTCGCTTTTTTCTGCGCATCCATTTGATGCACAGTGTCTGCAATAGCCCATTGACAACAATATTCTCATTTTTCAGCGCAGAACGGATGCGCTGAAAAAATGTGCAAACGCTGCCTGTGTGAACGAGCCCTTATGAGGCGAAATTAAGCTGTCTGTTGTAAACACAAGTCACATATATGTTACTGTAGATTTGAAATGAGTGCTGAATCCTAGATTAGATGATGAAGTATAAGTTACATAAAAATATTTTCATTACAGAAAAATAATTAAGTGAACACTTACATGACTGAACGGATTACGAATATTAATCTAACCTTATTTAAAACAAATTAAAACATAGCATCAAGTCTAAGCTACATAAAACTATTTTATTCAGGAGAAATATTTAAGTTAACATTTACACAACTGAATGGATTACGAATACTTGACAAAACCATATTAAAGAGTAACTATCATGTTTGAAGGGTTTTTTTCTAGAACCCCCTTACCCCCTTAACCCATTAGGACCTGTTTAAAATATGAAAACTTCTTACCCTCCTGTCGGCCCACGAAGCTCCTCTTCTGGACCAAAGTGCAACTGAACAGTTGCCGGAATGCGCATCCTCGGGCATTCATTCTCCTAAAACGTCTTCAATCTGAATACGCTTTAGGAGAATAGTTTAGCGAGGAACAGTTAGTTGCATGTTTTCAAACTAGTGATTTAGGGACAGATTATCGTAGGATGTGTGAAAAATGTAAGAATAAAAAAGAAAAGACCAAAAAATTGATAGTTACTCTTTAAAAAGAAATCAAACATATTCTGTTTACACTTAAAACATAAGTTGCTTAATAATGTTACATACTAACAAGGAAAAGGTACTTTACACCTCCAATTCAGCATTTTGACATTTTCTGCATTTGTACATAAATGGTAATTGTTTATCAGATATTCCTTCACATGCTTTGTGGTACCAATCTTGGCATGTAATTTCACAGAAACCATTTTCATAGCTTCCTCTGTTGCACACACATTTCTATTAGGCTGGCAACAATTCACTCCTGCATAACAGATGCTTGAATTGTCTTCCCAAATTGTATTACATAAATTAGTCATCCAATTAACAGTACAAAAGTTTTGAGGTCCTGGTTGCAGTGTTGGTGTAAAATCTGCTTCTGACCACCACTGACTACTTACTTCTGGGAGTGTCATAGTTGTATCACCAGTAACTGTGGTAACTTTTACAGTGCCTGGAACCACTGCTTGTAATTCAGTAGAAATAAAATCACGAAAGTTGGGTACTTCATCATGGTTTAGTCTAATGGTGGTCTCATTTGCTAAAGCATGTGCCCAGATACAAACAGAAACTCCACAAATGGAGCCATCCTTCTGTATCAGGACATCAACTGGCTTCACCCATTTCCATGTTTTGTTATATGGCTCTCCTTCACACAAATGGGATAACACCCTCAGAAGAACATGAACTGCCTGTACAACTGTTTTATCCTCTGCACTGCACTTGCTGTCAATATAATAGACACTTCTATATTTTGGCACTACTATTGCTAGCACCCAATGGTTGCCAAATATATAGCAAGGTATTAACCCATTCATGACCCAGCCTATTTTGACCTTAATTACCTGGCCATTTTTGGCAATATTGACCAGTGTCCCTTTATGAGGTAATAACTCAGGAACGCTTCGACGGATCCTAGCGATTCTGAGATTGTTTTTTCGTGACATATTTGGCTTCATGTTAGTGGTAAACTTAGGTCAATAATGTTTGCATTTATTTGTGAAAAAAAACGGAAATTTGGCGAAAATTTTGAAAATTTCGCAATTTTCACATTTTGAATTTTTATTCCGTTAAACCAGAGAGTTATGTGACACAAAATAGTTAATAAATAACATTTCCCACATGTCTACTTTACATCAGCACAAATTTGGAAACAAAATTTTTTTTTGTTGGGAAGTTATAAGGGTTAAAAGTTGACCAGCGATTTCTTATTTTTGCAACAAAATTTACAAAACCATTTTTTTTAGGGACCACCTCACATTTGAAGTCACTTTGAGGGGTCTATAGGGCAGAAAATACCCAAAATTGACACCATTCTAAAAACTGCACCCCTCTAGCTACTCAAAACTACATTCAAGAAAATTATTAACCCTTCAGGTGCTTCACAGCAACTAAAGCAATGTGGAAGGAAAAAAATGAACATTTTAATTTTTCCAATAAAAATTTTCTTTTGGCATCAATTTTTTCATTTTCACATGGGTAACAGGATAAAATGGATCTTAAAATTTGTTGGGCAATTTCTCCTGAGTACACCGATACCTCATATGTGGTCATAAACCACTGTTTGGGCGCACGGCAGGGCTCAGAAGGGAAGGAGCGCCATTTGACTTTTTGAATGGAAAATATGCTGGAATATTTAGCGGTTGCCCTGTCGCATTTGGAGAGTCCCTGTGCGCCTAAACATTGGAGCTCCCCCACAAGTGACCCCATTTTGGAAACTAGACCCTCCAAGGAACTTATTTAGATGCATAGTGAGCACTTTGAACCGCCAGGTGCTTCACAAATTGATCCGTAAAAAACAAAAAGGACTTTGTTGTGAGTTCATTTTCCCCTTTGCTACTGAGGTCTGGTGAACTCCCTCTTCTGGTTAAGGAAGGTAGTGAGCCTGATTATCAAGCACCTGAGCCTAATGAGGATGACTGGCTGAGTGGAGTTACGGACTGGATATAAGGCTGCCGACGCCCTTCTGCCCTGCGGGTGATTTCTCTGAGGGATTCTTAGAGACCAGTTTGAAGTCCTGCTCCTCAAAAGCTAAGTTTTCTGTTCTTCTTTTGCATTTGTGTTTTGACCTTGTTTTACTTTGTTTTTCTGGATTTCTGCCATTCCCTGCTGGGTGAGCTGAATTCCTTTTTGCTCTGTCTTCAGAAAATACCTGAGTACTGATATAGTATTTTTGAAGCCTAGCGTCTTCAGGGTCTTTTTTCATATCAGTTTGTTGGCCATTGTCTTTGAAAGGGTTTTTGCAGATTGCAGACAGCAACCTTCCTTTCCTTTCCTATTTAGTTAGCTTGGGCCCCACCATTTGCTCAGTCTATCTTTCTACCTGTGTGAGTGTTTTCATCTTGCTTCACCGTCATTATTTGTTGGGGGCTGCCTTTTTCTTTGGGGTCTGCTCTGGGGCAGTTTAGTTTTCCCTTTTCTGTCTTTAGGCTATTTAGCTCTCCGGCTGTGATCGAGGGGTCTAGGGCACCGTAGGAACCCCCCACGGCTACTGCTAGTTGTGTTGGTAGGTTCAGGGGTCTGCAATCTGATAGTGGCCAACATCTCTGGTTTTCTGGACGTAGCTACTATTTTTGTGTTTGCCTCCTACGGTGACTCGTTCATAACAGAATCACCCGCCATGCCGCAGATCCTAGGGTACTCAATAGCAGGAAAGAATTGTAAAAAAATAAAAAAAGTGTGTGTATATTTTTTCCTCTATATCTCTGAGGCCGTAGGGGGAATTTTTTTTTCTCTCAATGGAGATAAAGCAATTGTCTGATCGGGTGGAGCAGCTCGCTGCGGAAGTGCGGGGAATTTCCGCCTACCTTGCTCATTCACATGCTGCTGAACCAAAGATCACTACACCTGATGTATTTTTTGGGCATCGGTCTAAATTTTTGAATTTCAAAAATAATTGTAAATTATTTTTTGCCTTGAAGCCTAACTCGTCAGGGAGCTCCACGCGGCAGGATAAAATTGTCATCTCTTTGCTGCGTGGCAATCCCCAGGATTGGGCGTTTTCTTTGAAACCAGATGATCCTGTTCTGACTGATGTGGACGCATTTTTTCAAGCCTTGGGGTTGTTATATGACGAACCTAATGCTATTGATCAGGCTGAAAGGACCCTGCTGGCAATGAACCAGGGTTGAGATTCTGCAGAATTGTACTGTCAAAAATTCCGAAAGTGGGCGGTCCTTACTACCTGGAATGATAGTGCCTTGGCTGCTCTCTTTCGGAAGGGTTTGTCAGAAGCCGTAAAAGATACTATGGTGGGATTTCCTGTTCCCTCTGGTCTGAACGATTCTATGTCATTAGCCATTCAGGTTGATCGGCGTTTACGTGAACGTAAAATTATACGGGAACGTAAAATTATACGGGAATCGCTGCCACCTGTTGAACAATTGTCTAAACCTATGCAATGTGATAGAGTTCTGTCCAGGGAGCAGCATCAGGAGTTCAGAAGGCGTAATAAGCTGTGTTTTTTTCTGTGGAGATACCTCGCATATTATTTCTGTCTGTCCTAAACGAGAGAAACGCTTTGCACACACGTTTTCTGTTGGTGGTGTTCAACCTAAGTTTCTTCTGGCAATTACTCTGATCTGGTCCCTGTCCACATTTTCCTCCAAGGCTTTTGTGGATTCGGGAGCAGCCCTAAACCTAATGGACTTGGATTTTGCTAAACGTTGTGGATTTCCGATGACACCTCTGCGGACGCCTATCCCTTTGAGGGGGATTGATGCTACCCCTTTGGCAAAAAATAAACCTCAGTTTTGGACCCAGGTGGTAATGCGGGTCGCCCCAGACCATCAAGAAAATTTCAGATTTTTGGTGTTGCATAATACCATTGTTCTGGGGTTTCCCTGGTTACAAATTCATAATCCAGTTTTGGATTGGAAATCTGTGTCTGTGGTGAGTTGGGGTTGTCGGTGTGCCTTTAGTGAGGCTCCGGTGTTTTCCACCTCTCCTCAGTCGCATGATGTTCCTGATTATTTGGCAGACTTTTATGATGTATTTAGTGAGAATGAGTCTGCGTCTTTGCCTCCTCATAGGAGTTATGACTGTGCAATTGAACTGAGCCCGGGGTGTAAATTTCCCAAGGGTCGGCTCATCAATTTATCTGTACCCGAGCACGAGGCTATGCGATCCTATATTAAGGAGGCGTTGGAGAAGGGTCATAATAGACCATCCTCGTCACCCTTAGGTGCCGGGTTATTTTTTGTGGCCAAAAAGGATGGATCATTGAGACCTTGTATTGATTATCGTGCCCTCAACAAAATTAATGTTAAATATCAGTATCCGTTACCCCTGATTTAGGATCTATTCTCTAGAGTTAAAGGTGCTTGCTGGTTTACCAAGCTTGACCTCAGGGGGGCGTATAATCTTATCCGCATTAAGCATGGGGATGAATGGAAGATGACGTTTAATACTCCGGAGGGACATTTTGAGTACCTGGTGATGCCTTTTGGGCTCACTAATGCCCCTTCTGTCTTGCAGTGCTTCATGAACGATATTTTCCGAGACTTTGTCGATAAATTTTTGATTATCTATCTGGATGATATTTTGATCTTCTCCAAGGATTGGGATTCTCATGTGGAACATATTCAGACTGTGTTCCAGATCTTGAGGGAGAATTCCCTGTATGTCAAAGGATCGAAATGCCTTTTTGGAGTACAGAGGATTTCTTTTTTGGGATTTATTTTGTCTCCGTCAACTATTGAAATGGACCCGGCCAAGGTACAGGCCATTTATGATTGGGTTCAGTCCACTTCTTTGAAGGCCCTCCAGAAGTTTTTGGGTTTTGCTAATTTTATCGGAAATTTATAGCAAAATTTTCTAGTATTGCCAAGCCATTGACTGATCTGACTAAGAAGGGTGCTGATGTGTTGAATTGGTCTCCGGAGGCTGTTTCTTCCTTTCAGGAGCTGAAGCGAAGATTCACCTCCGCCCCGGTTTTGCGGCAACCTGATGTCTCACTCCCGTTCCAGGTAGAGGTGGATGCTTCTGAGATTGGTGCAGGAGCTGTTTTGTCCCAAAAGGATCCTGTAACATCTAAAATGAATCCCTGTGCTTTCTTTTCCCGAAAGTTCTCTCCATCTGAACGTAACTATGATGTGGGGAATCGGGAACTGTTGGCCATGAAATGGGCATTTGAGTAGTGGAGACATTGGTTGGAGGGAGCTAAACATCAAGTCGTGGTCCTCACTGACCACAAGAATTTGATTTACCTAGAGTCGGCTAAGCGCTTGAACCCTAGGCAGGCTAGGTGGGCCTTGTTTTTTACACGTTTTGATTTTGTGGTCTCTTTTCTTCCTGGAACTAAGAGTGTCAAGGCAGACGCCCTCTCTAGGAGCTTCTTTGCTGATTCTCCTGTGGTGACCAAGCCTGCTACCATCTTAGGCGAAGGGGTAGTTCTTTCTGCCATCTCGCCCTATTTGAGACGTGCTCTGGAAGAGTTCCAGGAGGACAAACCTGAGCGTTGTCCCAGTGGAAAGTTGTATGTTCATGACCAGTGGAAGAAGAGAGTGATGTCTGAAGTTCATTGCTATGCTTTGGCTGGTCATCCAGGTATTTTTGGTACTAGAGATCTGGAGAGTTGGTCTTTTTGGTGGCCCGCCTTGTCTCATGATGTTAGGAATTTTGTGCAGTCCTGTGGGACTTGCTCCCGGTCTAAATCTTGTTCTCGCTCTAGTGGGTTGTTGATGCCTTTGCCGGTCCCCAGGAGGCCATGGACCCATATTTTAATGGATTTCATCTCTGATATGCCTGTCTCTCAAAGAATGACTGTTATTTGGGTGATTTGTGATAGGTTCTCTAAGATGGTTCATCTTGTACCACTCCCTAAGTTGCCGTCTTCCTCTGAGTTGGTGCCCCTGTTTTTGCAACAGGTGGTTCGCTTGCACGGGATTCCTGAGAACATTGTATCTGACAGAGGAGTTCAGTTTGTGTCTAGATTTTGGAGGACTTTCTGTTCCAAGCTGGGAATTCAGTTGTCCTTCTCCTCTGCTTTTCACCCTCAGACCAATGGGCAGACAGAGAGAACAAACCAGACCTTGGAGTCGTATTTGAGATGTTTTATTTCCGCTGATCAGGATGATTGGGTTTCATTTTTGCCCTTGGCCGAATTTGCTTTAAATAATAGAGCTAGTTCTGCCACTTTGATGTCACCTTTTTTTTGTAACTTTGGGTTTCATCCTCGATTTTCTTCAGGGCAGGTGGAGCCTTCTGCCTGCCCAGGTGTTGACACTGTGGTGGAGAGAATGCACCAGATCTGGGACTAAGTGGTGGATAAGTTATCTCTCTCCCAGGAAAAGGCCCAGCGGTTTTCCAACCGACATAGGACCATTGGTCCCCAGTTTAAGGTTGGTGATATGGTGTGGTTATCATCAAAAAATATTGCTATGAAGGTGTCTTCTCCTAAGTTTAAGCCTAGATTCATTGGACCTTACAAGATTTTGGAGATTATTAATCCGGTCTCTTTTCGTTTGGCCCTTCCTGTCACATTTAAAATCCATAATGTGTTTCATAAGGCCTTGTTGAAGAGGTTTGTTGAACCAGTTGTTCCTGGGGTGGCACCTCCAGATCCTGTGTTGGTTGAAGGTAACATGGAATATGAGGTAGAGAAAATACTGGATTCCCGTCTGGCTAGATGGAGACTCCAGTATTTGGTTAAGTGGAAGGGTTATGGTCAGGAGGATAATTCCTGGGTCTCTGCCTCTGATATTCATGCCAAAAGATTGGTGCGTGCCTTTCATCGGGCTCACCCTGATCGCCCTGGTGGTGTGGTTGAGGGTTTGGTGACCCCTCCTCAAGGGGGAGGTACTGTTGTGAGTTAATTTTCCCCTTTGCTACTGAGGTCTGGTGAACTCCCTCTTCTGGTTAAGGAAGGTAGTGAGCCTGATTATCAAGCACCTGAGCCTAATGAGGATGACTGGCTGAGTGGAGTTACGGACTGGATATAAGGCTGCCGATGCCCTTCTGCCCTGCGGGTGATTTCTCTGAGGGATTCTTAGAGACCAGTTTGAAGTCCTGCTCCTCAAAAGCTAAGTTTTCTGCTCTTCTTTTGCATTTGTGTTTTGACCTTGTTTTACTTTGTTTTTCTGGATTTCTGCCATTCCCTGCTGGGTGAGCTGAATTCCTTTTTGCTCTGTCTTCAGAAAATACCTGAGTACTGATATAGTATTTTTGAAGCCTAGCGTCTTCAGGGTCTTTTTTCATATCAGTTTGTTGGCCATTGTCTTTGAAAGGGTTTTTGCAGATTGCAGACAGCAACCTTCCTTTCCTTTCCTATTTAGTTAGCTTGGGCCCCACCATTTGCTCAGTCTATCTTTCTACCTGTGTGAGTGTTTTTTCATCTTGCTTCACCGTCATTATTTGTTGGGGGCTGCCTTTTTCTTTGGGGTCTGCTCTGGGGCAGTTTAGTTTTCCCTTTTCTGTCTTTAGGCTATTTAGTTCTCCGGCTGTGATCGAGGGGTCTAGGGCACCATAGGAACCCCACACGGCTACTGCTAGTTGTGTTGGTAGGTTCAGGGGTCTGCAATCTGATAGTGGCCAACATCTCTGGTTTTCTGGACGTAGCTACTATTTTTGTGTTTGCCTCCTACGGTGACAAGTTCATAACAGGACTTTTTTTCACAAAAATTTTCTTTTAGCCTCAGTTTTTTCATTTTCACATGGGCAATGGGATAAAATGGATCCTAAGATTTGTTGGGCAATTTCTCCTGAGTGCACAGATACCTCATATGTGGTCATAAACCACTGTTTGGGCACACGGCAGGATCCCGAAGGGAAGGAGCACCATTTGAGTTTTTGAATGGAAAATTAGCGCCAATCATTAGTGGACACCATGTCGTGTTTGGACAGCCCCTGTGTGCCTAAACATTGGAGCTCCCCCACAAGTGACCCCATTTTGGAAACTAGACCACCCAAGGAACTTATCTAGATGTGTGGTGAGGACTTTGAACCCCCAAGTGCTTCACAGAAGTTTATGATGCAGAGCAGTGAAAATAAAAAAATAATTTTTTTTCCTCAAAAATGATTTTTTAGCCTGCTATTTTTTATTTTCACAAGGCTAACAGGAGAAATTGGACCACAAAAGTTGTTGTGTAATTTGTCCTGAGTACACCGATACCCCATATGTCAGGGGAAAAAACTGTTTGGGCGCATGGGAGAGCTCAGAAGGGAAGGAGCGCGATTTTGGAATGCAGACTGATGTGATGTTCTGCGGGCATCATGTTGCGTTTGCAGAGCCCCTGATGTGCCTAAACAGTAGAAACCCCCCACAAGTGACCCCATTTTGGAAACTAGACCCCCCAAGGAGCTTATCTAGATGTGTAGTGAGCCTTGAAAATAAAAAATCATTTTTTTTCCTCAAAAATGATTTTTTAGCCCGCTATTTTTTATTTTCACAAGGGTAACAGGATAAATTGGACCCCTAAAGTTGCTGTTCAGTTTGTCCTGAGTATGCTGGCACCCCATATGTGGGGGGGAACCACTGTTTGGGCGCACGGCAGGGCTCAGAAGGGAAGGAGCGCCATTTGACTTTTTGAATGGAAAATTAGCTCCAATCGTTAGCGGACACCATGTCGTGTTTGGAGAGGCCCTGTCTGCCTACACTTTGGAGCTCCCCCACATATCACCCCATTTTGGAAACTAGACCCCCTAAGGAAGTTATCTAGATGCATAGTGAGCACTTTGAACCCCCAGGTGCTTTCCAGAAGTGTATAACGCAGAGCTGTGAAAATAAAAATATTTTTTTTTCCTCAAAAAATGATTTTTTTAGCCCGCTATTTTTTATTTTCACAATAGTAACAGGAGAATTTTGACCCCAAAAGTTGTTGTCCAGTTTGTCCTGAGTACGCTGGTACACAATATGTGGGGAGGGACCACTGTTTGGGCACACGTTGGGGCTCGGAAGGGAAGTAGTGACGTTTTGAAATACCGACTTAATGGAATGGTCTGCGGGCATCATGTTACGTTTGCAGAGCCTCTAATGTGCCTAAACAGTGGAAACCCCCCCACAGGTGACCCCATTTTGGAAACTAGACCACCCAAGGAACTTATATAGATGTGTGGTGAGCACTTTGAACCCCCAAGTGCTTCACAGAAGTTTATAACGCAGAACCGTGAAAATAAAAAAAAAATTTTTCCTCAAAAAATGATTTTTTTGGCCCGCAATTTTTTATTTTCACAATGGTAACAGGAGAAATTGGACCCCAAAAGTAGTTGTCCAGTTTGTCCTGAGTACGCTGGTACCCAATATGTGGGGAGGGACCACTGTTTGGGCACACGTCGGGGCTCGGAAGGGAAGTAGTGATGTTTTGAAATGCCGACTTGATGGAATGGTCTGCGGTCGTCATGTTACGTTCGCAGAGCCCCTGATGTGCCTAAACAGTGGAAACCCCCCACAAGTGACCCCATTTTGGAAACTAGACCCCCCAAGGAATCTAGATGTTTGATGAGCACTTTGAACCCCCAAGTGCTTCACCGAAGTTTATAACTCTGAGCCGTGAAAACAAAAAAAATCATTTTTTTTCACAAAAATCATTTTTTTAGCCCCCAATTTTTTATTTTCCCAAGGGTAACAGGAGAAATTAGACTCCCAAAGTTGTTGTGCAATTTTTACTGAGTATGCTGATACCCCATATGTGGGGATAAACCACTGTTTGGGCACACGTCGGGGCTCGGAATGGAGAGAGTGCTGTTTGACATTTTGAATGCAAAATTGGCTGGAATAAATCGTGGCGCCATGTCGCGTTCGGAGACCCCGTGATGTGCCTAAACAGTGGAAACCCCTCAATTCTAACTCCAACTCTAACCCCAACACACCCCTAACCCAACCCTAATAATAACCCTAACCACAACCCTAACGCCAACACACCCCTAACCCTAATCCCAACTCTAACCCCAACTACAAGCCTAACCCTAATCCCAACCCACCCCTAACCATAATTCCAGCCCTAACCCTAATTCCAGCCCTAACCCTAATTCCAGCCCTAACCCTAATTCCAACCCTAACCCTAATTCCAGCCCTAACCCTAATTCTAGCCCTAACCCTAATTCCAACCCTAACCCTAATTTTAACCCTAATTTTAACCCTAACCCTAATTTTAACCCTAACCCTAATTCCAACCCTAACCCTAATTCCAACTCTAACCCTAGTTCGAACCCTAAATGGAAAAAAAAATATTTTTTTTATTTTATTATTTGCGCCTGGCTATGGGGGTGATAAAAGGGGGGTGTATTTACTTTTTTTTTTCATTTTGATCACTGTGAGAGTGTATCACAGTGATCAAAATGAAAAATGAATGGGCAACCGGCAAATTCATGGGCGCCACCATCTTGGACAATGGCAGGCGCACTGCGCATGCGCCCGCCATTTTGCAAGATGGCGGCGCCCATGATCCGGACGCCGGGAGCCACGGCGGGACATCGGGAGCACGATCGGAGGTCCTGGGGGGATCGGAAGGTGGGAGGGAGCGATAGGAAGGGGAGGGGGAGCAGATGATGACGGTGGCGACCGATCGCCGCCGTCCATCAGTGGCGGGGGCCGATCGGCCCTGCCAGTTGGTGTGTGGGGGGGTCGGGTGTCGGTGTCCAGCCATGTCCGATGCTATTGCAGCATCGGCCATGGCTGGATTGTAATATTTCACCAAATTTCATTGGTGAAATATTACAAATCACTCTGATTGGCTGTTTCACTTTTAACAGCCAATCAGAGCGATCGTAGGCACGTGGGGGCTAATCCACGCCCCCAGGGATTAACTGTAGAGTGTCCTCTGTGTGCGGGTCGGGTGACCTTTCAGTGACCCCGGTCACCCAACCCGCAGGGGGGCTATTTATAGCATGACGCCTACGTAGGCATCATAGGTCGTTTGGGCACGACTTTTCATGACGCCTACGTAGGCATCATGGGTCGTGAAGGGGTTAATATGATATCCTTGTGCCATATGTTGTTTCTCTTCCTATGTATCATTGTAGTGTGATAGGGTGTTTTGCTTTTGGTCCACTTCTTGCAAAATGCATCAGCGAAGTTACATGGAATGTAGGCAAATTTCAGGTGAGGGTTTTTCCCCATGGCTACACTACATTGTAGTGCCAAGTATGCATCAATAATTGTGTCAACCAGCCACTGCTGTCCACTTAAAGTATCCATGTTGATCTTCTTGATCATTATACGGTCCACTTCAGCGATAACATCATTTGGTAGTTTATGGTGTCTCAGCAATTGCACTGATTGACTTCATTCCACTGGTTTTGTAGTATTTCAGTGATTCTGCCTCTGATCTTATACTTTGTTTTGGGGTTGATATTTTCAGAGGCTTTTGCAAATTCAGTTTCTTTTTCACAATGACTGCTGTTGACTTACTTGCTGGAACAACCTTTTTTGTGGTTATGACATGAAATTTAGACATACCTACGGATGGTTCAGGTGGTGATATTTTAACAATTTTTGCAGTTCGTGCACTGTATCCTGGCACAACTTGTGTTGTAAGTATTGCCTCCTCGTCTCCATTATTTCGATTCATGCTTTGGATTGAGTCATCAGCTGGAGCTGTCAATGATGGTTTAGAAGTGAACTTCCGTCCACTTTTTCCTTTTCCCCTTTGTTTTTTGTAAAACCTGCTGAGATTTCCTTCATCTGTCTCTTCCCTTGGATCCAATCCCACTGATAGCTGAACTGCCATAATGTGGTGACACTGTCTGGATGATGGACATGAACAAGAAGTCTTTGGGAAAAGTTGCACAATGTAAGATTCATTTTTAAAACCTTTAATGAGGAATACTTTCTGCTGTGGCACCAACACAATACCACCTGGTGTATTGAGAATTCCTTCTGCCATTGTTCTTCTTGGGAGATGGCTTCCTGTTTTACATGCATTTTCTTTTGTTCCTTTAGAAATTCCACCAAGGTTTCTGGTGTTACCAGTACTTCAGGAAATGATACATCAGCTGGGTTAAGAGCTTGGAACTCTCCTTTCAGGTTGAAGTTACCCAGTCCACATCTCCCTCTCAGAACTTCCTTCATGTAGTAAGAAGTTAAGTAAAACATAGACAGAACAAAACCTTCCATGTTTATTTCATTCCCATTATGAAGTCTTCTTAGCACAGAATTAAAACTCTCACTTTGATTTGTTGTTATTCCTGAAGGTTCTTTGAACATGTTGTGTTCTTCTAAAAGCCACTGTGCACAGTAATTGAGGATATCTGATTCCAGATGCTTCTTATAGTAAGTGTGGAATTCTGTCCAATGTTGGCTAAGTTCCTCTAACTTACTTACATATTCGTTTGGTGTCTTGCTGTTCATTAAACTGTAAATACAGCTTTCATATGTCACTTTGTCTATTTGTTATCCACCGTGCCTTTGCGTCCAGTATTGCATATCTTTCCTCATGTGGTTCCAACATAGGAATTGTTTAACCTGGGGAAGCTGTGCATCTATACTGTTTGTAATTGCCTTTTCACGGTCAGTGATGATTTTCACCATGTTGCTGTTAAATGCTGGACACTTTTCAGAAATAAAATTGAAGAACTTTCTGTGTGTACCTTCATCTTTCTTTTGGTGCATCAATATGAAAATTGGAATTACACATGCATTTTGAAAAGCAGGGTGGTTAAGTGTGACAGTAGTCACATAAAAATCACCAAACTCAAAAGTTGTGTCACAACTAAAGTTGCTGTCCTTGTGTTTTGCAAATGTATTCGCTTCTTCTATTAGTTCTTCTTTTGCAAGGATACAATAGAAATCATGTAGGACATCTAGCTGCTTTACAAAACTACCAAACAAGCGCTCCAATTCAACTATGGAATAAACATCATCTTGGCACAAATGACGCTTTACACACTCTCATAGCACTGTTTTGCGCCTGCTTTACATCACGCGGTCCTAAAGCAGCTTCATATTGTGGTGGTATGAAACGTATACACTGTGCTTTATAAACTTTCATGGGTGGCTGTGATAAGTTTTCCCTCTGTTCTTTAATGATTGATGGTGCAGTAGTAAAAAATATCTTGTTCTTGTAGTGTTTGCGATTACCATGGGCTTTAAGCTGCATTGTATTTGGATTTCCAAAGTACTGAATTAGCCTGCAACTGTTATCAGTTAGACCAAGGCTAAAAATGTACTTTTCAAAAAGTTCACATGACTCTTCTGGTGGGTGTCTTGGTTTGTATATAACCTTGAAGCATGTTTCCCCTTTAAACTTATACTTGTTCCTGGAGATGTAATCAAACTGCAATTGGTCTGCTATGCAATCCCTTGCTTTGCCTTCTTTGTAAAAGTAAAACACATCACCATGCTGTGGATGAGGTGGTGACAAATTGGTCACCCTACACTTATCACCTTTCTTCAGAATCTCAAATGCTTCAGTTGGTGTTAATTTTGTCAGTATTCTTGTGTAAACATTGTTATTGGTAATGTTTTTAGGCTCATAAATCACAAATTCATCCTTACCAGTTGAATTACTTTCATGTAGCCCTTTTTCTGAACAGTAACTGTTGTCTCCAGTGAATGATTCCATGTCATCAGACACTGCTTCACTCTTGTTGGATTTACCAAGAGCACTGTCATCACAACCCTTCTTCATTTCATTCTCCAGTTCTGGTTTTTGCTCATTTAATGTAGGCAGACTTTGTTCACAGATAGGTCGAGAAAGAAGAGGTTGCCGTGGGATTCCTTGTTTTTCACATTTTTCTTTGTTGGTGACTTTCATAATACATTCTCTAAAGTTGAAATCTGAGTCCCAGAGGTTTCTACATGCTAAGCTATAATTTCAGATAAGTTTTTTCTGTGCATTTTGGTTTTTGGCGCTACTTCTTCTGCAAGCTTGCACCAGAAGCTCCCACTACTAACGCTTGAATTCACTTTAGTGTTTGGACTTCTTTCAAACACTCTAGTAGCAGCTTTTAATAAGTCTTCAGTGCATATACATTTCTTTAAATTTCCACCACTTTTTGGTTTCTTCTTATTGTGAAATGGAAGTGACAATGCTAAAAATCTTGCTGTTGAATGTGAATTAGTTGTCTCTGAAACTGTTTGTTCTGAACTTAATTTTGTCACGTCCTTATTTTTGTCATTCTCTGGTACTGTAGATTCTCTTTTATTTTTCTTTACTAAAGATTTGATGGCCATTGTTCAAAATTCCTGTAAAGACCTTTTTTTAATTATGAGAAAAAATACAGAAATTCAAACAATATAACAACCAAAACATGAAGTAATTTAAAGATTAACTATCATTTACCTTTTTTTTGGGTCCCCCCTCCCCCCTGAACCCATTTGGACCGGTTTAAAAATAAAAAACTTCTTAATTACCCTCCTGTCGGCCCACGAAGCTCCTCTTCTGGGCCGTCCCGCAACTGAACAAATGTCGGGATGCACGAGCATGCCGGCTGATGACGTGTGCTCATCTTCGCCGGCGTGCCTGCACATCGCGGTATACAGAGCGATGCTGCGCAGGCAGCATCAGTCTGTATACAGAGCGTATATATGCTGAAGCCTCGGGAGATGTCTCCTGGGGTGGCAGCGCAGTAGATTACATGGCGCGGCTGCCATGCATTCAGTACAGCTGAGCACTGGCTCGCTTCCCATGAGAAGCGAGCTAAGCACTTAAGTGATGCCCGAGGACGCGCGTGCACGTGCATTCTTTCGACTAAAGCATCTTCAATGTGAAAACGGTTTAGGAGGATAGCTTAGCAAGGGACAGTCGGTTGCGTTTTTGCAACTGAGTGATTTAGGGACAGTTTAGTGTAGGAATAGTTACAAAAACTAAAAAAAATAATATTAAAGACCTATTTAATTTTTTTATATAATAAAAATATTAATTTAAAATAATTGATAGTTACTCTTTAAATAAAAATATTTATATATTTTAATTTAATTATTTAATGCAAAATTAGAAATCTTAAATTATTCAAAACTACTTGAAGCCAAAGCTGATTCAATAAAATAAAATTTAGTCTGAAATGAAAAGCAATTTTAAAATTTAAGTTAATGTACACTAAAGATTAGTATCAAAAGAAGCTAAGGCATAAATCACACAAAACTTCATACTACCTTTTTGTTAGTTCTTGAATGTAAGCATACTGAAGAGAAATATCCTATGTAGCATGGTTGTCCAGTGGACCTTTGCTCCAAATTAGTGAAATTGTATCCTCTGAAATGTCATAAAAGTTTGTAACTTTTACGCCATATCCACAAATACTTTGTATGAGACAGTAACAAGGTATATCCTTTAAAATAGAAGCACTTTAGATAACAATTATGATACTGTATATTAGTACATTTTAACTGTAAATAGTAATAGACAATATATAAGACATTAGGGTGAGTATGGTAAGGTCAACAACCATGCCGGCTTAAAGCACTTTCCTAAAGGTGGCGTGAAGAAAATTTGACAGACTGTGCAGATGTCCAAGGTTTGCAGCTACCAGTACAGTACTCAAAGTTTTATCCCCAACAAACCCAAAACAAAGAATTATCATCCATCCTGGAAGTGAAAACTTGACTTCAGCAGGGGCAGCTACATTGTATGGAGCCATTTATTATATGGCAAGCTAGATCGAGGACAGATAACATTTACTGTGCTATATTTAGATGGAACATCTGGTTACCATTAGCAGAGATTATTTGGGGAAAAAAGTTTAACACCCACACATTCCTATATAGCAACTTTATAATTCAAATAAAGACTGAATCCCTAAAAAGATCTTAATGAAACTGGGAAGATAACCTTGTTGTACTAATATGAACTTATTCCAATAAGAAAACAGAGCTTAAACCGTTATTCTGTTTCCAACCATGATAACACACTAGGCATAGGTATGGCAGAATATGGCGGCACATAAAGACTGAATCCCTAAAAAGATCTTAATGAAACTTGGAAGATAACTTTGTTGTACTAATAAGAACTTATTCCAATAAAAAAACCAGAGCTTAAAACCGTTATTCTGTTTCCAAACATGATAACACGCTAGGCAGAGGGAGTAATTAATGGGTCACCGAGGAGAAAAAAAAAAATTAAACAAGCTAAGCCACAAAAAACCAGAGAAGTTGGTAACTATGCAGATTGCAGATCCCTGATCGTACCACACAACTAGCAGTAGCCGTGGAGCGTGCCTACGATGTTCCTAGATGCCTCATCACTGCCGGAGGACTACATAAGCCTAAAGCAAGAAAAGGGAAAACTAACTGCCCCAGAGCAGACCCCAAAGGAATAGATAGCCCCCACACATGTATTGATGGTGAAACAAGATGAAGGCACAAACACAGGCAGCAAAATAGGCAGAGCAAATGATGGGGCCCAAACTAACTAGACAGGAAAGGAAAGGCAAGTCACTGTCTGCAACCTGCAAAAAACCCTACAAAAATAATGTCCAACAGTTCTGATAGCAGAATTAACCCTGAAGTCACTAGACTTCTCCCACTATATCAGCACTCTGGAATATTCTGAGACAGAGCAAACAGAAACCGAACTAGTAAGGGACAAAAAGCCAATTGGCAAAATACTGATAAATAAGAGTGGAAATTCAGCTCAGCCCCCAGCCGGAGCTGGCAGACCACACAAAAAAACTGAATAGACTAACAAAATCAAGTGTGAACATTAGCAGAAAAACTTAGCTTTAGATGACTGGAACAGAGCTGAAAACCAGAGCTGACAAGCCAGAAGGAATCACCAGCAACTGAATAGGGCGTCGGCTGTCTTAAATCCAATCTGAGAATCCCGAGATCCAATCATCATCCCCATCCTCAGGTGGCAGATCTCCACTGATCAAACCAGCCGCACCACCTCCCGACACCACCAGAGGGAGTTCAGAAGGGGAATCCAAGAATGAACTCACAACACAGAGGTATGGCAGAATAAGATAAATCCCAAAAATGAAATCCTCTGTACATCTGTACACCAAAGAGGCATTTCGATCCCTTAACAAACAGGGAATTCTCCCTCAAAATCCGGAACACAGTCCGGACGTGTTCCACATGAGAATCCCAATCACTAGAAAAGATCAAAATATCATCCAGATAGATGATCAAAAACTTATCCACAAAGTTACGGAAAATATCGTTCATAAAGGACTGGAAGACAGAAGGGGCATTAGTGAGCCCAAAAGGCATCACCAGGTACTCAAAATGTCCCTCCGGAGTATTAAACGCCATCTTCCATTCATCCCCGTGCTTGATGCGAATAAGATTGTACGCCCCCTGAGGTCAAGCTTAGTAAACCAGCAGGCACTCTTAACTTTGGAGAATAAATCAGACATCAGAGTTAACGGGTACTGATATTTAACCGTCATCTTGTTAAGGGAAAGATAATCAATACACGGTCTTAATGAACCATCTTTCTTGACCACAAAAAAACCCCCAGCACCTAAAGGTGACGAGGATGGTCTAATATGACCCTTCTCTAACGACTCCGTAATATAGGATCGCATAGCATCATGTTCGGGTACTGATAAGTTGAAAAACCGACCCTTGGGAAATTTACACCCAGGCATCAACTCAATTGCACAGTCATAACTCCTATGAGGAGGCAAAGACGCAGACTTGCTCTCACTAAATACATCAGAAAAATCGGCTAGATAATCAGGAATATCATGAGACTGAGGATAGGTGGAGAAAACAGGAGCGTCCCTAAGAACACACTGACAACCCCAACTCACCACAGACCCAGATTTCCAATCCAAAACTGGATTATGAGTTTGCAACCAAGGACAAACCCAGAACAATAGTATCATGCAAATTATGCAGCACCAGAAATGTACAATTTTCTTGGTGGTCTGGGGCAACCCGCTTCGTCACCTGGGTCCAAAACTGAGGTTTATTCTCTGCCAAAGAAGTAGCATCAATACCCCTCAAAGGAATAGGCATCCGCAGAAGCGTCATGGAAAAACCACAATGTTTAGCAAAGTCCAAATCCATCAGATTCAATGCTGCTCCTGAATCCACAAAAGCCTTCGTGGAAAATGTGGATAAGGAGCAGATCAGAGTAATTGTCAAAAGAAACTTAGGTTGTATACTGCCCACAGCAAAACATTTCTCTCATTTTGGACAGACAGAAATAGTATGAGAGACGTCTCCACAGAAAAAACACAGCTTATTACGCCTTCTAAACTGCTGACGTTGCGCCCTAGACAAAACTCTATCACAATGCATAGGTTCAGACATTTGTCCAAAAGGTGGCAGTGCCTCTCGTGTAGTTTTGCGTTCACATAAACGCCGATCAATTTGAATGGCTAATGACATAGAATCGTCAAGACCAGAGGGAACAGGAAATCCCACAATAGTATCTTTTACAGTTTCTGACAAACCCTTCCAAAAGAGAGCTGCCAAGGCACTATCATTCCATGTAATAAGGACCGCCCACTTTCGGAATTTTTGACAGTATAACTCTGCAAAATCCTGACCCTGTTTCAATGCCAATAGGGCTTTCTCAGCTTGATCAATAGCATTAGATTCATCATACAACAACCCCAAGGCTTGAAAAAATGCATCCACATTAGTCAGAATAGGATCTTCAGGTGTCAAAGAAAACGCCCGATCCTGGGGATCGCCGCGCAGCCAAGAGATGACAATTTTAACCTGCTGCGCAGAGCTCCCCGATTAATTAGGCTTTAAGGCAAGAAATAATTTACAATTATTCTTAAAATTCAAAAATTTATACCGATCCCCAAAAAACACATCAGGAGTAGGGATCTTTGGTTCAGCAACATGTGAATGAGCAAGATAGGTGGAAATTCCCCGCACTTCAGCAGTGAGCTGCTCCACATGATCAGACAACTGCTCAATCTCCATTAAGAAAAAAAAAATCCTTTTTACAATTCATTCCTGCTTTTGAGTACCCTAGATTGTGCGGTATGGCTGGTGATTCTGTTATGAATGGGTCACCGAGGAGAAAAAAAAAAAACAAAACAAGCTAAGCCACAGAAAACCTGAGAAGTTGGTAACTATGCAGATTGCAGATCCCTGATCTTACCACACAACTAGCAGTAGCCGTGGAGCGTGCCTACGATGTTCCTAGACGCCTCGTCACGGCCGGAGGACTACATAAGCCTAAAGCAAGAAAAGGGAAAACTAACTGCCCCAGAGCAGACCCCAAAGGAATAGATAGCCCCCACACATGTATTGATGGTGAAACAAGATGAAGGCACAAACACAGGCAGGAAAATAGGCTGAGCAAATAATGGGGCCAAAACTAACTAGACAGGAAAGGAAAGGTTGTCTGCAACCTGCAAAAAACCCTACAAAAATAATGTCCAACACTTCTGATATCAAAATTAACCCTGAAGTCACTAGACTTCTCCCACTATATTAGCACTCTGGAATATTCTGAGACAGAGCAAAAAGAGACCGAACTAGTAAGGGACAAAAAGCCAATTGGCAAAATACTGATAGATAAGAGTGGAAATTCAGCTCAGCCCCCAGCCAGAGCTGGCAGACCACACAAAAAACTGAATAGACCAACAAAATCAAGTGTGAACATTAGCAGAAAAACTTAGCTTTAGATGACTGGAACAGAGCTGAAAACCAAGAGCTGACATGCCAGAAGGAAATACCAGCAACTGAATAGGGCGTCGGCTGTCTTAATCCAATCTGAGAATCCCGAGATCCAATCATCATCCCCATCCTCAGGTGGCAGATCTCCACCGATCAAACCAGCCGCACCACCTCCCGACACCACGAGAGGGAGTTCAGAAGGGGAACCTGAGAATGAACTCACAACACAGAGGTATGGCAGAATATGGTGGCACATAAAGAGTGAATCCCTAAAAAGATCTTAATGAAACTGGGACGATAACCTTGTTGTACTAATATGAACTTATTCCAATAAAAAAACTGGAGCTTAAAACCATTATTCTGTTTCCAACCATGATAACACACTAGGCATAGGTATGGACGAATATGGCGGCACATAAAGACTGAATCCCTAAAAAGATCTTAATGAAACTGGGAAGATAACCTTGTTTTACTAATATGAACTTATTCCAATAAAAAAAACGGAGATTAAAAGCGTTATTCTGTGTCCAACCATGAAAACACACTAGGTGTTAAGGACGGATGAACATGCTAAATAAAAATATAAATAAAGCATGTTTGCCGCCCGGGTCCACCGTGCGGTAGGTGACAAAACCGCTGCTGAAAGAGGCAGATCACTAAGGCGGTAAGTGCACAAGGTTGACTGCACCTAGTGCACAAGACCAAGCTCTGTTGCACACACAGAGCTGCAAGCATAAACATATGTTGCAAAAGTAAACTGTTTCACACACAGAGCTGCAAGTATGAACACAAATACAAATGCTGAGACTGTTATAACTTCACAGAAGCTCAGAGACACAGACGCGGTATAAGGCCACAGGAGTCGCCAAGACTGACGGGACTGACTCCGTCTAGAGCTACCGTTAGACATCTGGTGCAGAGGCGTTGTAACCGCGAACGCACACTGTGCTGCAACTGCAGCGCGGCAAGTATAGAGCCGCTGGCAAGGCACTGCTAGAAATGCTGGCGCAATGCAGGACGCTTTAGCTGCTGCAATGGATGAGGCTTGAGCGCACTGGCGCTAGCGCTGCTACTGGCTGACCCAATCACTCACACATTCGTAATAACCAAGGAGGGGGATATTTAATGAGCCAGTCACCAGTGCAAGCATCCGTCATCAAACATACAGCAGCAAGTATGAGAACACTAGCGCATGGCGGAACGACCATGTGCACTTTTTATAGCGTACGGAACCTGCCGGAAATCCCCAGAGCCCTGAGCATAACCAATGGAATCAGGAGCAGGATCTGAGCACCTGACTCCCGAACTCCAATGGGAGCTCATCCCATGAGCATGCTCAGAAGAAGGGACGAAGGACTTAGCCTCTGGAGACAAATGTGAGAATCTGGATTCCTGCATAGGCATTGTAGAAACCAGATTCCTAACACTAGGCATAGGTATGGCAGAATATGGCGGCACATAAAGACTGAATCCTTTAAAAGATCTTAATGAAACTGGGAAGATAACCTTGTTGTACTAATATGAACTTATTCCAATAAAAGACCGGAGCTTAAAACCGTTATTCTGTTTCCAACCATGATAACACACTAGGCATAGGTATGGCAGAATATGGCGGCACATAAAGACTGAATCCCTAAAAAGATCTTAATGAAACTGGGAAGATAACCTTGTTGTACTAATATGAACTTGTTCCAATAAAAAACCAGAGCTTAAAACCGTTATTCTGTTTCCAACCATGATAACTCACTAGGCATAGGTATGGAAGAATATGGCGCATAAAGACTGAATCCCTAAAAACATCTTAATGAAACTGGGAAGATAACCTTGTTGTAATAATATGAACTTATTCCAATAAAAAAAAACGGAGCTTAAAACCGTTATTCTGTTTCCAACCATGATAACCACACTAGGCATATGGGTTGCCCTCCGTCCCAGGGCTGTGGGGTACTCGGTACCGGGCCGGTGTCAGGGGGAAAGTATCACGGCAGCTGTGACCTGGTCCGTGGCCCTGGGCGCCCAATGTCAATGGTGGTGTGTGGTTAATGGGATTGAATAGTTTGTGACGCCACCTGTGGTGTTCGGCAAGGGAGATGTTAAGCCGACGCTGCAGACAGATCCTCTGGGACAGATGGTGGGATGCAGCAATGGAGGTATAGCCCTCCACAGGCAGGGCTGCTGTCCCAGGGCAGTGTAGATGTGGAGACACTTTGATGGTGTAGTGTCCGGCGCAGGGGATGTAGCAGTGCTGGCGGACACAAGAAGTAATGGAGGACACCAGGGCTTGCAGTTTCAACGCTTTACTCACAGTTCTTGGTAACCACTGGTGCCTGCTTCCATGCCGTGTCCTCCGGGGCAGAGACTCAATCAACCTCCCGGGCAAGTTAGGCTTCTCCTCTCCAACACTCCGCCAACATGTACCTTTCCTGAATGACTCCTCTATTGCGCCTTTAGTGTGAAGAGCTCCAGTACCGTGGTACTCTGAAGTTCCTCCTGTCAGATGTTCCTAACAACTCTACTTGTATGACAGACAGCTGTAGCCTGATCAGGGACCTCCTGGATCCCGGCTCTCTATCAGTGTTGCTGTTGTGTCCCAAGTCTTGAATGGGAGTAGTGCATTTACAGCCAACTACTCCACCGGTGTCTGCTGCAGAATCATAAGTGTCCATACAGCCTCAGGGACCGGGCCCCGGCCTTGCACTGAGAACCTATAGGCAGGGTTCCTCTTCCAACCCACAACTCCTCTCTGTTCTCCTACTTCTTCGTTCCACACTGTTCCTTCTCTCTCTTATGGAGGCTTAGGTTGCAGTTCCACGTCTTTCTCCTTCTGTTCCTTTCCCAGTGCCATCTGGCTCAGATCACTGAGGCAGCTGCAGCACTCCTTCCACTCTCTCACTCTCGGACCCATCCTCAGTCTCTCCTGACTGACTGTCCTTCTCCCGCCTGACCTCCCGTCAGACTGACCTGTAATTCTAAACCTTACCAACCTTTTATATGAATCTCAACTCCACCCACCTCCCAGCACATCTCGTGTTACAAAGCAAGGACCCACGAAAGGTGCTCTGCTATCCTCTAAGCATGGAACCGCAATGTGACCCATTGCTGAACTATCCTGTGTGTGGGTGCAGGTGTTGGAGTGTGGAAAGGAGTTCCCAACTTACCTAGTTGGTGGGGCACTACACCTTAGGAGAAGGTGCAGTACCTCTGTGGCGACTGAGCCTCAGGGGCGCCACATACCCGAATATGGTGGCACATAAAGACTGATTCCCTAAAAAAACTTAATGAAACTGGGAAAGTATCTGTCACTAATATGAACTTATTCCAATAAAAAAAACGGAGCTTAAAACTGTTATTCGTAATACTTGCCAAAGTGATGATGGGAGAGCCTGGTGTTGCAGCTTGACTTCTGCAAGATATGCCTCAGCTAGCATGTCACTGGATGTGTGAGAGGAGGGTTTATAAACTATCTCAAGGTAGACAATATTAACATTAGCTTTTAGCCTTATCTCACTCTCAAACATCCCCCTCCCTCTCTCAGTTCAGGAACACAGACATCCCCCTCCCTCTCTCAGTTCAGTAACACAGAACATAGGGTTTTAAACTAAAAAATCTACCATAGGCATAGGTATAGACATAGGGTTCTCCTAGGCTGGGATGGACGCACTGGCTCATGAGTCGTGGACGGCCCACAGATAGTGGTGTTGAGTAACTCTCTCTCCTAGTGCACAGCCTCTTCTCACAGGCAGCAAAGCCGACAGGCACTGGTACGACTGGCAATTCTGAGATAACTGCCTCGTCACTAGTAGCCGATGCCTGAGAAGCCTGTGGTACCAGGACGATCAAAGCAATCCTGCAGCCAGGCTTCCCCTCCAGCTGCTCTGGCCCTGAGCAGCAGACATTGGATGAAATCATCCATGACAGGATTTATTGTCAGCACTAGCTAATAACTTAAATAATTCTTCAGGTGCTCTGCAGCCATGACAAGAATGCAGGTCTATTTATAGCTTACATTTGGTTCCCTTTCTCTGGCCTATTTATGAGGAGAGATAACAAGAACCAATCAAACAATATAAACTCATTTAAGCTGATGCTGAGCCCCCAATGAAATTAACCCCTAATAAACCTAACTCTGATTAATATACTGCCAGGTCTGTGACATCATGCAACCACAAGCTTATGCCAGCTGAGTGGTTTTCCAATATGTTCATGTTTTTAGATGGTTTTGTGATGATTATACATATGAGTTCCTGATGGAAAGCCATCTGAAACATGTGTGTACTTTTCATATGGTCAGTCTTTTCAGAATTTTTCTAGTGTTTCAAATTTTGAAAAATGCCTGCTGGAAAAATAGTAAGCGTATGCCGTTTCTTGAAAGTGACTCCAGATGGAATCTGGTGTAATCTAGACACTGTCCAATCAAAATGCTGCAAAAATACATTTCAGGAAAAAAATCCAAAATGCTTCAAAAACTTTTCAAAACCACTTGAGAAAATGATAAGCTCCTCAATGGCCTCCCCAAGGTTTATGCCCCCCATGGTGCCTTTAAAATAATGGTGAAACTGACAAGTTTTCCAAGGCAAAGCAGCTTCAAGAACAACCAGCAGTCTTTTTTGTAAAGTGCCTTTTGTGATAGCTTTGCTCTATACTTTCATCTGGTAGCTGCTCAAAGAATGAAGATGTTACTTCTTTTAACCACTTCACAGTTTCCGAACCTTGAAATAGTTAAAATAGTGACATAAGATAGAACATGTGCATAGCAAGTCATTATTTACATTGCAGTGCACTCTTTTCATTTCTTGTGGTGGATTTGTAGTGCTTTTTTTTCAGTTGTTTCCTGAGCATTTTTCAGACTTTTGTCTGTGATATTTTTGGGATGGTTTTCCCATGTTTTTGCAATTTTTTTAACTATTGTTTTCCAGTCATTTTTTTTCACTTTTATTGAAAAGTCGTGAATTTACTATGGGTTTTCTAACCAAGTAGAATGGCAAAATGCTCCAAAAAACGTCTGGTCATTTTCCAGGCATATTTTAAGCATTCATATTGTCTTGTATAGTAAAGTATACAGAGTCTTCCCAGCGTAATAATTAACATGTTACTTCTTTTAACAGCTTGGTGGTTTTAGAAACCTTACATTTTTAAAGTATGCCCAAAAGCCCATACATGTGAACAGCTAGTAATTTTTACATAGAAATGTTCATTCTTTGGCAGACCCAGGCAAAATGCGGCCCATGGGGCACATCTGAGCAAGACAGCCAAGGGGCTGAAAACAATAGCCGCACTGTGTCCTCATCAGCCTGTCCCCCCGCCCACTCTCACTGATTTCTGTCTCCCTGGGATTCAGGCAGGGGTGAATGCTTCGGTGGTGGATTGGCTGCCGGCCCCTTTTTCCACCAATCAGCATGTGAGAGAGCTGATGCAAATGTCAGCTGTGCTCTGCAGAGATTCAGTGCATTGGAGAAAGCAGAGGCACTGGGAGAACAGGAACAAGGTGAGTATGTGGAGTTTTTTTTCATGCGTATGGTGTTCTGTCCCCACATGAGGCGAATGGAGGTGTAGGTGATTGGGTCTGGGAGAGATTCCTACCTTCCATTTCCTCAATGCAGGGCAGACAGGACCAATATGATGCTCAGCATCTGGAGAGATGATGCACACTAGGGATTGTATAGTCCAGACTTGTTTAATTGGAAATATGGACATACAGCGTACGACTGACAATGCAATAAGTTCTCCAGAAATGCAGAGTGTTAACAGCAAAGTGTGGCAACGAAGTATGGTCAAAAGACTGATGCCTTTCCCTTCTCGGTACAAGCATGTCTCTCCCAGGAGAAAGTGAAACTAACAATGGCTGGAAGGAGGAAAAGGAGAGCTGAACTTTGAACTGGAAGTGGAAGGCATGCACGAGGATTAATTAGTTGCAGGCTTCCATACAGAAAAAAGACTAGCAAGTGGCAGCAGAGCAAATGCAAGACAATTATACACAAAATGGAAATAATAATCTATAGAAACCATAAAATCATAACTTATACGGAACAGCACACTCCCCGTCTGAAATTCCGTAAGGGATTTCACTATATTAATGTTTTGTTTTTTTTAAATAAAGTTCAATAACCTAGAAAACAAACACAAATATGCATGCAATGCAATAATAGCTTCAAAATGAGGTAGATGACAGACAGTTCCTGAGACAATCTAAAGATACCCATCTTCGGATCGGAGAAGCCGCACTAGGCCAAACTGTCTCCGACCCAACAGTAATCCGATGAACAAAGTACTAGGGCTTGTTCTATTCATGGTTCATCCTACTGCAATGTCCTCAACTGGTAGTATCGATACGAGCTCGTGGATTGGCCTCTGAAATGTCTTAGGCTCGCCTTTCCTAAGGACCTTCAGCTCCACCTTCTGGACCTTACCGTCTTGACTAGGGAAATTCTTTGTAACGATTCCCATAGGCCAGTTGATCCTTTGAGCTTGTTGTTCCTTCATTAGCACCACGTCTCCTTCTTTCAAGTTCGGTTTATTCTGTCGCCATTTTCTTCTTCCTTGGAGAATCATGAGATACTCCTTTCTCCACCGGTTCCAGAAGTAATCAGCGAGGTACTGCACACATTTCCACTGTTTCTGGTAGGTGTTTGCATGAGTAAACTCTCCACTGACTGTTAGCGGGTTCCCGATCTTTTGGGTGAGAAGAGTAGCTGGCGTAAGAATGGTCGGCATTTCCATATCTATTGACACTGGGACAAGTGGTCTTGAGTTGATTATGGCAGAAACTTCAGCCTGTAGAGTAACCAAGGTCTCATGCATAAGCATTGAAGAGGTTACGTCAATAAACATAGAGTTCAGGATGTTGTGTGAGATCCCGATCATCCTTTCCCAGGAACCTCCCATGTGAGAACTATGCAGAGGATTGAAGATCCAAGTGCAACCTCTTTCTGCCAGTTGATCCTGAATTGGCTTGATATTGATATCCAGATCTCGACATGCACCAATGAAGTTGCTTCCGCGGTCACACCTTAACTGTTTCACTGGTCCTCTGATCGCTAGAAAACGCCAGAGAGCATTGATCAGGCTGGATGTGTCCATAGACTCTATTACCTCTATGTGGACGGCACAGACACTCATGCAAGTGAATAGTACAGCCCAACATTTGCTGTTGGCATACCCGCCTAGAGTTTTGCATGCAGATATCATCCATGGCCCAAAGACGTCTAAGCCAACGTAGGTGAAAGGCGGTTCGGCACTCAGTCTGTCAGGGACCGGTCAGCCATTTGTTGACGCACCTGTTGTCCCCTGGTTTTTCGACATTGCACACAGCGATGTAGTGATCCTGCTACACGTCTTTTCATACATATGATCCAAAGTCCTGCAGACCATAACTTGCCTTCTGTGATCCTGCCTTGGCGTTCAGTTATTTTATGAAAGTGCCGGATCAGTAAATCGGTGATATGGTGTTTACTGGGAATGATGCAAGGATGTTGCTCTGAAACCACAATCTTGGCTCGATCTAAATGACCACTGACTCTCAACAAACTGAAGCTGTCCATTACTGGATTCAAATAGGCAATGGGGCTTTTCAGAGGGATGTGCTGTTTGTGGTATAGGCATTCCCATTCAGTACTGAATACGCTTTGCTGGACGTAACGTACTATAAGGGACTCACAGTGAGAAGTGTCCTTGGCAGAGAGTGGTTTATGGCAGATGTGCAGCCGTGACAGTCTTTGCCTCCACGTGAGTTGTGATAAGATCTCGCAATAGTCTTGACAAGTTTATTTCAATTGGAGAAGAGTTCGGAGTGCTGGCAACCGAGGCTGGAGGTTGGTTTAGTGTTTGTGGCCAAAGCACTGACCTCGGAGTTGACTTCTGGATAGCCATCCAGTTCCTCGATGCTGAAGACTTCCTGGACACATTCACTTCCCTTCCGTTCCAACAGAAACTTAGGACCTGAAAGCCAAAAAGAGTTAGCAAAGGAACTTATAGATGTAGGTCTAGTGGCATGGTCAGCTGCATTAAGTTTAGATGGGACATAGTGCCATTGTTCAGGCTTGGAAGACCTCCTTATTCTCTCGATGCAGTTACTGACGTACACATAGAAGTGCCTTGTTTGGTTGTAGATGTAACCTAAGAGAGCCTTACTGTCACTGTAGTATTAAATGTCATCTATGTTGGTATCCAGCTCATGCTGTATAAAGTCTGTGAGTTCAACTGCAAGCATGGTCACACAGAGCTCAAGCCTGGGAATAGTGTGGTCAGGCTTGAGAGCCAGCTTAGCCTTGCCGAAAATGAACCCAATGTGATCTTGTCGGGTCCCATCACCATCAGATAGGCAATGACTGCAATGGCCTCTGTGGATGCATCCGAGAACACAAGGAGTTCCTTCCTGTGCTAGCAGCAAGTGAGATTCTGCTGTAACAGCTCGGTATGTGGATCTCATCCAACGCACACAAGGATTGCTTCCAGGATTCACATTTTGGTTCCTTATCAGGAGGTAGTGGGGCATCCCAGTCCTTGACGGGTTTGGAAAGCTGTCTCTGAAGAGATTTACCTTGTATGGTTATTGGTACTACGAATCCCAGTGGGTCGTATAAGCTATTCACCACTGACAGGACACTATGTTTAGTGAATGGTTTGTCTGCACAGTTGATTTGGAAACTGAAGGTGTTAACTGACAGGTTCCACCTCAAGCCTAAGCTTCTCTGCACAGGTGGATAGTCTGGTTCCAGGTCTATGTCCTTGAAACCTGGTGCGTGGTCACTTGACTCAAAGGCTCTCATGACAGCCAGGCTGTTTGAAGCAATTTTGTGCAATCTAAGCTTAGCTCGGTACAGCATACTTTGGGTCCTCTTGAGTAATAATAATAATAATAATAATAAATTTTATTTTTATAGCGCCGACATATTCCGCAGCACTTTACATTTCAGAGGGGATTTGTACAGACAATAGACATTACAGCATAACAATAATCACATACAGCAGATTATAACAAATACCAAGAGGAGTGAGGGCCCTGCTCGCAAGCTTACAGTCTATGAGGAAAGAGGTAGACACGAAAGGTGGGTGGTAACAGTTGCTCTGATTGTATGGACCAGCCATAATGTTAAGTGTGTAACAGTACAGACACAGAGGGCTAATGGATGCATAAAGCATGTTGGAACATGATGCTGGGAACCTGGTTATGGTAAAACTTTTGGCTCTGCCACACAGGGATAGATTAGGTTAATGTGTTGAGGCGATAGGCCAGTCTGAATAAATGCGTTTTCAGGACACGCTTAAAATTGTGGGGATTGGGGACTAATCGTATTGACCTGGGAAGTGCATTCCAAAGAATTGGCGCGGCACGTGTAAAGTCTTGGAGACGGGAGTGGGAGGTTCTGACTATTGAGGATACTAACCTCAGGTCATCAGCAGAACGGAGGGCGCGGGTAGGGTGGTATACTGAAACAAGGGAGGAGATGTAGGGTGGTGCTGAGCCATGGAAGGCTTTGTGGGTGAGGGTAATAAGTTTATACTGAATTCTGGAGTGGATGGGTAGCCAGTGTAATGACTGGCACAAGGTAGAGGCATCGGTGTAACGATTGGTGAGGAATATGATCCTGGCTGCAGCATTCAAGACAGATTGGAGAGGGGAGAGTTTGGTAAGAGGGAGACCGATTAGAAGAGAGTTACAATAGTCGAGACGAGAATGAATAAGAGAAACAGTAAGAGTTTTTGCAGAGTCAAAAGTAAGAAAAGGTCGAATTCTAGAAATGTTTTTGAGGTGCAGATGACAAGAGCGAGCCAGTGATCGAATGTGGGGGGCAAAGGAAAGCTCAGAATCAAGTATGACCCCAAGACAGCGGGCATGTTGCTGGGGAGTAATAGTGGAACCACACACAGAAATAGCAATGTCGGGTATAGGTACATTAGTAGCGGGAGGAAACACCAGGAGTTCAGTCTTTCACAGGTTCAGTTTCAGATATAGTGAGGACATGATATTAGACACAGCGTTTAGACAATCGCCAGTGTTTTCTAGAAAGGCTGGCGTGATGTCAGGAGAAGAAGCGTATAATTGGGTGTCATCAGCATAGAGATGGTACTGGAAACCAAATCTACTGATTGTTTGACCAATAGGGGCAGTGTACAAGGATAAGAGGAGGGGGCCTAGAACCGATCCTTGAGGAACCCCAACAGTAAGGGGAAGGTGAGAGGAGGAGGAACCGGCAAAAGAAACAGTAAAGGAGCGGTCGGAGAGATAGGAGGAGAACCAGGAGAGAACGGTGTCCTTGAGGCCAATGGAACGGAGCATAGTGAGGAGGAGCTGATGATCCACAGTGTCGAATGCTGCAGAGAGATCCAAGAGAATTAGCATGGAGTAATGACCATTTGATTTAGCTGTTAGCAGATCATTAGAGACTTTAGTGAGGGCAGTTTCAGTGGAGTGTAAAGAGCGGAAACCGGATTGGAGAGGGTCGAGAACAGAGTTTTCTGAGAGATAGCGGATAAGACGGGAGTGGACCAGGCATTCCAGGAGTTTAGAGATGAAGGGAAGATTAGAGACAGGTCTATAGTTAGCGGCACAGTTTTGGTCGAGGGATGGTTTTTTAAGTAGTGGATGTATGATGGCATGCTTAAATGAGGAGGGAAAAATACCAGAAGAGAGTGAGAGGTTAAATATTTTAGTTAGGTGAGGGGTGACAGCAGGGGAAAGGGACTGGAGGAGATGTGACGGAAATGGGTCACTGGTGCAAGTAGTTGGGCGAGAAGATGCAAGGAGCCTGCTTACTTCTTCTTCTGTGACTGGTTCAAAATCAGAGAGTGAGTTAGATGCAGTGGGGGAGGGAGGACAGTGCATGGTATGAGGGGATTTGGAGATAATTTCCTGTCGGATCTGGTCAATTTTTTCTTTGAAGTAATTGGCCAGATCGTCAGCTCGGAGCTCCGTGGTTGGGGCCTGTACTCTTGGATTGAGTAGAGAATGAAAAGTGTCAAAGAGACGTTTCGGGTTATTGGACAGTGAGGTGATGAGGGTGTTGAAATAGGTTTGTTTGGAAAGGTGAAGGGCAGTGTTGTATGTTCTAAGCATAAACTTAAAATGGATGAAATCTTCGTGTAGATTGGATTTTCTCCACAGACGGTCGGCGCACCTGGAGCACCGCTGCAGGAAACGTGTTTGCACCGTGTGCCAGGGTTGTCGCCGTCTGCATTGTGGTGTTCTATTTATAGGGGGTGCAAATTCATCCAGGGCACTTTGAAGTGTTTCATTGTAATGCTTCAATGCAGAATCAGGACATGAGAGGGAGGAGATAGGGGCCAATGAAGACTGCAAGTTCTTCATAAGTTTCTGGGTGTTAATGGCCTGTATGTTTCTATAAGTCTGGACAGTGGGGGTGACCTGAGCAGCCTGGCAGTTCTTTATAGAGAATGAAAGAAGATTGTGGTCATAGAATCATAGAATCATAGAATCGTAGAGTTGGAAGGGACCTCCTGGGCCATCTAGTCCAACCCCCTGCTCAAAGCAGGATTCGCTAAATCATCCCAGTTAGATGTCTGTCCAGCCTCTGTTTGAAGACTTCCATTGAAGGAGAACTCACCACTTCTCGTGGCAGCCTGTTCCACTCATTGATCACTCTAACTGTCAAAAAGTTTTTTCTAATATCTAATCTGTGTCTCCTCCCATTCAGCTTCATCCCATTGCTTCTAGTCTTTCCTTGTGCAAATGAGAATAAAGTTGATCCTTCTACAATGTGACAGCCCTTTAGATATTTGTAGACAGCTATTAAGTCTCCTCTCAGTCTTCTCTTTTGCAAACTAAACATTCCCAAATCCTGCAACCTTTCCTCATAAGACAGGGTTTGCAGACCGGTCACCATTCTGGTCGCTCTTTTCTGAACTTGCTCCAGTTTGTTGATGTCTTTTTTAAAATGTGGTGCCCAAAATTGGACACAATATTCCAGATGAGGTCTGACCAAAGAGGAGTAGAGGGAAATAATTACTTCACGTGATCTAGACTGTATGCTTCTGTTAATACATCCTAGAATTGCATTTGCCTTTTTTGCTGCTGCATCACACTGTTGACTCATATTCAGTCTGTGATCTATTAGTATACCCAAGTCTTTTTCACATGTGCTGTCACTTAGCCCTATTCCTCCCATTCTATATATACTTTTTTCATTTTTATTGCCCAGATGTAGTACTTTGCATTTCTCCCTGTTAAAAACCATTCTGTTAGTTGCTGCCCACTTCTCCAGTTTATTTAAATCTTTTTGAATCCTCTCTCTCTCTTCTCTAGTATTAGCTATCCCTCCTAGCTTTGTGTCATCAGCAAATTTAATCAGTTTACCCTCAATTCCTTCATCTAAATCGTTGATAAAGATGTTGAACAATACAGGGCCCAGGACAGAGCCCTGTGGTACCCCACTTGAGACATTCTTCCAACTGGATGTGCAGCCATTTACGACCACTCTTTGGGTCCGATCACTAAGCCAGTTATGAATCCACCTAACAGTTGCCTTGTCCATTCCATACTTAGTCATTTTTTCAATAAGGATTGTATGAGAGACTTTGTCAAATGCTTTGCTGAAGTCAAGATATACTATATCTACAGAATTTCCTTGATCCACCCAATCAGTAATACCATCATAGAAGGAAATTAAATTAGTCTGACATGACTTATTAGTTACAAACCCATGCTGACTCTGTTTAATCACTTCATTCTTATCCAGGTATTGACAAACATGTTGTTTAATAATTTGTTCAAAGATCTTTCCTGGTATAGAAGTCAGACTCACCGGCCTATAGTTGCCTGGGTCCACCTTCTTCCCCTTTTTGAAGATAGGAACAACATTTGCTCTTCTCCAGTCTTCTGGCACTTCTCCTGTTCTCCAAGAATTTTCAAAGATTATGGAGAGGGGTTCAAAAATTTCTTCTGCTATCTCCTTCAGTACTCTGGGGTGTAATTCATCTGGACCTGGAGACTTGAATACATTTAGGTTAGCTAAGTGTTTCCTCACTATCTTTCTGTTTATAGATATCCTGGATTCTTCTATTCCCTTAATAGGACAGTGAATAGCAGTTGATGTTACATTTCCTTTCTGAGAGAAAACAGATGCAAAATAGGAATTTAAAAGTTCAGCCTTCTCAACATCCTGTCTTACCATTTCATCATTTTCATCCTGTAAAAATCCTATAGCATCTTTGACTTTTCTTTTACTTTTGACATATCCCCAAAATCCTTTATTATTGCTTTTGACATCTCTTGCAAGCCTCAATTCATTTTCAGCTTTAGCTAATCTGATTTGTGCCTTGCAGGTTCTGCAGACAGCATTATATTCTTCTTTAGATATGCCTCCTTCTTTCCATTTTATAAACATTTTTTGCTTCCTTTTTAGCATGTGCTTAAGTTCTGTGTTCATCCATCCTGGTTTCCTTAAATGCTTCCTATTCTTCCCTCTTTTCGGAATTGTTAACAACTGTGCTTTGAGAATTTCATTTTTCAAGATTTCCCATCCTTCCTGGACATTTTTGTCTTTAAGGATATCCAGCCATTGGATCCCTCCAATTCTCTTTCTGAATCCCTTAAAATCTGCCTTTCTGAAATCTAACCTTGACGTCTGAGTCTTCACAGGTCTTCCGCCTCTAGTTATCCAAAATTCTAAAATAGCATGGTCGCTACCTCCTAGGGTCCCAGCCACTTTTACCTCCTCAACCATTTCCTCCCTGTTTATAAGGATTAGATCCAAGGTAGCAGTTCCCCTTGTTTTCTCCTTTACCTTTTGGAAGATAAAGTTGTCAGCAAGAGAGGATAAGAATTTCCTTGACCTGTTAGTTTTGCCTGAGAGAGATTCCCAACAAATGTCTGGATAGTTGAAATCTCCCATGACAACTATGTCATATTTTTTGGAGAACTTGGCCATTTGATGCATAAAGAGTTCATCCATATCTTCAGCTTGCACAGGCGGCCTGTAGTAAATGCCTACAATGGTGTCCTTTCCATTGTTCTGTCCTTGTATTCTTACCCAAACAGTTTCCACAGAACTCCCAGTCTCTGAAGCTTCAATCTCTGTGCAGATATACGCGTTTCTAACATACAATGCGACACCCCCTCCTCGTTTATCAAGTCTGTTTCTTGCAAATAAGTTGTATCCTTCTAGTCTTGTATTCCAATCATGTGTATTGTCCCACCAAGTTTCAGTGATTCCAATGACATCATATTTCTTTTCCTGTGTTAGTAGTTCCAATTCTCCTTGTTTGTTGCCCATGCTTTGTGCATTAGTATAGAAACATTTTAGTTTGTGATTGGTTTCTCTTTCTCCAATATTTTTTTTAATTAGATTCTTTCGTCTTTGTTCTTCCTTTCCACTTCTAATAGCAGAGTTCTCAGTAGCATTTGTCAGGTGTATGGCTTTTTCTGGTCTTTTGCTTCCCTTCCCATGTTGTTCTAGTTTAAAGCTCTCCTTACAAGTGTAGCAAGGCGACTTCCAAATACCTGCTTTCCAGTCTTCGTAAGGTGCACCCCATCTCTAGCAAGTAGTCCATCGTATAAGTAGTTCACTCCGTGATCCAGAAATCCAAATCGTTGCTGACGGCACCATCGACGTAGCCAGTTGTTCACCTGCAGAATCTTATTCCACCTCCTTGTTCCATGGCCATCCACTGGGAGGATGGAAGAGAAGACCACCTGCGCTCCCAGTTCTTTCACTTTCTTGCCTAAGTCTTCAAAGTCTCTGCAGATGGTTTCCAGGTCGTTTCTTGCAGTGTCATTTGTCCCCACATGTAGTAGCAGGAATGGGTAGTCATCTGTAGGTCTGAAGAGTCCTGATATCCTGTCAGACACATCTTTAATTTTTGCACCTGGAAGACAGCACATTTCTCTTGAAGTTATATCCGGTCTGCAGATAGCGGCCTCTGTTCCTCTCAACAGGGAATCCCCCATGACCACCACTCTCCGTTTCTTCTTCACAACATTTTTCTTTCTCCATCCAGGAGGACTCTGAAGGCGTACAAGGTTGCTGTTTGTTGGCAAAGTCTTATCCTGATGTATTTCTTCATCGTTTTCCTGCGTGAGAGCCTGGTACTGGTTTCTGAGCAGTATGGGTGCTGACTGCCTCCTGATCCTCCTGCTTCTCTGGGTCACATGTCTCCATTCCTCTGTTTCTTCAGGTGCACTTTGAATTTCTTCTCTTTCTGTAACATGAAGAGATAATTCTGCTCTGTCCAAGAACTCTTCACCTTCCTTAATGATCTTCAACGTAGCTAACCTCTCTTCGAGATTTTGCAACTTTTCCTCCAACAGGGACACAAGCTTGCATTTGTGGCATGTGAAGTTTGGCTTTTCCACTGGTAAATCTGTGAACATGTAGCAAGAAATGCAGCTCACCAAATGGCTCCTGGCCTCTTCCATCTTGAGATTTCTTAAAAAGATGAAAGATGAGCCAAAATTTCTCCGATTTCCTCTTTTCAGCTGCAACGGCCAAAACCCAGTGATCGTTGAGCTCGCGGAGACTCTTCACTTATCCCAGAAGGCACTGGGAATATGCAAATGATCTCCTCAAGACTCTTCCCCTGGTTTCTCCGATTTCCTCTTTTCAGCTGCAACGGCCAAAACCCAGTGATCGTTGAGCTCGCGGAGACTCTTCACTTATCCCAGAAGGCACTGGGAATATGCAAATGATCTCCTCAAGACTCTTCCCCTGGTTCCCCTGGTTCCCCTGGTCAGAGAGCGGGAGAGGGGAGTTTGCAAAATCATCCACTGCACAAAGCCGAGAGAAGACCAAGTCGAGGGAGTTTCCGTCTTCATGCGTTGGAGAATTAGTAAGCTGCGAAAGGCCAAATGAGGAGGTTAGAGATAAAAGGTGAGTAGCAGATGGGGAGAGGGGAAGAGCAATGGGGATGTTGAAATCTCCCATGATGAGGGTAGGGATGTCACAGGAGAGAAAATGTGGAAGCCAAGTGGCAAAATGATCCAGGAACTGATGGGAGGGGCCGGGAGGACGATACACCACCGCCACTCGCATGGAGAAGGGGGTGTAGAGTCTGACGGCATGGACCTCAAAAGAAGGGAAGACAAGTGAGGGTACTTGAGGGATAACCTGAAAGGTACATTTTGGTGATAGGAGCAGACCAACGCCTCCACCAGCTCTATTGTCTGATCTTGGGGTATGAGAGAAGTGTAGCCCCCCGTATGAAAGAGCAGCAGCAGCAGCGGTAGTATCTGACTGCTGGATCCAGGTTTCAGTAAGAGCCAGGAGGTTAAGAGAATTAGAAAGGAAGAAGTCATGAATGAAGGAGAGTTTGTTACACACTGAGCGAGAATTCCAAAGTGCACAATTAAGAGAGACAGATGGCATGCAGGGAATATTAATAAGATTAGAGGGGTTTCTGAGTGTAGCAGTGGGGGGGGTTTGACTTTCTATAACATGGGGGACCAGGGTTGGGAGCAATGTCTCCTGCGACTAGGAGAAGGAGGATAGAAAGAGTGAGCAGATGGTTAAGTGATTTGTGAGAGCGTCTCTGGTGTTGAATGGTGGGACTGACTGGATCTGTGCAATTTAACAATGTGAAAAGAGCATGAGTGCTATACATAGGAGAGGAAAGAAGCGAGGGGCCAATATGGATGGAGTGTAGAGAGTTAAAGCCAGGGTGGTGGATGTGTGTGAATGCAGCGGCCAGGATATAAATTATACAAATGCATATGGTATATATTTGTTGTACTCCAAATGTACAGGGAGTAGATGTATATAAATGTCTTACCTGTCTCCTGCCCTGTCTAACTGCCATGTTATAACTGACAGAAGTACTTTGATACATGTACTTAGATTACATGTGCATAAATGCTCCCCCTGCATAAATGCTCCCCCTAGCTATGTCTGAATACAATATATAGGAGGTTAAGGCTAAGTTTTTTTTTTTTTGGTTGGCTCTCTCTCTTCTCGTTAATCAATCACACTAAATTGAGACACCAGGACCCAATAAAATGTTGTGGTCAAATAAACACATGTCCAGCACTACATGGATCATAAAGCACTTTGAAAAGTTTCTTGACCTCACAACATAAGGGGACAAGCAGAGTAAGTTGAAAAAAACTATATACCAGATATAAGCTTGCAGAGTTGAAAACACAGAGATAGCATTCAGGATTAACTGCTTGCTGACATTGAATGGAGACACAGGAGTGGATTCAGAGCAGAGATTGGAAAAGCTGGTTACCTGTATGAAGAGAATAGAGACATAGAGTAGGTCAATCACCACTTCTTCTGTGGGTAGAGATTTTAGTCCATCATCATCATCTACGTAGAAGTCTTTCTGTACAAAGTCTCTGGTGTCTGTTCCATATTCAGACTCTCCTTCCTGTGCGGTTCTCCGCAGGCCATAGGTTGCCACTGCGGGGGAAGGGCTGTTCCCGAATACGTGTGCCCTCATGCGATACTCCACCATCTCTTTGCTGGGGTCATTTTCCTTGTACCACAGGGACCTGAGGAAATTTCTATGGTCCTCTCTGACTATAAAACAGTGGAACATCTGTTCAATGTTGGCGGTGATGGCAATGGGCTCTTTCCTGGACCTCATCAACACTCCTACTAGGTTATTTGTAAGATTAAGACCCGTGAGGAGGACATCGTTGAGAGACATACCTTGATGTTTGGCGCTTGAATCAAAGACGTGGGTGATATAATCCGAATGAGGGTAGGTACCAGCACTCCTTGTTTTCCTTTAAGGGAGGCACTGGCTCCGCATGGTTATTATGGAGTATCTTGCTCATAAAGGTGACAATGTGTTCTTTCATCTCCGGTTTGTTGCTAAGTATGCGCTGGAGAGAGTTGAATCTGGACAAGGCTTGCTCGGGAGTCCTGGAAGCTCGGAATGGTAGGGGAAAAACCCAGCGATTAGTCTCGTCCTTAAGGAACTCATTGTCCATTATTCTGACAAATTCCTTGTCTTCCATTGACGGGGCTACTTTGTTGCCATCCTTATTTGTATGAAACACCGATCTTCCCAAGTCGTCTGCATAGGGAGAAGGAATGACATTAGGCAGCTGTACGGGATCTGGAGGCTTCTCTTTCACTACATAGTGATGAAGGCATGGTTTGCAGAAAGTAGTTAGTCTGTCTCAGCGTACGTAGGTCTTAAAGGAATCGACTCTTGTTCGGTCCAAGCACACATTTCCTATGATTACCCACCCCAAGTTGAGTCTCTGCATAGGGGGTCATAGTCAGGACCATTGCACTGTTGGAGAACCATATGTATCCTTAAATTGTCTCTGCCAAGCAGAAGTAGGATTTCAGCATCTGTGTCCATAGGTGGGATAACGCTGATTAGGTGCCTTAGGTGTGGTTGGTGGAACGCAGCTTCTGGGGTAGGAATCTCATCCCTTTGGCTGGGTATTTGATCACATTCGATTAGCGTTGGTAGGGGTATTTCTACACCTCCATTGACAGGAGAAGCAATGAAACCTTGTGTCCTCCTACCGCTAGTCTCTATGCGACCTGAGCAAGTATTCAGAGTATAGGGCGTTGCTGGTCACTTGATTCCAAAGGCTTCAAAGAACTTAGGTCCAGCTAGTGATCGATTGCTCTGATCGTCAATGATGGCATATATTTTTACTGCTTTCTCTGGTTGCCATTCTGGATAAACTCTGATTAGGCATATCCTGGCACAGTATTTATCACCTTGGCTCTCCCCACGTACCTCTGAGCATGAGCAGGAGACAGCCGTGGTAGACTTGGCGTTATTTTGTGGCTCCCCACCATGACTTGTAGCCAGACTAGAGGTAACTGCGACTGCTGGATTGCTGGTGGCTGGGGTTGGATGCAAAGCTGATGGGTGTTTGTCACTATGACACTCTTCACACTTAACAGCAGATTTGCAGTCCTTGGCCATGTGTTCTAATGAGGCGCAGCACTTGAAACACACCCCAAGTTCACTGAAGATTTTCTTGTGCTCCTGCATGGTTTTCGACCTGAAGCCTCTACATTTGTTCAACGAGTGTGGTTTTTGTGAATGGGACACTCATGATTGAAAGACTTATCCCTCGACGGAATAGTGTACTGTTTATCGGCAATTACTGCAAGTGGTGGCAGATTTGTCTCTCTGATGCTTACACTATCTCTCAAGTCCTTGCGTCTATGTGTGACGCTTTCATATCTTGATGACGGTGTTGCTGGAGCTATAATGTTACACTCCAAGAAGTCTAGGCTAGGCTCGCTCCTCACTTGGGCCTGTTCGCCTATAAACTTGCAGAACTGATTGAATGGAGGAAAGGTGACATCATGTAACCTTTTGTACCTGGAAATGCATACTGCCCACTTCTCTTGCAGACTATGCAGTAGCTTTGAGATGATTGGGTTCACCCCATGGGCGTCCAGGTAGCATAATCCAGACAGACTAGGGTCTCTATTTGCAAGTTCCAGCTCCATAAGCAGATCGCTTAAGTCCAGATGCATGTGGGCTTCCTTAAGGTTGATCCTAGGAACGTTCTGCAGTCTCTTGAATAGGGACTTTTCTATGGCTTCTGCGCTGCCATAGGTTCTTTCGAGTCTCAGCCAGGCAGCAATGAGACCTGCTTCAGCTTGCCCCACGTAGATGGTCCGAAGACTCTTGATACGGTTTGTGGAGTCAGGACCCAACCATTTAACCATGAGGTCGAGCTCCTGTTCCACGGATAGATTGAGGTCAGCAATGGCAGCCATGAAGGTTGCTTTCCAGGCTCTGTAGTTCTCTGCACAGTTGTCAAATTTTGAGAGGCTGGTGTTGATTAGCTCTTTGCTCACCATAAACTTGGCAAACTCGGACATGTTCTGATTCTTCACTCCATGTTACCGTGTTAGCTTGTGGTGTCCCTCGGGCATATAAGCTGTGTGGCGTGCAAGGGTGAATTGTTCCCAGGTAGAATGATGTTGCTGCAGGGTTGAGCTGCGGTTTAAACTCTGGAGATTTCAATGACTGCGGCATGAATGTGTAGATGGATTGGAATACGTCTTGTGGTCATCTTGTGATGATTGCTGCTCCTGAGGGGACACATTATGGCATTCGTCTTGGGTTTCTACAGATGCTGTGCGTAACACTGGCACCGTAAGTTGGGCTGACTTGGACGTTTCCATATTGTTGGGTTGAACATCGCTGGAGAAGGTGTGTGCTGCAGATATCTGTTTCTGCACGTAATCACTGGTACGGACGGCTGGGTCATCTTCTTCCAGTGGTGGTAGACTAATCGGGTTGAGGTTTTGCTACAATGCTTGTTCGAGTATTTTTACTTCAGCTAGTGTAATTTTTTCCTCCATTTCTGTTTGAAGATTCTTTGCCCGAGCCTCTGCTTCAGTTTGAAGGATCTTTGCTTGGGCCTCTGCTTCTGCCTCTGCCTCTGCTTTCTTGGCTTCTGCTTCTGCTTTCTTTGCTTCTGCTTTCTTTTCTATATAGGAATGTCTTCGTTTGGATCGCTCTGCTTTTAAAGGGGCCTCTACAATTCTGTTGCTGATAGTTGAAGTCCTTGAGCAAGTTGATTTGTATGACCAAGTAAAGTGCTTGGATGAACCTGACCTGTGAGATCTAGCTTTTCGCAGATAAACGATACAGAGCCCCGCTTTATCTATGATGTCTTGCACAGCGGCATTCCTTTCTCTGTGGAATCTACTTTGCTTAACTCTGATGAGGCTTTATCGATATTAGAGTCTTTTAGGAAGGCAATGTACCTTGCAGACAGTCTCTTGTATCTTCCGTGGGGCATGTCTAGCTGTTTTATAGTGTCCTGTAGACTCGCTGCATCATTTTTGTGGCGTTGGATGCTTGACATGAGGGAGATGACTCGTTCCCATAGGTCGTCCATGTTGTCATCGAACTCATCCTTCATGGAACGGTAGTTCTCGAGGACCTTTAACGTTGGCTTAAGGGAGCGTACTGGTCGTAAGTCTTGGCCTGTTTATGAAGCTGGCTCTGTTTCCCACTCTTCATAATGGGCAGTATCGAGTTGTATTTGCTCTGTTTCGACACTGGGGAACAGTGCAGAGTCATTTTCAGCCATTTTGATTTAAGGTGTGCTGTCTCTTTAAGAAACTGAACATTTGAACTTGGGGCTGGAAATGGCAGTGCAACTTAGTTAAGACGTCCTGACAAGATTCCCAAGGTGTTTTTGGAGAATTGTGGGGTTTTGCAGTCCGACAATCTGCAGCTATGTGGTAAAATATACAGAGTCTCTATGCACAATGCAGTGTGAGGTGACGCTGCAGGAGATTTCTTAGCAGAGCAGGGCTACAGTATGTGAGCAGGCAGATGGGTTGGGATATAAGGGTGATTTTTTGCTGGGCTTCAAGGCAATCTTTTGACTGTTCTGTCCCCACATGAGGCGAATGGAGGTTAGGCGTCGATTTTACCCCACTGCACAGAGGGAATCTCAAGCCATGTCCCCTGCAGTCTCCCAGTCCTCTGCAGCTGCAGAGATTCCTGCTCAGCAGAGACGTCGGTCCAGGCATCTTGCCCAGGCTGACGCTAGGCATTTGGCTGCTCATTCTGGCTCTGCTATAACTCCATGCTTGAGTAAGCAGCAAGTAGACGCTTCTGGGACTAAGTCCTGTCTTTTGCTTACTGAGTATGCCTGTGGGAATACCTCTCATTGGAGGTCGGAGGTCACATGCGCAGGTCCCGTTCCTGCTTGGATAGATCCACTACTGTGAAGGTCCCGGAAGGACTCCACTATGAAAGAGTCGCATGGCCGCTCGGCCAATGCGCTAGTATAGACTCTCCTGCTTAAGGTGTGTATGATGATGGATGCATGTATCTGGTGACTGACTCATTTGAAACCCCTACCCTTGGTTATGCCTGTTGTTAAGGTCTTGTGGAGTCAGCGCCTGTCAGTGGCTAGGCTTTATGCCACAGTGCTTCCAGGTCAGCACCTCACTTAGCGCCATATTGTGCCATACAGTACAAGGCACATAAGTACCGCATCTACTGCGGCGCCGAGTGCTGTGAGACTAGACTTTACACCAGCGCTCATTTCGCTGAGCTCTGTGAGCTTAAAGGCTTCAGCATTTATATTCAGCGGTAGTGCGGCTTTGTGAGGCAACAGAGTCCGCCTCGTACACACCGGGTGATGTTAACCCGCGTGCGTTCCCTTATTATACCACCATATAGTGTCTGCCATTACCGAGCAGCAGTTACCATCTCTGCATGGTGGACCCCGGGCTGCGAACGCACCTAAATACCTTCTATATTATTTGGTGCATTCCGCCAGCCCCTAACAGTATACTAGCGCCAGGGTCTGGCTTGTAATGGCGGACGACCAACGACTGCATAGGTACATCCAGCAGCTGGAGGGCAGGTTGGCAGCTATAGAACGTTCAATGTCAGCTGTGGATGTAACTTCGGCCGCTGTTCAGGCAGTCACAGAGGCTGTCTTCCGTGTCTCCACTATCATGCCTGTCCTGACTTTGTCCCGTCTGCCACTGCCCGAGAAGTTCTCTTGTGATAGTGCTTCTTGCAGGGGTTTCGTGAGCCAGTGTGGTATTCTGCTTGAGCTGCTGGCCACACGATTCCCCTCCGAGCGGGCCAAGGTGGGATTCATCATCTCCCTCCTGTCGGGCAGGGCCTTGGAGTGGCCACTCCTCTGGGGAGCGCGGTGATCCGGTGGTACAGAATGCCACGCAGTTCCTTGTCACTCTTAAGTAGGTCTTTCTGGGACCACGGGTCACACATGACACTGCACTCCAACTATTGGCATTAACTCAGGGCTCATCTTTGGTCAGCCAATATGCCATCCTCTTCAGGAATCTGGCCTCAGAGCTGGAGTGGCCAGATAAGGTTCCTATACCCATATTCTAGAGGGGCCTGGCTGATCACGTCAAAGACGCCCTGGCCACCAGGGAGGTCCCCGCTACTCTGGAGGAGCTCATTACTGTCTCCACCCGCATCAACTTCCGTTTCACAGAGCGAGGGTTGAAGCGCTCCCAGTCCAGTCGAAGGTTTAGGTTGGCGCCAACTTTCGCTAAACCCCTGGACCCCCCTGGTCAGGCGCTCGAGTCTCCAGAGCCAAGGAGGTGTCCCTCACGGGTTCCAAATCCTGGTCCATGCAAGCACTCATGGTCTGTTTCCGTTGTCGGCAACTTGTTCACCTTGCCAACAGTTGCCCACAGAGGTCGGGAAACAATCGCAACTAGTGGTTGTCGGAGGGGGCCTACTAGATACAGCAACAGTCTCCTCCAAGCTGTCACTTAAGGGGATGCTTGAATTCAACTCTTCCATTCTGGTCATGGAGGTTTGAGTGAACTCCAGGGCGGAAGGCAACTTCATGTCATCTGCCTTCGCCCAACTACACGCAATCCCCTTGGTCTTCACAGCTACTCACTATTAGAGTGGTGAACAGTGCGACACTACCCTCTCAGATTACTCATCAGACTGCTCCACTGAGGCTCTCACTGTCTACTTCCCATCAGGAGACGTTATCCCTCCTGGTAATGCCCGAAGGCATCAATCAGGTCCTCCTACGGGCTCCCTGGCTACGATTTTACTCTCCTCACATAGAGTGGTCCTCAGGGAGAATTCTTGGTTTAAGTAAGTCCTGTGAGGGTAGGTGTCTGAGGGACTGCATACAGGTTGCTACCACAGAGGTTCCCGCAGATCTCTCCTCACTTCCCAAGCACTATTGACAGTATGCAGACGTTTTCTCCAAGAAAGTGGCGGAGAGTCTTCCGCCGCACCACCCTTACGACTGTCCTATTGACCTCTTGCCCGTTGCTGAGCCTCCTCGGGACCATGTCTATCCCCTTTCTCTCCCGGAGACAGAGGCCATGTCTCAGTATATCAGGGAGAATCTGGTAAGAGGGTTCATTAGGAAGTCGGTGTCAACAGCGGAAGCAGGATTCTTCTTTGTCCAAAAGAAGAATGGAGAATTACATCCCTGCATTGATTACAGGGGTCTTAACGCCATCACCATTAAGAATAAGTATCCCCTGCCCCTGATATTGGAACTGTTTGATAGGTTATGGGTAGCGAGGGTTTTCTCCAAACTGGATCTGCGGGGTGCTTATAACCTGATACGCATACGTGAGGGAGACGGATGGAAGACTGCCGTTAACACCAGGGATGGCCATTACGAGTACCTAGTCATGCTCTTTGGGCTCTGTAATGCCCCAGCCGTATTCCAAGACTTTGTAAACGATATCTTTCGAGATATGCTCTCCACATCTGTGGTGGTCTATCTGGATGATATTCTCATCTTCTCACCAGATATTGACTCCCACCGGAGAGAAGTTTGCAAGGTCTTTGATCGCTTGCGGGCCAACTCCCTCTACGCAAAGTTGGAGAAGTGCCTGTTTGAGCAGGAGTCCCTGCCTTTCCTTGGCTGTATTATCTCTGCCCATGGTTTGGCTATGGATCCTGCCAAACTGCAGGTGGTAATGGACTGGCAGGAACACGACTCCCTCAAAGCGGTGCAGTGCTTTCTGGGGTTCGTGAACTACTACCGTCAGTTCATTCCCCACTTCTCCACCTTGGTGGCTCCCTTGGTAGCCCTCACCAAGAAGGGAGCAAATCTCAAGGAGTGGTCGGATCAGGTCTCCAAGGCCTTCTTCTCCATAAAATCCCACTTTGCTAGCGCTCTCATCCTACACCGTCCCGATGTGGATAAGCCCTTCATCCTGGAGGTGGATGCCTCCTCCGTCAGTGCCGGAGCGGTCCTCTTCCAGAAGGATGCTCAGGGTCGGAAGCAGCCTTGCTTCTTCTTCTCCAAGACCTTTTCACCGGCAGAGATGAACTATTCCATTGGGGACAGGGAGTTGCTAGCAATGAAGTTGGCCTTCTCGGAGTGGAGACATCTCCTGGAGGGGGCTCGGCTTCCCTTCCAGGTATTCACGGACCACAAAAACTTGGTTTACCTACAGATTACCCAGCGGTTAAATTCACGCCAGGCCAGATGGTCCCTATTCTTCTCCCAGTTTCATTTCACCCTTCATTTTCTTTCCGGGCAAAAGAACATTCGAGCCGATGCCCTTTTTCACTCTGTGGTGTCATCAGAGGAGGAGAAGGTGGAGCCTCAACGATTGTCCCCTCTGAGAGTCTGAGGACCCTGGATCTGATCGCCCTTGAGTCGGTACCTCCGGGCAAGACTTTTGTACCTGCCCGTCTGAAACCGGAGGTTCTCTCTTGGGCTCACGCGTCCAGGGTGGGTGGACACTTTGGGACAAAGCGGACATCTGAGCTCCTGGCGAGAACTTACTGGTGGCCGCATATGGCCCATGACGTCGGAGATTATATTCGGGCGTGCGTCTCCTGCTCCAAGAATAGGCCTCCTCAGCAGTGACCCGCTGAGTTACTTTATCCCCTGCCAGTGGCGGACAGGCACTGCGAGATGGTCGGTGGCAGCACAGTTATTTGGGTCATCACCGACCATTTCACTAAAATCGTGCACCTGGTGCCTCTCTCTCGGCTACCTTCTGCACGGGGCCTGGCAGCACTGTTCATCAAGCACGTCTTCCGCCTACACGGAATGCAGGACAAAATTGTCAGTGACCGGGGTCCCCAGTTCGCGTCTCGGTTTTGGAGAGAGCTCTGTCGCCTGCTCAGCATTGAGCTGAATCTCTCCTCGGCCTATCATCCCGAGATGAGCGGGTTGGTAGAGAGGGCCAACCAGACCCTGGTCAGATACCTACAACATTTTGTCTCAGCCAGACAGGATGACTGGGCATCCTTGTTGCCATGGGCGGAGTTCGCTTTGAACAATGCTGTGGCCGACTCCACCTGTCAGACCCCATTTCTCCTTAACTACGGCCAGCATCCGCGCGTCCCTGTGCCCATGCCAGTATCGTACACCGACTCTAGGGTGGCAGACTGGGCGGTGGAGGCACGTGATATTTGGGACCGCACTCAGGATGCCATCCGGGCCTCCAAGGAGAGAATGAGGGTCTTCGCTGATACACTCCGGTGTCCTGCTCCGACCTTTGCCCCTGGCGACTTAGTGTGGCTCTCCGCCCATAACATCAGGCTGCGGGTCGAGTCCACTAAGTTCGCGCCTCGCTAGATAGGTCCCTTCAAAGTCCTCGAACAGATTAACCCTGTGGTCTACCGGCTGGCCCTTCCTCCACGCCTGGGTATCACCGACACCTTCCACATTTCCCTCCTTAAGCCCATTCACATGTCCCGGTTTTCCGAGTCATCTGCCAGGACATCAAGCTTGTCCCCAGATGAGTTTGAGGTAGAGGCCATTGTGGGGTGCCAGGTGGTACGAGGCAAAAAGTATTATCTGGTGGACTGGAAGGGTCATGGCCCAGAGGATTGAACCTGTGGAAAACTTCCACGCTCCTCTGCTCATTGCGGCCTTTGAGCGCAGCGAGGCTCAGGGGGGGCCCTAGGAGGGGGGTAATGTTAGGCATCAAATTTCCCCCTCTGCACAGAAGGAATCTCAAGCGATGTCTTCTGCGGTCTCCCATTCCTCTGGAGCCGCAGAGATTCCTGCTCAGCAAAGAGGTCGGTCCAGGCGTCTTGCCCAGGCTGATGCTAGGCATCTGGTTGCTCGTTCTGGCTCTGCTATAACTCCATGCTTGAGTCAGCAGCAAGTAGATGCTTCTGGGACTAAGTCCTGTATTTTGCTTACTGAGCATGCTCATGGGTTGACCTCTCATTGGAGATCGGAGGTCACATGCGCAGGTCCCGTTCCTGCTCGGATAGATCCACTACTGGGAAGGTCCTGGAAGGACGCCACTATAAAAGAGTCACATGGCCACTCAGCCATGCGCTAGTATAGACTCTTATGCTTAAGGTGTGTATGATGATGGATGCATGTATCTGGTGATTCATTTGAAACCCCTACCCTTGGCTGTGCCTGTTGTTAAGGTCTTGTGGTTAGAGTCAGCGCCTGTCAGTGGCTTGGCTTTATGCCACAGTGCTTCCAGGTCAGCACCTCACTTAGCACCATATTGTGCCATACAGCACAAGGCACATAAGTACCGCATCTACTGTGGCGCCGAGTGCTGGTGAGTCTAGAGGGACTCCGACCCTGTGTCTTGGGGCAGAGTCCGGTGACTTTACACCAGCGCTCATTTCGCCGAGCTCTGTGAGCTTAACAGGCTTCAGAATTTATATTCAGCGGTAGTGCGGCTCTGTGACGCAACAGAGTCCGCCTCGTACACACCAGGTGACGTTAACCCGTGTGCGTTCACTTATTATACCGCCATATAGTGTCTGCCATTACCGAGCAGCAGTTACCATCTCTGCACGGTTAACCCCGGGCTGCGAACGCACCTAAATGCCTTCTATATTACTTGGTGCATTTCGCCAGCCCCTAACAATGGAGGTGTAGCTGATCGGGGCTGTGAGAGATTCCTAACTTCCGTTTCCTCAATGCAGGCAGACAGGACCAATATAATGCTCAGCGTCTGGAGAGATGATGCACACCAGGGATTGTCCAGACTTGTTTAATTAGAAATCTGGACATACAGCGTATGATTGGCAATACAATAAGTTCTCCAGAAATGCAGAGTGTTAACAGCAAAGTGTGAGCAACGAAGTATGGTCAAAAGACTGATGCCTTTCACAGCTCGGTACAAGCATGTCTCTCCCAGGAGAAAGTGAGACTGACAATGGCTGGAAGGAGGAAGAGGAGAGCTGAACTTTGATTCGGAAGTGGAAGGCATGCACGAGGATTAATTAGTTGCAGGCTGCCATACTCCTCTTTGGTCAGACCTCATCTGGAATATTGTGTCCAGTTTTGGGCACCACATTTTAAAAAAGACATCAACAAACTGGAGCAAGTTCAGAAAAGAGCGACCAGAATGGTGACCGGTCTGCAAACCCTGTCTTATGAGGAAAGGTTGCAGGATTTGGGAATGTTTAGTTTGCAAAAGAGAAGACTGAGAGGAGACTTAATAGCTGTCTACAAATATCTAAAGGGCTGTCACATTGTAGAAGGATCAACTTTATTCTCATTTGCACAAGGAAAGACTAGAAGCAATGGGATGAAACTGAATGGGAGGAGACACAGATTAGATATTAGAAAAAACTTTTTGACAGTTAGAGTGATCAATGAGTGGAACAGGCTGCCACGAGAAGTGGTGAGTTCTCCTTCAATGGAAGTCTTCAAACAGAGGCTGGACAGACATCTGACTGGGATGATTTAGCGAATCCTGCTTTGAGCAGGGGGTTGGACCAGATGGCCCAGGAGGTCCCTTCCAACTCTACGATTCTATGATTCTATACAGAAAAAAGACCAGCAGGTGGCAGCAGAGCAAATGCAAGACAATTATACAAAGAATGGAAATAATAATCTATAGAAACCATAAAAGCATAACTTAAATGGAACAGCACATATGGGATGTTGGCTGGATATGGTGAGGCTATGGGCTTGCATGCTGGACATGGGGAGGCTATGGGCTTGCATGCTGGACATGGGGAGGCTATGGGCTCTCATGCTGGACGAGAGGAAGCTATAGACTTCTCATTCTGTACATTGGGAGTCTATGGGGTTCCCATGCTGGGCATTGTGAGGTTATGGGGTCTCCTGCTGGACATAGGGAAGCTATGGGGTCACAAGCTGATCTTGGGGAGGCTATGTGGGGACTCTTACACTATATAGGGGCTGTGTGGGGGCTCTTACAATGTGTAGAAGGGGCTGTGAGTGCGCTCAAATGGTATATAGGAGGATGTCAGCATACTTAATTCTGCTCAATATTAAGTGATACAATTAATATGAAATAATTATAATAAATTAATATTAATATTGAGCAAAATTAATTTCAGCCTATTGGTTCAGCCCTCCACAACAGTCACAGTCTCTCATGTGGCCACTTGGGAAAATGAATTGCCCACCCCTGTTCTCTGGAATGCTTTTTTTAGCCGTTTCCATGGCGTAAACTATCTGAAAAGAAAATATCCACACAGCCACTTTTTCCTCAATTTCCTGTCCAAAAAGAATACATGTGCATGAGAAGCCTTTTGAGTTAACAGCAACTTTCTACTCCAAAACCTGTAAAAAAAAAACCCTCTTTGTGCACATAGCTAATGGTTAGGCCAATGGCTAGGTCTTGGCCCTTGCTGATGCATTGACAGAATTCTTCTGGACCTGTCAATCCTAAAAGCTCCTGACTTGAGTGAAAGGCCTGGGGATTGTTGCATAACTGATGCCGTGAGTAGCAGAGGTATACCATGGCAGAGGTAGCAAGGTAATTATAAGGTTTTCTTAGTTCTTATATATTACATTGTTTATGCTCTGGGGCCTGGAGAGACCCTGGGGCATAACAAGGGACATTAAATTCTTGGAGATTTAAGTTTTTCATGAATCGAATTTCTCGGGAAAATACACAAGAACAGGTGAATTAGTTTTTCCTGATCAGCTCACATCTCGTTCCAATCCTATTTCAGCCTATAACTATTGATTCTAAATTCTGACGAAAATACTGACAATTGAAAATTGCCTTGGATATGTGTATTAATTTTTTTTAAAAAACAATTAGATGTATAATAGGATTTATTTAAAAGGTATAAGGGAGGGACAGGACTCTAGTCGTGACCTGAGATACTGTAACATCGATGTCCAGTCCTTCCCCTACAGAAAACTGTATTTTTCTCTTCAGCATACCTGCATCTCCACATCCAGACTCCCCTGGGTACTTCCCAGGCGACGACGGTCCCTCCTACAGGTGGCCCCCAGTAACGGAGACACAGTCCAGGTTAACTTGAACACTCTCTTTATTTAATACTTCACACATTACATCCACAGGAAGCACACTGTGATATTCACTTGGTTCCTTATCTTTCCCTTTCTGGCTGGCACTTCTGTGCAGTACACACCTGGACAGAACCGTCCTAGACTGCTCCCCAGTTCCTTCCTGACCTGACCTCGCCATGATGACAATCACTTCTGCCTGTTTCGCCCCAGACTCGACATCATCAGTCACCAGGTTTGGTTGCCTCTGGTAAAGCATTCGGCCTGTCTTTACCAAGCTCGTAAAAGCTCCAACTTCCTTAATTTCCTCAGTCCAACCAACTCCTGCCCTAAATGCATCCACCCAGGTGATCAGTCGCCACATCTTTCCTTTCCTGTACTGGCCCACTGCTATGACACACAGTGGCCATGGGTAACGTAGGCTGCAGCACTTTAACGTTACATGGCTGCCGAGCTGTCCGGGCCTATAGCCAATGTGGACACTAGGGCACCCTGGCCCCATCTGACTTAACTTCCTAGAATCTTCTCTCTCACTATCCAGCAGCCCCTCCTACAATTTACCCTCTATAAACATCCTATCAGCTATACCTATAAGTCTCACTAGTATGCCCCATCTAGTGGCCCACAATAGAACTACACTTACACTATCTACTTAAATGTCCTCCTCTAATGTTCCCAAAAGGATGCACTGACGTACCCTAAACTGTACATAAATATCAATATGCATCACATAACATTATATACCTCATAACACCAAGAAATACAGTCTCCAAAGCATGGTAACACACATATAAATGTGGCAGTACCAATAAGGTGAGCGGTAATACATCTTCCTATGTAGCAGTACCGCAAGCATTCAACATATATATTATCAACATTAGCAATATGTAAACATTAACAGATCAAAGGCAATTATAGGAAGGGAAGCAAGGAGGTAATTCTATCTCACCCCCTTACAAGGGAACCTGTCACCTCTTTGCCATGACTGGCTCGGAAGTTATGGCAATCGAGTATCAAATCCCAAGCATGTGCACTGCCCATCTGCTCCCTGGACAGGAGCACTGAGTCTGGGTGTACAGCCTCAGCTTCATGTCAGATGCGCGCTTGCGTCAGAGTGCAGAGTGGAGGTGGACACAGTGACGCGCATAGCATGCGCGCTCACACATCATGTAGACACTAACTCAGAGCGGCTCCAGTACATCTGACATGAAGCTGGGGCTGTACTCCAGGAGTCATTGCACATGCCCAGGGAGAGGATGGGCAGTTGTGCATGCGTGGGATTTGATACGTGTTACCGTGACTTCGAGCCAGTCACGGCAATCAAATGCAATGCTGTGGGTATGCCTAATTACAAAAGTACACTGAATGATCTGTGACTGAAAAGATAAAGTCACTACCCATATGACTGAAAGAAGAGGTACGGGAGGTAAACCCCTAATGATATAAGGTGTTTTGTAAACTTATTACTTGGACATTTTACTTGACAAAAATATGTTAGTGATGTAGATTGCATCACTAATAGCACATTGGGACCAGATTAATAGCCCAAAATGAGGTGATAGGTTCCCTTTAATATAGAACAGTTGAAAAATGTCTGCAATATCTGAATGAAACTTTATACTGTGCCTGCATAATAGTAATTGTGCATTTGATGTGTTATGGAGTTTTTATGTTTAATTTATATTAAGTTCCATAAATTGTACCAAAAAACTCATAGTATACTACATGCCTCAATCGTGCTGTTGTAATCGTGCTGTGTGCATTCAGTTCTCTCACTGACTGGAAAAATAACAATATTAAGCATATATCATTGACACTGTAGAAATGTTTCGTGTAGTGCAAAAAATGTAAATACGAATACAATTTACAAATTTCTGCAGCATGATCTAGGGACTGTCAGCACAGAATGACTTTTAATCCTACAGCATGTGCACAATTAACACATTGGCCTGGCTATACTCAAATTGATTGCAATATACATGAATTTAGATCTGCACAGCCTAAGCACTTTTCTCTTTAAATTAGATCCAATGGAATGGTCTTCAGCTAATGTTCAGAAGTGGATACTATGGACAGAGCACCAGTATAGACTTCCGCAAGTAGGTCGTAGCTTCCAAGACTTGACAGGAAGAGACTTATGTGCATTAAGTGAAGATGGCTTTAGAGACAGGTCCCCATTGTGTGGAGATGTCTTGTATGCTCATTTGGACATTTGGAAGTCAGGTAATATTTCTGAAACAAACTAATGGAAGTTGAATGTGATTTTGGATATCTTTGTAGCTTATTTTCTTTTTTTTTTCTAAATATTTTGTTTGTCTCTGCAGCAGCCTGGATGAAAGAGAAAACAGGAACTGGGAACATGAGATATTGTGGTAAGAAAGACTTGGTCTTTACCCTGTGAGGGGTTCACTCACTCAGCTGCTTCCCAAGGTAGACACAGGAACACTACTTGTGGTAAAACACCTGCTGGTTTATTGTGGAGCAGCATAAACCACTGCAGGGTTCAGCATAGTAAACAGATCCTTTCTGACATAACGGGAAAACAAAAAGATAACGTATAACAAAGTCCATATGTCTGAGGGGTTTGCCCTCTCAGACCCTTGAGGCTGTGTACCCACGTAAGCATTTTTTTCGCATTTTTTAAGTGTTTTTATCGGCAAAAACGCTTACAAGAAGCATCCCATTCAATTTAATGAATTCCGCACTTTTGTGCACATTGATGCGTTTTTTCCGCGAAAAAAACGCAATGCGGTAAGAACCACAGCATGCTCATTAATTTTGCTGAACAATCCGCATTTCTAACTATATTCTATGAGACTGGGGATGGTCCGGAAAAAAAACGCATAACAAACGCGCAAAAAATGCACAAAAACGTGCAGGAAAAAATGCGCGTTTCCTGGGAAGGAGTCCGGTTTTTAGTCAGGAATTTTCTGCATACATGGGTACATAGCCTAAGTGTCTTCCGCTCCACCTGGAGCCACAGCTTTTGAGTCTTTCCTCTCCAAAAATAACACACAGACTGCCTCTCAAGGCCAGCCATTTAAATCCAGACTATGTGACTGATCACATGACTGTGATGTCACACAGGTCCTGTTAGCACATGGCTGTCACATATCTCTCTTCATATACAGTTCCATTGACCTTCTCATAACCCTCACTGAGTTTTGCCACAAAGTAGGATACCCTTACAATCCCTGATATAAAATATATCCCGACACATTACCTAATTTCAAAGATGCACCATAAATGTTTTCACTTTTCAAAGCCTTATTTGAATCTATAGTGTTGTAAGACTTACCTTATACAATAGAAATGTAATTCACCTAACTCAGAGGGACTTGTCCCAGTCTACACAGTAAAGCTAATGTGAGAAATAGAGATGGGTGAACCCGAAAAGAAAAGCTCTGTGTCCGTACTGAACACCTACTGTTCAGGTAAGGACACCGAACACAGACATCACCAGGAAGTCCGTGTTACTGTTCGGATTTGACCCCCGAACACTGGGTGTTTGTCATGCTGTCATGTGTATAATAGTGCAGAAAAAACTGCTTCTGATAGGCGGGAAAGTCATTACTGCCGGTCAGACAGCTGTGGTTCCCATGCGGTTAAAAGACAGCATGAGCGCGCAGTTCTGATCGGAGGTATAAAGTTTACCTCCATTCATTGCTGTGTAAGACTCAGACACGTGTGTAAGACTCAAAGGTCCAGAGGAAAATGTCTGCAAGCCTTCTTGTCCGGGAAAACTAAGGGGGCTGTTCTAATCAGAACATGCTGCTTATAAAGAAATGCTCATTCTTCCAGGAACAGGATAAATAGGCAACTAATTACATCTAATGGTTATAACTGGTACAACATTATGAAAATTACTTGCTGCTCATAAATGGGCAGATCACTCCCCGCTTGGCATGAACAGATGCCACCATTTGGTTCTTTTGGGGTAAATAACAAGTTCAGTAACTGGCCTGAGGAACAGTATATTCTCCCCAAGTTTGCACACTCTGACCTCTACTTTGCGCACTTTCCCGCCCTTGCTGGGAAGAGGCTTCGTGACTAGGCCGAGTGGCCACTCGTTTCGATGCGACTGACTATCTTTGACAAGTACAACATCGCCAGGTTGGATTTTTGGGTGGTCTTTCTTTTCTACAACATGAAGTATTGTAACCTTGGCTCTTTCCAGGTTGGGAGCAGTAAATGCACGCTTGCAGCGATGTCAACCTTTACAAGGTCTCTGGATTGCAGGTAGTGCTGACTTGTAGGACTGGTCTACATGAAGTAGACAAGCGATGGCTCGAACAATTGACTTCCAGGTTGAGAACCTGCTGAATTGATGAGATTCAAAGTGCTGACTTGAAATCACTGTATGTAGAGCAGACACTTGAGGACTGAGCTCTTTGTCGGTATCTGGATCCATTAGTTCCAATGTATCAGGCCTGTTGATGTCGGGCATCGAATAGTTCAAAGAGGCAGGGCCTGTGAACCATGTGGTGTCATTAAGATGACTTAGTGCAATGGATCTGGTCGCATGGTCTGCAGGATTGTGGTGAGTAGGTACATAGTGCCACTGATTAGGGCAGGTGGATCTTTTTATCTTCAGTACCCGGGCAATGACGTAGACATAGAAGCGTCACGTCTTGCTGCAGATGTATCCTAGTACCACCTTACTATCGGTGTAGAACTCTGCATCTTTGAGCTCCAGATTCATCCCATCTGAGATAAGTTCAGCCAGCTCATCTGTGTGGATGGCAGCACAGAGTTCCAGTCTGGGGATCGTGCGTTCGCTGAGCGGCACCAATTTTGTCTGTCTCATAACGAACCCAATATGGCATTGTTAGTTCACATCTATATAGTTTTGAGGTACGCTACTGCTGCAATAGTTTTGACTGATGCGTCACAGAAGATGCAAAGTCTTTGTGTTTTGACTTCTGTGGATGGTCTTTGTAACGGGGTCTTCTGTGCTGTAATACCTCTTACATTACCACCCTGTGTTTCAGGAGGTCCACGCTGCTTTTCCTCACTTCTGGATGAAGGACGCTGGCTTGAAAGGCTTTGTAACATGGGAACATATAAAAGATCACTGCTTCTCCACGTATTTCCAGTGTGACAACATTTTACTCACCGGTCTCAGAATATATATACATACAGAGGACAGGACAATCAATATGTGGTGGGCCAGTAGATAACAGGCTCCAATTAAGATGCCAGATGTACATTACAATAGCCGCAGGTGGCCGGCGACCCCCGATCATTTACCGTGGGATTTACAAAGGTGGGGGAAGGTTAGAAGTGGGATATCTCGTTTACCTCTGCCCAGGGGTCGCAGCCGGTCGGTTGCTGCATTAGGGGTATGCATCTCACATTGCACCTATCATACATGCATCTCCTATTCGGGGTGCTGGGGGGGTTCTGTAACAGTTGTTTCATGCGAAGGTCGGCCATGGCTTCAAGAGACTTCCACCACCCACAGGTCAGCTTTTTCTGACGGAAGTGGATCATCCCAATCAAACGTGTCTTGGGTGAGGTCTCTTAGCATCATTTTTCCTTGGATGGTTAAGGCACACCTATTAGAGGTGCCAAATCTGGCGCTTGGCCCGGCTCTTCCCACTTGCCCTGTAGCAGTGGCAAGTGGGGTTCATATTTGTGGGCTTGATATCACTTTTGTATTGTCAAGTGACATCAATCCCACGGATTACTATAAGACACCTATCCATTACTAATCCTATAGTTATATGGTAAATAAAGGCAAACCCAGAATAGTCTTTTATTTAATATAAAACAAAACATTTTTACTTTTTTATTTAAAAATAACACAGTTATACTCACCTAACACCGAAATCCACTGAGTGCCTCATCTCTTGTAATAAAACTAAAATAAAAAACAACAATATCCCTCACCTGTCCGTTCTGTCCCACACCATAATCCATGTCTGGGGGATAAATAGTTTTCAACCTGGAGGGTGCCAAAATATGACTGCCCAGGCTTAGAACCACTGATGAATGAGCTGCTGTGAGCGCAACGGTGAGCAGCGTTTATGTCATCGAGGTTACTGTCCGTCACTCTGGCTAAGTTCCCAGCTGGGCTGAACTGTGGTGACCTCGTTGAGATCCCTGCCAGCATCATTAGAACGTCTCACTGTGCAGAGGTGAGTTCACTACAGTTCAAATTCATCACAGTGAAATTCTCCCAGTGAACTGCGGTGAATTTGCATCTGCACCATGAGACTTTCTCACGGTGCTAGCAGGGATCTCACCAAGGTGACTGCAGGTCACCAGCAAGCACTGGATGTTCGTGTCCCTCATTCAAGTAAATGGGGTCCAGGTTCGGGTCTGGGACTGTTCTCGTACCTGAACCCAAACTTTTTGTAAAGCCGGGATCACACATGTGAGAAACTCGGACGAATCTCGCATCTTAATACCTGGCACTGCCGCCGGCACTAAGGAGAGGAGCATGCGGCTACATAGAAATGCATGCAGCCGCACGCTCCGCTCCCAAGTGCTGGCAGCAGTGCCGGGTATTAAGATGCGAGCCTCATCCGAGTTTCTCGCATGTCTGACCCCAGCCTAACTGTTCGGCTCATCTCGAGCATCCAGATATCCGCCCATCTCTAATGAGAAACAGAACATAGGAAATGCCAACTTACTGTGCTTGCTGCAGAGGCTGGAGTGAAAACAAACATTTTAACAATTTTAGAAGGATAGTTGTAGGTAGGTGAGCCGACTGGGGGGTGGTCCACTTACCACCACGAACAGACTGAGACAGAGACTGAAGTGTGTCCAACAGGTCCTCTTTATTGGCCGTCCTCTCGACGACCCGCAGAACCACACAGCAGCTGCTCGACTCCGTACATAGGCCCGGATACCTTTCACTTCCTTCTGTCTTCCTGTATGTCATCCTTCGCAGCTCTTTCACTGTGGCTGCCCTAGGCCTACCACCACAGCACTTCACCCGTACGAGTCCGTCCGTCTTGTGGTACCCCTGGCTCTCTCTGTCTGCGGCCTCTCCCATCAGGGCCACCCCCCTGACTGTCTCTGTAGTCAGTCCCTTCCAGAGCTCCTTCTCTGTCCACTTCTCCCTTTGGTCGTCTCCTCTCCTGAGCTCCTCTCCTTGGACTGACCACTTCTAGAACTCTCTGTCATCCTTTCATCCCCCTCCTTGGGAATTTCCCCTAGAGCTCCTGTAACCCCGCCCCCCCTTGATTTTGCAGTTTCGTAGCCATAAGCTGATGTTAAGCCCTACTCTCACTGCTCCCTGCTCCCATCTTGTGGCCAAACTGCAGTACTACACCTTCCTTTATTTCTGCTGTCCTTGGTCTCCCTCTAGTGGCAAAACCCAGTGCTTCACCACCCTGCTCCTCTGTCTAGCTGTCTCCCACCTTCATATACAGCAGTCCATGTCCAGCATATTGTACATTAACCCTTTCTGCTGCAGACAGGTCCATAGGTCGGTCCACTTCCCCTACATAGTCATGTAACAACTGTCCATATAAAAGTAGGATGATAGAGACTTAATTAATTAATTCTCTAATTATAAAGTGAAGGCCGGAGCAAGAGCCGGGTCCTCCCCACCACCCAGGCGTGGGTGGAGGCCGGTGTGACAATGGGGTGGTGAGGATAGGGAATATTGATTAGGGGGTGGTTTTGTGGGTGCCGTTTTTAAGCCTGGGTTTGGGGGTGGGACTTACCATTTCCCGCTCTCCCTGGTAGAAATCGGTCCCGCCCGCACGCCCTTTATTTTCCCTTTGTTTTTTGGGTTTACTGTATCGGGTCATGGTGGCTTTTGGCGGTTGGGGGGAGTCCTTGGTGTTGGTTTAAAAATTGGTACAGGGATCCATAGGCTGCCTATTGTGACTGGTTTACTGGCCAGTGTGATTTAATAGCTTATACATACATGTCCATACATGGTAGCAAACAAATAATAAAACAAAAAAATCATTTTTTTTTTCATCCAAACTTTGATAATAAAAACCTGATTAAAATAAAAATTAATTTTCTTATGATACAGTCAACCTAATTAGACTGTGCATAAATAAGTAAAGTTTCCCCTACTAACAAAATATTAGACTTGTTAAATATTCCCCTCTTGTTACTGAATAAAAGTATGATCTATGTTTAATTCCTTAATTCCTGGACTATTTTCTGTGTTTTCCTTTTTCCTCTACTTCTTCCAAGAGCTATAAATTTTCTATTTTTCTGCTGAGGACTTGCCACAAATTCACCACTCTTTGTGTGCTAGAAATGCAGAGGATGACAGCTTAGCAGCCCTATCGATTTCAGAGGCCTACTGGGCTGTAACTTTTGTGACTAGGATGGCTCGAATGTCCAATCAAGGGCTGGGGTGTTTCGGACTATCCCCATGCAAATTAAGGATTGTGCAGCAGGCCAATAAATCTGAACCTGATGAGTTTCCTCCAGGCCTCACCCTTTCTGAATGATTACCTGGCTATTTAACTAATTGGCAATGATCAGACCATTACCAGTCATAGCTTCGCTCGGTGGTGTGTGTTCCTTGTGCTCTGTGTTTTGTTTCTCTGATCTCTGTTGCATGACCTCAGACATTGCCTTTGACTATTCTTTTGTCTTTGCCCCTTTACCTGTGATGTACTCTTACCTCTGTTGACTAAAGCCCCCGTCACACATAGCGACGCACCAGCGATCCCGACAACGATATGACCTTGTCAGGATCAGTGTGTCGCTACATGATCGCTGGTGAGCTGCCAAACAGGCAGATCTCACTAGCAATCAGGACCAGCGACGACGCGGGTAACAAGCGCGCGCGTCACTTAGTTACACACTGTGTACCTGAGATACCAGTGTGCTGGCGCTGGGAACTGGTATCCAAGGTAAACAATGGGTTTGCTGTTTACCTTGGATACCAGCTCCCAGTGCCAGCACTCTGGTAACTAAGGTACACAGCGGGTAACTAAGCGACGCGCGCACTTAGTTACCCGCGGTTTACCTTGGATGCCAGCTCCAGCTCGCTGATCGATGGTCTCCCGCTGCCACGTGCAGCGATGCGTGCTGGCCAGTGGGAGACCAACGATCAAAAAAATGTCCAGGCCATTCGAGGACGATCAGCGATACCCGGCGGAGAGGGGGCGGTCGCTGATACATGTCACACACAGCGATATCGCTAGTGAGATGGCTGTTGCGTCACAAAACTTGTGACTCAGCAGCGATCTTGCTAGCGATCTCGCTGTGTGTGACGGGGGCTTTACCTTGGACTTTGCTTTAACTTTTCAATTGTCTTTGCTGCTTTGATCTCTGTTGCCTGACCTCAGACTTTGCATATAAGTATTTGTTTGTCTTTGCCCTTTACCTTTGATGTAAACTCTTGATATTTGACCATGGACTCTTTGGCTTCCCTGTCTCATGGCTTGTCCATGAGAAGTGACTCAGTGTCACATTATGACTGGCCATGTACATTTTTGTTCTCCCATTTGTTCACTTTCTGATCAGGTGGCGAATCAGACTCAAATGATTCAGGACCTGGCTAAAGAGCACCAGAGCCTTGAATCATTACTGTGCCAGTTGCAGAGTCAGGTTTCTATCTTGATCAAAGTTACCTACTGCTCATGTCTGCCAGCAGGAACTGCAATGTTGGTGCCCTCAGTTGTGCAGTTGGTTTCTCCCATGCCTGTAGAAGTCCTTCCTGATAAATTTGTGATGCCTTCTTTGACAGTTTATGGTGAACCTGCCAGAATCCAGGTCACTGAGGATAAGAGTATGAACCTTACACAGGAAATCTGCACCAAAATCTGACAATGGTCCTCTGAGGTTCAGTATAACTATGCAACCCCCGGGTGTTAATTCCATAGGGTCCTTTCCAAAGATGCTCTGCCTCTTCAGGCTCCCTCTTGTTTTCTGGTGGAGGCCATGACCCAGGACATAGAGATGTGGGTCACCCTCCCAGGGCTGTGGGATACTCGGTACCGGGCCGGTATCAGTGGGATGTGTCACAGCAGCGGTGACCCGGACCGTGGCCCTGGGCGCCCAAGTAATAGGAAGATGTGAATGGTGGAATGTAGTTAGATGAATAGTTCGTGACGCCACCTGTGGTGTTTGGCAATGGAGGTGTTAAGCCGACGCTGCATGCAGATCCTCCGGGACAGATGGTGTGGTGCAGCAATGATGGTATAGCCCTCAACAGGCAGGGCTGTTGTCCCAGGGCAATGTAGATGTGGAGACACTTAGATGGTGTAGTGTCCGGCACAGGGGATGTAGCAGTGCCAGGCGGACGGATGCAGGAAGTAATGGAGGACACCAGGGCATGTAGTTCCAAAGCTTTACTCACAGTCTGTAGTGCCCGCTTCTGTGCCGTGTCCTCCGGGTCAGGGACTCAGTCAACCTCCAGGCAAGATGGAAAGCTCCCTTCCACACTCTGCCAACTTATGTGCCTTTCCTGAACATCTCCTCTATAGCGCCTTTAAGTGTGAAGATCTCCAGTACCGTGGTACTCTGGAGTTCCTCCTGACAGATGTTCCCAAGAACTCTACTTTCATGGTGTAACGTCCGTCTGCGGTTCTGGGCTGCAGCCAGGCAACACCCCGAGAAACACTGATACCCTTTACCCCTATACAGGGATCTGGATTTACAACAGAGCCCAGGAGGTACTGTCTGAATAGGAGCAGCGGCCAGAGCAGGACGGTCGTCAGAGTGAAGTACAAAAACGGCAAGCAATAGCAGAGTCAATTTCAGGCCAAGGTCAGAGTCAAAAACCAGGAGGGCAGCAGAGGTACAGAATCGTTAGGAAGTAGCAAAGTCAGAAAATCCAGGCCAAGGTCACAAACCAGGAGAGTAGCAGAAGTACAGAATCGTCAGGCAAAAGAGGGGTCAGAAATCCAGGCTGAGGTCAGAGTCAAACAGAAATCAATCACTAAGTAACACACAGGGGAACCAAGAATATATCCGGCGGCTTGCAAGACCAGTCCCAAGGTATTTGAGGGATCAGGTCATCCCTCACAGGTTCCTGGACTGGTGATGTCATTAGGGCCGCCCCCAGGACCAGGCCAGATGGAGTTGCAGTAACCCCCTGATGACTGACAGAGGGGCGGAGCCTGTGCCCACCAGATGCCTGCGCAGGAGCCACTTCTCTGTCACCACCATAACTCACGGGCGGACCACGGCGCCTCCCAGTGGCCGAGGCAGGAACAGCTGTCCCCGAGTCTGACAGTGAAGTGGCGGTCTGGCGCCTCCTAGTGGCCGTGACCGGAACAGCAGGCCTCGAATCCAACGGTGACGTGACAGACCGGCGCCTCCTAGTGGCTAAAGCTGGGACCATAGGCCCTGAGTCTGACGGCGACATAATAGAACCACGGCGCCTCCCAGTGGCCGAGGCAGGAACAGCCGTCCCCGAGTCTGACGGCGAAGTGGCGGCCCGGCGCCTCCTAGTGGCTGCGACCGGAACAGCAGGCCCCAAATCTGTCGGAGACGTGACAGTACCCCCCCTTCCAAGAGGGGCCTCCGGACCCTCAAAACCTGGTTTGTCAGGGTGAAGGAGGTGAAACCTTCTAATTAGTGCTTTTGCATGGATGTCCCGCGCAGGGACCCAGGACCTCTCCTCCGGGCCGTAGCCCCTCCAGTGTACCAGATACTGTACGGACCCTCTTACAAGGTGGGAGTCAAGGACACCCTGGACTTCATACTCCAAGGACCCTCCGACCGAAACGGGAGGAGGAGGGGACGGGACAGGGTGAATTGGGGAGCGGTACAACTTGAGGAGAGACTTGTGGAAGACATTGGGTAATTTGAAAGACTGAGGGAGTTTTAAACGGAAGGCCACCGGGTTAATCACCTCTATAATCTCGTATGGACCAATAAATCTGGGACCCAGTTTGGCAGACGGTACTTTAAGCTTGATGTTTTTGGTGGAGAGCCAAACTTTGTCTCCAACTCCCAGGTGCGGTCCTTTGGATCGCCGTTTGTTCGCTGCTGAGGTCTGTCTAACCCGGGCCCCTTTCAAGTTAGAGTTTACCTCAGACCAAATGGTTTTTAAATGATGTATATTTTTCTCTACCCCAGGAAGCTCCGACATTCTGGCCGAGAATGAGCCAAAGCGCGGATGCAGCCCGTGGTTGCAGAAAAAGGGGGTAGACTTAATGGAGTCCTGATACTGATTGTTTAGGGCAAACTCAGCTAGTGGCAGATGTTCTGCCCAATCGGACTGGTGTTCTGAGATGTAGCAACGAAGGTATTGCTCCAGAGCCTGGTTGACACGTTCGGTTTGCCCATTGGTTTCAGGGTGGTAAGCCGAGGAAAAAGATAGCTCAATACCAATGCGTTTACAGAACGCCCTCCAGAACTTTGACACGAATTGGGTACCCCTGTCAGACACAATATTGACCGGGGCACCGTGTAAACGCACCACATGTACAATAAACAGTTTACTCAACGTTTCCGAGTTAGGTAACCCCGACAGGGGGACAAAATGACATTGTTTACTGAACCTGTCCACCACCACCCAGATACACGTCTTTCCATCTGAGGATGGTAGGTCCGTAATGAAGTCCATGGAGATGTGGGTCCATGGACTCTCGGGGATGGGCAAGGACTGGAGCCAGCCGGCAGGGCGAGTATGGGAGGACTTGGCGCGGGCACAGACCTCACATGCTAAGACATAATCTTTGCAGTCCTTAACCACCGTCGGCCACCAAAAATTCCTAGTTATCAATCTGGCGGTATTATTGAGACCAGGATGGCCTGCTAAGACAGAGTCATGTGATTCTCTAAGCACTTGTAGGCGAAACGCAGGCGGAACGAACAATTTGTTGGGTGGCGTAGTGTCAGGGGCTTGTTCTGGGGATTTACGGATCTCCTCCAGAAGGTCCAATGACACTGCGGACACAATGATCCCAGTGGCCAATATCGGAACTGGTTCACAGTCCTCGGCTTGTGAGGGGCAGAAACTGCGAGAGAGGGCATCGGCCCTCCCATTTTTTGTACCAGGGCGGAAGGTGATTATAAAATTAAACCTAGAGAAAAACAATGCCCACCTTGCTTGTCTAGGATTTAACCTTTTTGCTGATTCTAGGTATGTCAGGTTCTTATGATCGGTAATTACCGTGATCTTGTGTTTGGCGCCCTCGAGGAAGTGACGCCATTCCTCGAAGGCCCATTTAATTGCCAATAGTTCCCGATTCCCAATATCATAGTTTTTCTCCGTGGGAGAGAATTTGCGGGAAAAAAACGCACATGGACGAAGCTGAGTGAGGGATGTAGTGCCTTGTGATAGCACTGCTCCCACTCCGACTTCAGAGGCATCCACCTCCACAATAAATGGACGGTCCAGATCCGGCTGAACCAAAACTGGGTTGGCCACAAAACTCTCTTTTAACGTAGAAAACGCCTGAATTGCCTCAGGATTCCAGTTGGCCACGTCCGCCCCTTTTCGGGTCAGATCCGTGAGTGGCTTGGCAATCTCTGAGAAACCTCTAATAAACTTGCGGTAATAATTAGCGAACCCCAAAAATCGCTGCAGCGCTTTCAGCGATTTTGGTTGCACCCAAGCCTTAATAGGCTGGACCTTGGCAGGATCCATGCGGAAGCCTTTACCTGAAACCATGTATCCTAAAAACTGTACCTCCTCAGCAAAAAAGACACATTTCTCCAGTTTAGCAAACAAGGAGTGTTCACGTAGTCTTTGTAGCACAGAACAGACGTGTTGAGAGTGTGTCACAGGGTCAGCAGAGTAAATCAGAATGTCATCTAAATACACCACAACATACACCCCACAAATGTCTCTAAAAATATCATTAACAAAGTGCTGAAATACGGCAGGTGCGTTGCTGAGTCCGAATGGCATAACCAGGTACTCAAAATGGCCAAGGGGTGTATTGAAGGCCGTTTTCCACTCATCTCCCTTTCTTATGCGGACGAGATTATATGCCCCCCGGAGGTCAAGTTTAGTAAACCAACGGGCTCCTGTTAGCTGATTAAAAAGATCAGGGATGAGTGGAAGCGGATACTGGTTTTTTATAGTGATTGCATTCAACTCCCGATAATCAATGCAGGGTCTGAGACCACCATCTTTCTTCTCCACAAAGAAGAACCCGGCCCCAACTGGAGAAATGGACGGTCTGATAAACCCTTTTCTTAGGCTATCTGCAATATAGTCATTCATGGCCTGACGCTCTGGGCCAGAGAGATTAAATATTCTTCCCTTAGGGAGACGGACATCCGGAATCAGATCAATAGGGCAATCATACTCTCTGTGAGGGGGTAGCTTTTCAGATTCTACAATAGAAAAGACATCCTCAAAATCTCTGAAAGCAAATGGTATGTGGGGGGTTTTAACCTTAACTTGGTTTACTGCCAAGGATATGCAATTTTTCTGACACTGTGGGCTCCAGCGTACAACGTCACCCAAGTGCCAGTCGATGACAGGATTGTGCTGGCGTAGCCATGGCATACCCATAATAACTGCAGAGGTTAAATTGTCCATCACAAAAAATGACACCAGCTCAGTGTGTAAGGCTCCCACAGACATAGCAACCTTGGCAGTAACAAACTTAACCCCCTCCTGAATAATGGACGTGCCATTAATAGCCGTGGTTTTAATAGGGGCATTAAGTTTTAGTAGAGCTACACCCAGATTCCTAGCAGTCAAGGAATCCATAAAATTTCCTTCAGAGCCACTATCCACATACGCATTTAAACACAGCGATTTCTGACCACATGAAACTGAAATGGGTAATAAAACTTTAGCCGCATCTGCGGGCAATACCTGAGCCCCTGGGCAACCATAGCCAGAGTAGTTGACCAGAGGTCGACGTGCCAGGAGCATGGATCTCTGAGGTGCAGCTCTCTCCCTGAAGACTCCAGACTGCCACATAGTTGTCCAAGAAAATGAGAGAGATCTTCCAGGCTGTGCACTGAAACAGGTGTTCAGGCTAAAAATCAGCTCAGTCAGAAGAAGAAAAAAAAAAAGTTCAGGGAGACTGCTTTTGTATATGTTGGGTATATACACAAAAAGCAGTTAATTTTAGGGCCGGATATAATGTAACGTCCGTCTGCGGTTCTGGGCTGCAGCCAGGCAACACCCCGAGAAACACTGATACCCTTTACCCCTATACAGGGATCTGGATTTACAACAGAGCCCAGGAGGTACTGTCTGAATAGGAGCAGCGGCCAGAGCAGGACGGTCGTCAGAGTGAAGTACAAAAACGGCAAGCAATAGCAGAGTCAATTTCAGGCCAAGGTCAGAGTCAAAAACCAGGAGGGCAGCAGAGGTACAGAATCGTTAGGAAGTAGCAAAGTCAGAATATCCAGGCCAAGGTCACAAACCAGGAGAGTAGCAGAAGTACAGAATCGTCAGGCAAAAGAGGGGTCAGAAATCCAGGCTGAGGTCAGAGTCAAACAGAAATCAATCACTAAGTAACACACAGGGGAACCAAGACTATATCCGGCGGCTTGCAAGACCAGTCCCAAGGTATTTGAGGGATCAGGTCATCCCTCACAGGTTCCTGGACTGGTGATGTCATTAGGGCTGCCCCCAGGACCAGGCCAGATGGAGTTGCAGTAACCCCCTGATGACTGACAGAGGGGCGGAGCCTGTGCCCACCAGATGCCTGCGCAGGAGCCACTTCTCTGTCACCACCATAACTCACGGGCGGACCACGGCACCTCCCAGTGGCCGAGGCAGGAACAGCTGTCCCCGAGTCTGACAGTGAAGTGGCGGTCTGGCGCCTCCTAGTGGCCGTGACCGGAACAGCAGGCCTCGAATCCAACGGTGACGTGACAGACCGGCGCCTCCTAGTGGCTAAAGCTAGGACCATAGGCCCTGAGTCTGACGGCGACGTAATAGAACCACGGCGCCTCCCAGGGGCCGAGGCAGGAACAGCCGTCCCCGAGTCTGACGGCGAAGTGGCGGCCCGGCGCCTCCTAGTGGCTGCGACCGGAACAGCAGGCCCCAAATCTGTCGGAGACGTGACACATGGCAGACAGCTGTAGCCTGCTTCGGGGACTCTCTACTCCTAAGTCCCAGCTCTCTATCCGTATTGCTGTTGTGCCCTCAAGTCTTAGATGGGAGTAGTGCATTTACAGCCCACTACTCCACCGGTGTCTGCTGCAGAACCATTAGTGTTCATACAACCTCGGGGACCGGGCCCCGGCCTTGTGCTTAGAACTTCTAGGCAGGGTTCTTCCTCTAACCCACGTCCTCTGTGCTCCCTTTTACTCCTATGTTCCGTACTTGTCCTTTCCCTTCTATGGAAGCTCAGGCTTCAGGTCAACGTCCTTCTCCTTCTTTCCTTTCCTTTCCGTGCCAGCTGGCTCAGGTCACTGAGGCAGCTACAGCACTCCTTCCTCCATCCCTTCTTCCAGGGATCCCCACTCCTCCTGAGTGGCTTCCTTCCTCACTGACCTCCTGTCAGACTGACCGACTGACCTGTAATTCTAAACCATCCAGCTCTTTTATATGTTCTCAACTCCACCCACCTCCCAGCCCGTCTAGTGTTCCAAGCAGGGAACCACCAAAGGTGCTCTGCTTCTCTCTAAGCAAGGAGTCGCAATGTGGTTGTGCTGAACTACTTTATTGTGTGGGGTGCGAGTGTTGGAGCGTGGTCAGGAGCCTCCAACTTACCTGGATGGTGGGGCACCACACCTTAGGAGAAGGTGCAGTACTTCTGTGGCGACTGAGTCTCAGGAGCGCCACAGATGGACTGCAGAATTTGTGAGAGACATGGTGGGCAGTGAGGTGCCTTTTATTTTCCCCCTGAGCATGTCTGTTTAGCAAAAGTGGTGTACATAGAAGTTGTAGCTGCCAGTTCTCATGCTGTGGAGAGAAGTTGGCGCAATCTTGGACTCTGCCTCTATTGTGGTTCATGCTGGACACTTTGTAAGTGATTGTCCAATTTGCTCACAAGCAAGCAAGCCATCGGGATACGCCTTGGTCTGAGTGATTTTCGAGGGGTTAACTCAGACTTTCAGGTACCTTTTTTCTCCTCTTATAAAATACTGCATAATGTGGTCCTATGTTTCAAAAATCAGGGATTTTCAGCATTCCCTTTTTTTTTACTGTTGGTCTGCAGTTATCTTTATTGATTTGGGACTGGAACTGAAATTACAATCAGAGACTGTTAGTTTTGAAAGACCCATTCATATTTTTACCATTGACCACACACCATAACTCCAGATTTTTGAAATAAGTAACAATGGAATTCACACTCCAAATGGGAGACGTTCACTCTGAATCCATCTCAGGTTTTGCTTTGGATAATTTACTTTTAAGGTTGGTACTGGGGCTTCCATGCAGGGGTGGGCTGGGCCAGGTGGCAGAGAGGCAAATGCTCCCCAGGCCGCTTCCCCAGCACCTGTACAGGGCCAGCCGCACAGCAAATTGTGCGCTGCCGTGCCTGCTGTACTGTGTCGCGTCGGCAGCTGACACAGCCGCCCATGTCACAGTCTATCATGCCGGGGCTGGGAGCTGTGCACGGCCATCACCTTGAATGCTGCGCAGCTCCTGCTCTCTCCCTCTGTAATTCCGAGTCAGGTGTCGGGCATGCGCAATGACGTCATCGCGCTCTCTGACATGAATCAGACTCTGGAAGCAGAGAGGCGCTGCTGGGGAGCGAGTGAGGCAAGTATGGGAAACTTTTTTTCTTTATAAAATGAATTAAATGGGTGAGAGGGTGCGGAGGCTGTAAATGATGAAGGGGGTGAATGGGGCTGTACATGATGAAAGGGGATGAGTGGGGCTCTACATGATGAATGGGGGTAAGTGGAGCTGATGAAGTGGGATGCACATGATGAAGGGGGGTGAATGGTGCTGCACATGATGAAGGGGGTGAGAGGGGCTGTACATGATGAAGGGGGTGAGTGGGACTGCACATGATGAAGGGATGTGAGTGGGGCTGCACATGATAAAGGGGGTGAGTGGGGATGCACATGATGAAGGGGGGTGAGTGGGGCTGTACATGATGAAGTGGGGCGATCTGGGTGTGAGGGGCGATCCAATTTTGGCATCACGAATAGGATGACGAGACCCGATGCCATCGGGTTCTGTGTGCCTTGGATTTACAACTTTTGAAAATGTGCAAAAGACCAAATTTAATAGACTGTGACATGAATCTCAAAGATGGCCACTGGCGCGGAGAAGGGCATGAAGAGATGGGAGGTCCTTAGAAAAGACCGCGAAGAGTATTGGGCCTTCCCTGCCTGAATTACTATGTGACAGATGTATGGCCCATCCCCCGAGGGGTTCGTATACTGGCTTGGTATGGAGGTGCGGAAAGAAGACGCCACCCCCAGAAGGAGGGGCAGAGGAAGCCAGTGGCGAGCAGAAGGGTGGAGCAAGAATAAGAACGCCAGAACGTCATTTTGGAGAGTGAGGGAAGGAGGCCTGCGGAGTGTGGGGAAACAAATCTCCCTGGCGCCATGGCTGAAGGCTCCAACCCGATCCACGAGATGAACTGCCGGCATTTGGAAGAAGAGATAGTCACGCTGACCACCCGGCTGCGGCTGAGGCAGGAGACCTTGGGAAGACTGAGCCGGCAGCGCACCCAGGAAGGACATACACCTCCAGTACCCGCGACACTGGTACCCGCCGCTGCTGCACTGGATCTTTTCCCGGCCGACCTCGCAGAGCTTGGAGCCGCTGCCATGTCACCAGCAGTGTACTCTGTCCTCTCTTTGCTGCTAATACCGGAGGAGCTGTATGTGGCCCAGGGAGCTGAAGCGGAAGAAGAGAGGCCCCTGTCCAGACATGGCGCGACTGCGTAGGTCCCGCCAGCAACCCCCGCGGAACCGGAGCTGCCATTGCCTCCACCGCCATCCCCAGCACCTCACCGGGCAGCACCCGTTACCACCACGCCTGCACCGGAGCAGAGGCGGCACCATCGGGAACCCCCAGGTTTATACACCGGCCTTCCTAATGGGTTGAGTAGGAGGAGGAGGAACATGCTGGTGGGGGTCCGGTTGGAGCCGGCGTGCCCGATTCGACATCTACAGGCCAGAAGGGGGTTTGGATCGTTTTGGGATGGTGGTTTCGGGGTTCCTTCACTGCTGAGTCCCCAGGAAGTGGCCTGTCAGAGCCGGCAAGCTGCGGAAGCCCAAGGAGCTAGACCTTGTACCAGAACAGCGGAACCACCTATTGAGGAAGAACAGTTGATGGGCATTGAGGTACATCATGGGTTCCATTTGCCACAGCTTCAAGGTGCTTTAACAAGAAGCCAGAATCACGATGATACCACCTCTGAGAACAGTTCCAGTACCAGAACCCCAGGAGGGGACCACCAGTAGAAGAAAAATACTTTTCCAAATCTCGTTACCCAGGAGGGTTTGTTGCACCAATTGTACCTTTGTCTTTTTGCTCATCATGTTGCCCAGTTTTTGATTGGCAGCGCTGTTTTTGAAATGGAACTGTGGAGATCATAGACGCTGATTGGTCCAAAAACTTTTATTGTAAATAGTTTGCACCTCTTTAGGTGCCATTTCTTGGTTTTACATATAGGACCCTTTTGTGAAGATAATGGTTACACAAAGACACTTTGCGAAGATGATGTTTTTGAATGGACACTTTTTGAAGAATGATGTCTACCTCAAGGGACACTGCAAGAAATCCCGGCTGGGAGCAGTGTTCAGCACTTTGCAAGAATCTTTGAATGTTTTATGATAACGTATTTGATGATGTTGTGTCTTATGAAAAGTAAATGTCTTTTATAGCATGTTTGATACAGAAAATTAGAAAAGTTTTGAGATAGAATGTGAGAATTGAATAAAGGGTAAAGAATTGAAAGTGACAGGTGACAGGCCAAGTACAGATGGTCAGTTTCATGCGTCCAGAAGAAAGAAGAATAGTTGAAAGAAACGTAATAAAGAAAATGTGTTGAGTATAGCACTTTGAATTAAGAATTGCACTTGAAGTAAATTTTTTGATACTAGGATAGGAAGTTAGCCTGTTTGTAACGTTTAAGAAATGTACCTCCTACATTAGGAAGATTAGATAAGTATTGTTAAACTGCATTTAAAAATTTTTGTGTGTTCTTGCACTGTTAATCTTGTTGTCTTGCAGCCCGTGGACATGCTGTGTTTAACGGGGGGGTATGTGGCGCCTCTGAGGCTTCAGTCGCCACAGAGGTACTGCACCTTCTCCTAAGGTGCAGTGCCTCACCATCCAGGTAGGGTGGGAACTCCTGACTACACTCCACACCTGCATTCCACACACAGGATAGTTCAGTGTGGCCACCTAACATCTTCATGCTGGGGGTAGCAGAGCACCCCTCGTGGAACCCTACTTCGTAACACGAGATGTGCTGGGAGGCGGGTGGAGTAAGATGATACAAAAGAGGGGGAAGAGTGAGGATTAGGAGTTAACTGGAGTTAGAGTGAGAGGAGAGAAGATGGATGTCTGAAGGACGTGCTGCAGCAGGTCCCAGTGATCTGGGCTGCTGGCACGAGAAAGACAGAGAAAGAGACAGATATGATTGATAACTTCCAGAAGAGAGCTAGAACAGATCGGAACGAAGGAGAATAGAAGGACGGTGGGAAGCAGGTTGAGAAAGAGAGAGAACCCTTCCAATCCAGAGCGCAAAGGCCGGGGCCCGGTCCCCGAGGTTGATTGGATCTTTATGTCCAACAACAGACACCGGAGGAGTAGTGAGCCACTAACGCCTTGCTCCCATCATAGACTTGGGACACAACAGCAACTGGATAGTGAGCCGGGACGCAGAGAGGAGTCCCCGAAGCAGGCTACAGCTGTCTGTCATACAAGTAGAGACTAGGAACACCTAGAGAGAGGCATTTCAGGGTAACTAAGTACTGGAGTGCTTCGCACCTAAAGGCGCATTGGAGGAGTCGCTCAGTAAGGTACATATTGGCGGAGTGTGGAAAGGAGAATCCTATCTTGCCTGGAGGTTGGCTGGAGCCCTGACCCGGAGAACACGGCGCGGAGGCAGGCATGTGTGTGAACTGCAAACAGTGAGTAAAGCTTTGGAACCTCACACCCTGGTGATCTCCAGTTATTCCACACCGCTACACCTGAGTACCTGTACCTACACCATCTACGCCTCCCCGCCATTACTTCTACACTGCCCTGGGGCTACAGCTCCGCCTGTGGGGAGCTTTACCATCTTTGCTGCATACACCATCAGTCCCAGAGGATCTGCACTCAGCGTTGGCTTAACATTACACTTGCCAAGCACCACAGGTGGCGTCACAAACTATTCCAATAAACTTTAACATCATTAACATCACCGCCATTGATATTTGGCGCCCAGGACCACGGACCGGGTCGCCGCTGCTGTGACACATTCCCCCTGACACCGGCCCGGTACCGAGTACCCCACAGCCCTGGGTGTGAGGGGCGATCCAGCTGCACATGATGAAGGGGGGTGTGGGGGGCTGTGCATGATGAAGGGGGTAAGTGGGGCTGCACATGATGAAGTGGAGGAGTGGGGCTAATGGAGTGGGGCTGCACATGCTGAAGGGGGTGTGGGGGATGATCAAGATGAAGGGGGGTGAGGAGGGCTGCACATAGTAACATAGTTTTGAAGGCTGAAGAAAGACATTATTTCCATCTAGTTCAGCCTATTTTTAGTGCAGCTGTTCTGCATTGTTGATCCTGGGGATGGCAAAAAATCCACAGAGTAGAAGCCAATTTTCTCCATAGGGAAAAAAATTCCTTTCCCTAAGCTGGGTCAACCATCTACCTATAATATTCTGTTATTCGTAACCTTCTATACTGTTACTCACAAGAAAAGCATCCATTCCTTTCTTAAATTCATTCAGTGAGTTGGCCATCACCACTTCCTCAGGAAGAGAATTCCAGAGCCTCACTGGTCTTACATGATCAATTGGAGTGAGTGGGGCTGCACATGATGAAGTGGGGGAGTGGGGCTTCACATGTAGGAGTGGGGCTGCACTTGATGGAATGGGGGAGTGGGGCTGCATATGAGGGAGTGGGGCTGCAAATGATAAAGTGGGGTGAGTGGGGCTGTACATGATGAAGGGGGTGAGTGGGGCTGCACATGATGAAGTGTGGGAAGTGGGGCTTCACATAATGAAGTGTGGCTTCACATGATGGAATAGGGGGAGTGGGGCTGCATATGATGACACTTCGTCATATGATGACGAGTGGGGCTGCACATGATGAAGTGGGGGGAGTGGCACTGCACTTGTTGATGGGGGTAAGAGGGATTGCACATGATGAAGGGGGAGTGGGGTTGCACTTGATGACTGGGGGGAAAAGGGGATTGCACATGTTGAAGTGGGGGAAGTGCCACTGCACATGATGAAGTGAGGGGTAAAGGGGACTGCAGATGATGATGTGGGTGGTAAGGGGGACTGAACAGGATGAATTGGGGGTAAGTAGGACTGCACATGATGAATATAGGGGGTAAGGGGGACTGTACATGATGAATTTGTGAGTTAGGGGGACTGCACATGAAGATGTTGGGTTAAGAGTGACTGCACATGATGACGGGAGACTGGGGCTGCAGATGATGAAGGGGGTGAGTGGGACTGCACATGATGAAGGGGGGTGAGTAGGGCTGCACCTGATGAAGCGGGGGGAGTGGGGCTGATGGAATGGGGCTGCACATCATGAAGGGGGGTGAATGGGGCTGTCCATGATGAAGAGGGGTGAGTGGGGCTGCGCATGATGAAGGGGGTGATTGGGGCTGCACATCATGAAGGGGGATGAGTGGGGCTGCACATAATGAAGTGGGGGGAGTGGGTCTGAAGGAGTAAGGATGCACATGATGAAAGGGAGTGTGGGGACTGCACATGATAAAGGGGGGTGAGTGGGGCTGCACGTGATGAAGGGGGGTGAGTGGGGCTGTACATGATGAATGGGGATGATTGGGGCTGTACATGATGAAGTGGGGGGAGTGGGGCTATTGGAGTGGGACTGCACATGATGAAGGGGGTAGTGGGGGGCTGCACTTGATGAAGGGGGGTGAGTGGGGTTACAAATGATGAAGGGGGAGTGGGGCTGATGGAGTGGGGCTGCACATGATGAAGGGGGGTGAGTGGGGCTATACATGATGAAGGGGGGTGAGTGAGGCTCTACATGATGAAGTGGGGAGAGTTGGGCTGCACATGATGAAGTGGGGGGAGTGGGGCTGTATATGATGGAGTGGGGCTGCACATGATGAAGTGGGAGGAGTGGGGCTACACTTTATGATGGGGGTAAGGGGAATTGCACATGTTGAAGGGGGAGTGGGGCTGAACTTGATGACTGGGGGTAAAGGGGATTGCAGGTGAAGAAGTGGGGGGGAGTGTGGCTGCACAAGATGAAGTGAGGGGTAAAGGGGACTGCACAGAATGAATTGGAGGTAAGTGGGACTGCACATGAGGAATGTGGTGAGTGGGGCTGCACATGATGAAGGGGTAAGGGGGACTGCACATGAAGATGTTGGGGTAAGAGTGACTGCACATGATGGCAGGTGAGTGGGGCTGCACATGATTAAGGGGGGTGAATGGGGCTGTACATGATGAAGTGGGGTGAGTGGGGCTGTACATGATGAAGGGGGGTGAATGGGGCTGCAGATGATGAAGGGGAGTGAATGGGGCTATACATTATGAAGGGGGATGAGTGGGGCTGCACATGATGAAGTGGGGGGAGTGGGGCTGTATATGATGGAGTGGGGCTGCACATGATGAAGTGGGAGGAGTGGGGCTACACTTTATGATGGGGGTAAGGGGAATTGCACATGTTGAAGGGGGAGTGGGGCTGAACTTGATGACTGGGGGTAAAGGGGATTGCAGGTGAAGAAGTGGGGGGGAGTGTGGCTGCACAAGATGAAGTGAGGGGTAAAGGGGACTGCACAGAATGAATTGGAGGTAAGTGGGACTGCACATGAGGAATGTGGTGAGTGGGGCTGCACATGATGAAGGGGGTAAGGGGGACTGCACATGAAGATGTTGGGGTAAGAGTGACTGCACATGATGGCAGGTGAGTGGGGCTGCACATGATTAAGGGGGGTGAATGGGGCTGTACATGATGAAGTGGGGTGAGTGGGGCTGTACATGATGAAGGGGGGTGAATGGGGCTGCAGATGATGAAGGGGAGTGAATGGGGCTGTACATTATGAAGGGGGATGAGTGGGGCTGCACATGATGAAGTGGGGGGAGTGGGGCTGATGGAGTGAGGCTGCATATGATGAAGGGGAGTGTGGGGGCTGCACACGATGAAGGGGAGTGAGTGGGGCTGCACATGATGAAGGGGGGGGTGAGTGGGGCTGTACATGATGAAGGGGGCTGATTGGGGCTGTACATGATGAAGTGGAGGGGAGTGAGGCTGCACAAGATGGAGAGGGGCAGCACATGATGGAGTGGGGGGAGTGGGGCTGCATATGATGGAGTGGGGGGAGTGATGCTAATGGAGTGGGGCTGCACATGATGAAGTGAGGGAAGTGGGGCTCATGGAGTGGGGCTGCACATCATGAAGAGGGAGTGAGTGGGGCTGTACATGATGAAGTGAGTGAGTTGGACTGCACATGATGAAGCTTGGTGTGTGGGGCTGTACATAATGAAGAGGAGTGAGTGGGGCTGCACATGATGAAGTGGGGAGAGTGGGGCTGATGAGTTGGGGGTGCACATGATGAAGGGGGGTGAATGGGGCTGCACAAGATGAAGGGGGTGAGTGGGCCTGTACATGATGAAGAGGGGTGAGTGGGGCTGCACATGATGAAGCGGGGTGAGTGAGGCTGTACATGATGAAGAGGAGTGAGTGGGGCTGCACATTATGAAGTGGGGCAGTGGGGCTGATTGAGTGGGGCTGCACATGATGAGGGGGGTGAGTGGGGCTATACATAATGAAGTGGAGTGAGTGGGGCTGCACATGATGAAGTGGGGTGAATGGGGCTGCACATGATGAAGGGGGTGAGATGGGGGTACATGACGAAGGAAGGTGAGTGGGGCTGCACATGATGAAGGGGAGTGTGGGAGGCTGTACATGATGAAGGGGGGGTGAGTGGGGCTGCACATGATGAAGTGGGGAAGTGGGACTGATGGAGTGAAGATGCACATGATGAAGGAGGTCGCGGGGATCTGCACATGATGAAGTGGGGGTGAGAGGGGCTGCTGGACTGAGGCTGCACATAATGAAGGGGGTGAGTGGGACTGTACATGATGAAGTGGGGCTGCACATGATGGAATGGGGAGAGTGGGGCTGCATATGATGGAGTGGGGGAGTGTGGCTAATGGAGTGGGGCTGCTCATCATGAAGTGGGAGGAGTCGGGCAGCACATGATGAAGAGGGTGTGGGGGCTGCACATGATGAAGGGGTGTGAGTGGGGCTGCACATGATGAAGGGAGTGAGTGGGGCTGTACATGATGAAGGGGGGTGAGTGGGGCTGCACATGATGAAGGGGAGTGAGTGGGGCTGTACATGATGAAGGGGGATGAGTGGGGCTGCACATGATGAAGTGGGGGGAGTGGGGCTGATGGAGTGAGGCTGCACATGATGAAGGGGAGTGTGGGAGCTGCACACGATGAAGGGGAGTGAGTGGGGCTGCACATGATGAAGGGGCGTGAGTGGGGCTGTACATGATGAAAGGGGCTGATTGGGGCTGTACATGATGAAGTGGGGAGGAGTGAGGCTGCACATGATGGAGAGGGGCTGGAAATGATGGAGTGGGGGGAGTGGAGCTGCACATGAAGGAGTGGGGGGAGTGATGCTAATGGAGTGGGGCTGCACATGAGGAAGTGAAGGAAGTGGGGCTAATAGAGTGGGGCTGCACATCATGAAGAGGGAGTAAGTGGGGCTGTACATGATGAAGGGAATGAGTTGGACTGCACATGATGAAGCTTGGTGAGTGGGGCTGTACATGATGAAGAGGAGTGAGAGGAGCTGCACATGATGAATTGGGGAGAGTGGGGCTGATGAGTTGGGGGTGCACATGATGAAGGGGGTGAATAGGGCTGCACAAGATGAAGGGGGTGAGTGGGTCTGTACATGATGAAGAGGGCTGAGTGGGGCTGCACATGATGAAGAGGAGTGAGTGGGGCTGCACATTATGAAGTGGGGGCAGTGAGGCTGATTGAGTGGGGCTGCACATGATGAAGGGGGGTTAGTGGGGCTGTACATTAAGAAGTGGAGTGAGTGGGGCTGCACATTATGAAGTGGGCTGAATGGGGCTGCACATGATGAAGGGGGTGAGACGGGGGTACATGACGAAGGGGGGTGATTGGGGCTGCACATGATGAAGGGGATGCGGGAGACTGTACATGATGAAGGGGGGTGAGTTGGGCTGAACATGATGAAGTGGGGAAGTGGGGTTGATGGAGTGAAGATGCACATGATGAAGGAGGTTGTGGGGATCTGCACATGATGAAATGGGGGTGAGAGGGGCTGCACATGATGAAGGGGGGTGAGTGGGGCTGCTGAACTGAGGCTGCACATGATGAAGGGGGATGAGTGAGACTGTACTTGATGAAGTGGGGGAGTGTGGGGCTGCACATGATGGAGTGGGGCTGCACATGATGGAATGGGGGAGTGGGGCTGCATATGATGGAGTGGGGGGGAGTGTGGCTAATGTAGTAGGACTGCTCATGATGAAGTGGGAGAAGTCTGGCTGCACATGATGAAGGGTGGTGTGGGGGGCTGCACATGATGAAAGGTGTCAGTGGGGCTGCACATGATGAAGGGGGGTGAGTGGGACTGTACATGATGAACTGGGGTGACTGGGGCTGCACATGATGAAGGGGGTGAGTGGGACTGCACATGCTGAAGGGGGGTGAATGGGACTTTACATGATGAAGGGGGTGATGGGGCTGCACATGATGAAGTGGGGGCAGTGAGGCTGATTGAGTGGGGCTGCACATGATGAAGGGGGGTTAGTGGGGCTGTACATTAAGAAGTGGAGTGAGTGGCGCTGTACATGATGAACTGGGGTGACTGGGGCTGCACATGATGAAGGGGGTGAGTGGGACTGCACATGCTGAAGGGGGGTGAATGGGACTTTACATGATGAAGGGGGTGATGGGGCTGCACATGATGAAGTGGGGGGAGTATGGCTGATGGAGTGGGGCTGCACATGATGAAGGGGTTTTGAGGGGCTGTGCATGATTAAGTTGGGTGAATAGGGCTGCACATGATGAAGGGGGGTGAGTGAGGTTGCACATGATGAAGGCGGGTGAGTGAGGCTGCATATGATGAAGGGGGGTGTTACGTGTTACAGAACCACTCAGCACCCAGAATATGTTGTGCAGTTATATGTATGTATAATAGGTTCTATGTGAGATGCATGTCCCTAATGCATCAGCCCACAGGCTGTGCCCCTGGGCAGAGGGGACACGATATTCTCCTTTAGTCCGCCCTCCCCCCACCTTTGTAATTCTCACAGTAAACATCGGCAGGCTCCGACCACCTGCGTCTTTTGTAATGCATGTCTTGCCTGCTGCTTTTCTATTGGCCTGCCCTCTGTATCTGTGTGATATATTCTGCGTCCTGTGAGTAAAGTGTTGTCAGACTGGAAATACGTGGAGAAGCAGTGATCTTTTATATGCGCCCATGTAACCAAAGAATTTCAGCCAGCGTCATTCATTCAGACTCCAGCCAATGCAGAGCGGACCTACAAAAACACGGGGTGGTACTGAAAGAGGTACCTGTTATGATTGAGTCACCGTAGGAGGCAAAAACAGAAATGCTAGCTAAGTCCAGAAAACCAGAGAAGTTGGCAGCTATCGGATTGCAGACCCCTGAACTTATCAACACAACTAGCAGTAGCCGTGGGGGGTTCCTACGATGCCCTAGACCCCTCGATCACAGCCGGAGAACTAAATAGGCCTAAAAAAAGAAAGGGGAAATCTAAACTGCCCCAGAGCAGACCCCAAAGCAATAGGCAGCCCCCACAAATAATGACGGTGAAGCAAGATGAAAACACTAACACAGACAGAAAGATAGGCTGAGCAAAGACGGGGCCCAAACTAACTACATAGGAAAGGACAGGAAGGCTGCTGTCTGCAATCCGTGAAAAACCCTATGAAAATAAGAGCCAACAGACTGACAGTGAAAAAGGCCCTGAAGACGATAGGCTTCAAAAAGCTATGTCAGTACTCAGGCATATACTGAAGACAGAGCTATAGGCACAAGGGGAATCAGCTAACCCCAGCAGGGAATGGCAGAATCCAGAAAAGCAAGGAAAACAAAAACAAAACACAAATGCAACAGGCAAAGCAAAAAACTTAGCTTTAGGAGAGCAGGAATCAGACTGGTGTCCTAGAAGTCCACAGAGAATTCACTCGCAGGGCAGAAGGGTGTAGTCCGCCTTATATCCAGTCAGAGACTCCACTCAGCCAGTCATCATCATTAGTCTCAGATGCCTGATAATCAGGCTCACTACCCTTCCTTACCAGAAGAGGGAGTTCCTCGGGCCTCAGTGTTGAAGGGAAAAATTAACTCACAACTAGTGTTGAGCATTCCGATACCGCAAGTATCGGGTATCGGCCGATACTTGCTGTATCGGAATTCCGATACCGACTTCCGATATTTTTTCAATATCGGAATTCGGCATCGGAATCGGAAGTTCAAAGTTGATTGACAGACTGACGTCATCATGATGCGCGGTGTGTGCGCATCATGATGCGCCATCATTTCGGGCCTTCCGGGGGTCTCTGCCGGCCTGCCGGGGGGCTGTGCCGGCCTGCCGGGGGGCTGTGTGGACTGCCCGGGGTCTGTACCGGCCTGCCGGGGGGCTGTGCCGGCCTGCCGGTGGTCTGTGCACCCTGTGGGGGTCTGTACCGGCCTGCCGGGGGGCTGTGCCGGCCTGCCGGTGGTCTGTGCACCCTGTGGGGGTCTGTACCGGCCTGCCGGGGGGCTGTGCCGGCCTGCCGGGGGGCTGTGCACCCTGTGGGGTTCTGTGCCGGCCTGCCGGGGGGCTGTGCCGGCCTGCCGGGGGGCTGTGCTGATGTCCGGGGGTCTGTGCAAGCATCGTCCGATGGGACTACAAGTCCCATCGGGCGATGCCTGCTACCATGACAGTGATTGACACATTAGCCAATGATGGGACAGTAGTAGTCCCATCATCCGGCTAATGTGTTAAATGTTAAAAAAAAAAAAAATACTACATACATACTACATGCTACATATATACTACATACATGCTACATACATACTGCATGCTACATACATACTACATACATACTACATACATACTACATGCATGCTACATACATACTACATGCATGCTACATACATACTACATGCATGCTACATACATACTACATGCATACCACATACATACTACATACTACATATATACTACATGCATGCTACATACATACTACATGCTACATACATACCACATACATACTACATACATACTACATACATGCTACATACATACTACATGCTACATACATACCACATACATACTACATACATACTACATACATACTACATGCTACATACATACTACATATATACTACATGCATGCTACATACATACTACATGCTACATACATACCACATACATACATGCTACATACATACTACATATATACTACATGCATGCTACATACATACTACATATATACTACATGCATGCTACATACATACTACATGCTACATACATACCACATACATACTACATACATGCTACATACATACTACATATATACTACATGCATGCTACATACATACTACATGCATGCTACATACATACTGCATGCTACATGCATGCTACATACATACTGCATGCTACATGCATGCTACATACATACTGCATGCTACATGCATGCTACATACATACTACATACATACTACATACATACCACATATATACTACATACATACAATACATTCATACAATACATACATAGACATACAGTACATATAACATAGAGTAACATACTTACCAATACTTGTCACATTGTTCCCCGAAGCCATTGTCTTTTCCAGAATAAATATTAACATAACAAACCACAAAAATACTCACCCACGATCCGAAGCAGTCCCGAGTGTGTCCCACGACGATCTTGGGTAGAGAACTGCAGCATCAGATGATGCTGCCGTTCTCTACGGGCTGCAGGAATCCAATGACGGAAGGTAGGTATCCTTCCGCACTGTATTCCTCCGCCACTTAAAAAAAAAAAAGTCCCTAGTCTCACTTTATGCCATTGCTGTGTGGGAATTTCCCACGCAGCAATGGCATAAAGTGAGACTAGGGACTTTTTTTTTTTTAAGTGGCGGAGGAATACAGTGCGGAAGGATACCTACCTTCCGTCATTGGATTCCTGCAGCCCGTAGAGAACGGCAGCAACAGCTGATGCTGCAGTTCTCTACCCAAGATCGTCGTGGGACACACTCGTGGACTGCTTCGGATCGTGGGTGAGTATTTTTGTGGTTTGTTATGTTAATATTTATTCCGGAAAAGACAATGGCTTCGGGGAACAATGTGACAAGTATTGGTAAGTATGTTACTCTATGTTATATGTACTGTATGTCTATGTATGTATTGTATGAATGTATTGTATGTAGTATGTATGTAGTATATATGTGGTATGTATGTAGCATGTAGTATGTATGTAGTATGTATGTAGCATGCAGTATGTATGTAGCATGCATGTAGTATATATGTAGTATGTATGTAGCATGTAGTATGTATGTAGCATGCATGTAGTATATATGTAGTATGTATGTAGCATGTAGTATGTATGTAGCATGCATGTAGTATATATGTAGTATGTATGTAGCATGTAGTATGTATGTAGCATGCATGTAGTATATATGTAGTATGTAGCATGTAGTATGTATGTAGCATGCATGTAGTATATATGTAGTATGTAGCATGTAGTATGTATGTAGCATGCATGTAGTATATATGTAGTATGTAGCATGTAGTATGTATGTAGCATGCATGTAGTATATATGTAGTATGTAGCATGTAGTATGTATGTAGCATGCATGTTGTATATATGTAGTATGTAGCATGTAGTATGTATGTAGCATGCATGTAGTATATATGTAGTATGTAGCATGTAGTATGTATGTAGCATGCATGTAGTATGTATGTGGTATGTATGTAGCATGTAGTATGTATGTAGCATGCATGTAGTATATATGTGTTATGCATGTAGCATGCATGTAGTATGTATGTAGTATGTATGTAGTATATATGTAGTATGCATGTAGTATATATGTAGTATGTATGTAGTATATATGTAGTATCTATGTTGCATGTAGTATATATGTAGTATGAATGTAGCATGTATGTAGTATGTAGTATGAATGTAGCATGTATGTAGTATGCATGTTGTATGTATGTAGCATGTATGTAGCATGTAATTTTATTTATTTTTTTTTTTTACATTTAACACATTAGCCGGATGATGGGACTACTACTGTCCCATCATTGGCTAATGTGTCAATCACTGTCATGGTAGCAGGCATCGCCCGATGGGACTTGTAGTCCCATCGGACGATGCCTGCACAGACCCCCGAAGCCTGCACAGCCCCCCGGCAGGCCGGCACAGCCCCCCGGCAGGCCGGCACAGCCCCCCGGAGCCTGCACAGCCCCCCGGCAGGCCGGCACAGCCCCCCGGCAGGCCGGCACAGCCCACCGGAGCCTGCACAGCCCCCCGGCAGGCCGGCACAGCCCCCCGGCAGGCCGGCACAGACCACCGGAGCCTGCACAGACCCCCTGGCAGGCCGGCACAGCCCCCCGAAAGGCCCGTACAGACCCCAGAGAGGCTGTACAAGGGCAGGAAAGGGTTTTTCTTATTCCGATACCGGAAGTCCCATAGACTTGAATGGGACTTCCGGTATCGGAATCGGCGATACCGATACTTTTTTTAAAGATCGGCCGATACCATCCGATACGATACTTTGAAGTATCGGACGGTATCGCTCAACTCTACTCACAACAGTACCTCCCCCTTGAGGAGGGGTCACCGAACCCTCAACCACGCCACCAGGGCGATCAGGGTGAGCCCGATGAAAGGCACGCACCAATCTTTTGGCATGAATATCAGAGGCAGGGACCCAGGAATTATCCTCCTGACCATAACCCTTCCACTTAACCAAATACTGGAGTCTCCGTCTAGCCAGACGGGAATCCAGTACTTTCTCTACCTCATATTCCATGTTACCTTCAACCAATACAGGATCTGGAGGTGCCACCCCCGGAACAACAGGTTCAACAAACCTCTTCAACAAAGACTTATGGAACACATTATGGATTTTAAATGTGACAGGAAGAGCCAAACGAAAAGAGACCGGATTAATAATCTCCAAAATCTTGTAAGGTCCAATAAATCTAGGCTTAAACTTAGGAGAAGCCACCTTCATAGCAATATTTTTATCCACCACTTGGTCCCAGATCTGGTGCATTCTTTCCACCACAGTGTCAACACCTGGGCAGGCAGAGGGCTCCACCTGCCCTGAAGAAAATCGAGGATGAAACCCAAAGTTACAAAAAAAAGGTGACATCAAAGTGGCAGAACTAGCTCTATTATTTAAAGCAAATTCGGCCAAGGGCAAAAATGAAACCCAATCATCCTGATCAGCGGAAATAAAACATCTCAAATATGACTCCAAGGTCTGGTTTGTTCTCTCTGTCTGCCCATTGGTCTGAGGGTGAAACACAGAGGAGAAGGACAACTGAATTCCCAGCTTGGAACAGAAAGTTCTCCAAAATCTAGACACAAACTGAACTCCTCTGTCAGATACAATGTTCTCAGGAATCCCGTGCAAGCGAACCACCTGTTGAAAAAACAGGGGCACCAACTCAGAAGAGGACGGCAACTTCGGGAGTGGTACAAGATGAACCATCTTAGAGAACCTATCACAATTCACCCAAATAACAGTCATCCTTTGAGAGACAGGCATATCAGAGATGAAATCCATTGAAATATGGGTCCATGGCCTCTTGGGGACAGGCAAAGGCATCAACAACCCACTAGAGCGAGAACACGATTTAGACCGGGAGCACGTTCCACAGGACTGCACAAAATTCCTGACATCACGAGACAAGGAGGGCCACCAAAAGGACCGACTCACCAGTTCTTTAGTACCAAAAATACCTGGATGACCAGCCAAAGCAGAGCAATGAACTTCAGACATCACTCTCTTCTTCCACTTGTCAGGAACATACAACTTTCCACTGGGACAACGCTCAGGTTTGTCCTCCTGGAACTCCTCCAGAGCACGTCTCAAATCGGGCGAGATGGCAGAAAGAACCACCCCTTCGCCTAAGATGGTAGCAGGCTTGGTCACCACAGGAGAATCAGCAAAGAAGCTCCTAGAGAGGGCGTCAGCCTTGACATTCTTAGTTCCAGGAAGAAAAGAAACCACAAAATCAAAACGTGTAAAAAACAAGGCCCACCTAGCCTGTCTAGGGTTCAAGCGCTTAGCCGACTCTAGGTAAATCAAATTCTTGTGGTCAGTGAGGACCACGACTTGATGCTTAGCTCCCTCCAACCAATGTCTCCACTCCTCAAATGCCCATTTCATGGCCAACAGTTCCCGATTCCCCACATCATAGTTACGTTCAGATGGAGAGAACTTTCGGGAAAAGAAAGCACAGGGATTCATTTTAGATGTTACAGGATCCTTTTGGGACAAAACAGCTCCTGCACCAATCTCAGAAGCATCCACCTCTACCTGGAACGGAAGTGAGACATCAGGCTGCCGCAAAACCGGGGCGGAGGTGAATCTTCGCTTCAACTCCTGAAAGGAAGAAACAGCCTCCGGAGACCAATTTAACACATCAGCACCCTTCTTAGTCAAATCAGTCAATGGCTTGGCAATACTAGAAAATTTTGCTATAAATTTCTGATAAAAATTAGCAAAACCCAAAAACTTCTGGAGGGCCTTCAAAGAAGTGGGCTGAACCCAATCGTAAATGGCCTGTACCTTGGCCGGGTCCATTTCAATAGTTGACGGAGACAAAATAAATCCCAAAAAAGAAATCCTCTGTACTCCAAAAAGGCATTTAGATTGTTGTGAGTTCATTTTCCCCTTCATCATTGATGCCCGAGGAACTCCCTCTTCTAGTAAGGAGAGGTAGTGAGTCTGATTATCAGACACCTGAGATTAATGATGATGACTGGCTGAGTGGAGTCACAGACTGGATATAAGGCTGCATACGCCCATTCTCCCTGCGGGTGATTTCTCTGTGGTATCCTTGGAGTCCAGTCTGAATTCCTGCTCTGCTAAAGCTAAGTGTTCTTCCTTGCTTTTTGCATTTGTGCCTTGCTTTGTTTTTTCTTGATTTCAGCCATTCCCTGCTGGGGTGAGCTGAACTCCTTAACTCTGTCTCCTGAAAATACCAGAGTGCTGATTTAGTTTTGAAGCTTAGTTGCTTCAGGGTCTTTTTCCATTTCAGCTTGCTGGCCTATGTTTTTGATAGGGTTTTTTGCCGATTGCAGACAGCAGCTTTCCTTTCCTTTCCTGTTTAGATTAGATTGGGCCCCAATGTTTGCTCAGCCTATCTTTCTATCTGTGTCAGTGTTTTTTCATCTTGCTTCATTGTCATTATATGTTGGGGGCTGCCTTTTACTTTGGGGTCTGCTCTGGGGCAGTTTAGATTTCCCTTTCTATATTTAGGCTATATAGTCCTCCGGCTGTGTCCGAGGGGTCTAGGGCACCGTAGGTACCCCCCAAGGCTACTGCTAGTTGTGTTGATAGGTTCAGGGGTCTGCAATCGGATAGTTGCCAGCTCCTCTGGTTTTCTGGACGTAGCTCCTATTTTTGTGTCTGCCTCCTACGGTCACTCAATCATAACAGAATCAAGCGCCTGACCGCAGATCCTAGGGTACTAAATAGCAGGAAAGAATTGTAAAAAAAAAAAAAGGTGTGTATATTTTTTCCTCTATATCTCTGAGGCCGTAGGGGGAAGTTTTTTTTTCTCTCAATGGAGATAAAGCAATTGTCTGATCGTGTGGAGCAGCTCGCTGCGGAAGTGCGGGGAATTTCCGCCTACCTTGCTCATTCACATGCTGCTGAACCAAAGATTCCTACACCTGATGTATTTTGTGGTGATCGGTCTAAATTTTTGAATTTCAAAAATAATTGTAAATTATTTTTTGCCTTGAAGCCTAAGTCGTCAGGGAGCTCCGCTCAGCAGGTTAAAATTGTCATCTCTTTGCTGCGTGGCGATCCCCAGGATTGGGCGTTTTCTTTGAAACCAGATGATCCTATTCTGACTAATGTAAACGCATTTTTTCAAGCCTTGGGCTTGTTGTATGACGAACCTAATGCCATTGATCAGGCTGAAAAGACCCTACTGGCATTGAATCAGGGTCGAGATTCTGCACAATTGTACTGTCAAAAATTCCGAAAGTGGGCGGTACTTACTACTTGGAATGATAATGCCTTGGCTGCTCTCTTTCGGAAGGGTTTGTCAGAAGCCGTAAAAGATACTATGGTGGGATTTCCTGTTCCCTCTGGTCTTGACGATTCTATGTCATTAGCCATTCAGGTGGATCGGCGTTTGCGCGAACGCAAAACTGCACGAGAGGTGTTGCCACCTGTTGAACAAATGACTGAACCTATGCAATGTGATAGAGTTTTCTCCAGAGAGCAGCGTCAGGAGTTCAGAAGGCGTAATAAGTTGTGTTTTTTCTGTGGAGATGCCTCGCATATTATTTCTGTCTGTCCTAAACGAGAGAAACGCTTTGCACACACGTTTGCTGTTGGTGGTGTTCAACCTAAGTTTCTTCTTGCTATTACTCTGATCTGCTCCCTGTCCACATTTTCCGCCAAGGCATTTGTGGATTCGGGAGCAGCTCTAAACCTAATGGACTTGGATTTTGCTAAATGTTGTGGATTTCCTATGACACCTCTGCGGACGCCTATCCCTTTGAGGGGGATTGATGCCACTCCTTTGGCTAAAGATAAACCTCAGTTTTGGACCCAGGTGGTAATGTGGGTCGCCCCAGACCATCAGGAAAATTGCAGATTTTTGGTATTGCATAATCTGCATGATACCATTGTTCTGGGGTTTCCCTGGTTATAAATCCATAATCCAGTTCTGGATTGGAAATCTTTGTCTGTGGTGAGTTGGGGTTGTCGGTGTGCCCTTAGTGATGCTCCTGTTTTCTCCACCTCTCCCCAGTCACATGATGTTCCTGACTATTTGGCTGACTTTTATGATGTATTTAGTGAGAATGAGTCTGCGTCTTTGCCTCCTCATAGGAGTTATGACTGTGCTATTGAGCTGAACCCGGGGTGTAAATTCCCCAAGGGTCGGCTTTTCAATTTATCTGTACCCGAGCACGAGGCTATGCGATCCTATATTAAGGAGGCATTGGAGAAGGGTCATATTAGACCATCCTCTTCACCCTTAGGTGCTGGGTTTATTTTTGTAGCCAAAAAGGATGGATCATTAAGACCTTGTATTGATTATCGTGCCCTCAACAAGATTACTGTTAAATATCAGTATCCATTACCCCTGATTTCGGATCTATTCTCTAGAGTTAAAGGTGCTTGCTGGTTTACCAAGCTTGACCTCAGGGGGGCGTATAATCTTATTCGCATTAAGCATGGGGATGAATGGAAGACGGCGTTTAATACTCCGGAGGGACATTTTGAATACCTGGTGATGCCTTTTGGGCTCACTAATGCCCCTTCTGTCTTCCAGTGTTTCATGAACGATATTTTCCAAGATTTTGTGGATAAATTTTTGATTATCTATCTGGATGATATTTTGATCTTCTCCAAGGATTGGGATTCTCATGTGGAACATGTTCGGACTGTGTTCCGGATCTTGAGGGAGAATTCCCTGTATGTCAAGGGATCTAAATGCCTTTTTGGGGTACAGAGGATTTCATTTTTGGGATTTATTTTGTCTCTGTCAACTATTGAAATGGATCCAGGCAAGGTACAGGCCATTTATGATTGGGTTCAGCCCACTTCTTTGAAGGCCCTCCAGAAGTTTTTGGGTTTTGCTAATTTTTATCGGAAATTTATAGCAAAATTTTCTAGTATTGCCAAGCCATTGACTGATCTGACTAAGAAGGGTGCTGATGTGTTAAATTGGTCTCCGGAGGCTGTTTCTTCCTTTCAGGAGTTGAAGCGAAGATTCACCTCCACCCCGGTTTTGCGGCAACCTGATGTCTCACTTCCGTTCCAGGTAGATGTGGATGCTTCTGAGATTGGTGCAGGAGCTGTTTTGTCCCAAAAGGATCCTGTAACATCTAAAATGAATCCCTGCGCTTTCTTTTCCCGAAAGTTCTCTCCATCTGAACGTAACTATGATGTGGGGAATCGGGAACTGTTGGCCATGAAATGGGCATTTGAGGAGTGGAGACATTGGTTGGAGGGAGCTAAGCATCAAGTCGTGGTCCTCACCGACCACAAGAATTTGATTTATCTAGAGTCGGCTAAGCGCTTGAACCCTAGACAGGCTAGGTGGGCCTTGTTTTTTACACGTTTTGATTTTGTGGTTTCTTTTCTTCCTGGAACTAAGAATGTCAAGGCAGACACACTCTCTAGGAGTTTCTTTGCTGATTCTTCTGTGGTGACCAAACCTGCTACCATCTTAGGCGAAGGGGTAGCTCTTTCTGCCATCTCGCCCGATTTGAGACGTGCTCTGGAAGAGTTCCAGAGAGACAAGCCTGAGCGTTGTCCCAGTGGAAAGTTGTATGTTCCTGACCAGTGGAAGAAGAGAGTGATGTCTGAAGTTCATTGCTCTGCTTTGGCTGGTCATCCAGGTATTTTTGGTACTAGAGATCTTGTGAGTCGGTCTTTTTGGTGGCCCTCCTTGTCTCGTGATGTCAGGAATTTTGTGCAGTCCTGTGGGACGTGCTCCCGGTCTAAATCATGCTCCCGCTCTAGTGGGTTGTTGATGCCTTTGCCTGTTCCCAAGAGGCCATGGACCCATATTTCAATGGATTTCATCTCTGATATGCCTGTCTCTCAAAGGATGACTGTTATTTGGGTGATTTGTGATAGGTTCTCTAAGATGGTTCATCTAGTACCACTCCCTAAGTTGCCGTCTTCCTCTGAGTTGGTGCCCCTGTTTTTGCAACAGGTGGTTCGCTTGCACGGGATTCCTGAGAACATTGTGTCTGACAGAGGAGTTCAGTTTGTGTCTAGATTTTGGAGAACTTTCTGTTCCAAGCTGGGAATTCAGTTGTCCTTCTCCTCTGCCTTTCACCCTCAGACCAATGGGCAGACAGAGAGAACAAACCAGACCTTGGAGTCATATTTGAGATGCTTTATTTCCGCTGATCAGGATGATTGGGTTTCGTTTTTACCCTTGGCCGAATTTGCTTTAAATAACAGAGCTAGTTCTGCCACTTTGATGTCACCTTTTTTTTGTAACTTTGGGTTTCATCCTCGATTTTCTTCAGGGCAGGTGGAGCCGTCTGCCTGCCCAGGGGTTGACACTGTGGTGGAGAGAATGCACCAGATCTGGGACCAAGTGGTGGATAAGTTATCTCTCTCCCAGGAAAAGGCCCAGCGGTTTTCCAACCAACATAGGACCATTGGTCCCCAGTTTAAGGTTGGTGATTTGGTGTGGTTATCATCAAAAAATATTGCTATGAAGGTGGCTTCTCCTCAGTTTAAGCCTAGATTTATTGGACCTTACAAGATTTTGGAGATTATTAATCCGGTCTCTTTTCGTTTGGCTCTTCCTGTCACATTTAAAATCCATAATGTGTTTCATAAGTCCTTGTTGTAGAGATTTGTTGAACCTGTTGTTCCGGGAGTGGCACCTCCAGACCCTGTATTGGTTGAAGGTAACATTGAATATGAGGTAGAGAAAGTACTGGATTCTCGTCTGGCTAGACGGAGACTCCAGTATTTGGTTAAGTGGAAGGGTTATGGTCAGGAGGATAATTCCTGGGTCTCTGCCTCTGATGTTCATGCTAAAAGACTGGTGCGTGCCTTTCATCAGGCACACCCTGATCGCCCTGGTGGCGTGGTTGAGGGTTCGGTGACCCCTCCTCAAGGGGGAGGTACTGTTGTGAGTTCATTTTCCCCTTCATCATTGATGCCCGAGGAACTCCCTCTTCTAGTAAGGAGAGGTAGTGAGTCTGATTATCAGACACCTGAGATTAATGATGATGACTGGCTGAGTGGAGTCACAGACTGGATATAAGGCTGCATACGCCCATTCTCCCTGCGGGTGATTTCTCTGTGGTATCCTTGGAGTCCAGTCTGAATTCCTGCTCTGCTAAAGCTAAGTGTTCTTCCTTGCTTTTTGCATTTGTGCCTTGCTTTGTTTTTTCTGGATTTCAGCCATTCCCTGCTGGGGTGAGCTGAACTCCTTAGCTCTGTCTCCTGAAAATACCAGAGTGCTGATTTAGTTTTGAAGCTTAGTTGCTTCAGGGTCTTTTTCCATTTCAGCTTGCTGGCCTATGTTTTTGATAGGGTTTTTTGCCGATTGCAGACAGCAGCTTTCCTTTCCTTTCCTGTTTAGATTAGATTGGGCCCCAACGTTTGCTCAGCCTATCTTTCTATCTGTGTCAGTGTTTTTTCATCTTGCTTCACCGTCATTATATGTTGGGGGCTGCCTTTTACTTTGGGGTCTGCTCTGGGGCAGTTTAGATTTCCCTTTCTATCTTTAGGCTATATAGTCCTCCGGCTGTGTCCGAGGGGTCTAGGGCACCGTAGGTACCCCCCACGGCTACTGCTAGTTGTGTTGATAGGTTCAGGGGTCTGCAATCGGATAGTTGCCAGCTCCTCTGGTTTTCTGGACGTAGCTTCTATTTTTGTGTCTGCCTCCTACGGTCACTCAATCATAACATTAGATCCTTTGACATACAGGGAATTCTCCCTCAAGATCCGGAACACAGCCCGAATATGTTCCACATGAGAATCCCAATCCTTGGAGAAAATCAAAATATCATCCAGATAGATAATCAAAAATTTATCGACAAAATCTCGGAAAATATCGTTCATGAAACACTGGAAGACAGAAGGGGCATTAGTGAGCCCAAAAGGCATCACCAGGTACTCAAAATGTCCCTCCGGAGTATTAAACGCCGTCTTCCATTCATCCCCATGCTTAATGCGAATAAGATTATACGCCCCCCTGAGGTCAAGCTTGGTAAACCAGCAAGCACCTTTAACTCTGGAGAATAGATCCGAAATCAGGGGTAACGGATACTGATATTTAACAGTAATTTTGTTGAGGGCACGATAATCAATACAAGGTCTTAATGATCCATCCTTTTTGGCTACAAAAAAAAAACCGGCACCTAAGGTTGACGAGGATGGTCTAATGTGACCCTTCTCCAACGCCTCCTTAATATAGGATCGCATAGCCTCGTGCTCGGGTACAGATAAATTGAAGAGCCGACCCTTGGGAAATTTACACCCCGGGCTCAGCTCAATTGCACAGTCATAACTCCTATGAGGAGGCAGAGACGCAGACTCATTCTCACTAAATACATCATAAAAGTCCGCCAAATAATCAGGAACATCATGCGACTGAGGAGAGGTGGAAAACACCGGAGCCTCATTAAAGGCACACCGACAACCCCAACTCACCACAGACACAGATTTCCAATACGAAACTGGATTATGAATTTGTAACCAGGGAAACCCCAGAACAATGGTATCATGCAGATTATGCAACACCAAAAACGTGCAATTTTCTTGATGGTCTGGGGCGACCCGCATTACCACCTGGGTCCAAAACTGAGGTTTATTTTTAGCCAAAGGAGTAGCATCAATCCCCCTCAAAGGGATAGGCGTCTGCAGAGGTGTCATCGGAAATCCACAACGTTTAGCAAAATCCAAGTCCATTAGATTTAGGGCTGCCCCCGAATCCACAAAAGCCTTGGCGGAAAATGTGGACAGGGAGCAGATCAGAGTAATAGCAAGAAGAAACTTAGGTTGAACACCACCAACAGAAAACGTGTGTGCAAAGCTTTTCTCTTGTTTAGGACAGACAGAAATAATATGCGAGGCATCTCCACAGAAAAAACACAACTTATTACGCCTTCTGAACTCCTGACGCTGCTCTCTGAACAAAACTCTATCACATTGCATAGGTTCAGACATTTGTTCAACAGTTGGCAACACCTCTCGTGCAGTTTTGCGTTCACGCAAACGCCGATCAACCTGAACGGCTAATGACATAGAATCGTCCAGACCAGAGGGAACAGGAAATCCCACCATAGTATCTTTTACGGCTTCTGACAAACCCTTCCGAAAGAGAGCAGCCAAGGCATTATCATTCCAGGTAGTAAGTACCGCCCACTTTCGGAATTTTTGACAGTACAATTCTGCAGAATCTCGACCCTGGTTCAATGCCAGCAGGGTCTTTTCTGCCTGATCAATGGCATTAGGTTCGTCATACAACAACCCCAAGGCTTGAAAGAATGCATTCACATTAGTCAGAATAGGATCATCTGGTTTCAAAGAAAACGCCCAATCCTGGGGATCGCCACGCAGCAAAGAGATGACAATTTTAACCTGCTGCACGGAGCTCCCTGACGAGTTGGGCTTCAAGGCAAAAAATAGTTTACAATTATTTTTGAAATTCAAAAATTTAGATCGATCCCCAAAAAATACATCAGGTGTAGGAATCTTTGGTTCAGCAGCATGTGAATGAGCAAGGTAGGCAGAAATTCCCCGCACTTCCGCAGCGAGCTGCTCCACACGATCAGACAATTGCTTTATCTCCATTGAGAGAAAAAAACTTCCCCCTACGGCCTCAGAGATATAGAGGAAAAAATATACACACTTTTTTTTTTTCAATTCTTTCCTGCTATTGAGTACCCTAGGATCTGCGGTACGGCGGGTGATTCTGTTATGATTGAGTCACCGTAGGAGGCAAAAACAGAAATGCTAGCTAAGTCCAGAAAACCAGAGAAGTTGGCAGCTATCGGATTGCAGACCCCTGAACTTATCAACACAACTAGCAGTAGCCGTGGGGGGTTCCTACGATGCCCTAGACCCCTCGATCACAGCCGGAGAAATAAATAGGCCTAAAGAAAGAAAGGGGAAATCTAAACTGCCCCAGAGCAGACCCCAAAGCAATAGGCAGCCCCCCACAAATAATGACGGTGAAGCAAGATGAAAACACTAACACAGACAGAAAGATAGGCTGAGCAAAAACGGGGCCCTAACTAACTACATAGGAAAGGACAGGAAGGCTGCTGTCTGCAATCCGTGAAAAACCCTATGAAAATAAGAGCCAACAGACTGACAGTGAAAAAGGCCCTGAAGACACTAGGCTTCAAAAAGCTATGTCAGTACTCAGGCATATACTGAAGACAGAGCTATAGGCACAAGGGGAATCAGCTAACCCCAGCAGGGAATGGCAGAATCCAGAGCAGGAATCAGACTGGTGTCCTAGAAGTCCACAGAGAATTCACCCGCAGGGCAGAAGGGCGTAGTCCGCCTTATATCCAGTCAGAGACTCCACTCAGCCAGTCATCATCATTAGTCTCAGATGCCTGATAATCAGGCTCACTACCCTTCCTTACCAGAAGAGGGAGTTCCTCGGGCCTCAGTGTTGAAGGGAAAAATGAACTCACAACAGGTACCCCAGCTTGGGTAGTCCCCATTACAGGGGGTGAGTGGGGCTGCACACGATGAAGTGGGGGAGTGGGGCTGATGGAGTGGGGCTGCACATGATGAAGGGGGTGAGTAGGGCTGTACATGATGAAGGGGGGTGTAACGGGGTCTACCCAAGCTGGGGTACCTCTTTCAGTACCACCCCATGTTTTCGGAGGTCCACTCTGGCTGGAGTCTGAAGGAATGACGCTAGCTGGAATTCCTTGGTTACATGGGCGCATATAAAAGATCACTGCTTCTCCACGTATTTCCAGTCTGACAACACTTTACTCACAGGACACAGAATATATCACACAGATACAGAGGGCAGGCCAATAGAAAAGTGACAGGCCAGACATGCATTACAAAAGCCGCAGGTGGCCGGAGCCTGCCGATATTTACTGTGGGAATTACAAAGGTGGGGGGAGGGCGGACAAAAGGAGAATATCGTGTCCCCTCTGCCCAGGGACGCAGCCTATGGGCTGATGCATTAGGGACATGCATCTCACATAGAACCTATTATACATACATATAACTGCACAACATATTCTGGGTGCTGAGTGGTTCTGTAACACGTAACACGGCTCCCCTTTTCAGCGACGCGATCGGCATACACAATCTGATCCTCAACGGATCGGTTTGGGGATGACCGAAGTTTATGGGGTTGGTACAAGTTCCGTTTGTCGACTTAGTCCATCGGCGTTACCATTTTGTTTGCCGGGTCTGTGGTGGATGGTGAAGTCCAGAGGTTGTAGGGCTAAACTACACCGCAGCATTCTGGCGTTGTCTCCGGAGACCCGATTAAGCCAGACTAGGGGATTATGGTCTGTTAGGAGGGAAAACTGTCGTCCATACAAATATGGTTGCAACTTCTTGAGTGCCCATACTACCGCCAGGCACTCCTTCTCGATGGCCGCATAGCTTACTTCATGGGGCAGTAGTCTCCGACTCAGGTAAGCTACCGGGTGGTCTTGGCCGTCCGGACCGACTTGGCTCAGTACTGCCCCCAATCCAAATAGAAGCGTCTGTGTGAACAAGGAAACGTTTAGTTGGATCGGGAGCGGCCAATACAGGGGTATTGGTGAGTGCGTCCTTTAGTTGGCGGAAGGCTTCCTCACACTCTAAGATCCAGGTTACCTGGCGGGGTTGGTTCTTATGGGTCAGATCAGTGAGGGGCTTGGCTACGCTGCTGTAATTGGGAACGAATTTCCTGTAATACCCCGCTGTCCCTAGAAACGCCATGACCTGGGTTTTAGTGCGTGGGATGGGCCATTTGGCTATGGCCTCAATCTTGGCTGGTTCTGGTCGCTGTTTCCCACTTCCCACCCAATGCCCTAAATACTGAACCTCTGCTTTGCCCACGTGACACTTGTTTGGGTTCAGGGTGATTCCGGCCTGGTGGATCCTGTCCAATACTGTCTCTAGGTGATTTATATGCTCTTCCCATGTCGCACTGTAGATGGCGATGTCGTCCAGGTAGGCACAAGCATAGTCCTGGACATCCAGAGGCCGGTCAGCCAGCCTTTGGAAGCCGCCGGGGCATTCTTCATCCCGAATGGCATAACTCGAAACTGGAATAAGCCGAACGGGGTGACAAATGCCGACTTGGGAATAGCGTCAGGACTAAGGGGAATCTGCCAGTAGCCTTTGCATAGATCAATGGTAGTCAAATACTTTGCCCCCGCCAGCCGGTCTAACAACTCATCCACATGCGGCATGGTGTATGCATCCATCACTGTTTTGTCATTGAGCTTACGATAGTCTACACAAAACCGTGTAGTCCCATCCTTCTTGGGCACTAACACTACGGGGGATGCCCAGGGACTATCTGACTATTCAATGACCCCTAAACGCAACATTTCTTTTATCTCTTTTTGCATCCCTTCTTGCACAGACTCAGGGACGCGGAAGGGGTTTTGTCGCAGGGGGGTCTGATCCTGGGTCTCAACCTTGTGTTGTGCCAGGCGAGTGTACCCCAGTCTCTCTGAAAACATCCTCTTTCGCAGCCTCAACAACGCCTCCGCCTGCTGTCTCTCCCGGGGGCCTAGGTCTTCACCCAAGTGTACCTGGTCCCATGTTTTAGACTGAGTCCTTTCCCCTAAGACATCCGGCAAGGGAAGTCCGGCTAAATCCTCTGCTTCAGTTGCACAGAAGGCCACTACCTCTTCAGGGTGCTCCCGGTAGGGCTTCAGCACATTCACGTGGAACATGCGGATAACCATGGGGTCATCACAATCGGCGACATTATAGATTGTGTCGGCTATTTTCCCCACTACCTGGTAGGGCCCCTGCCATTCAACTTGAAACTTATTCTGCTTAGTGGGCTCTAACACCAGGACCTTCTGTCCTATTTCCAAAGTGCGCTCTCTGGCCCTCCGATCGTACCATACGCGCTGGCACTGCTGTGTCGACTGCAGGCTCTTACGTACAACCTTGGTCAGCTCCTGTAGGCGGTCCCGGAATTCCAGCACATAGGGTACAATAGGTACCCCTTCTATGAGGCCCTCCCCTTCCCAGTGTTCCAGCACTAAGTCTAGGGGTCCCCTTACCCGTCTCCCGTATACCAGCTCGAACGGGGAGAACCCTGTGGATTCTTGGGGCACCTCCCGATAGGCAAACAGGAGGTGTGGCAAGAATTTCTCCCAGTCCCTGTAGGTCCTGGTAAAAGTCCCAAGGAGCTGTTTTAATGTCCCGTTAAAGCGTTCACACAACCCATTGGTTTGCGGGTGGTACGGGGCGCTTCTAATGGACTTTACGCCGCACAGCTTCGAAAGATGGTTGGTCACCTCTGTTGTAAACTGGGTACCAAGGTTATTAGGGAACTAGGGGGTCTGCAATACCAAGACAGGTTATTACACTTGGGGTTATTTAGTTTGGAGAATCGAAGGCTTAGGGGTGATCTTATTACAATGTATAAATATATGTGGGGACAATACAAAGACCTTTCTAATGATCTTTTTACTCTTAGACCTGTGACGGGGACAAGGGGGCATCCTCTACGTCTGGAGGAAGGAAGGTTTAAGCATACTCACAGATGCGGATTCTTTACTGTAAGAGCAGTGAGACTATGGAACTCTCTGCCATATGATGTTGTAATGAGTGATTCACTACTAAAATTTAAGAAGGGACTGGATGCCTTTCTTGAAAAGTATAATATTACAGGGTATATACACTAGTCTCCTTAATATTGCGTTGATCCAGGGAGCTAGTCTGATTGCCGTATGTGGAGTCGGGAAGGAATTTTTTTCCCAAATGTGAAGCTTACTGTTGCCACATGGGTTTTTTTTGCCTTCCTCTGGATCAACATGTTAGGGCAAGTTAGGATAGGATATGGGTTGAACTAGATGGACTTAAAGTCTCCCTTCAACCTTAATAACTATGTTACTATGTTACTATGTTACTATGTTACCCTGGTCCGATATAATTTCCGGGGAAATCCAACCCGTGAGAAAACCTGGAGCAGGGCGGCCGCCACCGTCTCTTCCAGTATGTTAGGTAACGCAACATCCTCTGGATATACCGTGTGGCATAATCTACCACTGTCAATATATACTTTTTCCCTGACAGACTGGGTTTGGCTAACGGCCCTATCAGATCGACCGCTACTCGGCTAAATTGTTCCTCCACAATGGGGAGGGGGCGTAATTTGGCTTTGCATCGATCCCCCCTCTTGCTAATGCGCTGACAACTGTCACAGGTCTGGCAGTACTGACGAACATCATAGGTTACCCCCGTCCAAAAGAAGTTTTGTGTCAGACAATGGCTGGTGCGACTGACGCCGAAGTGCCCGGCCAAGGGTATATCATGAGAGATTCGCAGTAACTCCTGCCTATACTTCTTGGGAACTACCAGCTGTTGTTTTATAGTGGGGCTCGTCCCTGTGTGGTGCTGCTCTGTGATCCGGTAGAGGAGTCCCTGCTTCCATACAAACTGTTCCCCTTCCAGTACTCCTCTCCCCTCCTGTGCCTTCCCACGATATCCCTCTAATGAAGGATCCTCAAGTAACTCCCTCTTAAATTCATCTGGGGTGGCTCAAGAAATGTGTCTGGCTATGGGAATACGTGTAGGGCTGGGATGTCTTACCTGAGCCTCCTCTGAGTGTGATTCCGCCTCCGCAGCTCGAGCTAGTCTCCGGGTGGTCACAGGATAGGTCTCAGCCAGAGGGGCCACCGAGAATGCAGACAACATGGGCCCCAAGTCATTTCCCAGCAAGACGTCTGCAGGCAAATCCTCCATCAAGCCGACCTCAACAAGGCCATCCCCGACTCCTCAATTCAGGTGAATCCTGGCAGTGGGTAGTCGATGTATAGCTCCGCCTGCTACACGGACTGCCACTGTCCGGTCCGTCTTCTCTAGGTCCCGGACGAGATGAGGCTTCACAAGGGTCAAAGTTGCCCCGGAATCTCTTAGTCCCTGCATACGTTTCCCATTAACCCACACGACCTGTCGATGCTGTTGTCGATTATCTGCCCGGTCTGCCTGCACGAGGTCTACTTCATGCAGCACTTCATCCATCTCTTCCACCCCTTGGTTAATCGTAGCCCCCAATGCCGGGTCAGCTTCGCCTTGGTAGCAGTGTACAGCAGCCCGGCTGAAGGTAACTGTTCCCGCCTTTGGCCACTGGGTATGCTGAGTCCGGTTGGGGCATTGTCTTTGCAGGTGGCCCAGCTGTCGACAGGTGTGGCATCGCGCCCCAGGGGGACTGTGGTAGGTCGGGTTTCTAGATGGTCCCCCTACAATCTTCGGTGGTTTGTGGCCCTCCAGGTCCATGGGCGGGCCCCTAGTGACCACTTTTGATCCGGACAACTGCGGCCGCCTGGCATCATGATGTTCATCAGCCAGACGAGCGACTTCCTCAAGAGTCGTTGGCCACCTGTCCCGAAGCCATTCCAGTGTCTCGGGATTTAGTCCATTAAAAAATCATGCTAACAGGAAGAGCTGGAGGACGTCCTCCTTAGTGGTTGCTTGGCTCCCTTGTACCCACTGTAGCAATGACCGCCGTAATTTACAGGCCCATTCAGCGTGGGTATCGGTTACGCGTTTTATAAGTCCGTGGAACTTTTGGCGGTAGGCCTCTGGTGTCAGCGCATACCGGGCCAAGATCACTTCTTTGATCCGCTCATAGTCCATACAGTCCTCATCAGGTACCGTGCGATAGGCGTCCGCTGCCTGGCCTGTCAGCTTGCTGGCCAGAATCTGAACCCGTTCCTCCGGCTTCACTTGATGAAAGGCACACTGCCGCTCAAAGTCCTGCAGAAAGCCATCAATGTCTTCCGCTGCCTCCCCCAACTGTCGGAAGGCATTATACTGGATCTTTTTGTGGCTTACTGTTGAAGGTACCTGGTCGAAGGCCAGAGCTCCCCTTGCTCGCTGACTCTCCTCTCTCCGCTCTGCCATCTCCATCTTGGCCAGCTCCACTTTGGTACGCTCTGCCATCTCCATCTTGGCTAGCTCTATCCTGGTCCGCTCGGCCATCTTTTCCTTCAGATCAGTACGCACATCAGCCATCACCTCTTGGATGATCTCTACTGCAGGGTTTAGGCCATAGAATGCCAGTCTGTTCTTTACCTCCCTCTGGAATTCGGTCTCCTCCACATTCACATTGGGGGGCGCTGCACTGTCGTGTTCCATGATGGCTGCTATTAAATCAGCTTTTGTTTTGTTGCCGGCTATCAACTCTCGAGCTTCCACCAGATCTTTTAATGTAGTCCTCTTTAACTTCTGGTAGTTATTTTCCATTCATTCCTTTTCTCCTGTAGAAGGGGTATCATATCCCGCTGTCTGCCACCAGTGTAACAGGGTCTACCCAAGCTGGGGTACCTCTTTCAGTACCACCCCGTGTTTTCGGAGGTCCACTCTGCATTGGCTGGAGTCTGAATGAATGACGCTAGCTGGAATTCCTTGGTTACATGGTCGCATATAAAAGATCACTGCTTCTCCACGTATTTCCAGTCTGACAACACTTTACTCACAGGACACAGAATATATCACACAGATACAGAGGGCAGGCCAATAGAAAAGTGACAGGCCAGACATGCATTACAAAAGCCGCAGGTGGCCGGAGCCTGCCGATGTTTACTGTGGGAATTACAAAGGTGGGGGGAGGGCGCACAAATGGAGAATATCGTGTCCCCTCTGCCCAGGGGCGCAGCCTGTGGGTTGATGCATTAGGGACATGCATCTCACATAGAACCTATTATACATACATATAACTGCACAACATATTCTGGGTGCTGAGTGGTTCTGTAACACGTAACAGGGGGTGAGTGGGACTGCACATGATGAATTGGGGTGAGTGGGGCTGCCGATGATGAAAGGGGTGAGAGGGGCTGTATATGATGAAGGGGGGTGAGTGGGGCTGCACATGATGAAAGGGGTAAGTGGGACTTCACATGATGAAGGGGGATGAATGGGTCTTTACATGATGAACGGGGGTGAGTGGGACTGCACATGATGAAGTGGGGGGAGTGGGGCTGATGGGGTGGGGCTGCACATGATGAAGGGAGGTGAGTGGGGCTGTACATGATGAAGTGGGGTGAGTGGGGCAGCAAATGATGAAGGGGGTGAGTGGGTCTGTACATGATGAGGGGTGTGAGTGGGGCTGCACATGATGAAGGAGGGGGAGTGGAGCTGTACATGATGAAGGGGGTGAGTAGGGCTGCACATGATGAAGTGGGAGAAGTGGGGCTGATGGAGTCAGGCAGCACATGATGAAGTAGGATGAGTGACGCTGCACATGATGAAGGAGGGTGAGTGGGGCTGCACCTGATGAAGGGGGATGAGTGGCGCTGCACATGATGAAGTGGGGGGAGTGGGGCTGATGGGGTGGAGCTGCACATGATGAAGGGAGGTGAGTGGGGCTGTACATGATGAAGTGGGGTGAGTGGGGCAGCAAATGATGAAGGGGGTGAGTGGGTCTGTACATGATGAGGGGGGTGAGTGGGGCTGCACATGATGAAGGAGGGGGAGTGGAGCTGTACATGATGAAGGGGGTGAGTAGGGCTGCACATGATGAAGTGGGAGAAGTGGGGCTGATGGAGTCAGGCAGCACATGATGAAGTGGCATGAGTGACGCTGCACCTGATGAAGGGGGATGAGTGGCGCTGCACATGATGAAGTGGGGGGAGTGGGGCTGATGGGGTGGAGCTGCACATGATGAAGGGAGGTGAGTGGGGCTGTACATGATGAAGGGGGGTGAGTGGGACTGCACATGATGAGGTGAGGGGAGTAGGGCTGATGGTGTGGGGGTGCACATGATTAAGGGAGGTGAGTGGGGCTGTACATGATGAAGTGGGGTGAGTGGGGCAGCAAATGATGAAGGTGGGTGAGTGGGTCTGTACATGATGAGGGGGGTGAGTGAGGCTGCACATGATGAAGGAGGGGGAGTGGGGCTGTACATGATAAATGGGGTAAGTAGGGCTGCACATGATGAAGTGGGAGTAGTGGGGCTGATGGAGTCAGGCAGCACATGATGAAGGGGGATGAGTGAGGCTGCACATGATGAAGGAGGGTGAGTGGGGCGCACCTGATGAAGGGGGATGAGTGTTGCTGCACATGATGAAGTGGGGGGAGTGGGGCTGATGGGGTGGGGCTGCACATGATGAAGGGGATGAGTGGGGCTGCACATGATGAAGGGGAATGAGTGGGGCTGCACATGATGAAGGAGGGTGAGCGGGGCTGTACATGATGTAGGGTAAGTGTGGCTGCACGTGATGAAGCGGGGAGAGTGGGACTGTACATTATGAAGGGGGTGGTTTGGGCTGTACATGATGAAGGAGGGTGAGTGGAACTGCACATGATGAAGTGGCGTGAGTCGTGAGTGTGGCTGCACATGGTGAAAGAAGGTAAGTGGGGCTGCACATGATGAAGTGGGGGAGTGTGGATGATGGAGTGGGGCTGCACATGATGAGGGGGGTGTGGCTGGCTGCACATGATGAAGGGGGTGAGTGAGGTTGCACATGATGAATGGGAGTGAGTGGGGCTGTACATAATGAAGAGGGTGAGTGGGGCTGCACATGATGAAGGGGGATGAGTGGGGCTGCACATGATGAAGGGGGGGTGAGTGGGGCTGTATATGATTAAGGGGGAGAATTGGGGCTGTACATGATGGAGTGGGGCTGCACATGAGGGTGTGGGGGATTGGGGCTGCATATGATGGAGTGGGGGGAGAGGTGCTAATGGAGTGGGGCTGCACATGATGAAGTGAGGGGAGTGGGGCTAATGGAGCAGGGCTGCACATGATGGAGGGGGATGAGTGGGGCTGTACATGAAGAAGGGTGTGTGTTGGACTGCACATGATGAAGCGGGGTGAGTGGGGCTGTACATGATGAAGATGAGTGTGTGGGGCTGCACATGATGAAGTGGGGGGTGCACTTGATGAAGGGGGTGAATGGGGCTGTACATGATGAAGGGTGATTGGGGCTGCACAAGATGAAGGGGGTGAGTTGGACTGCACATGATGAAGCGGGGTGAGTGGGGCTGTACATAATGAAGTGGAGTGAGTGGGGCTGCACATGATGAAGTGGGGTGAATGGGGCTGCACATGATAAAGGGGGTGCGTAGAGCTGCTCATGATGACAGGGGGTGCGGGAGGTATGATGAAGGGAGTGAGTGGGGCTGCACATGATGAAGGGGGGTGAGTGGGGCTGCACATGATCAGGTGGGGGAAGTGTGGCTGATGGAGTGGGGCTGCACATGATGAAGGGGGTTGAGTGAGGATACACATGATGAAGGTGGGTGAGTAAGACTGCACATGATGATAGGGTGAGTGGGGCTGCACATTATGAAGTGGGTGAGTGGGGCTGCGGGAGTGGGGCTGCACATGATGAAGGGGTGTGCGGGGGGGCTGTGCATGATGAAGTGGGGTGATTGGGGCGGCACATGATGAAGAGGGATGAGTGGGGCTGCACATGATGAAGTGGTAGGAGTGGGGCTAATGGAGTGGGGTTGCACATGATGAAGGGGGGTGAGTGGGGCTGTACATAATGAAGGGTTGTGAGTGGGGCTGCACATGATGAAGGGAGGTAAATGGGGCTGTACATCATGAAAGGGGGTGAATGGGACTGTACATGATGAGTTGGGGTGAGTGGGGCTGCAGATGATGAAGGGGGTTAAGTGGGGCTGTACGTGATGAACTGTGGTGAGTGTGGCTGCGCATGATGAAGGGGAGTGAGTGGGAATTTACATGATGAAGGGGTAAAAGGGTTTTTACATGATGAAGGGGGTGAGTGGGGTTGCACATGATGAAGCGGGGGGGTGGGGATTATGGTGTGGGGCTGCACATAATGAAGGGGGGTGAGTGGGGCTGTACATGATGAAGTGGGTTGAGTGGGGCTGCACATGATGAAGGGGGGTGAGTGGGGCTGTATATGATGAAGGAGGGTGAGTGGGGCTGCACATGATGAAGTGGCGTGAGTGCGGCTGCACATGATGAAAGAAGGTGAGTGAGGCTGCACATTATGAAGTGAGGGAGTGGGGATGATGAAGTGGGGCTGCACATGATGAAAGGGGTGCGGCTGGCTGCACATTATGAAAGAGGGTGAGTGAGGTTGCCCATGATGAATGGGAGTGAGTGGGGCTGTACATAATGAAGGGGGGTGAGTGGGGCTGCACACGATGAAGGGGGGTGAGTGGGGCTGCACATAATGAAGGGTTGTGAGTGGGGCTGCACATGATGAAGGGAGGTGAATGGGGCTGTACATCATGAAAGGGGGTGAATGGAACTGCACATGATGAGTTGGGGTGAGTTGGGCTGCACCTGATGGAGGGGGTTGAGTGGGGCTGTACATGATGAACTGGGGTGAGTGGGGCTGCGCATGATGAAGGGGGGGTGAGTAGTACTTTACATGATGAAGGGGGTAAAAGGGTCTTTACTAGAGTTGAGCGACTTTTGGTTTTTTAGGGTCGCGTTTCGTTTTGTGAAACCCGACTTTACCAAAAGTCGGGTCGAGCAAGATCGTCCGATTATAGGGAAAAGTCGGGGTCGTCCCGAAACACGAAACCCAATGTAAGTCAATGGGGAATAAAAGTCGGCAGTGAGAGGACAGGAAACACACCTACAGTGCCCATTTGAATGCCAAAAGCATCAATTCTTCTTACTTAAGCTTGTCAACCTTAATTAACTTCATAATACAAGTTACGCACTGAAAAATGGGGGTTATTTGGCTAAAGTTGTGGGGGGTAGGGCTGGCTCCAAGTTTTCATGTGCCCTGGGCGAAAGAGCGCCCCTTTAACACATACCACAACTCATCATGCTCCGATACGGCAGAGAAATAGCGGTATAGTACAATGAAAAATACTTCACTTTTTACATCTCATGACGAGGCCCATCTATTTCTCCATACAGAATCATTGGTCCCATATAATGTTTGAAACAGTATATGATGAGCTCCACATAATGCTACAGTATATGTTGGTCCCCATGGATCAAGCTCCACTGTCTTATGGGCCCAAATAATGCTCCAAACATAATGGGCCCCATTTCTAATGCTCTAGTGTATAATGGGCCCTGTAAATGCTGCTCCAGTATCTGATGTCCACCTTTGGAATGTTCCAGTGTATGGTGGGCACCATCTATCATTCTCCAGAGTATAGTGCTCCCCAAAAATTGCTGTCCCAACATTTAAAACAATCAAATAAGTCTCCTCGCTAGGGAATCCCTGTACTTGTCTGGACTCCTCGTCGTCCCCATCTTCCATCTCACTGCACAGTATTTCAACTTTGCAAGTGCTGTGATCCTGAGCAAGCAGGGGGGGGGGCACTCGTTGGCGACGGCACTGGCACAGGGCCCCTGATAGTACGGTGGTGTGTCTGATGACGGGTGGGCCGAACCTGCACTTTCATCTGCAGCTTCCTCTTTGTCACCGTGTAAGATGGAACTGTATATGGGAAGGGTAACCTGAGTTTCATCAGGGTCAGATTCAGGCCGTGTAGCGTGCGAGGGGAATGTAGTGGTCTGGGTCAATGTACCAGCAGATTCATCGAGCAGTGGCTGGGCATCAGTGCACTTGTGTCGCCCCCAGGAGTACGGTCACCACAGTGGCATTACCTTCCTCCTAGGGAGTGTGATGTCATGCTTGGGAGCAACGAACGATCTCTCTAGCAGGTTAACTGATTGGGCGGCGTTATTCCCACGAGTCATGACCCTCCAAACAGCGTTCATGAAGGCAAAGTGTTTGTTTTACGTGGGCAGTATGGTTGCAAAGCTGAACCTTAAAGGAATGTCCAGAAGGGCACCACCAGGAGTGGAGCCTACGGTTAAATTCGACTCCACCTGGGAAACCTCAACCATGCCAGCTACAGAACAGATGCACACATTGCAAGCTTAATTCCGTTAACGAACGAGACTCCGTCATGCCCCGCGGTCCGAGTCCGGCTTACTAGAGGGACACGTGAGGCTCTGGCACATGAGATTGGCCAATAACTGGTGTGTCATGCCCTTACATGTCCGTGGCTGCATGTGCGCTACACTGAAAAGGCCAGCGTTTGTCGCTTACAGGTGCAGATAACCCGCTGAACAACGTTAGTGATGGGGATCACTGATTACAATTATTACCCGCGAACAATGATTTCCCAGTAAGTGCAGGTCAACCGCAGTTCCGGAATTAGGCCTAACCGTCATTCCTGAAAAGATGAAAAACTTACGTGTGCAAACCACAGGTGCTGTAGCTTGCTTAACAGCTCGCCAGCCGTTCTCACGCCCAGTATGGATTGCACGTGATTGCACAAAGGTTAGAAAGGGTACCGTATCCCCGGATAACATGTATGGATAGCGTACACATTCAAAATATATGTCTGTACATCAGGAGGCAGGCTCAGACGGTGTTAGGCCCAGTATGGATTGCACGTGATTGCACAAAGGTTAGAAAGGGTACCGTATCCCCGGGAAACATGTATGGATAGCGTACACATTCAAAATATATGTCTGTACATCAGGAGGCAGGCTCAGACGGTGTTAGGCCCAGTATGGATTGCACGTGATTGCACAAAGGTTAGAAAGGGTACCGTATCCCCGGATAACATGTATGGATAGCGTACACATTCAAAATATATGTCTATACATCAGGAGGCAGGCTCAGATGGTGTTAGGCCCAGTATGGATTGCACGTGATTGCACAAAGGTTAGAAAGGGTACCGTATCCCCGGATAACATGTATGGATAGCGTACACATTCAAAATATATGTCTATACATCAGGAGGCAGGCTCAGACGGTGTTAGGCCCAGTATGGATTGCACGTGATTGCACAAAGGTTAGAAAGGGTACCGTATCCCCGGATAACATGTATGGATAGCGTACACATTCAAAATATATGTCTGTACATCAGGAGGCAGGCTCAGACGGTGTTAGGCCCAGTATGGATTGCACGTGATTGCACAAAGGTTAGAAAGGGTACCGTATCCCCGGATAACATGTATGGATAGCGTACACATTCAAAATATATGTCTGTACATCAGGAGGCAGGCTCAGACGGTGTTAGGCCCAGTATGGATTGCATGTGATTGCACAAAAGTTAGAAAGGGTACCGTATCCCCGGATAACATGTATGGATAGCGTACACATTCAAAATATATGTCTATACATCAGGAGGCAGGCTCAGACGGTGTTAGGCCCAATATGGATTGCACGTGATTGCACAAAGGTTAGAAAGGGTACCGTATCCCCGGATAACATGTATGGATAGCGTACACATTCAAAATATATGTCTGTACATCAGGAGGCAGGCTCAGACGGTGTTAGGCCCAGTATGGATTGCACGTGATTGCACAAAGGTTAGAAAGGGTACCGTATCCCCGGATAACATGTATGGATAGCGTACACATTCAAAATATATGTCTGTACATCAGGAGGCAGGCTCAGACGGTGTTAGGCCCAGTATGGATTGCACGTGATTGCACAAAGGTTAGAAAGGGTACCGTATCCCCGGATAACATGTATGGATAGCGTACACATTCAAAATATATGTCTGTACATCAGGAGGCAGGCTCAGACGGTGTTAGGCCCAGTATGGATTGCACGTGATTGCACAAAGGTTAGAAAGGGTACCGTATCCCCGGATAACATGTATGGATAGCGTACACATTCAAAATATATGTCTATACATCAGGAGGCAGGCTCAGACGGTGTTAGGCCCAGTATGGATTGCACGTCATTGCACAAAGGTTAGAAAGGGTACCGTATCCCCGGATAACATGTATGGATAGCGTACACATTCAAAATATATGTCTATACATCAGGAGGCAGGCTCAGATGGTGTTAGGCCCAGTATGGATTGCACGTGATTGCACAAAGGTTAGAAAGGGTACCGTATCCCCGGATAACATGTATGGATAGCGTACACATTCAAAATATATGTCTGTACATCAGGAGGCAGGCTCAGACGGTGTTAGGCCCAGTATGGATTGCACGTCATTGCACAAAGGTTAGAAAGGGTACCGTATCCCCGGATAACATGTATGGATAGCGTACACATTCAAAATATATGTCTATACATCAGGAGGCGGGCTCAGACGGTGTTAGGCCCAGTATGGATTGCACGTGATTGCACAAAGGTTAGAAAGGGTACCGTATCCCCGGATAACATGTATGGATAGCGTACACATTCAAAATATATGTCTATACATCAGGAGGCAGGCTCAGATGGTGTTAGGCCCAGTATGGATTGCACGTGATTGCACAAAGGTTAGAAAGGGTACCGTATCCCCGGATAACATGTATGGATAGCGTACACATTCAAAATATATGTCTGTACATCAGGAGGCAGGCTCAGACGGTGTCAGGCACAGTATGGATTTGACGGCCCAGATTACACAGCGGAGGAGCAGGGAGAGGTAAAGATTGCAAATGCTGGGGCCCTGCCCAAGCAAGGGGGGCACACTCATGGGCGTCGGTACTGGCACTGGGCCCCTCATAGTACGGCGGTGTGTCTGACGGCGGGTGTGCACCACCACCGTCAGAGACACTTGATTGCACTATGAGGGACCCTGTGCCAGTGCCCGAACCCAAGAGTCGGCCTACCCACCTGTCCAGGGCAACGGCACTTGCACGGTGTCATGCGCTAGGTGGAGGAGGATGGGGGGGAGGCAGCACAGTTAGGGAGTTTTAGAAAGTGGCATATGTTGATGTTGGACATTCAGCTGATGCAAAAGGCGAAATAGGTGAAGTCCCAGGAAGAGGTGGACCAAAGCAAGCCATTTTTCTGTCACCCTATGTGTCATCAGGGGAAGGTGGGACAAAATCCTTGGAAACCCATGCATGGTTCATTTTAATGAAGGTTAGATCATCCACATTTTGGGTTGACAGACAGGTCCTTTTTTCTGTCAGGATTGATCCAGCTGCACTGAAGACTCTTTCCGATAGCACACTTGCAGCTGGGCAAGCGAGCTCCTGTAAGGCATATTGTGCCAATTCAGGCCAGGTGTCCAGTTTAGCGGCCCAATAGTCAAAGGGGAATGACCTGTGTGGGAGAACATCGATATGGGAGGAAAAGTAGTTTGTAACCATAGTTGACAACTGCTGTCTCCTGTCACTTTCCATCGATGCAGTATTACCAGTTGTGTGAGCGGTATTTGAAAAATCAGTCCACAACATTGTCATGAAACCCCTGTCTCCTACGCCACTTCTGCTGTGTGCACCACGAACACCTCTGCCAAGCTGCCCCCGGCCCGTACGGCTCGTGTGAGAACCATCACCGCTGCTGTGTGCTGGGAATGCCTCAAGCAACCAATTTACCAGAGTTGCTTGTTTATTAGCCAATATTAGGTCAAGGTTCTCCTGTGGCATGATGTTTTGTAATTTGCCTTTATAGCGTGGATCCAGGATGCTGGCTAACCAGTAGTCGTCAGCGTTCATCATTTTGGCAATGCGTGGGTCCCTTTTTAGGATCTGCAAGGCATAATCTGACATGTGGGCCAATGTTCCCGGTGTCAATGATGCACTGCGAGTGCTGGTTGGAGGAGCACTTTCTGGCAAATCCACATCCCTCCAGTCACGCACAAACCCTGTACCAGACCTTGCCACGCCAACATTTTCACTTGCCCCACAAGATGCATCCTCCTCCCCTAAGTAATCATCCCCATAATCCTCCTCCTCCTCTTCTTCCTCCACCTCGTCCAGGAGAGGTCCCTGAGCAGACAATGGCTGAATGTCATCAAGGATTCCCTCCTCCTCTTCCTCCTCATCAACATTGGCTGCAGACGCCTGCTCCTTAAGGTGCGTCAAAGTTTGCATGAGCAGACGCATAAGTGGGATGCTCATGCTTAGGATGGCGTCGTCTGCGCTTACCAGCCGTGTGCATTCCTCAAAACACTGAAGGACTTTACAGAGGTCTTTCAGCTTCGACCACTGCACACCTGTCAACTCCATGTCTGCTCTCAAAGTGCCTGGCCGTGTATCCTCCCACAAATGCATTATGGCCTGCCTCTGCTCGCACAGCCGCTCCACCATGTGCAGGCAGGGTGGAGTTCCACCTTGTTGCAATGTCGATAATGAGGCGGTGGATGGGAAGGTGGAGCAATCGCTGCAGCTTCTGCATACGAACGGAGTGTACAGGCGACCGGCGGATGTGCGCACACAGTCTTCGCACCTTCTGGAGCAGGGCTGTTAACTCCGGATAATTTTTGAGGAAGCACTGCACCACCAGGTTCAAGGTGTGAGCCAAGCAAGGTATATGGCTGAGTTTTGAAATGGCTATGGCTGCCACAAAATTACGGCCGTTATCACTAACTACCTTGCCTGCCTCAAGATGTACACTGCCTAGTCATGACTCAGTTTGTCGCTTCAAGTACTCGGCCAGCACCTCGGCGGTGTGTCTTTTGCCCAAACACATCATCTGCAACACAGCCTGCTGACGCTTTCCACTAGCTGCTCGATAGGGGGACACATCGTGTGCAACAGTGGCAGCTGCAGATGGAGTGCTCGTACGACTGCGCTCTGTGGACGAGCTTTCGCTTCTGGAGGAGGAGGAGGAGGAGGGTCGAACGCCTACAGCCAACTGTTTCCTATACCGTGGGCTAGGCAGCACTGTCCCACCACCGCTGTCCCCTGTGGACCCTGCATCCACCACATTAACCCAGTGTGCAGTGATAGACACGTAACGGCCCTGGCCATGCCGACTGGACCATGCATCAGTTGTGAGGTGCACCTTTCCGCTCACTGACTGCTTGAGTGCATGGACAATGCGGTCTTTCACATGATGGTGGAGGGCTGGAGTGTCTTTGCGAGAGAAGAAGTGGCGACTGGGTAGGTCATAGCGTGGTACTGCATAGGCCATGAGTTCGCGGAAAGCTGTGCTTTCCACCAACCGAAAGGGCATCATCTCAAACGAGATTAGTTTGGCAATGTGGGCGTTCAAACCCAGTGTACGCGGATGAGAGACTGAGTACTTTCTTGACCTACTCATAGTGTCTGGGAGGGTGAGCTGGACTTGAGAGCTGCATATGGTGGAAGTAGCGGTGGACAGGGCGGACTGAGAGAGGGTTGATGATGGTGATGGAGTTGGTGTTCTTTCTGATGGCCTAGAATCAGTCTTTCGTTGATATAACAGTGGGATTCCCTGACTGCTGTGGCCTTGCAACGACACCTCAACATTTGCTGCTGTGCTAACCGGTGGGCTTACAGTGGGGGAAACAATGTAGCGTTGCTGACTACCTTTGTTGTGATCAGTTGCACATGTGGCACTTGAGGTTTGGTGTTGTGTCCACGCTTGCAAGTGCATGCTGTTTAAATGTCTAAGCATGCAACTGGTATTCAAATTTTTCAGATTTTTCCCTCGGCTAAAGGTCTTTGCGCACTTCTTACAGATAACCTTGGCCTGATCATGAGGATTTTGGTCAAAAAAGTGCCACACTGCACTCTTCCTACTTTGGCAGACATTTTGCGGCCTAGCACGCTGTGATATTTTGACCCTCTGGACAAGCTGTCCAGCAACTCTTTTGATGTTTGGAACCTGTCTTTGGAGTGCTCCGGGCCTGCCAGATAACAGCTGTTGCGATGTCGATGTCTGCTGTGGATGCTCCTCATCTGAGCTATTGGAAGCAGCACCCTCTTCCCCCAATGGATGCCAATCTGGGTCAACAACTGGGTCATCCATCACCTCCTCTTCTATGTCATGTGCACCTTCCTCTGTGTCACCGTGTATGGTGGTATAGTGTGCGGGAAGGGGCACCAGAGTCTCATCAGGGTCAGAATCTGGCTCTGTACACTGCGAGGACAATGTAGTGCTCTGAGTGAATGTACCAGCAGAATCATCCATCAGCGGCTGTGCATCAGTGCACTCCATGTCAGATTCATCTTGGCCTGGGTAATTCACCATTTCACTTGATAATCCAGGCATGGTATGTGAAAACAGCTCCATGGAGTAATCAGTAGTATGGCCTGCATCATCCTTCAATCTTGGTTGGGGTGAAGGACACAAGGAAAGGTGTGGTTCATGAACATGAGCCTCCAATGACGACTCAGTGCTTTTACTTTTTACAACTGAAGAAGAGGAGGCGATAGAGCTGGAGGCTGAGTCAGCAATGTAAGACAAAACTTTTTCCTGATGCTCTGGCTTTAAAAGCGGTTTGCCAACTCCTAGAAAACTAAGCGTTCGAGGCCTTATGTAGCCAGACGATGACGCAGGCTCAACACCTCCTGCATTTGGTCCTATTGTGCTCTTGCCACTACCATCAGATCCACGACCAACACCATCATTACCAGCTGCCAACCCCCGCCCAATTCCACGGCCGCTTCCACCAGCCTTCCTCATTTTTGGTAGAAATGTAGACAAAATCCAACAAACTATATAGTAATGTAAAACAAGGTACAAGGTGTCTATAGGACAGGGGAGATTTTGAATTTCTGCAGACACTTGTGGACACTGGACTCTTTTGGATTGTGTGAGGGCCACTGATATCTGAGCGCTATGTCACAGGCTCGATGGCACAGCTGTGACAAAAGTGACGAGAGGATAAGGGAGATTTTGAATTTCTGCACACACTTGTGGACACTGGACACTTTTGGATTGTGTGAGGCCCAATGAATATCTGAGCGCTATGTGACAGGCTCGATGGCACAGCTGTAACCAAAGTGACGAGAGGATAAGGGAGATTTTGAATTTCTGCACACACTTGTGGACACTGGACACTTTTGGATTGTGTGAGGGCCACTGATATCTGAGCGCTATGTCACAGGCTCGATGGCACAGCTGTGACAAAAGTGACGAGAGGATAAGGGAGATTTTGAATTTCTGCACACACTTGTGGACACTGGACACTTTTGGATTGTGTGAGGCCCAATGATTATCTGAGCGCTATGTGACAGGCTCGCTGGCACAGCTGTGACCAAAGTGACTAGACGATAAGGGAGATTTTGAATTTCTGCACACACTTGTGGACACTGGACACTTTTGGATTGTGTGAGGCCCAATGAATATATGAGCGCTATGTGACAGGCTCGATGGCACAGCTGTGACCAAAGTGACTAGAGGATAAGGGAGATTTTGAATTTCTGCACACACTTGTGGACACTGGACACTTTTGGATTGTGTGAGGCCCAATGAATATCTGAGCGCTATGTGACAGGCTCGATGGCACAGCTGTGACCAAAGTGACGAGAGGATAAGGGAGATTTTGAATTTCTGCACACACTTGTGGACACTGGACACTTTTGGATTGTGTGAGGGCCACTGATATCTGAGCGCTATGTCACAGGCTCGATGGCACAGCTGTGACCAAAGTGACGAGAGGATAAGGGAGATTTTGAATTTCTGCACACACTTGTGGACACTGGACACTTTTGGATTGTGTGAGGCCCAATGAATATCTGAGCACTATGTGACAGGCTCGATGGCACAGCTGTGACCAAAGTGACTAGAGGATAAGGGAGATTTTGAATTTCTGCACACACTTGTGGACACTGGACACTTTTGGATTGTGTGAGGCCCAATGAATATCTGAGCGCTATGTGACAGGCTCGATGGCACAGCTGTGACCAAAGTAACGAGAGGATAAGGGAGATTTTGAATTTCTGCACACACTTGTGGACACTGGACACTTTTGGATTGTGTGAGGGCCACTGATATCCGAGCGCTATGTCACATGCGCGTTGGCACAGCTGTGACCAAAGTGACGAGTAGATAAGGGAGATTTTGAATTTCTGCACACACTTGTGGACACTGGACACTTTTGGATTGTGTGAGGCCCAATGAATATCTGAGTGCTATGTGACAGGCTCGATGGCACAGCTGTGACCAAAGTGACTAAAGGATAAGGGAGATTTTGAATTTCTGCACACACTTGTGGACACTGGACACTTTTGGATTGTGTGAGGCCCAATGAATATCTGAGCGCTATATGACAGGCTCGATGGCACAGCTGTGACCAAAGTGACTAGAGGATAAGGGAGATTTTGAATTTCTGCACACACTTGTGGACACTGGACACTTTTGGATTGTGTGAGGCCCAATGAATATCTGAGCGCTATGTGACAGGCTCGATGGCACAGCTGTGACCAAAGTGACGAGAGGATAAGGGAGATTTTGAATTTCTGCACACACTTGTGGACACTGGACACTTTTGGATTGTGTGAGGGCCACTGATATCTGAGCGCTATGTCACATGCGCGATGGCACAGCTGTGACCAAAGTGACTAGAGGATAAGGGATATTTTGAATTTCTGCACACACTTGTGGACACTGGACACTTTTGGATTGTGTGAGGGCCACTGATATCTGAGCGCTATGTCACAGGCTCGATGGCACAGCTGTGACAAAAGTGACGAGAGGATAAGGGAGATTTTGAATTTCTGCACACACTTGTGGACACTGGACACTTTTGGATTGTGTGAGGCCCAATGAATATCTGAGCACTATGTGACAGGCTCGATGGCACAGCTGTGACCAAAGTGACTAGAGGATAAGGGAGATTTTGAATTTCTGCACACACTTGTGGACACTGGACACTTTTGGATTGTGTGAGGCCCAATGAATATCTGAGCGCTATGTGACAGGCTCGATGGCACAGCTGTGACCAAAGTGACTAGAGGATAAGGGAGATTTTGAATTTCTGCAGACACTTGTGGACACTGGACACTTTTGGATTGTGTGAGGCCCAATGAATATCTGAGCGCTATGTGACAGGCTCGATGGCACAGCTGTGACCAAAGTGACGAGAGGATAAGGGAGATTTTGAATTTCTGCACACACTTGTGGACACTGGACACTTTTGGATTGTGTGAGGGCCACTGATATCTGAGCGCTATTTCACAGGCTCGATGGCACAGCTGTGACAAAAGTGACGAGAGGATAAGGGAGATTTTGAATTTCTGCACACACTTGTGGACACTGGACACTTTTGGATTGTGTGAGGCCCAATGAATATCTGAGCGCTATGTGACAGGCTCGATGTCACAGCTGTGACCAAAGTGACTAGGGGATAAGGGAGATTTTGAATTTCTGCACACACTTGTGGACACTGGACACTTTTGGATTGTGTGAGGGCCACTGATATCTGAGCGCTATGTGACAGGCTCGATGGCACAGCTGTGACAAAAGTGACGAGATGATAAGGGAGATTTTGAATTTCTGCAGACACTTGTGGACACTGGACACTTTTGGATTGTGTGAGGCCCACTGATATCTGAGCGCTATGTCACAGGCTCGATGGCACAGCTGTGACAAAAGTGACTAGAGGATAAGGGAGATTGGATTGCTTTTAAAAAAGCAGTTTGCAGAGCAGTGGGTAAACAGCAATGCCAGCCTGTCAGGAAGCCTTAAAAGGCAGCCCAACAACCAACACCACTGATACACCACAATATAGCCTCCCCTTGCACTGCACACACAGTGACTGGTGTGTTGTGCAGGCCAAATCGCTAGCAGCAGAAGCAGTTTTTTTGTCTTCTTCCCTGCCTAACGCTCTCCCTACAGAATCAGCAGCAACCTCTCCCTATAATGAGATCGGCAGAAGTAAGATGGCGGTCAGCGTGCACGCCCTTTTATACCCCCTGTGACACCCACCAAAGCAAGCCAATCACTTGCATGCCCTTCTGAAAGATGGTGGTGACCCGTGCCTCTGTCATCACGTTGCCCACAGTGTCCGTGGATCCTGATTGGCTGAAAAAGAGCGCAAAACAAACTTTTGAAACGCGACTTTGGCGCGTAAGTCGCCGACCTCGTGGCCGACCTCATCCTAGGGTCGGGTTTCATTTCATGAAACCCGACTTTGCCAAAAGTCGGCGACTTTTGAAATTTTTCGACCCGTTTCGCTCAACTCTAGTCTTTACATGATGAAGGGGTGAGTGGGGTTGCACATGATGAAGTGGATGTCATCGTGTGTTTTGGGTTTTGGGTAGGTAGTGAAGTAGTTAACTCTGAGAGCCTCTCTGTGGATCTGGGAGGGTTTTTATAGCTTCAGGGGAGAGCCGTCCCCTGTCACTTATACTCCTACCTGAGTGTGCCCGACCCTGCTCCATCCGTGCGTCACGCCAATCATTGTCCGTCTGCCTGGTATTCTGACCCTTCTCTGTTACGGTTTGCGCCTCTGGTTTGCTGACTCTGTACCTGCTTTGCCTGTGCTGTGTATGACCCTTGGCTTTGTCTGACCTCCCTCCTGAATATCCCTCCTGTACCGCGCTTGCCCTTACTGTGTATGACCTTTGGCTTTGTTTGACCTCCCATCTGTTTATCCCTCCTGTATCTCGCTTGCCCGTACTGTGTATGACCTCCGTTTTGCCTGACTCTGAGTTTTTGTATAGTGTCCTGCCATCTCTGAAATCAGGACGCTAAGCCCTGCCCCCTTGTAGTCTTGTGACTGTAGGTCCTGTGACTGCTTGCTAACTTCAGCATCCACAAGTTCTGTGCATCTGTACTTTCCAGCTGTACCTGACCCCGGGCCCCCTACAGTGCGGGTGAGTCCCTGCTCAGCGGAGGCTGCACGCCAGCGCTGTCAGGATCCTGACAGTGGGGGGGTGGGGATTATGGAGTGGGGCTGCACATGATGAAGGGGGGTGAGTGGGGCTGTACATGATGAAGTGCGGTGAGTGGGGCTGCACATGATGAAGGGGGGTGAGTGGGGCTGTACATGATGAAGGGGGGTGAGAGGGGCTATACATGATGAAGGCGGAGAGTGGGGCTGCACATGATGAAGTGGGGCTGACGGAGGAGGGCTGCACATGATGAAGCGGGATGAGTGAGGCTGCACATGATGAAGGGAGTTGAGTGGGGCTGTACATGATGAAGGGGGGTGAGTGGGGCTGCACATGATGAAGGGGGTGATTCAGGCTGTACATGATGAAGGAGGGTGAGTGGGGCTGCACATGATGAAGTGGTGTGAGTGCGGCTGCACATGATGAAAGAAGGTGAGTGGGGCTGCACATTATGAAGTGGGGGAGTGGGGATGATGAAGTGGGGCTGCACATGTTGAAAGGGGTGCAACTGGTTGCACATGATGAAGGGGGGTGAGTGAGGTTGCCCATGATGAATGGGAGTGAGTGGGGCTGTACATAATGAAGGGGGGTGATTGGGGCTGCACATGATGAAGGGGGATTACTGGTGCTGCAAATGATGAAGGGGGGTGAGTGGGGCTGTACATGATGAAGGGGGCTGTTTGGGACTGTACATGATAGAGTGGGGCTGCACATGAAGGAGTGGGGGGAGTGAGGCTGCATGTGATGGAGTGGGGGGAGTGGTGCTAATGGAGTGGGGCTGCACATGATGATGTGAGGGGAGTGGGGCTAATGGAGTGGGGCTGCACATGATGGAGGGGGGTGAGTGGGGCTGTACATGAAGAAGGGGGTGAGTTGGACTGCACATGATGAAGCGGGGTGAGTGGGGCTGTACATGATGAAGAGGAGTGAGAGGGGCTGCACATGATGAAGTGGGGGGAGTGGGGCTGATGAGTTGGGGGAGCACTTGATGAAGGGGGTGAATGGGGCTGTACATGATGAAGGGTGAGTGGGGCTGCACAAGATTAAGGGGGTGAGTGGGTCTGTACATGATGAAGAAGAGTGAGTGGGGCTGCACACTATGAAGTGGGGGGAGTGGAGCTGATTGAGTGGGGCTGCACATAATGAAGGGGATAAGTGGGGCTGTACATAATGAAGTGGAGTGAGTGGGGCTGCACATGATGAAGTTTGGTGAATGGGGCTGCACATGATGAAGGGGGTGTGAGTGGGGGTACATGATGAAGGGGAGTGAGTGGGGCTGCTCATGATGCAGAGGGGTGCGGGATGTTGTACATGATGAAGGGGGTAAGTGAGGCTGCACATGATGAAGGGTGGTGAGTGGGGCTGCACATGATGAAGTGGGGGAAGTGGGGCTGATGGAGTGGGGCTGCACATGATGAAGGGGGTTGAGTGAGGCTGCACATGATGAAGGTGGGTGAGTGAGACTGCACATGATGAAGGGGGTGAGTGGGGCTACCCATGATGAAGTGGGAGAGTGGGGCTGAGGGAGTGGGGCTGCACATGATGAAGGGGGGTGTGGGGGACTATACATGATGAAGTGGGGTGAGTGGGGCGGCACATGATGAAGGGGGTGAGTAGGGCTGCACATTATGTAAATGGGTGAGTGGGGCTGTACATGATGAAGGGGGGTGAGTGGGGCTGCACTTGTTGAAGTGGGAGGAGTGGGGCTGATGGAGTGGGGTTGCACATGATGAAGGGGGGTGAGTGAGGCTGCACATGATGAAAAGGGGTGATTGGGGCTGTACATGATGAAGGGTGGTGAGTGAGGCTGCACTTGAAGATGGGTGAGTTAGACTGCACATGATGAAGAGGGTTAGTCGGGCTACACATGATTAAGTGGGAGAGTGGGGCTGAGGGAGTGGGGCTGCACATGATGAAGGGGGGTGCGGGGGGCTGTACATGATTAAGTGGGTTGAGTGGGGCTGCACATGATGAAGGGGGTGAGTAGGGCTGTGCATGATGAAGTGGGGTGAGTGAGGCTGCACATGATGAAGGGGGTGAGTAGGGCAGCACATGATGAAAATGGGTGAGTGGAGCTGTACATGATGAAGGGTGGTGAGTGGAGCTGCACATGATGAAGTGGGGAGAGAAAGTTCAAAACGAACATATTTATCATAAGTGGCCAGGAACCAGTTAAACAACAATAGTAGTTCCCCCACCAATAGTAAGAACCGAACAATAATAGTGGAGTACTCCCAACAACATGCAATATTATAAAGAAATTAGAGTAGCCATTTACCACAAGATAAAAGTATGAGCAAGATAAAAACAAGTCTTTATTATCTCATATTAAAAGAGTATCAAACATTTATAAATATATATGAGGTGATATAAGATAAAGCATTCCAGATACAGAGCAAGAGATCACCCCTACAAAATAATAAGTATGACAAAAGGCCAAAAAAGTCACATACATAGATAATAACGATGCACAGAGGTCACCCTGGTGTACTGTATTAATATACCAGGACTATGTCTCTATGTAGAACACAAAGGTGCTGCATGCAAAACAATGCCAAGATAAACAACAGAGTGCGGCTCCAAAGAGTAAACTTAATCGTACCGGGATCATACCCAAAGTTCACAGTGCCAATGTCATTTACCCATAGTGGAATTGCAGGAGAGGGGAGACACCTCGCTCAACCCCGACGCGCGTTTCGCCACGGCTTTCTCAAGGGGAAGTTGTGGTTAATGGCTACTCTAATTTCTTTCTAATTTTACATTATGAAGTGGGGGAAGTGGGGCTGATGGTGTGGGGCTGCACATGATGAAGGGGGTTGAGTGAGGCTGCACATGATGAAGGTGGGTGAGTGAGACTGCACATGATGAAGGGGGTGAGTGGGGCTACACATGATGAAGTGGGAGAGTGGGACTGAGAGAGTGGGGATGCAAAAGATGAAGGGGGTGTGGGGGGCTGTACATGATCAAGTGGGGTGAGTGGGGATGCACGTGATGAAGAGGGTGAGTAGGGCTGAACATGATGAAAAGGGGTGAGTGGGGCTGTACACGATGAAGGGGGTGAGTGGGGCTGCACATGATGAAGTGGGAGGAGTGGGACTGCACATGATGAAGTGGGAGGAGTGGGGCTGATGGAGAGGGGTTGCACATGATGAAGGAGGGTGAGTGGGGCTGCATTTGAGTGGGGATGAACATGATGAAGTGGGGAAGTGGGGCTGATGGAGTGAGGCTGCACATGATGAAGGGGATGCAGGGGGCTGCACATGATGAAGACGGTTGAGTGGGGCTGCACATTATGAATGGGGGTGAGTGAGGCTGTACATGATGAGGGGTGGTGAGTGGTGCTGCACATGATGGAGCGGGTGAGTGGGGCTGTACATGATGAAGGGGTGAGTGGGGCTGCACATGATGAAGGGGGGGAGTGGGTCTAATGGAGTAGAGCAGAAAATGATGAAGGGGGGTGGGGGCTGCACATGATGAAGGGGAGTGAGTGGGTCTGTACATGATGAAGGGCAGTGAGTGGGGCTGTACATGATGAAGTGGGGGGAGAAGGGCTGCACATGATGGAGTGAGGCTGCACATGATGGAGTGAGGGAGTGGGGCTGCGTATGATGTCGTGGGTCTGCACATTATGTGGGGGGAGTGGGGCTGCACTTGATGATGGGGGTAAGGGGGATTGCACATGATGAAGAGGGGGGGAGTGGGGCTGCACTTGGTAACTGTGTAGTAAAGGGGATTGCACATGATGAAGTGGGGGGGGAGTGGGGCTGCACATGATGAAGTGAGAGGTAAAGTGGACTGCAAATGATGAAGTGGGGGTAAGGGGGACTGCACTGGATGAATTTTGTGTAAGGGGGACTGCACATGATGAATTAGGGGTAATTGGGACTGCACATGAAGATGTTGGGGTTAGAGTGACTGCACATGATGATGGGTGAGTGGGGCTGCACATGATGAAGGGGGATGAGTGGGACTGCACATGTTGAAGGGGAGTGAGTGGGGCTGCACATGATGAAGGGGAGTGAGTGGGGCTGCACATGATGAAGGGGGGTGAGTGGGGCTGTACATAATGAAGGATTGCGAGTGGGGCTGCACATGATGATGTGGGGTGAGTGAGGCTGTACATGATGAAGTGGGGTGAGTGGAGCTGCACATGATGAAGGGGGGTGAGTGGGACTTCACATGATGAAGGAGGGGTAAAAGGGACTTTACATGATGAAGAGGGTGAGTGGGGTTGCATATGATGAAGTGGGGGGTGGGGATTATGGAGTGGGGCTGCACATGATGAAGGAGGGTGAATGGAGCTGTACATGATGAAGTGGGGTGAGTGGGGCTGCACATGAGGAAGGGGGGTGAGTGAGGCTGCACATGATGAAGGGGGTGAGTGGGGTTGCACATAATGAAGGGGAAGTGGGGCTGATGGAGTGGGGCTGCACATGATGAAGGGGGATGAGTGAGGCTGCACATGATGAAGGGGGTGAGTGTGGTTGCACATGATTAATGGGAGTGAGTTGGGCTGTACATAATGAAGGGGGGTGAGTGGGGCTGCACATGATGATGGGGGTTGAGTGGGGCTGCACTTGATGAAGGAGGGTGAGTGGTGCTGTACAAGATGAAGGGTAAGTGGGGCTGCACATGATGAGCTGGGAGAGTGGTACTGTACATGATGAAGGGGGTCAGTGATGTTGCACATGATGAATGGGAGTGAGTGGGGCTGTACATAATGAAGGGGGGGTGAGTGGGGCTGCACATAATGAAGGGGGATGAGTGGGGTTGCACATGATGAAGTGGGGTGAGTGGGGCTGTACATGATGAAGGGGGCTGATTTGGGCTGCACATGATGAAGCAGGGTGAGTGGGGCTGTAAATGATGAAGTGGGGGGGATTAGGGCTGCATATGATGGAGTGGGGGAGTGGTGCTAATGGAGTGGGGCTGCACATCATGAAGGGGGGTGAGTGGGGCTGTACATGAAGAAGGGGGTGAATTGGACTGCACATGATGAAGCAGGGTGAGTGGGGCTGTACATGATGAAGAGGAGTGAGAGGGGCTGCACATGATGAAGTGGGGGGAGTGGGGCTGATGAGGTGGGGGTGCACTTGATGAAGGGGGGTGAATGGGGCTGTACATGATGAAGAGTGAGTGTGGCTGCACAAGATGTAGGGGGTGAGTGGGTCTGTACATGATGAAGAGGAGTGAGTGGGTCTGCACACTATGAAGTGGGGGGAGTGGGGCTGCAGATAATGAAGGGGATAAGTGGGGCTGTACATAATGAAGTGGAGTGAGTGGGGCTGCACATGATGAAGTGGGGTGAATGGGGCTGCACATGATGAAGGGGGTGTGAGTGTGGGTACATGATGAAGGGGGTAAGTGAGGCTGCACATGATGAAGGGTGGTGAGTGGGGCTGCACATGATGAAGTGGGGGAAGTGGGGCTGATGGAGTGGGGCTGCACATGATGAAGGGGGTTGAGTGAGGCTTCACATGATGAAGGTGGGTGAGTGAGACTGCACGTCATGAAGGGGATGAGTGGGGCTACACATGATGAAATTGGAGAGTGGGGCTGAGGGAGTGGGGCTGCACATATTGAAGGGGGTGCGAGGGGCTGTACATGATGAAATGGGGTGAGTGGGGCTGCACATGATGAAGGGGGTTGAGTAGGGCTGCACATGATGTAAAGGGGTGAGTGGGGCTGTACATGAAGGGGGGTGAGTGGGGCTGCACATGATGAAGTGTGAGGAGTGGGGCTGATGAAGTTGGGCTGGACATGATGAAGGGGGTTGAGTGAGGCTGCACATGATGAAGGTGAGTGAGTGAGACTGCACATGATGAAGGGGGAGAGTAGGGCTGTACATGATGAAGTGGGGTGAGTGGGGCTGCACATAACGAAGGGGGTGAGTAGGGCTGCACATGATGAAAAGGGGTGCGTGGGGCTGTACGTGATGAAGGGGGGTGAGTGGGGCTGCACATGATGGATTGGGGGATTAGGGCTGCATATGATGGAGTGGGGGGAGTGGTGCTAATGGAGTGGGGCTGCACAAGATGAAGTGAGGGGAGTGGGGCTAATGTAGTGGGGCTGCACATCATGAAGGGGGGGTGAGTGGGGATATACATGAAGAAGGGGGTGAATTGGACTGCACATGATGAAGCGGGGTGAGTGAGGCTTTACATGATGAAGAGGAGTGAGAGGGGCTGCATATGATGAAGTGGGGGGAGTGGGGCTGATGAGGTGGGGGTGCACTTGATGAAGGGGGTGAATGGGGCTGTACATGGTGAAGAGTGAGTGGGTCTGCACAAGATTTAGGGGGTGAGTGGGTCTGTACATGATGAAGAGGAATGAGTGGGTCTGCACACTATGAAGTGGGGGGAGTGGGGCTGCACTTAATGAAGGGGATAAGTGGGGCTGTACATAATGACGTGGAGTGAGTGGGTGTCATGGTATCTGGAATTTTGGTCTGACAAGCGAAGGGTTAATATCATGGTATCTGGAATTTTGGTCTGACAAGTGAAGGGTTAATGGTTGGAGCCTCTCTTTGGTCTCAGGGAGGGTATTTATGGCCACAGGTGAGCAACCTTCCCTGTTGTTTATACTTCATACTTGAGTGTGTCCAACCCTGCCTTTGCTAAGTGCCTCTCGCCTGTTTCCGTGTTTGTGGTGTGTATGACCTGGTCTGGATTTTGGTTTTTGCCTCTTGATTTATGTCTTACCGAGTTTTCACCTTAAGAGGGGCAAGCCCCTTACGTACGTAGCGCTCACTAATATCCTAATTAGGCAAGAAGACTACTAGGTCTTTATATCGGTAAAACAATTTATAGTTTATTAATATAATAGTCCAATATATGTATTATAGGCACATGAATTATAGCAGTGCTAGTCTAACATTACATAATCATCATCATCTATAACATAGAGAAAGTAAGCATCAATATATATATTACCAGATATTGCAGCATCACTCCTCTATCGGGGGACTCGACTGGTGAGGTGGAGAAATATCCAGCAGCACATCATCACAGAAGTTATGCGTCCATAAAATCTCCTGGAATGTCCCTGCTCATCAGTGAGAACCCCCTTTGTTATATGCTGTTTACAATCAGATATCAGTTCAGTCATGCGCAGTACACTTTTTGTAAGTAATACTCATATAACATGTTTACGTTTGACGCCTGCATGATTAATTCTTGGGTGCGTAATCAGCTCATGTCATACAGGCACCGTATAATTGTTTTACACCAAAACCTCCATACTCTTATCAGGTCATGTAGAGGTCAACCCTTTCAGCTATCTGCTTGGCGCCTGCGTGGTTAATTCTTGAGCTTGTAATCAGCTCATGTCACGCAGGCGCTGTATAATTGTTTTTTTCACCAAAACCCCCATGCTTTTATCAGGTCATGTAGCGGTCAACCACTTCAGCCATCTTAAACTGTGCTGAATTAAATGCAAAAAGGAATAAGACCCGTGATCACCTAATCTGGAATCTGGACACCTATCTTCTTCATGCACACACCATACATATCACATAGGTATCACAATCGGTCCTTGATCACGGGAATTATTTTCCACTTCTATAGGTCACCATCAGCACTTTTGGTTTCCTACAGAAGACTTTGTATGCCATGTAGCAATTCCATATGGATAGAATCATTACTACAATGACAAGCACCAACACAGGGTGAATGATCCAATTTAACATCTTTTGAGCTGAAGGGGAATGACCCATGAAAATATCATACCAATGATGAGAAGTGGCATCAGCAATTACAGAACCTATTTTAACAATTTTTCCCGCTACTATAGTGGTACTAATTATATGCTGTTGTATAGTCCTATTTAGTATTTTAATCATTTCAGAACCTTCTTTAGATTTTTCTATGATATCCCGAAGTTTGGTCATATTCAGCTCCCAGTTGTTTCACGGCAGATTGCCATTGTATGGTTTCCTGCATCACTCGATACTCTAAAGCTGAAACATTTTGCAGACATCCAACATAAGGAACTTTCATACCTGGGACCACAGGAACATCCGTTATTACACAAACTTCCTGTGGACCAATTTCCACCAACATTTTATATGATGTTGGGAGAATGGTAAATTCACAAACATTCACAGTTCCTTGTAATAAGCACGGTTCATATATAGCAGAATGCAATCTACAAATTTTACCTTCTAAAGTGTTTTCACATAAACTTAAATCATGTGTACGATTATTATTATCAATATATAGACCATTCATTTTAGGCATCCATAGCCATTGGTCCCCTGGAGGTCCTAACAGCAATGGTAAAATAACATATCTACACATTATTTGTTGATTTGTTACATTATACAGACTTAATATACCTTGGCATACTGTATCATTGCAGACCATTTTGGGAGCCTCAATTTTTAACCATGAAACTCCAGGGATCGTATTATTAAACACGGTCCTCCATACCCACTCATTTCCTATCATAAGCTGGGTCTGCATTGTTGCCTTTTGTTGCATTTGATAAATGGCTTGCATGGTACACATGGTCCAATTAAAAACGACACTAATATTTGATCCTTTTTTCAAAGCAAAAGAATTCGTAGCATTTTGCATTTTTAACAAAAATGTATCTATTTGTAGGGCCTGTTTCCAAGGGTACCATATTGTAGGCATCCACTTCCCCTGTATAGTTAAAACATCTTGTATATCTCTACCTGCATTACTCATACGATTAGCTAATGTTTCTATATCAAAGGAATTCAAAGTTCCAGTAACCACTCCCACCCCTCCTAATAGTGTGTCATACCACGCACTTCTTTGTCTAATAGGGCAAAGAATATTAGGCGGAAAAGTTACTATAGCAGTCACTACAGTTTTTTGTGATTGGATTCCAGTGGGATCTTCTTCATATGTTCCGAATCGCTTTTAAAAACGGTGCTTTGATATACCCTTAACCATCTACTCCAAGCCGAAGCCCGCAAATTTGGAGTCCCACAACATAGTCCAGAACCATTATAGTCACCCGTGACATTATCACACCGTGGCAATGTCTTCCCCACCAGGAATTCCACCTTTCTATCCGTAGCATTAGCACAAATTATTATCATAGTGTGGTTTAAAGGAAATATTATTCTCCCCATCCCCAGTCTAATTCAACATATTTCATGTTTATCACAAGTCCACTGACAGCATGGATCATCTGGCATAATTCTTGGAATCCTTCTGTTAATCATTTCTCCCATTAGAGATTTTCTCCAGTACAGTTCACACTTTGGGTCACATCTTCTTGGTCTTTGCCCTTCAAAAATGGCTAGTGTTCATCTGTTCATCCACTGAGCCAAGTAAAGCCATAGATTCTGTTTGGTTTTCAGAAATCCACCCTTTCCATAGCTGGCATCTGTCTGAAGATTGCTTGGCTCTTGAGAGCAGTCGCACAAGATGAAAGCAATAATACAACACTTACAGATCAGATTTTGATTTAAAGGGAAAACAAAAACATTATTATCTGAGATCATTGACTGCTACTTCAGAAATGACTTGAGCAGATTCTGGACACCTAATTGATTCCACCAAATTTTAGAAATCCACCGGCTGAGCTATTCTAGCTTCTCTCTGTATTATTGACATGTCACTTTAGTCAGTACTCATACATTTCTCCTGGATATATCTGATCTATCACATTACCTCAATTCATTGAAATATCAAACAAAACTGTTTAAGATACAACTTTCAAATGGATTTTACAAACCTATTATGTTCCTAATTGAAAATAAAGATTAAAAACATACATAAAACTAAACCACAACTTTTAGCTAAATACAGTCCGATTCATCACAATGGGATGATTACTTATTTAATTGTTTGCAAACAATTATTTTAACCTTTACCTTTGAGCTCATTAGTCTACCCCCATGTCTTATATATAGCTAAATACATTGAATCCGATTCCTCTGAAAAACTGGTTTGTCCAGTCTGAAAGAAAAAACACAGAAAGGTTAGAACACTGTCTTAAAAGGATAACACAGGAATAGTAGCACTGTCTTTTTGGGGTCTACAATATGACAAGTTCTGCTCTTTCCCAGTCTCACTCTTATCCACCATTGGGATCTGCATTTCTTGCGTCTTTTGTGCAGTTGTAGCAAAGTCGGCTTTTTTACAGGAGTCTGTAAATTCAGTATCGTAGATGGCAAGTCCTTCCTTATTCTCCATGCCATCAATATTCTGTTGCAGACACACTGCAATCTTCTACCTCATTCTGGTTTTGCTTCCCTGTAGCCATCTCTACAACCTGGATCTGGCAAATGCGATGAGCTTTTAATGGGTTAAGAAGAGGATCCATTTCCACCTCCCCATCAAAATGATCATCCCCCTGTTCTTGGCTGGTGACAGTTTCGGACTCATGTGCATCACTATCCCACAAATCTGGGTTCCTCTGCATCTCTGCTCTGGCTATGGCCAGAGCTTTCTTCCTTTTCACCTTCCCCCTCTTCTTTCTGCACTTATACTGATTTACACATACAGCAGCCTGTTCTGCATCATGCTGAGTCCCAACACATATGTCCATTACTAACTTATTCTGACCCTGTGCTGCCACCAATGCATTCTGGGCCTCACATAGCTGTATTTTCAATTCCTGCACTTTAGTTAACATTCTTTGCTTTTCCTCATGCTGTTTTCTATATGCAGATAGCAGGATCCAGCCACACCTACCAAGAGCACATAATTCCTTCCCTTTTTCTACTTTTACTTTCTGCAAGCATTCTGCTACCTCGGCAGGCTCTTCATCTTGCCAATATTTGTCCCAATGTTCACTTGAACCAACACTGCGCGACCACATAGTCGCCAACATATCATATGGGGTTTGGGTTTCCTCCCACCCTGGAGTCTCAACAGACTCACTTACAACCTCTTTTTGTTCCATTTCTGACAACTTTCTTTGCATATGGGTGTTTTGCTCATGCATATCTCGGTATACACTGAGTAAAATCCACATACACTGTCCTAAAGACTCTACATTACCCCTGAGTACTTCAACAACATCAGGGGTAAACTGCATCACCTGCCTTTGCAGGGATCCCCATGAGTACACTAACAACATCATGGGTTAACTGCATCACCTGCCTTTGCAGGGATCCCCATGAGTACACTAACAACATCATGGGTTAACTGCATCACCTGCCTTTGCAGGGATCCCCATGAGTACACTAACAACATCATGGGTTAACTGCATCACCTGCCTTTGCAGGGATCCCCATGAGTACACTAACAACATCATGGGGTAACTGCATCACCTGCCTTTGCAGGGATCCCCATGAGTACACTAACAACATGATGGGTTAACTGCATCACCTGCCTTTGCAGGGACACCCTCGAGTAACTTAACAACATCGAGGGGTTAACTACATCACCTGCCTTTGCAGGGACACCCTCGAGTAACTTAACAACATTGAGGGGTTAACTACATCACCTGCCTTTGCAGGGATCCCCATGAGTACACTAACAACACCATAGGGCTCTGAGCCCTTGAGCTTACTCAACCATTGTTCTGCCAGCCCAGAGCTACTCAATTCATGTGCCAATATATTATACGGTGCCTCAGTCCAACCGGGCACATCCACAACATCCTCCTCCTGCTTTTCCTTTCGTTTCTTAAACATTTTGAAAACATCCTGCCGACTACGCCAATTTATGTCTTACCGAGTTTTCACCTTAAGAGGGGCAAGCCCCTTACGTACGTAGCGCTCACTAATATCCTAATTAGGCAAGAAGACTACTAGGTCTTTATATCGGTAAAACAATTTATAGTTTATTAATATAATAGTCCAATATATGTATTATAGGCACATGAATTATAGCAGTGCTAGTCTAACATTACATAATCATCATCATCATCTATAACATAGAGAAAGTAAGCATCAATATATATATTACCAGATATTGCAGCATCACTCCTCTATCGGGGGACTCGACTGGTGAGGTGGAGAAATATCCAGCAGCACATCATCACAGAAGTTATGCGTCCATAAAATCTCCTGGAATGTCCCTGCTCATCAGTGAGAACCCCCTTGTTATATGCTGTTTACGATCAGATATCAGTTCAGTCATGCGCAGTACACTTTTTGTAAGTAATACTCATATAACATGTTTACGTTTGACGCCTGCATGATTAATTCTTGGGTGCGTAATCAGCTCATGTCATACAGGCACCGTATAATTGTTTTACACCAAAACCTCCATACTCTTATCAGGTCATGTAGCGGTCAACCCTTTCAGCTATCTGCTTGGCGCCTGTGTGGTTAATTCTTGAGCTTGTAATCAGCTCATGTCACGCAGGCGCTGTATAATTGTTTTTTTCACCAAAACCCCCATGCTTTTATCAGGTCATGTAGCGGTCAACCACTTCAGCCATCTTAAACTGTGCTGAATTAAATGCAAAAAGGAATAAGACCCGTGATCACCTAATCTGGAATCTGGACACCTTCTCCTCCTAATCTGGAATCTGGACATCTTCTTCATGCACACACCATACATATCACATAGGTATCACAGCTTCCTGATTTGGTACCGTCCTGCTCGACCCCTGTTCTTACCTTTGGCTCCCATAGACTACTCTCTGACTTTCTGATTTTGTACTGTGCAGCCCGACCCGTGTCTGACCTCCTGCTTCCCTGACCATTCTTGCTCTGCCTGACTCTGTACCGCATTGATTCTCCTGTGCATGACTTCTGGATTGCCTGACTCTTGCTACTGTATAAACCCCTGGCTCTCTGAGCCCTCTGCCTGTCACTTCAGCGTCCCTGCAATAAGCTCTGCCCCCTCTGACGTCACAGCTCACGTGGTGATAGGTCCTGCAGCCTCTGAGTGCTTCTGCAAGCGCTCCGCCCCCTCCACAGGTCCTGCCACCTCCCAAGCTGTGCTCCTGCACTGGTTCCTCTGACAGCCCCCTGGTCTGAGTTCCTTCCCCAACGCCGGGACCGCTGACCAGTCATGCTACCCTCCTGCAGATAAGGGTAAGTGTGATATTATAAACGACCTTATTACTTTTTCTTCCCCCCCACTCATCCTTCTGTTACTACCTGTGTGTGAGTGTGAGGTGGGTCTGCTGCAGTCATGGACCCGATGCAGGCATTGTCAGAGCAAGTGAAGCAGCTCTCTCAAATGTTCCAGAAAGTGAGTGTTGAACAGCGCAGTATAGCTCATACCGAGCAGCAGCTGGTTAATACTGTGCAAGGGGCTATGTCTTCCGAGAGTAGGGATGTATCCCTTACGTCCCCTGAATCCCCGGTTAAACTGCCTGACTCCTTTTCTGGAGACAAAAAGGAGTTCAGAGCGTTCCGGGAGGGGTGCAAATTATTTTTCTCCCTGAGACCTCGCTAATCCGGGGGAGAATTTCAGAGGGTAGGGGTAGTTATCTCCCTTTTGCGAGGTGCCCCACAAGCCTGGGCATTTTCGCTAGCACCCACCGCACCAGAACGTATGACTGTGGATGTGTTTTTTGAGGCCTTGGACTGTATCTATGATGAGCCTGATAGAGTACGACTGGCGGAGGACATGGTGATGAGCGCACGTCAGGGTCGGCACTCTGCAGAGTGGTATTGTTCTGAGTTTCGGCGGTGGGCAGCGGAAGTCACCTGGGACGATGCGGTTCTCCGCGGTCTATTCCATAGGGGCTTAGCAGAACGCCTTCAGGACGCCCTAGCCCTGCATCCGCCTCCTGATACCCTGGAAGATGCCATGACACAGGCAGTTCGGATGGATTGACGGTTAAGGGCCAGAGGGGTGATGCACTCCGAGTCCCCTCTGTTCGCTGGGAGCAAGGAAGTTGTGGCTAGTGCGATACCCATGGAGATTGGTGCCACATCCATCAAAGAGAAAGAGAGGAGACGCCGGCGGGATAAACAGCTGTGCTTTTATTGTGGAGAGGCAGGACATTGGAGGAGAGACTGTCCGTCCTGTCCCTCGTCTTCCCAGCCGGCGGGAAACTTCTAGGTCTGGGTAGTGATCGAGGAGGCTGCCCAGACCCGCAGGTACCTTTTTCCTCATGCCCCAAGCTGTTGCTTGATGTTGAACTGCTGGTAGACAAATGTCGTTTTTTTCCACAGCTTTGGTGGACTGCGGTTCCTCTCTAAACCTGGTTAGTGCCAGCACCGTCTCCAGGGCCAAGATAGGGACAGTCAGGTTAGAGACCCCGTTGAAAATCGTGGCAATTGACTCCTCCCCTCTCACCCGTTCGGGGATTCGTTATGCCACCAATTCCTTTGTGTTACAGGTTGGCTCCTCCCATGCAGAGGAGATGAAATGTTTCATTATGGATAATTTACCTGAAGGGTTGGTGTTGGGTATGCCATGGCTTCAGCGGCACAACCCGGTAATTGACTGGGAGAGGAGGGTAATTGTTAAATGGGGTCTGAAATGTGATGACTGTTCCTATAAAGCTGTGTGTTGTGTTTCCCCTGCAAATCCTGTTTTGGAGTCTTCTGTGTGTCTGGAGGGCATTCCGGAGTGCCTGAAAGACTTCGAGGACGTGTTCTCCGAAAGTGAGGCCGAGGTATTACCCCCACATAGGCCTTTTGATTGCAACATTGATTTAGTCCCAGGGGCCAAATTACCCAAAGCCCGTCTGTTTAATTTATCTGGGCCTGAACATTTGGCAATGAAAGAGTATATAAAGGAAAGTCTCCGGAAAGGACATATCAGACCTTCGGTCTCTCCAGTAGCAGCGGGGTTCTTTTTTGTTAAAAAGAAAGATGGTGGCCTACGTCCCTGCCTCGACTTTCGGGAACTCAATAAAATCACTGTTAAAAATGCATATCCCTTACCCTTGATTCCCGATCTGTGCAATCAGCTCTCAGGAGCAAAATGGTTCTCCAAACTAGACCTTAGGGGGGCTTATAATCTTATTAGGATTAAAGAGGGGGATGAATGGAAAACGGCATTTCTTACTACTGAAGGGTTGTTTGAGAATCTTGTGATGCCATTCGGTCTCGCCAACGCACCAGCAGTTTTTCAGAATTTTATAAATGTGATTTTTGCGGACCTGATTGGCCGCTTTATTGTCATTTATTTAGACGATATCTTGGTTTTCTCCACAGACGAGCAGTCTCACCTATCTCATGTTAAGATTGTTCTCCAGAGACTCAGGGAGAACCAATTGTTTGTTAAATTAGAAAAGTGTACCTTTTTTGTGCAGGAGCTAACTTTTCTAGGGCTGATCATTTCTCCACAGGGGTTTCGTATGGATCCCAAGAAGGTGCAGGCCATTGCAGATTGGTTCCAACCCCAGGACCTGAAGGGCCTGCAGCGTTTTCTAGGGTTCGCAAATTATTATCGAAGGTTTATCAAGGGTTTTTCTCAGATAGTGAAACCTCTTACTGATCTTACATGTAAGGGGGCCAATATAAAGAATTGGTCCCTTCCGGCCAAACAAGCTTTTGTGAATCTGAAGAATTGCTTTATGTCTGCGCCAGTTCTGGTGCAGCCTAATCCGTCTCAGCCGTTTGTGGTAGAGGTAGATGCGTCCGAGGTGGGGGCTGTTTTGTCTCAAGGATTGGCTACATTAAGTAATCTCAGACCCTGTGCTTTTTTTTCCAAGAAGTTCTCTCCGGCAGAGAGAAATTATGATGTGGGGAACAGAGAGCTCTTGGCTATAAAACTAGCGTTTGAAGAATGGAGGCATTTTTTGGAGGGGGCAGAACATCCAATTACGGTTATCACTGACCATAAAAATTTGGAGTACATTAACACAGCAAAAAGGTTGACTCCCAGACAGGCTCGGTGGTCACTTTTTTTTTCCCGGTTCCAGTTCTCCATAACTTTCCGGCCTGATTCTAAGAACGTGAAGGCGGACGCATTGTCACGAAGTTTCGAACCTCTTTCTGCCCCCGATCCTCCCTCATCCATTCTTCAACCCAGGGTGGTAATAGCCGAGCTTTCGTCAAAGTTGGAGCGGGAGATTGTGGGGGCTCAATCTTTAGCTCCAAGGGCCAAACCGCCTAATAAATTATTTGTACCACAGGTCTTACGGTCCAAGCTTTTACGAGAGTTTCACGATTCTAAGTTGGGGGCCCACCCAGGTATTGCGGCCACTTATGAGGCGGTAAAGAGAATGTTTTGGTGGCCATCAATGTGTTCAGAAATTAAGGGGTATGTCATGGCCTGTGAGGTGCGTGCCCGTTCTAAGAGCTCTCATTGCCGGCCGGCCGGGGAATTGGTACCACTGCCAATTCCAGAAAGACCATGGACCCATTTGTCCATGGATTTCATTACCAACCTCCCCCCTCCAAGGGTAATACCGTCGTTTGGGTAGTAGTTGATAGGTTTTCAAAGATGGCACATTTCGTACCCATGTCTAAACTACCATCTGCTGAGGTCCTTTCTAAACACTTCCTTTCCCAAATCATTCGTCTCCATGGGGTACCTATCAATATCGTGTCGGATAGGGGGGCACAATTTATAGCGAAATTTTGGCAAGCGTTCTGTAGGAAGTTGGGGATATCTTTGTCTTTTTCCTCAGCCTATCATCCGGAGAGTAATGGCCAAACGGAGCGCACCAACCAGTCTTTGGAACAAATCCTTCGATGTTTGACCTCAACACTGCAAAACGACTGGTGTGATGCATTACCATTGGCGGAGTTCGCCTTTAATAACCGAATTAACCAGTCCACCGGTAGGTCACCTTTTTTTATTAATCTTGGATTAAATCCTCATTTTGGTGAGTTCTCGCAGTTGGACTCAAATTGTCCAGGGGTAGAGGATTCGGTTAGGCAGATCAGTGGTTTATGGTCAAGGGTTCGCGCAAGTATTGAAAAGGCTCAGGGAAGGTACAAACGTTTTGCTGATAGAAAGAGGGGTCCGGGTCAGGACTTGCATTGTGGGGACAAGGTGTGGCTCTCAACACGGAATATAACGCTAAAATTGCCATCAGCAAAGTTGGGTCCCAAATTTATTGGTCCCTACGTCATAATGGAGGTGATTAACCCGGTAACTTATCAGCTACGACTCCCATCCTCCCTGAAGGTGCACAACATTTTTCATAGGTCCTTGCTTAAGCTGGTAGGTTCAGTAAGGGAGGAACATACTCCTCTACCAGCGCCTATATCAGTGGACGGCCACATGGAGTTCGAGGTGCAAAAAATTGTGCAATCTCGATGGTTTTGTGGCTCTTTGCAGTACCTCGTCCATTGGAAAGGGTATGGCCCGGAGGATCGTTCCTGGGTACTGGCCAGATCAGTGCACGCAGATCGCCTGGTCAGGGCATATCATGCTTGATACCCAGGAAGACCTGGGGGTCCGGAGGCCCCCCGTTGAGGGTGGGGTACTGTCATGGTATCTGGAATTTTGGTCTGACAAGTGAAGGGTTAATGGTTGGAGCCTCTCTTTGGTCTCAGGGAGGGTATTTATGGCCACAAGTGAGCAACCTTCCCTGTCATTTATACTTCATACTTGAGTGTGTCCGACCCTGCCTTTGCTAAGTGCCTCTCGCCTGTTTCCGTGTTTGTGGTGTGTATGACCTGGTCTGGATTTTGGTTTTTGTCTCTTGGCTTCCTGATTTGGTACCGTCCTGCTCGACCCGTGTTCTGACCTTTGGCTCCCCTAGACTACTCTCTGAGTTTCTGATTTTGTACTGTGCAGCTCGACCCGTGTCTGACCTCCTGCTTCCCTGACCATTCTTGCTCTGCCTGACTCTGTACCGCATTGATTCTCCTGTGTATGGCTTCTGGATTGCCTGACTATCACTACTGTATAAACCCCTGGCTCTCTGAGCCCTCTGCCTGTCACTTCAGCGTCCCTGTGATAAGCTCCGCCCCCTCTGACGTCACAGGTCACGTGGAGCTAGCTCCTGCAGACTCTGAGTGCTTCTGCAAGTGCTCCGCCCCCTCCACAGGTCCTGCCACCTCCCAAGCTGTGCTCCTGCACTGGTTCCTCTGACAGCCCCGTGGTCTGAGTTCCTTCCCCAACGCCGGGACCGCTGACCAGTCACGCTACCCTCCTGCAGATAAGGGTAAGCGTGATAGTGGGGCTGCACATGATGAAGTGGGGTGAATGGGGCTGCACATGATGAAGGGGGTGTGAGTGCGGGTACATGATGAAGGGGGTAAGAGAGGCTGCACATGAAGAAGGGTGGTGAGTGGGGCTGCACATGATGAAGTGGGGGAAGTGGGGCTGCACATGATGAAGGGGGTTGAGTGAGGCTGCACATGATGAAGATGGGTGAGTGAGACTGCACATGATGAAGGGGGTGAGTGGGGCTGCACATGATGAAGTTGGAGAGTGGGGCTGAGGGAGTGGGGCTGTACATATTGAAGGGGGGTGCGAGGGGCTGTACATGATGAAGTGGGGTGAGTGGGGCTGCACATGATGAAGGGGGGTGAGTGGAGCTGTACATGATGAAGGGGGTGAGTGGGGCTGCACATGATGAAGTGGGAGGAGTGGGGCTGATGGAGTGGTGTTGCACATGATGAAGGGGGTGAGTGAGGTTGCACATGATGAAGGGGGGTGAATGGGGTTGTACATGATGAAAGGGGGTTAGTGGGGCTGCACATGATAAAGTAGGAGGAGTGGAGCTGATGGAGTGGGGATGCACATGATGAAAGGGGTGAGTGAGGCTGCATTTGAGTGGGGTTGAACATGATGAAGTGGGGCTGATGGAGTGAGGCTGCACATGATGAAGGGGATGCAGGGGGCTGCACATGATGAAGAGGGTTGTGTGGGGCTGCACATGATGAAAGGAATGGGGGTGAGTGGGGCAGCACATGATGAATTGAGGTTAGTAGGGCTGCACATGATGAAGTGGGGGGAGTGGGCCTGATGGAGTGGAGCAGCAAATGATGAAGGGGGTGTGGGGGCTGCACATGATGAAGGGGGGTGAGTGGGGCTACACATGATGAAGTGGGTGAGTGGGTCTGTACATGATGAAGGGCAGTGAGTGGGGCTGTACATGATGAAGTGGGGGGAGAGGGGCTGCACATGATGGAGTGAGGCTGCACATGATGGAGTGAGGGAGTGGGGCTGCGTATGATGTCGTGGGGCAGCACATTATGTGGGGGGAGTGGGGCTGCACTTGATGATGGGGGTAAGGGGGATTGCACATGATGAAGAGGGGGTGGGGCTGCACTTGGTGACTGTGTAGTAAAGGGGATTGCACATGATGAAGTGGGGGGAGTGGGGCTGCACATGATGAAGTGAAGGGTAAAGTGGACTGCAAATGATGAAGTGGGGGTAAGGGGGACTGCACTGGATGAATTGTGGGTAAGGGGGACTGCACATGACGAATTAGGGGTAATTGGGACTGCACATGAACATGTTGGGTTAAGAGTGGCTGCACAAGATGATGGGTGAGTGAGGCAGCACATGATGAAAGGGGGTGAGTGGGGCTGCAAATGATGAAGGGGGGTGAGTGAGGCTGTACATGATGAAGTGGGATGAGTGGGGCTGTGCATGATGAAGGGGGGTGAGTGGGGCTGCACATGATGAAGGAGGGTGAGTGGGATTTCACATGATGAGGGGGGGTAAAAGGGACTTTACACGATGAAGGGGGTGAGTGGGGTTGCACATGATGAAGTGGGGGGGTGGGGATTATGGAGTGGGGCTGCACATGATGAAGGAGGGTGAGTGGGGCTGCACATGATGAAGGGGAGTGAGTGGGGCTGTGCATGATGAAGGGGGTGAGTGGGGCTGCACATGATGATGTGGGGGAAGTGGGGCTGATGGAGTGAGGCTGCACATGATGAAGAGGGGTGTGGGGGCTGCACATGATGAAGGGGGATGAGTGGGCTGCACATCATGAAGGGGGTGAATGGGGCTGTACATGATGAAATGGGGTGTGTGGGGCTGCACATGATGGAGTAGGGGGAGTGAGGCTGCATATGATGAAGTGGGGAGAGTGGGGCTGCATTTGATGACTGGGTAAGGGGGATTGCACATGATCAAGGGGGAGTGGGGCTGCACATGATGACTGGGAGGTAAAGGGGATTGCACATGATGAAGTGGGGAGAGTGGGGCTGCACATGATGAAGTGAGAGGTAAAGGGGACTGCATGTGATAAAGTGGGGCCATATAAAACTGAACTTAATCTTTATTGAAGCAATAATAAAATATTAAAAATAGCCAAGCAGTGACCACTAGCACAGGAAAAAAGGTGGGTAACCCGAAGAGCAACCCGAAAAACATATATGTGTATAGTGATACTTTTTGTAAATGTAACATACAAATATATATAAGAAAATTCTATCTTGGTACAATGTAACTGTGCACAAAACGCACTATAGGTATATATATATAAAAACATGTCATATACAATATGTATAGTAACCCGCTGTTTATAACGCAGGACACATAGAACAAATCCTTGCAAAAGTTGCCAAAATTAATTTACAGTAGTAAAAAACAATGTGCCCAGAGCTACAGTCAGACAGGCAAAAGTATCATTATAGAGATAATGGTATATATGCGCAAGGATTTGTTCTATGTGTCCTGCGTTATAAACAGCGGGTTACTATACTTATTGTATATGACTTGTTTATATATATATATATATATATATATATATATATATATACCTATAGTGCCATTTGTGCATAATTACATTGAACCAAGATTGAATTTTCTGCACAAGATGAAGGGGGGTGAGTGGGGCTGTACATGATGAAGGGGGGTGAGTGGGGCTGCACATGATGAAGTGGGGGAAGTGAGGCTTATGGATTGGGGCTGCATATGATGAAGGGGGTGTGGGGGCTGCACATGATGAAGGGGGGTGAGTGAGGCTGCACATGATGAAGGGGGGTGAATGGGGCTGTACATGATGAAGGGGGTGAGTGGGGCTGAACATGATGAAGTGAGGGCAGTGGGGCTGCACATGATGGAGTGGGGGGAGTGGGGCTGCATATGATGGCGTGGGGCTGCACATGATGTGGGGGGAGTGTGGCTGCACTTGATGGAGGTAAGGGGGATTGCAGGACACATAGAGCAAATCCTTGCAAAAGTTGCCAAAATTAATTTACAGTAGTAAAAAACAATGTGCCCAGAGCTACAGTCAGACAAGCAAAAGTATCATCATAGAGGTAATGATATACATGCACAAGGATTTGTTCTATGTGTCCTGCATTATAAACAGCGGGTTACTATACCTATTGAATATGACATGTTGATATACATATATACCTATAGTGCCTTTTGTGCATAGTTACATTGAACCAAGATTGAATTTTCTTATATATATTTGTATGTTATATTTTGTGAATGTATCACTATACACATATATGTTTTTCTGGTTGCTATTTGAGTTACCCACCTTTTTTCCTGTGGTCACTGCTTGGCTATTTTTAATATTTTATTATTGCTTCAATAAAGATTATGATCAGTTTTATACGGCCTTGATTGAAGTTTCATGGTTTGGTGTTGTATATATGATTGCTTCACGGTTTTGTATAAGGAATATACTTAGGTGTTTTTCTTTTTTTATGATAAAGTGTGGGTTAAAGTGGACTGCACAGGATGAATTTGGGGTAAGTGGGACTGCACATGATGAATTGGGGGTAAGGGGAACTGTACATGATGAATAAAGAATATACTTAGGTGTTTTTCTTTTTTTACGATAAAGTGTGGGTTAAGTGGACTGCACATGATGAATTTGGGGTAAGGGGGACTGCACATGAAGTAGGGGTAGGGGTGACTGCACATGAAGATGTTGGGTTAAGAGTGACTGCACATGATGACGGGTGAGAGGGGCTACACATGATGTGGGGGTAAGGTGGACTGCACATGATGAAGTGGGGGTAAGGGGGACTGCACATGATGAAGTTTGGGGAAGTGGACTGCAAATGATGAAGTGTGTCTGAACGGGGACTGCACATAATGAAATAGAAGGGGGATAGGGGGCTGCAAATGATGAAGGGGCACTGCAGATGAAGTGAGGGGGTGATATGGGGCTGCAATCGATGAAGTAAGGGCACTTCAAAATAAAGTGGGGGAACTGCAAATGATGAAGTGGGGGAGAGGACAGGGACTGCAAATGATGAATTCAGTGTGACGGGGCACAGCAATTTAATTGGAGGTGGGGGGTGAGGAGAGCAAATGATGAATTGAAGGTGGGGGGTTGGGGAGAGCAAATGAGGATCTATGGGAGAACAAATAATGAATTTTGAGAGTGGGAGAGTGAATTATTTATTTAATGTGGGGTAGAGCAGTTGATGATGGATTGAGGGTGGGAGAGCAAGACATGACAATGAATTGAAGTGGGAGGGGCATGTAAATATAAGGAATCGGGGTTAGGGTTAGAGCAGGATGTACATAGTAGGGGGCATTGAGGAAGAAGTGCCTGATAATGAATTGGAGGAAAGAGTACAGGTGCTAATTAATGTATATATTAAATGGGGAAAGTGGCTATTTATAGTTAGTGGGTGCACAGTGGTGGATTATAATTTATATTTGGAATGGTGGGTTGCATAATAACCAATTATATATTGATTGTGGGTGCACCTCTGTATTCAGATGTGTAGTGTAGAAGAAAGGGAAAAAGTTGGGAATGTTGTTATGAACGAGTCACCGTAGGAGGCAGACACAAAAATAGAAGCTACGTCCAGAAAACCAGAGAAGTTGGCAACTATCAGATTGCAGACCCCTGAACCTATCAACACAACTAGCAGTAGCCGTGGGGGGTTCCTACGGTGCCCTAGACCTCTCGATCACAGCCGGAGAGCTAAATAGCCTAAAGACAGAAAAGGAAATCTAAACTGCCCCAGAGCAGACCCCAAAGTAAAAGGCAGCCCCCAACATATAATGACTGTGAAGCAAGATGAAAAAACACTCACACAGATAGAAAGATAGGCTGAGCAAACGATGGGGCCCAAGCTAACTACACAGGACAGGAAAGGAAGGTTGCTGTCTGCAATCTGCCAAAACCCTATCAAAGAAATAAGCCAACAAGCTGATATGGAAAAAGACCCTGAAGCAGCTAGGCTTCAACAACTATATCAGCACTTAGGTATTTTCAGAAGACAGAGCTAAAGGAATTCTGCTCACCCCAGCAGGGAATGGCAGAAATCCAGAAAAACAAAGCAAAACAAAGTCAAAGCACAAATGCAAAAAGCCGAGCAGAAAACTTAGCTTTAGAAGAGCAGGAATTCAGACTGGTCTCCAAGGATCCCACAGAGAAATCACCCGCAGGGCAGAAGGACGTTGGCAGCCTTATATCCAGTCAGTAACTCCACTCAGCCAGACATCATCATTAGGCTCAGGTGTTTGATAATCAGGCTCACTACCTTTCATTACCAGAAGAGGGAGTTCATTGGGCCTCAGTAGTGAAAGGGAAAATGAACTCACAACAGTACCTCCCCCTTGAGGAGGGGTCACCGAACCCTCAACCACACCACCAGGGCGATCAGGGTGAGCCCGATGAAAGGCACGCACCAATCTTTTGGCATGAATATCAGAGGCAGAGACCCAGGAATTATTGTCATGATCTGAAGTGATCTGACAGTTTTAAAAGCAGAGTGAACTTTTTTCCCTTTTGGCAAGTTGCCAAGGTGACTTGACTGTCCCCGGTGGTGGTTAGTGGTATCTCACCTTAGGTTTCAGTTTAATGTGCACGTAATTAGGAATCAGGTGTGGGCCTCTATAAATGAGTCTCAGGGTGTGTAATCACGGCTGGTGATACTGATTCATTTATTCTGAGTTTGTGAGAGCCTGGTGGAAGGATGGAGCTGAGGAGGAGTCCTGCGCAGCTTATCCAGGGGGGACGTGTGTCAGCTATGGTGTCTGGACGAAGGGCTGGCATGGCGTGGTGGGGTCGCAGTGATGGTGTCAGCGGGAAGTGTCTGCATGGACTGGTGGAGTGGCTACTATGGAGAGTGGCACTCACCATGTGGGACTTGGCTGCTGAGCTGGACTCAAGCATGCTTGACTTTGTGGCAGAAGCTGAACTCGTCCTTGGGACTCTGTTACTAAGCAGCAGCAAATGGTGGTGGACTCTGCTCCAAGGCTGCACTATGGTGATGGATCCGGGTGGAGGAGAAGATGCACGCAGGTGGAGGGCTCTGTTGCAGGAGCATGAGCACAGAGCATAAAGCTAAGTGATGTTTCCCCTGTATTGTCTTCTTTCCTCATGTGTGTTATTAGTGCAGTGGTGGGATTAGTCTCCGCACCGCCCAATTCCCTAGTGAGGGTTTAGGGTCAGGGCGAGCAAGGGTTAAAGGTCCGCGTGCGGCGACAGGTGCGCAGCCTGTATAGGGAACGTTAGGAGTGCAGGGACACTGGCTCAGGGGAGCTCAGGAGGTCTCCACTTCCCTTTTCCCTATCGCAGGGCCCACCATTGTTAATGTTTCCCAGGTTCCCCCTTATTATTTAAATTCGCCCCACTGGAGGCGCTGTATCCAGGGTCACGTGTGTTATGAGTTCGCCTTGCGGTATCATCTGCGTCCAGACACACGGGGACCGTGACAATTATCCTCCTGACCATAACCCTTCCACTTAACCAAATACTGGAGTCTCTGTCTAGCCAGATGGGAATCCAGTACTCTACCTCATATTCCATGTTACCTTCAACCAATACAGGGTCTGGAGGTGCCACCCCCGGAACAACAGGTTCAACAAACCTCTTCAACAAAGAGTTATGGAACACATTATGGATTTTAAATGTGACAGGAAGAGCCAAACGAAAAGAGACCGGATTAATAATCTCCAAAATCTTGTAAGGTCCAATAAATCTAGGCTTAAACTTAGGAGAAGCCACCTTCATAGCAATATTTTTTGATGATAACCACACCATATCACCAACCTTAAACTGGGGACCAATGGTCCTATGTCGGTTGGAAAACCGCTGGGCCTTTTCCTGGGAGAGAGATAACTTATCCACCACTTGGTCCCAGATCTGGTGCATTCTCTCCACCACAGTGTCAACACCTGGGCAGGCAGAGGGCTCCACCTGCCCTGAAGAAAATCGAGGATGAAACCCAAAGTTACAAAAAAAAGGTGACATCAAAGTGGCAGAACTAGCTCTATTATTTAAAGCAAATTCGGCCAAGGGCAAAAATGAAACCCAATCATCCTGATCAGCAGAAATAAAACATCTCAAATATGACTCCAAGGTCTGGTTTGTTCTCTCTGTCTGCCCATTGGTCTGAGGGTGAAACGCAGAGGAGAAGGACAACTGAATTCCCAGCTTGGAACAGAAAGTTCTCCAAAATCTAGACACAAACTGAACTCCTCTGTCAGATACAATGTTCTCAGGAATCCCGTGCAAGCGAACCACCTGTTGCAAAAACAGGGGCACCAACTCAGAGGAAGATGGCAACTTAGGGAGTGGTACAAGATGAACCATCTTAGAGAACCTATCACAAATCACCCAAATAACAGTCATCCTTTGAGAGACAGGCATATCAGAGATGAAATCCATTGAAATATGGGTCCATGGCCTCTTGGGGACAGGTAAAGGCATCAACAACCCACTAGAGCGAGAACACGATTTAGACCGGGAGCACGTCCCACAGGACTGCACAAAATTCCTGACATCACGAGACAAGGAGGGCCACCAAAGAGACCGACTCACCAGATCTCTAGTACCAAAAATACCTGGATGACCAGCCAAAGCAGAGCAATGAACTTCAGACATCACTCTCTTCTTCCACTGGTCAGGAACATACAACTTTCCACTGGGACAATGCTCAGGTTTGTCCTCCTGGAACTCTTCCAGAGCACGTCTCAAATCGGGCTAGATGGCAGAAAGAACTACCCCTTCGCCTAAGATGGTAGCAGGCTTGGTCACCACAGGAGAATCAGCAAAGAAGCTCCTAGAGAGGGCATCTGCCTTGACATTCTTAGTTCCAGGAAGAAAAGAAAACACAAAATCAAAACGTGTAAAAACAAGGCCCACCTAGCCTGTCTAGGGTTCAAGCGCTTAGCCGACTCTAGGTAAATCAAATTCTTGTGGTCAGTGAGGACCACAACTTGATGCTTAGCTCCCTCCAACCAATGTCTCCACTACTCAAATGCCCATTTCATGGCCAACAGTTCCCGATTCCCCACATCATAGTTACGTTCAGATGGAGAGACCTTTCGGGAAAAGAAAGCACAGGGATTCATTTTAGATGGATGTTACAGGATCCTTTTGGGACAAAACAGCTCCTGCACCAATCTCAGAAGCATCCACCTCTACCTGGAACGGAAGTGAGACATCAGGTTGCCGCAAAACCGGGGCGGAGTTGAATCTTCGCTTCAGCTCCTGAAAGGAAGAAACAGCCTCCGGAGACCAATTTAACACATCAGCACCCTTCTTAGTCAAATCAGTCAATGGCTTGGCAATACTAGAAAATTTTGATATAAATTTCTGATAAAAATTAGCAAAACCCAAAAACTTCTGGAGGGCCTTCAAAGAAGTGGGCTGAACCCAATCGTAAATGGCCTGTACCTTGGCCGGGTCCATTTCAATAGTTGACGGAGACAAAATAAATCCCAAAAAAGAAATCCTCTGTACTCCAAAAAGGCATTTAGATCCTTTGACATACAGGGAATTCTCCCTCTAGATCCGGAACACAGTCCGAATATGTTCCACATGAGAATCCCAATCCTTGGAGAAGATCAAAATATCATCCAGATAGATAATCAAAAATTTATCGACAAAATCTCGGAAAATATCGTTCATGAAGCACTGGAAGACAGAAGGGGCATTAGTGAGCCCAAAAGGCATCACCAGGTACTCAAAATGTCCCTCTGGAGTATTAAACGCCGTCTTCCATTCATCCCCATGCTTAATGCGAATAAGATTATACGCCCCCCTGAGGTCAAGCTTGGTAAACCAGCAAGCACCTTTAACTCTAGAGAATAGATCCGAAATCAGGGGTAACGGATACTGATAATTAACAGTAATTTTGTTGAGGCCACGATAATCAATACAAGGTCTTAATGATCCATCCTTTTTGGCTACAAAAAAAAAAACGGCACCAAAGGGTGACGAGGATGGTCTAATATGACCCTTCTCCAACGCCTCCTTAATATAGGATCGCATAGCCTCGTGCTCGGGTACAGATAAATTGAAGAGCCGACCCTTGGGAAATTTACACCCCAGGCTCAGTTCAATTGCACAGTCATAACTCCTATGAGGAGGCAGAGACACAGACTCATTCTCACTAAATACATCATAAAAGTCCGCCAAATAATCAGGAACATCATGTGACTGAGGAGAGTTGGAAAACACCGGAGCCTCACTAAAGGCACACCGACAACCCCAACTCACCACAGACACAGATTTCCAATCCAAAACTGGATTATGAATTTGTAACCAGGGAAACCCCAGAACAATGGTATCATGCAGATTATGTAACACCAAAAATCTGCAATTTTCTTGATGGTCTGGGGTGACCCGCATTACCACCTAGGTTCAAAACTGAGGTTTATTTTTAGCTAAATGAGTATCATCAATCCCCCTCAAAGGGATAGGCGTCTGCAGAGGTGTCATCGGAAATCCACAACGTTTAGCAAAATCCAAGTCCATTAGGTTTAGGGCTGCTCCCGAATCCACAAAAGCCTTGGCGGAAAATGTGGACAGGAAGCAGATCAGAGTAATAGCCAGAAGAAACTTAGTTTGAACACCACCAACAGAAAACGTGTGTGCAAAGCGTTTCTCTCGTTTAGGACAGACAGAAATAATATGCGAGGCATCTCCACAGAAAAAACACAACTTATTACGCCTTCTGAACGCCTGACGCTGCTTTCTGGACAAAACTCTATCACATTGCATAGGTTCAGACATTTGTTCAACAGGTGGCAACACCTCTCGTGCAGTTTTGCGTTCGCGCAAACGCCGATCAACCTGAATGGCTAATGACATAGAATCGTCAAGACCAGAGGGAACAGGAAATCCCACCATAGTATCTTTTACGGCTTCTGACAAACCCTTCCAAAAGAGAGCAGCCAAGGCATTATCATTCCATGTAGTAAGTACCGCCCACTTTCGGAATTTTTGACAGTACAATTCTGCAGAATCTCGACCCTGGTTCAATGCCAACAGGGTCTTTTCAGCCTGATCAATGGCATTAGGTTCGTCATATACAACAACCCCAAGGCATGAAAAAATGTGTTCACATTAGTCAGAATAGGATCATCTGGTTTCAAAGAAAACGCCCAATCCTGGGGATCGCCACGCAGCAAAGAGATGACAATTTTAACCTGCTGCGCGGAGCTCCCTGACGAGTTAGGCTTCAAGGCAAAAAATAATTTACAATTATTTTTGAAATTCAAAAATTTAGACCGATCCCCAAAAAATACATCAGGTGTAGGAATCTTACGTTCAGCAGCATGTGAATGAGCAAGGTAGGCGGAAATTCCCCGCACTTCCTCAGCGAGCTGCTCCACACGATCAGACAATTGCTTTATCTCCATTGAGAGAAAAAAAAATTCCCCCTACGACCTCAGAGATATAGAGGAAAAAATATACACACTTTTTTTTTTTTTTTTACAGTTCTTTCCTGCTATTGAGTACCCTAGGATCTGCGGTATGGCGGGTGATTCTGTTATGAACGAGTCACCGTAGGAGGCAGACACAAAAATAGAAGCTATGTCCAGAAAACCAGAGAAGTTGGCAACTATCAGATTGCAGACTACTGTACCTATCAACACAACTAGCAGTAGCCGGGGGGGGTTCCTACGGTGCCCTAGACCTCTTGATCACAGCCGGAGAGCTAAATAGCCTAAAGACAGAAAAGGAAATCTAAACTGCCCCAGAGCAGACCCCAAAGTAAAAGGCAGCCCCAACATATAATGACGGTGAAGCAAGATGAAAAAACACTCACACAGATAGAAAGATAGGCTGAGCAAATGATGGGGCCCAAGCTAACTACACAGGACAGGAAAGGAAGGTTGCTGTCTGCAATCTGCCAAAACCCTATCAAAGAAATAAGCCAACAAGCTGATATGGAAAAAGACCCTGAAGCAGCTAGGCTTCAACAACTATATCAGCACTCAGGTATTTTCAGAAGACAGAGCTAAAGGAATTCTGCTCACCCCAGCAGGGAATGGCAGAAATCCAGAAAAACAAAGCAAAACAAAGTCAAAGCACAAATGCAAAAAGCCGAGCAGAAAACTTAGCTTTAGAAGAGCAGGAATTCAGACTGGTCTCCAAGGATCCCACAGAGAAATCACCCGCAGGGCAGAAGGACGTTGGCAGCCTTATATCCAGTCAGTAACTCCACTCAGCCAGACATCATCATTAGGCTCAGGTGTTTGATAATCAGGCTCACTACCTTTCTTTACCAGAAGAGGGAGTTCATCGGGCCTCAGTTGTGAAGGGGAAAATGAACTCACAACAGAATGTGCTCTGGAAGTGGTGCTCTAGGTAACTGTGTTATTTTATGCAGGGATGAGTCCTGAGTTGAAGAAGTGATGGCAGTCTGTGCTGGATGAAAAAGAAAAGCAAAGATGAAGGACTTCAGCTAAAGATGTTACTGGTGAATCAGTGTGTTACCTGTGCGCTGACACTAAACACTGTATACTATATACAGAGCTTCTGTGTATAATGTCTCTGGCAGTGGTGATCACTGTATTACTTGTACACTGACGCTATATACAGAGCTCCTGTGTATAATGTCACTGGTGATCACTGTATTACCTGTACACTGACAATATACACTGTCTATTATATACAGAAGTCCAGTGCATAATGTCACTGGTGATCACTGTATTATCTGTGCACTGACACTATATACAGAGCTCCTGTGTTTAATGTCACTGGTGATCCCTGTATTACCTGTACACTGACACTATGTACAGAGCTCCTGTGTATAATGTCACCAGTGATCACTGTATTACCTGTACACTGACAGTAAATACAGAGTTCCTTGTATGTGGTATTATTCAGTCACTATGTGGTGGTAATGCGGTATGTGGTCTGACCATGGTGCGGAGGTATTTGTTCCTTGTATGTGGTATTATTCGGTCAATATGTGGTCTTGTCATGGTGTGATGACATTTGTACTTTGTATGTGGTATTAATGGTTGTTTAAAAAATATGTAAATGTATGTGACTCATTTCCTTAAAGAAAAATACATAAATATATATTTATTTTTAATAGTTTAGAATAGGGCCCAGCCGAAAGAGTCTACCTATCGTGGTATCAGCTTAAAAATTATTTTGGCCAGAACAAAAGCTGCTGGTTATGAATGTGATCTGGTGTTTAATGGGAACTGTTAATATCTGATCGGTGAGGATGTGGTGGTGAAATTGAGTTTTTCCAAGAGTGGGCAGTGGGACGGTGGAGTCGGAGCTGGTGTGGAACCTGGGCAGAGTCTCAAGGGAGCCCGAAAATTTTGCCAGTATGGGGTCCCGAAATTCCTAGTGGAAGCCCTGGTCTGTCTCATAAGCTGCAGACCGCAGCTTCCTGAGACTTCAGTGTGCTCACACAGGCGGCGTGATTACATTATTGTCTCATGTCGCTCTGCAGACCAGAAGAGAAAATGGAGGCTGCAGGACGAGGGGAGTATAAACTTCTTTATTTTTAATATGGAGAACTGGAGCCGTCATACTATATATATGGGGAGAACTGGGGCCGTCATACTATATATATGGGGAGAACTGGGTCCCTCATACTATATATATGTGAGGAGAACTGGGGCCATCATACTAGATATGTGGGGAGAACTGGGGCCATCATACTAGATATGGGCAACTGTGGCGATCGTGCTATATTTATGGTTGGAACTGGGGCCATCGCACTATATATATCTCATATCTCTATAGTAAGCTCTGTTCTGCTCCCATATCTCTGTGGTAAGCTCTGTTCTGCTCCCATATTTCTGGAGTAAGGTCAGTTCTGCTCCAAATCTCTGTAGTAAGCTCAGTTCTGCTCCCATACTGCTGTAGTAAGCTCGGTTCTGCTCTCATATCTCTGTAGTAAGCTCGGTTCTGCTCTCATATCTCTGTAGTAAGCTCGGTTTTGCGCCCATATCTCTGTAGTAAGCTCTATTCTGCTCCCATATCTCTGGAGTAGTCTCTGTTCTGATCCATATCTATGGAGTAAGCTCGGTTCTGCTCCCAAATCTTTGTAGTAAACTCGGTTCTGCTCCCATATCTCTGGAGTAAGCTCCGTTCTGCTCCAAAGCTCTGTAGTAAGCTCGGTTCTGCTACCTTATCTTTGTAGTAAGCTTGGTTCTGCTCCCATATCTCTGGAGTAACATAGTAACATACATAGTAACATAATTATTAAGGTTACAGGAAGACTTTAAGTCCATCTAGTTCAACCCATATCCTATCCTAACTTGCCCTAACATGTTGATCCAGAGGAAGGCAAAAAAAAACCATGTGGCAAACAGTAAGCTTCACATTGGGGAAAAAAATTGCTTCCCGACTCCACATACGGCAATCAGACTAGCTCCCTGGATCAACTCAATATCAAGGAGACTAGTGTATATAACCTGTAATATTATACTTTTTAAGAAAGGCATCCAGTCCCTTCTTAAATTTTAGTTAATCACTCATTACAACCCCATTTGGCAGAGAGTTCCATAGTCTCACTGCTCTTACAGTAAAGAATCCGCATCTCTGAGTATGCTTAAACCTTCTTTCCTCCAGATGTAGAGGATGCCCCCTTGTCCCCGTCACAGGCCTAAGAGTAAAAAGATCATTATAAAGGTCTTTGTACTGTCCCCTCATATATTTATACATTGTAATTAGATCACCCCTAAGCCTTCGATTTTCCAAACTAAATAACCCCAAGTGTAATAACCTGTCTTGGTATTGTAGACCCCCCCAGTTCCCTAATAACCTTGGTCGCTCTTCTCTGCACCCACTCCAGTTCAGCTATGTCTTTCTTATACACTGGAGACCAGAACTGTACACAGTATTCTAAGTGTGGTCGCACTAGTGACTTATATAGAGGTAAAATTATGTTCTCATCATGAGCATCTATGCCTCTTTTAATGCATCCCATTATTTTATGTGCCTTTGCAGCAGCTGCCTGACACTGGCCACTAAATGTGAGTTTGCTGTCCACCCATACACCCAGGTCTTTTTCAGTGACAGTTTTGCCCAGTGTTTTACAATTAAGCACATAATTATGCATCTTGTTCGTTCTACCCAAGTGCATGACCTTACATTTATCCCCATTAAAGCTCATTTGCCGTTTATCAGCCCAAGCTTCTAGCTTACATAAATCCTCCTGTAATATAAAATTGTCCTCCTCAGTATTGATTACCCTGCAGAGTTTAATGTCATCTGCAAATATTGAAATACTACTCTCTATGCCTCCTACAAGGTCATTAATAAATATTTTAAAAAGAAGCGGGCCCAATACTGACCCCTGTGGTCAGGACCGGCGTCAGCACCTGGGCAAGTGTCGGGGCCCTGGCGAGATGGGGGGGCCCACTCACGCTGTCTGGGATACCGAGTCCCCGGGGTCACGTGGTGCGGCTCACTGTTCCCGATGTCACGGATTGTCCACCATGACACAAGGACAATAAACAAGTAAGGTGAGAGACGGAGGCGCTGCAGCTGGGCCAGCAGATTGTGAGGGAGAGATGGTGGGGACAGGTCAGCAGGGGGAGAAAGGGAAACAGCAGGAATGGCAGGCACATGGCTCTGCACACTGAGCTCGCAGTGCTGGGGAGATGGCGGGGGCTCTGTATCGCCGCTGTGGGGACGTGGGCAGAGTGAGGCAGAGGGTTTTCTGCGCTGATACGTGCACCCCTCCTGCTGCTGGATTGTACAGTCCATCAATCCGCAGTACCTCCGATCCATTCTGTGCAGGTACTGTGCAATCACCCATGGGGTGCTGCACCGGTGATCTGTTGTAAGGGGGCTGCCATGGAGACAGTTAGGTGATGCACTCATTTAAGCTCCTAAAAACCACCCCAATTTTTGGCCTTGACAACCAGTATTTGGGGTGAGGGTGCCGATCATGACTGTTATTTTTCATTTCAGACCACCATGAATGTAAGGAGTATTGATTCATTTATAGAAATGTTTATTTGGGTGTAAAAAAAATATCTCTTTCTCTGCCAATCACTTTAAAGAGAGTTTCCTGCCATAGATAAATACACTCACAAAACTTCCCTCCTCTTTGGCTATTATGCTTTTCCCACCAGTTTCAGATAACATCTCAACATGGACATTGACTGCTGCAGCCAATCACTGGCAGTATCGGGTGACATGTTCATGTCAAGATATTACTGCAGGAACATTAAATGGTTAATTCCAAAGAAATCAGGTTACCCCTAAATAACGTTCTAATCCCTAGGATCCCAACTGCTGGAACCCCCTAGCAGTCCCAAGAACAGGGCTATACCACCCCTAAGGTTGGGGATCTGCAGCCCGTGTTGGATGGAGCCGACAGTCATTGTTTATGGGACCAACAAGTAGCCTAGCGCTGTCCTCATCAACCCCATAGACAGTGAATGGGGCAGAAACCAAGCATGCTCAATTCAGGACCCCATTCCCAAGGCTGCTGAGGGTCCAAGAGGTCAGATGCCCAACGATCAGAAAGTTCTCTCATATGCCAAAATGAGAGGCAGTAACTTGATTTTGGGGGATTTTGAGGGAGCAATTTATGGGGCTAATTATATATTATATATGGAACATCTTATGGGACCCCTTGTACATGGTGCAGCTTATGGAGCTCATTATATGAATTATATGTGGTCCATTATTCTTTATGAAGCAATATATAGGGCTAATTATACTGTATGGAGCTCTATATGGGGTCCATTATTCTGTATGGGGCTCATTCTGTATGGGACATTATATGGGGTCCATTATTTTGTATGGAGCATTATATGAGGCTCATTCTGTATGGAGCACTATGTGATGTCCATTATACTGTATGGAGCAATATATGGGGCCCATTATTCTGTATGGAGCAATATATGAAGCTCATTATTCTGTATGGAGCACTATGTGGTGTCCTTATACTGTATGGAGGACTATGTGGTGTCCATTATACTGTATGGAGGACTATGTGGTGTCCATTATACTGTATGGAGGACTGTAGTGTCTGAGCTATTGTAGAATTTACAATAGATATCACTCATGTAATGTAAGAAGTAAGTGAAATCTGTATCCATATCTGTGCATCATGAATAGTGGTATGTGTTAAAGGGGCCCACTGAGACTCTTTTGCCCGGGGCCCACGACAACCTGGAGCCAGCCCTGTCTATGGACCCCACTGCTAACCGTGACCAAGTCCAAGTGTGCTCCATTAATAACCAATCTTTGTTTCCTATCCCTGAGCCAGCTCTTAACCCACTTACACATATTTTCCCCTATCCCCATTGTTCTAATTTTATGTGTAAACCTTTTGTGTGGCACCGTATCAAAAGCTTTTGAAAAGTCCATGTATCCACTGTATCCATGTATCCATCCAAGGCATTTCCTTACTCCAGTCCTGAACTTACCTCTTCATAAAAGCTTATCAGATTAGTCTGACAGGAACGGTCCCTGGTAAACCCATGTTGATATTGGGTCATGAGGTTATTCTTCTTCAGATACTCCTGTGTAGTATCTCTTAGAATACCCTCCAGGATTTTACCCACCGTAGAGGTCAAGCTCACTGGCTTATAATTTCCAAGTTCAGTTTTTGTCCCCTTTTTGAATATTGGCATCACATTTGCTACACGCCAGTCCTGTTTTACAGACCCTGCTGTTATAGAATCTTTAAAGATTAAAAATAATGGTCTATCTATGACTGCACTTAGTTCATGCAGTACTTGGGGGTGTATCCCATCAGGGCCCGGGGATTTGTCAATTTTAGTGATTTTTATACGCCGCTGTACTTCCTGTTGAGTTAAGTAGGTGACATTTAATGGAGAATTTTTTTTATCACTGATCATGTTATCCGTCATGGGATTTTCTTGTGTAAATGCTGTTGAAAAAAGTCATTTAGCATATTGGCTTTTTCCTCATCCTCATCCACTATTTCACCCAGACAATTTTTAAGGGGTCCAAAACACTATCATTTTTTAGTTTCTTACTATTTATGTAGTTAAAGAATATTTTGGAGTCTCTCTGTCTCAATCTTTGCTGCCTTGATTTGCTTTTTACAGAATTTATTTAATCTTCTGAGGAATGTCCATGACCCTCCACTGGGGCCAAACCGGACCAAGCACATACTGAGGGGGTAACCCTAAAGGAGAGTGACAGTAGACCCGTATCCCCTAAATCAGCCCCAAAGTTCCCTTGTGGTGTAGCTATTAAGTGTTGGCGGTGCCAAGGGCTAGGACATATGACTGCCAACTGGCCCCTGACAGCTGAATCCTTGGACTATGGGTATATTTTCAGTTCATCTATATATGCCCAGCCAGTCTGCACCACCACTACCGGCACCGCCAGCAGCAAACCTCAACTGTGCCAGTTACTCATCAATGGGTATCAGATGGAGTCTCTTTTGCACTCGGGGAGCTTAGTGACTCTGGTTCATAGTTCTCTTGTTGCCGGGGACATTTCCAATGGACGTTAAGTGGGGGTGATGTGCATACATGGAGAGCTCTGAGAGTACCCGACAGCAGAGGTGAATTTTTCCACACCATGTGGGGATGTTAAACATGTGGTGGGAATGGTAAAAATTCTTCCGCGTGGGGTTGTGTTGGGAAGAGACTTGCCCCTGTTCTGGTCCCTATGGGAGGCCAGGGTTAACCATCCCAATGTAAATGCTATTTCAGGAGCAGAACCCGAAGATCCCGAGTCAGGGATACCTGCTGTAGGGATTGCCAACATAGGGACAGAGTGTAACTATAATAGGTTTCCCCTAGAGGTATTGGCAGAGGTCGAGGAGGCCCCACCAATCTCGGAACTGGAAGTGTCTTCTGGTAAGTTCAGGACAGCTCAGCTCCAGGATCCTACCTTGGCCCGAGCACGAGAAAGGATGATTGAAATTAATGGGGTATCACACAAGTAGGTGCAGAGACAGTTTTTCCCCGCATGACTATCCACCGGGAGTTGTTATACAAGGTGGATAAAGTCCATGATGAGGTGGTGGAACAACTGGTGGTACCCCAATCTTACCGTCAGGCGGTGCTTGACATGGCTCTCACCCATATGCTAGGAGGGCTGTTGGGGGGAAAAAAAGACGCAGGAGCGCATCCTGCGCATTTTTGGGGGTCTGGGGTTTACTCGGAGGTCCAGAAGTACTGTGACATGTGTCCGGAGTGCCAACTATTCTCACCCACCAGGAACTTCCGGAGTCCATTGTTGCCTCTGCCCATCATAGAGGTACCGTTTGAGTGTATACCCATGGATCTGGTAGGCCCCATAGTGAAATCCCCCCATGGCCATCAACATACTTTGGTCATAGTGGACTACGCCACACGGTACACAGAGGTGATACCTCTCTGCCACACCTTGGCCAAATGAATAGCCTTACAGATTAGGGGACTCCTTTCATGTCCAAGGTGACCAATGAGCTATGTAAGCTGCTCCAGATTAAACATCTATGTTCGTCAGTGTACCACTCACAAACCAATGGGTTGGTGGAGAGTTTTAATAAGACCCTCAAAGCCATGCTCAAAAAGGTGGTCTCCAAGGATGGGAGGGATTGGGACATGTTATTGCTCTATCTAATGTTCATCATCCGTGAGGTACCACAGGTGTCCAAAGATTTTTCCCCATTTGAGTTGTTATATGGCAGGCATCTGAGGGGACTGCTCAATGTAGCTAAGCAGGAATGGGAACAGGAGCCCACTCTGCATCGAAGCGTAATTGAGCATGTGGCAAGCATGCAGGACCGAATTGCGGCAGTACAGCCATAGTAAAAGAGCATCTAATGGATGCCCAGGCTGCGCAGAGCCTCACGTACAATAAAAGAGCCATAGTCAGGACCTTTAAAGAAGGGGACTGGGAGTTGGTACTAGTGCCCACCCCAGAGAGTAAGCTCATGGCCAAGTGGCAAGAGCCTTATGAGGTACAGAGTAAGGTGGGGGAAGTGAATTATAGAGTGTACCAACCCGGAAAAAAGGAGACACAAGCAACTGTACCATGTAAACCTGCTAAAGGCCTGGAAGGACCGAGACTGTTTGGTCATGGAGGTGACTCTGGTCGTACCACCGGGAAATACCCTGGCACTTGCAGGGGGTCAGGATAAAATTAATGACGTGCTCACCAAACAGCAGCGACGGGAGGCTCAGGCACTGGTACAACAGAATACGGATGTATTCTCAGAGCTGCCGGGGTGGACCTCGGTGATCCAGTATGACATCGTCACTGTGATACAAATAAGACAAGTATGAGTGTGTGCCTGGGTTACGATAGGTATCCAGTTTTCAGAATAGGTGATTATGGAAGTCATGCTGCCCATATGCTACCATCTTAGAGCGTTATGCTATGATCATGAAAAGTTAACTTTGTGACAAGCAACATATGCTGAACTTTGAACAGTAACAAACAACCTTGAAGCATTGTGCTATTGTTAGAAGACATACCATTGGCAAACAAATCTTGGGTTGTAATCAGTAACAAACAACCTTAAAGCATTGTGCTATTGTTAGAAGACATGCCAGTGTCAAACAAATCTTGGGTTGTAATCAGTAACAAACAACCTTGAAGCATTGTGCATTGTTAGAAAACAATCCATTGCGCAATGGCAAGATACTGATGATTCGGCCTAAACATACTGCACAGATGTGATGGGGTAGGATGTGGAAGCTGTGTTTAAAAAAGGGGACCCTGTGTAAGCAAGGTAGGGACATTCCAGAAGGTATCGTGGACACACGGTTTCTTTGATGACAAGACCAGAGTATTTCCCTCTCGCTGACACTGTGGTCCCTCCAGTGGAGAAGTGCTGGTAATGTATTGATGCTTATTTCTCTATGTACTATAATTCATATTAATTGTATGATTCACATGAAATGAATTAACAAAGCAGGGCAATATTATATCTGCCATTCCATAATTCAGCAATATCCTAATGTAATCTTAATAAATTGTTACATTATTGTTTTACCATAAATCTGTATTCAGTGTGCCTAATTTGTATATTAGTGAGCGTTACGTAAGTAAGGGCATACCCGCCCTGTCACTTTGATGTGGTAAAACAGTCACCCAACCCCGGGTGAAGGTACAGATGAAACTGTACTGAGTGCCAGAAGCCCCAAGCCAAGCCATCGCGGCTGAAGTAAAACAAATGCTCCAATTAGGAGTCATTGAGGAATCTTGGAGGGAGTGGGCTAGCCCCATTGTGCTGATTCTAAAGCCAGACAGGTATTTACCTTTTTGTAATGACTTTAGAAAATTGAATGAGGTATCTAAGTTTTACCTCTATCCAATGCCCTGGGTGGACGAGCTAATTGAGAGACTGGGGGAGGCCCAGTAATTCACAACGCTCGATCTCACCAAAGGTTACTGGCAGGTCCTGTTAATGGCATCGGCAAAAGAAAAGACTGCGGTTATCACACCAGAGGGTCTCTACCAGTATGTTGTCTTGCCTTTTGGGTTACATGGTTACATGGGGCTTCGGTCACATACCAGAAGCTGATGGACATTGTGTTAGAGCAGGGGTCCTCAAACGTTTTAAACAGGGGGGCCAGTTCACTGTCCCTCAGACCATTGGAGGGCCGGAATATATATATATATATATATATATATATATATATAATTTTTTTTTTTTTTTTTTAAACTGAACAAATTCCTATGCACACATCATTGTTTCCTATGGATTCCAAATTGCTATTAGTAAAATACCAATATATATACAGTGCTGCAAAAACTATACCAGCAATAAAATTGCCCACACAGAGACATACAGACTGCACTGCCCATCAATGCAGTCTGATCAGTGGGCCACATGAAGTAGACAAGCAATGGCTCGAACAAGTGACTTCCTGGTTGAGAACCTGCTGAACCGTTGATTTTCCAGGTGATAACTTGAAATTCCTGTATGCAGGGCAGACACTCGAGGACGGAGCTCTTCGTCGGCATCTGGATCCACTAGTTCGAACGTATCGGGCCTGTCGATGTGGGGCATCGAACAGTACAAGGAAGCAGGGCCTGTGAACCATGTAGTGTCCTTAAGATGACTTGGAGCAACGGATCTAGTCGCATGGTCCACAGGATTGAGGTGAGTAGGCACATAGTGCCACTGATTAGGGCAGGTGGATCTTCTTATCCTCAATACCTGGTTGCTGACGTAGACATAAAAGCATCGCATTTCATTGCACATGTATCCTAGTACCACCTTGCTGTCGGTGTAGAACTCTGCATCTTTGGTCTCCAGATTCATCGCATCTGAGATAAGATCGGCGAACTAAACTGCGAGGACAGTCTGGGTATCAAGTGTTCACGGTGTGGTGCCAGTTTAGTTCGGCTCATCACAAACTTGATGTGGCTCTTTTCATTCATGTCTATGGTTTTGAAGTATGCTACTGCTGCGATTGCTTTGACTGATGCATCACAGAAGATACAAATTCTTTGTGTCTTCTGTAGATGGCACCCGAAGGTTGGTCCAAGGCCTCGAGAGAACTCCTCCACTCTTCCCACAGATCTGCTTTTTCTGATAGAAGTGGATCGTCCCAATCAGACGTGTCTTGGGTGAAGTCTCTTAGCATCACTTTTCCTTGGATAGTCACTGGAGCTACAAGTTCCAGGGGGCAGTATAGACTATTCACAAAAGAGAGAACTCCTCTGTGTGTGAAGGGTTTCTCGTCTTTACTGATCTGGAAGGTGAAGGCATCTGTCTTCAGATCCCAAAGCAATTCAAGGCTTCCCTGCATGGGAAGGGAGTAGATGCTTAGGTCTAGGTCCTTTAGATCACTGGAATAGTCTTGAGAGGGAAAGGCTTCCATCAACTCTCGGCTGTTGGAGGAAATCTTGTGTAACCTTAGGTTAGACTGTGCGAGCTTTTCTTGAGCCCTTTTTAGTACTGATTGCAGCTTTATTTGTCGGTGTGGACTTTAAACAGTCAACTATGTAGAAGTCCTTTTCTATGAAGAATCTGACGTCTGACCCATACTTTTCTTCGTTTTCTTCGCCCTCTTCGGTGGAATTTCGGAGGTCGTAGATGGCGACTGCTGGGGAAGGACTGTTCCCGAAGATGTGAAGATGTGCACCCTCATCCGGTATTCTGTGAAGTCTTTGTCCGGATTGTAGTCACGGTACAAGAAAAACCTCAAGTAGTTTCTGTGTTCCTCTTTGACGAGAAAACAGTGGAACATCTGTTGTATGTCAGCCATAAATGCCACCGCATCTCTGCGGAAAGAGAGTAGTACTTCCAGAAGTCTGTTGTTGAGGTCTGGACCCAACAGTAGGACATCATTCAATGACACATCTTCGCATTTGGCGCTTGAGTCGAATACCACTCGTATTTGACCTGGCTTCTTAGGATGGTATACGCCGAACATGGGCAGATACCAACACTCCTTTGAGGGCCGAAGTGCAAGTGCAATCTCTGCGTGGTTGTTCTGGAATATCTTCCCCATAAAGGTAAAGAACTGTTCCTTCGTCTCTGGTGACTTCTGAAGCATGTTCCTGAGGGAGATGAATCAGCTGTAGACCAGTTCCCTGTTGTTGGGTAGGCACCTTCTCTGAGGTCAAAATGGTAAAGGTGAGACCCAACGGTTCGATTCGTCTTTGACTATTTGTCTATCCATAATGTCCAAGAACATCCTATCCTCTATGGACATCGCTACCTTGTCGTCTTCCTTTGTCCTGTGGAAGACCGTACATCCCATGTGATCTTGTTCACCTTCACAGGCATGGTCTTCATTGGTAGGTAGAGAATTGGCAAGGTAGGGGAGTGCTGTTTGGCAATTAATTTACCAGCAGACTATTGTGACATGGCCAGAAGAGAGATGGACGTCCATTTTCCAGTGTGTTGGTAAGCATACTGTTGACTGAGGCCGGCTTATGTGCTCCTCCTAGACAGACGTCTCCTATAATGACCCATCCAAGGTCGAGCCTTTGCGCGTATGGAGCGTTCCGGGAGCCGTTTATACATTCTCTAGTCTTGTGGACTCGTAGTATATCTCTTCCCCGTAGTAGATCCATTGGGGCCTCTGGATCCAACTCAGGTATCAGGTTGGCTATACACTTCAGAAGGGGGTGATGTGTCACCACTTCCGGTGAAGGTATCTCTGACCTGTTGTCCGGAATCTGGTTGCACTCTAGGATGGTTGGTAGCGATGGCCATCTATGGACTCCATCTTGAATCCGGTTGCTTTCCTCCCCGCCATCTCATCGGTTCCTGAACATGTCCTCAGGGTGTAGGGAGAACCAGGGCCTACAATGCTGAAGTTGTCAAAGAAGATGGACCTGTTACTTTGATCATCCAGGATTACATATATCTTGAGGGCTTTGTCCTTGTGGCCTGCAGGATAGACTCGTACAAAGCAGATTTTTGAGCAGGACCTTCCTTCTGTGAGTCCCTTATAGATCTCTGTACATTTAGAGCTGACCTCAGGGGTGTCTTCGTCAGTGACCTTCTGCTTCCCATCGTGCTCCTCTGCTTGCAACAACACTCATGGAGGTGATCCAGGGTGCAAGGCTGTATTGTGATCCGTGCTGCTGCATTCTGCACATTTCACACTGGCTTCCCAGTTCCTGGCGAAGTGAGAGGTTGTGGCACTACATTTGAAGCAGATGTTGTTCTCCTTGAGGAAACCTTTTCAATCCTCCAAAGACTTCTCCTTGAAGGCTCTGCATTTTAGTAGAGAACGTGATTTCTTGTGTAGAGGACACTGTTTACTGACATCCTGAGGCTTGTTCTCATCTGGAGGGGGTTTATTCACATTGTGAGGAGGGCCTGTGGAAACCAAGTTAGTTTTGTGGACTGCCACTGATGTCCTACTGGGTTTGACACCGGGGGCAGTGGAACGTGACAGAGTGAAGTCAAAACTAGGGTCATTTCTGATCTTAGCTTGTTGGGTGACAAAATCTACAAAAACAGTGAAAGGAGGGAATGATACATCATGATTTTGTTTATACCGTGAACCACATGTAACCCACTTTTCTTGTAGGTTGTAAGGAAGTTTTTGTATTATCGGATTGACACCCCTAGCGGTGTCTAAGAATGCCAATCCGGGCAAATCTTTCTCCTGGGCAACCTGTAACTCTATCAATAAATCACTCAATTACAGTTAGGTCCATATATATTTGGAGAGAGACAACATTTTTCTAATTTTGGTTCTAGACATTACCACAATGAATTTTAAACAAAACAATTCAGATGCAGTTGAAGTTCAGACTTTCAGCTTTTATTTGAGGGTATCCACATTAAAATTAGATGAAGGGTTTAGTAGTTTCAGCTCCTTAACATGTGCCACCCTGTTTTTAAAGGGACCAAAAGTAATTGGACAGATTAAATAATTGTAAATAAAAGCTTTTGATAACCTTTAGGTCCTATCTTAGGAAAATCATCAATTCTTTTATATAAAGCATTCTCTCTGACTTCTACTGTCCCATAGCATTCATCAAGTCTTTCCCACACTTTACGTAGACCTGTGCGTGGATGCTTTATATTAATGTCTCCTAGTCTTTTGGCATGCTCGACCGACTCACTTCCGAGCCACTTTACCAGGAGATCTAACTCCTCACTACAAGAAAGGTCCAGACCATGAATGGTGTTCCGGAACGAGGCTCGCCATGACTTATAGTTCTCGAGACATTGTGAGTTTAGCTGCATACTGCTGAGTATATTGGCGGGAAACTGAGTCTACACTGCATGCAGAATTATTAGGCAAGTTGTATTTGAGAGGATTTTTTTTATTATTGAACAACAGCTATGTTCTCAATCAACCCAAAAGACTCATAAATATCAAAGCTTAATAATTTTGGAAGTTGGAGTGGGTTTTTTTTTTAGATTTGGCTATCTTAGGAGGCTATCTGTTTTTTTAAGGAAACTATTACTGTGCAGAATTATTAGACAACTTAATAAAAACCAAATATATACCCATCTCACTTGTTTATTTTCACCAGGTAAACCAATATAACAACATAAATTTAGAAATAAACATTTCTGACATTCAAAAACAAAAAAACAAAAAATCAGTGACCAATATAGCCACCTTTCTTTACGATGACACTCAAAAGCCTTCCATCCATAGATTCTGTCAGTTGCTTGATCTGTTTACGATCAACATTGCGTGCAGCATCCACCACAGCCTCCCAGACACTGTTCCGAGAGGTGTACTGTTTTCCCTCCCTGTAGATCTCACATTTTATGAGGGACCACAGGTTCTCTATGGGGTTCAGATCAGGTGAACAAGGGCGCCATGTCATTATTTTTTCTTCTTTTAGACCTTTACTAGGCAGCCACGCTGTGGAGTATTTGGATGCATGTGATGGAGCATTGTCCTGCATGAAAATCATGTTTTTCTTGAACGATACCGACTTCTTCCTGTACCACTGCTTGAAGAAGGTGTCTTCCAGAAACTGGCAGTAGGTCTGGGAGTTGAGCTTTACTCCATCCTCAACCCGAAAAGGTCCCACAAGTTCATCTTTGATGATACCAGCCCATACCAGTACCCCACCTCCACCTTTCTGGCGTCTGAGTCGGAGTGGAGCTCTCTGCCCTTTACTGATCCAGCCTCGGGCCCATCCATCTGGCCCATCAAGAGTCATTCTCTTTTCATCAGTCCATAAAACCTTAGAAAAATCAATCTTAAGATACAGTATTTCTTGTCCCAGTCATGACGTTTTATCTTATGTAACTTGTTCAAAGGTGGTCATTTTTCAGCCTTCCTTACCTTGGCCATGTCCCTGAGTGTGTCACACCTTGTGCTTTTTGATACTCCAGTAACGTTGCAGCTCTGAAATATGGCAAAACTGGTGGCAAATGGCATGTTGGCAGCTCAACGCTTGATTTTCCTCAATTGATGGTCAGTTATTTTGCGCCTTTTTTTATCATAGTAACATAGTAACATAGTTATTAAGGTTGAAGGAAGACTTTAAGTCCATCTAGTTTAACCCATATCCTATCCTAACTTGCCCTAACATGTTGATCCAGAGGAAGGCAAATAGTAAGCTTCACATTGGGGAAAAAAATTCCTTCCCGACTCTACATACTAGCTCCCTGGATCAGACTAGCTCCCTGGATCAACGCAATATTAAGGAAACTAGCATATATAACCTGTAAAATTATACTTTTCAAGAAAGGCATCCAGTCCCTTCTTAAATTTTAGTAGGGAATCACTCATTACAACATCATATGGCAGAGAGTTCCATAGTCTCACTGCTCTTACAGTAAAGAATCCGCGTCTGTGAGTATGCTTAAACCTTCTTTCCTCCAGACGTAGAGGATGCCCCCTTGTCCCCGTCACAGGTCTAAGAGTAAAAAAATAATTAGAAAGGTCTTTGTACTGTCCACGCATATATTAATACATTGTAATAAGATCACCCCTAAGCCTTCGATTTTCCAGACTAAATAACCCCAAGTGTAATAACCGGTCTGTGCGCATCATGATGCGCGGTCTGTGCTGACTGCGGGGGGCCTATGCCAGCTGTCGGGGGCCTGTACAGGCCTGCCGGGGGCCTGTGCCGGCTGTCGGGGGTCTGTACGGGCCTGCCGGGGGCTGGTGCCGGCTGCCGGGGGTCTGTACGGGCCTGCCGGGGGCTTGTGCCGGCTGTCGGGGGTCTGTACGGGCCTGCCACTTTATTAGGTACACCATGCTAGTAACGGGTTGGACCCCCTTTTGCCTTCAGAACTGCCTCAATTCTTCGTGGCAGAGATTCAACAAGGTGCTGGAAGCATTCCTCAGAGATTTTGGACCATATTGACATGATGGCATCACACAGTTGGCGCAGATTTGTCGGCTGGACATCCCTGATGCGAATCTCCCGTTCCACCACATCCCAAAGATGCTCTATTGGATTGAGATCTGGTGACTGAGGAGGCCATTTGAGTACAGTGAACTCATTGTCATGTTCAAGAAACCAATCTGAGATGATTCCAGCTTTATGACATGGCGCATTATCCTGCTGAAAGTAGCCATCAGATGTTGGGTACATTGTGGTCATAAAGGGATGGACATGGTCAGCAACAATACTCAGGTAGGCTGTGGCGTTGCAATGATGCTCAATTGGTACCAAGGGGCCCAAAGAGTGCCAAGAAAAAATTCCCCACACCATGACACCACCACCACCAGCCTGAACCGTTGATACAAGGCAGGATGGATCCATGCTTTCATGTTGTTTACGCCAAATTCTGACCCTACCATCCGAATGTCGCAGCAGAAATCGAGACTCATCAGACCAGGCAACGTTTTTCCAATCTTCTACTGTCCAATTTCGATGAGCTTGTGCAAATTGTAGCCTCAGTTTCCTGTTCTTAGCTGAGAGGAGTGGTACCCAGTGTGGTCTTCTGCTGCTGTAGCCCATCTGCCTCAAAGTTCGACGCACTGTGCGTTCAGAGATGCTCTTCTGCCTACCTTGGTTGTAATGGGTGGCAATTTGAGTCACTGTTGCCTTTCTATCAGCTCGAACCAGTCTGCCCATTCTCCTCTGACCTCTGGCATCAACAAGGCATTTCCGGCCACAGAACTGCCGCTCACTGGATTTTTTTTCTTTTTCGGACCATTCTCTGTAAACCCTAGAGATGGTTGTGCGTGAAAATCCCAGTAGATCAGCAGTTTCTGAAATACTCAGACCAGCCCTTCTGGCACCAACAATCATGCCACGTTCAAAGGCACTCAAATCACCTTTCTTCCCCATACTGATGCTCGGTTTGAACTGCAGGAGATTGTCTTGACCATGTCTACATGCCTAAATGCACTGAGTTGCCGCCATGTGATTGGCTGATTAGAAATTAAGTCTTAACACACAGTTGGACAGGTGTACCTAATAAAGTGGCCAGTGAGTGTATATACTACATTCATACAACATACATACAACATGCTACAGACATACAACATACATACAACATACATTCATACAATACATACATGCTACATACATACTACATACAATACATTCATACATTCATACAATACATACATATAGACATACAGTACATATAACATAGAATACATACTCACCAATACTTGTCACATTGTTCCCCAAAGCCAGTATCATCTATGAAAAAATATGAAAATAACAAACAAGCCATATACTCCCTGATCCGCAGAAATCCACGTGTCCCACGCCGATTTCCCGTGGAGAACAGCAGCATCAGCTGATGCGACCGCTCTCTACGGGGCAGGAATCCATTGACGGGAGGTAGGTATCCTTCCGCACTGTATTCCTCCGCCACTGTAAAAAAATAGTGCGTGGGAACTTTTTCACACAGCAATGCCAAAAGTGAGACTAGGGACTATTTTTTTTACAGTGGCGGAGGAATACAGTGTGGAAGGATACCTACCTCCCGTCATTGGATTCCTGGAGCCCCGTAGAGCGCGGTCGCATCAGCTGATGATGCTGTTCTCTATGGGAAATCGGCATGGGACACTCATGGATTTCTGCGAATCAGGGAGTATATGGCTTGTTTGTTATTTTCATATTTTTTCATAGATAACACTGGCTTCGGGGAACAATGTGACAAGTATTGGTAAGTATGTACTCTATGTTATATGTATTGTATGTCTATATGTATGTATTGTTTGAATGTATTGTATGTAGTGTGTATGTAGTATGTAAGTATTGTATGAATGTATGTATGTTGTATGTAGTATGTATGTTGTATGTATGTTGTATGTCTGTAGCATGTTGTATGTATGTTGTATGTATGTAGTATGTATGTATGTTGTATGAATGTAGTATGTATGTATTGTATGAATGTATGTTGTATGTAGTATGTATGTAGTATGTCTGTAGCATGTTGTATGTATGTAGTATGTACTATGTATGTATGTTGTATGAATGTAATATATATGTATTGTATGAATGTATGTTGTATGTAGCATGTATGTAGTATGTATGTTGTATGTCTGTAGCATTTTGTATGTATGTTGTATGTATGTAGTATGTATGTATGTTGTATGAATGTAGTATGTATGTTTGTTGTATGAATGTAGTATATATGTAGTATGAATGTAGTATGTTGTATGTCTGTAGCATGTTGTATGTATGTAGTAAATATGTAGTATGTATGTATGCTGTATGAATGTAGTATATATGTAGTATGTATGTATGTATGCTGTATGAATGTAGTATATATGTAGTATGTATGTAATATGTATGTAGTATGTATTGTAAGGATTCGACTCGCTTAGGTGCAGTGGGAGACAAACATGAGGCACGTTCCTTTAAAATTTCACAGGGTTTATTACTCCATAAACCAGAGACAGCACATAAACAGTCCTTAGCTGGGCTGTGTTCCCTCAGGTCCTGTGCACAGAGGCCAGGGCAATGTCCCGAGCAACGCTCTATCTGCAGCCGCAGACACAGGAAGGCTTCTCCTTCCTTGGAACCCAGATCACTTTCTGTAGTGTCCCACCTGGACACATGGAAGTCTGTCCACACTCTGACAGACTCCCTCACAGTCTCTCTCACGTGCTAAACACCTTAATTACATAGCCCTGTAACCACACCCATAGGTGAGGTATGGATCACATGAGCTGGTCACATGGTCAGGACTTCACCACAGGTCCTGAACATACACATATCTTCAGGCAAAACGGAGTACAGTCCGCACCCAGTGCACTAAATGACATCTTTAGTGCTCATGTACACTATAGGCAAAATACTCCGGGTTGCATCGCAGGGAGCATCCCTCCATGTGACATATCTCCCATTAACCACGCGATCACCTGTCACACCACAGTATGTATGTTGTATGAATGTAGTATATATGTAGTATGAATGTAGTATGTATGTTGCATGTATGTTGTATGAATGTAGTATATATGTAGTATGTATGTAGTATGTGTATATATATATATATTTTTTTTTTTTTTTTTTACATTCAACACATTAGCCGGATGATGGGACTACTACTGTCCAATCATTGGCTAATGTGTCAATCACTGTCATTGCAGCAGGCATCGCCCGATGGGACTTGTAGTCCCATCGGACGATGCCTGCACACACACAAGACCCCCAGCAGGCCCGCACAGACTCTCGGCAGCTGGCACAAGCCCCCAGCAGGCCCGTACTGACCCCTGGCAGCCGGCGCAAGCCCCCGGCAGGCCCGTACAGACCCCCGCCAGCCAGCACAAGCCCCCGGCAGGCCCGTACAGACCCCCGGCAGCCGGCACAAGCCCCCGGCAGGCCCATACAGACCCCTGCCAGCCGGCACAAGCCCCTGGCAGGCCCGTACAGACCCCTGTCAGCCGGCACAAGCCCCCGGCAGGCCCGTACAGACCCCCGGCAGCCGGCACAAGCCCCCGGCAGGCCCGTACAGACCCTCGGCAGCCGACACAAGCCCCCGGCAGGCCCGTACAGACCCCCGGCAGCCGGCACAAGCCCCCGGCAGGCCCGTACAGACCCCTGGCAGGCCCGCACAGACCCCCCCGCACACACAGACACGCACAGTGTCCACCCACGCACCGCCCACACCTCCCACCCTCCCGAACTGGATGTGCAAGTAAAGAAAGGGTTTTTTTAATTCCGATATTTCTGTCCCATTGACTTGAATGGGACTTCCGGTATCGGAATTGGTGATACCGATACTTTTTTTTGTATCTTGCCGATCCAATCCGATCCGATATTTCTCTATATCGGATGGTATCGCTCAACACTATTTATCACCCCCCACCCAGATACCTTTTATAAATACCGGAGGTCGCAATTGGGTGTCGTAGCTGCTTTTGTTCTGACCAAGCGTCAGCTGTCCAGATCACCAGTGAGTCCGAATTGTGAGGTTTTTCGCCCTTTCTGTTGCAAGCGCTTGGAGACAAAGAGACTTCAACACACAAGCCGTGGTCAAATTACTTTATCTGATGTAATGAAATATAAAACATGTTTTTATACCATTTACAACAATATGTGACTCTATGGAGCTCATTTGGCCCCCACCATCACCTCAGGGCCGTACGTACCTTGTTTACAATATACCCAGAACACGTTGTTGAGAACAAATATGATAACAAGTATAGTTTCCTTGAAGACAGAGACTACTAGTCTACATAAGAATAATTCTAGCAATAATAAGGCAAAAGGCAATTGAAGTCTTAAAGGTAATTAAAGGGATATAAAAGCAAACCATTAACTCTTCTATATCAATTTCCCCCTTTTGTAAATGGTATAACCTTTGCCACAGGGTCAGCTGATGTCCACAAAGGAGCTACTGTCTCATGGGTCTAGTACCCATAAGGGGGCTTCCTACCTGCTTCACCCATCCACCCTCAGTGTGGACACTCACTTTCCCCATCAGCAATGGCCACCTGGGGTCTATGATACACTACAGAAGGTTCAGCCTTAGATTCTTTTTTTCACACATACATTATTCAGTAGCTTAAGTAATACATATATTAGCGCTTTTACAGCTACATAAAATAATAAGCAAAACAACAAAATTTGCATACAAGTCTATATAATGCCAAAAAAAATCCATCCTGCAAGGCCATTAACCCAATTTGCTGGATTTAGGAAAGAGAATGCGTTACCCCACCAGGAGTCTTTGTTTGCACTGTGTTGCTTTAACCATTGGTCTCTGAGTTCACCTATTTTGTCTATACTGGCCCTGATCTGGAGATTGCCAGCAGGGTCGATATAATTACAACAGGTGGGACCAATTATCTGATACATTCCTCCTTCTTTTGCTGTCAGGTAATCTAGTACTATAGTATGTTGGTTAGTAACTACGATTAATTGTCTCTGTATTGTATTAGTTTCATTAAGAACTTCAAGAATCTGGAAAATCTGATTGTCCAGGTAGTCGGTAGCTTCCACTAATTTATCCCACAGTTGTGTTATGAAGGGGTATATTAGCATACTACTGAATATTTTATTTGTTATCCCCATTTCTACTAGATGCGGCCTACCATTTGGCTTATTGTCTGCAGCCCTTCTATACGAGGTATGAATTGGAACTGCTGCAGTGTCTATTTTACTATGAGGAACTATGAAAGTGGCTGGTGTCAGTTTAGCAAGAGTGCAGACCCCTCTTATGTCCGGGCTCACCCACCTGTAGGCACGATGTCCGCAAACCAAGAATACTCAGTCAGGGAGAACACAAACGTGACCAGGGGTCTGTATACATTGGTATAAACTCAAAAGTCCTGACCTACTGTAGGCTTATGGGCACACCAAGTATTATTCATTTGTTTTCCACTTACACCAGATGTACATTTACCCCTTTCTTTCCTTATTATTTTACTCGTAGATGATTTACAGCCTTCAACACCATCTTGGTACACCGTATCATTAACCTGTGTTTGATCGCGAGTGTATATGCGGAAGCAATTATTGTCCTCACCACAGGTATTTGCTCCAGTGTGTTGAAGACTGAACTACAGTCCATCATTGGGAATAGGGTCTGAGTGAGGGATTTCAGTCCTCCTCTTGGCGACCATATTACCGACATCTGAGTCATATTCCCACCACCACATTTGTACCTTAGGCCGCGTTATGAAACCAGGGATTAGCGGCCCATTCGACTATAGCCAATGAGGCAGATATATCACGGGGCACACCTAGATTGAGTCCAAGTCTCATTGTGTATGCAGTGTGGGGTTAATACCTCCCATGGCTCCAGAGGTAAGGCTAAGTACGGCATAGTCCTCGCAGATACAGGGCTGTGTGTACAGATCCAACAGTCCTTCGGTTTCTGTCCTTCCATGTCCTTTATAAGAAGAGCATGATGCCGAATAAGTTTGTTGTCCCAATCAGCATTTAAGAGGTTGTCCTGTGTCTCTGTAGAGTGCAGTATTCCTGTCACTGCCAGCAAGGTGATGAGGAGTACAGTCATTCTGCTGTTGACAGGACCTTCTTGCAGTGACTGGCGTGGATCCAGGTGGGCTTTCCCTCAAGTTTTACTGAAGTGGATGTGGTCAGCTGGACTTGGAAGGGGCCGTCAAATCGTGGGTCCAGGCTCCTTCTCACGTGTCTGCGTATAACCACCCAATCACCTAGATTCAGCTGATGCACATCTGCACTGGCGTTAGGATCTGGAATGGATGAGAACACATGTTTATGCACCACATTAAGTCTTTCCTGCAAGGCCTGGACGTAGGCTGTCATAGCACCGTGTTGCATTTGTAGCACCTGTGGGAAGTACAGACCAGTCTTTGGTGCACTACCAACAGGACTTCAAAAGGAGACAAGCCTGTGTTTCTATTTGGAGTGTGTCTGACTGAAAAGAGTGCAAGAGGCAAGCACTCCACCCAGCTCTTTCCTGTGTCTGCCATGGCCTTTTGAATTTTCAGTTTAAGTGTCCCATTTAGTCTTTCCACTTTCCCACTACTTTGTGGACTATATGGTGTATGAAATGTTTGCTGTACACCCGGGGCCTGCATGACTTCCCTCATTATTTCTCTCGTGAAGTGTGTACCCCTATCTGTTTCTGTGGCTTCTGGGACACCATACCTGCAGATCAGTTCTTTCATCAGTTTGTCTGTAGTCATTTTAGCATTTGCACATTTTACCGGATAGGCTTCCGGCCAACCAGAGAAGAGATCTACACATACTAGGATATTTGCATACACTCCTACCTTGGTAGCTGTATGTCGTCAATCTGCAGTCTCTGAAACGGGTAGAGAGGCCTAGATGTCGCTTTCTTAGGGACTTTTACTGTTTTACCTGGGTTGTGCTGTGCACAGATGAGGCATGATTGTACAAGTTTCGCGGCTGCCTAACTGAAACCAGGAGCGATCCAGAAGGCATCTACCATGGCACACATGTGACTTTTTGAGGTGTGAGTGGGGCCATGTGCTGCTTGCGCCATGATTGGGAACAGGGACTTTAATGGGCACAATTTATCCTTATTCTCCCATACTCCATTTGAGTTCAGCTCAGCTCCCAGTCTCCCCCGGTGTACCTTCTCTGTTTGGGCAGCCTTTTGCCGGAGGGATTTCAGGACATCTAGACCCAATGTGGCTGGAATACGCTGACACCCTGCCACCGTCCACTGCTCTCTCTAGGCCGCCTTGTGCTACTTTAGCAGCCTCGTTCACCCTTCTGTTGCCCTCTACCTCCACGGAGTCACCTTTGTGTGTGCTTTTACCTTGACAATGCCAACCTGGACTGGTAACATCAATGCCTCCATCAATTGTTTCACCAGCTCTGCATTTTTAATGGGCTTCGAATCTGTGAAAATATTAGCGACTTTTCCTGCAGCGGCTCTACATGCCTCAGTGAGTGCCTTCAACTCTGCCTCCTGCGCCGACATGTGCGGAGAGAGTGGTTCCGCTCGGATTACCTCATGTGAGGATACTACTGCATATCCAGTGTAGAATCGTCCATCCTGGTGGTATCTGGGGCCATCTACAAAAAAGAAACTCCAAGTCTGCATTAGGAACAGGTTTTTAATGAACGTGTGCAAACCCAACTGTCTCCTGACTCATCAGTTCTATGCAGACATGTTCATGTGTCATGTCAAGGTATCCTTCCTCACTCACTAATACGGTCACCAATTCCCCCTTTTCTGAATCCACAGGCAATTAGTAGAGCGCATTCAAGTCAGAGCTGTCTAGCCATAGACAGATGTTTTGGTTGAACTTGTACGAGTATGGCATGGATGTCATGTGGGGAATAGATTGTCAAAAGAAACGTCAGTGTGATCTCACATGCCTTTCCTAGTAGTAGTGCAGCTGCTCCTACCGCACAGACACAATCAACTGTATTTTGTGTGAGGTCCCAGGTCTGATGACAAGCAGTCATAAAGTGGTTGGAATATTTGTGAAGCGGACCTTATCCAAGGCCTACTGTAGGTCACTAAACCTAGGAAAGTGCATAGATGCTGATGTGACCTGTGTAGAGGGCGATCTTGAATTGCTTGTTTCCTGTCAGGTGTCTGGTACCTTCGGCAATAAAATGTCCCACAAATGTCACCTTTTGTTTGTAATACTGTAATTTGTCACGTGAGACCTTGCAACCCTTAGGGTCATCCACGTACTGTAATAGTACAATCAGCGGATGAGGTGATTGCCACTACTCAAGGATCCATGCCATTGCTGCTGAATAGATGGCAGGGGATTTCTTTCCCCCTTTGTGGGAGGACTGTCCAACAATATTGTTCACCTTTATGAGTAAAGGAGAAAGATACTGACAGTCTGGGTGCAGGGGTACAGAGAAGAATGCACCTGCTAAATCAATGACTGTGAAACATGTTGACATCATTGGGATCTGTGACAGTATTGTGTGTGTGTTAGGGACGATTGAGGTCACACTCACTGTATCATCATTAATAGCCCTTAAGTCATGAACCTTTCTGTAAGTGTCAGCAAACCCTTGAGTCCTTTTTTTTTTCCTAATGGGATACAAAGTGGTGTCACAGGGGGAAGATCTTTGCAGTCCAGGGGGGGTTTCTTTGCACCAGAACCCCTGCCTTAACATACTCTCTAATATCTCTGCTCGGGGCAATTGATTTGGCTAGTCTCAAGGGGTATTGCTTTAAACAAGGAGGAGTGGTTCCTTCTTTCATTTTAATCATGACAGGGGGAATGGGCAGCCGACCCACATCAGTTTTTCCCCTTGCCCAAACAGTGTCTGGCACCTGTCCCATTTCCTCATACTCAGGCATTTTGTTGTCAGGTGTTAGTTTCACCGCTTTTGTCATATACACCATTGCCGCAATCTTACACAAATGTTTATCTGAGAGGGGATTTGTGACTGTAATACCCTCAGGAGAGTACTTTATGGTGGCCTGGATCGCACTCAGCACATCCGCTCCCAGTAAATTCATAGGGGTATTGTCACTAACAATAAGTTTTGTAAGTACCACAATTCCAGCACCTCACTGTTTCTAGGTCCTTAGGTCCCTTATTACGTCTCCACTTTTTTCCTTGTGCTCCAGCATACATGACAGGTCGTCTTATTGTCCTTGTTTGCTCAACTTCTTTAGGTTCCTTAAGGAGGTCTTTTCGGATCTACTTATCTCCATTCAGGTCTGGCTGTCTGTACTGCGTCTCGTAAGTCTTTGTTCATACCGTCAATGAATGCATTCACCAGTATTCTAACATCAAGTGGGTTTATGCAAATGTACCCCATGTCTGCCCATTTCAGCTGTAACTGTCCAAAGTACATCTCTACCCTCTCTCCTTTTTGCTGTGTCACATTAGTCAGGAGTACGGACTGCTCTGATTGTTCCACTGTAGCCCATTGTCTTAGTGACTCACAGTACGTTTCCCCAGACCGTGCAGATTTATCATCCATGCCCCAAGCCTGATTCTTTGTCACATCTGTGTGTGTCTTAATTATATGTCCTAGTGCATCACCTGCCTTTAAACTCACCAACCTCTCTAGGTCTGCCCAGGTACACTTATATGTCTGCTGTACTTCCTTTATGTGTCTGTAAAACGGGAATGGTTGGTCTTCAGGGTCAGGCAGCTGCTTCAGCAAAGCTAGCTGGTCAGAGGGGCTCCAGGGATAATACACCTGCATCTTTCTTATTCTAGTCACACTTCTAGGTCCTGATGGGGTTGGTCGTCTGATGTCTACTGTCAGCTTACTCCTCAAAGGTCAATGTCCCCACTACCCACTATCCACACTATTATGTCAGCTTCTTATAATCTTGTCTGGACAGGATCTAGTGCAACTCGCTTAGGTCAGTAGCACAGGTCACACAAGTAGCTATTCAGTCTGGGTTTGTCTGAGTCTGATCACAGTGTTTACAAGTCCATATGTTTTGTCTGGGTCTCTGGTTACACTTTGTCAATCAAAACATTCATAATACACCTTCCACACTGCTGCACATTCATTCTCAAGCATCATTTATTCACTTGCTATTTTCTTCCCTTGTCTGTGCCTTTTTGTACACCCAAACATTCACACTCTGGTATTTTTGCCTTTTTTTAAATATTGGTCCAACCTGTTTTACTGCATCCTTTCTTCTCTGTCTTTTACAATTTGCATAGCTGTCTTGGATCTCATTGGGGGCACCGACTGTACACAGAAAAAGTTGCCATGGCTTCAACCTTTTTCTGCCGACAGCTCACCTTTCTTCTGAAATGCCCTCCCAGTGTGCCTGGACCTCTGTCTTACAGGCCACACTTAGCAAGTCAGAGAGAGCCTGCCAAGGTGTAGCGGGAAGGCTCCTTGCCTCTCACCCGGTAGACCTACAGGATGTAACGGGAAGCCTCTCTGCCTCTCACCCGCTAGATCAGCTGACTAGATAGGAATAGGCCTTTTTCCTTCTAGCCCAGCTCCATGGATTGTGGGAAGGCTACTTCAACTTAGACAGCTCACCTTTCTTCTGAAATGCCCTTCTGTGTGTCTGGACCTCTGTCTTACAGCCCACACATAGCAAGTCAGAGTGAGCCTGCCAAGGTATATCCAGAGGGCTCCTCGCCCTCGCCTCTCACCCACAACAAAAAACCCGCTGACTAAAGTAAGAAGGCCCAGGTGTGATAGGCCTCTGACCTACTTTATCAGCCGTACAGTCGGCTACCTCCTCTGTTGATACACAATTTGCTATACAAATCAATCACACAACTAGAAGCAGGTTCAAACACATTAATGACCAAACAATCACTTACAATGACCAAACAATCACTTATAATGACCAAACAATCACTTACAATTCCCTTCTAAATTAGGCACCATATTTTACTTTTAACTTCCAACTTCAATTAAGTACTGTTGCTTTAAAATGCACAAATCTTTCAGCACGTACCTTACGGATAGAATTACAGACAATTTTGAGCACAGCTCACACTCAGCAGAGATAAGAGCGAAGGGAGAAGAAAAACTGCGCAGCGCCATCCTTCCCCCCTCCCATCAGCATTCCGTAGTTCTTTAGACTTATCAAAATCAATTTCTACAAAGAAAAACTCAAAATCACGGGATTTAACAGATAACTGTATAATGAGATTAACCATGCCTTGCCCTTTTTCTGGCCAAATGCATTCAGGAAACTTTACAATGTAATGCCACATATAACACAAGCTATATCATTACTCAATTAATTCAGTCTCAGATGTAGATTTGAAATATCTATAACGCATCTGTCCGGGATTCCACCACAACTAGAAAGGTAACAAATCTCTTGACACAAAAATGATGTGTGATGATTCATTTATATGTGCTCATTCACGGATTTTTTTATACTCAATTACTCATCTCTCATCTTATTCAGAGGTTCTCATAGATATATGTACAAGGATTCACACAGCCTGACTATCTTGCACTTTGGATTTGATTGACACTTTAACCTACAGCAGTGTCCACTGACACTCCGAGAACACCAAAGCCCACTTCTTACACAAGAAACATTGAAAACCAGAGCAACCAAAAACCACAGCCTTATACAAATTTACTGGCAATCCAAAATAACCACTGCACAGAGTCTATCCCAGACTTTGTGCTACACAGTACACCAGTACACAACCAGTTAGTATATTAGTATATTGCCAGAACAGTTTAACAGATAATACAGATGACAATTATTATCTTATTACTCTATTATTCAACTATCATACAGACATACTCACCACTCACTGGTGATGTGGGTTCTTTTGAACCGTGCTGTTACAGTCTTACCCAGAGATATGTAGACATCCTTAGAAAGGTTGCAGATGCAGAATCAATGTAAGAATAAATGTTCTCTCCTGCTGCAGCCTGGATTCTGCATTTTCAACCTTCCAGGAAGCTCCCACATACGGATTCCGAATAGACTGGTTTCCACGGTCCCCGTCGGGCGCCAAAACTGTCGTAGCTGCTTTTGTTCTGACCAAGCGTCAGCTGTCCAGATCACCAGTGAGTCCGAATTGTGAGGTTTTTCGCCCTTTCTGTTGCAAGCGCTTGGAGACAAAGAGACTTCAACACACAAACCGTGGTCAAATCACTTTATCTGACGTAATGAAATATAAGACATGTTTTTATACCATTTACAACAATATGTGACTCTATGGAGCTCATTTGGCCCCCACCATCACCTCAGGGTCATACCTTGTTTACAATGAACCCAGAACACGTTGTTGAGAATAAATATGATAACAAGTATAGTTTCCTTGAAGACAGAGACTACTAGTCTACATAAGAATAATTCTAGCAATAATAAGGCAAAAGGCAATTGTAGTCTTAAAGGTAATTAAAGGGATATAAAAGCAAACCATTAACTCTTCTATATCATGGGTGACATTGATGCTCCCTCTAAGATTAGAAAAGGATGGTCCACTTTTAGGAAACATAATAAATGAATCTTGGAGGTAGACTCAAGTCAAAATAATGCATGGAGCTATATATGCATTTAATATCCATAAACCAGATCTTAATTCTGATAAATTTACTGCTTGTCCCAGATGTCAACTTTCAAAATCAGACTTATCCCTCGGATTGGGGTCATGCCCTTACATCATCCCTTTTTGGGACTCCGTATCAGGGCTGATATCGAAACTTTGGAGTAACATAAAACTGTTGACTCTAATGACAGCAATTCTACATTTTTGGGATGAATTGGAAATGGAGGATGGTAAAATAAAGAACTTTCCAAAACGTATGCATACTATTCTGATTCTGGCTAAGAAACTGATTCTTAAGAATTTCTGCTCCTCTGTTCTGTCGCTTTCTGATTTGTTGACCCAATTGCATTACAATCTTTTTATAGAACATGGTGACGCACTATTAAATAAGGAGACATTAGGCGGGAAATTTTTGCTGAAGTGGAAACAATTTATTGGTCAGTTCTGTAATAAAGTAATGACACAGAAAATCATTAGACCATTCACTTCGACAAAATGGTACTTAACAGAGAATCTTAAAAATAATCCGGGTTATCTCCAGATTGACTGAATGTTTAGAAGATGACCTGAATGTAGGAGCGAGACATAAAGGATAAAGTGGAGAGACTTCCCCCCTCCCCCTCCAAACTCCAAACCCCCCATATCTCCCTTCTTTTGTGTCTTTTTTCTCTATATATTAATTTTGTTACTATTTATTATAAGATGTCAGAAAACTTGTGATATGAAAACAATCCTACACCCTCGTGCAATAGACTATTTACAGCCTTCAACCTCTTTGTATAAATATAGCAACTGAGGGCCATTTCACTAATTGCTTTTTTTTCTTATACAGTAGAGACACAGCCATGTATAAAGGATATACTTTGAGGGTTGATGTTTTCTTGACTTTTGTTGCTTCTGTTATTATTATTAATGTTAAGTGAAAAATCCAATAAAAATTTACATTCAAAAGAAAAAAATTCCCATGTGAAAATGCTGGCAGCAGACGTCACAGTGCGTTGGACAACCAAGGAGTACAGGCGAGAGAGACAAAACTCAAATCCAGCAGTGGCAAGGAAACACTGGCAAAGTTCTGGGACAGTTTTCTCAGACCCTCCCATCGCTCTGGCCCAGAGTCGTGGGGTAATGTCACAAGGAATGGAATATTTGGAAATATGCTGAGGGAGTACCAACGTCCTCTGTGATTCCTCTGTGCATTTTAATTACTGGGTATCCAAGCTGAACACGTGGCATGAACTGACTCTCTACGCTTTGGAGCCCTGCGCTTTGGAGTCCTGCCCTGCCACTAGCGTTTTGTCAGAGCGGGTTTTTAGTGCCGCTGGTGGAATTATAACTAGTGTTGAGCGATACCACCCGATGCTGAAAAATATCGGATCGGAATGGATCGGCCGATCTAAAAAAAGTATCGGGTATCGCCGATTCCGATCCCGGAAGTCCCATTCAAGTCAATGGAACAGAAATATCGGAATAAAAAAAACCTTTTTTTCCCTGTAGGTTAATTCTACATGAAGAAAAACAACTAATAATAATGTAGAATGTATTGTGGGAGGTGTAGGAGACATTAAAGCCATAGAGGTTTAGCCCAATCAAATTAAATAGCAGTAATTTTTTTTTTTTTTAAAGACGTTCGTAGTTACAAAGATATTGACTATGTTAAAGTCTTTAATATTTTGTCAGATATGTATGTTTCACTAGTTCCATGCTCTTCACCTTCTTTTTTACTTCTCCCACACTTTCTCCTTCATCATCCTCAGCAGCATCTTTTTCATCAACTTCTTCTTCACCTTATTCATCTTCTTCTTCTTCTTCTTCTTCACCTTCTTCCTATTTGTTTTTTTTTACATTCTTCATATTCTTCTTATTCAACTATTCTTCTTCTTCATATTCTACTTCTTCATCTTCTTCCTATTCTTCTTCATCATATTCTTATTTGTGTCAGGCATTTCTGTAGTTGTAATCTATAAAATTTTGAAGATTACACCTTCCGTTCAGCCTGTCACAAAAGATTTACAACAGGATTTGTTCGCATTCAGTTTGGCCTGCAGCAGGCCTTTTCCAGGGGAACCACGAGGAGGAATGGACTCACCCCCATACACTGCTTAATCTTCTTCTGCTTATAAATTAGATAATATCATTTGCTCAGATTTTTAGTCTTATGCTTAATGTTCTTCTGCTTTTGGTTTTTATGCTTCTTGTTCTTCTGTCTCTTGTTGTTCTGCATCTTGGTAGTTGTCTTCATGTTCTTTGTCCTCTTGGTCATCTTCTTCAGGGTCATCTTTTAGGTATTCTTCTGTGTGGTCTTCAGGGTCGTCGTCTTTAGGGTCATTGTCAGGGAGATCCAGAGTGCGAATGAAAAACCATTTCCACAAGCTTGAACTTGGAAAAGTAGCAGAAGGTACAAGAAGGCTGAGGAACTGTCGAGAACCAGCTGACGGTACTGGAACCCGGATGGGTAGCAGGAGGAACAATAGCAAATGGAACTAGCGAGGACCAGCTGACGGTGCTGGAACCCGGAGGGGCAGCAGAAGGAACAAGAGCCAATGGCACAACTGTGGACCAGTTGACGGTGCTGGAACACGGTTACTAAGCAGGAGGTACCTGTGCTACAAAGCACTACCAAGGACCAGCAGACATTGCTGGAACTCGGATACCAAGAAGGAGGCACCTTGGCCAAAAGCTCTGCCGAGAACCAGCTGACGGTGCTGGAACCCGGATGGGTAGGAGAAGCTGCAAGAGCAAATGAAACTAGCGAGGACCACCTGACGGTGCTGGAACCCGGAGGGGCAGCAGAAGGAAGAAGAGCCAATGGGACAACCGTGGACCAGCTGACTGTGCTGGAACACGGTTACTAAGCAGGAGGTACCGGTGCTACAAAGCACTACCAAGGATCAGCAGACGTAGCTGGAACTTGGATACCGAGAAGGAGGCACCTAGGCCCAAGGCTCTGCCGAGAACCAGCTGACGGTGCTGGAACCCGGATGGGTAGCAGAAGGTACCCATAATCATCAATGTTGCAAGGCCGCGAGCAGGATGCAGTTACCGAATCCCACAGTCCAACAGGGGGTGCTTTTCCTATTGGCACTACGGAATCAGCCTTTAGTACCAGAACCCGCAGCCCACATAGGAAGCACCGAAACTGCAGGCACCATAGACTCGGCTAACCCAAGCGCAACAGGACAACATATTGGTGGCAAAGTGACGTTGACACTACCCAGAAACAGCAGGCATGCTGGAACCAGGCTGGGCAGGAGGGAGTACCCTGCCAAAGACACTGCTGAGAACCAGCTGACGGTGCTGGAACCCGGATGGGTAGCAGAAGAAACAAGAGCCAATGGCACAACTGTGGACCAGCTGACGGTGCTGGAACACTTGGAACACTGTTTCTAAGCAGGAGGTACCTGTGCTTTAAAGCACTACCAAGAACCTGCAGACGTTGCTGGAACTCGGACACCGAGAAGGAGGCACCTCGGCCAAAGGCTCTGCCGAGAAACAGCTGATGGTGCTGGAACCCGGCTGGGCAAGAGGGAGTACCCGTGCCAAAGACACTGCCGAGAACCAGCTGACAGTGCTGGAACCCGGATGGGTAGCAGAAGGAACAAGAGCCAATGGCACAACTGTGGACCAGCTGACAGTGCTGGAACACGGTTTCTAAGCAGGAGGTACCTGTGCGTTAAAGCACTACCAAGAACCAGCAGACGTTGCTGGAAGTCGGACACTGAGAAGGAGGCACCTCGGCCAAAGGCTCTGCCGAGAAACAGCTGACGGTGCTGGAACCCGCTGGGCAGGAGGGAGTACCCGTGCCAAAGACACTGCCGAGAACCAGCTGACGGTGCTGGAACCCTGATGGGTAGCAGAAGGTACCCATAATCAACAAAGTTGCAAGGCCGCCAGCAGGACGCAGTTACCGAATCCCACAGTCCAACAGGGGGTGCTTGTCCTATTGGCACTACGGAACCAGCCTTTAGTACCAGAAACCGCAGCCCACATAGGAAGCACCGAAACTGCAGGCACCATAGAATCATAGAATCATAGAGTTGGAAGGGACCTCCTGGGCCATCTGGTCCAACCCCCTGCTCAAAGGATTCACTAAATCATCCCAGTCAGATGTCTGTCCAGCCTCTGTTTGAAGACTTCCATTGAAGGAGAACTCACCACTTCTCGTGGCAGCTTGTTCCACTCATTGATCACTCTAACTGTCAAAAAGTTTTTTCTAATATCTAATCTGTGTCTCCTCCCTTTCAGTTTCATCCCATTGCTTCTAGTCTTTCCTTGTGCAAATGAGAATAAAGTTGATCCTTCTCCAATGTGACAGCCCTTTAGATATTTGTAGACGGCTATTAAGTCTCCTCTCAGTCTTCTCTTTTGCAAACTAAACAATCCCAAATCCTGCAACCTTTCCTCATAAGACAGGGTTTGCAGACCGGTCACCATTCTGGTTGCTAACCCGACCGCAACACGACAGGACAACGTATCGGTGGCAAAGTGACGTTGACACTACCCGGAAACAGCAGGCGTGCTGGAACCAGGCTGGGCAGGAGGGAGTACCCGTGCCAAAGACACTTCTGAGCAGCAACTGGCGATGTTGGAGCCCAGGGGTCAATCATGCAGCAGGATGAGGCCTACTTGGAGCGAGTTTTATATTGGTTGTACACAACTACTGATTGTAACCGTGCTCCACTTCGGCCTCTGGCTCTACTGTCTCTAGTATTTCCCCTGGCCTCCAACCCCGCCAGTTGCTGCTCTGAAGTGTCGTCTGCACAATCCACACTTGTTCCTGGGTTACAGGGGTTCAGTCACATCAGTTGATCCCATGATGTGTGTCCGGCAAGGTCTCCTGCTCTGTCCACATTCCCAATACTAGGAATGGGAATGGGGACAGAGCAGGAGACATTGCCGGACACATATCAGGGGATCAACTGACGTGACTGAGCCCCAGTAACACAGGAACAAGTGTGGATTGTGCAGACGAGACTTCAGAGCAGCGACTGGCGGGGTTGGAGGCCAGGGGATACACTAGAGACAGTATAACCAGAGGCCGAAGTGGACCACGGTTAAAAATCAGTGGTAGTGTGACGGTGTAGGCAGCAGGAGACTTTGCCATTCACACAGCAGGGGAGCAGCTGGCGTTACTGAACCCCACAGACACAGGAGCGAGTGTTTCTATCTGTGCGGATGGCACTTCCAAGCTACAACTGGCTGGGTTGGAGCCCAGGATCAATGCTCCGAGCAGGCTGAGGCCTACTTGGAGCAAGTAGAAAATAAGATGTTGCGTGATTTTGGAGGCAGCAGGAGACTTTGCCATCTGCACAGCAGGGGAACAGCTGGCGTTACTGAACCCCACAGACATAGGAGCGAGTGTTTCTATCTGTGCAGACGGCACTTCCAAGCTACAACTGGCTGTGTTGGAGCCCAGAATGAAGCATGCAGCAGGCGGAGGCCAACTTGCAGCTGGTGTTATAGAGGTTGTAGACTACTACTGATTGTAACCTTGCTCCACTATGGCCTCCAGCTCCACTGTCTCTAGTATTTCCCCTGGCCTCCAACCCCGCCAGTTACAGCTCTGAAGCGGCGTCTGCACAATCCACACTTGTTCCTGTGTTACTGTGGCTCAGTCACGTCAGTTGATCTCCTGATGTGTGTCTGGCAAGGTTTCCTGCTCAGTCCTCATTCACACTTCTAGCAATGGGAATGTGGACAGAGCAGGAGACATTGCCGGACACACATCAGGGTATCAACTGACGTGACTGAGCCCCAGTAACTCAGGAACAAGTGTGGATTGTGCAGACGCCACTTCAGAGCAGCAACTGGCGGGGTTGGAGGCCAGGGGAAAAACTAGAGACAGTGGAGCCAGAGGCCTAAGTGGAGCACAGTTAAAAATCAGTAGTAGTTTGAATGTGGATGGAGTAGGAGACTTTGCCGTCTACACAGCAGGGGAACAGCTGGCGTTTCTGAACCCCACTAACACAGGAGCTAGTGTGTTTTTCTCTGGGAAGACGACACTTCTGAACACCAACTGGCGTTGTTGGAGCCCAGGATGAGGCATGGAGCAGGCTGAGGCCTGATGTTGTTGGCATGTGGAGGCAGCAGGAGACTTTGCCGTCTACACAGCAGGGGAACAGCTGGCATTACTGAACCCCACTAACACAGGAGCTAGTGTGTTTTTCTCTGGGAAGACGACACTTCTGAACACCAACTGGCATTGTTGGAGCCCAGGTTGAGGCATGGAGCAGGCTGAGGCCTGATGTTTTGGGCATGTGGAGTCAGCAGGAGACATTGCCGTCTACACAGCTGGTGTTACTGGACGCCACTAACACAGGAGCTAGTGTGTTTTTCTCTGGGAAGACGACACTTCTGAACACCAACTGGCGTAGTTGGAGCCCAGGTTGAGGCATGGAGCAGGCTGAGGCCTGATGTTTTGGGCATGTGGAGTCAGCAGGAGACATTGCCGTCTACACAGCAGGGGAACAGCTGGAATTACTGAACCCCACTAACACAAGAGCTAGTGTGTTTTTCTCTGTGAAGACGGCACTTCTGAACACCAACTGGCGTTGTAGGAGCCCAGGATGAGGCATGGAGCAGGCTGAGGCCTGATGTTGTTGGCATGTGGAGGCAGCAGGAGACTTTGCCGTCTACACAGCAGGGGAACAGCTGACATTACTGAACCCCACTAATACAGGAGCTAGTGTGTTTTTCTCTGGGAAGACGACACTTCTGAACACCAACTGGCGTTGTTGGAGCCCAGGTTGAGACATGGAGTAGGCTGAGGCCTGATGTTTTGGGCATGTGGAGTCAGCAGGAGACATTGCCGTCTACACAGCAGGGGAACAGCTGGCGTTTCTGAACCCCACTAACACAGGAGCTAGTGTGTTTTTCTCTGGGAAGATGACACTTCTGAACACCAACTGGCGTTGTTGGAGCCCAGGATGAGGCATGGAGCAGGCTGAGGCCTGATGTTGTTGGCATGTGGAGGCAGCAGGAGACTTTGCCGTCTACACAGCAGGGGAACAGCTGGCGTTACTGAACACCACTAACACAGGAGCTAGTGTGTTTTTCTCTGGGAAGACGACACTTCTGAACACCAAATGGCATTGTTGGAGCCCAGGTTGAGGCATGGAGCAGGCTGAGGCCTGATGTTTTGGGCATGTGGAGTCAGCAGGAGACATTGCCGTCTACACAGCAGGGGAACAGCTGGCGTTACTGAACCCCACTAACACAGGAGCTAGTGTGTTTTTCTCTGGGAAGATGGCAACTCTGAACACCAACTGGCGTTGTTGGAGCCCAGGATGAGGCATGGAGCAGGCTGAAGCCTGATGTTGTTGGCATGTGGAGGCAGCAGGAGACTTTACCATCTACACAGCAGGGGAACAGCTGGCATTACTGAATCCCACTAACACAGGAGCTAGTGTGTTTTTCTCTGGGAAGATGACACTTCTGAACACCAACTGGCGTTGTTGGAGCCCAGGTTGAGGCATGGAGCAGGCTGAGGCCTGATGTTTTGGGCATGTGGAGTCAGCAGGAGACATTGCCGTCTACACAGCAGGGGAACAGCTGGCGTTACTGAACCCCACTAACACAGGAGCTAGTGTGTTTTTCTCTGGGAAGACGACACTTCTGAACACCAACTGGCGTTGTTGGAGCCCAGGCTGAGACATGGAGTAGGCTGAAGCCTGATGTTTTGGGCATGTGGAGTCAGCAGGAGACATTGCCGTCTACACAGCAGGGGAACAGCTGGCGTTTCTGAACCCCACTAACACAGGAGCTAGTGTGTTTTTCTCTGGGAAGATGACACTTCTGAACACCAACTGGCATTGTTGGAGCCCAGGATGAGGCATGGAGCAGGCTGAGGCCTGATGTTGTTGGCATGTGGAGGCAGCAGGAGACTGCCTTCTACACAGCAGGGGAACAGCTGGCGTTACTGAACACCACTAACACAGAAGCTAGTGTGTTTTTCTCTGGGAAGACGACACTTCTGAACACCAATTGGCATTGTTGGAGCCCAGGTTGAGGCATGGAGCAGGCTGAGGCCTGATGTTTTGGGCATGTGGAGTCAGCAGGAGACATTGCCGTCTACACAGCAGGGGAACAGCTGGCATCACTGAACCCCACTAACACAGGAGCTAGTGTGTTTTTCTCTGTGAAGATGGCACTTCTGAACACCAACTGGCGTTGTTGGAGCCCAGGATGAGGCATGGAGCAGGCTGAGGCCTGATGTTGTTGGCATGTGGAGGCAGCAGGAGACTTTGCCGTCTACACAGCAGGGGAACAGCTGGCATTACTGAACCCCACTAACACAGGAGCTAGTATGTTTTTCGCTGGGAAGATGACACTTCTGAACACCAACTGGCATTGTTGGAGTCCAGGTTGAGGCATGGAGCAGGCTGAGGCCTGATGTTTTGGGCATGTGGAGTCAGCAGGAGACATTGCCGTCTACACAGCAGGGGAACAGCTGGCGTTACTGAACCCCACTAACACAGGAGCTAGTGTGTTTTTCTCTGGGAAGACGACACTTCTGAACACCAACTGGCGTTGTTGGAGCCCAGGTTGAAACATGGAGCAGGCTGAGGCCTGATGTTTTGGGCATGTGGAGTCAGCAGGAGACATTGCCGTCTACACAGCAGGGGAACAGCTGGCATTACTGAACCCCACTAACACAGGAGCTAGTTTTTTTTTCTCTGTGAAGACGGCACTTCTGAACACCAACCAGAATGAGGCATGCATCAGGCGGAGGCCAACTTGCAGCTGGTTTTATAGAGGTTGTAGACTACAACTGATTGTAACCGTGCTCCACTTAGGCCTCTGGCTCCACTGACTCTAGTATTTCCCCTGGCCTCCAACCCCACCAGTTGCAGCTCTGAAGTGGCGTCAGCACAATCCACACTTGTTCCTGTGTCACTGGGGCTCAGTTCCATCAGTTGATCCCCTGATATGTGTCCTGCAATGTCTCCTGCTCTGTCCCCATTTACACTACTAGTAATGGGAATGTGGACAGGGCAGGAGACCTTGTCGGACACACATCAGGGGATCAACTGACGTGACTGAGCCCAAGTAACACAGGAACAAGTGTGGATTGTGCAGACGCCACTTCAGAGCTGTAACAGGCAGAGTTGGAGGCCAGGGGAAATACTAGAGACAGTGGAGCCAGAGGCCTAAGTGGAGCACGGTTAAAAATCAGTAGGAGTTTGAATGTGGATGGAGCAGGAGACTTTGCCATCCACACAGCAGGGGAGCAGCTGGCGTTACTGAACCCCACTAACACAGGAGCTAGTGTGTTTTTCTCTGTGCAGACGACACATCTGAGCGACAACTGGCTGTGTTGATGCCCAGGGATTATAGTTCAGGTGGTAGAAACATGAACAGGAGAACTGGATACAGTTGCCAACCAATTATTTAGTCGGGAAGAGGACTGGCAAATTCTGGAGAGATCCAGGCCTTGTTCATTTTCAGAAAAGTAAGCCGGTCGACGTTATCGGAAGATAGTCGCGTGCGGCGGTCTGTTAGTACACCACCTGCGGCACTAAAGACGCGTTCCGATAATACACTGGCAGCAGGGCAAGCCAGCACCTCCAATGCATACTGGCTAAGCTCTGGCCATGTATCCAGCTTAGAGACCCAAAACTTGAAGGGGGAAGAGCCATCTGGGAGTACACTGACAGGGCAAGACATGTAGTCTGTCACCATCTGACGGAAACGTTGCCTCCTGCTGACTGGAGCCATCTGTGATGGTGTAGACAATTGTGGCGGACACACAAAACTTTGCCACATTTGCGCCATAGTGGTCTTGCCTTGTGCTGAGGCGCTGCCTCTGCTCCCTCTTTGTGCCGAGTTTCCTCCACTGCCTCGACGCACAGAGCTGCTTTGTAAAGCACTAGCACCACTGCTGTCGGGTGGAATGGAAAACATGATGGACTGCACCAGTGTGTCTTGGTACTCACGCAGTTTACGCTCCCGGTTCAACGTTGGTATGAGGCTTTGTAAGTTGTCCCGGTAGCGAGGATCTAGGAGGGTGTACACCCAATAATCAGCCGTGTAGAGAATGTGGGCAATGCAGCGGTCGTTTCTCAGGCACTGCAGCATGAAATCAACCATGTACTGCAGACTCCCAACTGCCAAAGAACCGCTGTCCCCTGCTTGAGTCGTCATCTCTGCCTGCTCTGCATCACCCCACCCTCGCTGTACATACTGACTAGAGCTTTGTGTACCTCCCTCCTCTGGAGAGATGGCTTCCTCCTCCATCGACTCCTCCTCATCCTCCTCACAAAGTGTCCCCTGCCTAGGCCTTTGTGAGGAACCACGTAGCGCAGACTGTCCAGAAGCAGATGGCATTTGGGACTCCTCATCCTCCACCTCTTCCAAAACCTCATCCCTTAGTGCTTGCAGTGTTTTTTGAAGCAGGCAGATAAGGGGGACAGTCATGCTGACTAGTGCATCATCTGCACTCACCATCCGCGTGGAATCATCGAAGGCACGCAAAACGAGGCAGATGTCCTTCATAGAGGCCCACTCAGTGGTGCTGAAGTGTGACCGGCGCACAGTGCGATTTGTTTGCGCCTGATGCAGCTGGTACTCCAAGACTGCTGCCTGCTGCTCACACAACCGCTCCAACATATGTAACGTTGAATTCCACCTGGTGGGTAGGTCACATATGATGCGATGTTCCGGAAGGTGTAATTGGCGCTGCAGAGCAGCAAGGCGCGATCTTGCCGTGCTGGAACGCCGCAAGTGAGCGCACTCTATGCGGACCTTGTGCAGCAGTGCATCAAGATCCGGATAGTCCCTCAGAAAGCTCTGCACAACCAAGTTCAGCACATATGCCAGACATGGGATGTGAGTGAGGTTGCCAAGGCCAAGAGCTGCCACCAGATTTCGGCCATTGTCACACACTACCAAGCCCGGCTGGAGATTTGCTGGCACAAACCACACGTCGCTCTCCTGCTTGATGGCATTCCAGAGCTCCTGCGCTGTGTGGCTTCGATTCCCCAAAGAAATTAATTTGAGTGCGGCCTGTTGACGTTTGGCCACGGCTGTGCTCATATCGGTCGTAACAGGCTCCTGCTGTGCTGTTTCTGAGGAACTTGAGTAGGAGGAGGAGTCTATGTGTACAGACTGGATTCCTGCAATCCGTGGAGTTGGCAGAACACGCACAGCGCCACTCTCCAGATCTGTACCCGGCTCCACAACATTGACCCAATGGGCAGTGAGGGAAAGGTATCGTCCCTGTCCATGGTTACTGGTCCACGCATCGGTGGTCAGGTGGACCTTGCTACTAACGGCGTTTAGTAGCGCATGTTTTAATTTTCCCTCCACATGTTTCTGCAGGGCAGGGACGGCTCGCCTGCTGAAATAAAAGCGGCTGGGCATGGTGTATTGTGGGACTGTCAATGCCATGAAGTCCTGGAAGGTGTCAGTCTCCACCAGCCTGAAAGAGAGCATTTCAAGTGCCAGTAGTTTGGCAATGCCAGCATTCAGAGCTTGTGCTCGGGGATCGTTTGCCGAGTATGGCCGCCTTTTATCCCATGCCTGTGCTACCGATGGCTGTCGAGTAGCCTGGGAGTGTGAGGATGACTGGGAACATGGTGCTGTGGGTGGAATGTCACAGGGTCTCCGGACAACAGTGCCAGAGGTTCTTCCTTGGCGATCCTGTGAGGAAGCTGAACCAGCTGTGTGTGAGCTGGAGGAAGAGGCCCCAACACGAGCTGAAGAGGTGGTAGGTGGTGCTGTACGTTGGCCTACGTCTTCAGTGTGTCTGTGTAACTCCACCTCGTGCTTGGTCCGCACATGTTTCCACATATTAGTGGTATTGAGGTTGCTGACATTTTTCCCTCTTTTGACTCTCTGATGACACAGCTTGCATTTGACAAAGCAAATGTCATCTGCAACTGTGTCAAATAAGGACCACGCACTGCAAGTCTTGGGAGCGCCCGTTTTGGCTTTTGAAACAGGAATGCTCCTAACGGGTGCCGAAGTGGAGGCTACAGGCAACCAAGTCTGCCCCCTCCCTCTCCCTCCGGTTTTGGCTGTTCGGGAAATCTCTTCCTCAGAGCTGCTCCCACCACCTTCCTGTTCCTCACGCCATGATGGGTCAAGGACCTCATCATCTACACTCCCCTCTTCAAACAACTGCTTCTCCTGGGTTGTCTCGCCAGCACCGTACGCACCAGAAAGTGGCACCAGTGTCTCGTCATCATCTGATGCGTACTGAGGTGTGCTGACCATAGGCACTGGCCCACCCGCCTCTTCAGATTCAGAGGGACAGAGAAGTTGCGCATCACTGCATACTCCCTCTTCTTCACATTCTGGAATGCTGCTTGGCTGGCCCCCTCTTTCCAAGCCAACAGATTCTGAGAACAGAAGTAGAGACTGTGATGGCTCCTGTCCAGGGCTCTCTGACTGCCTGGGCACTTTGGCAGGTGGTGAAGAGACATATGGTTGCTCTTTGGTGCTCTGGCCCTGAGAGGATGTGGAAGTCATTGAAGTCTATGCGTTAGCTGCCATCCATCCGACAACGGCTTCAATTTGTTCCTCCCGCAGCAGTGGGGTACGGGAGGTCCTACAAAGCTGCGCATAAAGGACTGTTGCCTGCTAAAACTGGGGGATGCTGACTCACTGGTGCCCACAGCAGGCACAAAATCCCCACGTCCTCTCCCTGCCAAATCCCCACGTCCTCTCCCTGCAGAATCCCCACGTCCTCTCCCTGCTGAAACTCCACGCCCACGCCCACGTGCCTTACTCCCTGCCTTCTTCATCTTGCTCGACTGATAAAGATAGGCAGAAAAGTACAAAGGGAGGGCTTAGTGTGCTTATTCCTGAACAGCTGGTTACAGGTAGAAGAAACACTAATTTTATGAAGTGTGTGTGGACTACACTTTAATAGGAGCTAATGTGGCCTACACAACTTTCAAATGTAGTGTTTGGTGAACTTTATTGTTTTTTTTTGTGAAAAAAAACTAAAAAGATGTGACCAAAGATTTGAAAGTGATAGTATCACCAACTTTTTGGAGCTATTACAATGAAGGCAGGTAACCTACAATGCAAAAGATGAGGCTCCAAAAAAATTGGGTAATACTAATCTGGCTGCAGCTGAAGGGCACAAGCCAGAAAAAAGGCTCCTCTATCTACTCCTATATAGTGTTTGCAACCAACCAATGTAGATGGATATGGATGGATGCACACTAATAGGAGAAGAAAAAATGAGCTGCAATTAAAGAAAAATATGCGTGAGGCAGTGACGCACGCGGAGCGGCCTACAACCAGACGTAGCTGCAGGACACACTACTCAGCGTGAGCTGCACTCACACACAGTCAGAGACCTCTCAGACAGCCGTGAACAGTGCAGCTAAGTGGGCACTAGCACTGAAAGGCTGCAGAAAGGCTCCGCTGTCTACTTCTAGAGTGTTTGCAACCACCGTATATGGATACGGATGGATGCACACTAATAGAAGAAAAAATGAGCTGCAATAAAAGAAAAATGTGTGAGGCAGTGACACACGCTGAGTGGCCTACAACCAGACGTAGCTGCAGGACACACTACTCAGCGTGAGCTGCACTCACACACAGTCATAGACCTCTCAGACAGCCGTGAACAGTGCAGCTAAGTGGGCACTAGCACTGAAAGGCTGCAGAAAGGCTCCGCTGTCTACTACTAGTGTTTGCAACCAACGTATATGGATACAGATGGAAGCACACTAGATAGAATTTTTGAAAAATAAGCAGCTCAAAAAGAAAAATATGTATGAGGCAGCGGTGAGGCACGCTGGGCAGCCTACAACCAGACGTGGCTGCAGTACCCACTCCACAGCGTGAGCTGCAGTCACGCAGCCCTTGCAGACAGCTGTGAACACTGCTGCTAGGGAAAAGAAAGCCACAGTGGTGGTTTATGTAGCCTGGTTAAAGCACAATATTGTTTTGAGAATCGCTATTTCTAACTGTCCCTCACAGTCTTCAACAGCAGCCTGTCCCTAACTGAATTCAAAGCAGAGTGACCAGAAATGGCGGCGGTGGCGGCTTTTATAGTGCATCATGACATCATTTCAGCAGCCAATCACAGCCATGCCAATAGTTAACATGCCTACATGCCTAACAGGATGTGCCCACACTTCTGAGGATTCCCATTGGCTGAATCAAAGCGAGCGGGCTCATAGCATTATGGGAACTTCCGATTCTGGTATCCGATATGAAGAAAGTATCGGAAGTCAGTATCGGAATTCCGATACAGCTAATATCGCCCGATACCCGATACTTGCGGTATCGGAATGCTCAACACTAATTATAACAGATAAGTGCATTCGTCTGTCAATGGAAAATGCAGACAGGCTGACTCACAAAAATGAACAAGGGCTGGATTGGGCAAGACTTCTCTACACCACCAAATGACAGCAAAACATAACCTCCAATACAGTGTCTTTTTGGGAGATATATTCCCATGCACCTCTTCACACCCACACATGGGTATACGCTTCCAGATATTGGCAATTTGGTGACCTCTCCTCCTCATCATCCAACACCACTAGAATGCCAGGGTGAACATTTTCTGTGATACTACAGCCAGTCTATTTTTTTGAAAGGATGTCTATGAGGCCTGTAAAATTTTTAAAACAAAGGATCCCCCATGGGGAAATGTTTGTCAGCCCATGCACTTATTGTATGGGCATTCCAAGTATAGGAGACCCGCTCCTTTAAATTGGGAAAACATTCATAGGAGGACATCCTCCATATCTCTTCAGACACCACCACTAGAATACACCAACAAAGCTAATCCTCTAAGTTTGAATCTATAGCTTCACAAACACTATAAATAGTGTTAATCCTATATACCAAAACATGAAACACTTAATCCAAAGGATATCAATACCTCATGGAAATAAGCTCACTAGAGAAATGTATAATCAATCATACAATATTTATTAGACAATACTATAAATGCATTCAATGGATCATTACAATGATTGTGAGAGCTGATACACAGCATGAGACAGCATAACAAGAACAATTGGGAGTACCAGATAGGAGCAACACCTCCCTGGGGTTCAATAAATGTAGGAGAGAAACAGTATAATAAAACTGACTTATTTGCAAATAAACAAAAAATATAAATAACAAGAAAACCAGATCAGTAAATTGAAACCCAGGCAACAGGATAAATCTAGAGAGGTCTGTATGATATCAAGATAATATAAGATTAGATGGATAAACAGTCATGCATATATACTAGTATACAGTATCTACCACACAAGAATCCTATATAGAGCGATTAGCTTATTCACATCTTGCAAGTGGTAACCTCAGCTAGAGTACAAAAAAACCCTAAAAGTGGGGGGAAAGTACACCTGAAGCCATGATCTAAATCGATGAAGGTAGGTGCCCCTAAGGAGTCCCACTCAGCAGCCTCGACACGCATTTCACCAAAAGCAGCTTCGTCAGGAGCCACCACTAGAATGCCAGGGTGAACGTGTTCTGTGATGCTACGACCACTCTAGTTTTTTGCAAGGGTGTATGATGCCTGTAAACAAATTATTTTAAAAAATGTACCCCCCCATGGGGAAATTTTTGTCAGACCATGCACTTAGTGTATGGGCATTCCAAGTATAGGAGATCCGCTCCTTTAAATCGGGAAAACATTCATAGGAGGACATCCTCCAAGTCTCTTCAAACACCACCACTAGAATGCCAGGGTAAACATGTTCTGTGATGCTACAGCCAGTCTATTCTTTTGCAAGGGTGTCTATGAGGCCCATAAAAATTTTTTATAAAATATACCCCCCATGGGGAAATGTTTGTCAGTCTATGCAATTAGTTTATGGGCATTCCAAGGACAGGAAACCCGCTCCTTTAAATTGGAAAAAGATTCATAGGAGGAAATCCTCCATGTCTCTTCAGACACCACCACTAGAACATGAAGGTGAACTTATTCTGTGATGCAACAGCCACATTTTTGTTTGCAAAGGAGTGTTTGAGGTCTCTTCAAAGTTCACCTATTGTTTCTTGTGTCTCCCACCTCCCAATGAGGAGTTCAAATAAATATCAATTTAAAAAGATCATAGAGTTGGATAGGAAGAGCAAATAGATAGTTGTGTTATGGCACTGCGCCCTGCCAACACTAGAGTAATTTTTTTTTCAATTACCAGCATTACATAACAAATTTTACATGCAGATGAAGTGGATATAAAACCACAATCTGTGTCCTCCCAGCATTCCTCTGTACATATCTCAGTATGTAGATCACCATTACCGTGATTTCTTTCCCTTCTGCATTTCTCTGTCTTCATATCACAGATATCATAAAATGCTTCAGCCGCAGGGCAAAAAGTATTTACTACGATTGAACAGTTCTGAATTACATTTGTATAGTGTGAAACAATAATTAGGCCTAAAAAATTATTTGTCTAAAACACAGTCGATGAACACTTAGTAATTTCCCCCCCATTTAAAGGAATATGAAGGTCTTGAGATCCATTTGTAGGAATTCCAATATTAAAAGTATCAAACAACAAAGATTATCTTTTCAGTTGAAAAAGATTATTGAAGAAATGAAAAAAAGTTATTCTACATTTATTTAGCTTCCCTTAACAGCACTGTAGAACCATAATCGTGCTGTGTCACAATACTAGAGCAAGGGGGAAACGGAAATTCTTGATGCAATAATGCAACTGCCCCACAAGAAAGGTGAATTGTACTACAATGCTGGGAAGAGGATAAATTGTCTAATGTCTGATGCCACACTCCTTCAAACATTAACTACCTCCTGGTGATCATCACCAACGTTAAGCAAAGACAAAAAAGAAAAATGAATTTTTTTTTTTAAAGGAGTCTCTGGGCTGTAGGGATTCGCTCTGGTAGGTAATGGCAGGGCTGCAGTAAAGAGGCAACACACAGGCTTAAAGTCCAATTTCAGTGGTTTAATGTCAGGTTGCAAACAGCAGATTAACAGAAAGTAAGGAAAAACATAAATATACTCCAGCTTGGAGAACCACTGGTCCCAGACTCACCCCTTGCATGGGACGGGCTTAACTAAGCGGCTGCCAGGTCCGCAGCATCCGCCAGGTGCCATTCCCAGGGTTGTTGAGAGTCTTGCTGCTATAGTCCTGCAGCACGGGGATCCTGTATACAAGTTCAGGCTAAGTCCAGCCAAGTTCCTGTAACTTCCAAACACACTCACCATGTGCCAAACACCAACCTCAATTACATAGCCCTTAACCCCTCCTACAAGTGAGGTAAAGATCACATGGGCTGATCACGTGACCATGACATAATCGCAGGTCCTGTCTTTAGGGAAAACCCGGCCAAACAACCTGCTGGGAGAAATGTATCTCCCATCCAGTAAAACACTCTTTACTGTACCACATACCTCCCTCCTATGTTCAACCCTAAGGGGGTGGACACATGACATACAGTGAACTCTGGACAGAGCATCTGCATTCCCCTGTAGTCTGCCTGCCCAATGTTCTACTGAAAATTTAAAATTTTGCAGGGACAGGAACCACCTGGTGACTCAGGCATTACTCTCCTTGGCTTGACTCATCCACGTAAGAGGGGAATGATCTGTCACCAACCGAAATGTTCTCCCCAGCAATTAGTAGCGCAATGACTCCAGTGCCCACTTGATTTCCAGGCACTCTCTCTCCACAATACTGTACCTGGTTTCAGCTGGGGTAAGCTTCCGGCTTAGGAAACTAATGGGATGCTCTTCCCCGTTAATCTCCTAGGACAGCACGGCCCCAAGCCCTATCTCAGAGGCATCTATTTGCACAACAAACTCTTTTTTGAAATTTGGAGTGATCAGGACTGGTGTACCACACAGAACCCCTTTAACTTTGTAAAGGCCTCCTCTAACTGATCATTCCAGTGGACCATCACAGATTTCTTCCCTTCTAAGCAGTCTGCTAAGGCGCAAGACAGGGTTGCAAAGTTGAGAATGGACCGCCTGTAATATCCCACCAAACCTAAAAAGGCTTTTACCTGTCTTGTTGTGAGGGGACGGGGCCAGTTCTGAATTGCCTCCACTTTGTTTACTTGAGGCTTGAGAACTCCTCTCCCAATGACGTAACCCAAGTACCGAGCTTCCTCCAACCCTATTGAACACTTCTTTGGGTTGGCAGTTAGCCCTGCTTGTCGCAGAGAGTCTATCACTGCCTGTACTTTTGCTAAGTGACTTTCCCAGTTGGTGCTGTGCACAATAATATCGTCTAGATAGGCTGAGGCATAGCGGCAATGGGGACAGAGAACAATATCCATTAATCGCTGGAATGTTGCTGGTGCGCCATGCAACCCAAAGGGTAACACCTTATACTGGAACAGCCCCTCGGTTGCTACAAAAGCCATTTTTTCCTTCGCTGCCTCTGTTAGGGGTACCTGCCAATAACCTTTTGTGAGGTCCAGAGTTGTAAAATACCGTGCCTGCCCAAATCGCTTTATCAATTCATCAACCCGAGGCATAGGGTAGGCGTCAAACTTTGAAATGTCATTAAGTTTTCTAAAATCATTACAGAATCTTAGAAACCCATCAGGCTTGGGTATTAGGACTATTGGGCTGGCCCACTCACTTTGGGACTCTTCTCTGACCCCTAACTGTAGCATAGTTTTTACCTCTTCCAAGATGGCTTGTCGCCGGGCCTCAGGCACTCAATATGGCTTTAGTTGGACTTTGGCCTGTGGCTCCGAGACAATGTCATGTTGGATTAGGGAGGTGCGTCCGGGGAGCTCCGAAAAAACATCTGTATTTCGGCTAAAGAAGTCCCAGTCCTCCTGAACCTGCCTAGGAGACAAAGTGTCTGCAATTTTGACTGTGGGTTGGGCTTCTCCTGCCTCGCCCCAAGGTAATGGAGCCTTCTCCATCTGAAATGCAGGCCGCGGACTATCCCCACCAAGGTTTTCTCTATCTTTCCATGGTTTAAGCAAATTAACATGGTAAACCTGTTCTGGCTTTCTCTGTCCTGGCTGGTGTACCTTGTAGTCTACTGGCCCCACCTTTTCCATGCTCTCGTAGGGTCCCTGCCACCTTGCAAGAAATTTGCTATATATGGTAGGCACAAGTACCAACACCCGATCCCCAGGGCTAAAGGTTCTTACCCAAGCCCCCCAGTTATAGACCCGACTCAGTGACTGTTGTGCTGCCTCCATATGTTCCCGGACTAAGGGTAGGACTGTCACCATTCTTTCTTGCATTTTTGCAACATGTTCTATCACACTTTTGTGGGGGGTAGGTTGGTTCTCCCGGGCCTCTTTGGCTATATCAAGTAAGCCCCGTGGATGTCTGCCTTATAATAGTTCAAAGGGTGAGAATCCCGCAGATGCCTGAGGCACCTCCCACACTTGCAAACATCAAATATGGCAATAAGAGATTCCAGTCCTTCCCATCTTTGGAAGCTGCCTTTTTTAACATGTTCTTCAGCGTCTTATTGAATCTTTCTACCAGATCATCTGTTTGGGGATGATAGACCGATGTGCGCAACTGTTTAACATTTAGCAAATGGCAGAGTTCCTTCATAATTTTTGACATAAAGGGGTTCCCTGGTCTGTTAAAATTTCTTGAGGAATTCCCACCCGCGAAAACATACCCATGAGTTCCTTTGCTATAAGCTTAGCTAATGTGTGGCGCAGCAGAATGGCCTCAGGATATCAGGTAGCATAATCTAGAACTACCAAGATGTGTTGGTGTCCCCTTGCTGACTTATTGAGAGGCCCGACCAGATCCATTGCCACTCTCTCGAAGGGTACCTGTTATGAATGAGTCACCGAAGGAGGAAAAAAACAAAAATACAAGCGAAGTCCAGAAAACCGGAGATGTTGGTAGCTATTGGATTGCAGACCCCTGATCCTATCCACAACAACTAACAGTAGCCGTGGGGGGTTCCTACGATGCCCTAGACCCCTCGAACACAGCCGGAGAACTAAATAGGCCTAAAGAAAGAAAGGGGAAATCTAAACTGCCCCAGAGCAGACCCCAAAGCAATAGGCAGCCCCCAACATATAATGACGGTGAAGCAAGATGAAAACACTAACACAGATAGAAAGATAGGTTGAGCAAACGATGGGGCCCAAGCTAACTAAAAAGGACAGGATAGAAAAGCTGCTGTCTGCAATCCGTAAAAAACCCTACCAAAAAATGTCCCAACCGTCTGATAGGAAAAACAGGCACTGAAGTCGCTAGGACATCAAAAAGACTATATCAGCACTCAGGTAAATTCTGAAGACAGAGCAAAGAGACAAACTGATCAGAGACAAAAATGGAACTCAGCACACCCCCGACCGGGGATGGCTGAACTCCAAAAAACAAGGTAAACAAAACAAAACTAATAAGTTCAATAGCAGAGCAAAAACTTATCTTTGGGAAGCAGGAATCAGACTGGTCTTCAAGAATCCAGCAGAGAAATCACCAACGACTCAGAAGGGCGTCGGCTGCCTTATATCCAGTCAGAATTTCCTGTTACCCAGTCATCATCTACCAGATCAGGTGTTTGGTAATCAGCCTCACTACCTTCCTTCACCAGAAGAGGGAGTTCATCAGACATCGGCGGTGAAAGGGAAAATGAACTCACAACAGTACCTCCCCCTTGAGGAGGGGTCACCGAACCCTCATCCACGCCACCAGGGCGATCAGGATGGGCCCGATGAAAGGCACGAACCAATCTTTCGGCATGAATATCGGATGCAGGGACCCAAGAATTATCCTCCTGGCCATAACCCTTCCATTTAACCAAATACTGGAGTCTCCGTCTAGCCAGGCGAGAATCCAGTATCTTCTCAACCTCATATTCCACATTACCTTCAACCAATACCGGGTCAGGAGGTGCCACCACAGGAACTACTGGCTCAACAAACCTCTTTAACAGAGACTTATGAAACACGTTATGGATCTTAAATGTAACAGGAAGAGCCAATCGAAAAGAGACTGGATTAAGAATCTCCAAAATCTTGTAAGGTCCAATAAATATAGGTTTAAACTTTGGAGAAGCCACCTTCATAGCGATATTCTTTGACAACCAAACCATATCACCCACCTTAAACTGGGGACCAATGGTTCTATGCCGGTTGGAAAACCGCTGGGCCTTTTCCTGGGAGAGAGACAACTTATCCACCACTTGGTCCCAGATCTGGTGCATTATCTCCACCACAGTGTCAACACCTGGGCAGGCAGAAGGCTCCACCTGCCCTGAAGAGAATCGAGGATGAAACCCAAAGTTACAAAAAAAGGGTGACATCAAAGTGGCAGAACTAGCTTTATTATTTAAAGCAAATTCGGCCAAGGGCAAAAATGAAACCCAATCATCCTGATCAGCAGAAATAAAACATCTCAAATACGACTCCAAAGTCTGGTTTGTTCTCTCCGTCTGCCCATTGGTCTGAGGGTGAAATGCAGAGGAGAAGGACAACTGAATTCCCAGCTTGGAACAGAAAGTCCTCCAAAATCTAGACACAAACTGAACTCCTCTGTCAGATACAATGTTCTCAGGAATCCCGTGCAAGCGAACCACCTGTTGCAAAAACAAGGGCACCAACTCTGAGGAAGATGGCAACTTAGGGAGTGGTACAAGATGGACCATCTTAGAGAATCTATCACAAATCACCCAAATAACAGTCATTCTCTGAGAGACAGGCATATCAGAGATAAAATCCATTGAAATATGAGTCCATGGCCTCCTGGGCACCGGCAAAGGCATCAACAACCCACTAGACCAAGAACAAGGTTTAGACCGAGAGCAAGTCCCACAGGACTGCACAAAATTCCTGACATCACGAGACAAGGCGGGCCACCAAAAAGACCAACTCACCAAATCTCTAGTACCAAAAATACCTGGATGACCAGCCAATGCAGAGCAATGAACTTCAGACATCACTCATCCTCCACTGGTCAGGAACATACAATTTTCCAATGGGACAATGCTCAGGTTTGTCCTCCTGAAACTCTTCCAGAGCACGTCTCAAATCGGGTGAGATGGCAGAAAGAACTACCCCCTCAATTAAGATGGTAGCAGGCTTGGTCACAACAGGAGAATCAGCAAAGAAACTCCTAGAGAGGGCGTCTGCCTTGACATTCTTAGTGCCCGGAAGAAAAGAGACCACAAAATCAAAACGTGTGAAAAACAAGGCCCACCTAGCCTGTCTAGGATTCAAGCGTTTGGCCGATTCCAGGTAAATCAAATTCTTGAGGTCAGTAAGGACCACAACTTGATGTTTAGCTCCCTCCAACCAATGTCTCCACTCCTCAAATGCCCATTTCATGGCTAACAGTTCCCGATTCCCCACATCATAGTTACGTTCGGATAGGGAGAACTTTCGGGAAAAGAAAGCACAGGGATTCATTTTAGATGTTACAGGATCTTTTTGGGACGAAACAGCTCCTGCACCAATCTCAGAAGCGTCCACCTCTACCTGAAATGGGAGTGAGACATCAGGTTGCCGCAAAACCAGAGCAGAAGTGAACCTTCGCTTCAGCTCCTGAAAGGAAGAAACAGCCTCCGGAGACCAATTCAGCACATCAGCACCCTTCTTAGTCAAATCAGTCAATGGTTTGGCAATACCAGAAAAATTAGCTATGAATTTATGATAAAAATTAGCAAAACCCAAAAACTTCTGGAGGGCCTTCAAAGAAGTGGGCTGAACCCAATCATAAATGGCCTGTACCTTGGCCGGGTCCATTTCAATAGTTGACGGAGACAAAATAAATCCCAAAATGAAATCCTCTGTACACCAAAAAGGCATTTCGATCCCTTGACATATAAATCCGGAACACAGTCCGAACATGTTCCACATGAGAGTCCCAATCCTTGGAAAAGATCAAAATATCATCTAGATAGATGATCAAAAATTTATCCACCAAGTCTCGGAAAATATCATTCATGAAGCACTGGAAGACAGAAAGGGCATTAGTGAGCCCAAAAGGCATCACCAGGTACTCAAAATGTCCCTCCGGAGTATTAAACGCCATCTTCCATTCATCCCCATGCTTAATGTGAATAAGATTATACGCCCCCTGAGGTCAAGCTTTGTAAACCAGCAAGCACCTTTAACTCTGGAGAATAGATCAGAAATCAGGGGTAACGGATACTGATATTTAACAGTAATTTTGTTGAGGGAACGATAGTCAATACAAGGCCTTAATGACCCATCTTTCTTAGCCACGAAAAAAAAAACAGCACCTAAGGGTGAAGAGGATGGTCTAATATGACCCTTCTCCAACGACTCCTTAATATAGGATCGCATAGCCTCGTGCTCGGGTACAGATAAATTGAAAGGTCGACCCTTGGGAAATTTACACCCAGGGCTCAGCTCAATTGCACAGTCATAACTCCTATGAGGAGGCAAAGACGCAGACTCATTCTCACTAAATACATCATAATAATCAGCCAAACAGTCAGGAACATCATGCGACTGGGGAGAGGTGGAGAAAACAGGAGCATCACTAAGGGCACACCGACAACCCCAACTCACCACAGACAGATTTCCAATCCAAAACTGGATTATGGATTTGCAACCAGGGAAACCCCAGAACAATGGTTTCATGCAAATTATGCAACACCAAAAATCTGCAATTCTATTGATGGTCTGGGGCGACCCGCATTACCACCTGGGTCCAAAACTGAGGTTTATTCTTCGCCAAAGGAGTAGCATCAATACCCCCTCAAAGGGATAGGCGTCCGCAGAGGTGTCATCGGAAATCCACAACGTTTAGCAAAATCCAAGTCCATCAGGTTCAGAGCTGCTCCCGAATCCACAAAAGCCTTAGTGGAAAATGTGGACAGGGAGCAGATCAGAGTAATTGCCAGAAGAAACTTAGGTTGAACACCACCCACAGCAAATGTGTGTGCAAAACATTTCTCTCGTTTAGGGCAGACAGAAATAATATGCGAGGCATCACCACAGAAGAAACACAGCTTATTGCAACTTCTGAAATCCTGACGTTGTGCCCTAGACAAAACTCTATCACATTGCATAGGTTCAGACATTTGTTCAACAGGTGGCAACACCTCTCGTGCGGTTTTGCGTTCACGCAAACGCCGATCAACCTGAATGGCTAATGACATAGAATCGTCAAGACCAGAGGGAACAGGAAATCCCACCATAGTATCTTTTATGGTTTCTGACAAACCCTTCCGAAAGAGAGCTGCCATGGCACCATCATTCCAGGTAGTAAGGACCGCCCACTTTCAGAATTTTTGACTGTACAACTCTGCAGAATCCCGACCCTGGCTCAATGCCAACAGGGCCTTTTCAGCCTGATCAATAGCATTAGGTTCTTCATACAACAACCCCAAGGCTTGAAAAAATGCGTTCACATTAGTAAGAATAGGATCATCAGGTTTCAAAGAAAATGCCCAATCCTGGGGATCGCCGCGCAGCAAAGAGATGACAATTTTAACCTGCTGCGCGGAGGTCCCCGATGAGTTAGGCTTCAAGGCAAAAAATAATTTACAATTATTCTTAAAATTCAAAAAATTTAGACCGATCCCCAAAAAACACATCAGGAGTAGGGATCTTTGGTTCAGCAGCATGTGAATGAGCAAGATAGGCGGTAATTACCCGCACTTCAACAGTGAGCTGCTCCACACGATCAGACAATTGCTTCATCTCCATTGAGAAAGAAAAAAAAAATTCCCCCTATGGCCTCAGAGACATAGAGGAAAAAATATACACAAAAAAAAAAAATTTCTGACAAACTCTTTTTTTTTTTTTTTACAATTCTTTCCTGCTATTGAGTACCCTAGGATCTGCGGTATGGCTGGTGATTCTGTTATGAATGAGTCACTGAAGGAGGAAAAAACAAAAATACAAGCTAAGTCCAGAAAACCGGAGAGGTTGGTAGCTATCGGATTGCAGACCCCTGATCCTATCCACAACAACTAACAGTAGCCATGGGGGGTTCCTACGATGCCTTAGACCCCTCGAACACAGCCGGAGAACTAAATAGGCCTAAAGAAAGTAAGGGGAAATCTAAACTGACCCAGAGCAGACCCCAAAGCAATAGGCAGCCCCCAACATATAATGACGGTGAAGCAAGATGAAAACACTAACACAGATAGAAAGATAGGTTGAGCAAACGATGGGGCCCAAGCTAACTAAAAAGGACAGGATAGAAAAGCTGATGTCTGCAATCCATAAAAAACCCTACCAAAAAATGTCCCAACCGTCTGATAGGAAAAACAGGCCCTGAAGTCGCTAGGACTTCAAAAAGACTATATCAGCACTCAGGTAAATTCTGAAGACAGAGCAAAGAGACAAACTGATCAGAGATAAAAATGGAACTCAGCATACCCCCGACCGGGGATGGCTGAACTCAAAAAAACAAGGTAAACAAAACAAAACTAATAAGTTCAATAGCAGAGCAAAAACTTATCTTTGGGAAGCAGGAATCAGACTGGTCTCCAAGAATCCAGCAGAGAAATCACCAGCGACTCAGAAGGGCGTCGGCTGCCTTATATCCAGACAGAATTTCCTGTTACCCAGTCATCATCAACCTGATCAGGTGTTTGGTAATCAGCCTCACTACCTTCCTTCACCAGAAGAGGGAGTTCATCAGACATCGACGGAGAAGGGGAAAATGAACTCACAACAGGTAGCTCTATGATTGGTAAAGGCACCAAAGGACTCTGAAAGTGAGGCTGGGGACTGGTTACCTGGCACACTGGACAGGAATTACAGTACAGTTTAACTTCTTCATGGACCCCTAGCCAGTAGAACCGCTGCAGAATTCAGACTAGGGTTTTCTTTTGGTCCAAATGCCCCCCAAGTACATGCACAAGCGCTAAGTCCATTATCAGCCTAAGATATGCCTGAGGTACCAGTAGCTGTTCTAGCTTTTCCCCAAGTATTTTATTCACTTGGTACAGCAAATCTTGGTTCAGCCCAAAGTGTGGCAACACTGTAGCTGCCCCAGGTTGTTGGGGGTTCCCTATTAGCAAACAGTACATTTTCTCTGGCCTGGGCCAAAGTAGTGTCTCGGAGTTGCGCCATACCAAAATTGTCCCCTGCTACATTCAAGTTTTCCACCTCTCCAGCCAATACTTCTATGGGAAAATTCTTCCCCTCCTCCACCGAAGGGAAGGTTACCCCTTGTAATGTAAGATATGTCTGTAAAGTATGACTTCTAGAATCTTCCCTTCCTCCACACACAGATGAAAATCTCCTTGTCACATAGCTGCAAGCATTTGACCCCCAATCCCCTTTCACTCCTTAGCAGCTGTGTGTGTGTGCAGCCCTGTGCCTGCATTTGGTAACAAGATACCATCCATTTCCTCTCGTAGCCTTCTCCCCCCTCCCTGCGCAGCTAAGGGAAAGCATTTCTTTTGTTCTCAAACATGCGGCCGAATGAAAAGTATGGGAGATATTAAACTAAGCTAGCACAGGCCCCGGTCGCGGCAGAAAAATGAAACAGACATTTCTGTGATCTGAGTGGACCCGACTTCGCTACGGTGGCTCTTGCGAAGTTCTTGGACCTCCAGAAACTGAGATATGGACTGCTCCCAAATGGAATGTCTTAATTACGGCATGTTTGATGTTGTCTTATTGGGTTTGATAAACTACAAACAATGATACCCTTGGTGAGTTTATATGAGCTCCCCTCGTTAAGATAAAGTTATTATAAGCTTTTAGTAAAATTTCAACTTAGAGAGTAGGGGGGTTGGACCTCACCAGACCACCCACTTCGTGAGGTCACAAACCCAAAGGGATAAGGTTTTCCCTTCCAAAATAAGTTCAGTTGAGCTGGAGTTTGCATGCCGACAAGACATACCAGATGTCTTGGGACGTCTGGTTGCTGCCCATCCCCCTTGCCACACATGGTCTGCCCATATTTACTGTCTCAACTTTGTAACAATTGTTATCTATGTAATCACTGCCCACATTTTGGGAATAAATGATAAAATTATCAGTTTGTCTCCATGCTCTAAGAAACGAACACATGCCTTTAGATAATTACGCTACTGTTTGGGTTGGCTTCGAACCCCTCCAATAAGTCTATAACTTAAGCAGAGAAACCAGGAGATGGTGGCATCATGGTGTGTTTGGTTGGTTGGGCTAGTTGGCAGTTCAGAAGGGTCTTGAATGCTGAATGAGTGGTTGCGGCCAAATCATTGATAATTTCCTTACTGCAGTAGTCTAATTGCCCGTACACAACAAGCAGCCCATCTGGCGACTAATTATCCTAGGTGCAGTTCCTTGACTGACCTGAGGTTAAGGGGGTCGCTGGAGAGCTGCGAGTTCCAAAGTGGAACTGAGAAAGTGGGATATACATAAATCCCTGCAGTTCTTGGAAGGTTGTTAGCAGTGGTGGGTGCAGTGAAACCTCCACCAGGGGGAGCTGGTGAGGGAAGAGAGGTTATACACTAAGAGCAGCAACCCTGAGCAACAGCACAGGTGCCACAGGTAACGAGAGAGAATAGTCAGACGAACCGAGTCAGAAACTAACAGGAGCAGACGTACCAGAAGGAGCAGCAATACACGTAGTCAAAATACCAAAGCCGAGAGTCAAAGCCAGAACATGAGCGCGGGGTCCAAAACGTGAGACAAAATACGTGGTCGGGGTGCAAGCCAGGGAGTCAGATGCCAGAGAGGGAACGTAACAGCAGAGACGAATACCAAGAGACGGGGTCAGAAATCAGTCCGGGTCATACACGAGAATATCAGTCAAAGGCAGGAGGATCACCAGGGTACAAGGGTCAGCGGCTCTAAACTGCAAGCTTGAGCTATCACTAACACTGGTCAGCAGGCTGTGAGGGATTGAAATAGCCCAGCTAGCTCCAGAACGAGGCTGGGGAGATTAACCCCCGCATGACCAGTCCGAAGTGAAGACAGCAGAAGATAAACTCCGGACTGGACCATGACAGTGGGGCATCCAAAATACCCTCCTGCGATAAATTGTTAGGGCAAGATTAGCTTGCTGTGTATGTTTTGTCACATGGTGCCAGTGGTGGGATAACTAAGATAAGCCCCCACTGTGCCTGTGATAGCCGTGTGGCGGCAGTGTGTCGCATCCCTCCGTCCACTGATACACCTGTGTCAGTGGTGGGATTGTGGCATATTGGTGGCACGGGGTGTGCTGTCCGTCACATTTTGGTGACAGAGCGGTGGGATAATCATAGAGCATTAGTGATTTGGTTTGAGCAATCATTCCTCTCACTAAAAACCTGCATGGTTCCTGCGGGAATTCTGTGTCATAGGTTTTGGAGAAGAGACTCAGTGGTTACTAGTCTTGAGACAATTTTGTGTACTTGCGAGTATCCCCTCCCTTCTCTTTGTTTTTCTTTTCTATCTTTTATTTGGCAACCATGGCTACGCGGGAGAATCTTATTATAAGCAGCTTAATAAGGACACCCTTAGGTCCCTGTGCACGTCAAAGCAGATTGACATTGCCGACAAGACCAAAGCCCAGTTGGTCACGGCTCTAGTGCAATGGGATGAGAGCCAGGAGACAGAAGGCAGCACCAGTGACGATGGTGCAGCCGCAGAGGTCCAGCTGGTGCAGACCAGCAGCCAGGAAGTCCTGGACCCCTATCTGCAATTGGCCCTACAGCAACTCCCTGCCGAAGACCATGTGGGACGTATGCAGAGATCCAGCAAGCTCAAGAACTGCAGCTGACCATGGTGAGGGGAATGCCCTCCGCAGCCCGAAGCAGTGAGCCCAGCAGCGCCCAGAGTCCAAAACCTCGGCCAGAGCATTTTCCCGTGATGGAAAAGGATGGGGACTTGGACACGTTTCTGCGAGCCTTTGAGAAAGCCTGTCGACAGTACTGACTGGATAAGGTACAATGGGCCAGGTACTTGATCCCAGGGCTAAAAGGCAAAGCTCTGGAGGCATTTGCTTCCCTTCCGCCAGAAGACGATGAAGACTATGACACGATAAAGCAGGCCCTGATCGCCAAATACCAGCTGACACCTGAGGTATACTGAAAGAAGTTCTGGAACCTCCAACGTGGCCCACACGATAGCTATAGCGATGTGGTGCAAGGACTCAGGACCCACTTTGACCAGTGGATCCATGGACTGTCCGTTGATTCCTTTGAGCTGCTATGGGACCTGATGATCAAAGACCAGTTCCTGCATCTTTGCCCAGCTGAGGTCTGACAGTTCATCCTGGACCGCGAACCAATGAAAGCGGACAAAGTGGCGCAGATCGCCGACAACTATGAGGACAACCGGAAGCCAGAGATTCGGAGGCCAGTCACCACCAGCTGGAGAGGGGGTAAGCCTGCAACAAACCCCAGTGCCCCAGCTAGCCGTCCCTCCGGAGGCCCTGTCCCTGTTGCCAAAACCAGGTCTACTACTGACAGTCGCCAGTGTTACAACTGCAGTCGAATTGGTCACCTCAGTTTCACCTGTCCGGAAAAGCCAAAGACCCCCCAAGCCAAGGCCTCTGGGCCCAACGCCTCTGTTCTTTTGGTGGGAGGTGTGGTTGGGAGGATTGATGACAACGTTCAACCCGTCCAGGTGGGGGCCCGTCTTGCTACAGGCCTCAAGGACACCGGGGCTGAACGAACCCTCATCTGTCCTGGACTGGCGACCCCTGAAGAGTTTGTTGAGTGGAAAACCCTGTCACCGGGATTGGGGGTACTCGCTGTCCCTTGCCAGTGGCCCGGGTATTCTTTGATTGGGGTGCTGGGAGCTGGGTGAGGGAAGTGGGAGTGTCTGACAACCTGCCCACTGATGTTTTATTGGGGACTGACTTGGGGAGGATGGTTGCATACTACGTCCCTGACACCCCTCCCCAATCTGATAATAAGGGTAACATTAACCCTGATGACGATGATGGGAAACTGAATGTGTTACCTGCTAATGACGTGCTGATGAGTAATGATGCAACTAACAACCATTCTTTCCCCAGGAATGATGCTGATGGTGATGTCAATGTACCAAAGCAATCTGATAACCATTCTTTTCCTAGGAATGATGATGATGTATCTGTGCCGACTGAACCTGTTAACCCTTTCTTTGAAACGGTAGATGTGTCCACAGGTACCGAAGTGCTCAGCCCCGTCACTCTGCGGAGTGAGACGGCTGAGGAACCCCTGGCAGGAGCAAGCAAAGGTGCTCAAGGAAATGGGGAGGTGCATGGGGACCATGAGGAAGGTAATGCCATGCAACTGACCGGTGCCACCGAGGAAGGTAACTGGCCCATAAGTAGCACTGCTCCTGAAGTGTTGGGGGTGGATGGGGAGGTAGAGCCCATGGCAGCGCCAACTGGTAGGTCTGTAGAAACCCCCGGGGAGACAGCATACATAGCAGCTGTCACACGCAGCCAGAGTGCCCAGATCGCAGGTAGCGCCCTGCCTTCTGGACCCTCTTCTGCTACAGGAGAGACTGAACCAGAGGTGAACCCAGAGCAGGTTCCAGAGGGTCCCAGTGAGGAAGGGACCCTGACATCATTTCTGGCAGCCTCCAGCAAGGAGTTCCAGGCTGCTCTGCACTCAGATGCAAGCCTGGAGAAATTGAGACACCTCGCCGAGACGCCCACCTCCGGGCCTGATAAGGAGAGGGTGTTCTGGGAACGAGGAAGGTTGTACCGGGAGACAGTACCCGGAGAATCCCAAAAGGAGTGGTTGATGGAAAGACAGCTGGTTGTCCCCTATAGTTCAGAATTGAGTTGCTGCGGATTGCCCATGAGATTCCACTCGCTGGACACTTGGGGATCAGCAAAATAAAGGCACAGCTGTCTCAACATTCTATTGGCCCAAGATGGGGACAGATGTAACACAATACTGCCGCTCCTGTGGCACCTGTCAAAAGGTGGGTAAGGTGGGGCCTGCTCTTAAGGCTCCCCTTATTCCTCTACCGGTGATAGAGGAGCCTTTCCAGAGAATTGCGGTGGACATTGTAGGCCTGCTGGCTGTCCCCAGCAGCTCCAGAAAGCAATACATTCTCACCGTAGTAGACTACGCTACCCGGTACCCAGAGGCAGTAGCTCTGTCTTCAACCAGGGCAGATAAGGTGGCTGATGCACTGGTGACCATCTTTTCAAGGGTAGGATTTCCCAGGGAGATGCTTACCGATCCAGGGACCCAATTCATGTGTCGCCTAATGGAGGCTCTCTATGAGAAAATTCAGGTGAAGCACCTGGTATCGAGTACGTATCACCTACAGACTAATGGTTTGTATGAACGCTTCAACGGTACCCTCAAACAGATGCTCTGCATGCTGGTTGAGACCTAAGGGCGCAACTGGGAGCGGTACCTCCCACACCTGCTGTTTGCTTACAGAGAAGTTCCGCAGGCCTCGACTGGGTTCTCCCCCTTCGAGCTCCTGTATGGCAGGCGAGTCCGGGGACCCCTTGGGTTGATAAGAGAATCCTGGGAAGATGAGCCAAACCCCACAGAAGTGTCCATCGTGGATTATGTCATGCACTTCCGTGACAAGATGCAGACCTTGACGCAGTTGGTGCATGACAACATGTGTTAGGCACCGGATTTCTGGCTCTGCACAGCAGGAATCCAGAGCCGTACATTCAGCAGTCTCCCATTCCGCCCCGACCGCTCAGGGCCCTGCTCAGCAATCACGGCGAGCCAGGCGTGCTGCTCAGACTTGTTCTGTGAGCCTGGATGTTGCTGCCACCTCTGGTGCAGCAATGGTAGCGCAACCTGCCTTGCAGGGAACCGCTCCATAGGCGCCGGATTTCTGGCTCTGCACAGCAGGAATCGAGAGCCGTACATTCAGCTCTTGGGTGACGTTAACCCGAGTGCTGTACTTCGCCAGCAGGCGAGTCTGCCATTGTCCAGCAGCGGTCTTGTCAACTACTGCACGGTGGACCTCGGGCTGCGAACGCACCTTCTAGTATTTATATCTGGTGCGTTCTGCCGACCCTAACATTACACTAGCGCCAGGGTCTGGCTGGTAATGGCAGACCTGCAGCAGCTGCAGCGCTACATACGGCAGCTGGAGAGCAGGTTGGCGGCTATTGAGAGCGCCAACTCAGCTGCGAATGCTGCGCTGGCTGCTGCCCAGACAGTCGCTGAGGCTGTCTCACGTGTGCCCACACTATTGGCCACGCAGACAATCTCTCGCTTCCCGACAAGTTTTCGGGTGACAGCGCCACCTGTAGGGGATTCATCAGCCAGTGCTCAATTCAGCTCGAGTTGCTGGCTGCACGGTTCCCTACAGAGCGGGCTAAGGTGGGATTTATTGTCTCTTTATTGTCAGGCAGGGCATTACAGTGGGCCATGCCATTGTGGGAATGTGATGATCTCGTGGTTCAGGGTGCTGCCCAGTTCCTTGCGGCCCCGAAGCAGGTCTTTTTGGGACCATGGATCACGCGCGATACCTCACTCCAACTGCTATCTTTAACACAGGGGTCGCTCTCGGTTAGCCATTATGCCGTCCGGTTCCAGACGATGGCTTCCGAATTAGAGTGGCCGGACAAAGCATTAGTCCTGGTGTTTTGGAGGGGGTTGGCTGAGCATGTAAAAGATGCTCTAGCTACTAAAGTTCCTACAAGTCTGGAGGAACTGATTGCAATTTCCACCCGCATTGACCTTCGGTTTACGGAGCGCGGGCTGGAACGAGCACAATCCAGACGAAGGGTTAATTTGGCTCCCACCTTCGCCGAGCCGCTGAGATACCCTGCACAGGAGCATGTACCCTCTGAACTGTCGTAGCTGCTTTTGTTCTGACCAAGCGTCAGCTGTCCAGATCACCAGTGAGTCCGAATTGTGAGGTTTTTCGCCCTTTCTGTTGCAAGCGCTTGGAGACAAAGAGACTTCAACACACAAGCCGTGGTCAAATCACTTTATCTGACGTAATGAAATACAAGACATGTTTTTATACCATTTACCACAATATGCGACTCTATGGAGCTCATTTGGCCCCCACCATCACCTCAGGGTCGTACCTTGTTTACAATATACCCAGAACACGTTTTTGAGAACAAATATGATAACAAGTATAGTTTCCTTGAAGACAGAGACTAGTAGTCTACATAAGAATAATTCTAGCAATAATAAGGCAAAAGGCAATTGAAGTCTTAAAGGCATTTAAAGGGATATAAAAGCAAACCATTAATTCTTCTATATCAATTTCCCCCTTTTGTAAATGGTATAACCTTTGCCACAGGGTCAGCTGATGTCCACAAAGGAGCTACTGTCTCATGGGTCTAGTACCCATAAGGGGGTTTCCTACCTGCTTCGCCCATCCACCCTCAGTGTGGACACTCACTTTCCCCATCAGCAATGGCTATCTGGGGTCTATGATACACTACAGAAGGTTCAGCCTTAGATTCTTTTTTTCACACATACATTATTCAGTAGCTTAAGTAATACATATATTAGCGCTTTTACGGCTACATAAAATAATAAGCAAAACAACAAAATTTGCATACAAGTCTGTACAATGCTAAAAAAAAACCCATCCTGCTAAGCTATTAAACCAATTTGCTGGATTTAGGAAAGAGAATGTGTTACCTCACCAGGAGTCTCTATTTGCACTGTGCTGCTTTAACCATTGGTCTCTAAGTTCACCTATTTTGTCTATACTGGCCCTGATCTGGTGATTGCCAGCAGGGTCGATATAATTACAACAGGTGGGACCAATTATTTGACACATTCCTCCTTCTTTTGCGGTCAGGTAATCTAGTACTATAGTATGTTGGTTAGTAACTACGATTAATTGTCTCTGTATTGTATTAGTTTCATTAAGAACTTCCAGAATCTGGAAAATCTGATCATTCAGATAGTCGGTAGCTTCCAGTAATTTATCCCACATTTGGGTTATGAAGGGGTATATTAGCTTACTACTGAATATTTTATTTGTTATCCCCATTTCTACTAGATGCGGCCTACCATTTGGCTTATTGTCTGCAGCCCTTCTATACGAGGTGTGAATTTGAACTGCTGCAGTGTCTATTTTACTATGAGGAACTATGAAAGTGGCTGGTGTCAGTTTAGCAAGAGTGCAGACCCCTCTTATGTCCGGGCTCACCCACCTGTAGGCACGATGTCCGCAAACCAAGAATACTCCTTTGGGGAGAACACAAACGTGACCAGAGGTCTGTATACATTGGCATAAACTCAAAAGTCCTGACATAGGCTTATGGGCACACCAAGTATTATTCATTTGTTTTCCACTTACAGCAGATGTACATTTACCCCTTTCTTTCCTTATTATTTTACCCGTAGATGATTTACAGCCTTCAACACCATCTTGGTACACCGTATCATTAACCTGTGTTTGATCGCGAGTGTATATGCGGAAGCAATTATTGTCCTCACCACAGGTGTCTGCTCCAGTGTGTTGAAGACTGAACTACAGTCCATCATTGGGAATAGGGTCTGAGTGAGGGATTTCAGTCCTCCTCCTGACGACCATATTTCCGACATCTGAGTCATATTCCCGCCACCACATTTGTACCTTTAGGCCGCGTTATATTAAACTGAAACCAGGGATTAGCGGCCCATTCGACTAAAGCCAATGAGGCAGATATATCATGGGGCACACCTAGATTGAGTCCAAGTCTCATTGTGTATGCAGTGTGGGGTAAATACCTCCCATGGCTCCAGAGGTAAGGATAAATACGGCACAGTCCTCGCAGATACAGGGCTGTGTGTACAGATCCAACAGTCCTTCGGTTTCTGTCCTTCCATGTCCTTTATAAGAAGAGCATGATGCCGAATAAGTTTATTACCCCAATCAGCATTTAAGAGGTTGTCCTGTGTCTCTGTAGAGTGCAGTAACCCTGTCACTGCCAGCAAGGTGATGAGGAGAACAGTCATTCTGCTGTTGACAGGACCTTCTTGCAGTGACTGGCGTGGATCCAGGTGAGCTTTCCCTCAAGTTTTACTGAAGTGGATGTGGTCAGCTGGACTTGGAAGGGGCCATCAAATCGTGGGTCCAGGCTCCTTCTCACGTGTCTGCGTATAACCACCCAATCACCTGGATTCAGCTGATGCACATCTGCACTGGCATTAGGATCTGGAATGTATGAGAACACATGTTTATGCACCACATTAAGTATTTCCTGCAAGGCCTGGACGTAGGCTGTCATAGCACCGTGTTGCATTTGTAGCACCTGTGGGAAGTACAGACCAGTCTTTGGTGCACTACCAACAGGACTTCAGAAGGAGACAAGCCTGTGTTTCTATTTGGAGTGTGTCTGACTGAAAAGAGTGCAAGAGGCAAGCACTCTACCCAGCTCTTTCCTGTGTCTGCCATGGCCTTTTGAATTTTCAGTTTAAGTGTCCCATTTAGTCTTTCCACTTTCCCACTACTTTGTGGCCTATATGGTGTATGAAACGTTTGCTGTACACCCGGGGCCTGCATGACTTCCCTCATTATTTCTCCCGTGAAGTGTGTACCCCTATCTGTTTCGGTGGCTTCTGGGACACAATACCTGCAGATCAGTTCTTTCATCAGTTTGTCTGTAGTCATTTTAGCATTTGCACATTTTACCGGATAGGCTTCCGGCCAACCAGAGAAGAGATCTACACATACTAGGATATTTTCATAAACTCCTACCTTGGTAGCTGTATGTTGTCAATCTGCAGTCTCTGAAACGGGTAGAGAGGCCTAGATGTCGCTTTCTTAGGGACTTTTACTGTTTTACCTGGATTGTACTGTTCACAGATGAGGCATGATTGTACAAGTTTCGCGGCTGCGTAACTGAAACCAGGAGCGATCCAGAAGGCATCTACCATGGCACACATGTGACTTTTTGAGGAGTGAGTGGGGCCATGTGCTGCTTGCGCCATGATTGGGAACAGGAACTTTGGTGGGCACAATTTATCCTTATTCTCCCATACTCCATTTGAGTTCAGCTCAGCTCCCAGTCTCCCCCGGTGTACCTTCTCTGTTTGGGCAGCTTTTGCTGGAGGGATTTCAGGACATCTAGGCTCAATGTGGCTGGAATACGCTGACTCCACCATCCACTGCTCTCTCTAGGCCGCCTTGTGCTACTTTAGCAGCATCGTTCACCCTTCTGTTGCCCTCTACCTCCACGGAGTCACAATTGTGTGTGCTTTTACCTTCACAATGCCAACCTGGACTGGTAACATCAATGCCTCCATCAATTGTTTCACCAGCTCTGCATTTTTAATGGGCTTCGAATCTGTGAAAATATTAGCGACTTTACCTGCAGCGGCTCTACACGCCTGAGTGAGTGCCTTCAACTCTGCCTCCTGCGCCGACATGTGAGGAGAGAGTGGTTCCGCTCGGATTACCTCATGTGAGGATACTACTGCATATCCAGTGTAGAATCGTCCATCCTGGTGGTATCTGGGGCCATCTACAAAAAAGAAACTCCAAGTCTGCATTAGGAACAGGTTTTTCATGAACGTGTGCAAACTCAACTGTCTCCTGACTCATCAGTTCTATGCAGACATGTTCATATGTCATGTCAAAGTATCCTTCCTCACTCACTAATATGGTCACCAATTCCCCCTTTTTCTGAATCCACAGGCAGGAGGGTGGCTGGATTCAGAACGTTACATCTTTTGAGGGTGACATACTCAGGAATTAGTAGAGCACACTCAAGTCGGAGCTGTCTGGCCATAGACAGATGTTTTGGTTGAACTTGTATGAGTATGGCATGTTTGTCATGTGGGGAATAGATTGTCAAAAGAAACGTCAGTGTGATCTCACATGCCTTTCCTAGTAGTAGTGCAGCTGCTCCTACCGCACAGACACAATCAATTTTGTGTGAGGCCCCGGGTCTGATGACAAGCAGCCATAAAGTGGTTGGAATATTTGTGAAGCGGACCTTATCCAAGGCCTACTGTAGGTCACTAAACCTAGGAAAGTGCATAGATGCTGATGTGACCTGGGTAGAGGGAGATCTTGAATTGCCTGTTTCCTGTCAGGTGTCTGGTACCTTCGGCAATATAATGTCCCAACAAATGTCACCTTTTGTTTGTAATACTGTAATTTGTCACGTGAGACCTTGCAACCCTTAGGGTCATCCACGTACTGTAATAGTACAATCAGCGGATGAGGTGATTGCCACTACTCAAGGATCCCTGCCATTGCTGCTGAATAGATGGCAGGGGATTTCTTTCCCCCTTTGTGGGAGAACTGTCCAACAATATTGTTTACCTTTATGAGTAAAGGAAAAAGATACTGACAGTCAGGGTGCAGGGGTACAGAGAAAAATGCACCTGCTAAATCAATGACTGTGAAACATTTTGACATTACTGGGATCTGTGACAGTATTGAGTGTGTGTTAGGGACGATTGAGGTCACACTCACTGTATCATTATTAATAGCCCTTAAGTCATGAACCTTTCTGTAAGTGTCAGCAAACCCTTGAGTCCTTTTTCCTAATGGGATACAAAGTGGTGTCGCAGGGGGAAGATCTTTGCAGTCCAGGGGGGGTTTCTTTGCACCAGAACCCCTGCCTTAACATACTCTCTAATATCTCTGCTCGGGGCAATTGATTTGGCTAGGCTCAAGGGGTATTGCTTAAAACAAGGAGGAGTGGTTCCTTTTTTTTTTTCAATTTAATCATGACAGGGGGAATGGGCAACCGACCCACATCATTTTTCCCCCCTTGCCCAAACAGTGTCTGGCACCTGTCCCATTTCCTCATCCTCAGGCATTTTGGTGTCAGGTGTTAGTTTCACCGCTTTTGTCATATACACCATTGCCGCAATCTTACACAAATGTTTATCTGAGAGGGGACTTGTGACTGTAATACCCTCAGGAGAGTACTGTATGATGGCCGGGATCGCACTCAGCACATCTGCTCCCAGTAAATTTATAGGGGTATTGTCACTAACAATAAGTTTTGTAAGTACCACAATTCCAGCACCTCACTGTTTCTATGTCCTTAGGTCCCTTATTACGTCTCCACTTTTTTCCTTGTGCTCCAGCATACATGACAGGTCGTCTTATTGTCCTTGTGTGCTCAACTCAACTTCTTTAGCTACCTTAAGGAGGTCTTTTCGGATCTACATATCTCCATTCAGGTCTGGCTGTCTGTACTGCGTCTCGTAAGTCTTTGTTCATACCGTCAATGAATGCATTCACCAGTATTCTAACATCAAGTGGGTTTATGCAAATGTACCCCATGTCTGCCCATTTCAGCTGTAACTGTCCAAAGTACATCTCTACCCTCTCTCCTTTTTGCTGTGTCACATTAGTCAGGAGTACGGACTGCTCTGATTGTTCCACTGTAGCCCATTGTCTTAGTGACTCACAGTACGTCTCCCCAGACCGTGCAGATTTATCATCCATGCCCCAAGCCTGATTCTTTGTCACATCTGTGTGTGTCTTAATTATATGTCTTAGTGCGTCACCTGCCTTTAAACTCACCAACCTCTCTAGGTCTGCCCAGGTACACTTATATGTCTGCTGTACTTCCTTTATGTGTCTGTAAAACGGGAATGATTGGTCTTCAGGGTCAGGCAACTGCTTCAACAAAGCTAGCTGGTCAGAGGGGCTCCAGGGATAATACACCTGCATCTTTCTTATTCTAGTCGCACTTCTAGGTCCTGATGGGGTTGGTCGTCTGATGTCTACTGTCTGCTTACTCCTAGAAGGTCAATGTCCCCACTACCCACTATCCACATTATTATGTCAGCTTCTTATGATCTTGTCTGGATAGGATTTACAAGTCCATCTGTTTTGTCTGGGTCTCTGGTTAAATTTTGTCAATCAAAACATTCATAATACACCTTCCATACTGCTGCACATTCATTCTCAAGCATCATTTATTCACTTGCTATTTTCTTCCCTTGTCTGTGCCTTAATAACATCCAAATATTCACACTCTGGTATTTTTGCCTTTTTAAATATTGGTCCAACCAGTTTCACTGCTTCCTTTCTTCTCTGTCTTTTACAATTTGCATAACTGTCTTGGATCTCATTGGGGGCACCGACTGTACACAGAAAAAGTTGCCATGGCTTCAACCTTTTTCTGCCGACAGCTCACCTTTCTTCTGAAATGCCCTTCCAGTGTGCCTGGACCTCTGTCTTATAGGCCATGCTTAGCAAGTCAGAGAGAGCCTGCCAAGGTGTAGCGGGAAGGCTCCTTGCCTCTCACCCGGTAGACCTACAGGATGTAACGGGAAGGCTCTCTGCCTCTCACCCGCTAGATCAGCTGACTAGATAGGAATAGGCCTTTTTCCTTCTAGCCCAGCTCCATGGATTGTGGGAAGGCTACTTCAACTTAGACAGCTCATCTTTCTTCTGAATTGCCCTTCTGTGTGTCTGGACCTCTGTCTTACAGCCCACACATAGCAAGTCAGAGTGAGCCTGCCAAGGTTTATCCAGAGGGCTCCTCGCCCTCACCTCTCACCCACAACAAAAAACCCGCTGACTAAAGTAAGAAGGCCCAGGTGTGATAGGCCTCTGACCTACTTTATCAGCCATACAGTCGGCTACCTCCTCTGTTGATACACAATTTGCTATACAAATCAATCACACAACTAGAAGCAGGTTCAAACACATTAATGACCAAACAATCACTTACAATTACCAAACAATCACTTACAATGACCAAACAATCACTTACAATTACCAAACAATCACTTACAATGACCAAACAATCACTTACAATTACCAAACAATCACTTACAATGACCAAACAATCACTTATAATGACCAAACAATCACTTACAATTTCCTTCTAAATTAGGCACCATATTTTACTTTTAACTTCTAACTTCAATTAAGTACTGTTGCTTTAAAATGCACAAATCAAATAGTGAGCATTTCATCAAGGACAACCACCGAGAATCAGAGCACAGCTCTGTGAATCCTCTCATTAGACACTAAGCAGAGATAAGACGAGGGGAGTGAGAGAAGGGGAGAAAAGAAACCGCGCAGCGCCATCCTTCCCCCTCCCATCAGAATGTAGTGTTGTACTTCAACTAATTCCGTAGTTCTTTAGACTTATCAAAATCAACTTCTACAAAGAAACTCAAAATCATGGGATTTCACTGTAAGAGCAGATAACTGTATAATGAGATTAACTGAGTCTTGCCCTTTTTCTGGCCAAATGCATTCAGGAAACTTTACAATGTAATGCCACATATAACACGAGCTATATCATTACTCAATTCATTCAGTCTCAGATGTAGATTTGAAATATCTATAACGCATCTGTCCGGGATTCCACCAAAACTAGAAAGGTAACAAATCTCTTGACGTGCTCATCTCATTCAGGGATTTTTTGATATTCAATTACTCATCTCTCATCTTATTCAGAGGTTCTCATAGACGTATATACAAGGATTCACACAGAATGACTATCTTGCACTTTGGATTTGATTGACACTTTAACCTACAGCAGTGTCCACTGACACTCCGAGAACACCAAAGCCAACTTCTTAAACAACAAGAAACATTAAAAACCAGAGCAACCAAAAAACCACAGCCTCATACAAAACTGCACAGAGTCTATCCCAGACTTTGTGCTACACAGTACACCAGTACACAACCAGTTAGTATATTAGTATATTGCCAGAACAGTTTAACAGATAATACAGATGACAATTATTATCTTATTACTCTATTATTCAACTCTCATACAGACATACTCACCAATCACTGGTGATGTGGGTTCTTTTGAACCGTGTTTGTACAGTCTTACCCAGAGATATGTAGACATCCTTAGAAAGGTTGCAGATGCAGAATCAATGTAAGAATAAATGTTCTCACCTGCTGCAGCCTGGATTCTGCATTTTCAACCTCCCAGGAAGCTCCCACATACGAATTCCGAATAGGCTGGTTTCCACGGTCCCCGTTGGGTGTCAAAACTGTCGTAGCTGCTTTTGTTCTGACCAAGCGTCAGCTGTCCAGATCACCAGTGAGTCCGAATTGTGAGGTTTTTCGCCCTTTCTGTTGCAAGCGCTTGGAGACAAAGAGACTTCAACACACAAGCCGTGGTCAAATCACTTTATCTGACGTAATGAAATATAAGACATGTTTTTATACCATTTACAACAATATGTGACTCTATGGTGCTCATTTGGCCCCTACCATCACCTCAGGGTCGTACCTTGTTTACAATATACCCAGAACACGTTGTTGAGAACAAATATGATAACAAGTATAGTTTCCTTGAAGACAGAGACTAGTAGTCTACATAAGAATAATTCTAGCAATAATAAGGCAAAAGGCAATTGAAGTCTTAAAGGCATTTAAAGGGATATAAAAGCAAACCATTAATTCTTCTATATCAGAACCTATGGAGGTGTCCCGCACCGGCCCAAAGCCACGTCCTGTGCGTAGCTCTGTACGTTGCTATCAGTGCCGACAGTTCGGTCACTCGGCTAGCACGTGTCCTTTGCGGGCGAAAAAACGCCCACGTCCTGTGGTTATAGGAGGTGGTCAGTCCAACATGAAACCCTTCTCACCCAAACCGGTATTCTGGGGTACCTTAGACAGTGGTTCCTTCACCTGGGAGGCAGAGGTTATCGTGGATTCCGGGGCCGAAGGGAATTTTACATCTTCTACCTTCGCCCAGAAACACGCTATTCCCCTGGTGCTGCTGCCCCAGCCTCTGACAATCATGGTGAGACTCTGCCCTTGCTCATTTTGCCTGATGGCATCGGCCAGGTGCTTCTTGGTCTTCCCTGGCTCCGTTGCCACTCCCCTCATATCGAGTGGGCATCAGGGAGGATACAGGCCTGGGGCAAGGACTGTGAGGGAGGGGTGTCTGAGTGGCGGTCTTCAGGTGGCTTCCACTGAGGTGCCTGCGGATCTCTCCGCGCTTCCTAAACCTTATCACCAGTACATGGACGTCTTTTCCAAAAAATCTGCAGAGACGCTCCCGCCGCACCGTCCATATGATTGCCCGATAGACCTCATGCCAGGCACAGAACCTCTTAGAGGCTGTGTGTATCCACTATCACTCCCCGAGACAGAAGCTATGTCACAATATATCCAGGAGAACCTGGCTAGAGGTTTTATCAGGAAGTCGGTGTCGCCGACTGGTGCAGGGTTCTTCTTCGTTCAGAAAAAGAGCGGAGAGTTACGTCCCTGCATTGACTACAAAGGTCTCAATGCCATAACAATGAAAAATAAATACCCTCTTCCACTGATCTCTGAACTATTTGACAGGTTGCGAGGGGCCCGGATCTTTACGAAACTAGATCTGCGGGGGGCATACAACCTGATCCGCATTTGCGAGGGAGATGAGTGGAAGACAACCTTTAATACCAGGGATGGCCACTATGAATATCTGGTCATGCCCTTCGGCCTGTGTAATGCGCCTGCTGTCTTACAGGATTTTGTCAACGATGTCTTCCGCGACATGCTCTCGACCTCAGTGGTGGTCTATCTGGATGACATCCTCATCTTTTTGCCAGATTTGACTACCCACCGGAGGGACGTCTGCAGGGTCTTCGATTGTCTACGGGGGAAATTCTCTGTTCGCCCAGCTGGAAAAGTGCCAGTTTGAGCAGGAGTCCTTGCCGTTCCTGGGCTACATCATCTCGGCCCAGGGATTGGCTATGGATCCAGCCATACTGCAGGCGGTAATGGACTGGCAAGAACCCCATTCCCTCAAAGCAGTGCAGCGCTTTCTGGGGTTCGTCAATTATTACCAGCAGTTCATACTACACTTTTCCACACTGGTTACTCCTCTGGTTGCTCTCACAAGGAAAGGAGCTATCCCCAGTGCTTGGACTGAACAGGTCTCCAAGGCCTTCTCGGCAATAAAATCTCATTTTGCTGGCGCTTCCATTTTACATCGTCCCAATGTGAATAAACCATTTATACTGGAGGTAGATGCCTCTTCCGTTGGTGCAGGAGCAGTCCTTTTCCAAAAGGATGCTCAAGGTCGGAAGCATCCCTGCTTCTTTTTCTCAAAGACCTTCGCACCGGCAGAAAAGAATTACTCCCATCTGTGACCGGGAACTGCTAGCCATGAAGTTGGCCTTTTCTGAGTGGAGACATCTCCTGGAGGGAGCGCGGTTTCCCCTCCAGGTATATACAGACCATAAAAATCTTGTCTATCTACAGACGGCCCAGCACTTGAACTCGCGTCAGGCCAGATGGTCGCTCTTCTTTTCCTGCTTCCGCTTCACCTTGCATTATCTCTCAGGAGAGAAGAACGTCCGTGCGGATGCTCTCTCACGCTCGGTGATTTCTGCGGAAGAAGGAGAGGCTGAGCCTCGGTTAATTCTCCCGCCGGAGAGTTTTATGCCCGTGGCTCCAGTAACTCTCGAGTCAGTGCCACCAGGCAAGACCTTGGTGCCTCCTCAGCTACGGCAAGAGGTCCTCGCTTGGGCACACGCCTCCAGGGTGGGTGGTCATTTTGGCAATAATCGGACCACTGATCTCCTGACAAAGTCATATTGGTGGCCGCATATGGCTCGAGACGTCAAGGAATACTTCAAGCATGCGTCTCGTGTGCTCGGAACAGACCCTCTAGATAGAGGCCGGCAGGGCTGTTGTATCCCCTGCCAGTGGCGGACAGACCTTGGGAGATGGTTGGCATGGACTTCGTGGTTGGCCTACCCAAGTCTGGTGGCAGTACGGTCATCTGAGTGGTCACCGACCATTTTTCCAAAATGGTGTATCTGGTGCCACTCGCACGGTTGCCTTCCGCTCGTGGTCTAGCCACTTTGTTCATAAAGCACGCATTCCATTTACATGGCATGCCGGACAAAATCGTGAGTGACCGAGGTCCCCAGTTTGCGTCTCAATTTTGGAGAGAGCTCTGCAGCCTACTCAGCATCGAGGTAAATCTGTCCTCCGCTTACCATCCCGAGACGAACGGCTTGGTCGAGCGAGCCAACCAAACCTTGGTCACGTATCTGCGGCATTTTGTCTCTGCCAGGCAGGATGACTGGGCATCCTTGCTACCATGGGCGGAATTTGCCGTAAACCATGCGGTGGCTGATTCCACTGGTCAGGCGCCCTTTCTCCTAAATTACGGCCAACATCCACGCGTCCCTGTCCCGATGCCAGTGTCCTCAGCTAACTCCAGGGTGACAGACTGGGCAGTGGAGGCCCGGGACATTTGGGATCGCACTCAGGATGCTATCCGTGCCTCTAAGGAAAGGATGAGGGCGTCCACCGACATGCATCGGCGACCTGCCCCAAGCTTCTCACCTGGCGACATGGTGTGGCTCTCCACCCGAAATATCAAACTGCGGGTCGAGTCCCCCAAGTTCGCGCCGCGATACATTGGACCTTTCAAGGTCCTCGAGCGAGTAAGCTCGGTCGTCTACCGACTGGCTCTTCCACATTTAGCCATTTCGGACGTGTTTCATGTGTCCCTCCTCAAACCGGTTCACATGGCCCGGTTTTCCGAGTCATCAGCTGGGTCGTCAGACTTATCGTCTGATGAGTTTGAGGCTAATGCCATCGTAGGGCGCAGGTTTGTCCATGGCAAAAAATTTTATTTAGTAGATTGGAAGGGTCATGGACCCGAGGCTCGAACCTGGGAGCTAGTGGAAAACATCCACGCACCACTCCTGATCGCGGCTTTTGAGCGCAGTGGGGGGTGGGCCCTAGGAGGGGGGTAATGTTAGGCACCAGATTTCTGGCTCTGCACAGCAGGAATCTAGAGCTGTACATTCAGCGGTCTCCCATTCCGCCCCGACCGCTCAGGGCCCTGCTCATCAATCACGGCGAGTCAGGCGTGCTGCTCAGACTTGTTCTGTGAGCCTCGATGTTGCTGCCACCTCTGGTGCATTAATGGTAGCGCAATGTGCCTTGCAGGGAACCGCTCCATAGGCGCCAGATTTCTGGCTCTGCACAGCAGGAATCCAAAGCCGTACATTCAGCGGTCTCCCATTCCGCCCCGACCGCTCAGGGCCCTGCTCAGCAATCACGGCGAGCCAGGCGTGCTGCTCAGACTTGTTCTGTGAGCCTGGATTTGCTGCCACCTCTGGTGCAGCAATGGTAGCACAACCTGCCTTGCAGGGAACCGCTCCAGAGGCTAAGTCCTCGTCCGTGCTACTGGGCATGCCCGCAACTTGACCTCTCACTGGAGAGCAGGGGTCACATGTTCAGGTCCTGCGTCGGATCTGATTGGTCCTTTCCAGGGTCCTGGAAGGTCCCGGAAGCACATGGCTATAAAAAGCCCGCATGGTGGCTCGGCCATGCTCTAGTGTAGACTAAGATTGATATGTGTGTATGGTGATGGATGCATGGACTGGTGACTGACTTATTAAGAAACCCCTTCCCTCTGATAATACGAATGGTGACAGAGTGTTGGCTTAGTCAATGTCAGGTTGTGGCAAGCTGCACGCCACTGTGCTTACCGCACCTACACTAGCATCCATCGGTGTCCGGTTCTCCGGCACCGTCACTTTGCGGCTACCATTACAGCCGCGCTGCAGTAGCAGCAGCCTTTGGTGTTCGCGGCTGCGACGCCACACGCCGGCTGACCTGTGGAGCTAACAGGTTCAGCCTTCATTTCTAAATTTATGTTTAGGGCGTCTCTGTGACTAAACAGAGTCCGCCTCAGTCCTTGGGTGATGTTAACCCGAGTACTGTACTTTGCCAGCAGGCGAGTCTGCTATTGTCCAGCAGCGGTCTTGTCATCTACCGCACGGTGGACCCTGGGCGGCGAACGCACCTTCTATTATTTATATCTGGTGCTTTCCGCCGACCCTAACAACATGACGCAGGCTCAGGCTGACCAGAAGCACTGGTACAACCAGTTTGATACAGGAAAGATGTATATCTTTGTACCGTGTTAGCCAGTAGATAGAAAAATATTCAGGATTGAGAGTCCTCAGTAGTTGATACCTTTTAATGGCTAACTGAAAAGATGGTAATACATTGCAAGCTTTCGAGACTACTCAGGTCTCTTCATCAGGCTAGACTAATACAAAATCTGAAGTCACATATTTATGCACAATACAGCCTAGAAAAAATGCAATAGATAAGACAAGTGACGTGAAGCAGAACTATCAATATGGGAGAGGGAGAAACATAAATATAAACATTGGACCAGTTCATAGATAAGGAGTCTGGATGTTTTATGGTCCTCTGATTGGGGTCTAGTTCTGTGTTGTGATGCCCCGCAAGGTTTTAAAAGGAAATTCCTTAATTGATGTAAAAAGACATAATTCCATGCGACACATTCATTCCAGCACTGAGAGTGTCAAATTTATGACGAACTTTGACACTCTCAGTGCTGGAATGAATGTGTCGCATGGATTTATGTCTTTTTACATCAATTAAGGAATTTCCTTTTAAAACCTTGCGGGACATCACAACACAGAACTAGACCCCAATCAGAGGACCATAAAACATCCAGACTCCTTATCTATGAACTGGTCCAATGTTTATATTTATGTTTCTCCCTTTCCCATATTGATAGTTCTGCTTCACGTCACTTGTCTTATCTATTGCATTTTTTCTAGGCTGTATTGTGCATAAATATGTGACTTCAGATTTTGTATTAGTCTAGCCTGATGAAGAGACCTGAGTAGTCTCGAAAGCTTGCAATGTATTACCATCTTTTCAGTTAGCCAGTAAAAGGTATCAACTACTGAGGACTCTCAATCCTGAATATTTTGGTACAACCAGAACGCCCGGGAGCGTACCTACCAGGTGGGTCAAAAGATGTGGGTGCTGGTCCCCGTACCAACGGATAAGCTTCAGGCAGCCTGGGAAGGCCCATATGTCGCCCACCAATGGCTCAACCCGGTCACCTACGTGGCCACGCTTGACCATGCTCGGGGTAGGTGCAATGCCTTTCACGTCAACATGCTGAAGGCTCACCACGAACGTGAAGCTTGCGTCCTACCGGTCTGCAACCTGCCTGAGGATGGGGAGGAAGATCCCCTCCTGGACATGCTGGCCCAAGCCAATGCCAATGGGTCCATTGAGGACATGGAGATAAGTGGTTTGTTAACCGTATCCCAGCGGTCGCAGTTGGTGGACACCCTGGAACCCTTCCGGGCCGTGTTCACCAACCGACCTGGGAGGAAGGAGTTAGCGGTTCATGAAGTGGACACCGGGAATCACGCCCCGCTATGTTGAACCCCTTATCGGATCTCTGAGGCGGTGCAACAAGTCATGCACCAAGAGATCGATGAGATGTTAAGGCTGGGGGTGATTCGACGGTCAAAAACCGCGTGGGCCTCACCTGTACTCCTCATGCCTAAAAAGGATCAAACCACCCGGTTCTGCGTGGACTACAGGGGGCTCAATGCCATCACAACCTCTGATGCCCACCCGATGCCACGCATTGAGGATCTGCTTGAGCGGTTGGTGAAAGCAAGGTACATATCCATCATGGATTTGAGTCGGGGATACTGACAGATTCCCCCGAGCCCTGAGGCGCAGGAGAAATCTGCCTTTATCGCCCCCTTTGGACTGTACGAGTCCACAGTCATGCCTCTGCCACTTTCCAGCGGATGGTCAACCACCTGCTTCGGGGACTGGAGTAGTATGCGGTGCCGTACTTGGACGACATCGCCATCTTCTGTTCCACCTGGGAGGAACACCTTCAGCATCTCCAGGAGGTGCTCAAGCGTCTTCACCATGCAGGCCTGACTATCAAGCTGGCAAAGTGTCAGATGGGCATGAGCGAGGTCCACTACCTGGGACACCGGGTAGGCGGTGGTTTTATGAGTCCGGAGCCGGGAAAAGTGGACGCAATCATGTCCTGGCCCACCCCCAGGATCAAGAAACAGGTGAAGTCCTTCTTGGGCACTGCAGGGTACTATAGGCGGCTCGTGTAGGACTATAGCGCCCTTGCAAAACCCTTGACAGACCTCACCAAGCAGAGGCTACCCCAAGCAGTCAACTGGACAGATGACTGTGAGGCGGCCTTCCATGCTTTGAAAACAGCCCTTTGCGACTCTCCAGTGTTGAGAGCAGTTGACAGCAGTCACCCGTTTCTGGTACAGACTGACGCCAGTGAGTTTGGCCTCGGTGCTGTGCTCAGCCATGTCGACTCGGGGAACCAGGAGCACCCCGTGTTGTACATGAGCCGGAAACTTTTGCTGAGGGAAGTGGCATACTCCACCATCGAGAAGGAGTGTCTGGCCATGGTGTGGGCACTGCAACGTTTGCAGTCCTACCTGTACAGGCGCACCTTCATGGTGGTAACCGACCACAACCCTCTGAGCTGGTTGCACACAGTGTCCGGAATCAATGGAAGGTTGCTCCGCTGGAGCCTTGCCCTTCAACAGTACGACTTTACTGTACAACAAAAGAAGGGCAGTGAACATGGTAATGCTGATGGGTTGTCCCGCCGGGGCAAACCCGCTGAGGTGCGCATGGCCGATTACCGTCAGGTAATGCCTCCGTAGCACCCTCTAAAAGGGGGAGGTGTAATGTAAGATATGTCTGTAAAGTATGACTTCTAGAATCTTCCCTTCCTCCACACACAGATGAAAATCTCCTCCTAGCTGCAAGCATTTGACCCCCAACCCCCTTTCACTCCTTAGCAGCTGTGTGAGCTGCCCTGTGCCTGCATTTGGTAACAGGATACCATCCATTTCCTCTCATAGCCTTCTCCTCCCCCCTCCCTGCACAGCTAAGGGAAAGCATTTCTATTGTTCTCAAACATGCGGCCGAATGAAAAGTATGGGAGATATTAAACTAAGCTAGCACAGGCCCTGGTCGTGGCAGAAAAATGAAACGGACATTTCTGTGATCTGAGTGGACCCGGCTTCACTACGGTAGCTCCTGCGAAGTTCTCAGACCTCCAGAAACTGAGATATGGATTGCTCCCAAATGGAGTGTCTTAATTACGGCATGTTTGATGTTGTCTTATTGGGTTTGGTAAACTACAAACAATGATACCCTTGGTGAGTTTATATGAGCTCCCCTCATTAAGATGTAGTTATTATTAGTTTTTAGTAAAATTTCAACTTAGAGAGTAGGGGGGATGGACCTCACCAGACCACCACTTCGTGAGGTCACAAACCCAAAGGGATAAGGTTTACCCTCCCAAAACCAGTTCAGTTGAGCTGGAGTTTGCATGCCGACAAGACATACCAGATGTCTTGGGACGTCTGGTTGCTGCCCATCCCCCTTGCCACACATGGTCTGCCCAATACAAACTAAGCACATGTAAGTGTTACTCTTTTTTAATCCTTGTTGTTTTCATATTTGCATTGTACATATTTACTGTCTCAACTTTGTAACAATTTTTATCTATGTAATCACTGCCCACATTTTGGGAATAAACCCCCGCCTCATGGCACTGCCTTCCTGCTGGCGTGTTTATCACCACTAGTGCGGTGGGATAGTCTTTTAAGTCCCCATGTATACACAACACCCCTATTTTCCGACCCGTATACTCGCTGGTTTGTATCCAGCTGGCTCGTACCAGGGTTACAAGACTCACTTAGTCCAATAGGGCCAAAGCCGGGGTGCCTTCCACTTCAACCCGACACAAATGTTCCAGTTGTGAGTTCATTTTCTGGTCTACCAGTTGTGAGTTTTCCTTCCAGGCTCCCTCTGGTGGTAACAGGAGGTAGTGAGGCTGATTTAATCAGTAGAGACCTGCCACCTGATAACCTGATAATGAGGATGGCGATTGGACCTCAGGAATCTCAGATTGGATTTGACAGCCGATGCCCTACTCTGGTGCTGGTGATTCCTTCTGCTTGTCAGGTCTTGGTTCTCAGCTCTGTTCCAGTCAGCTCAAGCTAAGTTTTTCTGCTAATGTTCACATTTGATTTTGTTGTTCTATTCAGTTTTTTTGTGTGGTCAGCCAGCCCCGGCTGGGGCTGTGCTGAATTTCCACTCTTATTTATCTGTATTTGCCAATTTGCTTTTTGTCCCTTATTGGATTGGCCTCTTTTTGCTCTGTCTCAGAATATTTCAGAGTGCTGATATAGTGGGAGAAGTCTAGTGACTTCAGGGATAATTTTGTTATCAGAAGTGTTGGCCATTATTTTGTAGGGTTTTGGGGAGATTGCAGACAGTGTCTTTCCTTTCCTCTCCTTTCTAGTTAGTTTGGGCCCCATCGTTTGCATAGCCTATTTTCCTGCCTGTGTTTGTGTTTTCATCTTGTTTCACCAACAATACATGTGTGGGGGCTGTCTATTCCTTTTGGGTCTGCTCTGGGGCAGTTAGTTTTCCCCTTTTCTTGCTTTAGGCTTATTTAGTCCTCCGGCCGTGACGAGGCGTCTAGGTTCATCGTAGGTATGCTCCACGGCTGCTAGTTGTGTGGTTAGGATCAGGGATCTGCAAGCTGCATAGTTACCAACCTCTCTGGTTTTTCTGGGCTCAGCTTTTTAGGTTTTTCCTCCTCGGTGACCCATTCATAACATGTTCCATATTGGGACCTTTTGGGGTGCCCATTGCACACATCGGTTCAGGATAGTGGGACTGACGGTACCCAAAGTTTGTGTCCATGGGCTCAGCCATGTGGGGTCAATCAGCTCTCATATGACCTGGTTCCTGGCACCGCCAGCAGATTATGGGGCTTCTTACTTCCCCAGAAAAGTCCTGAACGGCCTTCCTGGGCTCCGCTCGCCGAACCAGGGGTGGAGACTTAGGGAACCTTCCTGTTACCTTCCGGGGAGTCCCCCCCTGTAGCTCTTTGGTAGCTCCATACCTTTCTATGAGGTCTATCATCTGCATGGCATTAGTAGGGAATGCCTGTCCGACCCATGTCTGGAGGGAGTGGGGCAAAGCCATCCAAAACTTATCAGTCACTATGCGGTCCAGCATGGCCATGGGGGACAACACCTCAGGCTGCAACCACTTTTGTAACAGGTGCATCAGGTCATAATACTGGGACCGAGCCGGCTTGGAGGGGGTAAACTCCCACTGGTGTACCTGCTGGGCACGAACTAACACATTTACCCCAAGACGTGCCAGTATCTCACTCTTCACGACCGTGTAGTCCGCCCTTTTCTCCGTGGGTAGTTCCTGATACGCTTTCAAAGGTCCTGGGGCCGGAAACGGAGCGATGATTTCTGCCCAATGGTCCCGGGGTAGCTTCTCTCTCTCAGCGACTCCTTCGAACATCTCCAGGTACGCCTCCACATCGTCCGACTTCTCAATTTTGGTAACCGCTGTACAAACCGCTTTCCGGACATCATGGATTCCCCGGTTAGTTCCTTTTGTCTGCACTGCCGTGATATGCTGTATTAACAGCTGATTGGTTTCTGCTGCTGCTGCATAGCCTGCTGTTGCTGTGTAGCCTGCTGCTGCATAGCCTGCTGCTGCTGTCGCAGAACCATAATCGTGCTGTGTCACAATACTAGAGCAAAGGGGAAACGGAAATTCTTGATGCAATAACGCAACTGCCCCACAGCAAAGGTGAATTGTACTACAATGCTGGGAAGAGGATAAATTGTCTAATGTCTGATGCCACACTCCTTCAAACATTAACTACCTCCTGGTGATCATCACCAGCGTTAAGCAAAAACAAAAAAGAAAAATGATTTTTTTTTTTAAAGGAGTCTCTGGGCTGTAGGGATTCGCTCTGGTAGGTAATGGCGGGGCTGCAGTAAAGAGGCAACACACAGGCTTAAAGTCCAATTTCAGTGGTTTAATGTCAGGTTGCAAACAGCAGATTAACAGAAAGTAAGGAAAAACATAAATATACTCCAGCTTGGAGAACCACTGGTCCCAGACTCACCCCTTGCACGGGACGGGCTTAACTAAGTGGCTGCCAGGTCCGCAGCATCCGACAGATGCCATTCCCAGAGTTGTTGAGAGTCTTGCTGCTATAGTCCTGCAGCATGGGGATCCTGTATACAAGTTCAGGCTAAGTCCAGCCAAGTTCCTGTAACTTCCAAACACACTCACCATGTGCCAAACACCAACATCCATTACATAGCCCATAACCCCTCCTACAAGTGAGGTAAACATCACATGGGCTGATCACGTGACCATGACATCATCGCAGGTCCTGTCTTTAGGGAAAAACTCGGCCAAACATTAACCTGCTGGGAGAAATGTATCTCCCATCCAGTAAAACACCCTTTACTGTACCACAGGGCCCATATGTGAATTGTGAATCTCTCTTATTACAGTCTCCAAGATGTGTTGGTCTCATCAGAGGTTAATCTTAAATGCAGGTGGTTGGATGACTGCTGATGACCCTGAGGATTTAAAGAGTGATTTTAAGATAGTATCAGGATCAACTTCAGCTGAAGGATTTTAAGCCATGCTGGAGGAGGAGGAGTTTGTGATTCTTCGACATAAACCGTGATTCTTTGATGTGGTGTCACTTAATCTTAGAAATATGTACTGGTCTGATGTTATCACACTACCATTCAAAGGAAGATTGCATTTCCTTGGTGGTCCATCTAGGTATCTGTTGTATTTTTTGTAGGCACCAATTTCATCTTCCTTTCTTACAAACACAACCTCTGCAACTCCTGAACTCAACAAGCAGGTGCGTTTCAAGGCAACGTGTACACAGAAAAAGTCCACAATATTTTCCTTTGTGACTTTTGGATGTAAATTATTAATGGTCATTTTGGGGCCTTCTAAAGAGCTAGACAGACTCTTTATGAGTGGGCCCTACTGATGAACTGACCTCCTTTGTGACAAGTGTCTGTGACACGTTGGCTAGAGCCTTTGTGTGCAATAAAGGTGGTCAAGTATTGTGCTGAGTAGACATGGTAGCTGTGTATGCATCATTCTGTACCACTTTAGTAAGGCTACTTTCACACATCAGGTTTTCGGCGTCAGGCGCGATCCGGCGTCGTGCCGGAACGCCGGATCCGGCAAATGTTTTGTAAAACCTGATGTGCCGGATCCGGTTTTCTGCCGGATCCGTCTTGTTCTTGACAGACAAAACCGGATCCGTCTCATCCGGTTCATCCGTTTTTCTATCCGTTTTTTGACGGATTACGCCGGATCCGGTTTTTAAAATTGACCCTTGTGGCCTTCCGAACGGGATTGGCTACTGGAAAACTATATATAGCGTGTTCCTACAGCCCTTCTTTGACAGGTTGTAGAGGAGAAAGTGCAGATTGGAGAGAAGAGCAAGTTGGCGAAGATGGATGTTGTGATTGGAAATATTTTGAAGAATTTGGCGGATTTTATAGCGGAGGCGAATCGTTTGAGGGTGATTGTTCTGGAGAAGGAGAGAGCGAGACAGCAGCGCATCAGGCATCGTAGACGACGTTTGTGGATCCACCCCATCACAGCCAAGAGAATGACGCGTGGGGTCTATTCTACACTCTGCATGGACCTTCGACGAAACCCGGATAAATTTTTTGGATATGTTCGGATGAAAATGGAGAATTTTGATTACTTGGTGGAGCGCATTGCACACCTCATAAGAAAAGCGGACACCTATTGCCGCTTCTCTGTTTCACCCGCAGAGCGTCTGATGGTGACTTTAAGGTAAGCCACATTTATTGGATGTGATAGCATCAGAGCACACTTTAACTGCAATCTTGTTGGTGGTAGTTTGTATCTCCAAGTGTTATAGCTGAGTTTTGGTATGTAATGCTGTGATTTAAAACTAATTGATTGTTTTTTAATTCCCCACAGATTTCTTGCAACTGGAGAATCCCTTTCGTCACTGCATTTCCAGTACAGACTCGGGATTTCCACCATATCTGGAATAGTGAAGTACACATGCCGTGCACTGTGGGACTCCTTAGCTGAAGAGTTTTTACCAGAGCCCACAACAGAGAGGTGGATTGAAATTGCTGACAAGTTTCAACAGATATGTCAGTTTCCCAACTGCTTGGGCGCTGTGGACGGGAAACATATCCGCATTGTAAAGCCAGCCGGATCGGGATCGGAATACTTCAATTACAAGAAATATTTTTCAATTGTTCTCATGGCCATCGCTGACGCGGAATACAAATGTATTGCTGTTGATATTGGGGCCTATGGCCGCTCCAATGACTCTCAAGTTTTCAAACTGTCTGCCATGGGGCGTAAACTGTATGGAAACACCTTCCAGTTCCCACCACCTAGACCGCTGCCGCAAACATCTGGTCCACCTATGCCATTTGTCTGTGTAGGGGATGAAGCCTTCCAGCTGTCAGAACACCTTTTGAAACCGTACTATAGCAGAGGATTGACAAGACCAAAACGCATTTTTAATTACCGCCTCACAAGAGCAAGAAGAATGGTTGAATGTACCTTTGGTATTCTGACAGCCAAATGGCGGGTCCTATTGACTGCGATCAACCTCAAGACAGAAACTGTTGACGAGGTGATCAAAGCTTGCGTGGTACTCCACAATTTTGTTATCTGCAAGGAACCCATTTCCATTGAGGACACCTCTGAAGAAACCACCTTGCAAGATTACCATGACATTACTACTAGAAGTTCTGTGACGGTTTCAGTAATGAGGGACAATTTTGCACTATACTTTATGTCACCTCAAGGCAGAGTACACTGGCAGGATGACAGAGTGTGAAAGATTTGTGCCCTAACCAAACTTGTGTACCTTCTGTACCAACAGTATATACCTTTGCCAACCAAAGTTGGCTATCTTGTCATGGTCTCTATTTTTAGCTTTAGGCCACAGGTGTGTACCTGGTTGTGTTTTATGCAAAGTATTTCACCTTTTAACAAAAGTTGTGTACATTGTTAGGAAATCACCAACAATAAACACAACTTTTTAGGTGAAATACTTTGCTTCAAACACAACCAGGAACACAACTGTGGCAAAAAGCTAAAATTTACCCACAGTTATATACCTGGTTTTGAATACCTTTTTACCTTTTAAATTCCCTGTATTTAACCTTTTTTTTAAACATATTTCGCCGCAGAAAGAAATGACAGACAACCAGTGTAAACAATAATTTAACTTTTATTTAAAATATTTTTTTTTTGTAAACTGTTTTTAAAGTTAAAAAAACTTTTTTAATAAAGGTTTGAAACCAACTGGGTATTTTTATTACAAAACACATCATAAATCTGTGTAGTGTGGGGTGGAAATACTGATGGAGGGGCTGCGGGACACTTCGACAATGGGAGTGTGGAGAGAGGACTGGGATCGTGGTGGGGAAGGAACAGTTAGAGGTGATGGTGTGGAAAAAGCTACTGAATGAGTGGACATGTGGGAGGCAGAAGAGGTGGTGGGCGGTGGAGTGGAGGGTTGGGCAGGGACTGTAGGAGCAGATGATGTTGATGGAAAGTTGTATGGGGAAGGAGTTTGGTACGGGGAAGGAGTTTGGTACAGGGAAGGAGTTTGGTACGGGGCAGGTTGCTGGAAGTGGGGAGATGTCTGGTACTGGGGAGGTTGCTGGTACTGGGGAGGTTGCTGGTACTGGGCAGGTTGCTGGTATGTAATAGGAGGGGGAGGATGGAAAGTGGCTGGAGGGGGTGCAGATGTAATAGGAGGGGGAGGATGGAAAGTGGCTGGAGGGGGTGCAGGTGGAGGAACTACAGTGGTGGGAGGTGGAGGTTGGGAGGTAACCTGCTGTAGAGCACCGTGGCACGAATGCATTACATGCATCTGCTGGGTAGGAGATAGTGTTGCCATGCGCTCCACAACAGACCTGAAAAAGGTGTGGTTTGGCGAAGATCTTGCTTCTGAATGCATGGTTTGCAGAAGTGTCTTCACCTCCAGAATGCTGGAGTTGATCTGCTGAAAGCCTGCGGAGATTTGCTCTGACAAGACTTTTAGACAGTTCTGGAAAGATGCATTCAGATGCAAGAACTCTGGCGCATAACTCTTTTCCTGACCCCTTTGCCGCTGCCGCCCAGTACCCGCAGGTGTACTAGAGGTGGCAGGGGCAGAAGGGTGGGGTAAAGGGAAAGCGATCTCCTCACCAGCAGCTTCATGTAATGTAGGCGGCCACGATGCTCCTGTGCTGGTGGATGGGACAGATGGGTCAAATGTGTGGGAAGGCTGGGAAGGTGCAGATGTACCGGGGCGGTCGAAGTGTCCCTCGGTGCCGGTCTCCTCAGGGATCGCCTCAGAAGGGTCCAATCGTGCAGGCTCCCGAGTGCTGCTCACCGTGCTGTGGAATAAAGAGAAAAAAAAACAGTTAAAATAGTGACATGGTATGGCCCTGGCTGAAAAAAAAAAGTTACATCTAAACATTTTTTTGTCACATGTGGTGTGTAATATTTACCTTCTGGTGAGCATTGTCTCCCGGAGGAACGACAGGGCTCGTGCGTACTTGTACTTGCTCCTGCGTCCTCCAGATCCACTCGGGGCCCGCATCTCTTTATTGAACTCCTTCTTGAAACGATCCCTCACAGACCGCCACCGCTTCACAATTCTCTCCCCTGAAACGAGAAAGGACAAAGTGGTTAGTATACAACATCAGTGTTTCCCAAACTCCAGTCCTCATGGTCCCCAGGGGTCATGTTTTCAGGATTTCCAAAGTAAATAGAAATCCTGAACACATGATCCGTGGGGACCACGAGGACTGGAGTTCGGGAAACACTGGTTTAAATCAAGCAACCGGTACTGTATATACTTACGCTCTTTAATCTGGGCCCGAGCTTCGAGGTCCTCCCAGCGGTCCACAAGGAGCGAACAGATTTCCTCCCAGAGTCGTCGGGTAACGATAAGGTCAGCGTGGCGGCGGTCAGCCATATTCCAGAGCGGCTCCCTTTCTCTGACGAGATCGATGAGGTGGTCCACATCAATCCCTCCATCCTCACCGTCAGAGTCGGGAGCACGCTGTGAAGGCTGTTAAAGAAAAAGACAAAAATAACATAATTAGCCTCCACAAAAGAAATGAAATAAAAAGTGCAAAAAAAACAAAGCAAAAATATTTATACTTACACGCTGGTGACCGCCGCGTTGCTGTCGCCGACGACCCTGGGAGGCACTGCGAGGACCTCTTGGCCGAGCACCAGATTGGGAAGACTAGGGAAGAAAACAAAAAATGTTATGTCTTTGGATGTAGGCATTTGTTTGCTGTGTGTGGTCTGCAGAACATTGTTTTCTATGTGTTGTGTGTAGAGTTGAGCGATACCGTCCGATACTTCAAAGTATCGTATCGGATGGTATCGGCCGATCTTTAAAAAAAGTATCGGTATCGCCGATTCCGATACCGGAAGTCCCATTCAAGTCTATGGGACTTCCGGTATCGGAATAAGAAAAACCCTTTCCTGCCCTTGTACAGCCTCTCTGGGGTCTGTACGGGCCTTTCGGGGGGCTGTGCCGGCCTGCCAGGGGGTCTGTGCAGGCTCCGGTGGTCTGTGCCGGCCTGCCGGTGGTCTGTGCAGGCTCCGGGGGGCTGTGCCGGCCTGCCGGGGGGCTGTGCCGGCCTGCCGGGGGGCTGTGCCGGCCTGCCGGGGGGCTGTGCAGGCTCCGGGGGGCTGTGCCGGCCTGCCGGGGGGCTGTGCCGGCCTGCCGGTGGTCTGTGCAGCCTCCGGGGGTCTGTGCAGGCATCGTCCGATGGGACTACAAGTCCCATCGGGCGATGCCTGCTACCATGACAGTGATTGACACATTAGCCAATGATGGGACAGTAGTAGTCCCATCATCCGGCTAATGTGTTAAATGTAAAAAAAAAAAAAATTACATGCTACATACATACAACATGCATACTACATACATGCTACATTCATACTACATACTACATACATGCTACATTCATACTACATAAATACTACATGCAACATACATACTACATATATACTACATGCATGCTACATACATACTGCATGCTACATACATACCACATATATACTACATACATACTACATGCATGCTACATGCATGCTACATGCTACATACATAACACATATATACTACATGCATGCTACATACATACTACATGCTACATACTACATATATACTACATGCATGCTACATACTACATGCTACATACATACTACATATATACTACATGCATGCTACATACATACTGCATGCTACATGCATGCTACATACATACTACATACATGCTACATACATACTACATATATACTACATACATACTACATACATACTACATGCATGCTACATGCATGCTACATACATACCACATATATACTACATGCATGCTACATACATACTACATGCTACATACATACTACATGCTACATACATACTACATATATACTACATGCATGCTACATACATACTACATGCTACATACATACTACATATATACTACATGCATGCTACATACATACTACATGCTACATACATACTACATATATACTACATGCATGCTACATACTACATGCTACATACATACTACATATATACTACATGCATGCTACATACATACTACATGCATGCTACATACATACTACATGCTACATACATACAATACATTCATACAATACATACATAGACATACAGTACATATAACATAGAGTAACATACTTACCAATACTTGTCACATTGTTCCCCGAAGCCATTGTCTTTTCCGGGATAAATATTAACATAACAAACCACAAAAATACTCACCCACGATCCGAAGCAGTCCACGAGTGTGTCCCACGACGATCTTGGGTAGAGAACTGCAGCATCAGATGATGCTGCCGTTCTCTACGGGCTGCAGGAATCCAATGACGGAAGGTAGGTATCCTTCCGCACTGTATTCCTCCGCCACTTAAAAAAAAAAAGTCCCTAGTCTCACTTTATGCCGTTGCTGTGTGGGAATTTCCCACACAGCAATGGCATAAAGTGAGACTAGGGACTTTTTTTTTTTAAGTGGCGGAGGAATACAGTGCGGAAGGATACCTACCTTCCGTCATTGGATTCCTGCAGCCCGTAGAGAACGGCAGCATCATCTGATGCTGCCGTTCTCTACCCAAGATCGTCATGGGACACACTCGTGGACTGCTTCGGATCGTGGGTGAGTATTTTTGTGGTTTGTTATGTTAATATTTATCCCGGAAAAGACAATGGCTTCGGGGAACAATGTGACAAGTATTGGTAAGTATGTTACTCTATGTTATATGTACTGTATGTCTATGTATGTATTGTATGAATGTATTGTATGTATGTAGTATATATGTGGTATGTATGTAGCATGTAGTATGTATGTAGCATGCATGTAGTATGTATGTAGCATGCATGTAGTATGTATGTAGCATGCATGTAGTATGTATGTAGTATGTATGTAGTATGTATGTAGCATGCAGTATGTATGTAGCATGTATGTAGTATGTATGTAGTATATATGTAATGTATGTAGCATGTAGTATGTATGTAGCATGCATGTAGTATACATGTAGTATGTATGTAGCATGCATGTAGTATGTATGTAGTATGTATGTAGTATGTATGTAGCATGCAGTATGTATGTAGCATGTATGTAGTATGTATGTAGTATATATGTAGTATGTATGTAGCATGCATGTAGTATGTATGTAGTATGTATGTAGCATGCAGTATGTATGTAGCATGTATGTAGTATGTATGTAGTATGTATGTAGTATGTATGTAGCATGCATGTAGTATGTATGTAGTATGTATGTAGTATGTATGTAGCATGCATGTAGTATGTATGTAGTATGTATGTAGCATGCAGTATGTATGTAGCATGTATGTAGTATGTATGTAGTATATATGTAGTATGTATGTAGCATGCATGTAGTATGTATGTAGCATGCATGTAGTATGTATGTAGTATTTTTTTTTTTTTTTTTTTTTTTTTTTAACATTTAACACATTAGCCGGATGATGGGACTACTACTGTCCCATCATTGGCTAATGTGTCAATCACTGTCATGGTAGCAGGCATCGCCCGATGGGACTTGTAGTCCCATCGGACGATGCTTGCACAGACCCCCGGACATCAGCACAGCCCCCCGGCAGGCCGGCACAGCCCCCCGGCAGGCCGGTACAGACCCCCACAGGGTGCACAGACCACCGGCAGGCCGGCACAGCCCCCCGGCAGGCCGGTACAGACCCCGGGCAGTCCACACAGCCCCCCGGCAGGCCGGCACAGCCCCCCGGCAGGCCGGCAGAGACCCCCGGAAGGCCCGAAATGACGGCGCATCATGATGCGCACACACCGCGCATCATGATGCGCACACACCGCGCATCATGATGACGTCAGGCCGTCAATCAACTGAACTTCCGATTCCGATGCCGAATTCCGATATTGAAAAAATATCGGAAGTCGGTATCGGAATTCCGATACAGCAAGTATCGGCCGATACCCGATACTTGCGGTATCGGAATGCTCAACACTAGTTGTGTGTAGTGTGATGTTGTGTTTCTGCGTTTGATGCAAAAAACTTACCAATTGTGAGCCCACTCCAAGTGTTTGTCCACCCCTTCCTTCTTCTTCTGGGAGCTCCTCTTCATCTTGTGATTCCTGTTTTGAAATAAAAGGCAATGAATAGACATATATTACAGAGATGATGGATTTTGGAAATAAAAACTTACCGTCAAACGCTGACGATGCGAGGGAGGGCTCCCAGAAGAAGATGTGCTGTCTTCCTCATGGCCAGACTCCATGGCTGTGGGTGGTGTTCCTGCTGCTGCCAATTCTGCTGCTGCTGCATCTATTGGGCGGCTGTTGAATAAAGAGAAACAAAGGGCCAATGAATATCTTGATATTCCATAGCCCTAGTTTGGAGGAATGGGGGATTTGATAATTACCGTCTCTCATCTGCTGCTGGACTCCCCTCCCGTTGTTCAGCATGCTGCTCCATTTGGGGTGGTGCTGATGGTGCTGCTGCAGATGTCTGCTGCCTTCTCCTGCTCCTGGTTCTTGGCTTGGGTGGCATGTTGGGTGTGGCTGAGGGTCCCACTGTCTTGCTTTTATATATGTCTTGTGGGCAGAGCTACTGAGCATGCTCAGACCAAAAGAACCGGATCAGGTGCATTGCGGCGCTCATAGGCTTTCATTGTATGAAAAAGCCGGACACGCCGGATACGGCTTTGTCACCGGAGACAAAAAACGTTACAGTAGCCGTTTTTTCCAGCTGTGATCTTCATCTTCTTGTTGGGGATGTGGTAAAGTTCCAAGTTGTCATTAATACCATCATCGTCCATATCTTGTAAAGAGGAAATCTGGTGTTTTCCAGGGTAGTGGTTATCTATGTTTAGTGGCATTCCTTTAACCCCTTCATGACCCAGCCTATTTTGACCGTAATGACCTGGCCATTTTTTGCAATTCTGACCAGTGTGCCTTTATGAGGTAATAACTCAGGAACGCTTCAATGAATCCTAGCGATTCTGAGATTGTTTTTTCGTGACATATTGGGCTTCATGTTAGTGGTAAATTTAGGACGATAACTTTTGCATTTATTTGTGAAAAAAAATGGAAATTTGGTGAAAATTTTGAAAATTTAGCAATTTTAAAATTTTGAATTTTTATTCTGTTAAACCAGAGCGTTATGTGACATAAAATAGTTAATAAATAACATTTCCCACATGTCTACTTTACATCAGCATAAATTTGGAAAAAAAAATTTTTTTGTTAGGAAGTTATAAGGGTTAAAAGTTGACCAGCGATTTCTCATTTTTACAACAAAATTTATAAAACCATTTTTTCAGGGACTACCTCACATTTGAAGTCACTTTGAGGGGTCTATATGGCAGAAAATACCCAAAAGTGACACCATTCTAAAAACTGCACTCCTCAAGCTACTCAAAACTACATTCAAGAAGATTATTAATCCTTCAGGTGCTTCACAGGAACTAAAGCAACATGGAAAGAAAAAAATGGACATTTTAATTTTTCCAACAAAGATTTTCTTTTAGCATCAACTTTTTCATTTTCATATGGGCAACAAGATTAAATGGATCCTAAAATTTCTTGGGCAATTTCTCCTGAGTACACCGATACCTCATATGTGGTCATAAACCTCTGTTTTGGCGCACGGCAGGGCACAGAAGGGAAGGAGCGCCATTTGACTTTTTGAATGGAAAATGTGCTTGAATATTTAACGGTTGCCATATCGCGTTTGGAGAGTCCCTGTGTATCTAAACATTGGAGCTCCCCCACAAGTGACCCCATTTTGGAAACTAGACCCTCCAAGGAACTTATCTAGATGCATAGTGAGCACTTTGAACCCCCAGGTGCTTCACAAATTGATCCGTAAAAAAAAGGACTTTTTTTCACAAAAATTTTCTTTTAGCCTCAGTTTTTTCATTTTCACATAGGCAACAGGATAAAATGGGTCTTAAAATTTGTTGGGCAATTTCTCCTGAGTACACCGATACCTCATGGGTGGTCATAAACCACTGTTTGGGCGCACGGCAGGGCCCAGAATGGAAGGAGCACCATTTGAGTTTTTGAATGGAAAATTAGCTCTAATCGTTAGCGGACACCATGTCGCGTTTGGAGAGCCCCTGTGTACCTAAACAATGGAGCTCTCCCAGAAGTGACCCCATTTTGGAAACTAGACCCCCAAAGAAACGTATCTAGATGTGTGGTGAGCACTTTGAACCCCCAAGTGCTTCACAGAAGTGTATAATGCAGAGCCGTGAAAATAAAAATAATTTTTTTCCTCAAAAAATGAATTTTTAGCCCGCTATTTTTTATTTTCACAATGGTAACAGGAGAAATTGGACCCCAACAATTATTGTACAGTTTGTCTTGAGTACGCTGGTACCTCATATGTCGGGGAGACCACTGTTCGGGCACACGTCGGGGCTCAGAAGGGATGTAGTGACGTTTTGAAATGTCGACTTTGATGGAATGGTCTGCCGGTGTCATGTATGTTTGCAGAGCCCCTGATGTGCCTAAACAGTAGAAACTCCCCACAAGTGACCCATTTTGGAAATTAGACCACCCAAGGAACTTATCTAGATGTGTGGTGAGCACTTTGAACCCCCAAGTGCTTCACAGAAGTTTATAACACAGAGCCGTAAAAATAAAAAATCATTTTTTTTTCCACAAAAATAATTTTTTTAGCCCCCAATTTTTTATTTTCCCAAGGGTAACAGGAGAAATTTGACCCCCAAAATTGTTGTGCAATTTTTCCTGAGTATGCTGATAACCCATATGTGGGGGTAAACCACTGTTTGGGCACATGTCGGGGCTCGGAATGGAGGGAGCACTGTTTGACTTTTTGAACGCAAAATTGGCTGGAATAAATGGTGGCGCCATGTCGTGTTTGGAGACCCCGTGATGTGCCTAAACAGTGGAAACCCCTCAATTCTAACTTCAAATGTAACCCCAACACACCCCTAACCCTAATCCCAATCATAACCCTAACCACAACCCTAACCCCAACTGAAACCCTAACCACAAGCCTAACCCTAATGTCACGATCCATGCTGGATTGTGACAGATTTAGTACACGTAACCTTTTTTTCCTTTAAACTTTTGGCTTAAAGTTAGTTTTGCCCCCGATGGCCATTAGGGTCATTACACTGTGGTGTCTTTAGTTCAAGTTTAGCCCCTGGTGGTGGCTAGCATTATTACACGTGAATCACTAGCAGGTGTGATTGCTCTGGCTCTTGCCTATAAAGGAGTGTCAGGTGGTTGCAATCACTGTTGGTGATATTGGTCATTTCCAACCATCCTTGGTGAAGGAAGGAGCTAGAGAAGAGTTCCTTGCAGCTCAGTCAGAGTCTTGGTGTGGAAGGAGCTACAGAAAGGAGTTCCTTGCAGCTCTGACAAAGCTTTGGTGAAGTAGCAGCTATTCAGGAGGAAACCTGTATTCGGGTGCCAGACTCTGTTGCTGGGATCAATAGCAACAGAGCAAAGTTAAGTGGTGTTTTCCCTGTTTGTATATTTTTCCTTGTGTGTGTATTAGTGCAGCGGTGGGATTAGTCTCTGCACCATCCAGCTCACTAGTAAGTGATAGGTGCAGGGTGCGCTAGGGACTAAGGTATCCAGCTTGGCGACAGGTGAGGAGCCTGTATAGGGAACATGAGGAGTGCAGGGACACTGGCTCAGGGGAGTGCAGGAGGCCTCCACGTCCCCGTTCCCTAGTGCAGGGCCCACCGTTGTAACTGTTTCCCCCGGTGTTCCCCTTTACTCTGCAAATTCGCCCTGCTGGAGGCAGTGTATCCAGGTACATGTGTAATTATTGAAATTCGCCCTGCTGAAGGCGGTGTATCTGGCTGCACGTGACATTATCACCAACCCTACATTTTTTTTGCTGGTGAGCCATGGGTCAAACTCAGACCTGTGAGCAGTTGCTGGAGGGCCTCACTGAGGTGAGTGAAGAGCTCAATATTGCGTTGAAACAGTTCCAGCAGCAGTTATCAGGGTCTGGGGCCTCCCCTCTGGTTCAGCCAGAAACCCAATTTGCGGCGTTGGCCAATATGCCCCCTGCAGTTCCTGCTCAGGACTTGCTCATACGTGCGGATGCACCCAAGCAGGTGGGAGGAGTTGGTGTCCCAATGGAACTGCCTGGTGTTCCCCGAGGTGAAGGAGTACATCCCTGTAGTGAGCAGACTGATGATCTGATCCACGGGGCTCATGCCAAAACTTCTGTTGCAGCTCAGAAGCCGCGCCCCCCTGGTCGTGTGGAGGAAGACGACCTGGGAGTGTATATTTCCTCCTCTACGGCTTTGGCGATGATGCCCCCTGGAGTCCCTGCTGGGAAGCAGGACTTGCTTATACACGCGGACATACACAGGCAGGTGGGAGGAGTTGATGTCCCCATGGTGTTGCCTGGTGTTCCCCAAGGTGAAGGGGTACGTCCCTGTAGTGAGCAGACTAATGATTTTGTCCGTGGGGCTGTCGCCAAAATTTCTGTACTGTCAGAGAAGCCGTGTCCCCCTGGTCGTGTGGAGGAAGACGACCTGGGAGTATATATTTCCTCCTCGCGCTCTCAAGGTACTATGTCAGCAGAAGTGGTGATTGGCAAGGTACCTGAGGGCATACCGGTGCTTGTGAACAGTTGAGCAGAAGTCAGTCTGGTGGATGCTCGGTTTGTCCAGACTAATGGTCTGAGGTGTAAGTGGGTCGCCCCTCACACCCAGGGCAGCGGGGTACTCGGTACCGGGCCGGTGTCAGGGGGATGTGTCACAGCAGCAGTGACCCGGTCCGTGGCCCTGGGCGCCCAATATCAATGGCGGTGATGTTAATAGTCAGGGTTCTCCTCTCCAACACTCCGCCAACATGTGCCTTTCCTGAACGACTCCTCTATTGCGCCTTTTAGTGTGAAGAACTCCAGTACCGTAGTTCTCTGGAATTTCTCCTGTCAGATGTTCCTAGAACCTTACTTGTATGACAGACAGCTGTAGCCTCTATCGGGGACTCCTCTCAAAGTCCTGGCTCGCAAATCGGTTGCTGTTGTGTCCCAAGTCTTTGAAGGAAGTAGTGTATTTACAGCCAACTACTCCACCGGTATCTGCTGCAGAACCATAAGTGTCCATACAACCTCGGGGACAGGGCCCCGGCCTTGCGCTGAGAACCTATAGGCAGGGTTCCTCTTCCAACCCACAACTCCTCTCTGTTCTCCTACTCCTTCATTCTGCGCTGTTCCTTCTCTCTCTTATGGAAGCTTAGGTTGCAGGTCTACGTCTTTCTCTTTCTCATCTCTTTCCCGTGCCAGCTGGCTCAGATCACTGAGGCAGCTGCAGCACTCTCTTTCTAAACTGAACTCAAACTGAACTCAAAACTGAACTTCAGAACTGAACTTCTCTCGCCTGACCTTCTGTCAGACTGACCTGTAATTCTACACTTTCCCTCTCTTTTATACTAACTCCACCCACCTCTCAGCACATCTCGTGTTATGAAGCAGGGTTCCACGAAGAGTGCCCTGCTACCCCCAGCCTGAAGCTGCTAGGTGAACCTACTGAACTATCCTGTGTGTGGGATGCAGGTGTTGGAGTGTGGAAAGGAGTTCCCAACTTACCTAGTCGGTGGGGCACTACACCTTAGGAGAAGGTGCCACATACCCCCCCCCCCCCCCCGTTAAACACAGCACGTCCATGGGCTGCAAGATAACAAAGCAGACAACAAAGAAACATACAAAAATTTTGTAATGCATAACAACTTTTCTTATACTAATCTTCCTAGTATAGGAGGTATTCATCTTGAACGTTACAAACAATTCTATCTAAGATTCTATCTAAAATTTTTAATTCGAAGTGTAATTCTCAATTCAAAGTGCTATTCTCTGTAACACATTTTCTCTCATTTTTCCTTCTCTAGTACACATTTATTTTTCTACTTTCACTGTCTCTTCTAGATGCAAGACGCTGACCGCAAGTATCTGGTCTGTCACCTGTCTACTTTCAATTCTTTATTCACATTTCTCATCTCTAGATCAGACATTCCTAATTCTTCTATAAAAGCCATTTCTCAGTTACTAATACTCAATAAACACGTTATCAAATACTTCACAGTAAAACATTCAACAGTTATTCTTGCAAGGTGCTGGACACCGCTCCCAGCCGGGATCTCTTGCAGTGTCCTTTAAGGTAGACATCATCTTCAAAAAGTGTCCATGCAAAAACATTATCTTCGCAAAGAGTCTCTAAATGTAAAACCAAGAAAGGGCACCTAAAGAGGTGCAAACTATTTACAATAAAAGTTTTGGATCATACAGTGTTCATGATCTCCTCAGTTCCAAATGTAGAAAAACGCTGCCAATCAAAAGCAGGGCAACAAAAGTGCTACTGGAAAAACATGATAGCGAAAACAACAGAGCACAACTGGTGCAAACAAACCCTCCTGGGTAACGAGATTTGAAAAGTATTTCTTAATTGTGGTCTGGTTTCTTGTTAAAGGGTCTTGAAGCTGCAGCAAATGGAACCCATGATGTATCTCAACGCCCATCAACTGTTCTTCCTCAATAGGTGGTTCCACTGTTCTGGTACGAGGTCTAGCTCCTTGGGCTTCTGCATCTTGGCGACGCTGACAAGCAACTACCTGGGGACTGGGCAGTGAAGAGATTCCGAAATCACAGTCCCAAAACGATCCAAACCCCCTTCTGGCCTGTAGATGTCGAATCGGGCACGCCGGCTCCAACCGTACTACCACCACCATTGTCTTCCTCCTCCTCCCCATCAACCCATTAGGAAGGCCGGGATATATACCTGGGAGTTCCCGGTGGTGCGGCCTCTGCTCCTGTGCAGGCGTGGTGGTAGCGGGTGCTGCCCGGTGAGCTGCCGGGGATGGCAGTGGAGCCAATGGCAACTCCAGTTCTGCGGGGGTTGCTGGCGGGACCTGAGCAGCCGCACCAGGTCCAAGCAGGAGCTTCTCTTCCTCCGCTTCAGCTCCCTGGGCCGCGTACAGCTCCTCCGGTGTCAGCGGCAAAGAAGGGACAGAGTACGCGGCTGGTGGCATGGCAGCGACTCCAAGCTCCGCAAGGTCGGCCAGGAAAAGATCCGGTGCAGCAGCGGCGGGTACCAGTGTCGCGGGTACCACAGGTGTAGGCCCCTCCTGGGTGCACTGCCGGCTCAGTCTCCCCAAGGCCTCCTGCTTCAGCCACAGTCGGGTGGTCAGCGTGACTATTTCTTCTTCCAAATGCCGGCAGTTCATCTCGCGGATCGGGTTGGAGCCGTCAGCCATGGCGCCAGGGAGATCCGTTTCCCCCCGCTCCGCAGGCCTCCTTCCCTCACTCTCCAAAATGGCATTCTCGCGTTCTTCTTCCTGCCTTGGCCCCTTTCCCGCCACTGGCTTCCTCTGCCCCTCCTTCCGGGGGCAGCGTCTTCTTCCAGCGCCTCCATACCAAGCCAGTATACGAACCCCTCGGGGGGTGGGCCATGTCGCTGTCACATAGTAATTCAGGCAGGGAAGGCCCAATACTCTTTGCGGTCTTTTCTTAGAACCTCCCATCTCTTCACGCCCTTCTTCTCCGCACCAGCAGCGATTTCTAATGTCCATTTTACAGTCTATTAAATCAGGTCTTCTGCACATTTTCAAAAGAACAAAGTCTCGCAAATTTCAGGCGCACAGAACCCAATGGCATTGGGTCTCGTCATCCTGTTCGTGACGCCAAAATTGGGTCGCCCCTCACACCCAGGGCAGCGGGGTACTCGGTACCGGGCCGGTGTCAGGGGGATGTGTCACAGCAGCAGTGACCCGGTCCATGGCCCTGGGCGCCCAGTATCAATGGCGGTGATGTTAATAGTATTAAAGTTTATTTGAATAGTTTGTGACGCCACCCGTGGTGTTTGGCAAGCGAGATGGTAAGCCAACGCTGCATGCATATCTGCTGGGACTGATGGTGTGGTGTAGCAAAGATGGTGTAGCTCCCCACAGGTGGAGCTGTAGTCCCAGGGCAGTGTAGATGCAATGGATGAGGAGAGGTGCAGATTGGTATAGTGGCTGGTGCCCAGATGTAGCGGTGCTCAAGGTGTTAGCGACGAATGAACGGACGCCAGGGCTTGTAGTTTCAAAGCTTTACTCACAGTTCTTGGTGACCACTGGTGCCCGCCTCCGTGCCGTGTCCTCCGGGGTAGAGACTCAATCAACCTCCCGGGCAAGTCAGGGTTCTCCTCTCCAACACTCCGCCAACATGTGCCTTTCCTGAACGACTCCTCTATTGTGCCTTTTAGTGTGAAGAACTCCAGTACCGTAGTTCTCTGGAATTCCTCCTGTCAGATGTTCCTAGAACCTTACTTGTATGACAGACAGCTGTAGCCTCTATCGGGGACTCCTCTCAGAGTCCTGGCTCGCAAATCGGTTGCTGTTATGTCCCAAGTCTTTGATGGGAGTAATGCATTTACAGCCAACTACTTCACCGTTGTCTGCTGCAGAACCATAGGTGTCCATACAACCTCGGGGACCGGGCCCCGGCCTTGCGCTGAGAACCTATAGGCAGGGTTTCTCTTGCAACCCACAACTCCTCTCTGTTCTCCTACTCCTTCGTTCCGCGCTGTTCCTTCTCTCTCTTATGGAGGTTGCAGGCCTACGTCTTTTTCTTCTCTTTCCCGTGCCAGCTGGCTCAGATCACTGAGGCAGCTGCAGCACTCTCTTTCTAAACTGAACTCAAACTGATCTCAAAGCTGAACTTCAGAACTGAACTTCTCTTGCCTGACCTTCTGTCAGACTGACCTGTAATTCTACACTTTCCCTCTCTTTTATACTAACTCCACCCACCTCCCAGCACATCTCGTGTTACGAAGCAGGGTTCCACAAAGGGTGCTCTGCTACCCCCAGCCTGAAGCTGCTAGGAGAACCTACTGAACTATCCTGTGTGTGGGATGCAGGTGTTGGAGTGTTGAAAGGAGTTCCCAACTTACCTAGTCAGTGGGGCACTACACCTTAGGAGAAGGTGCAGTACCTCTGTGGTGACTGAGTCTCAGGGGCGCCACATAAGATGCTGGACAAACCCCTAAGCGTCCAGACCAATAACTCTGTTCCACTGAGGAAGGGGAGTTTGAACCAAGTTGTAGAAGACATTCAGCTGCGTATCGGACATCAGGATGAGTCCCTGTCATGCTACGTCTTGGAGTTAATGCCTGTACCTAACGTCTTGGGCCCCCCTTGGTTGAAAAAACACAACCCGGTCTTAGATTGGCAGACTAGGGAAGTAGTCAGCTGGGAGCAGTCGTGTGAGGGCTGCTGCCTGGGGGCTACAGTCTCTGCCATCTCTCTACAACAGTCCCCTTCCTCTCAAGTGGGTGCAGCAGATGTGCTGCTGGAGAGTAGGGGCAAGTCTCAACCCCTGCCATTAGTCAGCCCTGAGAGGCGCAGGCCTTGTAGTAGGAGGGGTCAGAGGGTGGTGTTTCCCTCTGTGAATCACGGGGGTGTGAGTGTGGTAACCCCTTCCTCTCCAGTGAGGTCAGCAGAGGTGCTGCTGGAGAGTAGGTGCAAGTCTCAACCCTTGCCATTAGCCAGCCCTGAGAGGCGCAGGCCTCATAGTAGGAGGGGTCAGAGGGTGGTGTTTCCCTCTGTGAATTGCAGGGGTGTGAGTGTGGTGTGGACACAGGGGGATGCCTCGGTTGTCAGTTCGAGAAAGAGTTCACCGCCTTGTGACAAACGAATGTATGGCAATAAATGTTCAGGTCCGGTGTGTGAGCGAGCATGTATGGGTGGCCACCAAAAGCATCCAGTGGAAGTGTGTTGTGGGGGTCAGGAATTCTCAGGTGATTGGGCCGTATCTGGTGTCGGCCATCCTCGGCCCGAAGACTTACCAGCTGGAGTTACCCCCAAACATGTACATACACAACTCGTTCCCCAGGTCAGCGCTTTGGAGATGTGTGGTGCCTCCAGAACATACATTGCCAATACCAGCGGTGCTCGTTTGTCATAAACCTGAAGCGCAGGTAGTTGCTGGGGTCAACTCTGGACCTGGGCGTCCCCACTGTAGGTGGTTCCCTGATGAGGAGCGGTCTTGAGGGTCCTGAGGCCCCTCATTGAGTGAGGGTACTGTCACGATCCATGCTGGATTGTGACAGATTTAGTACAAATGACCTTTTTTTTTCTTTAAGCTTTTGGCTTAAAGTTAGTTTTGCCCCCGGTGGCCATTTGGGTTATTACACTGTGGTGTCTTTAGTTTCAATTTGGCCCCCGGTGGTGGCTAGCGTTATTACACGTGAATCACTAGCAGGTGTGATTGCGCTGGCTCTTGCCTATAAAGGAGTGTCAGGTGGTTGCAATCACTGTTGGTGATATTGGTCATTTCCAACCATCCTTGGTGAAGGAAGGAGCTAGAGAAGAGTTCCTTGCAGCTCAGTCAGAGTCTTGGTGTGGAAGAAGCTACAGAGAGGAGTTCCTTGCAGCTCTGACAAAGCTTTGGTGAAGTAGCAGCTATTCAGGAGGAAACCTTTATTCGGGTGCCGGACTCTGTTGCTGGGAGCAATAGCAACAGAGCAAAGCTAAGTGGTGTTTTCCCTGTTTGTATATTTTTCCTTGTGTGTGTATTAGTGCAGCGGTGGGATTAATCTCTGCACCATCCAGCTCACTAGTAAGGGATAGGTGCAGGGTGCGCTAGGGACTAAGGTATCCAGCTCGGCGACAGGTGAGCAGCCTGTATAGGGAACGTGAGGAGTGCAGGGACACTGACTCAGGGGAGTGCAGGAGGTCTCCACATCCCCGTTCCCTAGTGCAGGGCCCACTGTTGTAACTGTTTCCCCCGGTGTTCCCCTTTACTCTGTAAATTTGCCCTGCTATAGGCGGTGTATCCAGGTACACGTGTAATTATTGAAATTCGCCCTGCTGGAGTCGGTGTATCCGACTGCACGTGACACCTAATCCCAACCCCAACCCACCCCTAATCTTAACCCTAATTCCAACCCTAACCCTAATTCCAACCTTAACCCTAATTCCAACCTTAACCCTAATTCCACCCCTAACCCTAATTCCACCCCAACCCTAATTCCACCCCAACCCTAATTCCAACCCTAACCCTAATTCCAACCCTAACCCTATTTCTAGCCCAAACCCTATCTCTAACCCTAACCCTAATTCCAACCCTAACACTAATTCCAACCCTAACCCTAATTCTAACCCTAATGGAAAAATAAAAATATTTTTTTATTTTATTATTTGTGCCTACCTATGGGGGTGATAAAGGGGGGTGTATTTACTTTTTTTATTTTGATAACTGTGAGAGTTTATCACAGTGATCAAAATAGATGAATGAATCTGCAGCTTTGCAGATTCCAGCGGGCGCACTGCGCATGCGCCTGCCATTTTCCAAGATGGCGGCGCCCATGATCCAGGACGGTGGGACACCGGGATGGCCAGAGGGACTTTGCAGGTACCGTGGGGGGTGAGGGGGGGATCGGAGGGAATGGGGAGAGGAGCTGATGTTAACGGCGGCGGCAGATAGCCGCCGTCCGTCGGTGGCGGGGGCCTGCCGCCCCCGCCAGTCAGTGTGGAGGGGGTCAGGTCTTGGTCTCCAGCCATGGCATATGCTATTGCAGCATCGGCCATGGCTGGATTGTAATATTTCACCAATTTCATTGGTTAAATATTACAAATCGCTCTCATGGGCTGTTTCACTTTTAACACCCAATCAGAGCGATCGTAGGCATGTGTGGGCTAAGCCATGCCCCCTGGGGTTAGCTATGAAGTGTCCTGTGTGTGCGGGTCAGGTGACCTTTCAGTGACCCCGGTCACCCGACTCGCAGGAGGGCAATTAATTCATGACGCCACATAGGCGTCATGGGTCGTATTGGCACGACTTTTCATGACTCCTATGTGGCGTCAAAGGTCGGGAACTGTTTGTTAAACTAGAACAAATAATTTTTGGCTGTGACACTTTGATATTATTAGTAATATGTAAGGATGAAAAGGAAGAACCTTCTGCCACGGGTGTGTTGATAGTTATGGACGGTGTACTCCTCATTAAACTTAGTTTTTAAGGAGCATCCATCAGTTTGGTTTTCCTCCAACACTGATCTGCTTTCTTTAATTCAGCATCTCACGAACATGTTGCACTTTGCCCTTTATACGGACACATGCGTCTTTGGAAACATATTTTTTATGGGCATTTTTTATGCGGAGCTTCAAACGTGCATCTGTTACTCCAATCTTCTAAAGAGCACGAAACACATTCTGGTAATTGGTGGTGGCTAAACGAATAATCATTGTAGGCTGTATTCTGGATGTCACACCTCCCATAGCCACCGCTGTTATTAATTCTGTACGTTCCCATTCCTGCCGTCACCATGCCCCTTTTCCTGATCACTTCATCCAACGATTCGTCCACCATATTTTTACTAAAAACCTGCACCTTCCCAGCAGCAACTGTGTAAGAAACCACGTTACTGTTTTCCATGGTATTTATGATGCCCATAAAAAAATTTTTTTACACACTATGTTGATGTATACCCCCTGGGGGAAAATGTTTGTCAGCCCATACACTTAGCGTATGGGCATTCCAAGTATAGGTGAACCGCTCCTTTGTAATGGGAAATTTTTTTTATAAGACCCTCCATGTTTCTTCCAAGGGGGATTGTGGTGCATGCAAATTGCGGCCAAGCCTTGCATTCAGTCCATGGACAAAGTTTATGGTAATAAAAAAAAATAATAATGGAAACTTTTGTTTCATGTGGCCATCCAGTACTTGGTTTCAAAGGGTTACTGGGATGCATGTAACATTGGTGCAGGGCAGGCCTTGCATTCACTGCATAAGCAAACAGTATGGGAGACACACTGTCTTCTAATGGGAACAATTTTGTCATGAAGTCCTCAAGTACATCTGCTGAAAGGGTTATTGGGGTGTGGAGTGCCCGCCAGGGCCCTGGGATACTTGGTATTGAGCAGTTCTTAAAGGGGAAGTGTCACGACAGCAGTGACCTGGTCCATGTCCCTGGGCGTCCATTGAAAATGTTCAATAACGTTTATAGGGGATGATTTAAAAGGGAATTAGTTTGTGAAGCCACCTGTTGTATTCGGCAAATAAGGTGTTAGCCGACTCTGCTTCAGAGTCTGCTGGGGCTGATGGTGATGCAGCAGAGTTGTCACAGCTCTCCACGGGTAGAGCTAGGCCCCAGGGCAGCTGTATATGTAAGTGATGAGATGATGATGGTGGTTGTAGTGCAGGGCCGATGGTATAGCAAACAAATCTGAGGACACAGCAGGGTTGTAGTTTCCTTTACCTTTACTGGATGTACAGAGGTGCAGACCGGTCCACTGATTACAGATGACAATGGCGGTCCGGGCAGCCCGAAGCAACTCGGGATCCACTCAGCCAGGAGGGTTAGAGGCCTCCTTACTGCACTGCTCTATTTGAGGCCCTTGTTGCCTAAAGCTCTGCTCAGTCCTCTGTTCCTCTCACTCTGTCAGAAAACATTACCCACATGGCATGCAGCTTGAGCCTTTCACAGGTGTCGCTCCTCGTGGCGTCTCCGGGCTCTAACCTGCTGCTATGCCTTCAGGTGTGTGATGGGGCCAGAAGCCCTGCAATTTAGCTGATGAGACCTTAGTGCTCTGTAGCCACGGACTCCAGTGTCTAGTTCTAGCACTGAGCTCTGGGATGAGTGTGGTCACAGCTCCTCTTCCTAAGCTTTCCTATACTTTTCTCTTCCTCTCTGACTTAGAATGCACTCCAGTCTGGGGACAAGCTCCTCACTCGTCCTGTTCCCAGCACTGACTCATTGAAACTCTAAGGCTGGGTTCACACGTAGCGGAACTCTCGCGGAAATTACCGCTAGAATTCCGGAATTACATTCCACGGGAAAATCGCATTTTAAATTTCCACGATTTTCCCGCGGAAAAACTAGTGTTTTGCAAGCGTAATTAGCTTGCAGAATGCTAGCGTTTTCCAAGCGATCTGTAGCATCGCTTGGAGAACTGTTTGACAGGTTGGTCACACTCGTCAAACATAGTGTTTGACGAGTGTGACCAACTTTTTACTATTGAGGCTGCTTATGCAGCCTCAATAGTAAAAGATCTAATGTTAAAAATAATAAGAAAAATAAAAAATCGGGTAATATTCACCTTAGAGGGTCCCGCGCAGCGTCCCCAGGCCTCCGCAATGCTCCGACAGGTCCGTTCCCAGTGATGCATTGCGGGAATGACCTTTGATGTCACGATCTCGTGAGATCACTACATGATCGCGAGACAAGACGGCAGCAAAGGCATCGCAATGCATTACTGGGAACGGGAGCTGCCGCGTGTATCGTTGAAGCCTGGGGACGCTGCGTGGGACGTCGGAAGGTGAATATAACCCGATTTTTTTATTTTAGTTCTATTTTTTACAGGGATATGGTACCCAGAGCCCGGAGGACAGTCTCCTCTCCTCCGGACCGTGGGTACCATCCGCAAATGTTCTGCTTACTTTTCGCATGGTGGGCACAGCCACATGCGGAAAGTAAGCAGAACAATGCAATCCTATGGGTGCGGGCTTGCCGCGATTCCGCAAATTAATAAGCATGCTGCGTATTTTATTGCGAAGCAATTCCGCTGTGGGAAAATCCGCAGCATTAGCACAGAATTGCGGAATCCCATAGATTGCATGGGATGCTGTTTTTTCGCGTTTTCGCAGCAAAATCGCACTGTAAAAACCGCCGCGAAAAAACCATGACGTGTTAACGCAGCCTAACTAACTTACTCCTCCTGAACAGAGAAAGCAGCTCCCCTGAAGTCATGTTCAGAGCTCCCCCTGCTGGCCCGGAGAAGGAACTGTGTTGCATGCTGTGTATACCAGGCCATGGGATCCCTGCTTGCTTCAGGCCTGACATCACCCCCTGTGAGGGAGGCAATGCCATTCTGGCAACCGGACTCCTGGGGTGCCAGAGGTGCAAATAACTTTGGGGCAGGCCAGGCCACACTTTGTTCTAATGGGAACAATTTTGTCATGAGGCCATAAAGTACGTCTGTTGAAACGGTTATTGTGGTGCCTGTAACTTTGGGACAGGCCAGGCCTTGAATTCAATGCATAAGAAAACAGTATGGGAGACACACTTTCTTCTAATGGGAACAATGTGGTCATGAGGTCATAAAGTACAGTACGTCTGCTGAAAGGCTTATTGGGGTGCATGTAACATTGGTGCAGGGCAGGCCTTGCATTCACTGCATAAGCAAACATTATGGGAGACACATTTTGTTCTAATTGGAACAATTTTGTCATGAGGCCCTCAAGTACATCTGCTGAAACGGTTATTGGGGTGCATGTAACTTTGGGGCGGGGCAGGCCAGGCCTTGCATTCAATGCATAAGAAAACATTATGGGAGACACACTTTCTTCTAATGGGAATAATATTGTCATGAGGCCGTAAAGTACGTCTGCTGAAAGGCTTATTGGGGCGCAGTTAACATTGGTGCAGGGCTGGCCTTGCATTCACTGCATAAGCAAACAGCATGGGAGACACACTTTCTTCTAATTGAACAATTTTGTCATTAGGCCCTCAAGTAGGTCTGCTGAAATGGTTATTGGGATGCATGTAACTTTGGGGCAGGCCAGGACTTGCATTCAATGCATAAGCAAACAGTATAGGAGACATAATTTTTTCTAATGTAAACAATTTTGTCCTGGGACCCTCAAGTACGTCTGCTGAAACAGTTATTGGGGTGCATGTAACATTGATGCAGGGCAGGCCCTGCATTGAATGCATAAGAAAACAACATGGGAGACACACTTTCTTCTATTAGGAACATTTTTTTCCATGAGGCCGTAAAGTACTTCTGCTGAAAGGGTTATTGGGGTGCATGTAACATTGGTGCAGGTGTGCTGTTCCGTCTAAGTTATGCTTCTATGGTTGCTATAGCTTGTATTATTTTCCATGCTGTGTATAATCTAGTCCTGCATGTGTTCTGCTGCCATCTGCTGGTCTTTTTTCTATATAGCCTGCAGTTAATTAATCCTCATGGCATGCCTTCCACTTCTGGGTCAATTTTCAGGTCTTCTCTTCCTTCTAGCAGCCATTGTTAGTTTCACTTTCTCTGGGAGAGAGACATGCTTTGCACCGAGCTGTGAAAGGCATCAGTTTTCGACCACTTTGCTGTACCTGGTAGCTACACTTGCATTTCTGGAAAAGTACTGTGTTACCAATCATATGCTGTATGTTCAGATTTCTGAATAAACAAGTCTGGACTGTACAATCCCTGGTATGCATCATCTCTCCAGACGCCAAACAGCATTGGTCCTGTCCTGCATAGAGGAAACGGATGGTAGGAATCTCTCCCAGCCCCAATCAACTACACCTCCATTCTCCTCATGTGGGGACAGAACAGTCAAAAACTGCCTTGAAGCCAGGCAGAAAAAATCACCCTTATATCCCACCCATCTGCCTGCTCACATACTCCAGCCCTGCTCTGCTAAGAGATCTCCTGCAGCGTCACCTCACAGTGCATTGTGCATAGAGACTCTGTATATTATACCACATTGCTGCAGATTTTTGGACTGCAAAACCCCACAATTCTCCAAAAACATCTTGGGACCCTAGCCTAGACTTCCTGGAGCCTAACACCACAGCTCCAGCAACACTGTCATCAAGGTATGAAAGCGTCACACACAGATGCAAGGACTTGAGAAATAGTGTAAGCATCAGAAAGACTAACCTGCCATCACCTGCAGTAACTGCCGATAAACAGTACACTATTTTGTCGAGGGATAAGTCTTTCAATCGTGAGTGTCCCATTCACAAAAAAACACACTCGTTGAACAAATGTAGGTGCTTCAGGTCCAAAACCATGCAGGAGTGCAAGAAAGTCCTCAGTGAACTTGGGGTGTGTTTCAAGTGCTGCGCCTCATTAGAACACATGGCCAAGGACTGCAAATCTGCCATTAAGTGTGAAGAGTGTCATAGTGACAAACACCCATCAGCTTTGCATCCAACCCCAGCCACCAGCGATCAAGCAGTCGCAGTTACCTCTAGTCTGGCTACAAGCCATGGTGGGGAGCCACAAAATAACGCCAAGTCTACCACGGCTGTCTCCTGCTCATGCTCAGAAGTATGTGGAGAGAGCCAAGGTGATATATACTGTGCCAGGATATGCCTAATCAGAGTTTATCCAGAAGGAGAACCAGAGAAGGCAGTAAAAATGTATGCCATCATTGACGATCAGAGTAATCGACCCTAGCTGGACCTAAGTTCTTTGAAGCCTTTGGAATCAAGGGACCAGCAAAGCCCTATACTCTGAATACTGGCTCGGGCAGCATAGAGACTAGCGGCAGGAGGGCACAAGGTTTCATTGCTTCTCCTATCAACGGAGGCATAGAAATACCCCTACCTACGCTAATCGAATGTGATCAAATACCCAGCCAAAGGGATGAGATTCCAACCCAAGAAGCTGCGTTCCACCAACCACACCTAAGGCACCTAGTCAGCGTTATCCCACCTATGGACACAGATGCTGAAATCCTACTTCTGCTCAGCAGAGACAATTTAAGGATACATACTGTAAGGTCTTCCAACAGTGTAATGGTCCTGACTATGCCCCCTACGCACAGAGACTTGGCTTGGGGTGGGTTATCATAGGAAATGTGTGCTTGGACCAAACAAGAGTCCATTCCTTTAAGACCTACATACGCCAAGATGGACAAACTACTTTCTGCAAACCATGCCCTCATCACTATGAGGTGAAAGAGAAGCCTCCAGATCCCGTACAGCTGACTGATGTCATTCCTTCTCCCTATGCAGACAACTTGGGAAGATTGGTGTTTCGTACAACTAAGGATGACAGCTAGAGTTGAGCGACTTTTGTTTTTTTAGGGTCGCGTTTCGTTTCGTGAAACCCGACTTTTCCAAAAGTCGGGTCGAGCAAGATCGTCCGATTATAGGGAAAAGTCGGGGTCGTCCCGAAACACGAAACCCAATGTAAGTCAATGGGGAATAAAAGTCGGCAGTGAGAGGACGGGAAACACACCAACAGTGCCCATTTGAATGCCAAAAGCATCAATTCTTCTTACTTAAGCTTGTCAACCTTAATTAACTTCATAATACAAGTTACGCACTGAAAAATGGGGGTTATTTGGCTACAGTTGTGGGGGGGGAGGGCTGGCTCCAGGTTTTCATGTGCCCTGGGAAAAAGAGCGCCCCTTTAACACATACCACAACTCATCATGCTCCGATACGGCAGAGAAATAGCGGTATAGTACAATGAAAAATACTTCACTTTTTACATCTCATGACGAGGCCCATCTATTTCTCCATACAGAATCATTGGTCCCATATAATGTTTGAAACAGTATATGATGAGCTCCACATAATGCTACAGTATATGTTGGTCCCCATGGATGAAGCTCCACTGTCTTATGGGCCCAAATAATGCTCCAAACATAATGGGCCCCATTTCTAATGCTCTAGTGTATAATGGGCCCTGTAAATGCTGCTCCAGTGTCTGATGTCCACCTTTGGAATGTTCCAGTGTATGGTGGGCCCCATCTATCATTCTCCAGAGCATAGTGCTCCCCAAAAATTGCTGTCCCAACAGTGAAAACAATCAAATAAGTCTCCTCGCTAGGGAATCCCTGTACTTGTCTGGACTCCTCGTCGTCCCCATCTTCCATCTCACTGCACAGTATTTCAACTTTGCAAGTGCTGTGATCCTGAGCAAGCAGGGGGGGGCCCACTCGTTGGCGATGGCACTGGCACAGGGCCCCTGATAGTACGGTGGTGTGTGTGATGGCGGGTGGGCCGAACCTGCACTTTCATCTGCAGCTTCCTCTTTGTCACCGTGTAAGATGGAACTGTATATGGGAAGGGTAACCTGAGTTTCATCAGGGTCAGATTCAGGCCGTGTAGCGTGCGAGGGGAATGTAGTGGTCTGGGTCAATGTACCAGCAGATTCATCGAGCAGTGGCTGGGCATCAGTGCACTTGTGTCGCCCACAGGAGTACGGTCACCACAGTGGCATTACCTTCTTCCTAGGGAGTGTGATGTCATGCTTGGGAGCAACGAACGATCTCTCTAGCAGGTTAACTGATTGGGCGGCGTTATTACCACGAGTCATGACCCTCCAAACAGCGTTCATGAAGGCAAAGTGTTTGTTTTACGTGGGCAGTATGGTTGCAAAGCTGAACCTTAAAGGAATGTCCAGAAGGGCACCACCAGGAGTGGAGCCTACGGTTAAATTCGACTCCACCTGGGAAACCTCAACCATGCCAGCTACAGAACAGATGTACACATTGCAAGCTTAATTCCGTTAACGAACGAGACTCCGTCATGCCCCGCGGTCCGAGTCCGGCTTTCTAGGGGGACACGTGAGGCTCTGGCACATGAGATTGGCCAATAACTGGTGTGTCATGCCATTACATGTCCGTGGCTGCATGTGCGCTACACTGAAAAGGCCAGCGTTTGTCGCTTACAGGTGCAGATAACCCGCTGAACAACGTTAGTGATGGGGATCACTGATTACAATTATTACCCGCGAACAATGATTTCCCAGTAAGTGCAGGTCAACCGCAGTTCCGGAATTAGGCCTAACCGTCATTCCTGAAAAAATGAAAAACTTACGTGTGCAAACCACAGGTGCTGTAGCTTGCTTAACAGCTCGCCAGCCGTTCTCACGCCCAGTATGGATTGCACGTGATTGCACAAAGGTGAGAAAGGGTACCGTATCCCCGGATAACATGTATGGATAGCGTACACATTCAAAATATATGTCTATACATCAGGAGGCAGGCTCAGACGGTGTTAGACCCAGTATGGATTGCACGTGATTGCACAAAGGTTAGAAAGGGTACCGTATCCCCAGATAACATGTATGGATAGCGTACACATTCAAAATATATGTCTATACATCAGGAGGCAGGCTCACACGGTGTTAGGCCCAGTATGGATTGCACGTGATTGCACAAAGGTTAGAAAGGGTACCGTATCCCCAGATAACATGTATGGATAGCGTACACATTCAAAATATATGTCTATACATGAGGAGGCAGGCTCAGACGGTGTTAGGCCCAGTATGGATTGCACGTGATTGCACAAAGGTTAGAAAGGGTACCGTATCCCCAGATAACATGTGTGGATAGCGTACACATTCAAAATATATGTCTATACATCAGGAGGCAGGCTCAGACGGTGTTAGGCCCAGTATGGATTGCATGTGATTGCACAAAGGTTAGAAAGGGTACCGTATCCCCAGATAACATGTATGGATAGCGTACACATTCAAAATATATGTCTATACATCAGGAGGCAGGCTCAGACGGTGTTAGGCCCAGTATGGATTGCACGTGATTGCACAAAGGTTAGAAAGGGTACCGTATCCCCAGATAACATGTATGGATAGCGTACACATTCAAAATATATGTCTATACATCAGGAGGCAGGCTCAAATGGTGTCAGGCACAGTATGGATTTGACGGCCCAGACTACACAGCGGAGGAGCAGGGAGAGGTAAAGATTGCAAATGCTGGGGCCCTGCCCAAGCAAGGGGGGCCCACTCGTGGGCGTCGGTACTGGCACTGGGCCCCTCATAGTACGGCGGTTTGTCTGACGGCGGGTGTGCACCACCACCGTCAGAGACACTTGATTGCACTATGAGGGACCCTGTGCCAGTGCCCGCGCCCAAGAGTCGGCCTACCCACCTGTCCAGGGCAACGGCACTCACACGGTGTCATGCGCTAGGTGGTGACCCCGGCCATGGGGGGGAGGCAGCACAGTTAGGGAGTTTTTGAAAGTGGCATATGTTGATGTTGGACATTCAGCTGATGCAAAAGGCGAAATAGGTCAAGTCCCAGGAAGAGGTGGACCAAAGCAAGCCATTTTTCTGTCACCCTATGTGTCATCAGGGGAAGGTGGGACAAAATCCTTGGAAACCCATGCATGGTTCATTTTAATGAAGGTTAGATCATCCACATTTTGGGTTGACAGACGGGTCCTTTTTTCTGTCAGGATTGATCCAGCTGCACTGAAGACTCTTTCCGATAGCACACTTGCAGCTGGGCAAGCGAGCTCCTGTAAGGCATATTGGGCCAATTCAGGCCAGGTGTCCAGTTTAGCGGCCCAATAGTCAAAGGGGAATGACCTGTGTGGGAGAACATCGATATGGGAGGAAAAGTAGTTTGTAACCATAGTTGACAACTGCTGTCTCCTGTCACTTTCCATCGATGCAGTATTACCAGTTGTGTGAGCGGTACTTGAAAAATCAGTCCACAACATTGTCATGAAACCCCTGTCTCCAATGCCACTTCTGATGTGTGCACCACGAACACCTCTGCCAAGCTGCCCCCGGCCCGTACGGCTCGTGTGAGAACCATCACCACTGCTGTGTGCTGGGAATGCCTCAAGCAACCAATTTACCAGAGTTGCTTGTTTATTAGCCAATATTAGGTCAAGGTTCTCCTGTGGCATGATGTTTTGTAATTTGCCTTTATAGCGTGGATCCAGGATGCTGGCCAACCAGTAGTCGTCATCGTTCATCATTTTGGCAATGCGGGGGTCCCTTTTTAGGATCTGCAAGGCATAATTTGACATGTGGGACAATGTTCCCGGTGTCAATGATGCACTGCGAGGGCTGGTTGGAGGAGCACTTTCTGGAAAATCCACATCCCTCCAGTCACGCACAAACCCTGTACCAGACCTTGCCACGCCAACATTTTCACTTGCCCCACGAGATGCATCCTCCTCCCCTAAGTAATCATCCCCATCATCCTCCTCCTCCTCCACCTCGTCCAGGAGAGGTCCCTGAGCAGACAATGGCTGAATGTCATCAAGGATTCCCTCCTCCTCTTCCTCCTCATCAACATTGGCTGCAGAAGCCTGCTCCTTAAGGTGCGTCAAAGTTTGCATGAGCAAACGCATAAGTGGAATGCTCATGCTTAGGATGGCGTCGTCTGCGCTTACCAGCCGTGTGCATTCCTCAAAACACTGAAGGACTTTACAGAGGTCTTTCAGCTTCGACCACTGCACACCTGTCAACTCCATGTCTGCTCTCAAAGTGCCTGGCCGTGTATCCTCCCACAAATGCATTATGGCCTGCCTCTGCTCGCACAGCCGCTCCACCATGTGCAGGGTGGAGTTCCACCTTGTTGCAATGTCGATAATGAGGCGGTGGTTGGGAAGGTGGAGCAATCGCTGCAGTTTCTGCATACGAACGGAGTGTACAGGCGACCGGCGGATGTGCGCGCACAGTCTTCGCACCTTCTGGAGCAGGGCTGTTAACTCCGGATAATTTTTGAGGAAGCACTGCACCACCAGGTTCAAGGTGTGAGCCAAGCAAGGTATGCGGCTGAGTTTTGAAAGGGCTATGGCTGCCACAAAATTACGGCCGTTATCACTAACTACCTTGCCTGCCTCAAGATGTACACTGCCCAGCCATGACTCAGTTTGTCGCTTCAAGTACTCGGCCAGCACCTCGGCGCTGTGTCTGTCGCCCAAACACATCATCTGCAACACAGCCTGCTGACGCTTTCCACTAGCTGCTCGATAGGGGGACACCTTGTGTGCAACAGTGGCAGCTGCAGATGGAGTGCTCGTACGACTGCGCTCTGTGGACGAGCTTTCGCTTCTGGAGGAGGAGGAGGAGGAGGAGGGTCGAACGCCTACAGCCAACTGTTTCCTATACCGTGGGCTAGGCAGCACTGTCCCACCACCGCTGTCCCCTGTGGACCCTGCATCCACCACATTAACCCAGTGCGCAGTGATGGACACGTAACGGCCCTGGCCATGCCGACTGGACCATGCATCAGTTGTGAGGTGCACCTTTCCACTCACTGACTGCTTGAGTGCATGGACAATACGGTCTTTCACATGATGGTGGAGGGCTGGGATGGCTTTGCGAGAGAAGAAGTGGCGACTGGGTAGGTCATAGCGTGGTACTGCATAGGCCATGAGTTCCCGGAAAGCTGCGCTTTCCACCAACCGAAAGGGCATCATCTCAAACGAGATTAGTTTGGCAATGTGGGCGTTCAAACCCAGTGTACGCGGATGAGAGACTGAGTACTTTCTTGACCTACTCATAGTGTCTGGGAGGGTGAGCTGGACTTGAGAGCTGCATATGGTGGAAGCAGCGGTGGACAGGGCGGACTGAGAGAGGGTTGATGATGGTGATGGAGTTGGTGTTCTTTTTGATGGCCTAGAATCAGTCTTTCGTTGATATAACAGTGGGATTCCCTGACTGCTGTGTCCTTGCAACGACACCTCAACATTTGCTGCTGTGCTAACCGGTGGGCTTACAGTGGGGGAAACAATGTAGCGTTGCTGACTACCTTCGTTGTGATCAGTTGCACATGTGGCACTTGAGGTTTGGTGTTGTGTCCACGCTTGCAAGTGCATGGTGGTTAAATGTCTAAGCATGCAACTGGTATTCAAATTTTTCAGATTTTTCCCTCGGCTAAAGGTCTTTGCGCACTTCTTACAGATAACCTTGGCCTGATCATGAGGATTTTGTTCAAAAAAGTGCCACACTGCATTCTTCCTACTTTGGCAGACATTTTGCGGCCTAGCACGCTGTGATCTTTTGACCCTCTGGACAAGCTGTCCAGCAACTCTTTTGATTTTTGGAACCTGTCTTTGGAGTGCTCCGGGCCTGCCAGATAACAGCTGTTGCGATGTCGATGTCTGCTGTGGATGCTCCTCATCTGAGCTATTGGAAGCAGCACCCTCTTCCCCCAATGGATGCCAATCTGGGTCAACAACTGGGTCATCCATCACTTCCTCTTCAATGTCATGTGCACCTTCCTCTGTGTCACCGTGTATGGTGGTTTAGTGTGCAGGAAGGGGCACCTGAGTCTCATCAGGGTCAGAATCTGGCTCTGTACACTGCGAGGACAATGTAGTGCTCTGAGTGAATGTACCAGCAGAATCATCCATTAGCGGCTGTGCATCAGTGCACTCCATGTCAGATTCATCTTGGCCTGGGTAATTCACCATTTCACTTGATAATCCAGGCATGGTATGTGAAAACAGCTCCATGGAGTAATCAGTAGTATGGCCTGCGTCATCCTTCAAACTTGGTTGGGGTGAAGGACACAAGGAAAGGTGTGGTTCATGAACATGAGCCTCCAATGACGACTCAGTGCTTTTACTTTTTACAACTGAAGAAGAGGAGGTGATAGAGCTGGAGGCTGAGTCAGCAATGTAAGACAAAACTTTTTCCTGATGCTCTGGCTTTAAAAGCGGTTTGCCAACTCCTAGAAAACTAAGCCTTCAAAGCCTTATGGAGCCAGACGATGACGCAGGCTCAACACCTCCTGCATTCGGTCCTATTTTGCTCTTGCCACTACCATCAGATCCACCACAAACACCATCATTACCAGCTGCCAACCCCCGCCCAATTCCACGGCCTCTTCCACCAGCCTTCCTCATTTTTGGTAGAAATGTAGACAAAATCCAACAAACTATATAGTAATGTAAAACAAGGTACAAGGTGTCTATAGGACAGGGGAGATTTTGAATTTCTGCTCGCACTAGTGGACACTGGACACTTTTGGATTGTGTGAGGCCCACTGAATATCTGAGCGCTATGTCACAGGCTCGATGGCACAGCTGTGACCAAAGTGACTAGAGGATAAGTGAGATTTTGAATTTCTGCAGACACTGGACACTTTTGGATTGTGTGAGGCCCACTGAATATCTGAGCGCTATGTCACAGGCTCGATGGCACAGCTGTGACCAAAGTGACTAGAGGATAAGTGAGATTTTGAATTTCTGCAGACACTTGTGGACACTGGACACTTTTGGATTGTGTGAGGCCCACTGAATATCTGAGCGCTATGTCACTGGCTTGATGGCACAGCTGTGACCAAAGTGACTAGAGGATAAGTGAGATTTTGAATTTCTGCACACACTAGTGGACACTGGACACTTTTGGATTGTGTGAGGCCCACTGAATATCTGAGTGCTATGTCACAGGCTCGATGGCACAGCTGTGACCAAAGTCACTAGAGGATAAGTGAGATTTTGAATTTCTGCTCACACTAGTGGACACTGGACACTTTTGGATTGTGTGAGGCCCACTGAATATCTGAGCGCTATGTCACAGGCTCGATGGCACAGCTGTGACCAAAGTGACTAGAGGATAAGTGAGATTTTGAATTTCTGCAGACACTGGACACTTTTGGATTGTGTGAGGCCCACTGAATATCTGAGCGCTATGTCACAGGCTCGATGGCACAGCTGTGACCAAAGTGACTAGAGGATAAGTGAGATTTTGAATTTCTGCAGACACTGGACATTTTTGGATTGTGTGAGGCCCACTGAATATCTGAGCGCTATGTCACAGGCTCGATGGCACAGCTGTGACCAAAGTGACTAGAGGATAAGTGAGATTTTGAATTTCTGCAGACACTTGTGGACACTGGACACTTTTGAATTGTGTGAGGCCCACTGAATATCTGAGCGCTATGTCACAGGCTCGATGGCACAGCTGTGACCAAAGTGACTAGAGGATAAGTGAGATTTTGAATTTCTGCTCACACTAGTGGACACTGGACACTTTTGGATTGTGTGAGGCCCACTGAATATCTGAGTGCTATGTCACAGGCTCGATGGCACAGCTGTGACCAAAGTGACTAGAGGATAAGTGAGATTTTGAATTTCTGCAGACACTTGTGGACACTGGACACTTTTGGATTGTGTGAGGCCCACTGAATATCTGAGCGCTATGTCACAGGCTCGATGGCACAGCTGTGACTAAAGTGACTAGAGGATAAGTGAGATTTTGAATTTCTGCAGACACTTGTGGACACTGGACACTTTTGGATTGTGTGAGGCCCACTGAATATCTGAGCGCTATGTCACAGGCTCGATGGCACAGCTGTGACCAAAGTGACTAGAGGATAAGTGAGATTTTGAATTTCTGCAGACACTGGACACTTTTGGATTGTGTGAGGCCCACTGAATATCTGAGCGCTATGTCACAGGCTCGATGGCACAGCTGTGACCAAAGTGACTAGAGGATAAGTGAGATTTTGAATTTCTGCAGACACTTGTGGACACTGGACACTTTTGGATTGTGTGAGGCCCACTGAATATCTGAGCGCTATGTCACAGGCTCGATGGCACAGCTGTGACCAAAGTGACTAGAGGATAAGTGAGATTTTGAATTTCTGCAGACACTTGTGGACACTGGACACTTTTGGATTGTGTGAGGCCCACTGAATATCTGAGCACTATGTCACAGGCTCAATGGCACAGCTGTGACCAAAGTGACTAGAGGATAAGTGAGATTTTGAATTTCTGCAGACACTTGTGGACACTGGACACTTTTGGATTGTGTGAGGCCCACTGAATATCTGAGCGCTATGTCACAGGCTCGATGGCACAGCTGTGACCAAAGTGACTAGAGGATAAGGGAGATTTTGAATTTCTGCAGACACTTGTGGACAGGATTGTGTGAGGCCCACTGAATATTACAGCGCTATGTCACAGGCTCGATGGCACAGCTGTGACCAAAGTGACTAGAGGATAAGTGAGATTTTGAATTTCTGCTCACACTAGTGGACACTGGACACTTTTGGATTGTGTGAGGCCCACTGAATATCTGAGCGCTATGTCACAGGCTCTATGGCACAGCTGTGACCAAAGTGACTAGAGGATAAGGGAGATTTTGAATTTCTGCAGACACTTGTGGACACTGGACACTTTTGGATTGTGTGAGGCCCACTGAATATCACAGCGCTATGTCACAGGCAGAAATTGGCTAGTGTATCACAAACTACAAGGTGTATGTAGAATTGGGCAGAGTAGGAATCTCCCTAGAGTGCAGGTCTGTAAGAACGGAACATGTCCTCGACTTATTCTCACAGAGTGACACAGATAGCTTCACTGTGGCTGTGATAACAGCCGTTACACGGTACTGTGTGAGGAGCGTACACCGCTGTATGGTGTGAAAAAATGCACGCTCAGTACCTCAGCAGGACAAAAAAAAAAATTGGGATTGCTTTTAAAAAAGCAGTTTGCAGCTCAGTACCTCAGCAGGACAAAAAAAAAAAATTGGGATTGCTTTTAAAAAAGCAGTTTGCAGAGCAGTGGGTAAACAGCAATGCAGCTGTCAGGAAGCCTTAGAAAGCTGCCCAACAACCAACACCACTGATACACCACAATATAGCCTCCCCTTGCACTGCACACACAGTGACTGGTGTGTTGTACAGGCACAATCGCTAGCAGCAGAAGCAGTTTTTTTTTCTTCTTCCCTGCCTAACGCTCTCCCTACAGAATCAGCAGCAACCTCTCCCTATGCTAAGATCGGCAGAAGTAAGATGGCGGTCGGCGTGCACGCCCTTTTATACCCCCTGTGACGCCCACCAAAGCAAGCCAATCACTTGCATGCCCTTCTGAAAGATGGTGGTGACCCGTGCCTATGTCATCACGTTGCCCACAGTGTCCGTGGATCCTGATTGGCTGAAAAAGAGCGCAAAACAAACTTTTGAAACGCGACTTTGGCGCGTAAGTCGCCGACCTCGTGGCCGACCTCATCCTAGGGTCGGGTTTCGTTTCATGAAACCCGACTTTGCCAAAAGTCGGCGACTTTTGAAATTGACCGACCCGTTTCGCTCAACTCTAATGACAACAAAGTAGCCCCGTCAATGGAAGACAAGGAACTCATCAGGATAATGGACGATGAGTTCCTTAAGGACGAGACTAATCACTGGATTTTCCCCTACTCTTCCGAGCTACCAGGGTAAGACTCCCGAACAATCATGAACAAGCCTTGTCCAGATTCAACTCACTACAGCACACACTAAACAACAAACCGGAGATGAAAGAACACATTGTCACCTTTATGAGCAAGATACTCCATAATAACCATGCGGAGCCAGCGCCTCCCTTAAATGAAAATGAGGAGTGCTGGTACCTACCCTCATTCGGAGTATATCACCCACAGAAACCTAAGCAAATTAGAGTTGTCTTTGAATCAAGCGCCAAACATCAAGGCGTATCTCTCAACGATGTCCTCCTCATGGATCCTAATCTTACAAACAACCTAGTAGGAGTGTTGATGAGGTTCCAGAAAGATCCCATTGCCTTCATTGCCGACATTGAACAGATGTTCCAATGTTTCAGAGAGGACCATAGGAATTTCTTCAGGTTCCTGTGGTACAAGGACAATGACCCCAGGAAAGAGATAGTGGAATATCACATGAGGGTGCAGGAATTCAGGAACAGCCCTTCCCCCGCAGTGGCAACTTATGGCCTGCGGAGAACCGCACAAGAAGGAGAGTCCGAATATGGAACATACACCAGAGACTTTGTAGAGAAAGACTTCCACTTAGATGATGGACTAAAATCTCTACCCACAGAAGGAGCGGCGATTGACCTACTCAAGAGGACCCAAGGTATGCTGTACCGAGCTAAGCTTAGATTGCACAAAATTGCTTCAAACAGCCTGGCTGTCATGAGAGCCTTTGACTCAAGTAACTATGCACCAGGATTCAAAGACATACAGTAGACCTGGGACCAGACTGTCCGCCTGTGCAGAGAAGCTTAGGCTTGAGATGGAACCTGTCAGTCAACACTTTTGGTTTCCAAATCAAATGTGCAGACAAACCATTCACTAAACGTTGTGTCCTGCCAGTGGTGAATAGCTTATACGACCCACTGGGATTTGTAGCACCAATAACCATACAAGGTAAACCCCTTCTGAGACAGCTTTCCAAAACCGTCAAGGACTGGGATGCCCCACTCCCTCCTGATAAGCAACCAAAATGGGAAACCTGGAAGCAGTCCTTGTGCGCCAGAGCCTCTCTTGCTTCTAGTACAAGGAAGGAACTGCATGTGTTCTCGGATGCATCCACGGAGGCCATCACAGCCATTGCCTATCTGAAGGTGACGGGATCCGACAATCAAGATCACATTGGGTTCATTTTCGGCTAGGCTAAGTTGGCTCCCAAGCCTGATCACACTATTCTCAGGCTCGATCTATGTGGAACCGTGCTTCCAGTAGAACTCACAGACTTTATACAGCATGAGCTGGACTACCAACATAGATGACGTACAATACTATAGCGACAGTAAGATCATCTTAGGTTACATTTACAATCAAACAAGGCGCTTCTACGTGTACGTCAGTAACCGCATGGAGAGAATAAGGAGGTCCTCGAAGCCTGAACAGTGGCACTATATCCCATCTGAGCTCAATCCAGCTGACCATGCCACTAGACCTATGCCTATAAGTTCTTTTGCTAACTTTCATCTTGGCTTTCAGGTCCGAAGTTTCTCCTGGAACAAAAAGGAAGTGAGAGTGTCCAGGAAGTCTTCAGCATCCAGGATCCGGATAACGATCCAGAAGTCCGCTCTGAGGTCAGTGCTTTGGCCACAAACACTAAACCAACCTCCAGCCTCGGTTGCCAGCACTTCAAACGCTTCTCCAATTGGATGAAACTTGTCAAGACTATAGCAAGGTTTGTCCACATTGCGAGATCTTATCATAACTCACTTGGAGACAAAGACTGTCACGGTTGTCACATCTGCCATAAATCACTCTCTGCCGAGGACCTTCCGGTAGGATGAGCCATGAACAGAACACTGCCCTTGTACTTTGTTCATCGGATTACTGTTGCATCGGAGACAGTTTGGCCTAGTGCAGCTTCTCCGATCCGAAGATGGGTGTTGCGGGCTGACGGAACGCACCAAATAATAAAGCAGGTATAAGGTGTGTTCGCACCAGGGGTCCACCGTGCAGAGATGGTAACTGCTGCTCGGTAATGGCGAATGTTATATGGCGGTATAATAGAGGAACACACGGGGTTAACTCCACCTAGTGTGTACAGAGGCGGACTCTGTTACCTCACAGAGCCGCCCGACCGTCAAACACAAATGCCTCAGCCTGTTTATGCTCACAGAGCTCGGCAATGTGAGCACTGGTGTATAGACACAGAACTCTACCCTTGAGACACTGAGTTAGAGTCCCTCTAGTCACATTAGTGCTCGGCACCACAACCGCGATGCCTGAACAGACACCTATAGGATGCTGTGCCCTGTTAGAAGTCACAGGGTGCGGCTGAACGTTGCTTACCGCACAGCGCAGCTCTGGCAGATGCCACTAACCAGCCTAAACTCAGGCCTGGAAAGCGCATAGGACGTGCACGGTGCCGCACGGATGCTGCAGTACCTGTAGTAGCGTGGTGCCTTAGGTAGATGTGTTGTGAGTTCATTTTCCCCTTCACCATTGAGGTCTGATGAACTCCCTCTTCTGGTGAAGGAAGGTAGTGAGGCTGATTACCAAGCACCTGAGTAGGATGATGATGACTGGGTGACTGGAATTGCTGACTGGATATAAGGCAGCCGACGCCCTTCTGCCTTGCTGGTGATTTCTCAGAGGGATTCTAGGAGACCAGTCTGATTCCTGCTCCTCAAAAGCTAAGTTTTCTGCTCTGCTTTTTGCATTTGTGTTTTGGTTTTGTTTTGCCTCGTTTTTCTGGATTTCTGCCATTCCCTGCTGGGGTGAGCTGAATTCCTTTTTGCTCTGTCTTCAGAAAATACCTTAGTACTGATATAGTCTTTTTGAAGCCTAGCGTCTTCAGGGCTTTTTTCCCTATCATTCTGTTGGCTCTTGTTTTGATAGGGTTTTGGCGGATTGCAGACAGCAGCTTTTCTATCCTGTCCTATTTAGTTAGCTTGGGCCCCATCATTTGCTCAGCCAATCTTTCTATCTGTGTGAGTGTTTTTTCATCTTGCTTCACCGTCATTATATGTTGGGGGCTGCCTATTGCTTTGGGGTCTGCTCTGGGGCAGTTTAGATTTCCCTTTCTGTCTTCAGGCTATTTAGTTCTCCGGCTGTGATCGAGGGGTCTAGGGCACCGTAGGAACCCCCCACGGCTACTGCTAGTTGTTGTTGATAGGTTTAGGGGTCTGCAATCCGACAGCTGCCAACTTCTCTGGTTTTCTGGACTTAGCTAGTATTTCTGTTTTTGCCTCCTACGGTGACTCATTCATAATAGAATCACCAGCCATACCGCAGATCCTAGGGTACTCAATAGCAGGAAAGAATTGTAAAAAAAAAAAAGTGTGTATATTTTTCCTCTATATCTCTGAGGCCGTAGGGGGAATTTTTTTTTCTCTCAATGGAGATAAAGCAATTGTCTGATTGTGTGGAGCAGCTCGCTGCGGAAGTGCTGGGAATTTTCGCCTACCTTGCTCATTCACATGCTGCTGAACCAAAGATCCCTACTCCTGATGTGTTTTTTGGGGATCGGTCTAAATTTTTGAATTTCAAAAAAAATTGTATATTATTTTTTGCCTTAAAGCCTAACTCGTCAGGGAGCTTCGCGCAGCGGGTTAAAATTGTCATCTCTTTGCTGCGTGGCAATCTCAGGATTGGCCGTTTTCTTTGAAACCAGATGATCCTATTCTGACTAATGTGAACGCATTTTTTCAAGCCTTGGGGTTGTTGCATGACGAACCTAGTGCTATTGGTCAGGCTGAAAAGACCCTGTTGGCATTGAGCCAGGGTCGAGATTCTGCAGAATTTTACTGTCAAAAATTCCAAAAGGGGGCGGTCCTTACTACCTGGAATGATAATGCCTTGGCAGCTCTCTTTCGGAAGGGTTTGTCAGAAGCCGTAAAAGATACTATGGTGGGATTTCCTGTTCCCTCTGGTCTTGACGATTCTATGTCATTAGCCATTCAGGTTGATCGGCGTTTACATGAACGCAGGACTGCACGAGAGGTGTTGCCACCTGTTGAACAAGTGTCTGAACCTATGCATTGTGATACAGTTTTGTCCAGGGAGCAACATCAGGAGTTCAGAAGGCGTAATAAGCTGTGTTTTTTAGTGGAGATGCCTCGCATATTATTTCTGTCTGTCCTAAACGAGAGAAACGTTTTGCACACACGTTTTCTGTGGGTGGTGTTCAACCTAAGTTTCTTCTGGCAATTACTCTGATCTGCTCCCTGTCCACATTTTCCGCCAAGGCTTTTGTGGATTCGGGAGCAGCCCTGAACCTAATGGACTTGGATTTTGCTAAACGTTGTGGATTTACGATGACACCTCTGCGGAAGCCTATCCCTTTGAGGGGGATTGATGCTACTCCTTTGGCGAAAAATAAACCTCAGTTTTGGACCCAGGTGGTAATGCAGGTCGCCCCAGACAATCATGAAAATTGCAGATTTTTGGTGTTGCATAATTTGCATGATACCATTGTTCTGGGGTTTCACTGGTTGCAAATTCATAATCCAGTTTTGGATTGGAAATCTGTGTCTGTGGTGAGTTGGGGTTGTCGGTGTGCCCTTAGTGAGGCTCCAGTTTTTTCCACCTCTCCTCAGTCGCATGATGTTCCTGACTATTTGGCGGACTTTTATGATGTATTTAGTGAGAATGAGTCTGCGTCTTTGCCTCCTCATAGGAGTTATGACTGTGCAATTGAACTGAGCCCAGGGTGTAAATTTCCCAAGGGTCGGCTCTTCAATTTATCTGTACCCGAGCACGTGGCTATGCGACCCTATATTAAGAAGGCTTTGGAGAAGGGTCATATTAGACCATCCTCTTCACCCTTAGGTGCCGGTTTTTTTTTCATGGCCAAAAAGGATAATTCCTGGGTCTCTGCCTCTGATATTCATGCCAAAAGATTGGTGCATGCCTTTCATCGGGCTCACCCTGATCGCCCTGGTGGCGTGGATGAGGGTTCGGTGACCCCTCCTCAAGGGGGAGGTACTGTTGTGAGTTCATTTTCCCCTTCACAATTGAGGTCTGATGAACTCCCTCTTCTGGTGAAGGAAAGTAGTGAGGCTGATTACCAAGCACCTGAGCAGGATGATGATGACTGGGTGACTGGAATTGCTGACTGGATATAAGGCAGCTGACGCCCTTCTGCCTTGCTGGTGATTTCTCAGAGGGATTCTAGGAGACCAGTCTGATTCCTGTTCCTCAAAAGCTAAGTTTTCTGCTCTGCTTTTTGCATTTGTGTTTTGGTTTTGTTTTGCCTCGTTTTTCTGGATTTCTGCCATTCCCTGCTGGGGTGAGCTGAATTCCTTTTTGCTCTGTCTTCAGAAAATACCTTAGTACTGATATAGTCTTTTTGAAGCCTAGTGTCTTCAGGGCTTTTTTCCCTATCAGTCTGTTGGCTCTTGTTTTGATAGGGTTTTGGCGGATTGGAGACAGCAGCTTTTCTATCCTGTCCTATTTAGTTAGCTTGGGCCCCATCATTTGCTTAGCCTATCTTTCTATCTGTGTGAGTGCTTTTCATCTTGCTTCACCGTCATTATATGTTGGGGGCTGCCTATTGCTTTGGGGTCTGCTCTGGGGCAGTTTAGATTTCCCTTTCTGTCTTTAGGCTATTTAGTTCTCCGGCTGTGATCGAGGGGTCTAGGGCACCGTAGGAACCCCCCACGGCTACTGCTAGTTGTTGTTGATAGGTTCAGGGGTCTGCAATCCGATAGCTTCCAACTTCTCTGGTTTTCTGGACTTAGCTAGTATTTCTGTTTTTGCCTCCTGCGATGACTCATTCATAACATAGATGGGTGCACACAGGCGCTAGCATGTGTGAGGAGGTGGGAGCACTGCGGCGCTAGGCAGTGCCACACAACTTGGCGCTGACTCTGAACTCTAACCCTAATAACATGTGTATCAAAGGGAAGGGGTTTAATAATGAGTCATTGAGCCGTTTTCAAGCATCCGTCATCACACATCTCTACCAAATACACTGTATACTAGCGCATGGCTGAGCGCCACTAACCAGCCTAAACTCAGGCCTGGAAAGCGCATAGGATGCGCACGGTGCTGCACTAACGGATGCTGCAGTACCTGCAGTAGCGTGGTGCCTTAGGTAGATGGGCGCACACAGGCGCTAGCATGAGTGAGGAGGTGGGAGCACTGCAGCGCTAGGCAGTGCCACACAACTCGGCGCTGACTCTGAACTCTAACCCTAATAACATGCATATCAAAGGGAAGGGGTTTAATAAGGGGTTTAATAATTCAGTAATTTACAAGCATCCATCATCACACACATCTCTACCAAATACAGTGTTTACTAGCGCATGGCCGAGTAGCCATGCAAACCTTTTATAGCAGCGACCTTCCTGATGGTCCAATCCGAGCTGGAGAAGGACCTGAGCCTGTGACCTCCGATCTCCAATGAGAGATAGTCCCACGGGCATGCTCAGTAGACCGAAAGGAGGACTTAGTCCCTGGAGTAGCTCGCTGCTGACCAGCAACCAAACCCACAGTGCTAGACTGAGCAAGATGCCGGGAACAACGTCTTTGCTGAGCAGGCTCCTCTGCAGCTGGAGAGCAATGATAGACTGCAGAAGGCAAGGGTCAGGATTCCTCCTGTGCAGAGGCAGGAACCCGACACCTAACAATAGGTTTCCTTTGAATTATCTCAGGAACTGGCTAAGGGTACCGTTACACTTAGCGATGCACCAGCGATCCTGACAATGATATGACCCGGTCAGGATCGCTGGTGCATCGCTAAGTGGTCGCTAGTGAGCTGCCAAACAGGCAGATCTCACCAGCGACATAGCAGCGGTCGGGGGTCGCTACTTACCTGTGAGACACGGCGATCCTGACGTCCTCCCGCCCGCCTCCACGCATCGCTCGTCGGCGCCACAGGAAGCCCAGCAGGAAGTGGCCGACGCGAAACGGCCCTGGACATTCTCGTGCGATCAGCGACAGACAGCAGGGGAGCCGGTCGGAAGTATCACAAGTTATAGCGATATTGCTAGCGATATCGCTATGTGAAACAGGCCCTTTAAAGACATTCGTCTATATTGCTATTATTGCATTCCATTCAAATTTGTGTTTGTTTTCTAGGTTATTGAACTTTATTTAGAAAAACATTAATATAGTGAAATCCTTTACGGAACTTCAGATGATTGTATTATTTTACCCCACTGCACAGGGGGAATCTTGAGCTATGTCCACTGCGGTCTCCCATTTCTCTGCAGCCGCTGAGATTCCTGTTTAGCAAAGACGTCGGTCCAAATGTCTTGCCCAGGCTGATGCTAGGCGCCTGGTTGCTTCTTTTGGCTCTGCTATAACTCCATCCTTGAGTCAGCAGCAAGTAGACGCTTCTGGGACTAAGTCCTGTCTTTTGGGTACTAAGCATGCCCGTGGGGCAACCTCTCATTGGAGGCCGGAGGTCACATGCGCAGGGCCTGTTCCAGCTCGGATTGGTCCACTGCTGGGAAGGTCCCGGAAGGACGCCGCTATAAAAGAGCCACATGGCAGCTCGGACATGCGCTAGTATAGACTCTTATTGTATATTGTGTGAGTGATGATGGATGCATGTATCTGGTGACTGACTCATTATGACTCCCCTCCCTTAGATACATATGGTATAGGGCTATAGAGTTAGAGTCAGCGCCTACTAGTGGCTTGGTCTGCGCCACAGTGCTTCCATATCTCAGCACCTCACTCAGTTCCATATGGTGCCGTACAGAGCTGGGCACCTTCAGTACCGCATTAAGCGGCTGCATCCGCCAGTGCGACACCATGCGCCAGTCTATCGCTTTTCTCCATTGTTCGGGGTGGTTAGTAGCGTCTGCCAGAGCGGTGCAGTTCGCACATAGTGCGCTTTTGTTTATTTAATTTGTTTCTTTTTGGCACCACTGTTGCAGTGCCAAGCACTAGTGTGACTAGAGGGACTCTAACCCAGTGTCTCAGGTGTAGAGTCCTGTGTCTATGCACCAGTGCTCACGTTACAGAGCTCTGTGAGCATAAACAGGCTGTGGCATTTGTGTTTGACGGTCGGGCGGCTCTGTGAGGTAACAGAGTCCGACTCTGGACACACTAGGTGGAGTTGACCCCATGTGTTCCTCTATTGTACCGCCATATAACGTCCGCCATTACTGAGCAGCAGCTTGTCATCTCTGCACGGTGGACTCCGGGTTGCGAACGCACTTTATTATATTTTATATTTAGTGTGATCCGCAACCCTAACAGAAGATTTCCCCAACTCACTCTGGCTACCCGTAGTCCTCCCTACTTGCGCCCTTTGACAACTTCTACGTTCCCTGCACCGGAACACATGCAAGTGAACTGACTCAAGCCAATGGAGCAGCACCGACAAGAGAGACTCACACAAGGCCTCTGCTTCTACTGTGGGAGTGCATCTCATTTTCTACGTTCCTGTCCTGAGAGGCTGGGAAACGCCTCTGCCTAGGACAGGTAATAGAGTCCTCCCTAGGCACTTGTGATTAGAGTTGAGCGACTTTTGTTTTTTTAGGGTCGCGTTTCGTTTCGTGAAACCCGACTTTTCCAAAAGTCGGGTCGAGCAAGATCGTCCGATTATAGGGAAAAGTCGGGGTCGTCCCGAAACACGAAACCCAATGTAAGTCAATGGGGAATAAAAGTCGGCAGTGAGAGGAGGACAGGAAACACACCTACAGTGCCCATTTGAATGCCAAAAGCATCAATTCTTCTTTTTTAAGCTTGTCAACCTTAATTAACTTCATATTACAAGTTACGCATTGAAAAATGGGGGTTATTTGGCTACAAACTGTGGGGGGGGAGGGCTGGCTCCAGGTTTTCATGTGCCCTGGGCGAAAGAGCGCCCCTTTAACACATACCACAACTCATCATGCTCCGATACGGCAGAGAAATAGCGGTATAGTACAATGAAAAATACCTCACTTTTTACATCTCATGACGAGGCCCATCTATTTCTCCATACAGAATCATTGGTCCCATATAATGTTTGAAACAGTATATGATGAGCTCCACATAATGCTACAGTATATGTTGGTCCCCATGGATGAAGCTCCACTGTCTTATGGGCCCAAATAATGCTCCAAACATAATGGGCCCCATTTCTAATGCTCTAGTGTATAATGGGCCCTGTAAATGCTGCTCCAGTGTCTGATGTCCACCTTTGGAATGTTCCAGTGTATGGTGGGCCCCATCTATCATTCTCCAGAGTATAGTGCTCCCCAAAAATTGCTGTCCCAACATTGAAAACAATCAAATAAGTCTCCTCGCTAGGGAATCCCTGTACTTGTCTGGACAGGTGCTGTAGCTTGCTTAACAGCTCGCCAGCCGTTCTCACGCCCAGTATGGATTGCACGTGATTGCACAAAGGTTAGAAAGGGTACCGTATCCCTGGATAACATGTATGGATAGCGTACACATTCAAAATATATGTCTCAGGAGGCAGGCTCAGACGGTGTCAGGCCCAGTATGGATTGCACGTGATTGCACAAAGGTTAGAAAGGGTACCGTATCCCTGGATAACATGTATGGATAGTGTACACATTCAAAATATATGTCTCAGGAGGCAGGCTCAGACGGTGTCAGGCACAGTATGGATTGCACGTGATTGCACAAAGGTTAGAAAGGGTACCGTATCCCCGGATAACATGTATGGATAGCGTACACATTCAAAATATATGTCTATACAGCATGAGGCAGGCTCAGACGGTGTTAGGCCCAGTATGGATTGCACGTCATTGCACAGAGGTTAGAAAGGGTACCGTATCCCCGGATAACATGTATGGATAGCGTACACATTCAAAATATATGTCTATACAGCATGAGGCAGGCTCAGACGGTGTTAGGCCCAGTATGGATTGCACGTCATTGCACAAAGGTTAGAAAGGGTACCGTATCCCCGGATAACATGTATGGATAGCGTACACATTCAAAATATATGTCTATACAGCATGAGGCAGGCTCAGACGGTGTTAGGCCCAGTATGGATTGCACGTCATTGCACAAAGGTTAGAAAGGGTACCGTATCCCCGGATAACATGTATGGATAGCGTACACATTCAAAATATATGTCTATACAGCATGAGGCAGGCTCAGACGGTGTTAGGCCCAGTATGGATTGCACGTCATTGCACAAAGGTTAGAAAGGGTACCGTATCCCCGGATAACATGTATGGATAGCGTACACATTCAAAATATATGTCTATACAGCATGAGGCAGGCTCAGACGGTGTTAGGCCCAGTATGGATTGCACGTCATTGCACAAAGGTTAGAAAGGGTACCGTATCCCCGGATAACATGTATGGATAGCGTACACATTCAAAATATATGTCTATACAGCATGAGGCAGGCTCAGACGGTGTTAGGCCCAGTATGGATTGCACGTCATTGCACAAAGGTTAGAAAGGGTACCGTATCCCCGGATAACATGTATGGATAGCGTACACATTCAAAATATATGTCTATACAGCATGAGGCAGGCTCAGACGGTGTTAGGCCCAGTATGGATTGCACGTCATTGCACAAAGGTTAGAAAGGGTACCGTATCCCTGGATAACATGTATGGATAGCGTACACATTCAAAATATATGTCTATACAGCATGAGGCAGGCTCAGACGGTGTTAGGCCCAGTATGGATTGCACGTGATTGCACAAAGGTTAGAAAGGGTACCGTATCCACGGATAACATGTATGGATAGCGTACACATTCAAAATATATGTCTCAGGAGGCAGGCTCAGACGGTGTCAGGCACAGTATGGATTTGACGGCCCAGATTACACAGAGGAGGAGCAGGGAGAGGTAAAGATTGCAAATGCTGGGGCCCTGCCCAAGCAAGGGGGGCCCACTCGTGGGCGTCGGTACTGGCACTGGGCCCCTCATAGTACAGCGGTGTGTCTGACGGCGCGTGTGCACCACCGCCGTCAGAGACACTTGATTGCACTATGAGGGACCCTGTGCCAGTGCCCGCGCCCAAGAGTCGGCCTACCCACCTGTCCAGGGCAACGGCACTCGCACGGTGTCGTGCGGTAGGTGGTGACCCCGGCCATGGGGGGGGAGGCAGCACAGTTAGGGAGTTTTAGAAAGTGGCATATGTTGATGTTGGACATTCAGCTGATGCAAAAGGCGAAATAGGTGAAGTACGAGGAAGAGGTGGACCAAAGCAAGCCATTTTTCTGTCACCCTATGTGTCATCAGGGGAAGGTGGGACAAAATCCTTGGAAACCCATGCGTGGTTCATTTTAATGAAGGTTAGATCATCCACATTTTGGGTTGACAGACGGGTCCTTTTTTCTGTCAGGATTGATCCAGCTGCACTGAAGACTCTTTCCGATAGCACACTTGCAGCTGGGCAAGCGAGCTCCTGTAAGGCATATTGGGCCAATTCAGGCCAGGTGTCCAGTTTAGCGGCCCAATAGTCAAAGGGGAATGACCTGTGTGGGAGAACATCGATATGGGAGGAAAAGTAGTTTGTAACCATAGTTGACAACTGCTGTCTCCTGTCACTTTCCATCGATGCAGTATTACCAGTTGTGTGAGCGGTATTTGAAAAATCAGTCCACAACATTGTCATGAAACCCCTGTCTCCAATGCCACTTCTGATGTGTGCACCACGAACACCTCTGCCAAGCTGCCCCCGGCCCGTACGGCTCGTGTGAGAACCATCACCGCTGCTGTGTGCTGGGAATGCCTCAAGCAACCGATTTACCAGAGTTGCTTGTTTATTAGCCAATATTAGGTCAAGGTTCTCCTGTGGCATGATGTTTTGTAATTTGCCTTTATAGCGTGGATCCAGGATGCTGGCCAACCAGTAGTCGTCATCGTTCATCATTTTGGCAATGCGGGGGTTCCTTTTTAGGATCCGCAAGGCATAATCTGACATGTGGGCCAATGTTCCCGGTGTCAATGATGCACTGCGAGTTCTGGGTGGAGGAGCACTTTCTGGCAAATCCACATCCCTCCAGTCACGCACAAACCCTGTACCAGACCTTGCCACGCCAACATTTTCACTTGCCCACGAGATGCATCCTCCTCCCCTAAGTAATCATCCCCATCATCCTCCTCCTCCTCCTCTTCTTCCTCCACTTCGTCCAGGAGAGGTCCCTGAGCAGACAATGGCTGAATGTCATCAAGGAATCCCTCCTCCTCTTCCTCCTCATCAACATTGGCTGCAGACGCCTGCTCCTTAAGGTGCGTCAAAGTTTGCATGAGCAGACGCATAAGTGGGATGCTCATGCTTAGGATGGCGTCGTCTGCGCTTACCAGCCGTGTGCATTCCTCAAAACACTGAAGGACTTTACAAAGGTCTTTCAGCTTCGACCACTGCACGCCTGTCAACTCCATGTCAACTCAAAGTGCCTGGCCGTGTATCCTCCCACAAATGCATTATGGCCTGCCTCTGCTCGCACAGCCGCTCCACCATGTGCAGGGTGGAGTTCCACCTTGTTGCAATGTCGATAATGAGGCGGTGGTTGGGAAGGTGGAGCAATCGCTGCAGCTTCTGCATACGAACGGAGTGTACAGGCGACCGGCGGATGTGCGCGCACAGTCTTCGCACCTTCTGGAGCAGGGCTGTTAACTCCGGATAATTTTTGAGGAAGCACTGCACCACCAGGTTCAATGTGTGAGCCAAGCAAGGTATGTGGCTGAGTTTTGAAAGGGCTATGGCTGCCACAAAATTACGGCCGTTATCACTAACTACCTTGCCTGCCTCAAGATGTACACTGCCCAGCCATGACTCAGTTTGTCGCTTCAAGTACTCGGCCAGCACCTCGGCGGTGAGTATGTCGCCCAAACACATCATCTGCAACACAGCCTGCTGACGCTTTCCACTAGCTGCTCGATAGGGGGACACCTCGTGTGCAACAGTGGCAGCTACAGATGGAGTGCTCGTACGACTGCGCTCTGTGGATGAGCTTTCGCTTCTGGAGGAGGAGGAGGAGGGTCGAACGCCTACAGCCAACTGTTTCCTATACCGTGGGCTAGGCAGCACTGTCCCACCACCGCTGTCCCCTGTGGACCCTGCATACACCACATTAACCCAGTGCGCAGTGATGGACACGTAACGGCCCTGGCCATGCCGACTGGACCATGCATCAGTTGTGAGGTGCACCTTTCCGCTCACTGACTGCTTGAGTGCATGGACAATGCGGTCTTTCACATGATGGTGGAGGGCTGGGATGGCTTTGCGAGAGAAGAAGTGGCGACTGGGTAGGTCATAGCGTGGTACTGCATAGGCCATGAGTTCGCGGAAAGCTGTGCTTTCCACCAACCGAAAGGGCATCATCTCAAACGAGATTAGTTTGGCAATGTGGGCATTCAAACCCAGTGTACGCGGATGAGAGACTGAGTACTTTCTTGACCTACTCATAGTGTCTGGGAGGGTGAGCTGGACTTGAGAGCTGCATATGGTGGAAGTAGCGGTGGACAGGGCGGACTGAGAGAGGGTTGATGATGGTGATGGAGTTGGTGTTCTTTCTGATGGCCTAGAATCAGTCTTTCGTTGATATAACAGTGAGATTCCCTGACTGCTGTGGCCTTGCAACGACACCTCAACATTTGCTGCTGTGCTAACCGGTGGGCTTACAGTGGGGGAAACAATGTAGCGTTGCTGACTACCTTCGTTGTGATCAGTTGCACATGTGGCACTTGAGGTTTGGTGTTGTGTCCACGCTTGCAAGTGCATGCTGGTTAAATGTCTAAGCATGCAACTGGTATTCAAATTTTTCAGATTTTTCCCTTGGCTAAAGGTCTTTGCGCACTTCTTACAGATAACCTTGGCCTGATCATGAGGATTTTGTTCAAAAAAGTGCCACACTGCACTCTTCCTACTTTGGCAGACATTTTGCGGCCTAGCACGCTGTGATCTTTTGACCCTCTGGACAAGCTGTCCAGCAACTCTTTTGATGTTTGGAACCTGTCTTTGGAGTGCTCCGGGCCTGCCAGATAACAGTTGTTGCGATGTTGATGTCTGCTGTGGATGCTCCTCATCTGAGCTATTGGAAGCAGCACCCTCTTCCCCCAATGGATGCCAATCTGGGTCAACAACTGGGTCATCCATCACCTCCTCTTCTATGTCATGTGCACCTTTCTCTGTGTCACCGTGTATGGTGGTATAGTGTGCAGGAAGTGGCACCTGAGTCTCATCAGGGTCAAAATCTGGCTCTGTACACTGCGAGGACAATGTAGTGCTCTGAGTGAATGTACCAGCAGAATCATCCATCAGCGGCTGTGCATCAGTGCACTCCATGTCAGATTCATCTTGGCCTGGGTAATTCACCATTTGACTTGATAATCCAGGCATGGTATGTGAAAACAGCTCCATGGAGTAATCAGTAGGATGGCCTGCGTCATCCTTCAATCTTGGTTGGGGTGAAGGACACAAGGAAAGGTGTGGTTCATGAACATGAGCCTCCAATGACGACTCAGTGCTTTTACTTTTTACAACTGAAGAAGAGGAGGCGATAGAGCTGGAGGCTGAGTCAGCAATGTAAGACAAAACTTTTTCCTGATGCTCTGCCTTTAAAAGCGGTTTGCCAACTCCTAGAAAACTAAGCGTTCGAGGCCTTATGTAGCCAGACGATGACGCAGGGTCAGCACCTCCTGCATTCGGTCCTATTTTGCTCTTGCCACTACCATCAGATCCACCACCAACACCATCATTACCAGCTGCCAACCCCCGCCCAATTCCACGGCCTCTTCCACCAGCCTTCCTCATTTTTGGTAGAAATGTAGACAAAATCCAACAAACTATATAGTAATGTAAAACAAGGTAAAAGGTGTCTATAGGACGGGAGATTTAGAATTTCTGCACACACTTGTGGACAGTGGACACTTTTGGATTGTGTGAGGCCCACTGATATCTGAGCGCTATGTGACACGCTCGATGGCACAGCTGCCTGTGACCAAAGTGACGAGAGGATAATGGAGATTTTGAATCTCTGCGTACACTTTTGGACACTTGACACTTGTAGATTGTGTGAGGCCTACTGATATCTGAGCGCTATGTGACACGCTCGATGGCACAGCTGCCTGTGACCAAAGTGACGAGAGGATAATGGAGATTTTGAATCTCTGCGTACACTTTTGGACACTGGACACTTGTAGATTGTGTGAGGCCTACTGATATCTGAGCGCTATGTGACACACTCGATGGCACAGCTGCCTGTGACCAAAGTGACGAGAGGATAATGGAGATTTTGAATCTCTGCGTACACTTTTGGACACTTGACACTTGTAGATTGTGTGAGGCCTACTGATATCTGAGCGCTATGTGACACGCTCGATGGCACAGCTGCCTGTGACCAAAGTGACGAGAGGATAATGGAGATTTTGAATCTCTGCGCACACTTTTGGACACTGGACACTTGTAGATTGTGTGAGGCCTACTGATATCTGAGCGCTATGTGACACGCTCGATGGCACAGCTGCCTGTGACCAAAGTGACGAGAGGATAATGGAGATTTTGAATCTCTGCGTACACTTTTGGACACTTGACACTTGTAGATTGTGTGAGGCCTACTGATATCTGAGCGCTATGTGACACGCTCGATGGCACAGCTGCCTGTGACCAAAGTGACGAGAGGATAATGGAGATTTTGAATCTCTGCGTACACTTTTGGACACTGGACACTTGTAGATTGTGTGAGGCCTACTGATATCTGAGCGCTATGTGACACGCTCGATGGCACAGCTGCCTGTGACCAAAGTGACGAGAGGATAATGGAGATTTTGAATCTCTGCGTACACTTTTGGACACTTGACACTTGTAGATTGTGTGAGGCCTACTGATATCTGAGCGCTATGTGACACGCTCGATGGCACAGCTGCCTGTGACCAAAGTGACGAGAGGATAATGGAGATTTTGAATCTCTGCGTACACTTTTGGACACTGGACACTTGTAGATTGTGTGAGGCCTACTGATATCTGAGCGCTATGTGACACGCTCGATGGCACAGCTGCCTGTGACCAAAGTGACGAGAGGATAATGGAGATTTTGAATCTCTGCGTACACTTTTGGACACTTGACACTTGTAGATTGTGTGAGGCCTACTGATATCTGAGCGCTATGTGACACGCTCGATGGCACAGCTGCCTGTGACCAAAGTGACGAGAGGATAATGGAGATTTTGAATCTCTGCGTACACTTTTGGACACTGGACACTTGTAGATTGTGTGAGGCCTACTGATATCTGAGCGCTATGTGACACGCTCGATGGCACAGCTGCCTGTGACCAAAGTGACGAGAGGATAATGGAGATTTTGAATCTCTGCGTACACTTTTGGACACTGGACACTTGTAGATTGTGTGAGGCCTACTGATATCTGAGCGCTATGTGACACGCTCGATGGCACAGCTGCCTGTGACCAAAGTGACGAGAGGATAATGGAGATTTTGAATCTCTGCGTACACTTTTGGACACTGGACACTTGTAGATTGTGTGAGGCCTACTGATATCTGAGCGCTATGTGACACGCTCGATGGCACAGCTGCCTGTGACCAAAGTGACGAGAGGATAATGGAGATTTTGAATCTCTGCGTACACTTTTGGACACTGGACACTTGTAGATTGTGTGAGGCCTACTGATATCTGAGCGCTATGTGACACGCTCGATGGCACAGCTGCCTGTGACCAAAGTGACGAGAGGATAATGGAGATTTTGAATCTCTGCGTACACTTTTGGACACTGGACACTTGTAGATTGTGTGAGGCCCACTGATATCTGAGCGCTATGTGACACGCTCGATGGCACAGCTGCCTGTGACCAAAGTGACGAGAGGATAATGGAGATTTTGAATCTCTGCGTACACTTTTGGACACTGGACACTTGTGGATTGTGTGAGGCCCACTGATATCTGAGCGCTATGTGACACGCTCGATGGCACAGCTGCCTGTGACCAAAGTGACGAGAGGATAATGGAGATTTTGATTCTCTGCGTACACTTTTGGACACTGGACACTTGTAGATTGTGTGAGGCCCACTGATATCTGAGCGCTATGTGACACGCTCGATGGCACAGCTGCCTGTGACCAAAGTGACGAGAGGATAATGGAGATTTTGAATCTCTGCGTACACTTTTGGACACTGGACACTTGTAGATTGTGTGAGGCCCACTGATATCTGAGCGCTATGTGACACGCTCGATGGCACAGATGCCTGTGACCAAAGTGACGAGAGGATAATGGAGATTTTGAATCTCTGCGTACACTTTTGGACACTGGACACTTGTAGATTGTGTGAGGCCCACTGATATCTGAGCGCTATGTGACACGCTCGATGGCACAGCTGCCTGTGACCAAAGTGACGAGAGGATAATGGAGATTTTGAATCTCTGCGTACACTTTTGGACACTGGACACTTGTAGATTGTGTGAGGCCCACTGATATCTGAGCGCTATGTGACACGCTCGATGGCACAGCTGTGACAAAAGTGACTAGAGGATAAGGGAGATTGGATTGCTTTTAAAAAAGCAGTTTGCGGAGCAGTGGGTAAACAGCAATGCCAGCGTGTCAGGAAGCCTTAGAAGGCAGCCCAACAACCAACACCACTGATACACCACAATATAGCCTCCCCTTGCACTGCACACACAGTGACTTGTGTGTTGTGCAGGCCAAATCGCTAGCAGCAGAAGCAGTTCTTTTGTCTTCTTCCCTGCCTAACGTTCTCCCTACAGAATCAGCAGCAACCTCTCCCTATACTAAGATCGGCAGAAGTAAGATGGCGGTCGGCGTGCACGCCCTTTTATACCCCCTGTGACGCCCACCAAAGCAAGCCAATCACTTGCATGCCCTTCTGAAAGATGGTGGTGACCCGTGCCTATGTCATCACGTTGCCCACAGTGTCCGTGGATCCTGATTGGCTGAAAAAGAGCGCAAAACAAACTTTTGAAACGCGACTTTGGCGCGTAAGTCGCCGACCTCGTGGCTGACCTCATCCTAGGGTCGGGTTTCGTTTCATGAAACCCGACTTTGCCAAAAGTCGGCGACTTTTGAATGTTTTCGACCCGTTTCGCTCAACTCTACTTGTGATTCCTCTCTATCCTTGACCCTTTCTGTTCTTTTGCATCTGGGCGCTAAGTGTTTTATTGAGTTGGCTTACATAGATTCAGGTGCGGCCAAAAAACTTTATTCAGCTTGAGGCAGTTAGAAAACTTGGGATTCCTGTCAGATCCTTGGAGACTTCTCAGCAGATAGCTTCGGTGGATGGCCAACTCCTGCGGGAGTCTGTTTCTCAGGTCACCGAAGAGCTGAAACTACAGATCGGAGCCCTGCACTGAGAGAGGATTGCCTTCTATGTGATGCCCTCGTTGTCTCATACGATTCTTCTGGGACTTCCTTGGTTGAGAACTCACGAGCCAATTCTTGACTGGTGGTCTGGTGACATTCTGCATTGGGGACAGTCCTGTCAGAGTAAGTGCTTGCTTCCCCTCCAGCCGAAGAACGCTTCACGGTCAACTTCAGTGTCTCCAGATTTGCCTCCCACCTATTGGGCCTTTGCGGACATCTTCAACAAGAGGGAGACGGAGAGTTTGCCCCAGTATCATCCATATGATTGCCCGATCGACCTCATTCTAGGCTCTACTCCGCCTAGGGGCCGAATTTACCCGTTGTCCCCTACCGAGACCAAAGCCATAACCGAATATGTCCGGGAGAATCTAGCCAGAGGCTTTATTCGCAAATGCTCTTTGCCCGCATGTGCGGGTTTCTTTGTTGTCAAAAAGAAGGATGGGTCCCTCCGTCCCTGCATGAACTACTGGGATTTCAGCGATCTCATGATTAAAAACAAGTACCTGCTTCCTCTCATCCCGGAGCTGTTCGACCATCTCTGCGGAGCACGAATCTTCACTAAACTGGATCTCCGTGGGGCCTACAATCTAATCCGTATCCACCCCGGAAATGAGTGGAAGACCGTGTTCAACACCCGAGACGGCCACTATGAGTATTTGGTCATGCCCTTCAGCTTTTGCAATGCCCCCGCAGTGTTCCAGGATCTACTCTATTCCTGTGTGGTGGTGTGCTTAGACGATTTCCTTGTGTTTTCCCCGGATCTGTCTTCCCACAGAAGAGACGTCCGCCAAGTTCTGTTATGTCTCAGAGAGAATCGTCTTTATGCCAAGCTGGAGAAGTGTGCCTTCGAACAGTCTTCTCTATCGTTCTTGGGTTATATCATCTCTGACTCAGGCCTACGTATGGATCCGGGAAAAGTGTCTGCCATGCTCAACTGGTCGCGTCCCCAGGGGGTTAAGGTGATCCAGTGGTTCCTTGGTTTCGCTAATTACTACCAGCAGTTTATCCCACACTTTTCCACCCTGACTGGCCCGATTTCCGCTCTGATCCGAAAAGGGGCCAACCCTCACATCTCGTCTCTTGATGCCGAGAACGCCTTCCGGTCCTTGAAACAAGCCTTTGCTATAGCTCCCGTACTCCATTGTCCTGAGGCAAACAAGCCCTTCATTCTTGAGGTGGATGCTTCTGCCAGCGGGGCTGGTGCGGTCTTCCTCTGGACGGCTGGTCACCTGCGGCTTCTTTTCTAAGACGTTCTCTGCCTTGGAGAGGAACTATGCCATTGGTGATAGGGAATTGCTGGCTATCAAGTTGGTGTTGGAAGAGTGGCAGTATTTGCTGGAGGGAGCGGTACATCCTTTCAAGATCTACACTGACCACAAGAATCTGGCACACATCCAGTCTGCACAAAGACTTAATCCCTGGCAAGCCAGGTGGTCGCTGTTCTTTGCCCGATTCGATTTTGAGTTGCATTTCCGCCCCGGCAATAAGAACTTCAAAGCAAATCCTTTATCCAGATCCTTTCTGGCAGCCGATGTTGAGGAAGAACCTTCACATATGGATCCAAGCAAGGTCATCTTGGTTGCCCCTGTTAACCTGACGTCCTTGCTTCCGGGTAAGACTTTTGTTCAAGAAAGCAATAGGAAGCGAATCTTTCACTGGGGGCATGCTTCCAAGCTTGCAGGCCATGTCGGCTTCAAGAAAACCCTCACTCTCGTGTCTCGCTACTACTGGTGGCCATCCCTTCTTCAAGATGTCCAGAGTTTTGTTGCCTCCTGTCCCTCCTGTGCCAAAAACAAGGTCCCTAAGCACCTACCCTCTGGCCTCTTGCATCCACTTCCGGTTCCCTCGGCCTCTTGGCAACACATTGCAATGAACGTTATTATTGATCTGCCTCGGTCTTCTGGTCATACAGTCATCCTTGTAGTCGTGGATTGATTTTCAAAGATGGCTTATTTCATCCCTCTGCCAGGATTACCCTTTGCTCCTGAGTTGGCAAGAGGCTTCATCACCCATGTTTTTCGGATTCACGGCTTTCCTCAACATATTGTTTCAGACAGAGGAGTCCAGTTCACCTCGCGGTTCTGGAGAGCCCTGTACAAGCTGATGGATGTGACACTAGACTTCAGTTCTGCCTATCATCCTCAAACTAATTGTCAGGCGAAGTGCACAAATCAGATCCTTGTGACTTATCTCCGTCATTTCTCCAATGTCCACCAGAACGATTGGTCGAGCCTGCTTCCTTGGGCCGAGTTTGCGTACAACCACACCAGAAAATCCTCATCCAAGTTGCCTTTCTTTATCGTCTACGGGCAACATCCTGGTGTGCCTCTGCCGGTACCCCGTGTCTCGGGTGTGCCGGCGGCTGATCTTCTGTCCGAGGAGTTCTCCGGGGTCTGGCAGGAGACCAAGACCGCACTTGAACGACCGTGTGACAGGATGAAAAGACATGCCAAGAGGCGCCTGGACCCCCCCATTATACCATCCTGGTGGCAAAGTGTGGTAATCATCCCAATTCATCTGTCTTAAGATCCCCTCATATAAACTGGGTCCCCTGTACATCGGTCCATTTGAGGTTTTAGCTCATATCAATGAGGTTGCCTACAAGTTAAAGCTACCTGCCTCACTTCGCATTCCCAACTCTTTCCACGTTTCCCTCCTGAAGCCTGTCATACTCAACCAATTCCACACCACCACTGGTCACTCGCCTCAGCCTGTTTCCACACAGGATGTCTTGAAGTTAAGGACATCCTTGCTATGAAGAGGTCTAGAGAATAAACCCTCTTTTTGATTGATTGGAAAGGCTTTGGTCCCAAGGAAAGGTCTTGGGAGCCCCGGGAGAACATCCAGGCCCCTCTAATTTTAGCAAGGTTCCTTTCCGGTCTTGCGAAGAGGGGGCGTAAGGAGGGGGGTACTGTCATGTCTGGTGCGCCTGCCGCTTCCACGTCACGGCTGACACGCCTGCCACTCCTCCCCCGGGTCCAGGCATACTCACCCATCCTGGCGAGCTCCTGGAGTGAGCGCGCATCACCTTGCCTCACTTCTGGTCCCGCGGCCAGCTTCTGGGTTCCATCTGGTGCATGTGCGCACTTCACATCCCATACTCAGCAGTGCGCGCATGCGCACTTCCTCCACTCTGTCTGCAGCTGCTCCGTCCCTCCACTCTATGACCCGGGAGGACCCTGACCCGTAAGTCCTTCAGCACGCACCCTATACAAGGTAGCCTCTCTCCCTGCTCTGTGCCTAATTATCAATTGTGTCCCACGCTTGATTCAGGCCGCACACTTCCCTGTGTCTCCAGTCTGCCTTCCTGCCTGCTCTCTCTTGCGCCCTGCCTTGTGCCCTGCACCAACCTACCTTCCGTCCCCTCCTTGTGACCTCTCTGTGTTCTCTCCTAGCGCCATCCGTCCCAGCCTGTTCCTGTCTCTTCCTGTGTCGTCCAGTCCCTCCTGAGTATTCCTCCTACATCTCACTCCGCCAGATCCGCTGCTGCCTCCCCTGTGATCTCCGGTCTCCACTACCTGCCTCCCAGTCTGTTTCCCGCTTGTCTCTCCTACCACCTGACCCCAGGTAGCAGCTTCCACGGCAATAGTCTCCCCTGGGCCTGTCCCTAACGCTCCCTGTATAGGGGGTGGTCCACCAGGCCAGCTCACCCAGGGGAGGTTCATTGTCGCGGTCCTGTGAGTTCACTTTAGGAGTCCCACAAAGCTCACAATTACCACCTACACCTTGAAAACCAAGCCTATTCTCCTTTCCACTACAAGTTTGCTTTATCCCACTCATGTTGCTCAGTGTGGTAGTAGCACACTATGAGCAACAAAAAATTTTATTTTTTACTCTGCAGCAGTTCTATACACAACTGAATTTGAGCGGCACTAAAAGACAATGGGAAATAAGGCGTGCTGAATCACGTCAGCAACTGAAAAAATTGTTTTTTTTTCTTCACAACAGCTCTGCACACAGCTGAATTTTAGCAGCAGTAAACAACAAGGTAAAATATAGCATGCTGAATCATGTTAGTAACAGAAGAAATTATTTTTTTAGTGTGGATGAGGCCTGTATAACAAAGAATATATGCTCCAAACAATTTAAAACTGAGATCTCCCCTACTGTATCACCTTCATAACAGAAGAAAGTATTTTTTTAGTGTGTATGAGGCATGTATAACAAATAATATATGCTCCGAACTATTTCAAACTCAAATCTTGCCTGCTCTATCACGCTTGTCATAGAAAAAAAGCATTTTTTTACTCTGCATGAGCTTTGCACACAGCATAATTTCACCTCCATTAAATGACATGGTGCATCACGTTAGCAACTGGAAAAAAATGTTTTTGAAAGGTCTACTCATGCATGGAGCACAATAGAAGCTTGAAATGAATAGTGCCCTTTGTCTTTGTCTATAGTGTCTTTGTCTATGGATCTCACTAATGGCACAAGAAAAAAAAGTGCTGTAAAGTTGATTTCACAGCCACACAGGACTCTAGCTATCTAAACTGTCTGACTTAGAAACAACCGCCTAGCAAGCTAGCTAAAATCTATCAAAACCCAGGTCCAGCCTCTCTGCGGTGTTATACTGACAAAATGGTGCTCAAACAAGATGTTCACTCTTTATATAGAAAGGCACATGTGGTTTCAGCAGCCCGTGGCACAAGCCATTGTGTCTGGACATTGTGGATGTTCCCTGCGCCCTGACTGGCTACCCACTATGTGCATAAAGTTAGGAAAAAAATTTTTTACAAGCACGCCGCTCCTCTTAGCTCTCCCCTCCCCTTCTCCTCATCAAACACATGCCTCCTGCTCTTCATACACCACCACTTTCCTAGCCAAAGTACTAAAAATACTTTAGTAGCAACATAAGAATTTTCCCGCACTGTTACTGAATGATACTGATTTTTCCTGGTTTTAAGAAAATGTGCTTGCTTTTCTGATCAGGAATCCGAATCTGCAATATTTGTGCCAAATTTATGCTTGGCAATAGTTTTCCGAACATATTCACTCATCTCTACTATTGATCTTGTCCCTAATGCCAAATTACCTAACATTCGCCTTTACATTTTGTCTCGGCGCATGAATATACCTCCTCCTCCTCGGTAGCTGCTGGATTTTTCTATTTAGAAAAGAAAGCCTTTGTTTTCCATCCTTGCCTTGAGTTCCAAGAACTGGACAAGATCTCTGTTAACAACATATACCCACTCCACTCCTCCCCGATCTATATATTCACTTCACAGAGGCTTAATGGTTTTGTAAGCTTGATCTTAGAGGGGCTTACAATTTAATGTGCATCCATAAGGGAGATGAGTGGAAAAGGCATTTTGGCGAAACGGTCATTGTCCGCCATGTCTCACGTTTTCTTCTGAAATCCCTGCACCTGCATTTCCAACATTAGCACTACCACACTTTATAATATTGTCCAGGATGACCTCCTTGAAAGTTTTAACCCCTTCACGACCTTGGGTGTATCAATATCTCCAGGTCGCTAGGTACTTACCAACCTTGGACATATGAATGCGTACTGACGATTTTGTGTGCACAGGGGCTGTGCATGCACAATCGCCAATGGGTGCCAGCTGATTCAGGCAGCCTACACCCAGCACTCAGTGCCAGAAGCGGTGCCCACACAGCTTTTGGCATTTTAACCCCTTAAAAGCTGAAATTGATATTGATGGCATCATTTACAAGGCAAATAGCAAAAGACTGATCAGCACTTCCAAATTAGGAAACTGGTGGGCACAGGTGCAATCTAAGACTAGCCATCTCTATACATAACAAATAAATAAAGTTGCACTCTGTAACGCTAACGCATGTAAATATGAAATATACAAAATATGAATAGTATTACTGCTATATAGCATTTACAAGGCAGGCAGAGTGAGGGAGCCCCCACTGCTCTCCAATCGGCGACCCAGCAACGTCATTGCAGGGGCCTGATTGTTGCCTCTTAACGCTATTAAGAAATTAGATCATGCGCTGACAAGCTCTGAGGATTTGCAGGTTCTGTGCCCAGCTGCCACCATGTTCTGTCAGTTGTTTCCTGTCATGGATCACACTCTGTTGGTATCTCCTGGCTTTTTATTACATGAGAGGCAAAACCACCATTACAAGATGTCTGACCCTCACAACCACTAACCAACAAGTTCCAAAACTCTATAGTACACACATAAACATCATCATATAACATATTGCTACATGCTCAGTGCATGATCTACCTAAATTGTGTCTGCTGGGCTGACAGGTTATAAAGTATTGCAATAAAATTTAAAAAAATAAATTCCCAAAGGGGTAATGGCATCACTTGAGGGGGGGATTCTGCTTTTCTAGCATTTAGAGGGTTTGTTTATGGAGTCCGCAAACTATTCTAAGAAAATCTGTGCTCTCGGAGGCATATAGCACTCTGTCCCTCCTAAATCTCACAGTATGGCTAAGCAGCACTGTACAGTCACATATGGGGTATGTTTACATTCAGCAGAAATTGAGGGACAAATTTTGGTGACATTTTTGCCCATTTGCCCGTATGTAAATATAAAATTTGGGGCGAAAACTTAATTTTGGTGGTATTTTTTCTTCATTGCCTAATGGTATGAAATTCTGTGACACACCTGTGGTGTCAATTAGATTACTGCACCCCTAGATGAAATCATTGAGAGGTGTGTTTTCCTGCTTCCCACTGTTTGCATAAGGATTCTTAATCATTTTTGGAACAAAGGAAATTTTTATGAAAAAACTTTTTTTCTGCCAGAAGCTGGACTTTTCTTTCAATTTGTTCTACTCCCGCCGGTCAGGGCGCTGTCCGTGCACGCTGGACATCAAAAGACAGTGAGCTGATTACCTTTTGTATCGATGTATTCAGTATAAATTACACAACAATTTTGTCCTGTTAGACTCATGAAAATAAAAAAAATTGGGCTAAAATAACTTTTTTTTGTCGGAAAAATTAGATTTTTTTTATATTCATGGATCTAAGCTATAAACTTCTGTGACGCATTAAGGTGCTCATCACACATCTATCTACATTCCTTGAGGGGTCTCCAAACACGATATGACACCTGCAGACCATTCCATCAAAGCCTGCATTACAAAACAACACTCCTTAATTTCCTTGGCCTGCTGTGCACCCAAACAGTAGTTTCCCCCTACATATGGGGTATCTGCATACTCAGGAGAAATTGCTTAACAAATTTTGAAGTCCATTTTCTTCTGTTACCCTTGTGAAAATGCTAAATTTGGGACTAAATTAACATTCTTGTGGGAAGTGTGATTTTTTTAATTTTTATTTTCATAGCTTAGCATTATAAACTTCTGTGAAGCACCTGGCAGGTTCAAGGAGCTCATCATATATCTAGATAAGTTTCTTGAGGGGTCTAATTTCTAAAATGGTGTCACTTGTGGGGTGTTTCCACTGTTTAGGTACATCAGGGGCTATCCAAAATACAACATGGTGTTGGCTAATTACTCCAACAAATTTTGTATGTGAAATTTCTCGTGTTGCCCTTGTGAAAATGCAAAATTTGAAGCTAAAAAACATTTTTGTGGGAAAAAAGTGATTTTTTTTTTTTTTATTTTATCTTCACAGCTCAGCGTTATAAACTTCTGTGAAGCATCTGGGAGCTCAAGTTGCTCACTCGACATCTAGATAAATTCCTTAAGAGGTCTAATTTCTAAAATGGTGTCACTTGAGGGAGGTTCCACTGTTTAGGAACATCAGAGGCTCTCCAAATGCAACGTGGCATCTGCTAATAATTCCAACTAATTTTTCTTTCAAAAATTGAAATGGCGACTCTTCCCTTCCGAGCACTGCTGTGCACCTAAAATGTAGTTTTCCCCCACGTATAGGGTATCAGCATGCTCAGGAGAAATTGCACAACAAATTTTGGGTTCCATTTTCTCCTGTTACCATTGTGGAAATAAAAAAAATTGGAAAAGTAACATTTTAGTGAAAAAAGGTAAATGTTTTTTCCTTTCACATTGCATTAATTCCTGTGATGTACCTAAGGGGTTAATAAACTTCTTGAATGTAGAGCACCTCGGGGAGTGCAAATTTTAGGATGGTGTCACTTTTGGGTATTTTTTGTCATATAGACCCCCTCAAAGTCACTTAAAATGTTATGTGGTCCCTAAAAAAAAATTGTTTTGTAAATTTTGTTGGGAAAATTAGAAATTGCTAGTCAACTATTAACCCTTATAACTTCCTCATTTAAATTTTTTTTTTAAAAAACTGTGTTGATGTAAAGTAGACATGTGGGAAATGTTATATATTAATTATTTTGTGTGACATAGCTCTCTGGCAAACATTTTTTAAAATTTAGCAATCTTTAACCCCTTAATGACCGGAGCTTTTTTTATTTTTCATTTTCGTTTTTCGCTCACTTCTTTCCAGAGCCATAACTTTTTTATTTTTCCGTCAATATGGCCATGTGAGGGCTTATTTTTTGCAGGACGAGTAGCACTTTTGAACGGCACCATTGGTTTCACCGTGTCATGTACTCGAAAACGGGGAAAAAATTCCAAGTGCTGTGAAATTGCACAAAAAAGTGCAATCTCACACTTGTTTTTTGTTTGTTTGTTTTTTGCTAGGTTCACTAAATTCTAAAACTGACCAGCTATTATGATTCTCCAGGTCATTATGAGTTCATAGACACCAAACATTTATCTAAGTGGTTTAAAAAATTCCAAAAATTCCAAATTCCAAAATACTAATCGTATTGACCTGTGAAGTGCATTCCAAAGAAATGGCGCAGCACATTTATGGTCTTGGAGACGGGAGTAGGAGGTTCTGATTATTGAGGATGCTAACCTCAGGTCATCGGCAGAACGGAGGGCACGGGTAGGGTGGTAGACTGAGAGGAGAGAGGAGATGTAGGGTGGTGCTGAGCCGTGGAGTGCTTTGTGGGTGAGGGTAATAAGTTTGTACTGTACTCTGGAGTGGATGGGTAGCCAGTGTAATGACTGGCACAAGGTAGAGGCATCAGTGTAATGATTGGCGAGGAATATGATCCTGGCTGCAGCATTCAAGACAGATTGGAGGGGGAAGTCTTTGGTAAGAGGGAGACTGATTAGAAGAGAGTTATAATAGTCCAGACGAGATTGAATAAGAGAAACAGTAAGAGTTTTTGCGGAGTCGAAAGTATGAAAAGGTCGAATTCTAGAAATGTTTTTGAGGTGCAGATAACGAGGGAGCCAGTGATCGGATGTGGGGGGGCGAATGAAAGCTTGGAGTCAAATATGACCCCAAGACAGCGGGCATGTTGCTGGGTAGTAATAGTGGAACCACACACAGAAATAGCAATGTCGGGCATAGGTGCATTAGTAGAGGGAGGAAACACAAGGAGTTCTGTTTTGACAGGTTCAGTTTCAGATATAGTGAGGACATGATGTTAGACACAGCATTTAGCCAATCACTGGTGTTTTCTAAAAAGGCAGGGGTGATGTCAGGAGAAGAAGCATATAATTGGGTGTCATCAGCATAGAAATGGTACAGGAAACCAAATCTACTGATTGACCAATAGGGGCAGTGTACAAAGAGAAGAGGAGGGGGCCTAGAACCGATAATTGAGGAACCCCAACAGTAAGCGGAAGATGTGGGGAGGAGGAGCCAGCAAAAAATACAGTAAGGCTGTGTGCCCACGTTGCGTTTTTTTTAAGCATTCTTTATGCGTTTTTCGGGGTCAAACTGCATCAAAAACGCTTAAAAGAAGCATCCCATTCATTCTAATGCATTTTGGCCTTTTTGTGCCAATGGATGCGCTTTTTACCGCTAAGGAAACGCTTAGCGGTAAAAAACGCAACATGTTAATTAATTTCCGCTTAGGTTCGCGTTTTTGGCTATTTCCTATAGTCCAAAAGACGCGCGGAAATAAAACGCATCAAAAGCGAGCAAAAATCGTGCGAAAAAACGCATGTTTTCTGGGAAGGAGACCCGTTTCCTGAGCGTTTAAAAACACTAACGTGCGCACATAGCCTAAAGGAGCGGTCAGAGAGATAGGAGGAAAACCAGGAGAGAACAGTGTCCTTGATGCCGATGGAGCGGAGAATAGTGAGGAGGAGCTGGTGATCCACAGTGTCGAATGCTACAGAGAAATCCAAGAGAATTAGCATGGAGTAAAGACCATTAGATTTAGCTGTTAGTAAATCATTAGAGACGTTAGTGAGGGCAGATTCAGTAGAGTGTAAAGAGCAGAAACCGGATTGGAGAGGGTGGAGAAGAGAGTTATCTGAGAGATAGCGGGTAAGACGGGAGTGAACCAGGCATTCCAGGAGTTTAGAGATGAATGGAAGATTAGAGACAGGTCTATAGTTAGTGGCACAGTTTTGGTCGAAGGACAGTTTTTTAAGTAGTGGATGTATGATTGCATGCTTAAAAGAGGAGGGAAAGATACCAGAAGAGAGAGAGAGGTTATGCCCATGAATCAAATTTTAATTTTTTCATATATAAATACAGGTCACATCAAACAAATTTTACCACTATAACAAAGTATAATATGTCACAAAAAACAATATCAGAATCAGTGGGATTCGATGAAGCGTTCCAAAGTTATTAATTCAGAAAGCGATACTGGTCGGGATTGTAAAATTTGGCCTGGTCATGAAGGTGAAAACAGACTTGTCAGGTGAAGAGTTTAACGTTAGAGATGAGTGAACCTTTCAAAGTTTGGTTTGGTTCGATTTGCCAATCGTTTAGATGTTCGATGAACGTACCCGAACGCCATTAGAATCAATGGGAGGCCAAACCAAATGTACACACAACACTGTAAGGGGTGACAAAAAGCTTCGCAAACAGCTTAGATTAGGGGCAGACACCATGAAAAGTGTGGGGGGTAACTTTGCTAAATAGCCTGTGTGATGGAGTCACTCTTCCGAACAGCCTCAGTTGGGGAAGGTCACTCTGCCAAACAGCCTTTGTTAGGGTAAGAATGGCGCTTTGTCATTGTAGCTGTTTCCAGCAGAATGGTCACTCAGTAAATCACACTGGTAACAATCTGGGCAACTCAGCGGTCATTGCACAGGCACAGCAGTTTGTTTATTGTGCAAAGACAAGCTGTCCTCGGTAGAAGGTGCATCGTCTTTGTCCTTTGTATCTCCTCCTAGCCATGCTCGTGATGCCCGTGAGCTGGTTTGAGAGCCACCCTGCTGTGAACATGGTTCCTCTTCCTCCTTCTCCTGATGCTCATCTTACAAATTGTCCTCTGGCTGGACAGTTGTGTACCTGGCGCTGTTGGTACAGGAACCCAACTTCCAAGCCATGTGAAGACTGGCCTGATAATGCGGTGAATGGTCCCTTTTCCTCTTCCCCTTCATTCTGTGCCTTCCTCCTCTTCCATTATCACCTGAAGCATTTTTCACGAAGGCATAGATGTAAGATAGTAACTCTGATGATAGTATCATCATCATTGGCCATGTCCGTGAAGTACTCAAAGCAGCACAACATGACACACACATACTACATGGAAGCCCACTCGGTGGTAAAGTGGTGTCCCACAGAGTGACTCACATGTGCTTGCTGCAGCTGAAACTCCACTTTACCATGCTGCTTCTTGCACAGTTTCTCCACCATATGAAAGGAGAAGTTCCATCTCGTGGGTACGTCACATTTGATGCAGTGAGTGGGAAGGCAGAAGTGATGCTGCAGCGAAGACAAACAAGTGGCAGCAGCGTGAGAACACAAGAAATCAAGCAAGGACAGCCTGTACTTTCTGCAGCAGCTCTGACATCTCAGGGTAATTTTTCAGAAAGCTCTGCTCTGTTGTCTGCTTCTTATATCAGCTCCTACAATTTATTGTCTGATATCTATGCAATACAGGGATGCAGGGTCATTGAACAATGGATGTTTCATATTTCAATTGACCATTGTGTGGGACCCTGTGGTTTGTTGACGTACAAAATTGAGGAGTAAAGATGAGCAAACTTTTCAAGGTACGGTTTGCCGAACATCCCGATGTTCACCGAAAATGTTCGCCAAACAGTTTGCTAAGCAGTTCGCCGAACATAACCGAACCCCATTAAATTAAATGGCTCGCCAAGCCAAACATAAACACAACACCTTAACCCCTTAAGGACCAAGCAATTTTGTAGTTTAATGACCAGGCCTTAATTTTGAAATCGGACCACTGTCACGCTATGTGCTTATAACTCTGGAACGCTTCAACAGATCCCACTGATTCTGAGAATGTTTTTTTGTGACAAATTGTACTTGATGCTAGTGGTAAAATTTCTTCAATATGACGCGTTTATTTATGAAAATAACGGAAATATGGTGAAAATTTTAAAAATTTTGCAATTTTCAAACTTTTAATTGAAAATGCCCATAAAAATGCCCTTAAATCAGAGAGATATGTCACAAAAATAGTTAATAAATAAGTTTTTCCACATATCTACTTTATATAAGCACAATTTTGGAACCAAATTTTTTTTTGTTAGGAAGTAATAAGGGTTAAAAGTTGACTAGAGATTTTTCATTTTTCCAACAAAATTTACAAAACCATTTTTTTAGGGACCACCTCACATTTGAGTTTGGGGGGGTCAATATAACAGAAAATACCCAAAAGTGACACCATTCTAAAAACTGCACCCCTCAAGATGTTAAAAACCACATTCAAGAAGTTTATTAACCTAAAGAGGTACTTCATAAGAATTGAAGCAATGTGGAAGGAAAAAATGAACATTAAAATTTTTTCCCCAAAATTTTTCTTTGGACACAATTTTTTGTATTTTATCCAGGGTATCAGGAGAAAATGAACCGCAATATTTGTTGTGCAATTTCTCCTGAGTACACCGATACTCCATGTGTGGAGGAAAACCAATCTTTAGGCGCACGGCAGTTCTCAGAAGGGAAGGAGTATCATTTTAGATTTTGAATGTAAAATTGTCTGGAATCTAGAGCGGACGCCATGTCGTGTTTGGAGAGCCTCTGATGTGCATAACAGTGGAACCCCCCCATAAGTGACCCAATTTTGGAAATTAGACCCCTCAAGGAACTTATCTAAATGTGTGGTGTGCACTTTGAACCCCCAAGGGCTTCACAGAAGGTTATAACGTAGAGCTATAAAATTAAAAAATCATATTTTTTCCAAAAATATGATCTTTTCATCCCCAAATTTGTATTTTCCCAATGGTAACAGGACCCCAAAAGTTATTGATCTATTTGTCCTGAGTATGATGATACCCCATATGTGGGAGTAAACCACTATTTGGGTGCATGGCAGAGCTCGGAATGGAAGCAGCGCCATTTCACTTTTTTTGGCTGGAATTGAGATAGGATGCCATGTTGTGTTTGGAGTGCCCTTGATGTGCCTAAACAGTGGAAAGTTTATAACATAGAGCCGTGAAAATAAAAAAATCATATTTTTTCCACAAAAATGATCTTTTTGCCCCCAGATTTTTATTTTCACAAGGCTAGCAGGAGAAATAAGACCCCCAAAGTTGTTGTTCAATTTGTCCCGAGCACGCTGATACCCCATATGTGGGGGTAAATTTACTGCGGTCTTTGGAGGCAGAATGAGCAAATCCACAAAAGGTGAAGAATTGGTTTTATTTTTTATGCCAATCCTCGTGTGGTATTAGTGATTAGGCGACTTTATTCTTCGGGTTGGTATGATTACAGCGACACCAGATTTATATCCTTTTTTCATGCTTAGCCTCTGTCACACACTAAAAATTGTTTTTTTTTGGAAGAATTTTTTGTTTGAAATTTTTGCATCGCCGTATTTTGAGAGCTATAGTTTTTCCATATTTCAGCCGACAGAGTCATGTGTGGACGTGTTTATTGCGGGACGAGTTGATGTTTTTATTGGTACCATTTTCGGACACGTAGCATTTTTTGATCGCTTTCTATTCCAATTTTTGTGGAGGCAGAAATGGTGGCTTGTTTTTTGCGGGACAAGATGACGTTTTCAACGGTACCATGCTTATTTAAATTCATCTTATTGATCGCGTGTTATTTAGTGTTGAGCATTCAGATACTGCAAATATCAGGTATCGGCCGATATTCGCTGTATCAGAATTCCGATACCGAGTACCGATATTTTTACAATATCGGATACCGGAATCGGAAGTTCCCATAATGCAATGAGCCAGTGTTGTGGCTGTGATTGGCTGCTGAAATTATGTCATCATGATGCGCGGTCTGTGCGCATCATGATGCACGGTCTGTGCGGGCCTACCGGGGGTCTGTGCGGGCCTGCCGGGGGTCTGTGCGGGCCTTCCGGGGGTCTGTGCGGGTCTGCCGGGGGTCTGTGCGGGCCTGCCGGGGGTCTGTGCGGGCCTGCCGGGGGTCTGTACGGGCCTGCCGGGGGTCTGTACGGGCCTGTCGGGGGTCTGTACGGGCCTGACGGGGGTCTGTGCGGCCTGACGGGGGTCTGTGTGGCCTGACGGGGGTCTTTGCGGGCTTGACGGGGGTCTGTGCGGCCTGATGGGGATCTCTGCGGCCTGACGGGGGTCTGAGCGGGCCTGCCGGGGGTCTGTACGGGCCTGCCGGGGGTCTGTATGGGCCTGCCGGGGGTCTGTGCGGGCTGCTGGGGATCTGTGTGGGCTGCCAGGGGTCTGTGCGGGCTGCCGGGGGTCTGTACGGGTCTGCCGGGGGTTGTGTGTGTGTGCAGGCATCGTCCGATGGGACTACAAGTCCCATCGGGCTATGCCTGCTACAATGACAGTGATTGACACATTAGCCAATGATGGGATAGTAGTAGTCCCATCATCCGGCTAATGTGTTGAATGCAAAAATAAGATACCTGGAAGCAGTGGTGGCAGTGAGGTCAATCCGATCCCCACTCACTGCCACCACTGCTTCCAGGTATCGTAATATAGCTATTTGCTTCTATCCCTGATGCCTCACATAGCATCAGGTTTGTATGTTGTGTGTTCTTTAAGGGCAGGGAAGTCTTTCATTTAAAAGGACATTTTCCTCTGGCTACATGGTGATGTCTTTGTACACTCCTTGCCATTAACAATGATTGCCACTCTTTCCCTGGCCGATTATTGGTAATCTACTTACATCCAATACTATTTCATTTCCTGGTGTGATGCTTGCAGTGTGGTTAGTCCCTTTTTGACCATGATGACGTTACATTCTCTGTCTTTCCCCAACCATGCACTGTATGTCCTTATATAATAATTTTTTAATATCTTCTAATAAAATTTGGATTTTATGGAATTTTGACTGCTTTTTCCTTTTGGGTAGTTTCTACTAAATGTGCAGTGTTCCCTATATTGGTCAGTCTTAATATGTGGATCATGATATACAATATATATTATTGATCATTTTTTCATGGCCGTGTAATCATTGATTATCCGGCCTCCACATTATTATGTCTTCTACCTATTTATTCTATATGTATGTATTGTATGAATGTATTGTATGTAGTATGTATGTAGTATGTATGTTGTATGTCTGTAGCATGTTTTATGTATGTTGTATGTATGTAGTATGTATGTACTATGTATGTATGTTGTATGAATGCAGTATATATGTAGTATGTATGTAGTATGTATGTTGTATGAATGTAGTATATATGTAGTACGAATGTAGTATATATGTAGTATGTATGTAGTATGTATGAATGAATGTAGTATATATGAAGTATGTATGTAGTATGTAGTATGTATGTAGTATGAATGTAGTATATATGAAGTATGTAGGTAGTATGTATGTATGTTGTATATATGTAGTATGTATGTATGTTGTATAAATGTAGTATATATGAAGTATGTATGTAGTATGTATGTATGTTGTATGAATGTAGTATATATGTAGTATGTATGTAGTATGTATGTATGTTGTATGAATGTAGTATATATGTAGTATGAATGAAGTATATATGTAGTATGTATGTATGTTGTATGAATGTAGTATATATGAAGTATGTATGTACAGTTGTGGCCAAAAGTATTGACACCCCTGTAATTCTGTCAGATAATACTCAGTTTCTTCCTGAAAATGATTGTAAACACAAATTCTTTGGTATTATTATCTTCATTTAATTTGTCTTAAATGAAAAAACACAAAAGAGAATGAAGCAAAAAGCAAAACATTGATCATTTCACACAAAACTCCAAAAATGGGCCAGACAAAAATATTGGCACCCTCATCCTAATACTTGGTTGCACAACCTTTAGCCAAAATAACTGCGACCAACCGCTTCCGGTAACCATCAATGAGTTTCTTACAATGTTCTGCTGGAATTTTAGACCATTCTTCTTTGGCAAACTGCTCCAGGTCCCTGATATTTGAAGGGTGCCTTCTCCAAACTGCCATTTTTAGATCTCTCAACAGGTGTTCTATGGGATTCAGGTCTGGACTCATTGCTAGCCACCTCAGAAGTCTCCAGTGCTTTCTCTCAAACCATTTTCTAGTGCTTTTTGAAGTGTGTTTTGGGTCATTGTCCTGCTGCAAGACCCATGACCTCTGAGGGAGACCCAGCTTTCTCACACTGGGCCCTACATTATGCTGCAAAATTTTTTGGTAGCCTTCTGACTTCATAATGCCATGAACAAGCAGTCCAGTGCCAGAGGCAGCAAAGCAACCCCAAAACATCAGGGAACCTCCGCCATGTATGACGGTAGGGACCGTGTTCTTTTCTTTGAATGCCTCTTTTTTCTCCTGTAAACTCTATGTTGATGCCTTTGCCCAAAAGCTCTACTTTTGTCTCATCTGACCAGAGAACATTCTTCCAGAATGTTTTAGGCTTTTTCAGGTAAGTTTTGGCAAACTCCAGCCTGGCTTTTTTATGTCTCGGGGTAAGAAGTGGGGTCTTCCTGGGTCTCCTACCATACAGTCCCTTTTCATTCAGATGCCGACAGATAGTACGGGTTGACACTGTTGTACCCATTGATGGTTACCGGAAGCGGTTGGTCGCAGTTATTTTGGCTAAAGGTTGTACAATCAAGTATTAGGCTGAGGGTGCCAATACTTTTGTCTGGCCCATTTTTGGAGTTTTGTGTGAAATGATCAATGTTTTGCTTTTTGCTTCATTCTCTTTTGTGTTTTTTCATTTAAGACAAATTAAATGAAGATTGCAATCACAAATTCTTTGGTTTTATTATCGTTTTCAGGAAGAAACTGAGTATTATCTGTCAGAATTGCAGGGGTGTCAATACTTTTGGCCACAACTGTATGTTGTATGTAGTATATATGTATGTATGTTGTATGAATGTAGTTTATATGTAGTATGTATGTAGTATGTATGTATTTATGTTGTATGAATGTTGCATATATGTAGTATGTATGCAGTATATATGTAGTATGTATGTTTGTTTGTTTTTTTACATTCAACACATTAGCCGGATGATGGGACTACTACTGTCCCATCATTGGCTAATGTGTCAATCACTGTCATTGTAGCAGGCATCGCCCGATGGGACTTGTAGTCCCATCGGACGATGCCTGCACACACACACAACCCCTGGCAGACCCGCAAAGACCCCCAGCAGCCCGCACAGACCCCCGGCAGGCCTTTACAGACCCACGGCAGGCCTGTACAGACCCCCGGCAGGCCCGCACAGACCCCCGGCAGGCCCTCACAGACCCCCGGCAGGCCCGCACAGACCCCCGGCAGGCCCGTACAGACCCCCGGCAGGCCCGTACAGAACCCCGGCAGGCCCGAACAGACCCCCGACAGCCCGCACAGACCCCCGGCAGGCCCGCACAGACCCCCGGCAGGCCCGTACAGACCCCCGGCAGGCCCGCACAGACCCCCGGCAGGCCCGCACAGACCCCCGAGAGGCCCGTACAGACCGCGCCCACACACACAGACATGCACAGTGTCCGCCCACGCACCGCCCACACTCTTCCCCCCTCCCGAAGTGGATGTACAAGTAAAGCGCTGCGGAATATGTTGGCGCTATATAAATAAAGATTATTATTATTATTATTATTATTAAAGAAAGGGTTTTTTTTAATTCCGATATTTCTGTCCCGTTGACTTGAATGGGACTTCCGGTATCGGAATCGGTAATACCCGATACTTTTTGGGTATCGGCCGATCCGATATTTCTCAATATCGGATGGTATCGCTCAACACTAGTGTTATTGCACTTTTTCCAAGCGGTGTGATGATACCGCTTGTAAAAAGTATAATTTGCTACTTTTTTAGATGGGATTTTTACGGACACGGCAGTACCAAACGTGTATTTTTTTAATTTTTTTTTACATAAAAATGTGTATTTTTTAGGGGAATTTTTTTGTTATTTGTATTATATTTTAATATTTTTTTTACATATTTTGTCCCTTTATGGGACTTTTACTTTCACTTTTGTTGCAAGGGTCCCCGCACCTCATTCAGTGCCTGTCAGCTGTCATAGACAGTTGTCGGCACTGAACTGTCACGCAGTGACAGTTCAAATGAATGACATGCACAGTCTGTCATAATGTGGTAAATTACACCCGGCCATGACGGACTGTGCACGTCAATGGACGTTATGGAGTTAAAGGGAATCTGTCACCTCATTTTGGCGTGGTATTTAAATGACTTGGGTCCGGTCTGATGGGCGGTGTTTCGGGTCCTTTCCTCCACCCTTCTTTGGCCACTGTCCGCAATATTTCATGGAATTCCCATACTTGGACTCCATATTATGCATGTGCGCATTGCAATCTGGACTCGCGCATGCATAGTATGCTTTTCCCAACTGCGGGCAAAGCCGAAAAGCATTAGTGCGCATGCGCCAGTGAACTATGTCCCGGAACACAGCGAAATACTTCCAGGACATAGTTTACTATTCAAAGTGTGTTCCAGCTTGTAGAATATTGATGATGAAAGCATTATTCGTGCTAACCATTTTATTAGCCATTTCAAAACTGTGCAGAAAGATGATTTGCACCATGTTCGTACTGCGTTGGCCCAGGCTTTGCAAAAGAACATGCTGCGCAAGGGCTCATTGCTACTGTTACAGTCGTTGCAATATGTACTGAGAAGAATTATACCATATCGGAATATCGCAAATCAAACGGTTAAACTGTAGGTCAAAAGACCTCTGTAGTGATGCAAGTTGTTGACCGGCAAAGTGCGATCGGTGGAAGTGAGCATGCAGCGACCATGCTTTCTGCAGCAGCTCAACCAGGCCAGGATTGTGGGGGAGAAATTAATGTACCACCAGGTTGAGGATGTGAGCCATGCAAGGCATGTGTGTGAGGTTGCCCCAGCATAGGGCCGCCACCAGGTTTACACCATTATTGCACACAGCCTTACCTGGCTCCAGGTTTCGTGGTGCCAGCCATTGCTCAAAATTGGCCTGGATAGCTGTCCACACCTCTTAGGCTGTGTGACTGCCATCTCCAAGGCATATTAATTTGAAAATTGCCTGATTGCGGTGAGCCACGGCTGTGCAGTACAGAGGTAAGGGGGATCCTATTTGCACTGTTGGAAGACATGTCTGATTAAGAGAGAGGTTGAGGGCAGAGATGGAGGCCCTAGAGGAGGTGGAGGAACCAAAAGCAGTGGAGGGAAGTGTTAGATACAGAGGTTTGAACCTGAAACCCTTTAGAATTCAAAGACTTGTGGAGCAGCCACTTGACCTCCTACCCCCACAGCCACCAGAATCACCCAGTGCTAAGATAGCGAGATGTAACACCCCTGCCCATGTTTTCTCGGCAAGGTGTCAGTGGTGAAATGCACCGTGGCAGGCATGGATTTTTTTCAGGGACAGTGTGATGTTGTATGTGACATGCTGGTGTAGCGTAAGCACAGCTTTATTGGAGAAGCAATGACGACTAGGCAGCTTGTATTGGGGGACTGAGACGACCATCAACTTTCAGAAACCATCTGTATTCACCAGACAGATAGGCAGCATTTCCGTGGCCAACAGATTAAAGATGGTGGAGTTCCAGCTCTTAGCTTTGTCATGTGTAGGAGGAAACTTTTTTAAGTAACCACAACTGCAGGACTGAGGGCGGAATACTAGAGTTGAGCGAAACGGGTCGAAAAATTTCAAAAGTCGCCGACTTTTGGCAAAGTCGGGTTTCATGAAACGAAACCCGACCCTAGGATGAGGTCGGCCACGAGGTCGGCGACTTACGCGCCAAAGTCGCGTTTCAAAAGTTTGTTTTGCGCTCTTTTTCAGCCAATCAGGATCCACGGACACTGTGAGCAAAGTGGTGACATAGGCACGGGTCACCACCATCTTTCAGAAGGGCATGCAAGTGATTGGCTTGCTTTGGTGGGCGTCACAGGGGGTATAAAAGGGCGTGCACGCCGACCGCCATCTTACTTCTGCCGATCTCAGTATAGGGAGAGGTTGCTGCTGATTCTGTAGGGAGAGCGTTAGGCAGGGAAGAAGACAAAAAAACTGCTTCTGCTGCTAGCGATTTGGCCTGCACAACACAACAGTCACTGTGTGTGCAGTGCAAGGGGAGGTTATACTGTGGTGTATCAGTGGTGTTGGTTGTTGGGCTTCCTTTTAAGGCTTCCTGACAGGCTGGCATTGCTGTTTACCCACTGCTCTGCAAACTGCTTTTTTAAAAGCAATCCAATCTCCCTTATCCTCTAGTCACTTTTGTCACAGCTGTGCCATCGAGCCTATGACATAGCGCTCAGATATCAGTGGGCCTCACACAATCCAAAAGTGTCCAGTGTCCACAAGTGTGTGCAGAAATTCAAAATCTCCCTTATCCTCTAGTCACTTTGGTCACAGCTGTGCCATCGAGCCTGTCACATAGCGCTCAGATATTCATTGGGCCTCACACAATCCAAAAGTGTCCAGTGTCCACAAGTGTGTGCAGAAATTCAAAATCTCCCTTATCCTCTAGTCACTTTGGTCACAGCTGTGCCATCGAGCCTGTCACATAGCGCTCAGATATTCATTGGGCCTCACACAATCCAAAAGTGTCCAGTGTCCACAAGTGTCTGCAGAAATTCAAAATCTCCCTTATCCTCTCATCACTTTGGTCACAGCTGTGCCATCGAGCCTGTGACATAGCGCTCAGATATCAGTGGCCCTCACACAATCCAAAAGTGTCCAGTGTCCACAAGTGTCTGCAGAAATTCAAAATCTCCCTTATCCTCTAGTCACTTTGGTCACAGCTGTGCCATCGAGCCTGTCACATAGCACTCAGATATTCATTGGGCCTCACACAATCCAAAAGTGTCCAGTGTCCACAAGTGTGTGCAGAAATTCAAAATCTCCCTTATCCTCTAGTCACTTTGGTCACAGCTGTGCCATCGAGCCTGTCACATAGCGCTCAGATATTCATTGGGCCTCACACAATCCAAAAGTGTCCAGTGTCCACAAGTGTCTGCAGAAATTCAAAATCTCCCTTATCCTCTCGTCACTTTGGTCACAGCTGTGCCATCGAGCCTGTGACATAGCGCTCAGATATCAGTGGCCCTCACACAATCCAAAAGTGTCCAGTGTCCACAAGTGTCTGCAGAAATTCAAAATCTCCCTTATCCTCTCATCACTTTGGTCACAGCTGTGCCATCGAGCCTGTGACATAGCGCTCAGATATCAGTGGCCTGCACCAGACTGTTATCCCAAACTATTTGAATTATCAAATGAGGCCTGGTGCCTGCACCAGACTGTTATCCCAAACTATTTGGATTATGAAATGATGCCTGGTGCCTGGAGTATTATTATCCCAAATGATTTTGATTAGGGAATGTGGCCTGTTCCTCACAGCAACACAGTTTTATCCCAAATGATTTGGATTAGCAAATTGGACCTCATGGCTGCTCCCCAATATTAGGCCTAACGATTTTTAAGTGGAAATCTGGTCTTGTGATTTGCCACTGAAGCATAGTTTTATCACAAACAATTTGGATTCTTGCTGTTAAATTAGCCTCTGAGTAATGGAGGCATTTTTTTTGGAGGGGATGGTGCTTCAAGTTACTGTGGCCACTGATCATAAGAATTTAGCTTACATTAAATCAGCTAAACGGTTAACCCGTAGATAAGCCAGGTGGTCTATATTTTTCTCTAGATTCAATTTAGGCTGGGGTCCAAGAATGTGAAGTCATGCAGTCTTGAATCAATTTCTCCTCCAGAACCTCCATCTTCCAGTTTTCTTCAGGGCACTGTAGTTTCTATAGCAATCTCAGCATTGGAAGCAGAAATCTGTAAAGTCCATTTGTTGACCTCTTCCCCCACTGCAGGGTCATAGTAACATAGTTTTGAAGGCTGAAGGAAGACCTTATGTCCATCTAGTTCAGCCTATTTTTAGTGCAGCTGTTCTGCATTGTTGATCTTGGGGAAGGCAAAAAACCCACAGAGTAGAAGCCAATTTCCTCCATAGGGAAAAAAATTCCTTCCCGACTTCTAAGCTGGGTCAACAATCTACCTATAATATTATGTTATTCGTAACCTTCTATACTGTTACTCACAAGAAAAGCATCCATTCCTTTCTTAAATTCATTCAGTGAGTTGGCCATCACCACTTCCTCAGGAAGAGAATTCCAAAGCCTCACTGCTCTTACTGTGAAGAACCCTCTTCTATGCTGGTGCAGAAATTGTCTTTCCTCCAAACGAAGAGAATGCCCCCTTGTTTTTATCACAGTCCTTGGTACAAACAGTTCATTGGAGAGATCTCTGTATTGCCCTCTGGTATACTTGTAAATATATATTAGGTCTCCCCTAAGTCTTCTCTTTTCTAGAGTAAATAGACCTAATTTTGATAACCTTTCTGGGTATTGTAGTGAACCAACTCCATTTATCATTTTAGTAGCGCGCCTTTGAACCCTTTCAAGTTCAGTAATGTCTTTCTTGAGCACCGGCGTCCAAAATTGCACACAATACTCCAAGTGTGGTCTGACGAGTGATTTGCACAGAGGGAGAATTATGTTTTTATCTCGTGTCCCCAACCTCTTCTAATGCATCCCATGACCCTATTGGCTTTGGTGGCAGCTGCCTGACACTGGGCACTCCAATTTAGCTTATTATTGACTAAGATGCCTAAGTCTTTTTCCATGTCTGATTTCCCCAGCAGTTTCCATTTAGTAAGTAATTGTAGCATCTGTTTCTCCTTCCCATGTGCATAACCTTACACTTATCTGTGTTAAACCTCATTTGCCATTTTTCAGCCCAATTCTCCAATCTACTCAAATCTGTCTGTAGTTGCAAACTGTCCTCCTTTGTGTTAACTACCTTACATAGCTTTGTATCATCTGCAAATACTGATATTTTACTGTGTAAGCCATCCACTAGATAATTAATAAATATATTAAATAGTAGGGGGCCCAATACAGAACCCTGTGGTACCCAACTAGTAACCCTGGCCCAATCTGAGTATGCACCATTAATAACCACTCTTTGTTTTCTATCACTAAACCAGCTACCTACCCATCTACACACATTTTCCCCTAGCCCAAGCTTTCTCATCTTACCAATCTTTTATGTGGGACAGTGTCAAATGCTTTAGAGAAGTTGAGATAAATGACATCCAATGATTCTCCTTGGTCCATTTGAGAGCTTACATCCTCAAAGAAGCTGATCAGCTTAGTTTGACAGGAGCGATCCTTCATAAATCCTTGTTGATATGGAGTTAAACATTTATTAACATTGAGATATTCCATAATGGTATCCCTTAGAAACCCTTCAAAAATTTTACCCACAACAGATGTTAAGCTTACCGGCCTATAGTTTCCAGGTTCCCTTTTACACCCCTTTTTGAATATTGGTACCACATTTGCTTGCCGCCAATCAAAAGGAACAGACCCTGTTTCTATAGAGTCTTTAAATATAAGGAATAGAGGCCTGTCTATCACATTACTTAACTCCCTTAATACCCAAGGGTGAATGCCATCAGGACCTGGTGATTTGTCAATTTTAATCTTACTAAGGCGGTTCTGCACTTCTTCCTGGGTTAGGCAGGTAATACTTAATGGGGAGTTTACATTATCACTCTGTATTTCCCCTGGCAAATCCTTTTCCTGTGTGAACACTGTTGAGATAAAAGTATTTAAAACATTTGCTTTTCCCACATCGCTCTCTATGATTTCACCCTCATTGTTCTTTAAAGGGCCGACACCATCAATTTTAATCATTTTACTGTTTATATAATTAAAGAATAGTTTGGGGTTTGTTTTAGTATCCTTAGCAATGAGTCTCTCAGTTTCCACTTTTGCTAAATGTATTTGATTTTTTACACATTTTATTTTTTTCTCTATAACTTTTTAACGCTTCTTCATTGCCTTATTGTTTTAGCTTCTTAAATACCTTGTTCTTGTTATTTTTTGCCCTTTTTCCATCCTTATTTAGCCACATTGGTGTTCTCCTGTTCCTAGCCCTTTTATGTCTATACGGTAGGGCTAGCTCGCAGTGGGTGTGTAAAACTGATTTAAATATTTCCCATTTATTTTCTGTGCTCCTATTTTTGAGGACATTGTCCCAATCAATTCGGCGAAGGTCCTCTCTAAGCTGATCAAACTTTGCTTTCCTGAAATTCAGCGTTTTTGTAACCCCCTTCCAGGGCACCTTACTGACGGCCAAGTGGAATTGGATTATATTGTGGTCACTGTTCCCTAGGTGCCCATCGACTCGTACTTCTGTTATTCTATCTGGCCTGTTGCTTAAAATTAAGTCCAGAAGGGCTGTCCCTCTAGTTGGGCCCTGCACAAGTTGTGACAGATAATTATCCTTGGTCACTGACAGAAATTGGTTTCCTTTCTGATATACGCAGGTTTCAGTTTCCCAGTCTATGTCGGGGTAGTTGAAGTCCCCCATAATAATCACCTCATTGTGATTTGCTGCTTTGTCTATTTGTTTCAATAATACATTTTCAGTGGTTTCTGTTATATTTGGTGGCTTATAACAAACCTCTATGAGGATTTTATTACTTTTCCCTCCTTGTATCTCCACCCATAGAGACTCCACCTCTTCATTTCCCTCTTGTATATCTTCTCTTAGTGTGGGCTTTAAAGTGGACTTTATATATAGACAGACTCCACCCCCTTTCCTTTTTTTACGATCCCTCCTAAACAAGTCATATCCTTGCAAGTTAGCCGCCCAGTCATAGCTGTCATCTAACCATGTCTCAGTTATTCCTACTATGTCGTATTTTTCCTCATACATTACCAACTCCAGATCTTCAATCTTATTGGTCAGGCTTCTTGCGTTGGTCAGCATGCAGGAAAGAAGTTTTGCTTCCTTTTTCTTAGCTTCCTTCTGAGTACCCTGTCTTGGGTCATCTTGGGTCCAAATTGTTTGCAATTGTAAGACTGTATCTGTTGCAGGAGCTTCATGATTCTGTCTTGAATGGTCATCCAGGGGTCACAGCTACATGGAAAGCTATTGCTAGACTCTTTTGGTGACAGTCCATGCACAATGATATTAAAAATTTTCTGAAGTGTGTGCATGCGCTAAAGTCTTGACATAACTGGATGGCTTCATTGTCAATTGCAGAAAGCCATGGACTCATCTGTCCATGGATTTCATCACCACATTTAGGTGGTTGACTCATTCAGCAAGCAGGCTCATTTTGTACATTTGTCTTGGTTACCTAATGCTGAGACACTCAGCAGGTTGTTTATCATGTGGCGAGATTGCAAGGAATTCCTCTTAACATAGTGTCAGATTGGGAAGTACAATTTCTGTCCAAATTCTGGAGAGCTTTTTGTGGTAGACTTTGGATTAACTTGTCATTTTCTGCCTACCATGCTAAGACCAATGGTCAGAGAGAGATGACAAATCAATCTGTGGAATAAATTTTAAGGTGTTTCATTGCGACTCAGCAGGCAGTCTGGTCCTTATTCTTACCTCTTGTTGAGTTCGCCTTTAACAGTCTGTTCAATCAGTCCATTGGATCCTCACCTTTTTTTGTATTTATGGCTTTCATCCTCTGAGTGTCCTAGGGTGTAGGTCGCCATACAGAAACATGGAGATGGAGGGAGGTTCAAAAGAATATTGATATTTGTAAGTATGGGTAATATTATTCAGATTCACCAGAAATGGAAGACCGATAGAAAATGTTTGGTGGTGCCTGCTTTTAAAATAGTGTATATGGTTTGGTTGTCATTCAAACATATTAAACTTAAAAGAACCTTTAGCGAAGTTGGGTCCTAAATTCATTGGCCGTTCTGAAATTTTGGAAATAGTCAATCCAGTGGCTTTTAACTTGAATCTTCCTCCATTTTTTTATATTCCTAACGTTTTTCATACATCCCTAGTAAACTAGTTTGTCCCATCTGTAATATATCCCTCATCTGCGCCTCCTCCGATTTTGGTCGATGGAGGTTTGGAGTATGAGGTACAGAGGATTGTAGAGAATCATAGAATCGTAGAGTTGGAAGGGACCTCCTGGGCCATCTGGTCCAACCCCCTGCTCAAAGCAGGATTCGCTAAATCATCCCAGTCAGATGTCTGTCCAGCCTCTGTTTGAAGACTTCCATTGAAGGAGAACTCACCACTTCTCGTGGCAGCCTGTTCCACTCATTGATCACTCTAACTGTCAAAAAGTTTTTTCTAATATCTAATCTGTGTCTCCTCCCATTCAGTTTCATCCCATTGCTTCTAGTCTTTCCTTGTGCAAATGAGAATAAAGTTGATCCTTCTACAATGTGACAGCCCTTTAGATATTTGTAGACAGCTATTAAGTCTCCTCTCAGTCTTCTCTTTTGCAAACTAAACATTCCCAAATCCTGCAACCTTTCCTCATAAGACAGGGTTTGCAGACCGGTCACCATTCTGGTCGCTCTTTTCTGAACTTGCTCCAGTTTGTTGATGTCTTTTTTAAAATGTGGTGCCCAAAACTGGACACAATATTCCAGATGAGGTCTGACCAAAGAGGAGTAGAGGGAAATAATGACTTCACGTGATCTAGACTGTATGCTTCTGTTAATACATCCTAGAATTGCATTTGCCTTTTTTGCTGCTGCATCACACTGTTGACTCATATTCAGTCTGTGATCTATTAGTATACCCAAGTCTTTTTCACATGTGCTGTCACTTAGCCCTATTCCTCCCATTCTATATATGCTTTTTCCATTTTTATTGCCCAGATGTAGTACTTTGCATTTCTCCCTGTTAAAAACCATTCTGTTAGTTGCTGCCCACTTCTCCAGTTTAAATCTTTTTGAATCCTCTCTCTCTCTTCTCTAGTATTAGCTATCCCTCCTAGCTTTGTGTCATCAGCAAATTTAATCAGTTTACCCTCAATTCCTTCATCTAAATCGTTGATAAAGATGTTGAACAATACAGGGCCCAGGACAGAGCCCTGTGGTACCCCACTTGAGACATTCTTCCAACTGGATGGGCAGCCATTTACGACCACTCTTTGGGTCCGATCACTAAGCCAGTTATGAATCCACCTAACAGTTGCCTTGTCCATTCCATACTTAATCATTTTTTCAATAAGGATTGTATGAGAGACTTTGTCAAATGCTTTGCTGAAGTCAAGATATACTATATCTACAGCATTTCCTTGATCCACCCAATCAGTGATACCGTCATAGAAGGAAATTAAGTTAGTCTGACATGACTTATTAGTTACAAACCCATGCTGACTCTGTTTGATCACTTCATTCTTATCCAGGTATTGACATACATGTTGTTTAATAATTTGTTCAAAGATCTTTCCTGGTATAGAAGTCAGACTCACCGGCCTATAGTTACCTGGGTCCACCTTCTTCCCCTTTTTGAAGATAGGAACAACATTTGCTCTTCTCCAGTCTTCTGGCACTTCTCCTGTTCTCCAAGAATTTTCAAAGATTATAGAGAGGGGTTCAAAAATTTCTTCTGCTATCTCCTTCAGTACTCTGGGGTGTAATTCATCTGGACCTGGAGACTTGAATTCATTTAGGCTAGCTAAGTGTTTCCTCACTATCTTTCTGTTTATAGATATCCTGGATTCTTCTATTCCCTTAATAGGACAGTGAATAACAGTTGATGTTACATTTCCTTTCTGAGAGAAAACAGATGCAAAATAGGAATTTAAAAGTTCAGCCTTCTCAACATCCTGTCTTACCATTTCATCATTTTCATCCTGTAAAAATCCTATAGCATCTTTGACTTTTCTTTTACTTTTGACATATCCCCAAAATCCTTTATTATTGCTTTTGACATCTCTTGCAAGCCTCAATTCATTTTCAGCTTTAGATAATCTGATTTGTGCCCTGCAGGTTCTGCAGACAGCATTATATTCTTCTTTAGATATGCCTCCCTCTTTCCATTGTATAAACATTTTTTTCTTCCTTTTTAGCATGTGCTTAAGTTCTGTGTTCATCCATCCTGGTTTCCTTAACTGCTTCCTATTCTTCCCTCTTTTTGGAATTGTTAACAACTGTGCTTTGAGAATTTCATTTTTCAAGATTTCCCATCCTTCCTGGACATTTTTGTCTTTAAGGATATCCAGCCATTGGATCTCTCCAATTCTCTTTCTGAATCCCTTAAAATCTGCCTTTCTGAAATCTAACCTTGACGTCTGAGTCTTCACAGGTCTTCCGCCTCTAGTTATCCAAAATTCTAAAATAGCATGGTCGCTACCTCCTAGGGTCCCAGCCACTTTTACCTCCTCAACCATTTCCTCCCTGTTTATAAGGATTAGATCCAAGGTAGCAGTTCCCCTTGTTTTCTCCCTTACCTTTTGGAAGATAAAGTTGTCAGCAAGAGAGGATAAGAATTTCCTTGACCTGTTAGTTTTGCCTGAGAGAGATTCCCAACAAATGTCTGGATAGTTGAAATCTCCCATGACAACTATGTCATATTTTTTGGAGAACTTGGCCATTTGATGCATAAAGAGTTCATCCATAGCTTCAGCATTCTATACATTCTCTGAGGGTCTGAATATCTCCCTAATACCTTATTCATTGGAAGGGATACAGACCACAGGAAAGATCCTTGGTCCCAGCTCGATCTGCGAAGGCCGATCAATTGGTCAAGGTGTTCCATTTGAGATTTCCTGGTAAAAATAGGAATTCAGTGTCCCTCTCTAGATGAAGAGGTAGTATCACAATTTCGCCTCTCACTGTATCCTAGGGACTCATTGAGCATTAGCTCAGCAATGCTATGGATTTCAGTGGCATACTGGGCTATCAGTTTTGTGAATGGGATGGCTTGGCTGCCCAATCAAGGGCTGGGATGTGTTGCGGTATCTTCATGTAAATTCAGGACTGTTAAATAGAGGAGAATATGGAGTAACTATGTTAGTAAAAATATTTTATTGTATAAATATATATAACAAGTCATACAAGTAAGTAAAGTGCATCAAATACGGAACAAACCAGCAGTGCTAACTAACAGAAAGACATGATAAATAATATGACATTAAAATTGCAGTGGAAGGAGCCCAATATCTTAAAAATAGTTAAATCTATAAAGCCAAGTGGTGATATACATATGATATGATATGATACATGAGTTGGCATTGATTACCAAAAATGAAAAAGAACTATTAGAGGCACATGACCGAATGATAAAGCCCCAAAGCGCGTTTTGCATGTTAATAACCGCTTTCTCAAGGGGATGCCTAAATTAAGGACTGTCCAGCAGCCCAATAAATCTGGGTCTGCCGAGTTTTCTCCAGGTGTCACCCTTTCTGTGTAATTGCCTAGCTATTTAGATATCTGAAAATGGTCAGATCATTGGCAGTCATAGCTTAGTACGGTGGTTTGTGTTCCGTGTGCTCAGTTGTTTGTTACTCTGATCTCTGTTGCCTGATCTATTCTTTTGTCTTTGCTGCTTAGCCTGTGATGTACTCATCTCTGATCTCAGTTGCCTGACCTCAAACTTTGTTTGACTATTCCTTTGTGCTGCCCCTTTGACACACACCTCTGCTTTTTGACCCCAGACGCCTTGATTCCACTGTCTCACGGATTGTCCATGAGAAGTAACTAGCCAGCGTCACAGCTTGTTTTTTGTGAGGCGAGATGTGTTTTTAAATAACATGTGATGTAACATGTCTATCATGTGATGCAGTGAAAAGCGGATAAAAAATTTTGAGTGCAAAAAAATGCAATTCCACAATTGTTTTTTGGGCTTTTTATGATTGCCCAGGCCAATACGATTATGCATTTACAATTTTTTTCCATTTAAGTGGTGAAAAAAATCACTAATATATAAAAATGTGCTTTTTGTCACCATTTTTCAAGACCCATACCGTTTTCAGGATATGGGACTGTGTGAGGGCTTATATTTTGGGCTATGAACTGACATTTTGGCTGATACCATTTTTGGGGTAGGTACAATATCTTTATCACCTCATTGCTAGTGTTGAGCATTCCGATACCGCAAATATTGGGTATCGGCCGATATTCGCGGTATCGGAATTCCGATACTGAGTTCCGATACTTTTAGCATATCGAATACCGGAATCGGAAGTTCCCATAATGCTATCAGCCAGTTTGATTTGATTCAGCCAATGAGGAATCCTCAGAAGTGTGGGCACATCCTGTTAGGCATGTAGGCATGTTAACTAATGGCATGGCTGTGATTGGCTGCTGAAATGATGTCATGATGCACTATAAAAGCTGCCGCTGCCGCTGCCGCCATTTAGGGTTCACTCTGCTGTGAATTCAGTTAGGGACAGGCTGCTGTTCAAGACTCTGAGGGACAGTTAGAGAGAGCGATTTGCTATATAATATTGTGCTTTACCCAGGCTACATTATCAATCACTGTAGCTTTCTTTTGCCTTGCAGCGCTGTTCACAGCTGTCTGCAAGGTCTGTGTGAGTGCAGCTCATGCTGTAGTGTGTCCTGCAGCCACCTCTGGTTGTAGGCTGCTCAGCGTGGGTCACTGCCTCATACATATTTATTTTTGTTTTATTGCTGCTCATTTTTCATTACTTCTCCTATTAGTGTACATCCATCCGTATCCATCTACATTGGTTGCAAACACTATAGGAGTAGACAGCGGAGCCTTTCTGCAGCCTTTCAGTGCTAGTGCCCAGTTCTCTGCACTGTTCACGGCTGTCTGTGAGGTCTCTGTGTGTGAGTGCAGCTCACGCTGTAGTGTGTTCTGCTGCCACCTCTGGTTGTAGTCCGCTCAGCGTGCGTCACTGCCTCATACATAGTTCTTTTTTTGTTTTATTGCAGCTCATTTTTCCTGATTTTTTTCTTCTATTAGTGTGCTTCCATCCGTATCCATCTACATTGGTTGGTTGCAAACACTATATAGGAGTAGATAGAGGAGCATTTTTGCTGGCTTGTGCCCTGCAGCCGCAGCCAGATTAGTATTAGCCTCTTTTTTGGAGCCTCATCTATTGCATTGTAGGTTACCTTCCGGCATTGTAGTAGCTCCAAAAAGTTTGTGATACTATCGCTTTCACATCTTTGGTCACATCCTTTTTGTTTTTTTGAAAAAAAACATGTAAACAAAGTTCACCAAACACTCCACTTGACAGTTGTGTAGACCACATTAGCTCATATTAAAGTGTAGTCCACACACTTTATAAAATTAGTGTTTCTTATACCTGTTAGCAGCTGTTCAGGAATAAGCACACTAAGCTCCCCTTTGTACTTTTCTGCCTATCTTTATCAGTCTACCAAGATGAAGAAGGCAGGGAGTAAGGCACGTGGGCGTGGGGTTTCATCAGGGAGAGGACGTGGGGATTCTGTGCCTGCTGCGGGCACCAGTGACTCCGCTTCCCCCAGTTTTACCAGGCAACAGTCCTTTATGTGCAGCTTTGTAGGACCTCACCGTACCCCACTGCTGCGGGATGAACAAATTGAAGCCGTTGTTGGATGGATGGATGCTAACGCATCGACTTCAATTACTTCCACATCCTCTCAGGGCCAGAGCACTGAAGAGCAACCATCTGTCTCTTCACCACCTGCCAAATTGCCCAGGCAGTCAGAGAGCCCTGGACAGGAGCCATCTCTACTTCTGTTCTCTGAATCTCTTGGCTTGGAAACAGGGGGTCAGCCAAGCAGCATTCTAGAATGTGAAGAAGAGGGAGTATGCAGTGATGCGCAACTGCTTTGTCCATCTGAATCTGAAGAGGCGGGTGGGCCAGTGCCTATGGTCAGAACACCTCAGTACGCATCAGATGATGAGACTCAGGTGCCACTTTCTGGTGCGTACGGTGCTGACGAGGGAGTGTAGATGATGAGGTCCTTGACCAATCATGGTGTGAGGAACAGGAAGGTGGTGGGAGCAGCTCTGAGGAAGAGATTCCCTGAATGGCCAAAACAGGAGGGAGAGGGAGGGGGCAGACTTGGTTGCCTGTAGCCTCCACTTCGGCACCCATTAGGAGCAATTCCTCTTCCAAAACCCAAAATGGGCGCTCCCAGGACTTGCAGTGCATGGTCCTTTTTTGACACAGTTGCAGATGACATTTGCTTTGTCAAATGCAAGCTGTGTAATCAGAAAGTCAAAAGAGGGAAAAGTGTCAGCAACCTGAATACCACAAATATGTGGAAACATTTGCGGACAAAGCACGTGGTGGAGTTACAAAGACACACTGAAGATGTAGGCCAACCTACAGCACCACCTACCACCTCTTGAGGTCGTGTTGTAGCCTCTTCCTCCAGCTCACACACAGCTGGTTCGGCTTCCTCACAGGATCGCCATGGAAGAACCTCTGGCACTGTTGTCCGGAGACCCAGTGACATTCCACCCACAGCACCACGTTCCCTGTCATCCTCACACTCCCAGGCCACTCTACAGCCATCGGTAGCACAGGCATGGGAGAAAAGGCGGCCATACTCATCAAACCATCCCTGAGCACAGGCTCTGAATGCTGGCATTGCAAAACTACTGGCCCTTGAAATGCTCTCATTCAGGCTGGTGGAGACTGACACCTTCTGTAACTTCATGGCATTGGCTGTCCCACAATACACCGTGCCCAACCGCTTTATTTCAGCAGGCAAGCCGTCCCTGCCCTGCAAAAGCATGTGGAGGGAAAAATCAAACATGCGCTACTACACGCCATCAGTAGCAAGGTCCACCTGACCACCGATGCGTGGACCAGTAACCATGGACAGGGACGATACCTTTCCCTCACTGCCCATTGGGTCAATGTTGTGGAGCCGGGTACAGATCTTGAGAGTGGCGCTCTACGTGTTCTGCCAACTCCAAGGATTGCAGGAATCCAGTCTGTACACATTGACTCCTCCTCATACTCCAGTTCCTCTGAATCAGCGCTGCAGGAGCCTGTTACGACCGATATGAGCACAGCTGTGGCCAAACGTCAACAGGCCGTACTGAAATTAATTTCTTTGGGGAATCGAAGCCACACAGCGCAGGAGCTCTGGAATGCCATCAAGCAGGAGAGCGACGTGTGGTTTGTGCCAGCGAATCTCCAGCCAGGCTTGGTAGTGTGTGACAATGGCCGAAATCTGGTGGCAGCTCTGGGCCTAGGCAACCTCACTCACATCCCATGTCTGGCACATGTGCTCAACTTGGTCGTGCAGAGCTTTCTGAGGGACTATCCGGATCTTGATGCACTGCTGCACAAGGTCCGCATAGAGTGCGCTCACTTGCGGCGTTCCAGCATGGCAAGATCGCGCATTGCAGCTCTGCAGCGCTGATTACGCCTTCCGGAACATCGCATCATATGTGACCTACCCACCAGGTGGAATTCAACGTTACATATGTTGGAGCGGTTGTGTGAGCAGCAGGCAGCAGTAATGGAGTACCAGCTGCATCAGGCGCAAACAAGTCGCACTGTGCGCCGGTCACACTTCAGCACCACTGAGTGGGCCTCTATGAAGGACATCTGCCACGTTTTGCGTGCCTTCGATGATTCCACGCGGATGGTGAGTGCAAATGATGCACTAGTCAGCATGACTGTCCCCCTTATCTGCCTGCTTCAAAAAACACTGCAAGCACTAAGGGAGGAGGTTTTGGAAGAGGTGGAGGATGAGGAGTCACAAATGCCATCTGCTTCTGGACAGTCTGTGCAACATGGTTCCTCACAAAGGCCTAGGCAGGGGACACTTTGTGAGGAGTATGAGGAGGAGTCAATGGAGGAGGAAGACATTTCTCCAGAGGAGGGAGGTACACAATGCTCTAGTAGTTAGTATGTATAGCGAGGGTGGAGTGATGCAGAGCAGGCAGAGATGATGCCTCAAGCAGGGGACAGCGTTTCTTGGGCAGTTGGGAGTCTGCAGCACATGGTTGATTTCATGCTGCAGTGACTGAGAAACGACCGCCGCATCGCCCACATTCTCAACACGGCTGATTATTGGGTGTACACCCTCCTAGATCCTCGCTACCAGGACAACTTACAAAGCCTCATAACACCGTTGAACCGGGAGCGCAAAATGCGGGAGTACCAAGACACACTGGTGCATTCCATCATGTTCTCCATTCCACCCGAGAGCAGTGCTGCTAGTGCTTTACAAAGCAGCTCTGTGCGTCGAGGCAGTGGAGGAAGCTATGCACAAAGAGGGAGCAGAGGCAGCACCTCAGCACAAGGCAAGACCAGTATGGCCCAAATGTGGCAAAGTTTTGTGTGCCCGTCACAAATGTCTACACCATCACAGACGGCTCCAGTCAGCAGGAGGCAACGTTTCCGTCAGATGGTGACAGACTACATGTCTTGCCCTGTCAGTGTACTCCCAGACGGCTCTTCCCCCTTCAAGTTTTGGGTCTCTAAGCTGGATACATGGCCAGAGCTTAGCCAGTATGCATTGGAGGTGCTGGCTTGCCCTGCTGCTAGTGTATTATCGGAACGCGTCTTTAGTGCCACAGGTTTTGTACTAACAGACCGTCGCACGCGACTATCCTCCGATAACATTGACCGGCTTACTTTTCTGAAAATGAACAAGGCCTGGATCTCGCCAGAATTTGCCAGTCCTCTTCCAGAATAAATAATTGGTTGGCAACAGTATCCAGGTCTCCTGTTGTGTTCATGTTTCTACCACCTGAACTGTAATCCCTGGGCTCCAACACCGCCAGTTGTTGCTCAGAAGTGCCATCTGCACAGAGAAAAACACTAGCTCCTGTGTTAGTGGGGTTCAGTAACGCCTGCTGCTCCCCTGCTGTGTGTCCAGCAATATCTCCTGCTCCCTCCACATTCAAACTACATCAGATTTTACACTTGCTCCAAGTAGGCCTCAGCCTACTCCATGATTGACCCTGGGCTCCAACACTGCCAGTTGCTGCTCAGAAGTGCCATCTGCACAGAGAAAAACACATGCTCCAGTGTTAGTGGGGTTCAGTAACGCCAGCTGCTCCCCTGCTGTGTGTCCGGCAATATCTCCTGCTCCCTCCACATTCAAACTACATCAGATTTTACACACGCTCCAAATAGGCCTCAGCCTACTTCGTGAATGACCCTGGGCTCCAACACCGCCAGTTGTTGCTCAGAAGTGCTGTCTGCACAGAGAAAAACACTAGCTCCTGTGTTAGTGGGGTTCAGTAACGTCAGCTAATCCCCTGATGTGTGTACTAGTAGTGGGAATGTGGACAAAGCAGGAGACATTGCCGGACACACATCAGGGGATTAGCTGACGTTACTGAACCCCAGTAACACAGGAACAAGTGTTGATTGTGCAGACGGCACTTCTGAGCAGCAACTGGCGGTGTTGGAGGCCAGGGTAAATACTAGAGACAGAGTGGAGCCAGAGGCCTAATTGGAGCATGTTTAAAATCAGTAGTAGTCTACAACAGATATTAAACTTGATGAAATTAGGCCTCATCCTACACCCTGATTGACCCTGGGCTCCAACATCGCCAGTTGCTGTTCAGAAGTGCCGTCTGCACAGTCAACATATGCTCCAGTGTTATTGGGGTTCAGAAATGTCATCTGATCCCCAGCTGTCTGTCCGGCAATTTCTCCTGCTCTGTCCACACTCACACAACTACAGATTTTAAACTTGCTCCAATTAGGCCTCTGTCTCCACTCTGTTTGTAGTATTTTCCCTGGGTTCCAGCACCGCCAGCTGTTTTCCGGCATTGTCTTTGGCACAGGTACTCCCTCCTGCCCAGCCTGGTTCCAGCACGCCTGCTGTTTCCGGGTAGTGTCAACGTCACTTTGCCACCAATACGTTGTCCTGTCGTGTTGCGGTCGGGTTAGCCGAGTCTATGGTGCCTGCAGTTTATGGGCTTCCTATGTGGGCTGCGGGATCTGGCAACAAAGGCTGGTTCCATAGTGCCAATAGGATAAGCACCCCATGTAGGACTGTGGGTTTCGGTAACTGTGGCCGGCTCACGGCCTTGCAACTTTGTTTTTCATGGGTACCCGCTGCTACCCATCCGGGTTCCAGTACCGTCAGCTGGTTCTCGGCAGTGCCTTTGGCTTAGGTACCTCCTTCTCGGTATCCGAGTTCCAGCAACCTCTGCTGGTCCTTGGTAGTGCTTTCTAGCACAGGTACCTCCTGCTTAGTAACCGGGTTGCAGCACCGTAAGCTGGTCCTTGCTAGTTCCATTGGCTCTTGCAGCTTCTGCTACCCATCTGGGTTCCAGCACTATCAGCTCGTTCTTGGCAGTGTCTTTGGCATGGGTACTCCCTCCTGCCCAGCCTGGTTCCAGCACGCCTGCTGTTTCCAGGTAGTGTCAACGTCACTTTGCCACCAATATGTTGTCTTCTCGTGTTGCGGTCGGGTTAGCCGAGTCTATGGTGCCTGCAGTTTATGGGCTTCCTATGTGGGCTGCGGGATCTGGCAACAAAAGCTGGTTCCGTAGTGCCAATAGGACAAGCACTCCCTGTAGGACTGTGGGTTTCGGTAACTGTGGCCGGCTCGCGGCCTTGCAACTTTGTTTTTCATGTGTACCTTCCGCTACCCATCCGGGTTCCAGTACCATCAGCTGGTTCTCGGCAGTGCCTTTGGCTTAGGTGCCTCCTTCCCGGTATCTGAGTTCCAGCAACGTCTGCTGGTCCTTGGTAGTGCTTTCTAGCACAGGTACCTCCTGCTTAGTATCCAGGTTCCAGCACCGTCAGCTGTTCCTCGGTATTGCCATTGGCTCTTGTTCCTTCTGCTGCCCCTCCGGGTTCCAGCACCATCAGCTGGTCCTCGCTAGTTCCATTGGCTCTTGCAGCTTCTCCTACCCATCCGGGTTCCAGCACTGTCAGCTGGTTCTCGGCAGTGCCTTTGGCTTAGGTGCCTCCATCTCGGTATCTGAGTTCCAGCAACATCTGCTGGTCCTTGGAAGTGCTTTCTAGCACAGGTACCTCCTGCTTAGTAACCAGGTTCCAGCACCATCAGCTGGTCCTCGGTAGTGCCAATGGCTCTTGTTCTTTCTGCTGCCCCTCCGGGTTCCAGCACCGTCAGCTGGTCCTCGGTAGTGCCATTGGCTCTTGATCCTTCTGCTACCCATCCGGGTTCCAGTACCATCAGCTGGTTTCTTTAAAAAACGAAGATGATGATATAAAGGAATTGAAAGGAGTTATATCCTCTGAGGCAAGTTCTAATCCACCCCAGGACAGGAGAGCCATTTTTAAATCTTTTACCTCGTGATCCCCCCCCATGTCTTTTTATTTTTTAATCACGTTTTTTATACCAACACTCTTTTTATAGCATTTTAAACATCGTTTTTAATATGGCTGTAATAAAGTTTTATTGTTTTGTATGATTCATGTATATGTATTCATGCTGACGTGTCACCTCACTATTCTTGGCGCCTCCCCCTTTTTTTTTTTTTTTTTTTATGTGTGCAATGAACTTCTGTAACATGCCCTGATGAAGTGAGCTGGGACTGGCTCAGGAAACGCGTTGGCAATAAAGATACCTTGAATTCTACCACAGCAGCGCCGTCTCTTATTGTACTACCAGCCTTCTCTTTGTTGTAAATCTTTTGTGACAGGCAGAACGGAAGGTGAAATCTTCAATCTTTTAGAGATAACAACTCCAGGAATGACTGTCACAAATAAGAATATGATGAAGGAGAAGAATAGGAAGAAGATGAAGAAGTAGAATATGAAGAAGAATAATAGTTGAATAAGAAGAATATGAAGAATGTAAAAAAAAAAAGAATAATAGGAAGAAGGTGAAGAAGAAGAAGATGAATAAGGTGAAGAAGAAGTTGATGAAAAAGATGCTGCTGCTGCTGAGGATCATGAAGGAGAAAGTGTGGGAGAAGTAAAAAAAGAAGGTGAAGAGCATGGAAGTAGTGAAACATACATATCTGACAAAATATAAAAAAGGTTAACATAGTCAATATCTTTGTAACTCCGAACGTCTTTAAAAAAAAAAAAAATATTCCTGCTATTCCATTTGATTGGGCTAAACCTCTATGCCTTTAATGTCTCCTCCATCTCCCCCAATACATTCTACATTATTATTAGTTGTTTTTCATCATGTAGAATTAACCTACAAGGAAAGAAAGGGTTTTTTTAATTCCGATATTTGCATTGGTTTCCAGTATCGGAATCGGCGATATCCGATACTTTTTGGGTATCGGTCCGATCCAATCCGATCCGATATTTCACAATATCGGATGGTATCGCTCAACACTACTCATTGCATTTTAATGCAATGTTGCAACTGCCAAAAAAGCTTAATTCCAGCAGTTTTTCTCATTATGCTGTTGCCGATCAGATTAATTTCATATTTTGATAGATCGGATTTTTCTGAAAGTAGCACTACCAAATATGTGTATTTTTATAGTTTTATTTTTAGTGGGGAAAAAGATAATAATTTGAACTTTTGTTATTTTTTTAGATTTTTAAAAACTTTTTTTCATTTTTTTTAAATTTGTTAATCACTTGACGCTGTGATCATCTAATCACTTGTGCTATACATTGCATCAGAAATGCTATGTGTAGCTCAAACCCATCGACACCTTGCGATCACATTAGGAGCATGCCTATGGGCACATGGAATAACTCGTCCCCTGTGTGTTAAATGCTGCTGTCAGAGATGGTAGATACACATTCAGTCATCATCTACCAGGAAAGATGCGGGCTCGGCATGCGAGACCGCAGAAAGGTAGGGCATAATTGAACATCATATGTGTGGAGAGGTTAAGGCAAGCTTGAGGTAAGCTCCAGACTTTCTGTGTCGAGCTTTTAACAATGATTTTCCTATATTTTCTTTGAGTTATTTTCTGTATTCAGCAGGAAATGGAATTACTGGAGAGTGCTGGGCAGATGCAGAGGTCGACTCCTCCAGTTCTGGGCAGCCAATTCATTTATGGCAATTTTTAAAAGAGCTTTTGCTAAAACCACACAATTACGGACGTTCTATACGCTGGCTCAACAAAGAAAAAGGTAAGAAGAGTCATATTTTTCTCAAAACTGTATTGTTACAAACACTTGATGGAAAAGTAGGTGTATTTTAGCATTCACAATATAATTAAGTAATTCAGATGACATGCATATGAATATAATAATAATGCAACATTTATTTTGAGTTAATTATAATTAGCTGCTCAGTATGTATGAGATGCTTGTTAATAACTGAGTTAATGAAATCACATAGGTTTTTTATTTCAATTAGAAGACAAAATATTTTTAAGTGTTGAACCTTAAAAGGATTTGTGTTGACAGTCTGCAGTCACCCTATATGACTGCAAACTCTTGAATGACAAAAACCCTACACAGCTGTACACTTCCAGCTGAGCTCTACAATCTAGCTATATCAGCAGTTTTGCAGAGTAAAATCCTCTGACAGATTCCCTTTCAGGTGAGTGTCACAAGAGCGTAATAAAAATCATCCCATTTTCATAGGACAGTTTTTTCTCACTTATCATTTGTCTGCTGTCCATGTGCAGTACATACTGTATGTCATCCTTTTTTTTTAGCCAGGAGCTATTAATCTTTTACATGGCCATTTGCAGTTTCCCGCCTTACATTGTAATTTTGCATCAGTAAAAATGGGATGCTATAATGATAATCCGTATGACATACAAGTTTTTCTTCCACCCACCTGAGTGAAATTGCATCGGAGTGAAACTGCAGCATGCTGCAATATTTTACTCACGGCGAATACATTTGAGAAAAAACATGCTGATCTGCATGGCCTCATTAAATAACACTGGTCCGAGAGCAATGACTCTTTTTATCAGATTGCACTCATCTGATTTATACAGTCTTGTGGGTGGGCCCCAAAGCCAGGTTGTCATAGTGAAGTTTTCTACTCATATTGTTAGCAAAAACATGCAGTGGATCTCTTTTTATCCTTCCTACTCTTTGCTATGAAAAAAATCACATTTGCATTTTATAAGAAATGTGTGCCATCTGGAGCGCCCTCCAAGGCAGTGGGGAGCTTTTGTCCCAGGCCAGATGTATGTTGTAAAAGATGGTGATGATGTACTGTAGTATTTGGCAAGAGATGTAGCAGTGCCAAGAAGATGTTGTAGGAAAGAATTCAAAGGGCACAGCTGGGTGCAGTTAGGGATGAGCGAGTAGTGAAATACTTGGACTCGCTGTACTCGTTACGAGTAGCTCCTAATACTCGGGTACTCGTAACAAGTAGTGAGTCCAATGTAAGTCTATGGGAAATGCGAGTAATGGGCAGAGAATGTGTGTGGGCAGAGACTATGTGTGCATGGAGAATGTGTGCGGGGGTATGTGGAGCTGTGTGTGTGCAGTGGCTGTGCGGGCATCGTCCGATGGGCCTACTTGTCCCATCCCGCTATGTCCGCTACAGTGACAGCATTAGCGGATGATGGGAAAGTAGTATTCCCATCATCCAGCTAATGTGGTGAATGTAAAAAAAAGACATACAGCACATACAACATATAACATACAGTACATACACATAACATACAACACATAACATAGAGTACATACTCACCGTACACACCTAATTCCCCGAAGCCATTGATCACCTGAAAAAAATTAAAATAATAAATCGACCTATACTCACCATTCCACCGTAATCCCATTAATAACAAGGGTCTCATGTCGATCTCCCGTGGAGAGCAGCCACATCAGCTGATGCGACCGCCCTCCAGGGGCTCCATAGATACAGTGATGCTGCGCAGCCAGCCAATCACAGTAATGCCACAACAAAGAAGGTGGTGGCTTTACTGTGATTGGCTAACACATGCCAGTGGGAGATCCGAATATTGCAAGGCGAGTAGTGAAATTTACTCGCTAGGATTCGAGTACCGCGAGTACCTCATTATTCCCCGAGTACCGAATCCTAACGAGTATACTCGCTCATCCCTAATTGTAGTCCATTTAAAATGGGCAAGGCACATGGCAAGGGACGGGGAAGAGGACGTGATGTGATGGTGCATGCAGTGGCCGAGGCTGAGGCCGTGGGCAAGCTGAAATTGTGCCACAACAAGCACCCACATCTTCTTGCCCGACCTTCTTGTCTGAATTACTATAGGACCGCTGAACTCCACTATTGAACCCAGATCAGTATCAAAAGGATGTTGGTTGGATAGCGGATAATGCTTCCAGTCACTTTGCCACCACCACTACCCTGTCTTCCACACAGGATTTGGATGTTTTGCCCCCAGCAGTTCTCCCCCAGCAAATCGTCCCCGGGTACATTTCGCCCCCGCACATTTCGTCCCCAGCATTTGGCCCCCAGGATGTCTCGCCCCTGCACATTTCACCCTCGCACATATCGCCCCCAGCAGTTCGCCCCCGGATGTATCACCCCCAGCAGTTCACCCCCGGATTTTTCACCCCCGGCAGTTCGCCCCCGGATGTTTCACTCCTGGCAGTTCGCCCTCAGATGTTTCGACCCCAGCAAAACCACTAGATAGCACTTGATTTGCCCAATGCAAGTCAATGGGGTCAAATTGCGGGAAAACTGTGCAGCAGAAAGCCTCGCGGTTTTCCATTTTTCCAAGGTTCAGTTCGGGTAGTTCCGTCCCAAACACACAAGAAAATCTGGGTTCGGGTTCAGCACCCCCAAACTATCATCTCCTTTGAACTCAAAGGGTATGGAGACTCAGAGGAGTGGAGGAGTGTCCACCACATCCTCATCACTGACCAGATAGTAAAAATAAAATATATATATTGCCTCTTACCCCTTTGCTGAGGTACCGGCAGACGCGGTGGGTCCTCTTCAGTCCTCTTCCATGTACTTCCACATTGTGTGAATATGTCATATACCCGAGGGAATCCCTTTCAGGATTCCTAGCTAGGGATTCCTTTGGTCAAGAAGACTCTCCATACAGGTCGGGACCTCAGCAAAGGGGAGAGAAGAGATATTTAATTTCTAATGAGCAAACTCCGAACATTGCCTGTTTGGGGTCGGTGTGGTTGAACCCGAACAGGCAATGTTCAGTACGAAGCCAGAACTTTCCAGATCAGGTTTGCTCCTCACTAGATACAGTATGATATGTAATGGATGACAAAAAGAAGCCATTAATTGTAACACCACTAGTACATGACAGTAAATGATGGTCAATTGTCTTAGATCAGGGGTGTCAAACTCATATTCACCAAGGGCCACACCAATTTAATGGTTGTTCCCAAAGGGCCGTTTGTTACTGAAAGGCCGGATGCACACAACCGAGTCCCGTCCAGAACATGCATTTCTCTGAACAGAGCAGTGCATGCCCCTGTATAAGGCATGTCACGGTGGATCAGCTCTTTACCAGGCGCTGTCACATCTTCCCTGGATCTCACTGAAATCATGGAGAGCTATGGCTGCAGCTTCCAGTCACTTGTCCTTGTTGTTGGTGCTGAAAGCTGCTGATAAACAGCTGGTTCAATGCAGAATACAACTGGACCCTATTGTTGGCCTAATCAGAGGAATGGGCATCAATAGAAAAAGGAATCCTGAAGTGAGAATACCACTTTTATCTGCTGCTCTATTCTTTGGTATTTTGGTAGAGTGTTCTGTGAGGGCTAATCCCAAAACCCCCCTTCTGAAGACCTGATAAAGAGGTTCTGTAGAAGCTGGTTAACCACCACTTTAGTTCAGCAAAGCCAATATCTCCGTTCTGCACAGATGGTTGGTGGGATTAAACCTGTAGTCAGTCAACAGTCCCCCTGCTTCCAAACATAGCCTGCATTAAAAGGGTATTCTCATGCCGAACAGCAAAATAAGGCAACATGCTTTCAGCAATCATGTTGCGGTAAGCATGCTGCTGATCTTTCCCTTCTGGTACTTACCCAGAGGTCTTCTGCTCATCTTTGCCTGATCTTCTCCTGGCTGTGTAGGCTAGCGATCGCCATGCTGGATCCGAAAGCCACCACGAATCATCTCCTTCTTCCCAGCATCCTCTTCTTCTGCCTGATCTCATCGCGGCACTGCGCATGCACAGCAGTGTCTTGGTGACAGGAAAGGCATCCTGCCCCCTGGATTGACTGATGAATGGGGCAGGAATGACGTCAAGTCAGTGAGTGCCCAGGAGACATTCGGCTTCACTGCCGCGGCATTCATCATGCATCAGTGATCCAGGTAAGATGAAAAGACAGCCAGAAGCAGGAGAAGATGTCACGGGGAACCGCTAGACTGCACTCCGGGACCCAAGGAGCTGCAGCTGCGACAGGTAAGTATGTAAGTTTTTTTGTGTTCAAGGGTGATAATACCCCTTTAAGGCCAGCCAGAAAAAACACTGGGTGAGCTGCTGAAAAGGCAGCCACAGGAATCCCCAGCAACTGGGGTCCTGTATATTTTACCCCCAGGTATGTTCAGCCCTAGATGTTTTGTTCCCTGCATGTTGACCCCAAAAGCTGAGGGTGAAACATCTGGGGTCAAAATGCTAAGGGCGAAACATCAGATGGCGATACATCCAGGGACAAAATGCTGTAGGTGAAACATCTGGCCGCAAAACATCCGGGGGTGAAACATCTGGGGGCGAAATGTGCGGGGGCGAAATGTGCAGGGGCGAAATGTGAGGGGGTGAAACATCCAGGGGTGAAATGCTGGGGGCGAAAATGTGCGGGGGCGAAAAGTGCAGGGGCGAGTCTTCCTGGGGGCGAAATGATAGGGGCGAAATGTGCGTGGGCGAAACTTCCTATATAACCCTTCCACACGGTCAAGTTTGAGTAGCCATGTCTGGACCGCATATTCCTCACCCTGATCCTCTTTCCTCCCACCATTTCAAGTGCCCAGAGACAGCAGATCCTACTCTTGGACACTCCGAAGAGCTGTTCTCTTTTCCATTTTTAGATTCGGGCCTCTCGTCTGGTCCACTTGAAGAGGGGCAAAATGAGATTGCATGTAGCGGCACCCAAATATTTGAGCACCCACGGTCACATGAATGCGATGGTGGGAACGTGTCACAAGAGGTGGACGATGATGAGACACAGCTGCCAGAAAGTCAGGAGGAGGACTAGGGTGCAGAAGTGGAGGACGAGGTGGTGGATGATATAGTAACTGACCCAATCTGGCAGGAGGACCTGCAGAGCAAGGACAGCAGCACACAGGGGGAGGGAGGCGTAGCACCCTAACAGGCAGGAAGAAGCAGTGTGGTGACCACAGACTAAAGGCGGGCAACCGTTCCTCGTAACACCAACACGGCACAAGTTGTCAGTAAAAGTGTTAGGTCTTCCTGAGTCTGGTTGTTTTTAAAAGACTCTGCCGATAAACTCAAACAGGCCATTTGCATCACCTGCCATGCCAACCTCAGCAGGGGTAGTAAAACTCCCAGCTTTACCACCACCAGCATGATCAGGCACATGGCAGCAAAGCACCCAACTTTGTGGGCCAAACCCAATGGTCCAGGAACACTGTCTGTGGGTGATGTGTTGTTCGCAGGTACGCAGGATGCAGTGAGGAGTCGCGAGACAATTTGGTGCTTTCTATAATAACGTTTATAAGACTAGAGGGAACTTTTCTCAGTCACAGCCTGACCAACAAAAAGGGGTAACATGGGTTGCCCTCGCAGGGGCTCTTACAAGCAAACACAAACAGGTAGAACACGACTACTCCCGGCACTAGCCGGTCACTATAGGGCCGCGGTATGGCCGACTTCGGGTCCTTAATTATATAGTCAACTTAGCTGTCCAGACGTCCCTCGCCGTTCGGGATGGTGGTGTTTCGGCGTAGTAGTCACTGGGCCCAGTTGCTGAGGCGTTGACGAAGTCTTCGCACGCTCAGGCATGCTGATGACACTGGAGCCCCACAGGCCCCGGCGGAGTCCTTGGATGGATGGGCCGCGGCCCTCGGACTGGGGCAAGCGGCCACGAAGTGAGGTGGCGAAGGACAGGCCACCTGCGCAGCTAACGGCTGCGCCGGGGAATCCGCGGCTAGCAGAGGCTCGGCCCCAGCTGCGGACTGGAGCGAGACAGTGGTGGCCGCTGACTGCACTGTACTTGCCGCGGCCATTGGTGAGAGCAGAGAAGCTGCGGGTCAGGGGGTGCAGTCCGCAGCCGCGGGCTGGAATAAGACGGCAGTGGCTGCGGGCAACCGCGGGCTGAAGCAAGGCGGCAGCGGCCGCGGGTTGTGCTGGGGCCGCAGTGGCCGCGGGCTGGAGCGGGGCAACAAGTCTCAGATGCTCATCCTGGCGCCTTCCCTCTGGAGCCCTCAGTGAGCGTCTTCCCTGGCACTGGTAAGTCGCTCTAGCTTGCAGTCGCTCTTCGTCCTCTTCGTCATCCAGGTCCCAGACTGGTGACGGGGGGTCAGGGACCTGAGGGATCGGCTCGTGTCACATGGGATCAGTGGAGGCACAGGGGCGCAACATATTTTGGTGCACAGTACGAGTGAGAGGTGCGGTTTCCTTCGGAATGTATTTCATACACAGGCCCATCGGGGCTTATCCGGCGCAACACTCAGTACGGGTTATCCTCCCACCATGGTTCTAACTTGTTCTGGGGGTGCTGATCTAGTGCGAGTACCCGATCCCCAGTCTGGAAGTCAATTGGTGGGGGCAGTGCTCCCCCCGGGTGTTCTAGATCCTGGAGCTTTGTATGGACGATTTGGTGGAGGGTCTGCAGCCGGTGCTGGTGGTTTCGGACCCACGAGGATACCCCAGTCCAGGGTTGGGGCTCCTCCGGGTTTAACTCCACTTCTGTGATTCCTTTGCCCTCCCTTCCAAACAGCAATGAGTAGGGGGTGTAGGCAGTCACCCGGTGCACCCGGTTATTATATAGCCACACCAGCTCAGGGACGTATTCAGGCCAGCGGGCCTTTCGGTCACTCTCTAGGGTACGCAGTATTTGAATTAGTGTCCGATTGAATCGTTCGCAGGCTCCGTTCCCCTGCGGGTGGTATGGTGTAGCCCAAGACTTATCCATACCGTAGAGACGATGTAGTTCTTCCATGACTCTTCCTAGGAAGCATGCTCCTTGGTCCGAATGTATTCGTTGCAGGCAGCCGTACACTTGGATAAAGTTTTTACAAATCGCATAGGCAGCCGACTCCGCTGTTTGGTCTCGGGTGGGGGTGACCACGGCGAACTCGGTGAAATGATCCACCATAACGAGGCAATGTTCATACCCCTGGTAGGCAGGACCTATGGTCAAATAGTCCACCGTGAGGAGCTCGAGGGGAGCTGATGTTACAATTGTATGCACCGGGGCTCGTTGTGTGGGAGGCTTAGTGAGCTCGCATGGGCGGCAGGTTCAGCAAAATTCTTCCACAGCAGCGTGCAAGCGTGGATGGTACACTATCTGCTGCAAACATTGCAAAGTCTTTTGAGCACCAAAGTTAGCCCCCTTTTCGTGGGCTTCCCGAGTCAGTTGGCTGAGATGGGTTCCGGGCACGATCACCTGCCATACTGTCGCAGGCGTTGTTCGTGACACGGCTCTCCGATATAAAAGTCCCTTTTTGATGACTAGTCTCTCCCACTGGTGCAACATCAGCAACATATCCTGGGTCAAAGTCTGTCTCTGTGAGCCAGTGGGCAATTTGCCGGTGGCCACCCATCGGCGCAGGAGTCCAATCTCTCCATCCTCTTGTTCCTGCTGAATCCACTTGTCGAGTGGCTGTTCTAATATTCCCCCTAAGGGTCCCGGATGGGGCGCTTCTTGCGCATTAGCAGTAAGCGCAGCGGTGGTGAGAGCGAACGGCGTCTCTTCTCCTTCTAATTCATCATCTCGATTCCTCCCTGGGGTGGTGTGTCAGATTCTGGAGAGTGTGTCAGCATGCACGTTTTCAGCTCCCCATTTGTAGATGATCTTGTAGTTGAACTTGGCCATCCGAGCCACCCACCGCTGCTCCAGGGCCCCCAGTTTGGCATTCTCCAAATGGGCTAATGGGTTGTTGTCAGTCCGCACTACCACATCGGAGCCCGGCAGGTACTCTGCGAACCGCTCCGTCATTGCCCACACTACCGCGAGGAGCTCGAGCTTAAAGGAGCTGTAATTGTCCGGGTTTCGTTCAGAGTCATGCAGCGACCGGCTACCATAGGCGATCACTTTCTCTTGGATGTCCTGCACCTGTGACAACACAGCTCCTAGTTCCTGGAGGCTCCCGTCGGTATGCAGGATGAACGGTGGCGAGAAATCCGCATATGCCAATACCGGGGCGTCCGAGAGTGCAGCTTTGAGATCTTGAAATGCATCCTCTTGCGGTTGTTGCCACTGGACCTTCCGTCCATTCGCCCCATCTGGAGTCCCCTTTAGCAGGTCCTGCATGGCTCGGCATGCAAAATTCTTCACGAACCGACGGTAGTAGCCAGCCAACCCCAGGAAGGCCAGCACGTCTTTCACCATTTCAGGGGTAGGCGGGTATCCCGGGCTTCTCCATCTAACGCTATCAGGGCCACCTCCGCCTCTAGGTCAGGGGCAAGCGGATGCATCCTAAATATCCCACGCATGCCCAGCGCCTCACCCTCCTGGCACTCTTGGAGCACTCGCGCCTCCCGCACCAACCGCTGGAAGACCTGCCCTTGGGCCGTGCGAGAACCCCAGTGGCTCAGAGTCTCTTGTGTGGGCTCATTGAGGAGGAGGTTGCCGAACTCTCGTAGTATGTTCATACCCAGAGTAACTGTATGTTTGCTGCTTGTGTCTCCCTGGGTCAAGAACACTCCCCGGCGGCCGAGTGATTTGCCGCTTATCGAAATCTGCATCCAGGCAACTCCGACGACAGGAATTGGTAGCTGGCTGGCGGCTACCAACTTTATCACGTTCCCCCACTGAGGTCTCACTGCCTCGGGAAAATGCTGCCAAAAGTAAGTCTCTGGCATGGTTGTGACTTGCGATCCCGTCTCTACTAGGCATCGTACGGCACAGCCTTCGATCTCTGCCCATACCACTGGGCACCGCGCAACCAGGTCTTCATGACTCCCTCTACCCCGTGTGGTGGGCTCCGGCTCTGGGCGGCACCTCCACAGCTCAGGGTTTTATGCTCTTCTTGGCCAGCGGGGTGGAGTGCCCCAATTTTCCACAATCGTAACAGGCGAATGATCACGGGGACCGACTTGGGTGAGGGCTGCGATGGTTCATGCCTCCTTCACCCGGCCCTGGCCGACTCCTTGTGGCCGCTTTCTTGGCCTCGGCCAGTTCACTTTTAATACTCTGTATCTCTTGCTTCATCTCTTGTACCCAGTGGGGTTCGCTCAGGGCGCTTATGGACGCTTCGATACTCCGAGCCATCCCCACGGGGACCGTCACCCAGTGGCGGATCATAATAGGGGCGGATGGGGCGGTCGCCCCGGGCCCAAGGTTTTTTGGGGGCCCAGGGGCCTATCCGGAGCCACCGCAGTGCAATTTTGGCTTCCCCCAATAGTCGCGTGTCGCGGCAATTGTCGGCGGCTGCGCTGCGCTGAATGGCTGGCTCAGTCACCTGATCCTCCTCCCCTCTCTCCGCTGCGTCCGCGCTCATTCCGGCCAGCAACTGGCATCACGTGGCTGCATCAGAGTGACGCTGGCCACTCACACTCTGGTAGCGGCTCCTCTGTTCCCTCCCCTTTGTTGGTGTCCATAGATACAGCGGGGCCCGGCAACTGACTGTCCAGCCGACGCCGTGTATCACAGGAGGAAGAAGAACTCTCTGGTGCCTGGTGGACAGTGTTGCAGCAGCAGCAGCAGCAGCACTGCCTGTTCCTCACCTCTCCGAACTTGGGGGTAAGTCGCAGCAGGGTGGGGCGGAGGTATGTCATGACTGACTCATGAGGATGTGGGGAAAAACACTCTTTGTTATACATGTATTTTAGCCCTATGTTGATTGCTCATTAAATATTATAAACTGAATGTACATTTCCTGCCTATTGATGATTACCCTCTAAGAGTACACTGCATAACATCTGGGCCTCCGTCCTTGATCGCCGGCACACGTGTTTTAGCCCTTAGTTGCCTACCACATCTTTCTCTCACCTACTTTATGTGGATGTGGGGGGCATGGGGGGGGGCGGGGGGGGGCCTTGGTCAAGAGGGGTGCCGGGTGCCCAGACTTTAGGAACAGCCTCGGACCAATGAGCAGTGCACTGCACGCATTATGTAACGTATCCCATTCAGGTCCTCACATCACGTCCCCTATGGCCTGGTTCACGTTGGGCGATTTTGTGCGTATTGGCCGTAGGCCTACAGCTTATGTGCATCGTCTTTTTAAGCCATGTCCACACGTGGCGGAATGGTGGAGGGTTTTCCGTACGGACCCGCAGCAAACCAAGTGCTGCGGTCCGTACGGCTGTCAATTCCCGCACGGAGACTGCAGCGCTCAGCTAGCTGTATTTATGCATGATGGTTTCAAACTGCACAGGTGAGAGATCCTTTTCAAAACTTAAACAAATTAAAAATGAGTTGAGGAGTCAAATGGGACAAGACAGACTCAATCATCTCTCTTTAATGAGCATTGAACAAGAGCTTTTGAAGAGTCTAGACCTCTCAGAAATCATCAACGACTTTAGCACCAAAAAATCTCGCCGAAAAAGTCTGTGAGCAGTTTATGATCTTCAGTGTCAAAAAAAATCCGAGTTTCTAGTCCATTAAGAAATTGTTGCCTGTGCTCATTGCACTTTTCCTGTTAGGCTACCACCCACACAGATATACATCTGTATAGATAAATAATTATGTTGAATTATTGTTTAATATTATGTTTACATGTTCTTATTTGCACTTACATGTGGTACGGTGAATGTAGCCTTATGTTTACCTTGTATGAAGAAATACAGGCCAGTATACATTATATATTATATACACTCACTGGCCACTTTATTAGGTACACCTGTCCAACTGTGTGTTAAGACTTAATTTCTAATCAGCCAATCACATGGCGGCAACTCAGTGCATTTAGGCATGTAGACATGGTCAAGACAATCTCCTGCAGTTCAAACCGAGCATCAGTATGGGGAAGAAAGGTGATTTGAGTGCCTTTGAACGTGGCATGATTGTTGGTGCCAGAAGGGCTGGTCTGAGTATTTCAGAAACTGCTGATCTACTGGGATTTTCACGCACAACCATCTCTAGGGTTTACAGAGAATGGTCCGAAAAAGAAAAAAAATCCAGTGAGCGGCAGTTCTGTGGCCGGAAATGCCTTGTTGATGCCAGAGGTCAGAGGAGAATGGGCAGACTGGTTCGAGCTGATAGAAAGGCAACAGTGACTCAAATTGCCCCCCGTTACAACCAAGGTAGGCAGAAGAGCATCTCTGAACGCACAGTGCGTCGAACTTTGAGGCAGATGGGCTACAGCAGCAGAAGACCACACTGGGTACCACTCCTCTCAGCTAAGAACAGGAAACTGAGGCTACAATTTGCACAAGCTCATCGAAATTGGCCAGTAGAAGATTGGAAAAACGTTGCCTGGTCTGATGAGTCTCGATTTCTGCTGCGACATTCGGATGGTAGGGTCAGAATTTGGCGTAAACAACATGAAAGCATGGATCCATCCTGCCTTGTATCAACGGTTCAGGCTGGTGGTGGTGGTGTCATGGTGTGGGGAATTTTTTCTTGGCACTCTTTGGGCCCCTTGGTACCAATTGAGCATCGTTGCAACGCCACAGCCTACCTGAGTATTGTTGCTGACCATGTCCATCCCTTTATGACCACAATGTACCCAACATCTGATGGCTACTTTCAGCAGGATAATGCGCCATGTCATAAAGCTCGAATCATCTCAGATTGGTTTCTTGAACATGACAATGAGTTCACTGTACTCAAATGGCCTCCTCAGTCACCAGATCTCAATCCAATAGAGCATCTTTGGGATGTGGTGGAACGGGAGATTCGCATCAGGGATGTGCAGCCGACAAATCTGCGCCAACTGTGTGATGCCATCATGTCAATATGGTCCAAAATCTCTGAGGAATGCTTCCAGCACCTTGTTGAATCTCTGCCACGAAGAATTGAGGCAGTTCTGAAGGCAAAAGGGGGTCCAACCCGTTACTAGCATGGTGTACCTAATAAAGTGGCCAGTGAGTGTATTTTGACTGTTGATTTTGAGGAATATTTAATATTATTTATATTGTTTGACCATACAATACATTTTCTTGTGAGAAAAAAGTAATTTTTCTTTGTTTTTATGGTCTAATAAATTTGTATACCTAAAAATCAGCATATGCAGTGTTTTTGTGAGATTGAGCCACAAAATTTTGACAGAAAATGTTTTCCTGGGAAGGGGGGTACTGGGGCCCAGGTTTTATGAACAGCCCCGGGCCCATGGTCCACTTAATCCGCCACTGCCGTCACCTCTTGCTCCTGTTCCCGAACCCGTGCCTCCTTCCCTATTTCGGAAAAGGTCAGATGTGGGTCCACTCGCACCTGCTCTCGCAAAGCCTGTCTTGTCAAGGTGTCTGGTAACCCGGTCACTAACAGGTCACATAATGTTACGTCCACGGTCCCCACACCGACTCCACCCTTCCTTTCAATGGCTAAAAACAGTCCCTGCAAAACATTCACTGTTTTCCCCCTCTTTCTGCATGCGTCTAAACATCTGGGTTCTCAGTTCCCCCACATCGGTCGGGTCCCCATAGGCCTCTTCTAAGATCTGTAGCACCCTGACAAAGGTGTTTCGCTGCCCCCAGGGCCTCAACATTACGGTATCCCGGGCTTCCCCATCCAACGCCATCAGGGCCACCTCCGCCTCTAGGTCAGGGGCAAGCGGATGCATCCTAAATATCCCACGCATGCGCTCCGTCCAATTCCACAGCATATTATTGCTGCCGGAGAACCTGGGTAGATTGCTTAGCATAGTCCCCAAAGAAACACTGGGCCGGGTGCCCTCGTTGTCCGCGCTCGGAGACTGCATCCTGCCGACTACGCCAAATGTGGTGTTCGCAGGTACGCAGGATGCAGTGATGAGTTGCGAGACAATTTGGTGCTTTCTATAATAACGTTTATAAAACTAGAGGGAACTTTCCTCAGTTACGGCCTGACCAACAAAAAGGGGTAACACGGGTTGCCCTTGCAGGGGCTCTTACAAGCAAACACAAATGGGTAGAACACGACTACTCCCGGCACTAGCCGGTCACTATAGGGCAGCGGTATGGCCGACTTCGAGACCTTAATTATATAGTCAACTTAGTTGTCCAGACGTCCCTCGCCGGGATGGTGGTCTTTCGGCGTAGTAGTCGCAGGGCCCAGTTGCAGAGTCGTTGACGAAGTCTTCGTGCGCTTCGGCGCGCTGATGACACTGGAGCCCCACAGGCCCCGGCGGAGTCCGTGGACGGATGGGCCGCGGCCCTCGGACTGGGGCAAGCGGCAGCGAAGTGGGGTGGCGAAGGACAGGCCACCTGCGCAGCTAATGGCTGCGCCGGGGAATCCGCGGCTAGCAGAGGCTCGTCCCCGGCTGCAGACCGGAGCGGGACAGTGGTGGCCGTGGACTGCACTGTACTTGCCACGGCCACTGGTGAGAGCAGGGCGGCAGTGGGTCGGGTGGTACAGGCCGCAGCAACAAGACGGCAGCGGGCGACCGTGGGCAGGCCGCAGCCGCGGGCCGAAGCAAGGCGGCAGCGGCCGCGGGTTATGCTGGGGCCACAGTGGCTGCGGGCTGGAGCAGGGCAACAAGTCTCGGATACTCGTCCTGGCGCCTTCCCTCTGGAGTCCTCAGTGAGCGTCTTCCCTGGCACTGGTAAGTCGCTCTAGCTTGCAGTCGCTCCCACGGTCTCCTGCTGCCTCTGTCCCGGTCTGCTGACTCATCGTCTCGGGAATTCCCCGCCCCCTTTATACTGGTCCCTCCCCCAGCCCATCTGTCCATCTCAGCGGTCCGTCCCTGAACTCTGTCCCCCGGGAACAGTTTCCCCTGGAACCCAGTTGACGGTCCCCTTAGTTCCGACCCAGACACTCTGCCGGGACCCCCTCTCCCACAGTGACACCACTGCTTCTTCTGCTGTTGTGCATGGAAGCCAATCCCCTGTCCATGGTGCCTGCGAAGATGCCTCCTGCCCTGCACCTGTCATTGCACACACACAACTAGCACCATCATCAAGCACATCCACGTGCTAGTCCCAGTGCAGCCTTCAGTTGTCCGTACCCCAGTCCTTGGGACGCAAATGTAAATACGCAGCCAATGCCCCACAGGCTACAGTACTAAATTCACATACTTCTCGTCTGCTTGCGCTTGAAATGTTGCCTTTTAGGCTCATGGAGATGGAAGCTTTCCACAACCTGATGGCGGTGGTACTCGGTCCCCAGCCACCACTATTTCTCTTTGTGTACCGTCCCTGCATTACAAAAGCACGTGGACAAGTGCTTGTGGGCAGGGACGGTACATCTCGTTGATGGCACACTGGGTAACATAGTGGAAGCTGGGACCCAGTCAGACCTTGGGTTGGAACACCTCCTCCCGACGCTGAGGATTGTGGGCCGTATATCAATCAGGGTGGCCCCCACAGTCTACAACTCCTGCACCTCCTCCTCCTCCTCTTCAACCTCCATATCCTAAATGACCACATCAGTCACATGCTAGTAGCACTGCAGCACTCCCTCAGCCAAGGGGCAACAGGCTGTGCTGAAACTATTATGCTTAGATGACAAACCGCACAATGCTAAAGAGTTGTAGACAGCTCTGAAAGAGCAGGCAGAGCTGTGGTTGACACCGCTGAACCTAGTCAGGCATGGTCGTGTGCGACAATGGTCGGAACCTGAAGGCAGCTCTGAGTCGAGGTGAGCTCACACACGTGCCTGGCCCATGTGCTTAATCTTGTTGTTCAAAGGTTTCTCAAAAGCTACCCGGAGCTGCCAGATCTGCATGTGAAAGTACTCCGCCTGTGTGCCTATTTTAGAAAGTCAGCTCCAACTTCCGCCACCCTTGCCATACTTCAGCATCGTTTGCAGCTTCCTGCACACTGATTATTGTATGGTGTTCCCACGTGTTGAAACTCTACACTGCATATGTTGGAAAGGATTTGTGAGCAGAAGAGGGCAGTTGTTGACTACCAGCATCAACAAGGCAGTCGGTATTCAGTTGAGACTCCACACATAAGACCTCAGGAGTGGACATGGATGTCATACATATGTACCATCCTACAAAACTTTGAGGAGTCCACCAAGGTGGTGAGCAGCAATGATGCCATAATTAGCATCACCATCCCTCTTTTCTGTATTCTGAAAAGCTCTCTGCTCACAATGAAAGAGGATGTATTGCAGGCGGAGCACGATGAGATGGAGCAAGGAACCATACAGGGTGATTATATACAGCCCATCCTCATGTCATCCTAACGTGGATTGGTTAACAATGAGTAAGAGGAGGAGTAAGAACAAGAGCTACTTTCATGCGCTATAGACGGTACTACAAGCGCAACTGTAATATTGTCTGTTCAGTGTGGATGGCCTGAGGACAGGGAGGAGGAGAGCATGGTCAGTCGTCCTCTTGGTGAGGACACGGAAGTCATGCCTGTTAGCAGCCTGGCACACATGACTGACCTCATGTTGCGCCGCCTTTCCCGTGACCCTCGTATTCTCCAAATTTTGGGTGACAGTCATTACTGGTTAGTGACAATTCTAAACCCACGCTGCAGGGAGAACTTTCAATTTCTTCTTCCGGAGACAGACAGGTGTACTAAAATAGTGCAGTACCATAAGGCCATTTTTGTGGAATTATTAAAAAAATTCCCACCTGAAAATGCTGGCAGCATAGGTCATAGTTCATTGGACAACTAAGGAGTACAGGCGAGAGAGAGACACAACTCCAATCCAGCAGAGGTAGGGGAACACTGGCAAAGTTCTGGGAGAGTTTTCTCAGACCCTCCCATCGCACTGGCCCTTAGATGCGGGGTACTCTCTCAAGGAATGCAAAGTTTTGGAAGATGCTGAGGGAGTACCTTGCTGACCATACCAACATCCTCCGGGATTCCTCTGTGCCTTTTAATTTTTGGGTATCCAAGCTGGACACATGACATGAACTGATTCTCTATGCCTTGGAGGTCCTGGCCTGGCCTGCTACTAGCACTTTCTCGGAGCGGGTTTTTAGTGCCGCTGGTGGAATTATAGCTGATAAATGCATCCGCCTGTCAACTGAAAATAAGGACAGGCTGACTCTTATAAAAATGAACAAGGGCTGGATTGGGCCAGACTTCTGTACACCAAAACATAACCTCAAATCCAGTGTCATTTTTTGGGAGATATATTCCCATGCACCTCTTCACACCTACACATGGGTACACGGTTCCTGATTTTGCCTATTTGCTGTTATCCTCCTCCTTCTCCTCATCCTCATTAGTCACCACCACTAGATCACCAGGGTGACCGTGGTCCATGATGCAACAGCCACATTATTGTGTTAAAGGTGTTTTTGATGCCCGTAAAAACTTTTTTACACATGTTGATGTGAGCCCCCCAGGGATAAATGCTTGTCAGCCCAGACACTTAGTGTATGGGCATTACAACCATAGGAGACCAGCTCCTTTAAATTGGGAAAAGATGTTTATTAAGCCATCCTCCATGTCTCTTCCGACACCACCAAAAGATTACCAGGGTGAACTTATTCCGTGATGCAACAGCCAGGTTTTTTTTTCAAGGGTGTTTATGATGCCCGTAAAAAAAGTTTACAAAGTACGTTGATGTGTACTCCCCAGGGCTAAATGTTTTTCAGTCCACACACATACACTTAGCATATGGGCATTACAAGTGTAGGAGATCCGCTCCTTTAAACTGGGAAGACATTTTTCGTAGGCCATTGTCCATATTTATTCCAAGGGGGATTGGGTTGCGTGCAAATTTGGGGCAGGCCTTGCATTCACTTCATGGGCAAACTTTATGGGAGTACCAAATGACTAATAATAGGAACTTTGTTTTCATGTAGCCATTCACGACATCGGTTCAAAGGGTTATTGGGATGGGTGTAACTTTGGGGCAGGGCAGGCCTTGCAGTCAGAGTGTAAGGGAGAGACAGGAGTGTAGTCGTGACCTGTATTCTGGTGGCAGCATCCAGTCCTTCCCCTACATGAAACAGTACTCTTCTCCTCGGCATACCTGCATCTCCAGATTCAACTTCACTCGGATACTTCCCAGGCCACAATGGTCCCTCTTCTAGGCGACCCCCATCAATGGAGACACAGTCCGAGACAACTTTAACACTTTCCTTACTTAGGATTTTACACGTTACATCCACAGTTGGTACATTATAACATTTGCTTGCTTCCTCATCTTTCCCTTGCTTGTTGTCACTTCTGTGCAGTACACGCCGTGACCGGACCATACTAGACTGCTTCCCAGTTCCTTCCTGGCCTGACCTCACTATAATGACATTTCCTTCAGTCTGTTTTGCCCCAGACATGAATTCATCAATCACTACATTTGGTGGCCCCTGGTGAAGCATCTGGCCTGTCTGTACCGATCTCGTCGAAGCTCCAACTCCTTTCATTTCCTTAGTCCAGCCAACTTCTGCCCTAAAAGACGCCACATCTTCCTTTCCCTGTTCTGACTCACTGCTAAGACATGCAGTGGTCATGGGTAACGTGGGCTATAATGACTTAACATTATGTGGCTGCTGAGCTGTCCAGGCCTATAGCCCATGTGGACACTTGTGCACCCTGGCCCCATCTGAATAAACCACTCTTCATCACTAACCTTAACTATCAACAGCCCCTCCTACAATTAACCGTCTATGAACATTTATGAACATCCTATTAGGCCCCACTAGTATGCCCCTATCTAGTTGCCCACAACATAATTACACCTACCCGGTCTATGGGGAAACTATGTACTAAGATTGCCCTCCTCTACTGTCCCAAGAAAGATACACTAACTTTCCCTAACTGTACATGTACAAAGGACACATAATATATATGCAATAATATAATACAGGAATACAAAGCAATATATAACAGTATTCTATAGAATGGTAACATACTCAAGTGTTTCACACTATAGGAACGGAAAAAAGCGCAAATAGGGTCTTATCCGATAAACAGGGTAAGAAACGTATTGAAATTCTACTCACCTGATATAGGAGAGGTATAGCGCATGAAATTATCAGTCAGCTGTCGCACATCCAAAGGTGAAACCAGTGACCACTGAAACATATAGTTCCCTGAAGAAGAAGTGATTTGTACTTCGAAATGAGTTGGGAAAAAGAATAAAACATTGATCTGTTAATGCACGAGTAATTGTGTGTCATGTTAAGCAGCGCACTGAATCCATAAAAAGTTCCATTTAACTATATAACATACTCAAGTGGCAATACCATAAGCAATGAGCGGTAATTATTGTTGAGCATTCCGATACCGCAAGTATCGGGTATCGGCCGATATTCGCTGTATCGGAATTCCGATACCGATTACCGATATTTTTTCAATATCGGATACCGGAATCGGAAGTCCCCATAATGCAATGAGCCACTGTTGTGGCTGTGATTGGCTGCTGAAATGATGTCATCATGATGCGCGGTCTGTGCGCATCATGATGCGCGGTCTGTGCCGACTGCGGGGGGTCTGTGACGACTGTCGGGGGTCTGTACGGGCCTCTCGGGGGTCTGTACAGGCCTGTTGGGGGCCTGTGCCAGCTGCCGGTGGTCTGTATGGGCCTCTCGGGGGACTGTGCCGGCTGTCGGGGGCCTGTTCCTGCTGCCGGTGGTCTGTACGGGCCTCTCGGGTGCCTGTGCCGGCTGCCGGTGGTCTGTGCGGGCCTGCCGGGGGTCTTGTGTGTGTGCAGGCATCGTCCGATGGGACTACAAGTCCCATCGGGCTATGCCTGCTACAATGACAGTGATTGACACATTAGCCAATGATGGGACAGTAGTAGTCCCATCATCCGGCTAATGTGTTGAATGTAAAAAAAACAAAAAACATACTACATACATACTACATATATACTACATTCATACAACATACATACATACTACATACAAACTTCATATATACTACATTCATGCAACATACATATATACTACATACACTCACTGGCCACTTTATTAGGTACACCATGCTAGTAAGGGGTTGGACCCCCTTTTGCCTTCAGAACTGCCTCAATTCTTCGTGGCAGAGATTCAACAAGGTGCTGGAAGCATTCCTCAGAGATTTTGGACCATATTGACATGATGGCATCACACAGTTGGCGCAGATTTGTTGGCTGCACATCCCTGATGCGAATCTCCCGTTCCACCACATCCCAAAGATGCTCTATTGGATTGAGATCTGGTGACTGAGGAGGCCATTTGAGTACAGTGAACTCATTGTCATGTTCAAGAAACCAATCTGAGATGATTCGAGCTTTATGACATGGCGCATTATCCTGCTGAAAGTAGCCATCAGATGTTGGGTACATTGTGGTCATAAAGGGATGGACATGGTCAGCAACAATACTCAGGTAGGCTGTGGCGTTGCAACGATGCTCAATTGGTACCAAGGGGCCCAAAGAGTGCCAAGAAAAAATTCCCCACACCATGACACCACCACCACCAGCCTGAACCGTTGATACAAGGCAGGATGGATCCATGCTTTCATGTTGTTTACGCCAAATTCTGACCCTACCATCCGAATGTCGCAGCAGAAATCGAGACTCATCAGACCAGGCAACGTTTTTCCAATCTTCTACTGTCCAATTTCGATGAGCTTGTGCAAATTGTAGCCTCAGTTTCCTGTTCTTAGCTGAGAGGAGTGGTACCCAGTGTGGTCTTCTGCTGCTGTAGCCCATCTGCCTCAAAGTTCGACGCACTGTGCGTTCAGAGATGCTCTTCTGCCTACCTTGGTTGTAACGGGTGGCAATTTGAGTCACTGTTGCCTTTCTATCAGCTCGAACCAGTCTGCCCATTCTCCTCTGACCTCTGGCATCAACAAGGCATTTCCGGCCACAGAACTGCCGCTCACTGGATTTTTTTTCTTTTTCGGACCATTCTCTGTAAACCCTAGAGATGGTTGTGCGTGAAAATCCCAGTAGATCAGCAGTTTCTGAAATACTCAGACCAGCCCTTCTGGCACCAACAATCATGCCACGTTCAAAGGCACTCAAATCACCTTTCTTCCCCATACTGATGCTCGGTTTGAACTGCAGGAGATTGTCTTGACCATGTCTACATACCTAAATGCACTGAGTTGCCGCCATGTGATTGGCTGATTAGAAATTAAGTCTTAACACACAGTTGGACAGGTGTACCTAATAAAGTGGCCAGTGAGTGTACGTGCTACATATATACTACATTCATACAACATACATACTACATACATGCTACATATATACTACATTCATACATATATACTACATTCATACAACATACATACATACTATATACATGCTACATATATACTACATTCATACAACATATATACTAATATATACTACATTCATACATACTACATACATACTACATATATGCTACATTCATACAACATACATACTACATATATACTACATTCATACAACATACATACATACTACATACATACTACATACATACATACTACATATATACTACATTCATAAAACATACATACGTACTACATACTACATGTATACTACATTCATACAACATACATACATACTACATACATGCTACAATAATACTACATTCATACAACATACATACATACTACATATATACTACATTCATACAACATACATACATACTACATATATACTACATTCATACAACATACATACATACTACATACTAAATAAATGCTACATATATACTACATTCATACAACATACATACATACTACATAATACATACATACTACATATATACTACATTCATACAACATACATGCATACTACATACACGCTACATATATACTACATTAATACAACATACATACTACATACATGCTACATATATACTACATTCATACAACATACATACATACTACATACTCCATACATGCTTCATATATCCTACATTCATACAACATACATACATACTACATACATGCAAGATGCTACAGACATATAACATACATACTACATACATACTACATACTGCATACATACTACATACATACTGCATACAATACATTCATACAATACATACATAGACATACAGTACATACTCACCATCACTTGTCACTTTGATCCCCGAAGCCAGTGTCATCTATGAAAAAATATGAAAATAACAAACAAGCCATATACTCCCTAATCCGCAGAAATCCACGAGGGTCCCAAGCCGATTTCCCGTGGAGAACAGCAGCATCAGCTGATGCGACCGCTCTCTAGGGGCTTCAATAATCCAATGACGGGAGGTAGGTATCCTTCCGCACTGTATTCCTCCACCACTGTAAAAAAAATAGTCCTTAGTCTCACTTTTGGCATTGCTGTGTGAGAAAGTTCCCACACAGCTTTTGCCATAAAGTGAGACCAGGGACTATTTTTTTACAGTGGCGGAGGAATACAGTGCGGAACGATACCTACCTCCCGTCACTGGATTCCTGGAGCCCCCGTAGAGAGCGGTCGCATCAGCTGATGCTGCTGTTCTCCACGGGAGATCGGCGTGGGACACGTGGATTTCTGCGGATCAGGGAGTATATTGTTTGTTTGTTATTTTCATATTTTTCCACAGATGACACTGGCTTCGGGGATCAAAGTGACAAGTGATGGTATTGTACTCTATGTTATATGTACTGTATGTCTATATGTATTGTATGAATGTATGAATGTATTGTATGCAGTATGTATGTAGTATGTATGTATGTTGTATGTCTGTAGCATGTTGTATGTATGTATGTAATATGAATGTAGTATGTATGTAGCATGTATGTAGTAAGTAGAATGTATGTATGTAGTATACATGTAGTATGTATGTAGTATATATGTATGTTGTATGAATGTAGTATATATGTAGCATGCATGTAGTATGTAGTATGTATGTATGTTGTATGAATGTAGTATATATGTAGTATGTATGTATGTTGCATGAATGTAGTATATATGTAGCATGTATGTAGTATGTATGTATGCTGTATGAATGTAGTATATATGTAGCATGTATGTAGTATGTTTTTTTGGTTTTTTTTTACATTCAACACATTAGCTGGATGATGGGACTACTACTGTCCCATCATTGGCTAAGGTGTCAACCACTGTCATTGTATCAGGCATCGCCCGATGGGACTTGTAGTCCCATCGGACGATGCCTGCACACACACAAGACCCCCGGCAGGCCCGCACAGACCACTGGCAGCCGGCACAGGTCCCCGGCAGCCGGCACAGACCACTGACAGCCGGCACAGGCCCCCGAGAGGCCCGTAGAGACCACCGCCAGCCGGCACAGGCCCCCGGCAGCTGGCACAGACCTCCAACAGCCAGCACAGGCACCCCGAGAGGCCCGTACAGACCACCGGCAGCCGGCACAGGCCCCCGACAGTCGGCACAGACACCCGAGAGGCCCGTACAGACCACCGGCAGCCGGCACAGGCCCCCGACAGTCGGCACAGACCTCCGAGAGGCCCGTACAGACCACCGTCAGCCGGCACAGGCCCCCGACAGTCGGCACAGACGCCCGAGAGGCCCGCAGAGAGCCCGCCCGCACACACAGACACACAGTGTCCGCCCACGCACCGCCCACACTCTCCCCCCCCCTCCCGAACAGGATGTACAAGGCAAGAAAGGGTTTTTTTTAATTCCGATATTTCTGTCCCATTGACTTGAATGGGACTTCCGGTATCGGAATCGGCGATACCGATACTTTTTGGTGTATCGGGCCGATCCAATCCGATCCGATATTTCTGAATATCGGATGGTATCGCTCAACACTAGCGGTAATACATTTATGATAATTGCTTGCAGTACTGCTACATGTAAATGTAGCAGTACTGCAAGCAATTATCATAAAACACATCTTTAAACCTCAAGAACCAGAAGACAATCAGAGGAAAGGAAAACATGAAAGACATTATATCTTACCCCTTTACAAATGCATAGGCAACGAACCAAATGCATAATCGTAAATTTATTTTCATGTGGCCATCCAGTACCTCTGTTCAAAGGATAATTGGGGTGAGTGCAACTTTTGTGTAGGGCAGGCCTTGCATTCAATGCATAGGCAAACAGCATGGGACAGCCAAATGAATAATGGGAACTTTGTTTTCTTGTGGCCATCCAGGACATCTGTTCAAAGGGTTAATGGAGTACGTCCAAATTTGGAGCAAGCCTTGCATTCACTTCATGAGAAAACATTATGGGAGTACCAAATGACTAATAATGGGAACTTTGGTTTCATGTGGCCATCCAGGATGTCTGTTCAATGTGTTATTGGAGTGCATCCAAATTTTAGGCAGCCCTGCCACTCAACTGCATACACAATAACAGTATAAGAAACCCACTGTTTAATAATGGGAACAACAAAGCATAGCTGGCTCATGGCTGTCTAAGAATACTGAGGACTGACTGCTGGCCCTATAAAATAGGCTTTGTGGTTTTCAGAGTCCCTCTTTCATAAATTAAACAGGATGTGTCTGATCATGTGTCACACACCACATGGCTAGGTAAGATTGTAAAATGTTCAAATGACATTTCCTAGTGAATGCGTTTCTCCTGGTTGAAAGCAATGCTAAAGTTGAAAAACGCATCAAAAACGCTGCGTGTGAACATTGCCCAAGTGGTGGAGGAACATTTTTGTTTTGGGTTATTTATTTTGCCTTACATACAAATCATTACCCTGGAAAGGATGTTCCATAACATATTTCCCAGGAAAATCCATTTTGGTTTAGTTTTTGTATGTTTTATTGTGCGCCTGAAATAGTGGCGTAATACTCTGACCTGGGAGTCAGAAATGCTTCCAGTGGTCTTCCCCATGATGTTTCCATGTCATTTGAGCACTGTTCCCATCAATTTCAGATGTTTTAAGACCCTAAAAGGACGGGTCATGGCAAAAATGCTTGGTTTTCCCATAGACTTACATTAGGCTCGTTGCTCAAGTCGAACACCGGAGCATTCCAATTTGCTCCACCCGAGTAACGAGCACCCGAGCATTTTATTGCTCACCCATCACTATTAACCACACTTAGGTAGCACAAATGTAAGCTTTGTAGAATACTATTGTTAGAAATATATAAAGATAGTTACACAGGTAGTTAACTGAAATTATATGCAGGACAACAGGCAACCAACCAGATGTAGACCAAACTAGAAGTCTCCACATTTCAAAAAATTGAAAAAACCTACAAGAAGCAAAATAAATATAGACCCTGCTATAACTAAATAAGTAAAAAGCAGAAGTGTGTTTAAATAACACAGAGTTCTTAGTAATATAATTTTTGATCAAAAATAGAATGAAAGCCATCTCACCATCGCCAAGGTGACCCTGATCGAGACAGTCCTGCACGGTCTAATATTGAAAACCTTACCATGTGTCAAAGTTGACCTCAGTGTGTGAAAAGGGCAGAATAAAGGACCGGGTCCCAACCTAAGAACATCTGCCTGGGGAGGCTTTTAAATGTAATTTACAGCTCAAGAGTGTGAGGCCACACCTCGACCTGCACAGAATGCAAAAATACAAAGAAAAAACACCCAAAAATTGAGCTTAGTTAAAGTTGGTATACATGCAGCATATAAACGCATGTTCACTTTGGCCATAAAACATTGAAAAAACCTACAAGAAGCAAAATAAACATAGACCCTGCTATAAGTAAATAAGTTAAAAGCAAAAGTGCATTTAAATAACACAGGGTTCTTAGTAATATGATTTTTGATCATAAATAGCATGAAAGCCATCTCGCCGTGACCAAGGTGACCCTGATCGAGACAGTCCTACACTGTCTAATATTAAAAACATTACCATGTGTCAAAGTTGACCTCAGTGTGTGAATAAGGGCAGACAAAAATTGAGCTTAGCTAAAGTTGGTATACATGCAGCATATAAATGCATATACACTTTGGACATACACTACAGTTCAAAAGTTTGGGGTCACCCAGACAATTTTGTGTTTTCCATAAAAACTCATAATTTTATTAATCAAATGAGTTGCCAAATGAATTTAAAATCTAGTCCAGACAATTAAAAGGTTCGAAAAAAGGTTTTTATTTGAAATATTAATTTTCTCCTTCAAACTTTGCTTTTGTCAAACAATGCTCCCTTTGCAGCAATTAAAGCATTGCAGACCTTTGGCATTCTAGCAGTTAATTTGCTGAAGTAATCTGGAGAAATTTCACCCCATGCTTCCAGAAGCCCATCCCACAAGTTGGTTTGGTGGGTACTTTTTGCGTACCATGCAGTCAACCTGCTCCAACAACAGCTCAATGGGGTTGAGATCTGGTGACTGTGCTGGCCACTCCATTACATATAGAATACCAGCTGCCTGCTTCTTCCCTAAATAGTTCTTGCATAATTTGGAGATGTGCTTTGGGTCATTGTCCTGTTGTAGGATGAAATTGGCTCCAATCAAGCGCTGTCCACAGGATATGGCATGGCGTTGCAAAATGGAGTGATAGCCTTCCTAATTTAAAATCCCTTTTACCTTGTACAAATCTCCCAGTTTACCAGCAGCAAAGCAACCCCAGACCATCACATTACCTCCATCATGCTTGACAGATGGCGTCAGGCATTCTTCCAGCATCTTTTCAGTTGTTCTGCATCTCACAAATGTTCTTCTGTGTGGTCCAAACACCTCAAACTTGGATTTGTCTGTCCATAACACTTTTTTCCAATCTTCCTCTCTCCAATGTTTGTGTTGTTTTGCCCATATTAATCTTTTCCTTTCATTATCCAGTCTCAGATATGGCTTTTTCTTTGCCACTCTGCCCTGAAGGCCAGCATTCCAGAGTCGTCTCTTCACTGTAGACGTTGACACTGGCGTTTTTCATGTACAACTTAATGAAGCTGCCAGATGAGGACCTGTGAGGCATCAATTTCTCAAACTACAGACCTCATGTACTTTTCTTGTTGCTCAGTTGTGCAGCAGGGGAGGCTGTTTCTACTCTGGTTAGAGCCTGTTTGTGCTCTCCTCTGAAGGGAGTAGTACACACTGTTGTAGGAAATCTTCAGTTTCTTGGCAATTTCTCACATGGAATAGCCTTCATTGCTAAGAACAAGAATAGACTGTCGAGTTTCACATGAAAGTTCTTTTTTTCTGGCCATTTTGAAAATTTAATGGAACCAACAAATGTAATTCTCCAGATTCTCAACTAGCTCAAAGGAAGGTCAGGTTTACAGCTTCTCTAATCAGCCAAACTGTTTTCAGCTGTGCTAACATACTTGCACAAGGGTTTTCAAGGGTATTCTAACCATCCATTAGCCTTCTTACACAGATATCAAGCACAAAGTACCATAAGAACACTGGAGTGATAGTTGTTGGAAATGGGTTGTATGAAGATATTGCATTACAACCAGATGTTTGCAGCCAGAAGTCATTTACCCCATTATCAATGTATAGATTATATTTCTGAATCATTCAATGTTAGCTTCATTGGAAAAACTGTGCTTTTCTTTCAAAAATAAGGAAATTTCTTAGTGACCCTAAACTTTTGAACAGCATTGTAAAAGAAATTTTTTGTAACATCAGCAGCAGTAGCAACAGCAGGCACAGGAGCCATGACAAAGGTATCACAGACTTGAATAACACGAGATCAATGCAGCACACTAAAAACTACACCATCACCTAGTCGGCCCAGTCTGCGACAGGGGTGCAAAAGTCATTAGAGATCCATGACTTGTTCTTCTTAATGAAAATTAGGAAATCTACACTTTCGCAGGACAGCCGGATCCACTTATCCATCAGGCACCACCAGCAGCACTGAATACACGTTCTGAGAAAATGCTGGCTGCCGGGAATGACAAAACCTCCAAGGCGTGACAAGTGAGCTCAGGCCACTCTTCCATGTTTGATGACCAAAATGAAAAAGGGTCCAAATCCCCATGATGGCATTGATATTGAGCTCGAGATACTCCTGCACCATTCTATCCAGTCGTTCACAACATGTAAGACTTGTACTCTGTTCTGCTGCTGCATTGGTTAGTCTAATAACTGTGTGAAACGACTCACAGAAATTGCTTCTGCCACTTGCGCTGCTGCTCATCTTTTTGCATGACAACTTTAATGTTCCCAGGGTTGGAAGTCTATAACTGTGATGCACACTCTGCGCCTCACTGCTGTCTTTGTGGAAAACCACTCTTAAGATTGTCCACAAGTGTGTTTTGATACTCTAGCATGTGCACGTCACTTTCCAGGGGGGAAGCATCTGCCAAATTTACTCTCGTACCGTGTATCTGAGTGGCAACCCAATAGTCAGGACTATTTATATCTCTAAGAATACTGACATCATCATGTTGCAGGTAGTGCAGCAAGAAGGTGCTCATGTGTCAGACGCTTCCAAGAGGTCCAAGTCCATGGTGTTTTGGTGGTGAGGTAACTCTCAAACTTCCTCCCTTCATCCCCTCCTGCCCTCTACCTCCTTTTCATGCCTCGGCTCCTGCACCTTCACTGACAGTTTGTCTGGTACCATGAGCCCCTCTCAATCTCTGTAATCCACCCTCCAATGGCACACATCACTGCAACATGTGCAGATTGAAATTCCACCGTGTTGGTACATCACATATCAAACAGTTAACCAGTAGGCCAAAACACCTCAGTAGTGATACAAGTTGGTGACCTGCAGGAAGCAAGGATTGGAAGTGAGCACACAGCGACCATGCTATCCACAGCAGTGCATCCAAGCCAGGATAGTGATGGAGGCTAAATACATGAACCATGCAAGGCACGTGGGTGATGTTACACATCATACAGTCACCACCAGGTTTGCACAGTTATCGCACACGGCCTTCCTTGGCTCCAGGTTCAGTGGAGACAGCCATTGCTCAAACCCAGCCTGGATACCTGTCCACAACTCTTGAGCTGTGTGACTGTGATCGCCAAGGCATAGCCACCTGAAACACATTGATGTAACTGTCAATACTGATGCTGTTTTATACTCTGCTGAGCACTTTTAGTAAATAAAGAAAGAAGTTTGTTCACAAGTTCGTTGAACTGGATTTCTCTTGTTTTTGATTGCCCCACGCCTTGACATAGTGTTTCCTGTGCTCCAAACACCTAAGGATGTCTATTACGGTAAGCTGGACTTTTTTCTATAATAATTTTAAAACTACCTGATGGCAGTGAGCTCTAGCTGTGCAGTACTGAGGTGGAGCGGATTATCTCTGTACTGTTGCAACACGTGTCTCATTAAGGGAAAGGTTGAGGGTGAAGGTGGAGGAACGAGAGGAGGTGGAGGAGGAATAAGTGGTGGAAGAAGTGTTAGATACAAAGGTATGACCTGCAAGTCTTGGGAATTCCAAAACTTGTGGAACAGTCCCTTGACCGCCTGCCCCCACAGTCACCCAAGTAACCCAGTGCCCAGTCAGTGAGATGTAACCACATTCTCCATGTTTGCTTGTCCAGGTGTCAGTAGTGAAGTGCACCCTTACAGACATAGATTTTTTCAAGGCACATCTTTCTTAGAGAAGTAATGGCGACTCGGTAACTGGTACTAGGGGACTGCAGCGGCCATCAGCTTTCAGAAAACATTCGTATCCACCAGGTGGAAAGGCAGCATTTCTGTAGTCAACAGATTGGAGATGGTGGAGTTCAAGCTCATAGCTTTGGCATGTGTAGGAGGAAACATTATTTTACATGACCACAACTGCGAAACCAAGGGCTGGCTGATGTGCTGAGAGAGGGTGGAGTAGGGTGAACACAACAAACTGCTGGACTGTGAGTGAGGTGCAGGCGGAGATGTTATGGTGGGTTGAAAAAGATATGGTGTGTTCGGTGAAACAAAAACAGCAGGCATCTCCATTTAACAGCTGATGGAATCTCACTCAATCCTACTGTAGGGAGTAAACAAGTTGAGGTTATGCAACCGGAGACCTGTGTGAGAACAATAACCATGGCGGAAGAAGCAAGAGATGCTGTTGATGGGACGGCCGGTGGTTGGCGAGGCCCACATGTCGCCATTTTAGCACAGTAAAATTCCCAGACTAATGCATGTTGATCATGCATGTGCAGATTCATTCATGTAGTTACAGTTTTGCTCAAAAGTTTACATACCCCGGCAGAATTTTTGCTTCTTTGGCGTTTTTACAGAGAATATTAATGATAGCACCAAAACTATTTCTCCACTCATCGTTAGTGGTGGGGCGAAGCCATTTATTGTCAAACTACTGTTTTTTCTCTTTTTGAATCATAATGAGAACCTAAAACATCCAAATGACCCTTTGTCATGATCTGCTTAGTTCATGGGATTAGGTAGTTCAGAGGTTAATCTGGACGGCCTCACTCTGAGATTCTGGGAGGCTTTTTATAGCCTCATTGTGGGCTCATTCCTCGTCGCTTATACTCAGATCCTTGGCCGAGTGTTTGTGACCCTGGTGTGCTTTGTGACTGTGATACTTTATGCTTGTTTGGTTTTGATCCGGTTCTGTCCCTGTTACGAGTTCTGCCTGTTCCTTTTGTACTGCATTGCTATCTCTGTGTATGACTCAAATGCTTATGTTCTGACTATTCTCTGCTTGCCCCTCTGGTACCACGCCACCCTCTCTGTGTATGACCCCCCCGTTTGTCTGACCTGAGTTTCCCTAGTCTTTACTCCAGGATTCCTGTAATAGAATCCTAGTCATCTCCTGCAGCAGGACGCTAAGCCACGCCCTCTGTGGTCACATGATCATAGGTCCTTGTACTCTTTACTACCTTTAGTGTCGCAGCTCCTGTTCTCGGAACCTTCCCTGCAGTATCGGACCCCGGGCCCTCCCGTAGTCTGGGTGAGTTACCTTGCTCAGCCATGGCAGTCCGCCAATGCTGACAGGATTCTGATACCCTTATCATAACCTCCTCGTCTTCCTTCTCCACCACCTCTGCTGAGCTACTCAGCTGCATGCCTCTGGGTTCTCATCAAGTGTGATCTACAACCTCATCATCATCCTCTCTGTTCTCCCACTGCTCACCCTGAGAGTCACCCTCCTCATCTTCCTGCCCTCATAGCACTCGGACCCTACTTCATCTAGAATCAGATCCAACTAAAAAAAATTGGGGCATCGGCACAGATGCTTTCCTGCTCTTTATTCTGTGAATCTTTGGAGCAGACCTCTGATGCCTTTAGAACAGAATGTGTGAACAGCTGTGCAGTCTCCCCATGTGTGGTTCCCCCCAGTCAGTTGCGTGGTTGGAGAGTTGTGATGTGGGGGAAACAGAGGTAATTGGGATACACCTCTGAGGATTGTTCTGTGTGTGATCTTAAGGTAGATGAAAAGGAGGAGAGGCAACTTGATGCAGCACTTGCCATCCACTGTAGCACATGATTTTTCTGGTCCTCATCGAAAAGGTGTACTGCTGCGTGACTGCCAAAGTAAGGGAATGAAATAGCACATCCAGTAACAGATGTCAGTTGTCTTTGGATAGGATGAAACTGTGTTTGCTCAGTAGAGCTTTCAGTAACATTACCACCTAACCCATGTACACCTTGAACACCATGTCTATTCCCCCTTCCACCACAACCTCACGTTTTCCCACTCATGATGGAAGTACCCTTTCCCTCTTTTTAACCAGGTATTTCACAACCCTCGGTCCAGACCTGTCAGTATCCTGTCATTAAATGAACAACCAGTATTTATTTGCTAAAATAGTGTGTCTGGACCACACTATTAGCAGAAAGGATTCAGATTCAGAAATGTGGGCTGCTGTCTGGAACACACAATTAGCAGAAAGGATTTCGATTCAGAATACCTCCCAACTGTCCTGGATCCAGAGAACAGTCCTGATTTTAAGCCTCTGTCCCGCTGTCCTATCCGGGATCTTACTTTTCCCACCTCACTTATAATCAGCCACCACGCCTCACTCTTGATGCATCCATGGTAGAGGCTAATGCCGGTTTCACACGCGTCCTAATAATTCCAGTACCGGAAAAAACGGTTCCAGAGATATTCGTGTCCATGTGTCCGTGTAATTATGACATGCGGCACACGTGTGGCTATTGTGTGGCACATCAGTACCACATGGACTGCCACTGGGGAAGAAGCACTACAGTAAGCACTGTTCCCCGGAGGCTGGTGCTGAAGCCGGCTCTCATCATTCTCCCCTGCTCTGCCGGCAAGTAAAGGAAATGATGAGCGTTATATTAAAGTCCGAAGGACAGCAGGTAGTGGCTTTTGGGACTGTTACCCGCATCATCCGACACCTGCTGCCGCTAATAACAGTGACAACAGGAGCTGAGGATGGGGGGTATTCCACAGCCGCCGGCTGCGATCATTTGGAAATAATTGAATGAAAAACCCGACGTGGGTTCCCACTTATTTTATTGTACCAACCAGACAAAACTCACAGCTGGGGGCTGCAAGCTTCACCCCCTTCCCCAGGCAGACCCCCAACATGCAGTCCAATGCAAGCAACATCATTCCCTTTCCCAGGCAGACCCCTAGCATGCAGCCCCATGTAAGCATCACGCCCTTCCCCAGGCAGACCCCCAGCATGCAGTCCCATGCAAGCGATGTCATTCCCTTCCCTAAGTAGACCCCCTGCATGTGCATGAACATCCACTTACCTGATCTCTGACCCCAAAACACTCCAGATCCTGCCATGACACCCCCAGCTTCCTCGTGTCAGGTCTGCTCTATGGAGGAAGAGGAGCCGCCCCTTCCTGTGACATCATTCCCACACATAGTCACATGGGCATGACGTCAGCAGAGATCTTTCTGGCCACTTGGATTAAGGTTCCTTTCACAAGTCCGTGTTGACAGTTTTCACACGTACCAGAGACACGTAGACCCTCTCAAATGAATGGGTCTGTGCATATGTCAATGTGTTTCCACAGACTGTCCGTGAGTAAAATATGCTGACATGTCTGTTGTGAGTTCATTTTCCCCTTCACCACTGAGGCCCGATGAACTCCCTCTTCTGGTAAAGAAAGGTAGTGAGCCTGATTATCAAGCACCTGAGCCTAATGATGATGACTGGCTGAGTGGAGTTACTGACTGGATATAAGGCCGCCAACGCCCTTCTGCCTTGCGGGTGATTTCTCTGAGTGATTCTTGGAGACCAGTCTGAATTCCTGCTCTTCTAAAGCTAAGTTTTTCTGCTCTGCTTTTTGCATTTGTGCTTTGACTTTGTTTTGCTTTGTTTTTCTGGATTCCTGCCATTCCCTGCTGGGGTGAGCTGAATTCCTTTAGCTCTGTCTTCAGAAAATACCTGAGTGCTGATATAGTATTTTGAAGCCTAGCGGCTTCAGGGTCTTTTTCCATATCAATCTGTTGGCTTATGTCTTTGATAGGGTTTTGGCAGATTGCAGACAGCAACCTTCCTTTCCTGTCCTGTTTAGTTAGCTTGGGCCCCATCGTTTGCTCAACCTATCTTTCTATCTGTGTGAGTGTTTTTTCATCTTACTTCACCGTCATTATATGTTGGGGGCTGCGTTTTACTTTGGGGTCTGCTCTGGGGCAGTTTAGATTTCCTTTTCTGTCTTTAGGCTATTTAGCTCTCCGGCTGTGATTGAGGGGTCTAGGGCACCGTAGGAACCCCCCACGGCTACTGCTAGGTGTGTTGATAGGTTCAGGGGTCTGCAATCTGATAGTTGCCAACTTCTCTGGTTTTCTGGACGTAGCTTCTATTTTTGTGTCTGCCTCCTACGGTGACTCTTTCATAACAGAATCACCCGCCATACCGCAGATCCTAGGGTACTCAATAGCAGGAAAGAATTGTAAAAAAAAAAAAGTGTGTATATTTTTTCCTCTATATCTCTGAGGCCGTAGGGGGAATTTTTTTTTCTCTCAATGGAGATAAAGCAATTGCCTGATCGTGTGGAGCAGCTCGCTGCGGAAGTGCGGGGAATTTCCGCCTACCTTGCTCATTCACATGCTGCTGAACCAAAGATTCCTATGACCTGATGTATTTTTTGAGGATCGGTCTAAATTTTTGAATTTCAAAAATAATTGTAAATTATTTTTTGCCTTGAAGCCTAACTCGTCAGGGAGCTCCGCGCAGCAGGTTAAAATTGTCATCTCTTTGCTGCGCGGCGATCCCCAGGATTGGGCGTTTTCTTTGAAACCAGATGATCCTATTCTAACTAATGTGAACGCATTTTTTCAAGCCTTGGGGTTGTTGTATGATGAACCTAATGCTATTGATCAGGTTGAAAAGACCCTGCTGGCATTGAACCAGGGTCGAGATTCTGCAGAATTGTACTGTCAAAAATTCCGAAAGTGGGCGGTACTTACTACCTGGAATGATAATGCCTTGGCTGCTCTCTTTCAGAGGGGTTTGTCAGAAGCCATAAAAGATGCTATGGTGGGATTTCCTGTTCCCTCTGGTCTGGACGATTCTATGTCATTAGCCATTCAGGTTGATCGGCGTTTGCGTGAACGCAGGATTGCACGAGAGGTGTTGCCACCAGTTGAACAGGTGTCTGAACCTATGCAATGTGATAGAGTTTTGTCCAGGGAGCAGCGTCAGGAGTTCAGAAGGCGTAATAAGCTGTGTTTTTTCTGTGCAGATGCCTCGCATATTATTTCTGTCTGTCCTAAACAAGAGAAACGCTTTGCACACACGTTTTCTGTTGGTGGTGTTCAACCTAAGTTTCTTCTGGCAATTACTCTGATCTGCTCCCTGTCCACATTTTCCGCCAAGGCTTTTGTGGATTCGGGAGCAGCCCTAAACCTAATGGACTTGGATTTTGCTAAACGTTGTGGATTTCCGATGACACCTCTTCAGACGCCTATCCCTTTGAGGGGGATTGATGCTACTCCTTTGGCGAAAAATAAACCTCAGTTTTGGACCCAGGTGGTAATGCGGGTCGCCCCAGACCATCAAGAAAATTGCAGATTTTTGGTTGCATAATCTGCATGATACCATTGTTCTGGGGTTTCCCTGGTTACAAATTCATAATCCAGTTTTGGATTGGAAATCTGTGTCTGTGGTGAGTTGGGGTTGTCGGTGTGCCTTTAGTGAGGCTCCGGTGTTTTCCACCTCTCCTCAGTCGCATGATGTTCCTGACTATTTGGCAGACTTTTATGATGTATTTAGTGAGAATGAGTCTGCGTCTTTGCCTCCTCATAGGAGTTATGACTGTGCAATTGAACTGAGCCCGGAGTGTAAATTTCCCAAGGGTCGGCTCTTCAATTTATCTGTACCCGAGCACGAGGCTATGCGATCCTATATTAAGGAGGCGTTGGAGAAGGGTCATATTAGACCATCCTCATCACCCTTAGGTGCCATTTTTTTTTTGTAGCCAAAAAGGATGGATCATTAAGACCTTGTATTGATTATCGTGCCCTCAACAAAATTACTGTTAAATATCAGTATCCGTTACCCCTGATTTCGGATCTATTCTCTAGAGTTAAAGGTGCTTGCTGGTTTACCAAGCTTGACCTCAGGGGGGCATATAATCTTATTCGCATTAAGCATGGGGATGAATGGAAGACGGCGTTTAATACTCCGGAGGGACATTTTGAGTACCTGGTGATGCCTTTTGGGCTCACTAATGCCCCTTCTGTCTTCCAGTGCTTCATGAACGATATTTTCCGAGATTTTGTCGATAAATTTTTGATTATCTATCTGGATGATATTTTGATCTTCTCCAAGGATTGGGATACTTATGTGGAACATATTCGGACTGTGTTCCGGATCTTGAGGGAGAATTCCCTGTATGTCAAAGGATCTAAATGCCTTTTTGGAGTACAGAGGATTTCTTTTTTGGGATTTATTTTGTCTCCGTCAACTATTGAAATGGACCCGGCCAAGGTACAGGCCATTTACGATTGGGTTCAGCCCACTTCTTTGAAGGCCCTCCAGAAGTTTTTGGGTTTTGCTAATTTTTATCGGAAATTTATAGCAAAATTTTCTAGTATTGCCAAGCCATTGACTGATTTGACTAAGAAGGGAGCTGATGTGTTAAATTGGTCTCCGGAGGCTGTTTCTTCCTTTCAGGAGCTGAAGCGAAGATTCACCTCCGCCCCGGTTTTGCGGCAACCTGATGTCTCACTTCCGTTCCAGGTAGAGGTGGATGCTTCTGAGATTGGTGCAGGAGCTGTTTTGTCCCAAAAGGATCCTGTAACATCTAAAATGAATCCCTGTGCTTTCTTTTCCCGAAAGTTCTCTCCATCTGAACGTAACTATGATGTGGGGAATCGGGAACTGTTGGCCATGAAATGGGCATTTGAGGAGTGGAGACATTGGTTGGATGGAGCTAAACATCAAGTCGTGGTCCTCACTGACCACAAGAATTTGATTTACCTAGAGTCGGCTAAGCACTTGAACCCTAGACAGGCTAGGTGGGCCTTGTTTTTTACACGTTTTGATTTTGTGGTTTCTTTTCTTCCTGGAACTAAGAATGTCAAGGCAGACGCCCTCTCTAGGAGCTTCTTTGCTGATTCTCCTGTGGTGACCAAGCCTGCTACCATCTTAGGCGAAGGGGTAGTTCTATCTGCCATCTCGCCCGATTTGAGATGTGCTCTGGAAGAGTTCCAGGAGGACAAACCTGAGCGTTGTCACAGTGGAAAGTTGTATGTTCCTGACCAGTGGAAGAAGAGAGTGATGTTTGAAGTTCATTGCTCTGCTTTGGCTGGTCATCCAGGTATTTTTGGTACTAGAGATCTGGTGAGTCGGTCTTTTTGGTGGCCCTCCTTGTCTCGTGATGTCAGGAATTTTGTGCAGTCCTGTGGGACTTGCTCCCGGTCTAAATCTTGTTCTCGCTCTAGTGGGTTGTTGATGCCTTTGCCTGTCCCCAAGAGGCCATGGACCCATATTTCAGTGGATTTCATCTCTAATATGCCTGTCTCTCAAAGAATGACTGTTATTTGGGTGATTTGTGATAGGTTCTCTAAGATGGTTCATCTTGTACCACCCCCTCGCTTCCCAAGTCAGAAGGAACAAGAGCCAATGGGAAACCGTGGACCAGCTGACGGTGCTAGAACACGGTTTCTAAGCAGGCGGTACTTGTGCTGAAAAGCACTACCAAGGACCAGCAGACGTTGCTGGAACTCGGATACCGGGAAGGAGGCACCTAGGCCAAAGGCTCTGCCGAGAGCCAGCTGACGGTGCTGGAACCCGGAGGGGCAGCAGAAGGAACAAGAGCCAATGGGACAACCGTGGACAAGCTGGCGGTGCTAGAACACAGTTTCTAAGCAGGAGGTACCTGTGCTAAAAAGAACTACCAAGGACCAGCAGACGTTGCTGGAACTCGGATACCGAGAAGGAGGCACCTAGGCCAAAGGCTTGGCCGAGAGCCAGCTGACGGTGCTGGAACCCGGAGGGGCAGCAGAAGGAACAAGAGCCAATGGGACAACCATGGACCAGCTGACGGTGCTAGAACACGGTTTCTAAGCAGGAGGTACCTGTGCTAAAAAGCACTACCAAGGACCAGCAGACGTTGCTGGAACTCGGATACCGAGAAGGAGGCACCTAGGCCAAAGGCTCTGCCGAGAGCCAGCTGATGGTGCTGGAACCCGGATGGGTAGCACAAGGTACCCAGGAAAAAAACAAAGTTGCAAGGCCGTGAGCCGGCCGCTGTTACCGAAACCCACAGTCCTACAGGGGGTGCTTGTCCTATTGGCACTACGGAACCAGTCTTTATTACCAGAACCCGCAGCCCACATAGGAAGCACCAAAAATGCAGGCACCATAGACCCTGCTAACCCGACCGCAACACGACAGGACAACGTATCGGTGGCAAAGTGACGTTGACACTACCCGGAAACAGCAGGCGTGCTGGAACCAGACTGGGCAGGAGGGAGTGCCTGTGCCAAAGACACTTCTGAGCTGCAACTGGCGATGTTGGAGCCCAGGGGTCAATCATGCAGCAGGCTGAGGCCTACTTGGAGCGAGTTTTATATTGGTTGTACACAACTACTGATTTTAACCGGGCTCCACTTAGGCCTCTGGCTCTACTGTCTCTAATATATCCCCTGGCCTCCAACCTCGCCAGTCGCTGCTCTGAAGTGGCGTGTGCACAATCCACACTTGTTCCTGTGTGACTGGGGCTCATTTACGTCAGTTGATCCACTGATGTGTGTCCGGCAAGGTCTCCTGCTCTGTCCACATTCCCACTACTAGTAATGGGAATGGGGACAGAGCGGGAGACCTTGCCGGACACACATCAGGGAATCAACTGACGTGACTGAGCCACAGTAACTCAGGAACAAGTGTGGATTGTGCAGATGCCACTTCAGAGCAGCGACTGGCGGGGTTGGAGGCCAGGGGAAAAACTAGAGACAGTGGAGCCGGAGGCCTAAGTGGAGCATGGTTAAAAATCAGTAGTAGTGTGAGTTTGGAGGCAGCAGGAGACTTTGCCATCCACACAGCAGGGGAACAGCTGGCATTACTGAACCCCACAGACACCGGAGCGAGTGTTTCAATCTGTGCAGACGGCACTTCCAGGCTACAACTGGCTGTGTTGTAGCCCAGGATCAATGCTCCGAGCAGGCTGAGGCCTACTTGGAGCGAGGAGAAAATATGATGTAGTGTGAGTTTGGAGGCAGCAGGAGACTTTGCCATCCACACAGCAGGGGAACAACTGGCGTTACTGAACCCCACAGACACCGGAGCGAGTATTTCAATCTGTACGGACGGCACTTCCAGGCTACAACTGGCTGTGTTGTAGACCAGGATCAATGCTTCGAGCAGGCTGAGGCCTACTTGGAGAGAGGAGAAAATACGATGTAGTGTGAGTTTGGAGGAAGCAGGAGACTTTGCCATCCACACAGCAGGGGAACAGCTGGCGTTACTGAACCCCACAGACACGGGAGCGAGTGTTTCAATCTGTGCAGACGGCACTTCCAGGCTACAACTGGTAGTGTTGTAGCCCAGGATCAATGCTCTGAGCAGGCTGAGGCCTACTTGGAGCGAGGAGAAAATATGATGTAGTGTGAGTTTGGAGGCAGCAGGAGACTTTGCCATCCACACAGCAGGGGAACAGCTGGCGTTACTGAACCCCACAGACACCGGAGCGAGTGTTTCAATCTGTGCGGACGGCACTTCCAGGCTACAACTGGCTGTGTTGTAGCCCAGGATCAATGCTCCGAGCAGGCTGAGGCCTACTTGGAGCGAGGAGAAAATATGATGTAGTGTGAGTTTGGAGGCAGCAGGAGACTTTGCCATCCACACAGCAGGGGAACAGCTGGTGTTACTGAACCCCACAGACACCGGAGCGAGTGTTTCAATCTGTGCGGATGGTACTTCCAGGCTACAACTGGCTATGTTGTAGCCCAGGATCAGTGCTCCGAGCAGGCTGAGGCCTACTTGGAGTGAGGAGAAAATAAGATGTAGTGTGAGTTTGGAAGCAGCAGGAGACTTTGTCATCCACACAGCAGGGGAACAGCTGGCGTTACTGAACCCCTCAGACACCGGAGAGAGTGTTTCAATCTGTGCGGACGGCACTTCCAGGCTACACCTGGCTGTGTTGTAGCCCAGGATGAAGCATGCAGCAGGCGTAGGCCAACTTGCAGCTGGTTTTATAGAGGTTGTAGACTACTACTGATTGTAACCGTGCTCCACTATGGCCTCCGGCTCCACTGTCTCTAGTATTTCCCCTGGCCTCCAACCCCACCAGTTGCTGCTCTGAAGTGGCGTCTGCACAATCCACACTTGTTCCTGTGTAACTGTGGCTCAGTCACATTTGTTGATCCCCTGATGTGTGTCTGGCAAGGTCTCCTGCTCTGTCCTCATTCACACTACTAGTAATGGGAATGTGGACAGAGAAGGAGACCTTGCCGGACACACATCAGGGGATCAACTGACGTGACTGAGCCCCAGTAACTCAGGAACAAGTGTGGATTGTGCAGACGCCACTACAGAGCAGCAACTGGCGGGGTTGGAGGCCAGGGGAAAAACTAGAGACAGTGGAGCCGGAGGCCTAAGTGGAGCATGGTTAAAAATCAGTAGTAGTTGGCATGTGGAGGCAGCAGGAGACATTGCCGTCTACACAGCAGGGGAACAGCTGGCATTACTGAACCCCACTAACACAGGAGCTAGTGTTTTTCTCTGTGAAGACGGCACTTCTGAACACCAACTGGCGTTGTTGGAGCCCAGCATCAAGCATGGAGCAGGCTGAGGCCTGATGTTGTTGGCATGTGGAGGCAGCACTAGACTTTGCCGTCTACACAGCAGGGGAACAGCAGGCATTACTGAACCCCACTAACACAGGAGCTAGTGTGTTTTGCTCTGTGAAGACGGCACTTCTGAACACCAACTGGCGTTGTTGGAGCCCAGGTTGAGGCATGGAGCAGGCTGAGGTCTGATGTTGGCATGTGGATGGAGCAGGAGACTTTGCCGTCTACACAGCAGGGGAACAGCTGGCATTACTGTACCCCACTAACACAGGAGCTAGTGTGTGTTTGTCTCTGCGAAGATGGCACTTCTGAACACCAACTGGCGTTGTTGGAGCCCAGGATGAAGCATGGAGCAGGCTGAGGCCTGATTGTTTTGGCATGTGGAGGCAGCAGGAGACATTGCCGTCTACACAGCAGGGGAACAGCTGGCATTACTGAACCCCACTAACACAGGAGCTAGTGTGTTTTGCTCTGTGAAGACGGCACTTCTGAACACCAACTGGCGTTGTTGGAGCCAAGGTTGAGGCATGGAGCAGGCAGAGGTCTGATGTTGTTGGCATGTGGATGGAGCAGGAGACTTTGCCGTCTACACAGCAGGGGAATAGCTGGCATTACTGAACCCCACTAACACAGGAGCTAGTGTGTTTTGCTCTGTGAAGACGGCACTTCTGAACACCAACTAGCGTTGTTGGAGCCCTGGTTGAGGCATGGAGTATGCTGAGGTCTGATGTTGTTGGCATGTGGATGGAGCAGGAGACTTTGCCGTCTACACAGCAGGGGAATAGCTGGCATTACTGAACCCCACTAACACAGGAGCTAGTGTGTTTTGCTCTGTGAAGATGGCACTTCTGAACACCAACTGGAGTTGTTGGAGCCCAGGATGAAGCATGGAGCAGGCTGAGGCCAACTTGCAGCACGTTTTATAGAGGTTGTAGACTACTACTGATTGTAACCGTGCTCCACTTAGGTCTCAGGCTCCACTGTGTCTAGTATGTCCCCTGGCCTCCAACCCCACCAGTTACAGCTCTGAAGTGGCGTTAGCACAAGCCACACTTGTTCCTGTGTTACTGGGGTTCAGTCCCGTCAGTTGATCCCCTGATGTGTGTCCGGCAAGGTCTCCTGCTCTGTCCTCATTCACACTACTAGTAATGGGAATGTGGACAGACCAGGAGACCTTGCCGGACACACATCAGGGGATCAACTGACATGACTGAGCCCCAGTAACACAGGAACAAATGTGGATTGTGCAGACGCCACTTCAGAGCAGCAACTGGCGGGGTTGTAGGCCAGGGGAAATACTAGAGACAGTGGAGCCGGAGGCCTAAGTGGAGCACGGTTAAAAATCAGTAGTAGTTTGAATGTGGATGGAGCAGGAGACTTTGCAGTCCACACAGCAGGGGAGCAGCTGGCGTTACTGAACCCCACTAACACAGGAGCTAGTGTTTTTCTCTGTGCAGACGACACATCTGAGCGACAACTGGCTGTGTTGAAGCCCAGGGATTATAGTTCAGGTGGTAGAAACATGAACACAACAGGAGACCTGGATACAGTTGCCAACCAATTATTTAGTCGGGAAGAGGACTGGCAAATTCTGGGGAGATCCAGGCCTTGTTTATTTTCAGAAAAGTAAGGCGGTCAACGTTATCGGAAGAAAGTCGCGTGCGAAGGTCTGTTAGTACACCACCTGCGGCACTAAAGACTTGCACACAATGACAGGCAGCAAAAAAACGGTAATAATGTACGGTGGTGGGTGGGGAGTCACAGGGGAGACCACACACGTGCGGTCTCCCCTGTGACTCCCCACCCACCACCACCACCGTACATTTTGGTAATTATTACCGTTTTTTTGCTGCCTGTCATTGTGTGCAAGGCAGCAATGTCACCCCTGCCGGTCATGGAGGGTGAGGGTTAGAGGGATTTTCCCTCCAATATTTTTCATCTCCCCTACAAGGCCTGTTTGTAATATATAACACATGTAATGGTTACAATGAGGATGCCATACTATGTTTATATAGTATCATTGTCCTGCTCCAGTGTTCATGTACATGTATATCTGTTCACACTCATTCATCGACTTTGCATCAGTATGTGTATACTATGTGACTAGGACCAGTGATAGGGAGTAAAATGTCTTTACGTTATTTTGGTGAGGAGAATTTTATGTCCTATTTGGACTATATTATCTGTATGATCTAGGGAGATCCGCTGTGTTTTCCATATCGCGTGGATTTATTCTGTACACTTTAGCATTTTTTGTTTAGGATCTGTTTGTATGTCCCAATAAAGATATGTATTATATATTTTTACATCGGATCTGTGGCCGTGTCTGAGTGGCTCTCCACTCCCCCCTAATCTTATAATTGCTGTTTGCGACTGATCTATATTTAGGTCCGAACATTTCAGTGGAGGCATCTAGGTGTAATTCATTATGCCAGGAATATGCCCTCCTGTCTGAGAGTGTTTATGAGTATTTTGCTTCATATATGTCTATTAGTGCAGTCTCCTTCAGAACCGCCCCAAAGGGGGTGCAATTACCACCCGGTCTCTGTGCCTCCCGACCTCCCCTGTCCCAATGGGCATCAGGAACATTGTTGAAGTCGCCAATTATCAGAAAGGGAATCCCAGGGAAATCGCCCACTACCTCCATGACCTTGTACAGCAATTTCCCACAATACGGCGGAGGGATATACTGTATATCGAGATTAGTAACATCAGTATACCAGACAATTTACATAGCAAGCATACGAACTGTCCCAGCGGATCTATAATCACTTTACACTGTTCAAAAGGCATACCTGTGCGAACAAGAACACTGACCCCCCGTGAGTATGAGGAATATGTTGCATGATACCCCCTGCCTGCAGCCACCCTTTTTTGAGAAGATGCGTTCTAATTTCTATCAAGTGGGTTTCTTGCAAGCATATGACTGTAGGTCTGGCATCGAGCAAGAACGTAAACATTGCCTGTCTTTTAACTCCGGACGCCAACCCCCTAACGTTCCAACTTATTATCTTTAGTTTATGTGCCATTACCCTGCATCCCCAAATACCGTGCCATCCACTTCCACAATTGTGAATTAGTAAGGCTGTCTCCACTCAAACCTGTGTGACATAGACAATAATGAACATTCCCTCCCTCGCCACCCCCCACCCCCACCCACACAATACCCAAACTTCACCCAACTCAAGCTTTCCATCTCCTCCAGGTGTCACGGAGGAGAGGGCGTACTTTTTCCAATTCAGAGTATCCACTTCACCGAAGCAAGCCCGCTTTACTCCCCAACCTCTGGGAGTAGCATATGACTAGTGATTGCAGCCAAACAATTCTCAACAGTTAACCATAAAACATTCACATTAACTTTCTGTTAAATACCTTCAATATGTCTAGAACATGTGAACTAGAAAAATAGAAAGAGGTAGGAAAATTTCTACCTCCCCCTCCAAAGCACAGCAAGATTGTTTCCCAAAATGAGAGGGAGGGTCCTCCTCCTGAGAAAAAGGTATACAGGAAGTAATAGCGAATATATGTAGGATCCCGAACCGATTAAAGGACAAGTCCCGTCCCGATTGAAGGACAAGTCAGCTCAGTCAGCCAGTGGAGTCCTTAGAATTCGCCTTGCGGAGACGCGTCTCGCTGCTGTCCAGCCAGTTGAGGGCCTCCTTTGCATCCGGGAAGAAATGGACAATGTCCTCATCTACCACTGTTAGTTTAGCCGGATATAGCATTGCGTACGGCACACCCAGATGTTGTGCGTTCATTTTCTCGTTCACCTTTGATGTCCGATGAACTCCCTCTGCTGGTGAAAGGAGGTGGTGAAACTGATTTGGATGGGAGAAACCTGTCACCTGAACAGGTAGATTGCGATTGGACATCCGGAATCTCTGAGTGGATATAAGGCAGCCGACGCCCTGTAGGGTTGCTGGTGAATTCTCTGCTCTGAGCTCTGGCCTCCAGTTCAGTTCCTGTCTTCTAAAGCTAAGTTTTGCTTTGTTATTGTTCCATGAGATTTTGTCTGATTTGCTTAGTTTTATGTCCTGCCAGCCCCGGCTGGGGCTCTGCTGAATTTCCTTTTTTTTCCCTGATCGGTTAAATCTCTTTTGCTCTGTCTTCAGAATATATCGGAGTGCTAATATAGGGATTTTGAAGTCTAGTGACTTCAGGGCCGTTTTTCCTATCAGATGTGTTGGGACGTTTTTGGTATGGTTTTTGCGGATTGCAGCCAGCATCTTTTCTGTCCTTTCCTATCTAGTTAGTTGGGCCCCATCGTTTGCTCTGCCTGTCTTTCTGTCTGTGTTTGTGTTTTCATCTGTTTTCACCGACAATACATGTTGGGGGCTGTCTATTGCTTTGGGGTCTGCTCTGGGTCAGTTTAGATTTCCCCTTTCTTTCTTTAGGCTTATTTAGTTCTCCGGCTGTGAAGAGGCGTCTAGGACCACCGTAGGAATGCTCCATGGCTACTGTTAGTTGTTGTGAATAGGATCAGGGGTCTGCAATCCGCTAGCTACCAACCTCTCCAGTTTTCTGGACTTAGCTTGCATTTTTGTATTTTCCTCCTCCGGTGACTCATTCATAACACCCAGAGCTCTCAACCTCTTCTTAATGTCAACGAATTTGGTCCTTTGCTTTTGAACCTCCATAGAGGAGTCCGGGTAAATGGAAATCCTGGAGCCGTTGATTTTCAGGTCTGGATGATTCTTGGAAAAGCGAAGAATAGCATTCCTGTCCCGATAATGCAGAACCTTGACAAGCACCTGTCTTGGGGGACGACCAGGGGGGAGGGGAAACGCGGGAACGCAGTGAGCTCTTTCCACGGCGTATAAATGGGACAGGTTATTCTGGCCAATAGCGTTTAACAGCCACTGTTCAAAGAACTCGGTGGGCGCAGAGCCTTCGTTTTTTTCCAGCACCCCAATGATCCGCACATTGTTGCGTCTTGACCTGTTCTCTAGGTCATCAGTCTTTGCCTGCACAGCTGATATTGCAGTGGTCATACGCCGATGCTGCTTGCCAGATTAATACGCTTCTCAGCTTCCCCCATCCTCTCCTTAGTGACATGCATAGAGTGTTGTAACTTAGACATACTGGCCTGCAAGACCCCCAGCCGTGCTGCCACATCAGTAATAGTAGTGTGAGAGTGCAGTGCCAGCCTGAACAAGTCTTTTAATGTGGGCTTCTCTGGGATCACCATCCCCCCATTTGCCGCTTACATTTCTCCAGCTCACCTCCGCTCTCCCACCTCATGGTTACTTGCACTTCCTCCCGGCTCCCGCAGTCACTCTCCTCACCCTCCTCCACACCAGATTCCTCTGGCTCCTACGCAGGCTGACCTCCACCTGCATGTGCCGGGCTCTGCGTGTCTTCCTCCAGCCTGGCGAACCTTCGCAGCTTAGATGCGGCATCTGACTTCTTGGGGATTCCCCCATCCTCCTCCGGGCCCGCCATCATTACGTCCTCCCAGCCGGCGCCATCTTGTGCTTTCTTCTCCGAATCCCCAGTCGGCCTTCTGCCTCCTTTCCTCCCTGCCATTTGTTCGTGCACTCCTGATTTACAGAGCCTGCGGTCAGGGTCAGCACCCTCTCCAAAGAATGTGAATTTGACAGCTAAATAGTGGCTGCAATCTATCAAACTGTCCTATATCGAGCGGGAGCTCCTTCAGCACGCGTCCACTCACATCTCCCTCAGGCCACGCCTCCTCCAAGTTTGCATACTTTAATTCATTACTTGTAAATAAATTTATTTTTTTCTGTTTAGAATTATTGTTTATGAAACAGTGTGATCAGCAGTGCTAAATGGGTGTGGTTGGGGCGCGGCTATGGGTGTAACTAGTTGTGAAATGGGTGTGGTAATGGGTGTGGCCTAAAATTTCCCTTCTTCAAAACTTGGAAGGTATGAATGTGGCCTGGTTTCTGGACTGCAGTATTACCAGAAAGGATTTAGATTCAGAAATGTGGCCTGGTTTCTGGACTACAGTATTACCAGAAAGGATTTGGATTTAGAAATGTGGCCTCATTTCTGGATCACACTATTAGCAGAAAGGATTTAGATTCTGAAATGTGGCCTGGTAACTGGACCACACTATTAGCGCAAATGATTTGGACTCTGAAATGTGGCCTTCTATATGGCCCATACTATTAGCAGAATGGATTTACATTTGAAAATGTGTACTCCTGGCTGGATCCCACTATTATCCCAAATGATTTAAATTCTGAAATGTGACATGGTACATTGCTCACACTATTAGCAGAAAGGATTTAGATTCTGAAATGTGGCCTGGTGTCTGGCCCATACTATTATCAGAAATTATTTAGATTCTGAAATGTGGCCTGGTCTCAGGCCCATACTATTAGCAGAATGGATTTAGGTTCTGAACTGTGGACTCCTGGCTGGACCACACTATCAGTACAAATTATTTAGATTCTGAAATGTGGCCTAGTGTATGGCCACACTAATAGGAGAAAGGATTTAGGTTCTGAAATGTGGTATGGTGTCTGACTCACACTTTTAGCACAAATGATTTAGATTATGAAATGAATGATATAGATTATGAAATGTGGCCTGGTTTATGGCCCACACTTTCAGCAAGGACTTAGATTCTGCATTGTGGACTACTGGCTGGACCACGCTATTAGCAAAAATTATTTTGATTCTGAAATGTGGCCTTATGTATAGCGCACACTATGAGCACAAACGATTTAGATTCTGTAATGTAGCCTGGTCTCTGGCCCACACTATTAGCACAAACAATTTAGGTTCTGAAATGTGGCCTGATCTCTGACCCACACTATGAGCACAAACGATTTAGAATCTAAAATGAGACCTGTTCTCTGGCCCACACAACTTAGACAAACAATAGAGATTCTGAAATGTGGCCTGGCTTCTGGCCCACACTATTAGCAGAAAGGATTTAGGTTCAGAAATGTGGCCTTGTGTATGGCCCACACTATTAGCGGAAAGAATTTTGATTTTGAAATGTGGCCTAGTGTCTGGCCCACACTATTAGTACAAACTATTTAGATTATGAAATGGGGCCTGTTATATGGCCTATACTACTAGCAGAAATTATTTAGATCGTGAAATGCGGCCAGGTGTATGGACCACACTACTAGCACAAATGATACAGATTCTGAAATGTGGCCAAGTGAATGGGACATACTCCTGGCTGGACCACACAATTAGCACAAACTATTTTGATTCTGAAATGTAGCTTGGTTTATAACCCACACTATTAGTAGAAAGGATTTAGAATATAAAATATGGCCTGGTGTCTGGCCCACACTGTCATGATCCAGGCCGGGTTTTGAGTCCTGTCTCCCTCTTTCCCGGCATGGTCATGTCAGGGGTTAACTTTTCTATGCCTCGTTCTATTGTCAGGTTTGCTATTTCTCTCCACTGCATCCTGCAGGTGGTGTCAGTTACATTTTCTGCCTACAGCGTGTGTAGCTGATTCTGGTGATACCCTGATTTGTCCTGCTGTGTTTAGCTGTCTTTGCCTGTGTCTGTTCCGTCCTCTCCTCTGCCCCGACTCACTGTTTCCTTTAGTGTTTGGATTCCCAGCATTTGCTCAGCATTTGCTCTGATCTGACTCTGTCTCTTGCTTCTGGTACTTCAGCTTATGACCGGCATTGACCCTCTGGCGCGGCTCTGACCCAGTGTTTATTTCCCTTGGTACTCAGTTACTCTCTGGTATTGACCCAGCTTGTTTGACTATTCTGCTGCTACCTGGTGGTAGCCTCGTTGCAATGCTCTGTGCTGTGCTGTATTGCAGCCCTCACTCCACTATGCTGACATCTAGTGGAGTGTGCATTTACTTGCAGAGCTGCAGTGTGACATTATAAATGACCACTGACAGTTTTTTCTCTTTCCTTTATGTTCTTCTCTTTATGGATCCGCTTAGTACTCTGGTGGATCAGATGTCTTGTCTGTGGAACATGGAACCCTGGCTATTTCCCATAATCAACTTCAGAAGTAACTTTCTGGGACGGTTAAGTCTTTTCAGGGTTCTATGACACAATCAGCCTGTAAGCACCCAGATCCCATAGATGTCTTGCAACACTCTCCTGAATCTATGGTCATGTTCTCAGATACTTTCTCTGGGGAAAAGGAGAAATTCCGTACATTCAGAGAGTTGTAAGCTGCTTTTCTCCCTGAGACCCCGATCCTCTGATGATGAGAGCCAACGGGTGGGGATAATCATTTCTTTACTCCGGGAGGGTCCTCAAACATGGGCTTTTTCTTTACCTGCTGCTGTCCCTGAATGTGTGTCTGTGGATAGGTTCTTTGAGACTTTAGGACTGATTTTTGATTGGTTTTGACTGGTTCAGGGTGGCAGAGGACACAATCGTGGGACTCTCCCAGGGTAAACTCACTGCCGAATGATATTGCTCAGAGTTTAGATGGTGGTCTACCGAAGTGACCTGGAATGAATCTGCACTAAGATGTCATTTCAGGAGGGGACTGTCAGATCTTCTTAAGGACGCTCTGGCTCTCCATCCACCACCCAGCTCCTTACAGGAGGCTATGACTCAGGCCATTCGTATGGATCAAAGGTTGAAGGACAGAGGTGTAATGCTGCGAGAGGTTCCTTTACATCCGGCTAATTCTGATGTGGTGCCATATACAGAACCTATGGAGGTGGGGGCCATCGACCTCAAGGAAATGGAGAGGAGGCGATGACTGGAAGGGAGATTATGCTTTTATTGTGGAATTCCTGGACATTAGAAAAAGTACTGCCCCTCTTGCCCACCGACTAACAAGCTGCCGAGTCTGGGTCATTACAGTGGAGGTCACCCAGACTCTCAGATGCCCTTTTCCTCATTCCAAAAAATGTTGTTGGAGGTGGAACTTTGTTGGGGAGATTGTTACATACCCACTTCAGCTTTCGTGGACTGTGGGTCATCCATGAACTTCATTGACTCACGCTTGGACAGTTTGCCTTCAAACACCAATTCATATCATTGCCATTGATAAAACACCGCTGGTTAAGAATATTGTTAAACTTGTCTCGGAGGAGTTTCTCCTCATGGTGGGCTCCTTGCACCAGGAGCACATTTCATGTTATGTTCTGGATAATATTCCAGAGATCTTAAATGTCTTCAGTGTTTTTAGAGTTTTGACAATTACTATCGCAAATTTATTAAAGGGTTTTCTCAGGTGGTCAAGCCTCACAGATCTCACTCATAAGTGGGCTGATCATAAAAACTGGATGGCCCCGGCAGTTTTAGCCTTTTCTAAATTAAAAAAAGTGTCGTGTCTGCTCTTGTATTGGTCCAGCCAGATCCCTCTGAACCATTCATTGTTGGAGATGGATGCATCGGAGGTGGGAGCGGGGGCGGTGCTTTCGCAGGGACCCGTCACTTTGACAAACTTAAGACCTTTTTGCTCCAAGAAATTTTCTCCTGCTGAGAGAAATTACGATGTCGGGAATCGGGAGTTATTAGCCATAAAACTGGCTTTTGAAGAATGGAGGCACTTTTTGGAGGGGGCTGCTCATCAGATCACGGTGATTATGGACCACAAGGACCTTTCTTACATTGAGTCTGCCAATTCCAGATAGACCTTGGACTTCATTTGTCCATGGATTTTATCACTGATCTCCTTCCTTCCAATGGCAAAACTGTGGTCTGGGTAGTGGTTGACAGATTTCGTAAACAGGTGCATTTTGTACCTTTGGCAGGACTACCTAACGCAGAAACACTGTTCAGATTGTTTATTGAACACGTTGTGTGGCTGCATAATGTGCCTCTGAATTTCGTTTCTCATAAAGGGGTGCAATTTGTATTCAAATTCTGGGGGGCATTTTGTTAGAGATTGGGTATTAGCTTGAACTTCTCTGCCTACCATCCTGAGACCAACGGTCAATCGGAGACGACCAATCAGTCACATGAACAGATTTTGCGTTGTCTTGCCACGTCTCAGCAGGATGATTGGTGTTTTTCATTGTCCGTGGCTGAGTTTGCATTTAATAATTGTATTAATCAGCCCACTGGCTCCGCTCCTTTTTTTGTAGCTATGGTTTTCACCCCCATTTTGGTGAATTTTCCAGGCTGGATTCAGGATATCCAGGGGCTGATTCGGTGGTTTAACGGTGGTTAGGGGAGGTGTGGAGAGATGTCCAGAAGAACATCGGGGTGGCTCAGGGCAAATAGAAACGTTTTGCTGATAAGCGACAATCTGTAGGACCTAAATTTCTGGTGGTTGTCTACCGAGAACATACGTCTGAAAGTTCCTTCTGTTAAGCTGGGTCCTAAGTTTTTTGGTCCTTACGAGATCATTGAGGTTGTCAATCCAGTTGCATTTTGCTTATGCCTTCCTCCGTCGCTTCGGATCCCCAATGTGTTCCATAAGTCCCTTCTTAAACCTTTTGTACCTTCCTTTGCTGGGTCACCTGTCTTTGTGGATGGTCAAATTGAATATGAAGTGGAACAGATTGTTGAATCTCGCATGGTTCGCAGCTTGAATCAGTACTTGGTTCATTAGAGGGGTTATGGTCCTGAGGATCGATCTTGGGTCCCATGGCAATCGGTCCATGCTGATCGGTTAGTTCGGACTTTTCATGCACGGTTTCCTGGGAAACCTAGGGGACCGGTGGCCCCCCTTAAGATGAGGCTCTGAGTTCTGAGTTCCGGCAATGGTTCTCTGAGGTTTTGTGGAATGATGCAGCTCTCAGGTGTCAGTTTCACTGTGGCTTTTCGGATACTCTAAAGCAGACCTGGGCAAAGTGAACATCCGGCCTTCTGGCTGTCTCAGTCCAGCCCGTGGACCGAGATAGCCGTGGGGCTGGAAACTTGAGGTCCGCAGGCCGCACCATACCCTCCCGCCCGCTGTCTCCAGCCCGCTGTCTCTCGCCCACTGTCTCCCGCCCGCTGTCAGCATTGGTGGAAGAGTGGCCTCCGGCCTCTTCCTCCATCAATCAGCATGTGAAACATCTGACAGCACTGGGGATTCTATGCTGTACATTGGGAGGCTGTGTGGTGCTCATGCTGTACATGGGGAGGCTGTGTGGGGCTCATGCTGTATATGGGGAGGCTGTGTGGGGCTCATGCCGTATATGTCACGTGTACCTGTCCTGTGTGACACGACCCGAAAGGTCGGTAACTGAAACAAGACAATGTCACGTATACCTGTCCTCTGAGACACGACCCGCAGGTAGGTAACTGAATCAAGATAAAGGGGAACACTGGGGAAAGTTACAACGGTGGGCTCTGCAATAGGTAACAGGGACATGTAGACCTCCTGCACTCCCCTGAGGCAGTGTCCCTGAACACTCCTAACGTTTCCTATACAGGCTCTTCACCTGTCGCCGACCAGGATACCTGAATCCCTCACTATCCTTGCACCTATCCCTTGCTAGGGAACTGGATAGTGCGGACACTGGTCTCACCGCTGCACTAATACACACGAAGGAAAAAGGGGAAAACACCAAAACACTTATCTTTCTCGGCTGCAGTCACCAGGCAGCAGAGTGCAGCACCAGATCAGCTTTCAGCATTGGCTCGACACCTCAGAGCCAGCTGCTACTTTCACCATCTTTCTCTGCTGCAGTCACCAGGCAGCAGAGTTCATCACCAGATTACCTTTCAGCAGTGGCTCGACACCTCAGAGCCAGCTGCCGCCTTCACCTCTTTCTCTGCTGCAAACACCGGGCAGGCAGAGTTCAGCACCAGTTTCAGAAGTGGCTTGACACCTCAGAGCCAGCTGCTCACTTCACCATGGTTAGAATCCAAAAAAGGACCTGCTATCACCAACACCTGCTGATACACCATGTGACCTTTTATAGCCAAGGAAGGGGTCACATCAGCAGGGAAAACAAAACAGACATGTAATAACACCTATGGCCACCGGGGGCAAAAACCCATATTAAGCTCCCAGGCCTGAAAGGAAAAAAAAAAGGTTTAAATGAGGGAATCCCAAATCTGACACAGATCCAAGAATTGGACTGTGACAGTACATGGGGAGGCTGTGTGGGGCTCATGCCATATATGGGGAGGGTGTATGTGGCTCATGCCACATATGTAGTAGGCTTTGTGAGGCTCATGCCGCATATGGGGGAGACTGTGTGGGGCTCATGCCGCATATGTTGGAGGCTGTGTGGGGATCACGCCGTATATGGGGGAGGCTGTGTGGGGCTCATGCTTTATACAAGGGGCTGTGGTGGGATTAAAGATATATAGGGGGTATCAGCATACTTAATTCTGCTCAATATTAAATGATACAATTAGTAATATTAATGCATTAATATTGAGTAGAATTAATTTCAAGCTATTGGTTCGGCCCTCCACAACAATCATGGTCTCTCATGTGGCCCCTCGGGAAAATTAATTGTCCACCCCTGCTCTAAAGGATGCTCTGCTTTGCATACTCCACCCTGTTCCTGTTGGGAGGCCATTCGAATGGATTGACAAATTCATGAGAGATGTGGTGAAAGACAGGGGGTTTTAGTCATCCTGCCCAAGTTTGTTCACTTGCCAGAGATGGAACCAATGGAGGTTGGAGCAGCCCGCTCTCGGGTTGTGGAGATTAGGCGTCGGCGTGATCTTGGTCTTTGCCTTTACTGTGGTCATACTGTACATTTTCTCAAAGACTGCGTGACAAAACTCTCAAGCCAGCAAGCTGTCGGGAAACGTCTAAGTCTGGGTGATATTCAAGGAGATCACCCAGATTTCCAGGTACCCTTTTACTCCTCAGATATAATATTGTTGAACATGTAGCCTTGTTTTCAGAACCTGTGGTTACCTGTTCTTGATTTCATTGACTGTGGATCTGCCGACTGTAACAACCCTGCTGGCATCACTGCATGGCCTCTCATCTCCGCACACCAACTTACTCACTGCTCCAGGTTATGCAGTGATTTCTGTCTGCTGCCAGCACCATGCGCTGTGCCTCTTGTTTACCTGCTTTCTCTCTTCATGTTTCCTGACTGTGTGTATAGGGGGCGGTGCCTGAACTCTCTGCTTTTTATGCAGTCAGGGTGCCCTGTCCATTGTCTTGCCTTTCTTGAGAGGCTTTATTCCTAGCTTTTCTTGTATACTCTGTGTGCCTGCCAGGAGGCTTACATCCTGGCCCCTGTCTTGTCCTAGCCTTGTCTGAGTACTTGCCTGGTACTTCTCTGCTAGCGCTCCAGGAGGCTGAATATCCTGGTTCCTGTATCTTTTGGTCCCTGTACATTGTCTCATACTGTTTCCCTGCCTGAACTCTGCCTTACCTCTGTCTGTCAGTCTCCTTGTCTGTGGTTCCTTTCCCTGCTGTGTCTTTCCCTGTGTCCTCCCTGTCTTACTTTGCACTCTTGCAAGCTCCACCTACCTTGCACTCTTGCAAGCTCCACCTAACTTATAATCTTGCAAGCTCTGCCTACCTTGTACTCTTGCAAGCTCCACCTACCTTGTACTCTTGCAAGCCCCGCCTACCTTGCACTCTTGCAAGCCCCGCCTACCTTGCACTCTTGCAAGCCCCGCCTACCTTGCACTCTTGCAAGCCCCGCCTACCTTGCACTCCTGCAAGCCCCGCCTACCTTGCACTCCTGCAAGCCCCGCCTACTCTGCACTTCTGTGGCTCTGCCTACTCTGCACTCCTGCGGCTCAGTTCCTAACCTGTTCCCACACACTCCACTCCTTCCTGCCTATACCATTACCTGCATCTGCTGTGTGAACAGGCACCTGTCCTGTGTCTCCAAGCTGTGCCCGCTTGTCCTGTATCTCCAAGCCATGCCCGCTTGTCCTGTCTCCAAGCCATGCCCGCCTGTCCTGTGTCTCCAAGCCGTGCCCGCCTGTACTGTGTCTCCAAGCCGTGCCCGCCTGTCCTGTGTCTCCAAGCCGTGCCCGCCTACCTTGTGTCTCAAGCCATGCCCACCTGCCCTGTGTCTCAAGCCATGCCCAATTGCCCTGTGTCTCAAGCCGTGCCTGCTTGCCCTGTGTCTCAGCCTGCTTGTCACTTGCACCTGTCCAGGTGTCCTGTTCCCGAGTGGGATCAGCAGCCACAGCCACCCTGGAGTGGCACCCAGCAGCTACCTGCCGCACAAGCCTGACCTCACCATCAGAGGCTCCAGTGAAGACCAAGGTAGCTGTCGTAGTCACGCCCCTTCCAGGGTAGTCTGGTTTGTGGCACAGTGGGGCCACAACCCCTGGCTCGCGCAAATCAGCCTAGGCGCGAGCGTGACACCGCCAATTTAATAGATTCTGGACGGGTTCTTAAATTAGGATTAGGGACAGTTAGACTGAATAGACCCATTCAAATTGTCGCCATTGACAGGACATCGTTTCTTCAGAAATTTTTCCAGCTGGTAACATTGGAGTTCACACTTAGAGTGAGAACTCTTTACTCTGAGTCAATCTCCTGCTATGTGTTGGATAATTTATCTGCTGGGTTGGTATTTTCATGGCTGCAAATCCATAATCCTGTTATTGATTGGTGTCAGAAGGATATTGTTAAATGTAATTCCTACTGTCATAAAAAATGTCTTAGCTCTGTACAAATTTGTTGTGCTATTCTAGAGAGTCTGCAGGCTTACCTGAAAGACTTAGGAGATGTGTACTTGGAGAAAGAGCCGGAGATACTACCTCCACATCATCCTTATGATTGTGCTATAAGTCTTTTTCCTATTGTCAAATTGCCAAAAGCTCACATGTATAATTTGACGGGTCCTGAATGGATTGCTATGAAAGAATATGTTAATGAAAGTTTACAGAAGGGTCATATCAGTCCCTCCTCGCCTATAGCAGCGGGGTTCTTTTTTGTGAAACAGAAAGATGGTGGCCTCCATCCTTACCTCGATTTCCGTGAACTAAGCAAAATTATGGTTAAGAATGCTTACCCGCTTCCACTTATCCCCAACCTATATAATTAGCTTACAGGGGCTACATGGTATTTTAAGCTTGACCTTACAAGGGCATATAATCTGATACGTGTCCAGGAGTGTGATAAGTGGAAAATGGCATTTTTAACGTCAGAGGGTTTATTTGAAAATTCTTTCGGAACTTTATGAATTAATTTTTTTCTGATATTTTTGGAAGGTTTATTGTGGTATACTTGGATGAAATTCTAATTTTTTCACCTGATCTGAATTCTCACTATGAGCACATTCGATTGTTTTACAGAAATTCAGGGAAAATTCTTTGTTTGCTAAATTGGAAAAATGTACTTTTTCTGTTCAGGAAATATCTTTTCTGAGGTTCATTGTGTCAGTTGAAGGTTTTAAAATGGACAATGTGATGGTGCAGGCTATAATTGATTGGGTTCAACCTCATAATCAAAAAGCATTGCAATGATTCTTAGGGTTCGCTAATTACTACAGAAAGTTTATTTAAGGGTTTTTCTCAGATCGTGAAACCTGTGACTGACCTCACACGAAAGGGGGGAGATCTTAAGGTTTGGTAGTTGGATGCTGTTGGCTCCTTTGATAAATTAAAGGAGTGTTCATGTCCTCTCCAGTTTTGATTCAACCTGATCTCCAGAAACCATTCATCATAGAAATGGATGGAAAAGAGGTTGGGGAAGGGGCTGCTTTGTCTCAAGGTTCGAAAACTCTGACCAACTTGCGTCAAAGTGCATTTTTCTCCAGGAAATTTTTGTCTGCTGTAAGGAATTATGATCTGGGGAATTGCGAGCTGCTAGCTGCCAAGTTAGCTTTTGAAGAATGGGGACATTTTTTGGAGGGAGCTATTCATCCAGTTACTGTGGTAACAGACCATAAAAATTTAGCCTATATTGAATCTGCTAAACGTTTAACCGCTAGACAGGCCAGATGGTCCTTATTTTTCTCTAGATTCAATTTTTCCATCACGTTCAGACCAGGGTCTAAGAATGTTAGGGCTGACGTTTCGTCACGCAGCCTTGATTCTGTTTCTCCTCCATAAACTCGATCCTCCATTTTTCCTCTAGGAATTGTGATTTCTATGGTATCCTCAGATTTGGAAGCTGAAATTGGTGAGGTTCAGTCATTGGCCTCATCCACTACTCCTGAACTTAAATTATTTGTGCCTGTGTATCTTAGATTATGTCTATTGCAGGAATTGCATGACTCCATCTTAAGTGGTCACCCAGGGGTCACTGCTACACAGAAAGCTGTTGCTAGACTCTTTTAGTGGCCATCCATGCTTAATAATATTAAAGAATTTGTATCTGCTTGTGAGATTTGTGCATGCACTAAAGTCTGTCATAATCAGCCGGGGAATTGACTCCATTTCCTATTCCAGAAAGACCTTGGACTAATTTGTCCTTGGACTTCATTACGGATTTGCCATTATCTGGTGGAAAAAACGTTGTTTGGGTGGTGGTTGACACATTCAGTAAACCATCTCACTTTGTTCCATTCTGGGTTACATAATGCTTAGACGCTTTCCAGGTTACTTATCAATCATGTGGTGAGATTGCATGGTATTCCTTTAAACATTGTATCTGATAGGGAGGTGCAGTTTGTCTCTAAATTCTGCAGGGCATTTTGTAGGAAGTTAGGGATTGATTTGTCATTTTCCTCTGCCTATCATCGTGAAACAAACGGTCAGACAGAGAGGACGAAATCAATCTGAGCAGGAGGCTGAGCAGGAGGTATGGTCCTCATTTTTGACTCTTGCAGAGTTCATCTTTAATAGTCGGGTCAATCAGTCCACTGGAACCTCTCCTTTCTATTGTAATTATGGTTTTCATCCTCATCTTGGTGAATTCTCTAGGATCAGTTTGGGATGCCCTGGAGTGGAGGTGACCATTCAGAAACTTGGGTATGTTTGGAAGAAGGTGCAGAAGAATATTGGGGTTGCTCAATTTGGGCAAAAATGTAAGGCAGATAGGAAATGTTCGGTGGGTCCCACTTTCAAAGTTGAGGATAAAGTTTGGTTATCGTCCAAGATTAGGTGGCTAAAAGTACCTTCGGCAAAGTTAAGTCTGAAATTCATTGGCCTATACGGGATTTTGGAGATAGTAAATCCAGTTGCCTTTAGATTAAAGCTTCTGCAGTCCCTTTGTGTCCCCAATGTTTTTAACAAATCCCTGTTAAAGAAGTTTGTTTCATCTGTGTTGTCTATCTCTTCCCCTCCTCCTCCAGTCTCTGTTGATGGAGGTTTGGAGTGCGAGGTGCAGAGGATCATGGAATCTTGGAGGGTCCAAATGTCCATCCAATATCTCGTTCACTGGAGCGGATATGGACCCAAGGAGAGATCCTGGGTTCTGGCTGGGTTCCGGCTCATTCGGTGATGGCTGATCGTTTGTTAGTAGCTTTTCATTGTAGGCTTCCTGGGAAACCTGGGGGTTCGGTGGCCCCCCTACTCAGAGTGTCTGAGACTCAGTGATAGACAGCTGTCATTCTATTCTGTGCTGGGGCATGCTGAGTTGTCAATGCTTTGATTGACAGCTCGGTTGACCTGTCTGAGACTGAAAGGTGCAGAGATTTTCACAGGTGCTCCCTGTTCTTGCTAGTTGCACTGCTATTTAGGTGAGCTGTCTGGCCCAGATCACTGCCAGTCAAAAGCTTGTTCTAAGGTTGTGCTCTCTGAGCTGTAAGTTCTGATCTTCTGCTGGTGACTGACCTTTGGACCATGTTGTGACTACCTGTTTGTTATTTTTCCTTTGCATCTGATAGTCTGCTGCTGACCTTTAGACCATGTTCTGACTACCTGATAGTTATTGCCTCTTTGCTTACCCACGATTTCTCTGGTATTCTAACCCTGGCAAGTGACCTGACTAACAAATTTGCAAATTTTTCCTATCACCCATGACAGCACCAACGAGATAGGGGATCCGCCTTTCAAGGACAGGGAACCTTTAAGATAAAAAGGGTGGCTCCTCTCTCCGCATCAGTGGTTTCCTGTCCTTGATGGACGGAGCCTTTACCTGTATGGTGGCATCACAGATGAAAAAGGATCTCAGGCCTGGGTCAGTCGGCAACGGTAGGGCACCAACTCTGCTTCGGCCAGTGTCAGTGATCCTGGAAGTGCCGCGGAGGGGCCCGATGGGTTCTCGGCCGACGAGTGGGCAGGAGTCTGCAGCGCCATCATCACATGGTGGCCGTCAGCCCTGCATTCTGGGTGCATTGTCAGAGCGCAGCCGGAAACAGGAAGTCACGCTCTGATGATGCAGCCAGGACCTTTCCACCCAGTGGATGGCTGAGGGTGGTAACGGAAGCTGCAGGAGACGCCGGCCGGCAGATCCCATATGAGCAAATTTCTTAAGGGAGCATCGCTGGCCAGGCAGGGGCACCGGTGCAGCTATGGAGGCACAGCAGCCCTCTCCACAGCCCCAGCAGCAGCATGGAGAATCAGAGCAGCCGCAGCAACCCCAACGCCAGGCCTCACCAGGATGGGAGTTCCGGACATTCTAGTGGTGTGCGCAGGTCCAAGTATTCCAGGACAAGTCGGCACAACTCCTCCCGGTTAAAAGGTTTCACGGTCCCTAAAGGAGACCCTTTGGACAACATCCTGCCTCCCCTTAATTTGTTTGAAGTGGTGAGTGAGCTACGAGAATGTCATTTGTTAATGCAGGCCTCTCTCTCCTTTTCCCCTTTTTCTATATGGCTTTCTGATAGGAGCCCCCTCGAAAGCATAGAGTTTGTACTTTATGTGGGAAGGATCTGAATAGTGCATGGCCCAAGAAGTTATGCCAGCTGTGTGTCAATGACATGGTGGCTAATGAGACCCTGTATTTTTCTACCACCCTGAGGATTCTCATCAGAGCCGAGGTGGAAAATTCAATATGCTCCTAGTCAGGGGAAACATCAAGGAGGGATAGGGTGCAAGTATCTCCTTCGCCGTCAATGTCATCTGATAAGGGAGTTTTGCAGGATACTTCAGATTCTTCCTCGTTGAAAAGTGACTCGGGCTTGGGTTACTGCTTCCCCCTGGAGGAGGTGGACAATTTACTTATGGTAGTAAGGTCCATAATGGGACTGGTGGACCAGAGGCCTAAAAGATCTATCCAGGACATTATGTATGGAACTTTGAATAAGAAAAAACGTAAGGTGTTTCCTATGAAAGGCAAGCTGTAGAGTCTCATCACAGTGGGAGAAGTCAGATAGGAAAGGCCCCCTACCTTCCTCCTTCAAAAGGAAATGCCCCTTTGAAGATGAGGCCTCTTCATCCTGGAGTAATGCTCCCAAATTAGATGTTGCCATATCTAAGACCTCAAAGAGCTCATCCCTTCCCTTCAAGGACTTAGGATTGTTAAAAGACCCTCTTGATAGGAAGGTGGATACCTTTCTCAAGGCAACATGGGAGTCGTCAGCATGTGAATTGAGACCGGACATTACAGCAACTTGCACGGCACGGTCCCTTATGGTCTAGCTGAGCATCTTAGAAGATTAGCTAGGTGAGGGTTCATCCAGTAATGCCATTAAAACCACACTCCCAATGATCAAGGGTGCAGCAGCCTTCTTGGCGGATGTGTCAGCCTACTCAGACAGACTGGCTGCAAGATCAGCAGCACTATCTAATGCAGGCCAGAGAGCAAACTAATTGAAAAGCTGCCCAGGAGATATTCAGACAAAAGGGAAGCTATGTTCCCTTCCCTGCGAAGGACAAAATTTATTTGGCCCGACTCTAGGTGGCCGACAAGAAAAAGGGGTTCCCAAAGCCTCCCTTCTCTTCCTTCAAGCAGTTCTTTCGGGGGAAAAAGTACAATAGAAGGAGAGCGTCCATGGAACAGAGGAGACGGGATGGTTCCTGTTTGGTACCTCTTTCCGAGGTGATCGGAAGTCCTCCAAGTGATTATCTTCAACAGGTGGGAGAAAGACTCTCTCTCTTCCTTACAGCATGGGAGAAAATATCGTGGCTTGAGACAATGAGGCAACAGAAAGAGTACGGTGTCAAGTTTGTATTTAAACAAATGTAGGTGCAGAGTGTGAGCAATAGTTTGAGTAAACAGAGCAAGGGGGATGATATTAGAAGCAGTTCGTAAGCGGCACTACTGCAAGCAAAGTCTGAATTATACGAAGAAACGTAGGTGCAGCACGTGGGCAACAGTTCAAGTACACACAGCAAATGGGATGATATTAGAAGCAGTCTATATGGAGCGCTGCTACAAGCAAAGTGTCATGGACGAGGCACACACTGGGAAATGCTGATCAGAAGACACAGTTCAAACAGGGCTGGCAGTCTCACATAAGTGTCTGGAAACAGTGCAGAGCTGAGAGTCCAGAATCATCAAATATACTGGCACTGAATACCAACAAGATAGCTGAAGCGGGCCAAGCTTACGTGTCCTATGCAGGCAGGCTGAAGCAGGTGTAGAGAAACACAGATGCACAGCTTGTAGCACCACTGCAAGCTGGGAAGGTTAGTTGGAAAAGCTGAGCCGGATTCTCTGGAGGATCAGTCTCTAGCAAAACAAGCCAGGAATTCAAGCAGAATACACAAGCATGGAATGGGAGGGGAACAAGAGTTATAAAGCCAGGGAAGGTGGATCACATGAGCAGAAGCAAGGCAGCAGATGCCATCTTGGAAAAGGGCAAGAAGTGCCACAGATGAAACAGGGAATTCAGAGTCCTGACATTACTCCATCCGTAACAGCGGCCTCAGGATGATCCCAGACCTGGTTTATCAGGATGTCTTTAATGGAACTTAATAATTGTCTCCGGGGCACAGATGTTAGCCACGGGTTCCCAAGAGTTTTCCTCAGGTGGATACCCCAGCCATCTTATAAGATACTGAAGTCGATTTATGCGGGTCCTGGAATCAATGATCTCTTCCACCAAGAATTGCTCCTGCCCATCTACCAGTAAGGGTCGTGGGGGGGACACAATGTGTCCCTGGAATTTAATTGGAGAGACAGGCTTCAATAAAGAGACATGAAATACTGGGTGTACCTTCATAGTCGTTGGCAGGCCACAGAACTCACGATACTGCTGATCTTGCAAGGACCGATGAACTTCTGTTCCAGTTTCTGTGAAGGAACGTTCACTCTTAGATTCTTAGTGGATAACCACACTAAGTATCCTACCTTAAACATGGGTACTGGCTGCTGGCTTCCGAAATCTATCAGCCGATTTCTTGTAACGTTCCTGAGCTGAAGTTAAAGATTCCTTAAGGACTTCTAAATTCTCCCTCAAAGCAGTCAACCTCTCCTCCACTGCCGGAACCGGAACATCCATCGGAGATCTAGGAAAGATGCTTGGATGGTAACCTAGATTAGCGAAGAAAGGCTTTACCATAGTGGAGGCATTCTGAGAATTATTGTAGGAGAATTCTGCTAATGGATGTAGTTCCAACCAATCATCCTGAAGATGGCAGATGTAGCATCATAGACATTGCTCCAAAGTCTGATTGGTTCGCTCGGTCTGACTATTCGTCTGAGGGTTATACGCAGAAGAAAGACGAACACTAATATTAAGCGCAGCACAAAACCCCTTCCAAAATCTTAAGGTGAATTGTATTCCACGATCAGAGATTACCTCATCTAGGACCCCATGAAGCCGAAAAGTATTCTGAATCACTAAGTTTAAAGTCTCTTTAGCCGAAGGGAGGCGGCACAAGGAACAAAATGAGCAGCCTAAGGCCAGGTTCACACGTAGCAGAACTCTCGCAGAAATTACCGCGAGAATTCCGGAATTCCATTCCGTGGGAAAATCACATTTTAAATTCCCGCGATTTTCCCGCGGAAAAACTAGCATTTTGCAAGCGTAATTAGCTTGCAGAATTGCTAGCGTTTTCCAAGCGATCTGGAGCATCGCTTGGAGAACTGATTGACAGGTTGGTCACACTCGTCAAACATAGTGTTTGACGAGTGTGACCAACTTTTTACTATTGAGGCCGCCTATGCGGCGTCAAGAGTAAAAGACAGAATGTAAAAAATAATTAAAAAAATATATTGTTATTCTCACCTTCCGACGTCCCGCGCAGCCTTCCCGCCTCTCTCCACGCTCCCGGTCCCAGTAATCCTTTGCGACAATTACCGCGATGACGTCTGTTCTCGCGGGATCGCGACGTCTCGCCGTCATTCGCGATGACGTCGCGCGAATGACCGCCAGACTTTGCGATCCCGCGAGAATGGACGTCATCGCTCACAAAGGCTTACTGGGACTGGGAGCGTGGAGAGGCGGGAAGGCTGCGTGGGACGTCGGAATGTGAGAATAACAATATTTTTTCTTTTAAATTCTATTTTTTACAGGGATATGGTACCCAAAGCCCGGAGGACAGTATCCTCTCCTCCGGACCGTGGGTACCATCCGCAAATGTTCTGCTTACTTTTCGCATGGTGTGCACAGCCACATGCGGAAAGTAAGCAGAACAATGCATTCCTATAGGTGCTGTATCGCCGCGATTCCGCGAAATTAATGAGCATGCTGCGTTTTTTACCGCGAAGCGATTCCGCCGCGGTAAAAAATGCAGCATTAGCACTGCATTGCGGAATCCCATAGGAATGCATGGGATGCTTATTTTTCACGTTTTCGTGGCAAAATCGCGCGATTAAAACCGCCGTGGAAACGCAAAAAAAAAAACGCCACGTGTGAACTCAGCCTTAGTCAGACGATCAACTATATAATATAATAATCTTTATTTTTATAAAGCTCTAACATATTCTGCAGCGCTTTACCGTTTGCACACATTATCATCACTGTCCCCGAAGGGGCTCACAATCTAAATTTCCTATCAGTATGTCTTTGGAATGTGGGAGGAAACGGGAGTACCCAGAGGAAACCCACGCAAACACAGGGAAAACATACAAACTCCATGCAGATGTTGTCCTTGGTGGGATTCGAATCCAGGACTCCAGCACTGCAAGGCTGCAGTGCTATCCACTGAGCCATCATGCTACCACTAGCATCATATTCATGCCACCAGAAGTAGGAAGATCCGCAAAGAAGTCCATAGAGATTGAGCCTCACGGACAAGCCTCTTCCTCCACCTCGTCCAGGAGAGTTCCCGGAGCAGACAATGGCTGACTGTCATCAAGGCTTCCCTCCTCCTCTTCCTCATCATCCTCGGCTGCAGACGCCTGCTCCTTAATGTGCGTCAAAGTTTGCATGAGCAGACGCATAAGTGGGATGCTCATGCTTATAATGGCATCATCTGCGCTTACCAGCCGTGTGCATTCCTCAAAACACTGAAGGACTTTACAGAGGTCTTTCAGCTCTGACCACTGCACACATGTTAACTGCATGTCTGCCCTCAAACTGCCTGCCCGTGTATCCTCCCACAAATGCATTACAGCCTGCCTCTGTTCGCTCAGCCTCTCAACCATGTGCATGGTGGAGTTCCACCTTGTTGCAATGTCGATAATTAAGCATTGCTTGGGAAGGAGGAGCAATCGCTGCAGCTTCTGCATACGACTGGAGTGTACCGGCGACCAGCGGATGTGCGAGCACAGTCTTCGGACTTTCTGGAGCAGGCCTGTTAACTCTGGATAATTATTGAGGAAGCACTGCACCACCAGGTTCAAGGTGTGAGCCAGGCAAGGTATGTGTCTGAGTTTGCAAGGGCTATGGCCGCCACAAAATTACGGCCGCTATCACTGACTACCTTGCCTGGCTCAAGATGTAGACTGCCCAGCCATGACTCGGTTTCTTGCTGCAAGTAGTCGGCCAGTACCTCCGCGGTGTGTCTGTTGTCGCCCAAAGACATCATCTTTAAAACAGCCTGCTGATGCTTACCACTAGCTGTTCGATAGTGGGACACCTCATGTGAAACACTGGCAGCTGCGGATGGAGTGCTTGTGCGACTGAACTCTGTCGACAAGCTTTCGCTTCTGGAGGGGGAGGAGGGTCGAACGCCTACAGCCAACTGTTTCCTATTCCATGGGCTAGGCAGCACTGTCCCACCGTTGCTGTCCCCTGTGGACCCTGCATCCACCACATTAACCCAGTGCGCAGTGATGGACACGTAACGGCCCTGGCCATGCCTGCTGGCCCATGCATCTGTTGTGAGGTGCACCTTTCCACTCACTGATTGTTTGAGTGCATGGACAATGCGGTCTTTCACATGCAGGTGGAGGGCAGGGATGGCTTTTCTAGAAAAGAAGTGCCGACTGGGTAGGTCATAGCGTGGGACAGCTTAGGTGTCAGGGATTTTCTATGTTCCAATTAGAAATCGTCCAGACCTGAATAAGTAAGATGCTTCTTTATTGGACATGCCGGCATGGAGAGAGAATGATGGCCACACCAGGTGTGGGCCGTCCTTTGTCTAACTTCAATACATATTCTTAGAGTTTAAATAGCAAAGCCGAAAGGGTGTTGAAACATATTGCGTTTGCAGAAATGGCACATACAATTTGCTTAGCTGTTAGCTATCCTTATCTGCGCTACCAGAGAAGTCACGCAAGACAAGGAAATCCAGCTAACGTTCACAAAAAGTAACACACAAAGGTAACACCCATATATTCACAATACGTAAGCTAAAAAGAGTTTCAAAGTCTAGGCAAAATAAATGGCTTATGCAATCATGTGTATATATTGTATATATATACTCACACACATACACATATGTATATATATATATATATATATATATATACACATATATATATATGCACATAAAAAGACTTTATTACAATTATTATAACATTCCCTCATCTTGTAATAAAATCATTTATCTGTACACATTGGGGACAGATTTCTTTTTGTCAGATTTCACAGAAGATCTTCATATAATCTAGAGGGAGAGTAATATGTTCAGTATATTTATCATTAAGTCCCAAAATTTTCATTCTTTCGTTGGATTCCAAGGTCTCCATTCCTTGATGCATACTTTTTGTTATGGCAGAGTCAATCAGTCTTTGAACAAGTCCTCTAATGCCTAGAATAGCACAGCATCCACAAGCAATCAGCACTCCGGCCACGATGGTAAGAGAGGTCAACGCAGAAATCAATAATCCGGACGATTTCCCAAACCATCCTTCAATCCAGGAATATGTTATCATATCCAGAGTTCTCAGCTAATTCATTAGACAGGGCAGTCAGTCCATCAAAAGCTTTGGAGATACTTCAATCAGGATCTGTATTAGGGATAAAGGGTGCAACAAAAATCCTCCAAACATTTTATATACACCTCCCTTTTCTGCTAAGAACTTGTCTAATGCCATCCTATTCTGTCAAGCCATGAGAGGAGTTGGTCCTAATTACTCAGCTACCCCTTTAACTGCATCTCGGGTATAATTAACAAATCTCTGTTGGTTATAGTATAAGTAGTTTATCCAATCTGCATTCATTTTTATAATCACCCACCAAATTATGGATTCCCACCCGGCTGCTACCTGGTTCCTAGCCTCGTACTCATTGGTCACTCCCCTGGGAACTCCAATGTCAACTCTGTAGATACTTGAATGGAAGGATCCTTGCAGAGTTTCACGCTTCTGTCTCTTCCACTATGTACCTTTGGCCATATCCCTGTTGACAACAGGTGGAATGGCATGATTAGCTGGACCACCGCACAATCCCCTCGGGAACCATGTGGTAGTCTGGCTCTTATGCTTTTATCACCGCATAACCACCATATATCCGCTATCAGGGTAGTCTGGTCTGACCATATGGCTGAGTACTTGGCCCTGTGGGAGACAATGATCCATTCTCTACAAGTGTCACCTTGGAGGTCTCCTAAGTCATGCCCATGCCCTGGAAGACTAAAACAAGTATCTCATGAAACCTGCGGAAGACCCGGCGTGCACACCGACCACGCGCCCTTACAAACCGCTCCCATTGGCCCTTCCACCCCACGTGACATATCACATGAGCTATTTTAAGGTCCTATTCCTCACTATTCACTATCCCCTTGAGAAAGCGGCATCAGTGCCAGCAAAACGCGCGTCGGGGGCGGACATCTGGCTGTGGGGCCCTCTCTCTGGCATTTACTCACCTCGGTAAGCTGCATTGCTATATCCTTTTTTAGATAGGTTCATATGCTTTATCTCCTTGGGTCACTTGACTGGAGCGCTTACTAATTTAGGATTATATTGTCAGAGGGGTGCCCCCTTTTGCTTGCCTGCATGTTCCTTGGTGCACTATGATCATTTTGTAATACTTCTCATGTATTTTGTATGTACAATAAATATTTATATTTATTTATTTCTCTTGTTTTCACCATGTACTCCTGTTTCTCTGGTATGCCACTGCGAGGACAATGTAGTGCTCTGAGTGAATGTACCAGCAGATAAATCTAACAGTGGCTGTGCATCAGTGCACTCCATGTCAGATTCATCTTGGCCTGGGTAATTCATGATTTGACTTGATAACCCAGGCATGGTATGTGAAAACAGCTCCATGGAGTAATCTGTAGTGTGGCCTGCCGCATCCTTCTATTTTGGTTGGGGTGAAGGACACAAGGAAAGGTGTGGTTCATGACCATGAGCCTCCAATGATGACTCAGTGCTTTTATTTTTTAAAACTTCAGAAGAGGAGGCGATAGAGCTGGAGGCTGAGTCAGCAATGTAAGCCAAAACTTGTTCTTGAAGCTCCGGCTTTAAAAGCGGTTTACCTACTCCCAGAAAAGGGAGCCTTCGAGGCCTTGTGGAGCCAGACGATGACGCAAGCTCAACACCTCCTGCATTAGGTGCTATTTTGCTTTTGCCACTACCAGCAGATCCACCACCAACACCATCATTACCAGCTGCCAACCCCCGCCCACTTCCACGGACTCTTCCACCACACTTCCTCATTTTTGGAGAAAATGTACCCAAAAAACCACCAACTATATGGTACTGTAAAACAAGGTACAAGGTGTATATAGTAGTGGGGAGAATTTGAATCTCGCAAGACTTCAGGACACAGTGTGATTCTGTCAGGCCCTGTTTATATTACACCGCAATGTTACAGGCAGATTCTGGATGGTGTAACAAAGGTGTATAGAGGACTGGGGAGAATTTGAATCTCTCTAGACTTCAGGACACAGTTGGATTCTGTCAGGCCCTGTTTATATTACACCGCAATGTGACAGGCAGATTCTGGATGGTGTAAGAAAGGTGTATAGAGGACTGGGGAGAATTTGAATCTCTCTAGACTTCAGGACACAGTTGGATTCTGTCAGGCCCAGTTTATATTACACCGCAATGTGACAGGCAGCTTCTGGATGGTATAAGAAAGGTATATATAGTAGTGTGGAGAATTTGATTCTCTCTAGACTTCAGGACACAGTTGGATTCTGTCAGGCCCTGTTTATATTACACCGCAATGTGACAGGCAGATTCTGGATGGTGTAAGAAAGGTGTATAGAGGACTGGGGAGAATTGGAATCTCTATAGACTTCAGGACACAGTTGGATTCTGTCAGGCCCTGTTTATATTACACCACAATGTGACAGGCAGATTCTGGAAGGTGCAAGAAACGTGTATATAGTAGTGGGGAAAATTTGAATCTCTCTAGACTTCAGGACACAGTTGGATTCTGTCAGGCCCTGTTTATATTACACCGCAATGTGACAGGCAGATTCTGGATGGTGTAAGAAAGATGGATAGAGGACTGGGGAGAATTTGAATCTCTCTAGACTTCAGGACACAGTTGAATTCTGTCAGGCCCTGTTTATATTACACCACAATGTGACAGGCAGATTCTGGATGGTGTAGGAAAGGTGTATATAGTAGTGGGGAGAATTTGAATCTCTCTAGACTTCAGGACACAGTTGGATTCTGTCAGGCCCTGTTTATATTACACCGCAATGTGACAGGCAGATTCTGGATGGTGTAAGAAAGGTGTATATAGTAGTGGGGAGAATTTGAATCTCTCTAGACTTCAGGACACAGTTGGATTCTGTCAGGCCCTGTTTATATTACACCGCAATGTGACAGGCAGATTCTGGATGGTGTAAGAAAGGTGTATAGAGGACTGGGGAGAATTTGAATCTCTCTAGACTTCAGGACACAGTTGCATTCTGTCAGGCCCAGTTTATATTACACCGCAATGTGACAGGCAGATTCTGGATGGTGTAAGAAAGGTGTATATAGTAGTGGGGAGAATTTGAATCTCTCTAAACTTCAGGACACAGTTGGATTCTGTCAGGCCCTGTTTATATTACACCGCAATGTGACAGGCAGATTCTGGATGGTGTAAGAAAGGTGTATAGAGGACTGGGGAGAACTGGAATCTCTCTAGACTTCAGGACACAATTGGATTCTGTCAGGCCCAGTTTATATTACACCACAATGTGACAGGCAGATTCTGGATGGTGTAAGAAAGGTGTATATAGTAGTGGGGAGAATTTGAATCTCTCTAGACTTCAGGACACAGTTGGATTCTGTCAGGCCCTGTTGATATTACACCGCAATGTGACAGGCAGATTCTGGATGGTGTAAGAAAGGTGTATATAGTAGTGGGTAGAATTTGCAACTCTCTAGACTTCAGGACACAGTTGAATTCTGTCAGGCCCTGTTTATATTACACCGCAATGTGACAAGCAGATTCTGGATGGTGTAAGAAAGGTGTATAGAGGACTGTGGAGAATTTGAATCTCTCTAGACTTCATGACACAGTTGGATTCTTTCAGGCCCAGTTTATATTACACCGCAATGTGACAGGCAGATTCTGGATGGTGTAAGAAAGGTGTATATAGTAGTGGGGAGAATTTGAATCTCTCTAAACTTCAGGACACAGTTGGATTCTGTCAGGCCCTGTTTATATTACACCGCAATGTGACAGGCAGATTCTGGATGGTGTAAGAAAGGTGTATAGAGGACTGGGGAGAATTGGAATCTCTCTAGACTTCAGGACACAGTTGGATTCTGTCAGGCCCTGTGTATATTACACCGCAATGTGACAGGCAGAAATTGCCTAGTGTATGACAAACTACAAGGTGTATATAGCATTGGGCAGAATTGGAATCTCCCTAGAGTGTAGGTCTGTAAGAACGGACAAACTCCTCAGCTTTTCCTTACAGAGTCACTGTGATGAAGGAGCGGCCGCCATCTTAGATGTGGGGCCACATATCTGAGCTTGGCATTCATTTTGGTCTAAGTTCAGAAATTACAGGCAGCTAAAGGCTTCTATACCCCCAGGCGCTGTGTACTTAGTGAATACAAGCAGGATTTAGTGTTCCAATGCTAAATAGCCAGGGCATTGGTGTGATAATGAGGATAGGCCCAAAACAGAGCTTCAAAGCCCAGGTACGGAGCTGTGCCAGCAGGGGGCCAGATAAAGCCTGAGGGCTTCAATTAGAATGTGCCTGCTAGCAGACACAGGAATATGCATCCTTTGTGTGACCCAGACAATGTGGCTCCATCCTATGAACACGAATTATGAACTCATCTTTCAAGTTATGGACACATGAAAATATCCGAGTGACCCTGAGGGAATCGTGCATCTGGCAGTGTGACTCCCGAGTCGATGAGAGCACTGATTCCTGAGATATTGAGATTGGCCCTCTACAATGACCCAATAGGGCCATGTTTGCACTCCACATGACCGGCAAAGCAAACCGCATTCACTGGTACCTCTCATGTTCTGATTCGATCATGCTGTAGAAAGTTATCCCCTTTCTTAGATATTGGAAATAAGTTCTGCAAAGAGCTAAAGGGTGGAGATTATTATCTCACCCTCTGACACAGGGGGAGGAACCCAGCGTGTTTAAGGGCTGGCAGCCCCTGGCATTGAGTCATTCACAAAGAAGATCCAGACGATGATGATCTAAGAAGGACCTGGGGACAGACCTGCCGAGGGGAGAAGCGGCCCATGCTTTGGGGGTCTGTCCAGCAACTAAGATTCTTGTACCTGTGGACTGCAGAGCTCCCCGGCAACCGCATGCACCCTACAATACAATCTGGTAAATTGACCTCCAGCTTAATATCTCTAAGCCTTGTACCCTATTGTTATATCTTTTCTCTGACTGCAAATTTACTGTATATTTCTGTAATTATCTAGTGCGCCCTTAAGGCAATTAAACTATAAACTTAATCTTGGGCTGATGCTTTTACTCTAATCACGAATCTTAGAACCCCCAGCGGGTAACAGGACCTCCTCCCCGGTGACCATTTGCTCTAGGTGCAGTTCCCTTACTGACCTGAGAGACAAAGGGGGGCGCCGGAGAGCTGTGCCTGTGTAGTTACGTCACGGTGGTGACGTGGGAGGAACGGGTCCGCATGTGTGTTCCTCCACAATTGGTGGCAGCGGTGGGATCAGAGTAATAGTGTGCATGGGACCCCTACTCCCAGACACTAGAGACTACCAGCGGTAACTTTCACTGCTGGGGTCTTAAGGTCAGCCCAGCACTAGACGATCAGAGTGCAAATATAATAAGTTGTGTGTGAAGCCAAGGTTGTAGCTGTGTCAGTAACCAGTGGTGCCCAAGATTGCGGAAGGCACCAGGAGTAAGGCAAAGGGGGAGGCCAATGCTATGGTCTATGAGGAGGTGGTGGACAATATCAATGAAGGCGAGGGGGAGCTCAGCCAGGGCTCCCCAAGGAGCCAGACCCCCGTGCTCAGTCCCACAGTGGACTGCCCACCACCTGCCCGCCCCAGCCTGTCCAGATCAGAGGCCCTGTTCCAAGCGGCTATGGCACAGCTCGAGGCTGGTAACGACGCCGCCCATGACAGACTCCTGGTGGCGGCGGAGAAAGCAGCAGAGCGTGAGCATGCCGAACGTGTGCTGCAGGCGGCAGAACGCCGTGAAGCTGCGGAGCGCTGGCACCGACTGGAGATGGCTCAGCACGGGCTCTCGCTGGACGCACCAGCCCCACCGGGGACCAAGGCTTCCAAGGTCCGGGCGGAGGACTTCCCCCTGCTTGAAAAGGATGGAGACCTGGATTCCTTTCTGCTGGCCTTTGAGAGAACCTGACTCCAACACCATCTGGCCCTGGATCAGTGGGCAAGGCACCTGACCCCCCATTTGAGGGGTAAGTCCCTGGAAGTTTTGGGGGACTTACCTGCCGGGGAGGAGCAGGACTACAACAGCATCAAGCGGGCCCTGATCCAGCACTACAACCTCACCCCGGAGTCGTACCGCAGGAAGTTCCGGAGCCTGCAGCGGGGCTCCAAGGACACCTGGACCGACCACATGCGGGCCCTGCTGAGAGCTGCGGAGCACTGGACCTCGGGTCTAGAGCTCACCACCCGCCAGGAGGTCCAGGAACTGTTTGTCATGGAGCAGTTCTTGTGGAACTGCCCAGAGGACCTCCAGCAGTTCCTCCGTGACCGGAAACCAAAGGGGGCTTCTGCTACAGCCGCCCTGGCAGACGAGTATGCCAACAACAGGGCCCCTGAGCCGAAGAAGCCTGCCAGCAGCACCTGGAGAGGGGGTAAGCCCAGTCCTGCCCCCCCAGCCCCCAGAGTGCAAGGGATGTAACCCCCTGCTGCCCTCTCCAGGCCAGGAGCAGAACCCAGAAGTTGTCATCATTGCAACCAGCCGGGACACTTTAAGGCTGCTGTCATGGTATGCCTAGGTTACTTTAGGCAAAAACCCCGGGACCCCTGCGATGTCCCTCAGACTAGGGGAACCCTGTCTGTCCCTCTACCCAGGGTTTACACTGAAGGTGTGCCTGCCTGAGCCTCCACCCTGTCCCTGTCTCCTGTCCAGCCCTAAGCTGAACCCACCACCCTCCACCCAGTGAGGGGACCAGACACCAGACCCCACAAATACGTATGGACAGGGGTAAAAGAAACACCACACAGTTAATACACAAGGGAATACAATAATGTGCAAGGGCAACCAAATATATATATAACAGATTGGAGAAAGAACCACTGAGGGATATACTGCACCAGATATCAGATGCTCCAACACCACCACTGCTGACCGGTAATGCTAGCACTAGGCTAAAGCTATAGTCGGCGACGCCCATAGTCAGGACAAACTATTTAAAGACCAAGGGCGTGGCCCAGCCCTCAGCCAGCATGACAACCTGGTTAACCCTATCCCGACTGGAACAGAATACCCAACAGGGTATTACCGCTGTCTGCAGGACACCCTGGTGTGAACAGTGTCCGACATGACAGTACCCCGCCTTCTACGAGGGACCTCCGGAACCTCACCATGTCGAGGACCTGGCTTGTCCGGATGGCGACGATGGAACATAGTAACCAGTCGAACAGCATGAATGTCAGAGGCCGGCACCCATGTCCTCTCCTCAGGACCATAGCCACGCCAGTGGACCAGGTACTGTAGAGTGCGACGCACAACCCTAGAGTCCACCACTTTGGACACCTCAAATTCCAACGCGCCATCCACCAAGACGGGAGGTGGTGGCCCGGGGGAACCATCCACCAAACCCACGACCTTCTTTAGCAATGCTTTGTGAAATACATTATGAATCTTATACACAGCCGGCAACTCCAAACGAAATGCCACTGGGTTGATCACTGCGGAGATTCTAAATGGGCCAATGAACCTGGGACCCAACTTAAGTGACGGTATCTTGAGCTTAATGTTCCTAGTAGATAACCACACCCAATCACCCACACACAGGTCCGGACCTGGCACACGTCTGCAGTCAGCCACCCGTTTGTACCTGGAACCCACCTTCAACAAGCGCTGCTTGACTCTCCTCCAAACAGACGACAATTGAGCTCCCAACTGGTCCTCTTCAGGGACGCCAACTGAGCACCCCTGACGCAAGGTGCAAAATTGAGGATGTTGACCATACACACAAAAAAAAGGAGATTCCTGGCAATGGTTGTTTATTGCGAATTCTGCCAGAGGAAGAAACGCTGACCACTCTTCCTGATTGCGGAAATAAAGCAGCGCAAGTATTGCTCCAGGTTTTGGTTCATCCGCTCAGTCTGTCCATTCGACTGAGGGTGGAAAGCCGATGAATGAGATAATTTGATTCCAAGGCGAGAACAAAAAGCTCTCCAAAACTTTGCCACAAACTGCGTACCTCGATCAGACACAATGTCAGACGGGACACCATGAAGTCTGACCAACTCGCGAATAAATATCTGAGCAAGAGTCTTAGCATTGGGCAAAGACGGTAAAGCAACGAAATGTGACATTTTGGAGAACCTATCAACAATTACCAAAATGACCGAGTTCCCTGCCGAGGCGGGCAAGTCAGTAATAAAATCCATGGAAATCTCAGTCCATGGCTTACTGGGCACCCCGAGAGGCTGCAAGCTACCAGCGGGACGGGAACGAGGAGTCTTGGCCCGTGCGCACGTGGTACAGGCAGCCACATATGAGGCCACATCCTGCCGGATTTTAGGCCACCAAAAACGACGCGATACCAGTTCCAGAGTGCTCTTAACCCCTGGATGACCTGCCAGTACCGTGTTGTGATGTTCGCCCAACACTCTAGAGCGTAGATGTAGCGGCACAAAAGATTTATTAGCAGGCAACCCCGGCGGTACCACCTCCTGAGCCTCCGCAATCTCTGCCTCAATCTCTGTCGTGATGGCAGATACCACCACACCCTTTTGGAGAATAGGCACCGGCTCTTCACATAACTCTCCACCAGGAAAACACCTGGATAAAGCGTCTGCCTTAACATTCTTCGACCCAGGTCGATAGGTAACAATGAAGTTGAACCGGGTGAAGAATAATGCCCAGCGAGCCTGTCTGGAGGACAGGCGCTTAGCAGATTCTAAATAAAGCAAATTCTTATGGTCGGTTATCACAGTAATCTGATGAACAGCCCCCTCCAAGAAGTGTCGCCACTCCTCAAATGCCAATTTGATGGCCAATAGTTCCCTGTTGCCAATATCATAATTACGCTCCGCAGGCGACAGCTTCTTGGAGAAGGCACACGGATGCAACTTGGCCCAAGAAGGGCCCTGAGACAGTACAGCCCCCACTCCAACCTCCGACGCATCCACCTCCACGACAAACGGTAAGGAGACATCGGGCTGCACCAGAATGGGCGCTGAGGCAAAACTATTCTTGAGGAATTCAAACGCCTGTACCGCAGGCTCAGACCAGTCAGAAAAGTCGGTACCCTTCTTAGTCATGTCAGTCAGTGGTTTGGCAATCATAGAGAAGTTCTTAATAAATTTCCTATAGTAATTGGAGAAGCCAAGAAATCGCTGAAGCGCCTTAAGATTATCAGGCCGATCCCAATGTAGTACCGCCTGCACCTTTGCGGTGTCCATCTTAAAACCTGAGGCGGAGATTATATAACCCAAGAAAGGTAGTTCCTGTACGAAAAACACACATTTTTCAAGCTTGACATAGAGCCTGTTCTCTCTGAGCAACTGCAGAACCTGTCTAACATGCTCTATATGTGTATCATGGTCGCGAGAGAAAATGAGGATGTCGTCAAGATAAATTATAACGAACCTCCCCAACAACTGAGAGAAGACATCATTAATGAAGTGTTGAAAGACCGCCGGTGCCATAGTCAACCCAAACGGCATTACCAAACTCTCAAAGTGACCCTCAGGGGTATTGAACGCTGTCTTCCACTCATCCCCCTGATGGACTCTTATAAGATTGTACGCCCCCCTGAGGTCCAGTTTGGAGAACCACCTGGCACCAACCACTTGGTTGAATAAATCGGGTATAAGTGGCATAGGGTAAGGATCACGAACCGTAATCTGGTTGAGTTCTCTGAAATCCAGACACGGGCGTAAACCGCCATCCTTCTTTTTAACAAAGAAGAAGCCAGCAGCCAGAGGAGAAGAGGAAGGTCTAATATGACCCTTGCTCAGGCTATCCGCAATGTATTCCTTGAGAGCTAGCCTCTCGGGACCTGAGATATTAAACATTCTAGCTTTAGGTAACTTGGCCCCTGGTTTCAACCTAATAGCACAGTCATAGGGGCGATGCGGTGGTAGTTCCGAACAACCCTTCTCAGAAAATACATCCGCATAATCCAGCAACGGCTCCGGGATACTGGGGGTCAAAGCGGAAATACATGTAGCCAGGCACCTCTCCTGACACTCCCTGCTCCACTGAATTATGTCCTGGGTCTTCCAATCAATAACAGGATTATGCATTGACAACCATGGAAAGCCCAGAACCATCTGAGCCGGTAAGTTACTAAGCACCTTACAAGTTACCCGCTCTGAGTGTAATACTCCGATGTGGAGTTGTATATCCAACACACACTCTGTGATCTCCCCTTTAGACAACGGGGAAGCATTGATGGTAACCACCCGGATGGGGTTCGGCAATTTCTCCACCGGAAATCCCGCTGTATGCGCGAACCTCTCATCAATGAGATTGGCAGCTGAGCCACTATCAATAAATACTGTAATAGAGAGCATTTGCCCCCCAAGTACTACCCTAGCAGGGAGCATACACTGGGAAACCATGACGGAGGATACACAAAGGCTCAGACTAGACTCCTCCAAACCCTCTGAGCCTATCAGTTTTCCGCCGGCGCGCCCTTCTTAGGTACCAGGGGGCAAGCGTTAATAAAATGTCCTCCTTTGCCACAAAAAAAACAGAGCCCCTGCCTTCTGTGCCAAGGACGTTTAGGCTTGTTACTTGGTGACTGTGCTATACCAGCGATCTGCATGGGTTCCACGGATTCACCCGCGGCAACCTCACCGACCACTCCCCCACCTCCCGGAGGCAACGAAACCAGCGCCCCCTGACGGAGACGTCGGTCTATGCATAAAACAAGTGCCATCGCAGCCTCCAGAGAGGCGGGAGTCTCGTACATTAGGAGAGTCTGTTTAACCCTTCCAGAAACCCCATGCAAAAATTGACTTCTAAGCGCAGGGTCATTCCACTGCGTGTCCACCGCCCAGCGCCGGAATTCCGTGCAGTAATCCTCAGCTGGTCGATCACCCTGTAGCAGTGAGCGTATCTTAGACTCTGCTAAGTTTAATCTATCCGGATCGTCATAGATCAAACCCAGAGCAGAGAAAAAAAAATCTACAGATTCAAATGCCGGTGAGTCCGAAGGGAGTGAAAAGGCCCAAGCCTGTGGGTCACCACTCAGCAAAGAAATCACCAAGCCCACGCGTTGAGCCTCATTACCTGAGGAATGTGGACGCATACGGAAATACAATTTGCATGATTCACGAAACACCGTGAACTTACCACGATCACCAGTAAATCGTTCAGGAAGGGGAAACTTGGGCTCAGCTGCCCTGGCTGCAGCCTCAGCAGGTACTGCAGGAGCTGACAGGCCTTGTTGCTGGACCGCCCCCCTGAGTTCAGTGACCTGTATGGATAGAGCCTCCAGCTGCTTGGTTAGGGAAAGTATAGGATCCATAGTAAGTAACCCCTATATTCCCTATCTATACTACCGGAAACCAAAGGGGGCTTCTGCTACAGCCGCCCTGGCAGACGAGTATGCCAACAACAGGGCCCCTGAGCCGAAGAAGCCTGCCAGCAGCACCTGGAGAGGGGGTAAACCCAGTCCTGCCCCCCCAGCCCCCAGAGTGCAAGGGATGTAACCCCCTGCTGCCCTCTCCAGGCCAGGAGCAGAACCCAGAAGTTGTCATCATTGCAACCAGCCGGGACACTTTAAGGCTGCTGTCATGGTATGCCTAGGTTACTTTAGGCAAAAACCCCGGGACCCCTGCGATGTCCCTCAGACTAGGGGAACCCTGTCTGTCCCTCTACCCAGGGTTTACACTGAAGGTGTGCCTGCCTGAGCCTCCACCCTGTCCCTGTCTCCTGTCCAGCCCTAAGCTGAACCCACCACCCTCCACCCAGTGAGGGGACCAAACACCAGACCCCACAAATACGTATGGACAGGGGTAAAAGAAACACCACACAGTTAATACACAAGGGAATACAATAATGTGCAAGGGCAACCAAATATATATATAACAGATTGGAGAAAGAACCACTGAGGGATATACTGCACCAGATATCAGACGCTCCAACACCACCACTGCTGACCGGTAATGCTAGCACTAGGCTAAAGCTATAGTCGGCGACGCCCATAGTCAGGACGAACTATTTAAAGACCAAGGGCGTGGCCCAGCCCTCAGCCAGCATGACAACCTGGTTAACCCTATCCCGACTGGAACAGAATACCCAACAGGGTATTACCGCTGTCTGCCGGACACCCTGGTGTGAACAGTGTCCGACATGACAGCTGCGTGTCCCCAGCGCCATAAGGCCCCATCCCTGTCCCAGAAACCGTCCACTGTTTTGTGTGTGGGAGGGGGGGTGGGAGCTCCCTGGACAATTACCAACCCATCACCATCGGCCGCTCAGCGGTAATGGGACTGCGGGACACAGGCGCTGAACGAACCCTGCTACGTCCTGAGGTGGTGTCCCCTCAAGACTTGGTGCCTGGGAAAACCCTTTCCATCTCCAGAATTGGAGGTGTTGAACCGGCGCTGCCCATCGCCAAGGTGTTTTTGGACTGGGGCGCCGGGAGGGGAATGCGGGAGGTGGGAGTAACGCCAAATATTCCTGCCAATGTGTTGCTTGGGACCGATTTGGGGCGGCTAGTGTCTCAGGATGTGGCCACTGAACCCCCAAGGCTGGCTCCCCAAGAATGTCATGACTCTTCTGTGACTGCTAATGTTAATGTGTTGAAGGTGCCTCCAACAGTGGAGGTGGGAGTAACGCCTAATATTCCTGCCAATGTGTTGCTTGGGACCGATTTGGGGCGGCTAGTGTCTCAGTATGTGGCCACTGAACCCCCAAGTCCGGCTCCCCAAGAATGTCATGTCTCTACTGTGAATGCTAATGTTAATGTGTTGAATGTGCCTCCAACAGTGGAGGAGGGGGTGAAACCTGATGGTAAGCCATGCACTGACACTACACACACAGGGCTCACAGTGAGGACAGGTGAGAAGACTGCAGGGTGGAGCTCAGAGGTGGAGGGAGGGGCTGCTATGGGCAGTATAGGGCCCCTAAGTGAATCCAGCCTGCTGAGTCTAGGTCCTCTGCAGAAGGAGGAACAGGCCATGGGGGGAGGGGGCGTCCCGGGAGAGGAGCCACCAGGTAAGACCCCAGGGCAGGAGTTCCCCACATCCGGGATGTCAGGAGGCCAGGGAAGTCTGCCTGACCCGGCGACTTGGTCGGGGGTTGAGCGGAAGCAGGCGTTACCTGTGGTCTCAGCGGTCGTGGCCGCTGTTACCAGGAGTAGGAGCGCCGGATCCAAGAAGCCTCGCGGAGGTCCGACGGTTCCCCTCTCTCCGACCAAGTGGCTGCCGAGTCAGACAGCGGCCAGGAGACAGATCCCGGGGAGCTGACAGAGGAGGTGGCAGTTTCATCAATTCTTGCCACATCGAGTCAGGGATTTCAGGCAGCGTTGGAAGCTGACGCTAGCCTGAAAGCTCTCAAGGAGTAGGCGGCACAGCCTCCCCTGGAGTCCAACCGTGAGCGAGTGGTCTGGGACCAGGGACGGCTGTACCGGGTAACGGTCCAGCAGGGTTCACCGGAGGCGTGGCCCAGGGACCGACAGTTGGTGGTACCCTATCCGTTCAGGGCAGAATTGTTGCGGATCACACACGAGATTCCCATGGCCGGACACCTAGGGATCGCTAAAACCAGGGCCAGGCTAGCTCAGCATTTCTACTGGCCAGGAATGAGGACCGAGGTGATTGTCTACTGCCGTTCGTGTGACACCTGTCAGAGGGTGGGGAAGGCGGGGCGGCGCCCCAAAGCCCCACTGGTAACTCTGCCCATCATCAAAGAGCCTTTCTCGAGGGTGGCTGTGGATCTCATTGGACCTCTGTCCACTCCCAGCCGCTCCGGGAAATGCTTCATACTAACGGTAGTGGACTATGCCACCCGGTACCCGGAGGCGGTAGCTTTGTCGTCCATTCGGGCCGACAAAGTGGCCACTGCCTTACTGGAGATTTTCTCCAGAGTGGGGTTTCCCCAGGAAATGCTCACCGACCGAGGAACCCAGTTCATGTCGCAGCTGATGGAATCTCTCTGTAAGCAGGTACAGGTGCAACATCTGGCAGCCAGCCCGTACCACCCACAGACCAATGGCCTGTGTGAGCGGTTCAATGGCACCTTAAAGCAGATGCTGAAGATGTTGGTCGACTCCCACGGGAGAGACTGGGAGCGGTATCTCCCACACCTGCTGTTTGCCTACCGAGAGGTCCCACAGGCCTCAACAGAGTTCTCCCCCTTTGAGCTCCTGTACAGGCGACATGTACGGGGGCCCCTTGTTCTGGTGAAGGAAGCATGGGAAGGGGATTTCGCTACCCCTGGAGTGTCGGTCATTGAGTATGTCGTGCGCTTCCGGGACAGAATGATAGCCTTGACACGGCTGGTGCATGACAATATGGCCCAAGCCCAGGCTGACCAGAAGCGGTGGTACGACCAGAATGCTTGTGAGCGGACCTATGAGGTGGGTCAAAATGTGTGGGTACTGGTCCCCGTACCCCAAAACAAGCTTCAGGCAGCCTGGGAGGGTCCATACCTCGTGCACCAGCGGCTCAACGCTGTCACCTATCTGGTCACCCTGGACCACGCCCGTGGAAGGAGGAAGGCCTTCCACGTGAACATGATGAAGGCCCATCATGAGCGGGAGGCTTGTGCCCACCCAGTGTGCAACCTTCCCGATGAAGGAGAGGTAGAAACCCTCCTGGATCTGCTCACCCAAGCCAAGGCGGGTGGATCCATCGAGGATGTGGGGGTTGGCCACCAGCTCTCGGAGGACCAACGTTCCCAGCTGAGGGTCACCCTACACCCCTTTCGGGAGCTGTTCAGCAGCCTGCCCGGAAGGACTGAGACAGCCGTCCATGACGTGGACACCGGCAACCACCCCCTGATCCGGCGTTCAGCATATCGGGTCTCTCTTGAGGTGCAGCAGCACATGCGCCAAGAGATAGAAGAGATGCTGAAGCTGGGGGTGATCCAAGTGTCCAACAGCGCGTGGGCTTCGCCTGTAGTCCTCGTCCCTAAAAAGGACTGAACTACGCGGTTCTGCGTGGACTACCGGGGGCTCAACGCTGTGACGGTCACCGATGCGTACCCAATGCCGCGCATCGATGACCTGCTCGATCGGCTGGCCGGGGCCAAGTACCTGACCATCATGGATCTGAGCAGGGGGTATTGGCAGATTCCCCTGACCCCGGGGGCACGGGAACGCTCTGCCTTTATCACCCCATTCGGACTGTACGAGTCCACGGTGATGCCATTCGGCATGAAGAATGCCCCTGCCACTTTTCAGAGGATGGTCAACACACTGCTCGAGGGACTGGAAGGATATGCGACCGCATACCTAGACGACATCGCTATCTTCAGTCCCACCTGGGAAGATCACCTAGAGCACCTGGCGCAGGTGCTCGGGCGGATCCAGCGAGCAGGCTTGACCATTAAGCCCGAAAAGTGCCAGCTGGGTATGAGTGAGGTCCACTACCTGGGGCACCGGGTAGGTGGGGGAGCTCTGAAGCCAGAGCCTGGGAAGGTGGATGCCATCGCATCCTGGCCCACCCCCAGGACCAAGAAGCAGGTGATGTCCTTCTTGGGGACTGCCGTGTACTATAGGAGGTTTGTTCCACACTATAGTGCCCTGGCCAAGCCCCTGACGGACCTCACCAAGAAGAGGCTGCCCGTCGCAGTCGACTGGACAGTCGACTTTCCAGGCGCTCAAGACCGCCCTTTCTAGTTCTCCTGTACTACAGGCAGCCGACTTCACGCGGCCGTTCGTAGTGCAGACCGACGCCAGTGCCAGTGACTTCGGCCTCGGTGCTGTGCTCAGCCAGGTCGACACTACGGGCCATGAACACCCCGTTCTGTACCTGAGCCAGAAGCTCCTGCCGAGGGAAGTGGCCTATTCCACGATGGAGAAGGAATGTCTGGCAATTGTGTGGGCCCTGCAACGTCTGCAGCCATACTTGTACGGATGCCAATTCACCATGGAAACAGACCACAACCCCCTCAGCTGGTTACACACGGTCTCTGGGACGAATGGGAGGTTGCTACGCTGGAGCCTCTCTCTCCAACAGTATCACTTCACCATTCGCCACAAAAGAGGCAGGGACCATGGTAACGCTGATGGGCTGTCCCGGCAAGGACAGGGTGCGGAAGGGCGCATGGGGGATCACAGGAATGTGATACCCCCTAGCGCCCTCTAAAGCAGGGAGGTGTGATGAAGGAGCGGCCGCCATCTTAGATGTGGGGCCAGATATCTGAGCTTGGCATCCATTTTGGTCTAAGTTCAGAAATTACAGGCAGCTAAAGGCTTCTATACCCCCAGGCGCTGTGTACTTAGTGAATACAAGCAGGATTTAGTGTTCCAATGCTAAATAGCCAGGGCATTGGTGTGATAATGAGGATAGGCCCAAAACAGAGCTTCAAAGCCCAGGTACGGAGCCGTGCCAGCAGGGGGCCAGATAAAGCCTGAGGGCTTCAATTAGAATGTGCCTGCTAGCAGACACAGGAATATGCATCCTTTGTGTGACCCAGACACTGTGGCTCCATCCTATGAACACGAATTATGAACTCATCTTTCGAGTTATGGACACATGAAAATATCCGAGTGACCCTGAGGGAATCGTGCATCTGGCAGTGTGACTCCCGAGTCGATGAGAGCACTGATTCCTGAGATATTGAGATTGGCCCTCTACAATGACCCAATAGGGCCATGTTTGCACTCCACATGACCGGCAAAGCAAACCGCATCACTGGTACCTCTCATGTTCTGATTCGATCATGCTGTAGAAAGTTATCCCCTTTCTTAGATATTGGAAATAAGTTCTGCAAAGAGCTAAAGGGTGGAGATTATTATCCCACCCTCTGACACAGGGGGAGGAACCCAGCGTGTTTAAGGGCTGGCAGCCCCTGGCATTGAGTCATTCACAAAGAAGATCCAGACGATGATGATCTAAGAAGGACCTGGGGACAGACCTGCCGAGGGGAGAAGCGGCCCATGCTTTGGGGGTCTGTCCAGCAACTAAGATTCTTGTACCTGTGGACTGCAGAGCTCCCCGGCAACCGCATGCACCCTACAATACAATCTGGTAAATTGACCTCCAGCTTAATATCTCTAAGCCTTGTACCCTATTGTTATATCTTTTCTCTGACTGCAAATTTACTGTATATTTCTGTAATTATCTAGTGCGCCCTTAAGGCAATTAAACTATAAACTTAATCTTGGGCTGATGCTTTTACTCTGATCACGAATCTTAGAACCCCCAGCGGGTAACAGGACCTCCTCCCCGGCGACCATTTGCTCTAGGTGCAGTTCCCTTACTGACCTGAGAGACAAAGGGGGGTGCCGGAGAGCTGTGCCTGTGTAGTTACGTCACGGTGGTGACGTGGGAGGAACGGGTCCGCGTGTGTGTTCCTCCACAGTCACACACTTAGTTAGCTTCAATTTGGCCGTGATAACAGCCGTTACAGGTACTGAGAGAGGAGCGTACACATACACCGCTGTACGGTGTATGTAAAATTGGCAAGCTCCGTGTTTTTGGATACGGACTGACACACGCTGTCTCTCTCTAGTTTTGAATGTAGTCAAACAGCAGATATACTAAACTGTTTGAAAAACGGACAAAACTATAAGGTGTAGGTCTGTAAGTATGGACAAACTCCTCGGCTTTTCTTTACAGAGTCATACACTTAGCTTCAATTTGGCCGTGATAACAGCCATTACACGGTACTGTGTGAGGAGCGTACACCGCTGTACGGTGTGTGAAAAAATGAACGCTCAATATCTCACCAGGACAAAACAATACAATTTGGATTGCTTTTAAAAAAGCAGTTTGAACACCAGTGTGCACACAGCAATGCAGCTAGCCTTAAAAGGCAGGCTAATCACCACCAGCGCTGCTGCACAAAAGCAAAAATCTTCACCTTTCACTGCACAGTAACTACAGTGAAAAGCGCTATCAGTAGAAGCAGTTTTTTTTTCCTTTTGCCTTCCTAACGCTCTCCCTACAGAATCAGCAGCAGCACTACCTATTCTGAGATCAGCATGAGTAACATGGAGGTCGGCGTGCATGCCCTTTTATACCCCCTGTGACGCCCTACAAAGCAAGCCAATCACTTGCATGCCCTTCTCCAAGATGGTGGTGACCACTGCCTATGTCATCACGTTGCCCACAGTGTCCGTTCTTACTGATTGGCTGAAAAAGGGTGCTAAAGCATCTTTTGAAACGCGACTTTGGCGCGATGGTCACCGACCTCGTGGCCGACCTCACGCTAAGGTCGGGTTTCATTTCATGAGACGAAACTTTGGCGAAAGTCGGCGACTTTTGAAATTTTTCGACCTGTTTCGCTCAACTCTAGCGGCGGCGGCTTTTATAGTGCATCATGACATCATTTCAGCAGCCAATCACAGCCATGCCATTAGTTAACATGCCTACATGCCTAACAGGATGTGCCCACACTTCTGAGGATTGTCATTGACTGAATCAAATCAAACTGGTTCATAGCATTATGGGAACTTCCGATTCCGGTATTCGATATGCAAAAAAGTATCGGAACTCAGTATCGGAATTCCGATACCGCGAATATTGGCCGATACCCGATATTTGCGGTATTGGAATGCTTAACACTAGTTTTGATCATTTATCAGGATGATATTTTCATCTTTTCAAGTGATTGGGATTCTCATGTGGAACATGTCCGGACTTTGTTCCGAATTTTGAAGGAAAATACTCTGTATGTTAAGGGATCGAAATGTCTCTTGGTGTAAAGAGGATTTTGTTTTTGGGATTCATTTTGTCCCCGTCTGGTATTGAAATGGACCCGGCCAAGGTACAGGCCATTTATGATTGGGTTCAGCCCACTTCTCTGAAGACTCTCCATAAGTTTTTGGGTTTTGCTAATTTCTACCGTAAATTTATAAGTAATTTTTCTGGTATTGTTAAACCACTGATGGATTTAACTAAAAAGGGCGCTGATGTGGTGAAATGGTCTCCAGAGGCAGTCTCTGCATTTCAGGAGCTTAAGCGGAGATTCACTTCTGCTCCGGATCTATGGCAACTTGATGTTTCACTCCCATTTCAGGTGGAGATACTGTAGATGCTTTTGAGATTGGTGCAGGAGCCGTTTTGTTTCAAAGAGATCCGGTAACCTCTAAGATGAATCCCTGTGCCTTCTTTTCTCGAAAATTTTCTCCATCTTAACGTAACTATGACATGGGGAATCGGGAATTGTTTGCCATGAAGTGGGCAATTGAAGAGTGGAGACATTGGTTGGAGGGAGCTAGACATCAAGTTGTGGTCCTCACCGACCACAAGAATTTGATTTATCTTGAATCAGCAAAGCGCTTGAATCCTAGACAGCTAGGTGGGCCTTGTTTTTCACATGTTTTAATTTTGTGGTCTCCTTTCTTCCAGGAACTAAGAATGTTAAGGCGGACACCCTTTCAAGGAGTTTCTTTGCGGATTCTCTTGATGTGACCGAGTCTACTACCATTCTAAATGAGGGTGTAGTTCTTTCCCCATCTCACCCGATTTGAGACGTGCCCTAGAGGAATTTCAGGAGGACAAACCTGAACGATGGGAAAATTGTATGTCCCTGACCAATGGAGAAGAAGAGTAATGTCTGAAATTCATTGCTCCGCATTAGCTGGTCATCCAGGAATTTTTGGTACTAGAGATTTGGCGAGTCAGTCTTTTTGGTGGCCTTCCTTATCTTGTGATGTCAGGAATTTTGTGCAGTCCTGTGGGACTTGTTCTCGGTCCAAACCCTGTTCTCGTTCTAGTGGTTTGTTGATGCCCCTGCCGGTGCCCGGGAGGCCATGGACCTATATCTCAATGGATTTTATTTCTGATCTCCCTGTCTCTCAGCGAATGACTGTTATCTGGGTGATCTGTGATAGTTTTTCTAAGATGGTCCATCTTGTACCACTCCCAAAGTTGCCATCTTTTTCTGAGTTGGTGCTCTTGTTTTTACAACAGGTGGTTCGTTTGCATGGAATTCCTGAGAACATTGTGTCAGACAGAGGTGTTCAGTAGAGTTGAGCGAAACGGGTCGAAAAAATTGAAAAGTCGCCGACTTACACCAAAGTCGGGTTTCATGAAACGAAACCCGACCTTAGCATGAGGTCGGCCACGAGGTCGGCGACTTTAGCGCCAAAGTCGGGTTTCAAAAGATGCTTGAGTGCCCTTTTTGCAGCCAATCAGGAAGAACGGACACTGTGGGCAACGTGATGACATAGGCAGCGGTCACTACCATCTTGGAGAAGGGCATGCAAGTGATTGGCTTGCTTTGTGGGGCGTCACAGGGGGTATAAAAGGGCGGGGACGCTGACCTCCATGTTACTCATGCTGAGATGGGGAGAGCTGTTGCTGATTCTGTAGGGAGAGTGTTAGGCAGGGAAGAAGATACCAAAAACTGATTCTGCTGCTAGCGATTTTGCCTGTACAACACACCAGTCACTGTGCAGTGCAAGGGGAGGCTATATTTTGGTGCATCAGCTCTGTTGGTTTTAAGGCTACCTGGTAGCTGCATTGCTGTGTGCCCACTGCTGAGCAAACTGCTTTTTTCAAAGCAATCCAGATTTTATTGTTTTGTCCTTGTGAGTTACTGAGCGTTCATTTTTCACACACCGTACAGCGGTGTACGCTCCTCTCTCAGTACCGTGTAATGGCTGTTATCACGGCCACAGTGAAGCTATCTGTGTGTGACTCTGTAAGGATAAGTCGAGGAGTTGTTCGGTTTTTACAGACCTCCACCTTATAGTTTTGTCAGGTTTTCAAATAGTTTAGTATATTTGCTGTTTGATTACATTCAAAACTATAGAGAGACAGCGTGTGTCAGTCCGTCTACTAAAACACGGAGCTTGACAATTTTACATACACTGGACAGCGGTGTACGTGCACGCTCCTCTCTCAGTACTGTGTAACGGCTGTTATCACGGCCACAGTGAAGCTGTGTGTGACTCTGTAAGGATAAGTCGAGGAGTTGTTCTGTTCTTACAGACCTCCACCTTATAGTTTTGTCTGGTTTTCAAACAGTTTAGTATATTTGCTGTTTGATTACATTCAAAACTATAGAGAGACAGCGTGTGTCAGTCAGTCTACTAAAACACAGAGCTTGACAATTTTACATACACTGGACAGCGGTGTACGTGCACGCTCCTCTCTCAGTACCGTGTAACGGCTGTTATCACAGCCACAGTGAAGCTCTCTGTGTGTGACTCTGTAAGGATAAATCGAGGAGTTGTTCCGTTCTTACAGACCTCCACCTTATAGTTTTGTCAGGTTTTCAAACAGTTTAGTATATTTGCTGTTAGATTACATTCAAAACTATAGAGAGACAGCGTGTGTCAGTCCGTATACTAAAACATGGAGCTTGACAATTTTACATACACTGGACAGCGGTGTACGTACACGCTCCTCTCTCAGTACCGTGTAACGGCTGTTATCACGGCCACAGTGAAGCTATCTGTGTGTGACTCTGTAAGGATAAGTCGAGGAGTTGTTCCATTCTTACAGACCTACACTGTAGGGAGATTCCAGTTCTGCCCAATTCTATATACACCTTGTAGTTTAACATACACTAGGCAATTTCTACCGGTCACATTGCGGTGTTAAATAAACAGGGCCTGACTGAATCCCACAGTGTCCTGAAGTGTAGAGACATTCCAATTCTACACAGTCCTCTATACACCTTTCCAACAGCATAGAGAATCTGCCTGTCATATTGCGGTGTTAAATAAACAGGGCCTGACTGAATCCCACAGTGTCCTGAAGTGTAGAGACATTCCAATTCTACACAGTCCTCTATCCACCCTTCTAACAGCATAGAGAATCTGCCTGTCATATTGCGGTGTTAAATTAACAGGGCCTGACTGAATCCCACAGTGTCCTGAAGTGTAGAGACATTCCAATTCTACACAGTCCTCTATACACCTTTCTAACAGCATAGAGAATCTGCATGCCATATTGCGGTGTTAAATAAACAGGGCCTGACTGAATCCCACAGTGTCCTGAAGTGTAGAGACATTCCAATTCTACACAGTCCTCTACATACCTTTCTAACAGCAAAGAGAATCTGCCTGTCATATTGCGGTGTTAAATAAACAGGGCCTGACTGAATCCCACAGTGTCCTGAAGTGTAGAGACATTCCAATTCTACACAGTCCTCTATACACCTTTCTAACAGCATAGAGAATCTGCATGCCATATTGCGGTGTTAAATAAACAGGGCCTGACTGAATCCCACAGTGTCCTGAAGTGTAGAGACATTCCAATTCTACACAGTCCTCTATACACCCTTCTAACAGCATAGAGAATCTGCCTGTCATATTGCAGTGTTAAATAAACAGGGCCTGACTGAATCCCACAGTGTCCTGAAGTGTAGAGACATTCCAATTCTACACAGTCCTCTATACACCCTTCTAACAGCATAGAGAATCTGCCTGTCATATTGTGGTGTTAAATAAAAACAGGGCCGTTACGTGTCAATCACTGTGCACTGGGTTAATGTGGTGGATGCAGGGTCCACAGGGGACAGTGGTGGTGGCACAGTGCTGCCTAGCTCACGGTATAGGAAACAGTTGGCTGTAGGCGTTCGACCCTCCTCCTGCTCCAGAAGCGAAAGCTGGTCCACAGAGCACAGTCGCACGAGCACTGCATCCGCAGTTGACAGTGTTGCAAACGAGGTGTCCCCCTATCGATCAGCTAGTGGAAAGTGTCAGCAGGCTGTGTTGCAGATGATGTGTTTGGGCGACAGACACACCACAGAGGTACTGGCCGATTACTTTCAGCGACAAACTGAGTCATGACTGGGCAGTCTACACCTTGAGGCAGGCAAGGTAGTTAGTGATAACGGCCGGAATTTTGTGGCAGCCATAGCCCTTTCAAAACTCAGACACATACCTTGCTTGGCTCACACCTTGAACCTGGTGGTGCAGTGCTTCCTCACTAATTATCCGGATTTAACAGGCCTGCTCCTTAAGGTTCAAAGACTGTGCTCGCACATCCGCCAGTCACCGGTACACTCCAGTCGTATGCAGAAGCTGCAGCGATTGCTCCACCTTCCCTAGCACCGCCTAATTATCGACGTTGCAACAAGGTGGAACACCACCCTGCACATGGTTGAGCAGCTGCGCGAACAAAGGCAGGCCGTAATGCATTTGTGGGAGGATACACGGGCAGGCACTTTGAGGGCAGACATGGAGTTGACAGGTGTGCAGTGGTCAGAGCTGAAAGACCTCTGTAAAGTCCTTCAGTGTTTTGAGGAATGCACATGGCTGGTAAGCGCAGACAACGCTATCATAAGCATGAGCATCCCACTTATGCATCTGCTCATGCAAACTTTGACCCACATTAAGGAGCAGCCGTCTGCAGCCGAGGTTGATGAGGAGGAAGAGGAGGAGGGAAGCCTTGATGACAGTCAGCCATTGTCTGGTCAGGGAACTGTCGTGGATGAGGTGGAGGAAGAAGAGGAAGAGGAGGAGGATGAAGATGGGGATGATTATTTAGGGGAGGAGGATGCTTCTCGTGGGGCAAGAGAAAATGTTGGCTTTGCAAGGTCTGGTACAGGGTTTGTGCATGACTTGAGGGATGTGGATTTGCCAGAAAGTGCTCCTCCACCCAGCACTCGCAGTGCATCATTGACACCGGGAACATTGGCCGACAGGTCAGATTATGCCTTGCAGATCCTAAAAAGGGACCCACGCATTGCCAAAATGATGAACGATGACTACTGGTTGGCCAGCATCCTGGATCCACGCTATAAAGGCAAATTCCAAAACATCATGCCACAGGAGAACCTTGACCTAATATTGGCTAACAAACAAGCTACTCTGGTAAACCGGTTGGTTGAGGCATTCCCAGCACACAGCAGCGGTGATGGTTCTCACATGAGCCTTAGGGGCCGGGGGCAACTTGGAAGCGGTGTTGGTGGTGGACACATCAGAAGTGGCGTTGGAGACAGGGGTTTCATGACCATGTTGTGGACTGAATTTTCAAGTCCCGCTCACACGACTGGTAATACTGCATCAATTGAAAGTGACAGGAGACAGCACTTGTCAAGTATAGTTACAAACTACTTTTCCTCCCATATCGATGTTCTCCCTCACAGGTCATTCCCATTTGACTATTGGGCCGCTAAACTGGACACCTGGCCTGAATTTGCACAATATGCCTTACAGGAGCTCGCATGCCCAGCTGCAAGTTTGCTATCGGAAAGAGTCTTCAGTGCTGCTGGATCAGTACTGACAGAAAAAAGGACCCCTCTGTCGACCCAAAATGTGGATGATCTAACCTTCATTAAAATTAACCATGCATGGGTTTCCAAGGATTTTGTCCCACCTTACCCTGATGACACATAGGTTGCCAGAAAAATTGTTTTCTTTGGTCCGCCTGTTCCTGGGACTTGACCAATTTCGCCTTTAGCAGCAGGTGAATGACCCACATCAACATATGCCATTTTGTAAACCTCCCTAACTGGGCAGCCTCCTCCCCCCAATGGCCGGGCTCACCACCGAGCGCACGCATCCGTGCGAGTGCCATTGCCCTGGACAGGTGGGTGAGCCGACTCGTGGGCGCGGGCACTGGCACAGGGTCCCTCATAGTGCAATCAAGTGTCTCTGACGGTGGTGGTGCACACCCACCGTCAGACACACCGCAGTGCTATGAGGGGCCCAGTGCCAGTGCCGACGCCCACGAGTGGGCCCCCCTTGCTTGGGCAGGACCCCAGCATTTGCAATGTTTACCTCTCCCTGCTCCTCCACTGTGTAGTATGGGCTGTCAAATCCATCAATGGGACTGGCACTTCAAATTTGGTGAACTGATAGAAGATGATGGTTAAGACGTAGCCATGCCCTGTCCCGCTGGCCAGGATCCAGCTTCAGATGATCAATGGCTTCCATTTCTTATGGACGTTGACTCACAATGAGATGCAGTGGTGGTTTCTCATCAGCTTTAACAGTTTTCCTACCCACAGACGTGTGACATTCCAGCGCACATTTTTAAATGTGCCTACCCTCTCATGCCAACCCAATCGAATCGCCTACAGCCTGTGGCTTCTGTGTTTTGCACTCCAAAGTTACGTGACAGATCATGATAGGCAGTGAGCACCATGTTTACATCTCTCCCTGCGATCAAAAGTGGATGGATATGAGTAGTGTTGAGCATTCCGATACCGCAAGTATCGGGTATCGGCCGATACTTGCTGTATCGGAATTCCGATACCGACTTCCGATATTTTTTCAATATCGGAAGTCGGCATCGGAAGTTCAAAGTTGATTGACAGCCTGACGTCATCATGATGCGCAATGTGTGTGCGCATCATGATGCGCCGTCATTTCGGGCCTTCCGGGGGTCTCTGCCGGCCTGCCGGGGGGCTGTGTGGACTGCCCGGGGTCTGTGCCGGCCTGCCGGTGGTCTGTGCACCCTGTGGGGGTCTGTACCGGCCTGCCGGGGGGCTGTGCCGGCCTGCCGGTGGTCTGTGCACCCTGTGGGGGTCTGTACCGGCCTGTCGGGGGGCTGTGCCGGCCTGCCGGGGGGCTGTGCTGATGTCCGGGGGTCTGTGCAAGCATCGTCCGATGGGACTATAAGTCCCATCTGGCGATGCCTGCTACCATGACAGTGATTGACACATTAGCCAATGATAGGACAGTAGTAGTCCCATCTTCCGGCTAATGTGTTAAATGTTAAAAAAAAAAAAAAAAAGAACTACATACATACTACATGCATGCTACATACATACTACATGCTACATACATACTACATATACACTACATGCATGCTACATACATACTACATGCTACATACATACTACATATATACTACATGCATGCTACATACATGCTACATGCTACATACATACTACATACATACTACATACATACCACGTATATACTACATACATACTACATGCATGCTACATACATACTACATACATACCACATATATACTACATACATACTACATACATACTACATGCATGCTACATACATAACACATATATACTACATGCATGCTACATACATACTACATGCTACATACATACTACATATATACTACATACATACTACATACATACTACATGCATGCTACATGCATGCTACATACATACTACATGCTACATACATACTACATATATACTACATGCATGCTACATACATACTACATGCTACATACATACTACATATATACTACATACATACTACATACATACTACATGCATGCTACATACATACTACATGCTACATACATACTACATGCATGCTACATACATACTACATGCTACATACATACTACATGCTACATACATACTACATATATACTACATACATACTACATACATGCTACATACATACTGCATGCTACATACATACTACATACATACTACATACATACCACATATATACTACATACATACTACATGCATGCTACATACATACCACATACATACTACATACATACTACATACATACTACATGCATGCTACATACATAACACATATATACTACATGCATGCTACATACATACTACATGCTACATACATACTACATACATACTACATACATACTACATGCATGCTACATACATACTACATGCTACATACATACTACATATATACTACATGCATGCTACATACATACTACATGCTACATACATACTACATGCATGCTACATACATACTACATGCTACATACATACTACATGCTACATACATACTACATATATACTACATACATACTACATACATGCTACATACATACTGCATGCTACATACATACTACATACATACTACATACATACCACATATATACTACATACATACTACATGCATGCTACATACATACCACATACTGTACATACTACATACATACTACATACATACTACATGCATGCTACATACATAACACATATATACTACATGCATGCTACATACATACTACATGCTACATACATACTACATACATACTACATACATACTACATGCATGCTACATACATACTACATGCTACATACATACTACATATATACTACATGCATGCTACATACATACTACATGCTACATACATACTACATACATACTACATACATACTACATGCATGCTACATACATACTACATGCTACATACATACCACATACATACTACATACATGCTACATGCTACATACATACTACATATATACTACATGCATGCTACATACATACTGCATGCTACATGCATGCTACATACATACTACATACAAACTACATGCTACATACATACCACATATATACTACATACATACTACATACAATACATTCATACAATACATACATAGACATACAGTACATATATTTCCCACGCAGCAATGGCATAAAGTGAGACTAGGGACTTTTTTTTTTTTAAGTGGCGGAGGAATACAGTGCGGAAGGATACCTACCTTCCGTCATTGGATTCCTGCAGCCGGTAGAGAACGGCAGCCATCAGCTGATGCTGCAGTTCTCTACCCAAGATCGTCGTGGGACACACTCGTGGACTGCTTCGGATCGTGGGTGAGTATTTTTGTGGTTTGTTATGTTAATATTTATTCCGTAAAAGACAATGGCTTCGGGGAACAATGTGACAAGTATTGGTAAGTATGTTACTCTATGTTATATGTACTGTATGTCTATGTATGTATTGTATGAATGTATTGTATGTAGTATGTATGTAGTATATATGTGGTATGTATGTAGCATGTAGTATGTATGTAGTATGTATGTAGCATGCATGTAGCATGCAGTATGTATGTAGCATGCATGTAGTATATATGTAGTATGTATGTGGTATGTATGTAGCATGTAGTATGTATGTAGCATGCATGTAGTATGTATGTAGTATGTATGTAGCATGCATGTAGTATATATGTAGTATGTATGTAGCATGTAGTATGTATGTAGCATGCATGTAGTATATATGTAGTATGTATGTAGCATGTAGTATGTATGTAGCATGCATGTAGTATGTATGTAGTATGTATGTAGTATGTATGTGGTATGCATGTAGCATGTAGTATGTATGTAGCATGCATGTAGTATATATGTGTTATGTATGTAGCATGTAGCATGCATGTAGCATGCATGTAGTATGTATGTAGTATGTATGTAGTATGTATGTGGTATGTATGTAGCATGTAGTATGTATGTAGCATGCATGTAGTATATATGTGTTATGTATGTAGCATGTAGCATGCATGTAGCATGCATGTAGTATGTATGTAGTATGTATGTAGTATGTATGTGGTATGTATGTAGCATGTAGCATGCATGTAGTATGTATGTAGTATATATGTGGTATGTATGTAGCATGTAGTATGTATGTAGCATGCAGTATGTATGTAGCATGCATGTAGTATATATGTAGTATGTATGTAGCATATATGTAGTATGTATGTAGCATGTAGTATGTATGTAGCATGCAGTATGTATGTAGCATGCATGTAGTATATATGTAGTATGTATGTAGCATATATGTAGTATGTATGTAGCATTCATGTAGTATATATGTAGTATGTATGTAGCATATATGTAGTATGTATGTAGCATGTAGTATATATGTAGTATGCATGTTGCATGCATGTAGTATATATGTAGTATGTATGTTGCATGTAGTATATATGTAGTATGCATGTTGTATGTATGTAGCATGTATGTAGCATGTAATTTTTTTTTTTACATTCAACACATTAGCCGGATGATGGGACTACTACTGTCCCATCATTGGCTAATGTGTCAATCACTGTCATGGTAGCAGGCATCGCCCGATGGGACTTGTAGTCCCATCGGACGATGCCTGCACAGACCCCCGAAGCCTGCACAGCCCCCCGGCAGGCCGGCACAGCCCCCCGGCAGGCCGGCACAGCCCCCCGGAGCCTGCACAGACCACCGGCAGGCCGGCACAGCCCCCCGGCAGGCCGGCACAGCCCACCGGAGCCTGCACAGACCACCGGCAGGCCGGCACAGCCCCCCGGCAGGCCGGCACAGCCCACCGGAGCCTGCACAGACCACCGGCAGGCCGGCACAGCCTCCCGGCAGGCCGGCACAGACCACCGGAGCCTGCACAGACCCCCTGGCAGGCCGGCACAGCCCCCCGAAAGGCCTGTACAGACCCCAGAGAGGCTGTACAAGGCAAAAACAGGGTTTTTCTTATTCCGATACCGGAAGTCCCATAGACTTGAATGGGACTTCCGGTATCGGAATCGGCGATACCGATACTTTTTTTTAAGATCGGCCGATCCATTCCGATCCGATACTTTGAAGTATCGGACGGTATCGCTCAACTCTAGATATGAGTAACGGCGATGGGATCAACGGTACTGCAATACAGCAACACTTTCTTCACAAAGAAAGGTTTTTGCTGTGTCCACACACTAATTGATTGAGGGTCAGCATCACCTCTGAGAATTGTGACGGAAGTTGTTCCCGTGAATAGTAATTCGTAGATTTCTGCAATCACTAGACTTTAGGTAAATAATTGTATGCATCTAATTTCCTATTGCAGGGAGTCTGGGCTGTCTTACTGAGACAGAAATATAAATGAAGATTTAAAAATACCACCAAAAGTGTATCATGGTGTACGCTTGATATACATTTCCTTTTTTCTAGTTTTTAGATTGTTGTGTAATCCATGCAGAGAACACGGAGATTTTAAATGTTTAAACTATGCTCTATATACCTGCTATCCAGTAATAATGTACCCTATCTCAACTTTGTACAATCTGGTCTAATCCATACTGGGCCTGAGACCGTCTGAGCCTGCCTCCTGATCGATACACATAGGTTTTTAATGTGTAAACTATGCAACATATATACGTGTTATCCGGTGAAACTGTACCCTTTATCAACTTTCTCGAATCTTGTAGAATACATACTGGGCCTGAGAACGACTGCAGAGCTGTTAAGCAAGCTACAGCACCTGTGGTTTGGACACGTAATGTTTTGCATTTTTTCTGGAATGGCGGTTAGGCCGAAATCAGGAATTGCTGTTGACCTGCACTTACTGGGAAATCATCGTTCACGGCGAATTATTGGAATCCCAGATCCCCATCACTAACGGTGTTCAGCGGGTTATCTGCACCTGTAAGCGACAAAAGATGGTCCTTTCAGTGTAGCGCGCATGTAGCCCTGGACATGGAAGGCCATGATAGCCCTGTTATTGCTCGATCGCGCGTGCCAGAGCCTCGCGTATCCCTCTAGTAAGCTTTACGCGTACCGCATGGGCATGCCGGAGTCTCGTTCGTTAACGGAATAAAGTTGACAAATCGCTAGCACAACTACAAACGGACATACCACACCACACAGTCGACAAAGCTTTCAATGTGTGCATCTTTTTTTGAGGTGGCATGGTTGTGGTTTCCCAGGTGGAGTCCAATTAAGCAGCAGGCAACACTCCTGGTGGTGCCCTTTTGGACATTCCTTTAAGGTTCAGCTTTGCAATCATACTGCCCCCGCAAAGCAAACACTTTGGCTTCATGGACGCTGTTTGAAGGTTCATGGGAATAACGCCGCCCGATCGCCAGTTGCCATAATTTATTGGTGGGAAGTACAATGGTATATGATCGTGTTCGTTTTCAGATTTTGTTTTTTTGGGTTTGGTTTTTACATTTTTAGTCCAGACTTTCTTGACTTCATAAGGGCATAACAAGCCTAGATCTGTGTCTCCTCCACCTCCTCCTTTTACTCCTCCACCTCTTTTGTAAATGTAGTTGCCCTTTTCCATATGTTATTTTTGGCTTCTGAGCATTTTGTCGGCTTTGGGACACCTTTTAAGGTGTTTTGTAATTGTTTTGTATGTGTTAGTACAGGTTTGTGTTTGCCTGCCATTGTTTTCAGTGTGGTTCGACGAACATTCGACGAACATGCCTCCTGTGCGACGAACCAAAACACTAGCGGGGTGGCTCAACACTACTCATGATATATAGACGTACATTGTTAATGTTTAAACTATGCTATATATACCTGCTATCTGATGATACTGTACACTTTGTCTACTTTTTATATTCTTGTCTAATCCATACTGAGCCTGGGAGTGTCTCTGTGTGACTGATGGAATATATATGGAGATTGACAATTATCCTTTGACTGAATAGAGCTGTACGCTTCTGATACAGTACCATATATGTGATGTTATTTTGTGTCTATTTTGTGCTAAATTTGGAAGCTTGGTGTCAGAGGCCGCGGACGTGGGCGTGGGGGGGCAGCTGGTGCTGATGGTGGTGGTGCATCTGCTGGTAGTGGCAAAAGCACAATAGCAGCTAAGGCAGGAGGTGTTGGGCCTGCGTCATGGTCTGTCTACGGAACGCCTGGAAGGGCTACCTTTTCTGGGAGTAGGTTAACCGTTTTTAAAGCAGGAGCATGAGGAACTGGTTTGGGCTTACAGTGCCGAAACAGAATCCAGCAAATATGCCCTCCTCTTCTGAAGTTTCAAAAAATGCAAGCACTGAGTCGTCAAGTGCTGGCTCCTGGTCAGGAAGAACCCCTTTCCTTGTCTCCTGCACCCCCACCCAAAGTGAATGATGCAGCAGGCCACACTTCACATTAGTCTATGTAGCTCTTTCTATCATACCATGCATGGGTTATCAAGTCAAATCGTGAATTCCCCAGTCCAAGATGAATCTGACATGGAGTGTGGGTGGCCAGGCAGGGCAGTGGGGTTAATCGGTACCGGGACGGTGTCTCCCTGGGATGTGTCACAGTGGTGGTGGCCCATTCCGTGGCCCTGGGCGTCCATGCAAAGGGGTGAATTACGTTTATAGGTTAATGATACGTGACGCCACCTGTGGTTTCTGCTCATTCTCTAGCTCCCCTTCTCACGTCCACACACTTCCCCTTCCCTGCACAGACTGCCCTAACTTACCTCCCCCGACCACAGACAGCAGCTTCACAGCAGTCAGGTTCAGAGGTCTCCCTGCTGGCCTGGAGTGGGAAATGTGTTGTGTGTTGGTTTAACTGCTAGAGAGATCCTTCATTGCTCCCAAGCATGACATCACACTCCCTAGGAGGAAGGTAATGCCACTGTGGTGACCGTACTCTTTGGGGGCGCCACAAGTGCACTGAGGCCCAGCCACTGCTAGATGATTCTGCTGGTACATTGACCCAGACCACTACTTTCCCCTCGCACTCTACACAGCCTGAATGTGACCCAGATGAAACTCAGGTTACCCTTCCCATATACTGTACCACCTTACACGGTGACAAAAAGGAAGGTGCAGCTGAAAGTGCAGGTTCGGCCCACCCGCCATCAAACACACCGCCGTACTATGAGGGGCCCTGTGCCAGTGCCGTCGCCAACGAGTGGGCCCCCTGCTTGCTCTGGATCACAGCACTTGCAAAGTTTAAATACTTACCTCTCCCTGCTCCACCGCCATGACGTCTTCCGCGTTTACTGACAGTGATATTCTGATCAGAGAGCGCAATGACATCACGTCTGTATGACCAGACTAGTACAGGGATTCCCTAGCGAGGAGACTTATTTGAAGAGACTTATTTAATGGTTTTCAATGTTGGGACAGCAATTTTTGGGGAGCACTATACTCTGGAGAATGATATATGGGGCCCACCATACACTGGAGCATTCCAAAGGTGGACATCAGACACTGGAGCAGCATTTACAGGGCCCATTATACACTAAAACTTTGGGTTTCATCCTCGATTTTCTTCGGGGCAGGTGGAAGCTTCGGCCTGCCCAAGTGCTCCCCAAAAATTGCTGTCCCAACATTGAAAACAATCAAATAAGTCTCCTCGCTAGGGAATCCCTGTACTAGTCTGGACTCCTCGTCGTCCCCATCTTCCATCTCACTGCACAGTATTTCAACCTTGCAAGTGCTGTGATCCTGAGCAAGCAGGGGGGCCCACTCGTTGGCGACAGCACTGGCACAGGGCCCGATAGTACGGTGGTGTGTCTGATGGCGGGTGGGCCGAACCTGCACTTTCATCTGCAGCTTCCTCTTTGTCACCGTGTAAGATGGAACTGTATATGTATATGTAACCTGAGTTTCATCAGGGTCAGACTCAGGCCGTGTAGCGTGCGAGGGGAATGTAGTGGTCTGGATCAATGTACCAGCAGATTCATCGAGCAGTGGCTGGGCATCAGTGCACTTGTGTCGCCCCCAGGAGTACGGTCGCCACAGTGGCATTACCTTCCTCCTAGGGAGTGTGATGTCATGCTTGGGAGCAACGAAGGATCTCTCTAGCAGGTTAACTGATTGGGCGGCGTTATTCCCATGAGTCATGACAATCCAAACAGCGTTCATGAAGGCAAAGTGTTTGTTTTACATGGGCAGTATGGTTGCAAAGCTGAACCTTAAAGGAATGTCCAGAAGGGCACCACCAGGAGTGGAGCCTACGGTTTAATTCGACTCCACCTGGGAAACCTCAACCATGCCAGCTACAGAAAAGATGCACACATTGCAAGCTTAATTCCGTTAACGAACGAGACTCCGTCATGCCCCGCGGTCCGAGTCCGGCTTACTAGAGGGACACGTGAGGCTCTGGCACATGAGATTGGCCAATAACTGGTGTGTCATGCCCTTACATGTCCGTGGCTGCATGTGCGCTACACTGAAAAGGCCAGCGTTTGTCGCTTACAGGTGCAGATAACCCGCTGAACAACGTTAGTGATGGGGATCTGTGATTACAATTATTACCCGTGAACGATGATTTCCCAGTAAGTGCAGGTCAACCGCAGTTCCGGAATTAGGCCTAACCATCATTCCTGAAAAAATGAAAAACTTACATGTGCAAACCACAGGTGCTGTAGCTTGCTTAACAGCTCGCCAGCCGTTCTCACGCCCAGTATGGATTGCACGTGATTGCACAAAGGTGAGAAAGGGTACCGTATCCCCGGATAACATGTATGGATAGCGTACACATTCAAAATATATGTCTATACATCAGGAGGCAGGCTCAGACGGTGTTAGGCCCAGTATGGATTGCACGTGATTGCACAAAGGTGAGAAAGGGTACCGTATCCCCAGATAACATGTATGGATAGCGTACACATTCAAAATATATGTCTATACATCAGGAGGCAGGCTCAGACGGTGTCAGGCACAGTATGGATTTGACGGCCCAGACTACACAGCGGAGGAGCAGGGAGAGGTAAAGATTGCAAATGCTGGGGCCCTGCCCAAGCAAGGGGGGCCCACTCGTGGGCGTCGGTACTGGCACTGGGCCCCTCATAGTACGGCGGTGTGTCTGACGGCGGGTGTGCACCACCACCGTCAGAGACACTTGATTGCACTATGAGGGACCCTGTGCCAGTGCCCGCGCCCAAGAGTCGGCCTACCCACCTGTCCAGGGCAACGGCACTCGCACGGTGTCGTGCACTAGGTGGTGACCACGGCTTTGGGGGGGGAGGCAGCACAGTTAGGGAGTTTTTGAAAGTGGCATATGTTGATGTTGGACATTCAGCTGATGCAAAAGGCGAAATAGGTCAAGTCCCAGGAAGAGGTGGACCAAAGCAAGCCATTTTTCTGTCACCCTATGTGTCATCAGGGGAAGGTGGGACAAAATCCTTGGAAACCCATGCATGATTCATTTTAATGAAGGTTAGATCATCCACATTTTGGGTTGACAGACGGGTCCTTTTTTCTGTCAGGATTGATCCAGCTGCACTGAAGACTCTTTCCGATAGCACACTTGCAGCTGGGCAAGCGAGCTCCTGTAAGGCATATTGTGCCAATTCAGGCCAGGTGTCCAGTTTAGCGGCCCAATAGTCAAAGGGGAATGACCTGTGTGGGAGAACATCGATATGGGAGGAAAAGTAGTTTGTTTTCAAATGATCTTTATTGGTATTTTAAATTTTTTAAAAGGTATGGGTAAAGGGTAGGGAAAAGAGGTAGGAAAGTAAGGTGATAAGGAGGAAAGGGCAATGGAACAAGGGAAAGAAGGGATGGGGAAAGAAGTAAAAAAAAAAACCCTATAAAGATAGGGGAAAGACAGGCATACATATATACACTATCATGGGTTATATACAGTTGAACACGTAAAGCTTAATAAAGTATCCAGTAAAGGATTGTGTGCATATCATACAGTAAATCTGCACAAGGTTTAAGTTGCTTATTACAAACACCAACACCTGTAAATAAAAAGCAATACAACAATATACCTCAATGAATCCTAAGTTACTCCTAGCAAAACACATACAGTTTAATACAGAAGCTGAGAAAGTTGCTTATTATAAACGCCAACACTTGTTAAAATACAAAAAGACAGTACACAAAGTATATAGTTTTACAATACTTGAGACTACAGATCACTGCAAGTAATCGCTTAATAAATATATATAGACCTGTCGCGTCCGGGTACACATATAAGTGACCCTAAGACCTTGGGGAGGTAAAGTCCGGTTCATTCAAAAGCCATAAAGTGGAAAATACTTCTTTGCCAATCAAAATACTTATAAACCCCAAGACACTCAGTTTGGACACGGATCTGAATTGGGCGGCGAGGAGGATCCAATTGAGGCCCCAGAAGAGATTATTCCAGCAGATATTAAAAAGTCGATTCCCTCTTCTGGTGAGGAAACAGGAATTATTCTGGATGCAAACTTCACTTGCAAAGTAGAAAATTGAGTCCAGTTATAAGAGATTCCGCTACACAGGAGCTTACGGGTGGTAAATTGAAACAGCTTGCGTTTTTGTAGGGTTGATCTAGACAGGTCCTTAAAGAACATCAGGTGTTTATATGGAGACTGTAGTAGTAGCGGGTCTTTTGATATCCCTAAAAGTGTATTCCTTACCCAATTGGGGTAAAATGAGACAATAACGTCTCTGCTTACACTTGAGGGCAGTGAAGGCGGTCTACGTATTCTGAAAGCTTTTTCAATCAAATTGGTTTCTTTAAGATTCGGGATCAAATGGGAGGTCATCATGGAAATGTATTCTTTCAGTTGTGAGGACTGCACTGATTCAGGGATTCCTCTAATCTTTATGTTATTTCTCCGCTTATAATCCTCAAAACTAGCCAAGGAATCCCTAAAGGTGATAATGTCTTTTCGTAATTTATCCATTGATTCCGTGAATGTAGGGAGGATCTGAGGTAGTTTTGAATCTATAGTGTCATGATTTTTAAGAGAATCCGGTATTTTTTGATTTTTTGTAAATTTATCAAAATCCTTAGTGGAATTTGGATAGGAATCATCAGTTAAACGCAGCAAGGTGTCTTTAAAGAAATTTTTTACAAAAACCTCAGATGCCTTAGATTCTGTATGTTGCTTAAGTGGGTTTCCCTGGACAACGTGATTTCCAACGGAAACATCCAAAGATTCCAAAAAAGCTCTAAACATCCTGGCTACAAAGCCTTCTGTGGGATAGTCATCTGAGGCAGGTTTGTCATCTAATAATGAGGTAATTTTCTCGAGCCTGTCCTTTACCTCTAAAGATGAATGTGAGGAAGAAGTCTCATTAGACACCCTGTCCATAGAGGAATCGCTCCCATGATCATCATATGAATCAGCCTCCACCACAAACTCCTCTGAATACAGACTATCAAGATCTTCCAAAGGACTTGAGGAATTTAAAGAATTTCCGCCTTGATCCAAATGGAGATTCATGTCACAATAGTCCCCCAAGGATGACTGAGAAAGATCAGAACTTTTACCATCATGTGTGTTAGCAGCTCCATTCTGCTGCACTCCCTCAGTAAATTGATATACTTCCCCTTTAAGCATAGGAATACTAACAAATGGGTTAGGGGATATCTCTCCATTATTAACCCCTGGAACAGATCTATAGTCCTCTGACCTGTCAGCTTGTATTTTGTCATCAGGGGGAGATTTTAGCTCTGTGGGTGTATGAAAGAATCGCTGTGTGTTGCTTCCCATCTCCTCTATTAAATTAGCAGTCTCTCTAATTAAAGTTAAAAGCTCATCTTTATTTGTGGTATACACAGGGGGTTCATTGCCTAAAATCTGTCTCTTCCCAGCTTCACAGTGATCCCCCTCCCCGGAGTGGCAGTCTCGTTTCCCCCTGGTGTGCAGCAGCTGACAGGCACCCTCCTCTGGTTTTACCTGCGGTTCCAATGCCCGACTCTCTTCACTACGAGCTGATCTTGGCACAAACACTGGGGCATCTAAACTGAGGGTCCCTGCTGTGTCTCGCAGTGCTGTTGAAGTCTCTGTAATCAGCTGTGACTGCAGAGCTGAAGTTGCTGAGTCACTGCTCTCTCTCCCCGGCCTCATCAGCTGTTCCCCTGCTTCTGAACACGCTGCGGCTCCTGGGCACTTCCTCACATTGCTGCCAGAAGGCAGCAGAGCAGATACAGACATCAGTTCCTCTGAGGGCAACCTGTGGGCTGGTGAGTCTCCTGGGGCATCCAGATGGTGGGTCTCCCTGCTCTATGGAAGTCTCTACAATCAGCTGTGGCCCCAGGGCTGAAGCTGCTGAGTCACCATTGTCTCTTCCCTGCCACATTAGCTGTTTCCTGACGCCTGAGCGCTTCCTCACATTACCGTCAGCTGGTAGTGGAGCCGCAACATGCGTCGGCTTCTCCGAGGGCGACCCATGGGCTTGTAAGTCTCTTGGGAGTCCCGATTTTACTGCTGGTGAGCTGGAGGCTTTTGCTTGTAGCATCGGTCTGTGTTGTCCTCCAGCTGGGAGTGGGCCCCTGCCAGGTTCTCCCCGACCATTTACATGTCTTGTTAGGGGATTTTTCTTTGTAGATCTGAGTCCATGCATCCTGTAGTCAGTTCCAGGCATATTTCTTCAGCTTTTAATCCAAAAAATTCCACTTTTAGTAAGCTTTTAGTAGCTTAAATAGGGGATTTTTCAGGAGCTCCTGAAGCACAGGTCTGCTCCTTTCCCCTGCAAACCACGCCTCCGGAAAAGTAGTTTGTAACCATAGTTGACAACTGCTGTCTCCTGTCACTTTCCATCGATGCAGTATTACCAGTTGTGTGAGCGGTACTTGAAAAATCAGTCCACAACATTGTCATGAAACCCCTGTCTCCAATGCCACTTCTGCTGTGTGCACCACGAACACCTCTGCCAAGCTGCCCCCGGCCCATACGGCTCGTGTGAGAACCATCACCGCTAGAGTTGAGCGACTTTTGTTTTTTTAGGGTCGCGTTTCATTTCGTGAAACCCGACTTTTCCAAAAGTCGGGTCGAGCAAGATCGTCCGATTATAGGGAAAAGTCGGGGTCGTCCCGAAACACGAAACCCAATGTAAGTCAATGGGTAATAAAAGTCGGCAGTGAGAGGAGGACAGGAAACACACCTACAGTGCCCATTTGAATGCCAAAAGCATCAATTCTTCTTTCTTAAGCTTGTCAACCTTAATTAACTTCATATTACAAGTTACGCACTGAAAAATGGGGGTTATTTGGCTACAAACTGTGGGGGGGGAGGGCTGGCTCCAGGTTTTCATGTGCCCTGGGCGAAAGAGCGCCCCTTTAACACATACCACAACTCATCATGCTCCGATACGGCAGAGAAATAGCGGTATAGTACAATGAAAAATACCTCACTTTTTACATCTCATGACGAGGCCCATCTATTTCTCCATACAGAATCATTGGTCCCATATAATGTTTGATACAGTATATGATGAGCTCCACATAATCCTACAGTATATGTTGGTCCCCATGGATGAAGCTCCACTGTCTTATGGGCCCAAATAATGCTCCAAACATAATGGGCCCCATTTCTAATGCTCTAGTGTATAATGGGCCCTGTAAATGCTGCTCCAGTGTCTGATGTCCACCTTTGGAATGTTCCAGTGTATGGTGGGCCCCATCTATCATTCTCCAGAGTATAGTGCTCCCCAAAAATTGCTGTCCCAACATTGAAAACAATCAAATAAGTCTCCTCGCTAGGGAATCCCTGTACTTGTCTGGACAGGTGCTGTAGCTTGCTTAACAGCTCGCCAGCCGTTCTCACGCCCAGTATGGATTGCACGTGATTGCACAAAGGTTAGAAAGGGTACCGTATCCCTGGATAACATGTATGGATAGCGTACACATTCAAAATATATGTCTCAGGAGGCAGGCTCAGACGGTGTCAGGCCCAGTATGGATTGCACGTGATTGCACAAAGGTTAGAAAGGGTACCGTATCCCTGGATAACATGTATGGATAGCGTACACATTCAAAATATATGTCTCAGGAGGCAGGCTCAGACGGTGTCAGGCACAGTATGGATTGCACGTGATTGCACAAAGGTTAGAAAGGGTACCGTATCCCCGGATAACATGTATGGATAGCGTACACATTCAAAATATATGTCTATACAGCATGAGGCAGGCTCAGACGGTGTTAGGCCCAGTATGGATTGCACGTCATTGCACAAAGGTTTGAAAGGGTACCGTATCCCCGGATAACATGTATGGATAGCGTACACATTCAAAATATATGTCTATACAGCATGAGGCAGGCTCAGACGGTGTTAGGCCCAGTATGGATTGCACGTCATTGCACAAAGGTTAGAAAGCGTACCGTATCCCCGGATAACATGTATGGATAGCGTACACATTCAAAATATATGTCTATACAGCATGAGGCAGGCTCAGACGGTGTTAGGCCCAGTATGGATTGCACGTCATTGCACAAAGGTTAGAAAGGGTACCGTATCCCCGGATAACATGTATGGATAGCGTACACATTCAAAATATATGTCTATACAGCATGAGGCAGGCTCAGACGGTGTTAGGCCCAGTATGGATTGCACGTCATTGCACAAAGGTTAGAAAGGGTACCGTATCCCCGGATAACATGTATGGATAGCGTACACATTCAAAATATATGTCTATACAGCATGAGGCAGGCTCAGACAGTGTTAGGCCCAGTATGGATTGCACGTCATTGCACAAAGGTTAGAAAGGGTACCGTATCCCCGGATAACATGTATGGATAGCGTACACATTCAAAATATATGTCTATACAGCATGAGGCAGGCTCAGACGGTGTTAGGCCCAGTATGGATTGCACGTCATTGTACAAAGGTTAGAAAGGGTACCGTATCCCCGGATAACATGTATGGATAGCGTACACATTCAAAATATGTGTCTATACAGCATGAGGCAGGCTCAGACGGTGTTAGGCCCAGTATGGATTGCACGTCATTGCACAAAGGTTAGAAAGGGTACCGTATCCACCGGATAACATGTATGGATAGCGTACACATTCAAAATATATGTCTCAGGAGGCAGGCTCAGACGGTGTCAGGCACAGTATGGATTTGACGGCCCAGATTACACAGAGGAGGAGCAGGGAGAGGTAAAGATTGCAAATGCTGGGGCCCTGCCCAAGCAAGGGGGGCCCACTCGTGGGCGTCGGTACTGGCACTGGGCCCCTCATAGTACAGCGGTGTGTCTGACGGCGGGTGTGCACCACCGCCGTCAGAGACACTTGATTGCACTATGAGGGACCCTGTGCCAGTGCCCGCGCCCAAGAGTCGGCCTACCCACCTGTCCAGGGCAACGGCACTCGCACGGTGTCGTGCGGTAGGTGGTGACCCCGGCCATGGGGGGGAGGCAGCACAGTTAGGGAGTTTTAGAAAGTGGCATATGTTGATGTTCGACATTCAGCTGATGCAAAAGGCGAAATAGGTGAAGTACCAGGAAGAGGTGGACCAAAGCAAGCCATTTTTCTGTCACCCTATGTGTCATCAGGGGAAGGTGGGACAAAATCCTTGGAAACCCATGCGTGGTTCATTTTAATGAAGGTTAGATCATCCACATTTTGGGTTGACAGACGGGTCCTTTTTTCTGTCAGGATTGATCCAGCTGCACTGAAGACTCTTTCCGATAGCACACTTGCAGCTGGGCAAGCGAGCTCCTGTAAGGCATATTGGGCCAATTCAGGCCAGGTGTCCAGTTTAGCGGCCCAATAGTCAAAGGGGAATGACCTGTGTGGGAGAACATCGATATGGGAGGAAAAGTAGTTTGTAACCATAGTTGACAACTGCTGTCTCCTGTCACTTTCCATCGATGCAGTATTACCAGTTGTGTGAGCGGTATTTGAAAAATCAGTCCACAACATTGTCATGAAACCCCTGTCTCCAACGCCACTTCTGCTGTGTGCACCACGAACACCTCTGCCAAGCTGCCCCCCGCCCCTACGGCTCGTGTGAGAACTATCACCGCTGCTGTGTGCTGGGAATGCCTCAAGCAACCGATTTACCAGAGTTGCTTGTTTATTAGCCAATATTAGGTCAAGGTTCTCCTGTGGCATGATGTTTTGTAATTTGCCTTTATAGCGTGGATCCAGGATGCTGGCCAACCAGTAGTCGTCATCGTTCATCATTTTGGCAATGCGGGGGTCCCTTTTTAGGATCCGCAAGGCATAATCTGACATGTGGGCCAATGTTCCCGGTGTCAATGATGCACTGCGAGTGCTGGGTGGAGGAGCACTTTCTGGCAAATCCACATCCCTCCAGTCACGCACAAACCCTGTACCAGACCTTGCCACGCCAACATTTTCACTTGCCCCACGAGATGCATCCTCCTCCCCTAAGTAATCATCCCCATCATCCTCCTCCTCCTCTTCTTCCTCCACTTCGTCCAGGAGAGGTCCCTGAGCAGACAATGGCTGAATGTCATCAAGGATTCCCTCCTCCTCTTCCTCCTCATCAACATTGGCTGCAGACGCCTGCTCCTTAAGGTGGTAATACATTTGTGGGAGGATACACGGCCAGGCACTTTGAGAGCAGACATGGAGTTGACAGGTGTGCAGTGGTCGAAGCTGAAAGACCTCTGTAAAGTCCTTCAGTGTTTTGAGGAATGCACACGGCTGGTAAGCGCAGACGACGCTTCCATAACTACCTTGCCTGCCTCAAGATGTACACTGCCCAGCCATGACTCAGTTTGTCGCTTCAAGTACTCGGCCAGCACCTCGGCGGTGTGTCTGTCGCCCAAACACATCATCTGCAACACAGCCTGCTGACGCTTTCCACTAGCTGCTCGATAGGGGGACACCTCGTGTGCAACAGTGGCAGCTACAGATGGAGTGCTCGTACGACTGCGCTCTGTGGATGAGCTTTCGCTTCTGGAGGAGGAGGAGGAGGAGGGTCGAACGCCTACAGCCAACTGTTTCCTATACCGTGGGCTAGGCAGCACTGTCCCACCACCGCTGTCCCCTGTGGACCCTGCATCCACCACATTAACCCAGTGCGCAGTGATGGACACGTAACGGCCCTGGCCATGCCGACTGGACCATGCATCATTTGTGAGGTGCACCTTTCCGCTCACTGACTGCTTGAGTGCATGGACAATGCGGTCTTTCACATGATGGTGGAGGGCTGGGATGGCTTTGCGAGAGAAGAAGTGGCGACTGGGTAGGTCATAGCGTGGTACTGCATAGGCCATGAGTTCGCGGAAAGCTGTGCTTTCCACCAACCGAAAGGGCATCATCTCAAACGAGATTAGTTTGGCAATGTGGGCGTTCAAACCCAGTGTACGCGGATGAGAGACTGAGTACTTTCTTGACCTACTCATAGTGTCTGGGAGGGTGAGCTGGACTTGAGAGCTGCATATGGTGGAAGTAGCGGTGGACAGGGCGGACTGAGAGAGGGTTGATGATGGTGATGGAGTTGGTGTTCTTTCTGATGGCCTAGAATCAGTCTTTCGTTGATATAACAGTGGGATTCCCTGACTGCTGTGGCCTTGCAACGACACCTCAACATTTGCTGCTGTGCTAACCGGTGGGCTTACAGTGGGGGAAACAATGTAGCGTTGCTGACTACCTTCATTGTGATCAGTTGCACATGTGGCACTTGAGGTTTGGTGTTGTGTCCACGCTTGCAAGTGCATGCTGGTTAAATGTCTAAGCATGCAACTAGTATTCAAATTTTTCAGATTTTTCCCTCGGCTAAAGGTCTTTGCGCACTTCTTACAGATAACCTTGGCCTGATCATGAGGATTTTGTTCAAAAAAGTGCCACACTGCACTCTTCCTACTTTGGCAGACATTTTGCGGCCTAGCACGCTGTGATCTTTTGACCCTCTGGACAAGCTGTCCAGCAACTCTTTTGATGTTTGGAACCTGTCTTTGGAGTGCTCCGGGCCTGCCAGACAACAGTTGTTGCGATGTCGATGTCTGCTGTGGATGCTCCTCATCTGAGCTATTGGAAGCAGCACCCTCTTCCCCCAATGGATGCCAATCTGGGTCAACAACTGGGTCATCCATCACCTCCTCTTCTATGTCATGTGCACCTTTCTCTGTGTCACCGTGTATGGTGGTATAGTGTGCGGGAAGGGGCACCTGAGTCTCATCAGGGTCAAAATCTGGCTCTGTACACTGCGAGGACAATGTAGTGCTCTGAGTGAATGTACCAGCAGAATCATCCATCAGCGGCTGTGCATCAGTGCACTCCATGTCAGATTCATCTTGGCCTGGGTAATTCACCATTTGACTTGATAATCCAGGCATGGTATGTGAAAACAGCTCCATGGAGTAATCAGTAGGATGGCCTGCGTCATCCTTCAATCTTGGTTGGGGTGAAGGACACAAGGAAAGGTGTGGTTCATGAACATGAGCCTCCAATGACGACTCAGTGCTTTTACTTTTTACAACTGAAGAAGAGGAGGCGATAGAGCTGGAGGCTGAGTCAGCAATGTAAGACAAAACTTTTTCCTGATGCTCTGCCTTTAAAAGCGGTTTGCCAACTCCTAGAAAACTAAGCGTTCGAGGCCTTATGTAGCCAGACGATGACGCAGGGTCAGCACCTCCTGCATTCGGTCCTATTTTGCTCTTGCCACTACCATCAGATCCACCACCAACACCATCATTACCAGCTGCCAATCCCCGCCCAATTCCACTGCCTCTTCCACCAGCCTTCCTCATTTTTGGTAGAAATGTAGACAAAATCCAACAAACTATATAGTAATGTAAAACAAGGTAAAAGGTGTCTATAGGACAGGGGAGATTTTGGACACTGGACACTTGTAGATTGTGTGAGGCCTACTGATATCTGAGCGCTATGTGACACGCTCGATGGCACAGCTGCCTGTGACCAAAGTGACGAGAGGATAATGGAGATTTTGAATCTCTGCGTACACTTTTGGACACTGGACACTTGTAGATTGTGTGAGGCCTACTGATATCTGAGCGCTATGTGACACGCTCGATGGCACAGCTGCCTGTGACCAAAGTGACGAGAGGATAATGGAGATTTTGAATCTCTGCGTACACTTTTGGACACTGGACACTTGTAGATTGTGTGAGGCCCACTGATATCTGAGCGCTATGTGACACGCTCGATGGCACAGCTGCCTGTGACCAAAGTGACGAGAGGATAATGGAGATTTTGATTCTCTGCGTACACTTTTGGACACTGGACACTTGTAGATTGTGTGAGGCCCACTGATATCTGAGCGCTATGTGACACGCTCGATGGCACAGCTGCCTGTGACCAAAGTGACGAGAGGATAATGGAGATTTTGAATCTCTGCGTACACTTTTGGACACTGGACACTTGTAGATTGTGTGAGGCCTACTGATATCTGAGCGCTATGTGACACGCTCGATGGCACAGCTGCCTGTGACCAAAGTGACGAGAGCATAATGGAGATTTTGAATCTCTGCGTACACTTTTGGACACTGGACACTTGTAGATTGTGTGAGGCCTACTGATATCTGAGCGCTATGTGACACGCTCGATGGCACAGCTGCCTGTGACCAAAGTGACGAGAGGATAATGGAGATTTTGAATCTCTGCGTACACTTTTGGACACTGGACACTTGTAGATTGTGTGAGGCCCACTGATATCTGAGCGCTATGTGACACGCTCGATGGCACAGCTGCCTGTGACCAAAGTGACGAGAGGATAATGGAGATTTTGAATCTCTGCCTACACTTTTGGACACTGGACACTTGTAGATTGTGTGAGGCCTACTGATATCTGAGCGCTATGTGACACGCTCGATGGCACAGCTGCCTGTGTCCAAAGTGACGAGAGGATAATGGAGATTTTGAATCTCTGCGTACACTTTTGGACACTGGACACTTGTAGATTGTGTGAGGCCTACTGATATCTGAGCGCTATGTGACACGCTCGATGGCACAGCTGCCTGTGACCAAAGTGACGAGAGGATAATGGAGATTTTGAATCTCTGCGTACACTTTTGGACACTGGACACTTGTAGATTGTGTGAGGCCCACTGATATCTGAGCGCTATGTGACACGCTCGATGGCACAGCTGCCTGTGACCAAAGTGACGAGAGGATAATGGAGATTTTGAATCTCTGCATACACTTTTGGACACTGGACACTTGTAGATTGTGTGAGGCCTACTGATATCTGAGCGCTATGTGACACGCTCTATGGCACAGCTGCCTGTGACCAAAGTGACGAGAGGATAATGGAGATTTTGAATCTCTGCGTACACTTTTGGACACTGGACACTTGTAGATTGTGTGAGGCCTACTGATATCTGAGCGCTATGTGACACGCTCGATGGCACAGCTGCCTGTGACCAAAGTGACGAGAGGATAATGGAGATTTTGAATCTCTGCGTACACTTTTGGACACTGGACACTTGTAGATTGTGTGAGGCCCACTGATATCTGAGCGCTATGTGACACGCTCGATGGCACAGCTGCCTGTGACCAAAGTGACGAGAGGATAATGGAGATTTTGATTCTCTGCGTACACTTTTGGACACTGGACACTTGTAGATTGTGTGAGGCCTACTGATATCTGAGCGCTATGTGACACGCTCGATGGCACAGCTGCCTGTGACCAAAGTGATGAGAGGATAATGGAGATTTTGAATCTCTGCGTACACTTTTGGACACTGGACACTTGTAGATTGTGTGAGGCCTACTGATATCTGAGTGCTATGTGACACGCTCGATGGCACAGCTGCCTGTGACCAAAGTGGCGAGAGGATAATGGAGATTTTGAATCTCTGCGTACACTTTTGGACACTGGACACTTGTAGATTGTGTGAGGCCCACTGATATCTGAGCGCTATGTGACACGCTCGATGGCACAGCTGCCTGTGACCAAAGTGACGAGAGGATAATGGAGATTTTGATTCTCTGCGTACACTTTTGGACACTGGACACTTGTAGATTGTGTGAGGCCTACTGATATCTGAGCGCTATGTGACACGCTCGATGGCACAGCTGCCTGTGACCAAAGTGACGAGAGGATAATGGAGATTTTGATTCTCTGCGTACACTTTTGGACACTGGACACTTGTAGATTGTGTGAGGCCTACTGATATCTGAGCGCTATGTGACACGCTCGATGGCACAGCTGCCTGTGACCAAAGTGACGAGAGGATAATGGAGATTTTGATTCTCTGCGTACACTTTTGGACACTGGACACTTGTAGATTGTGTGAGGCCTACTGATATCTGAGCGCTATGTGACACGCTCGATGGCACAGCTGCCTGTGACCAAAGTGACGAGAGGATAATGGAGATTTTGAATCTCTGCGTACACTTTTGGACACTGGACACTTGTAGATTGTGTGAGGCCCACTGATATCTGAGCGCTATGTGACACGCTCGATGGCACAGCTGCCTGTGACCAAAGTGACGAGAGGATAATGGAGATTTTGAATCTCTGCGTACACTTTTGGACACTGGACACTTGTAGATTGTGTGAGGCCCACTGATATCTGAGCGCTATGTGACACGCTCGATGGCACAGCTGTGACAAAAGTGACTAGAGGATAAGGGAGATTGGATTGCTTTTAAAAAAGCAGTTTGCGGAGCAGTGGGTAAACAGCAATGCCAGCGTGTCAGGAAGCCTTAGAAGGCAGCCCAACAACCAACACCACTGATACACCACAATATAGCCTCACCTTGCACTGCACACACAGTGACTTGTGTGTTGTGCAGGCCAAATCGCTAGCAGCAGAAGCAGTTCTTTTGTCTTCTTCCCTGCCTAACGCTCTCCCTACAGAATCAGCAGCAACCTCTCCCTATACTAAGATCGGCAGAAGTAAGATGGCGGTCGGCGTGCACGCCCTTTTATACCCCCTGTGACGCCCACCAAAGCAAGCCAATCACTTGCATGCCCTTCTGAAAGATGGTGGTGACCCGTGCCTATGTCATCACGTTGCCCACAGTGTCCGTGGATCCTGATTGGCTGAAAAAGAGCGCAAAACAAACTTTTGAAACTCGACTTTGGCGCGTAAGTCGCCGACCTCGTGGCCGACCTCATCCTAGGGTCGGGTTTCGTTTCATGAAACCCGACTTTGCCAAAAGTCGGCGACTTTTGAATTTTTTCGACCCGTTTCGCTCAACTCTAATCGCCGCTGCTGTGTGCTGGGAATGCCTCAAGCAACCGATTTACCAGAATTGCTTGTTTATTAGCCAATATTAGGTCAAGGTTCTCGTGTGGCATGATGTTTTGTAATTTGCCTTTATAGCGTGGATCCAGGATGCTGGCCAACGAGTAGTCGTCATCCTTCATCATTTTGGCAATGCGGGGGTCTCTTTTTAGGATCTGCAAGGCATAATCTGACATGTGGGCCAATGTTCCCGGTGTCAATGATGCACTGCGAGTGCTGGTTGGAGGAGCACTTTCTGGAAAATCCACATCCCTCCAGTCACACACAAACCCTGTACCAGACCTTGCCACGCCAACATTTTCACTTGCCCCACGAGATGCATCTTCCTCCCCTAAGTAATCATCCCCATCATCCTCCTCTTCTTCCTCCACCTCGTCCAGGAGAGGTCCCTGAGCAGACAATGGCTGAATGTCAACAAGGATTCCCTCCTCCTCTTCCTCCTCGTCAACATTGGCTGCAGACGCCTGCTCCTTAAGGTGCGTCAAAGTTTGCATGAGCAGACGCATAAGTGGGATGCTCATGCTTAGGATGGCGTCGTCTGCGCTTACCAGCCGTGTGCATTCCTCAAAACACTGAAGGACTTTACAGAGGTCTTTCAGCTTCGACCACTGCACACCTGTCAACTCCATGTCTGCTCTCAAAGTGCCTGGCCGTGTATCCTCCCACAAATGTATTATGGCCTGCCTCTGCTCGCACAGCCGCTCAACCATGTGCAGGGTGGAGTTCCACCTTGTTGCAATGTCGATAATGAGGCGGTGGTTGGGAAGGTGGAGCAATCGCTGCAGCTTCTGCATACGAATGGAGTGTACAGGCGACCGGCGGATGTGCGCGCACAGTCTTCGCACCTTCTGGAGCAGGGCTGTTAACTCCGGATAATTTTTGAGGAAGCACTGCACCACCAGGTTCAAGGTGTGAGCCAAGCAAGGAATGTGGCTGAGTTTTGAAAGGGCTATGGCTGCCACAAAATTACGGCCGATATCACTAACTACCTTGCCTGCCTCAAGATGTACACTGCCCAGCCATGACTCAGTTTGTCGCTTCAAGTACTCGGCCAGCACCTCGGCGGTGTGTCTGTCGCCCAAACACATCATCTGCAACACAGCCTGCTGACGCTTTCCACTAGCTGCTTGATAGGGGGACACCTCGTGTGCAACAGTGGCAGCTGCAGATGGAGTGCTCGTACGACTGCGCTCTGTGGACGAGCTTTCGCTTCTGGAGGAGGAGGAGGGTCGAACGCCTACAGCCAACTGTTTCCTATACCGTGGGCTAGGCAGCACTGTCCCACCACCGCTGTCCCCTGTGGACCCTGCATCCACCACATTAACCCAGTGCGCAGTGATGGACACGTAACGGCCCTGGCCATGCCGACTGGACCATGCATCAGTTGTGAGGTGCACCTTTCCGCTCACTGACTGCTTGAGTGCATGGACAATGCGGTCTTTCACATGATGGTGGAGGGCTGGGATGGCTTTGCGAGAGAAGAAGTGGCGACTGGGTAGGTCATAGCGTGGTACTGCATAGGCCATGAGTTCGCGGAAAGCTGCGCTTTCCACCAACCGAAAGGGCATCATCTCAAACGAGATTAGTTTGGCAATGTGGGCGTTCAAACCCAGTGTACGCGGATGAGAGACTGAGTACTTTCTTGACCTACTCATAGTGTCTGGGAGGGTGAGCTGGACTTCAGAGCTGCATATGGTGGAAGTAGCGGTGGACAGGGCGGACTGAGAGAGGGTTGATGATGGTGATGGAGTTGTTGTTCTTTCTGATGGCCTAGAATCAGTCTTTCCTTGATGTAACAGTGGGATTCCCTGACTGCTGTGGCCTTGCAACGACACCTCAACATTTGCTGCTGTGCTAACCGGTGGGCTTACAGTGGGGGAAACAATGTAGCGTTGCTGACTACCTTCGTTGTGATCTGTTGCACATGTGGCACTTGAGGTTTGGTGTTGTGTCCACGCTTGCAAGTGCATGGTGGTTAAATGTCTAAGCATGCAACTGGTATTCAAATTTTTCAGATTTTTCCCTCGGCTAAAGGTCTTTGCGCACTTCTTACCGATAACCTTGGCCTGATCATGAGGATTTTGTTCAAAAAAGTGCCACACTGCACTCTTCCTACTTTGGCAGACATTTTGCGGCCTAGCACGCTGTGATCTTTTGACCCTCTGGACAAGCTGTCCAGCAACTCTTTTGATTTTTGGAACCTGTCTTTGGAGTGCTCCGGGCCTGCCAGATAACAGCTGTTGCGATGTCGATGTCTGCTGTGGATGCTCCTCATCTGAGCTATTGGAAGCAGCACCCTCTTCCCCCAATGGATGCCAATCTGGGTCAACAACTGGGTCATCCATCACCTCCTCTTCAATGTCATGTGCACCTTCCTCTGTGTCACCGTGTATGGTGGTATAGTGTGCGGGAAGGGGAACCTGAGTCTCATCAGGGTCAGAATCTGGCTCTGTACACTGCGAGGACAATGTAGTGCTCTGAGTGAATGTACCAGCAGAATCATCCATCAGCGGCTGTGCATCAGTGCACTCCATGTCAGATTCATCTTGGCCTAGGTAATTCACCATTTGACTTGATAATCCAGGCATGGTATGTGAAAACAGCTCCATGGAGTAATCAGTAGTATGGCCTGCGTCATCCTTCAATCTTGGTTGGGGTGAAGGACACAAGGAAAGGTGTGGTTCATGAACATGAGCCTCCAATGACGACTCAGTGCTTTTACTTTTTACAACTGAAGAAGAGGAGGCGATAGAGCTGGAGGCTGAGTCAGCAATGTAAGACAAAACTTTTTCCTGATGCTCTGGCTTTAAAAGCGGTTTGCCAACTCCTAGAAAACTAAGCCTTCGAAGCCTTATGTAGCCAGACGATGACGCAGGCTCAACACCTCCTGCATTCGGTCCTATTTTGCTCTTGCCACTACCATCAGATCCACCACCAACACCATCATTACCAGCTGCCAACCCCCGCCCAATTCCACGGCCTCTTCCACCAGCCTTCCTCATATTTTGTAGAAATGTAGACAAAATCCAACAAACTATATAGTAATGTAAAACAAGGTACAAGGTGTCTATAGGACAGGGGAGATTTTGAATTTCTGCACACACTTGTGGACACTGGACACTTTTGGATTGTGTGAGGCCCACTTAATATCTGAGCGCTATGTCACACGCTCGATGGCACAGGTGTGAAAAAAGTGACTAGAGGATAAGGGAGATTTTGAATTTCTGCACACACTTGTGGACACTGGACACTTTTGGATTGTGTGAGGCCCACTTAATGTCTGAGCGCTATGTCACACGCTCGATGGCACAGGTGTGAAAAAAGTGACTAGAGGATAAGGGAGATTTTGAATTTCTGCACACACTTGTGGACACTGGACACTTTTGGATTGTGTGAGGCCCACTTAATATCTGAGCGCTATGTCACACGCTCGATGGCACAGGTGTGAAAAAAGTGACTAGAGGATAAGGGAGATTTTGAATTTCTGCACACACTTGTGAACACTGGACACTTTTGGATTGTGTGAGGCCCACTTAATATCTGAGCGCTATGTCACACGCTCGATGGCACAGGTGTGAAAAAAGTGACTAGAGGATAAGGGAGATTTTGAATTTCTGCACACACTTGTGGACACTGGACACTTTTGGATTGTGTGAGGCCCAATTAATATCTGAGCGCTATGTCACAGGCTCGATGGCACAGGTGTGAACAAAGTGACTAGAGGATAAGGGAGATTTTGAATTTCTGCACACACTAGTGGACAATGGACACTTTTGGATTGTGTGAGGCCCACTGAATATCACAGCGCTATGTCACAGGCAGAAATTGGCTAGTGTATCAAACTACAAGGTGTATGTAGAATTGGGCAGAATAGGAATCTCCCTAGAGTGTAGGTCTGTAAAAACGGAACAAGTCCTCCACTTATCCTTCCACAGTGACACACAGATAGCTTCACTGTGGCCGTGATAACAGCCGTTACACGGTACTGAGAGGAGCGTGCACGTACATGGCTGTCCGGTGTACGTTAAATTGTCAAGCTCCGTGTTTTTTAAGTATACGGACTGACACACGCTGTCTCTCTATAGTTTTGAATGTGATCAAACAGCAAATATATTTAACTGTTTGAAAGCTAGACAAAACTAGTAGGTGCAGGTCTGTAAGAACGGAACATGTCCTCGACTTATTCTCACAGAGTGACACACAGATAGCTTCACTGTGGCTGTGATAACAGCCGTTACACGGTACTGTGTGAGGAGCGTACACCGCTGTATGGTGTGAAAAAATGCACGCTCAGTACCTCAGCATGACAAAAAAAAAAATTGGGATTGCTTTTAAAAAAGCAGTTTGCAGAGCAGTGGGTAAACAGCAATGCAGCTGTCAGGAAGCCTTAGAAGGCAGCCTAACAACCAACACCACTGATACACCACAATATAGCCTCCCCTTGCACTGCACACACAGTGACTGGTGTGTTGTACACGCAAAATCGCTAGCAGCAGAAGCAGTTTTTTTTTCTTCTTCCCTGCCTAACGCACTCCCTACAGAATCAGCAGCAACCTCTCCCTATGCTAAGATCGGCAGAAGTAAGATGGGGGTCGGCGTGCACTCCCTTTTATACCCCCTGTGACGCCCACCAAAGCAAGCCAATCACTTGCATGCCCTTCTGAAAGATGGTGGTGACCCGTGCCTATGTCATCACGTTGCCCACAGTGTCCGTGGATCCTGATTGGCTGAAAAAGAGCGCAAAACAAACTTTTGAAATGCGACTTTGGCGCGTAAGTCGCTGACCTCTTGGCCGACCTCATCCTAGGGTCGGGTTTCGTTTCATGAAACCCGACTTTGCCAAAAGTCGGCGACTTTTGAAATTTTTCGACCCGTTTCGCTCAACTCTATTGATGAGTGAATAGCCTGCGACATAATACAAATAAAAATAGGGGAGGAGGAAAGATTATACCTAATATGATGAAAGAGTTGGTGCTGACAGCATGGATAGGAATGAGTTAAATTGTCATGCTATAATACATAACATTGACAGGGTAGTAGATCTAATATATAAAGCTCAATGTGTGTCTATGTATGTGTGTATGTCCGGGATTGGCATCTGCCCCGTCGCAGCTACAGCCACAAGATTTTGCACAGTCACACGTCTGGACCCCGAAAACGTCATAGGCTATTGTTATGAATGGAAAACTGAGGAGGGAAAAAAGACAACAAGCTAAGTCTTAGAAAACCAGAGAAGTTGGTAACTATGCAGATTGCAGATCCCTGATCTTATCTGCACAACTAGCAGCAGTCGTGGAGCGTTCCTACGTTGGTCCTAGATGCCTCATCACAACCGGAGAACTACATAAGCCTAAAGCAGGAAAAGAGGAAAACTACCTGCCCCAGAGCAGACCCCAAAGGAAAGACAGCCCCCCACATGTATTGACGGTGAAACAAGATGAAAATACAAACAAAGGCAGGAAAATAGGCTGAGCAAACGATGGGGCCCGGCTAACTAAAAAGGACAGAAAATGAAAGACACTGTCTGCAATCTGCCAAAAAAAATCTACAAAAATATTGTCCAACACTTCTGATAGCAAAATTACCCTGAAGTTGAGACAGAGCAAAAAAGAGGCCAATCTAATAAGGGACAAAAAGCAGATTGGCAAATACTGATTAATAGGAGTGGAATTTCAGCATAGCCCCAGCAGGGGCAGGCTGATTACACAAAAAACTGAATTGACCAACAAGCGCAAGTGTGAACATTAGCAAAAAACAAACTTTACTTGAGAAGACTGGAAGAGAGCTGAAGTCCAGGACCTGAGAAGCAGACTGAATCACCAGCACCCGGATAGGGCGTCGGCTGTCTTATATCCAGTCTGATACTCCAGAGATCCAATCGTTATCTTCCTCATCAGGTGGCAGATCACTACCACTTAAACCAACCGCACTACCTCCTGTCACCACCAGAGGGAGAACGGAAGGGGAACTCTCAACTGGTGGAGCAGAAAATGAGTTCATGACAGAGTGCTATACCAGATTTAGGGGGCTTAGAGATATGTCAGATGGTACAGAACTTATAACAGCGGTCTGAGGAGAGGGATTCTGAGAGGCAGAGTACCAGAAATCTGACCCTGTAACAGAGCATGAGAGGAAGCCAGTTTGTGTTGTTCCAAGGCCAAATCTTGGACTAGCGCAAATAAAGGAAAAAATTCCCAAAAATTTAAAAAAAAAAAAACACGTTTGAAAGGTTAACTCACCAAAACCCTGACTAAGGCACTAGCAGGATGCAGCAGACCTCCATTGATAAAGGCTGGGGCAGCACAGGGGCACACCACTGATGAGAACAGCCAGTAACCCAATATGGTCTGGCTGCCTAGTGGAAAAAAAATGCACACAAATAGGGCTTGCATAGGACATCAGTCACACAGATAAGTGTGGTGCAAAGTGTCTGAACAGCCTATTAACGCCCATAGTATTAGCAGGCGGGCTGCTCAGCACTGTATATAAGCATCACACAGAAAAAAAACAAGCCAACATGAAGAGGTCTAGCTGCATCCTGCAAAAATGATAAAAAGTGCAAAAAGATAAAAAGATATGGGGTATTAGTTACTATTTTGGCCAAAGTATATTAGCTCACAACCCAACATCAAGGGTCTCCGCATCCACGCCGCAATTTACAGAAGACATCTCAGGACAGCGTATTTTGTTCTGAAGTGTCTTTTTCAGACATCTTTTCATTTGTTTCTTTCTCCATGGCAGTATTTTTAACTTTTCAATGTAAAGAAGTAGCCATTCTTCCAAGTGAAAGCCACTGAAGAATGGTCAGGTCGGTTCTTTTAACTGTTTAACCTCTTCCCGACCGCCAACAGTAGATAAACGTTGGCGCTTGCTGGGCTTTGTGCAGCGCCGACGTTTATCTACTGTAGGCGGTTTTGTGCCCCCCGGGACCCCCACATACCTTACAACGCGGGGATCCCGGTGCACAATGCATGCTGGGACCCGCGACGTCATCGAGACCTGATTGGTTCAGGTCCTGATGACGTCAGCGTCACAGCAGCCAATGGGAGCGATCGCTGGGAAAGCTGCTTGTTTCCCAGCGATCTCACTCATTGTAACGCGGCTTCTCCTCTGATCTAACACTGACAAATGATCAGAGGTGAAGCAGCGTTACTGTGTGACTAGATCGCTGCCTGGCACAGCTGATCGCTGCGTGGCACAGCTGTGCCAGGCAGCGATCTTGTCACACAGTAACGCTGCTTCACCTCTGATCATCTGTCATTGTGACATCAGAGGAGAAGTCGCGTTATTATGTGCCAGGCAGCGATCTTGTCACATAGTAACGCTGCTTCACCTCTGATCATCTGTCAGTGTGAGATCAGAGGAGAAGTGGCGTTACTATGAGTCAGATCGCAGGGCAGTGATCTTGTCACAAAAATAAAAAAAGTAAAGAAAAAAAAAGCAGGTACACAGGTTAGGGCTAGGGTTAGGGCTAGGGCTGGGATTAAGGTTATGGGTGTGTTGGTGTTAGGTTTGTGGTTAGGGTTATGGTTAGGGCTGAGATTAGGGTTAGGGGTGTGTTGGGGTTAGAGTTGGAATTAGAATTGGGGGTTTCCACTGTTTAGGTACATCAGGGGCTCTGTAAATGCAATATGACGCCCGCAGACCATTCCATCAAAGTCTGCATTTCAGAACGTCACTACTTCCCTTCCGAGCCCCACCGTGTGCCCAAACAGTAGCTTTCTCCCACATATGGGATACCAGCGTACTCAGGACAAATTGGACAACAACTCTTAGGGTCCAATTTCTCCTGTTACCCTTGTGAAAATAAAAATTGGGAGCTAAAAGATCATTTTTGTGGAAAAAAAATGATTTTTTTATTTTCACGCCTCTACATTATAAACTTTACTGAAACACCTGGGGGTTCAAAGTGCTCACCACACATCTAGATAAGTTCCTTGGGGGGTGTAGTTTCCAAAATGGGGCCACTTGTGGGGGGTTTCCACTGTTTAGGTACATCAGGGGCTCTGCAGACGCGACATGACACCCGCAGACCATTCCATCAAAGTCTGCATTTCAGAACGTCACTACTTCCCTTCCGAGCCCCACCGTGTGCCCAAACAGTAGTTTTCTCCCACATATAGGGTACCAACGTACTCAGGACAAATTGGACAACAACTTTTGGGGTCCAATTTCTCCTGTTACCCTTAGGAAAATAAAAATTTTGAGGCTAAAAGATCATTTTTGTGGAAAAAAAATGATTTTTTTTATTTTCACGGCTCTACATTATAAACTTTAGTGAAACACTTGGGGGTTCAAAGTGCTCACCACACATCTAGATAAGTCCCTTGGGGGGGTCTAATTTCCAAAAAGGGGTCACTTGTGGGGGTTTCCACTGTTTAGGTACATCAGGAGCTCTCCAAATGCGACATGGCATCCGATCTCAATTCCAGCCAATTCTGCATTGAAAAAGTCAAACGGCACTCCTTCCGTTCTGAGCTCTGCCTTGTGCTCAAACAGTGGTTTAGCCCCACATACGGGGTACTGGCGTATTCGGGAGAAATTGCACAAAAAATTTTGTGGTTCATTTTCTCTTTTTACACTTGTGAAAATAAAAAAAAATGGTTTTGAAGTAAAATGTTTGTGAAAAAAAGTTAAATGTTTATTTTTTCCTTCCATATTCCATTCATTCATGTGAAGCACCTGAAGGGTTAATAGACTTCTTGAATGTGGTTTTGAGTACATTGAGAGGTGCAGTTTTTAGAATGGTGTCGCTTTTGGGTATTTTCTGTCATATTGACCCCCCAAACTCACTTCAAATGTGAGGTGGTCTCTAAAAAAAATGGTGTTGCAAATTTTGTTGTAAAAATGAGAAATCGCTGGTCAACTTTTAACCCTTATAACGTCCTAAAAAAAAAAATTATGTTTCCAAAATTGTGCAGATGTAAAGTAGACATGTGGGAAATGTTATTTGTTAACTATTTTGTGCGCTATCACTCTCTGATTTAAGGGCATAAAAATTAAAAGTTTGAAAATTGCAAAATTTTCGCCAAATTTTGAATTTTTTAACAAATAAGCGCAGATCATATCTAAAATTTTTTACCACCATCATGAAGTACAATATGTCATGAGAAAACAATGTCAGAATCAGTAGGATCCGTTGAAGCGTTCTAGAGTTATGACCTCATAAAGTGACACTGGTCAGAATTGAAAAAATTGGCCCGGTCACGAAGGCAAAAACAGGCTCGGGTGCGAAGGGGTTAACATCTTTGAAATCCTAAAGTGGTTAAAAGAAGCTCAATAGACTGAACATACACATAAATAGAAAGTTGTTTTGACATCAAAATGCTGATTCTTTTTGGTGTTTCTTTTGCAGTTTTTCAGGTGAGCAACTGAGTGAACTAGACTGAAAAAGATGTCATATGCACATACTCTTACTAACTTTAGGGTCAATTCCTTTAAAGCACCACTCCAGCATTTTTCTTTATTGGGCCACTGGAGTGTTGCTTTAAATGAAATTCACTTGCCCCTGTCTCATACTCACCTGCTGCCACCTTCATCATTTTCCAGCATTGCTCTTGTCTGTCTCCTGCAAAAAGTGCCCTGCCTGCAGCTTCAGTGTTTCATGGAGCAGCAGCGTTAAGGTCACTTTTCAATACTTGTCTATGAGAGCCTCATTCTGGCTCTCATAGACTTGCATTGACAGAGTCAGAAGCTACGCCCACAAAATGGCGCTGCGGGACCAGAGCATTGCAGAAAAATGGTGAAGACACTGGAGGCTGAGTATATGACCATGGTCAGAGGACTTACAATTAAAACGCCACTCCAGCATGGAAAAAAAATGCTGGAGTTGTGCTTCAAGTTTTTAATTAGTTGTTTACTTTACAACCATTTTGATGAGGAAAACTTTTCCCCAGAATCTCAGTTCTCATAATAAAGATTTCTTGTCACTTCTGGAGACCGAATCTTTTTTCCTCTAGATGTTGGGCTTGCCTTCTTGTCTTTTATGAGTGCACTCCTGAAAAGTACTAAACTTATGGAAGATATCGCTTTGATAGTGCAATGTTACAGAATGGGAGAAAAAGATCTGTACCATATAATTGTGATTTCTAAAATGAACTGTAAACAAATGACAGTACAGAATGGACTTGCTATAGTATTTTTTCTTATATCCCATCTTATTGTGAATGAAATGTTTTCTCAGGTATCTTTAAAATTGAAGATTCTGCTCAAGTTGCACGCCTTTGGGGGATCAGAAAGAACCGACCTGCAATGAACTACGATAAACTAAGCCGCTCCATTCGACAGTACTACAAAAAAGGCATCATCCGTAAGCCTGATGTTTCTCAACGGCTTGTTTATCAGTTTGTACAACCACTGTAAAGTCTACACATTTTATGATTTGAAAGAACACTAATTCTAAAATGGATATGTGGCAGAAAGAAAAAAATCTGTGTGTGTGAGCAACTAGAAGAACAGATACATTCTTGTAGAGATTATTTTCTACAGATCATTTTTGTGAAAATTAGCAAAAGATTCTTCTCTTTGCCAAAGTGATCAAGCCCTGGTGCATATCACAAATATGCTGTTTTCAATATTATCCAAGGCATAAAAGTCTTCTTTATTACTCACGTGCTTTAGAGGTACTCACTGATGTGAGACCTACTGGACTCAATGACCTTGCAGGACAATGGAAGGTGGGGACAAAGCAGGACATAATGACCAAAAATCAATGCAAGCATATTGTAAAAATAAGAGAACACCTGTAATATTAGAGCAAAGTTTGATGCGAATGAATGTTTGTCAGTCTGTATAACTCTATGAAGTAATATGTTTTATAAGCATTATTTATTATAGTAAAATATTCTGTTAATTAATACCAGAAAGTGCCATTATGGGTGTAGAGCTAAAATATATAAATTTATTGCTAAGAACAGACTGAACATATTGGTGCAAACTGGTAAAATGTGATTTTGTAATGGGTGTAATCAATTTTCTTTAATCGATCAAGATTACAATACTGTCAAATACATTTCACTCATAAAAATATGTCTGACATGTTCATCATATAATACCATTATATGTTTTTCTTTCATATAAAGATGATGTTGTTGATTTCCACTTTACCGTTTATAAAGAATTTCTATTTAATTTAATAAACAGTTAAGTAACAGACTAACATGTATAAAGTATGTGATGTTTCTAATTCTTCCTATTCAATATAAAGCAATGCCAACAAATTATAGAATTGCTTCATACTAAACCAACAGGAGATAACAGCTAGTTCGCTAATCAGAGGCGTAGCTAGGGGTACAGCTCAGAGGGGAAACATCTGAGTGGGCCCTAGCAAGAAAACATGTAATTGGTGCAACCTGCGCTGCTGCACATTGGCGCAAGAGGTAAGGGGGCCCATTTCTACCTTTAAAGAAGGTGCAATTTTGCATTTTTAGGAGCTCTTGAGCTGCAAACAGCCCATATATTGTTCTTGCACATGAGCCCTTTCTGTCTGTGTCCGCCTGTGGCCCCTAATCAGGTAATCATGATTATAATATCTATGGTGGTATAGGGGAACCTCAGGAGATGACCCCACTGTTATCTAATATATAAAGCTCAATGTGTGTGTGTATGGGAATGGCATCCGCACCGTCGCAGCTACAGCCCTAAAATTTGGCACAGTCACACGTCTGGACCCCAAGAGCGTCATAGGCTATGTTGTGAGATGAAATTTTAACCCCGCGCATTCCAATTCACCAAACAATTTTGCCCCTATCTACATAATGGGGAAAAAGTGTATGTATGTATTGGCATCTGCACCGTAGTAGCTACAGTCACAAAATTTGGCACAGTCACACGTCTGGACCCCGAGAGTGTCATAGGCTATGTTGTGAGGTGAAATTTTAACCCCGCGCATTCCAATTCACCAAACAATTTTGCCCCTATCTACATAATGGAAAAAAAGGGAAGGGAAAAGTGTTGGAGGCAAATTGACAGCTGCTAGATGTGAACAAGGGGGACTTAAAGAATGAGAGCGATGGCGCCAAACAGTTTATACCATACAGTTGCTAAGGTGGGGCCCTGACATGGGATACTCACCACACACGGGGATATGAACACACACACAAAATGCGCCACACACTACCATGTGCTTCAACACATATACCACCCTCAGCACACATTTCACCACACATACACCAACCTCGCCACATAAAAGTCGAAACACAAAAGTCGCCACTCAAAACTCACCACGCTGTCCCAGAGCTGTTTAAAAGATAAAAAATGAGCTGTGATTGGTTGCTATCAGCAACAGTTTTCTTTGTAGATAGTTGTGGTAACTGAGGCCTATTATTCTTATCATTTCTATGGTGTTATCGTCCTTCTGTAAAGCTGGAAATATCACAATTTATTACCGTGCCAACACAGACCACCCTCTGACACAGACTGCAGGGGGAGCCCAGAATCACACATAATAGGATTAGATACACGGCTCAGCAGGTAATATCACACAGGATAGGATTAGATACACGGCTCAGCAGTCAGTATCACACAGGATGGGATTAGATACACAGCTCAGCAGTCAGTATCACACAGGATAGGATTAGATACGCAGCTCAGCACAAAGTATCACACAGAATAGTATTAGATACATGGCTCAGCAGACAGTATCACACAGAATAGGATTAGATACACAGCTCAGCAGTTAGTATCACACAGGATAGGATTAGATGCACGGTTATTATGTGCAATATAATCATTATAATTTGTTATAACTAACCACAGCTGGTTACTATGCCCAGGCAACGCCGGGCTCTTCAGCTAGTCTAATATATAAAGCTCAATGTGGGTGTGAATGTATGTATGCATGTATGTCCGGGATTGGCATCCGCACCGTTGCAGCTACAGCCACAAAATTTGGCACAGTCACACGTCTGGACCCCGAGAGCATCATAGGCTATGTTGTGAGGCAAAATTTTAACCCTGCGCGTTCCAATTCACCGAACAATTTTGCCCCTATCTACATAATGGGGAAAAAGTGAAAGGAAAAGTGTTGGAGGCAAAATGACAGCTGCCAGATGTGAACAAGGGTGACTTAAAGAATGAGAGTGATGGCGCCAAAGAGCATATACCATACAGTTGCTAATGTGGGGCCCTGACATGGGATACTCACAACACACGGGGATATGAACACACACACAAAATGTGCCACACACTATCACGTGTTTCAACACATATACCACCCTCAGCAACTCCGGGCTCTTCAGCTAGATGAAAATAAATCTCTATGCAAAGACCAGCACTGATATTACTGTCATATGGTGACATATAGCGGTCGATACCAGTCCTGCAGAACATATAGAGATTACTTACAGCTGATGTTTTTTCTGGGTGAGTCATTCACTTTTCCCGTCTTTTTCATCTCGCCCAGACCGACATGTCTACTTCTCCAGCCAAGAATAATCTGCAGAGATTACAACAAAGACACATATGACTACTCACATTTCCTGCACCATTCACATGTAGAATCATAAAATCCAAGAATGTTCGACTTGGAAGGGACCTCCAGGGTCATTGTGTTCAACCCCCTGCTAAATGTAGGATTCACTAAACCATCTGTCCAGTCTCTGTTTGAAGACCTCCATTGAAGGAGAACTCACCACCTCTCGTGGCAGCCTGTTCCTCTCATTGGTTACTCTCACTGTCAAAAGTTTTTCTAATATCTAATCTGTATCTTCTCCCTTTCAGTCATTCCATTGCTCCTTGTGTTTGCGTGTGCCAATATATTCCCTACCTGCACAAACTCCTCATCCCGCTGATACCCCAATACTGAGCCGCTGTTGTCGATTGTTCCCCTATTACTGCACCTGCTGTGTGGTACAACAACAGAGCTCCTCTTACTTCCCCACATAGTAATACCACCACTGTCCTCCTTACATTGTAGCAATGCCTCCTTTGTGCTCTCTAGGTGGTAAAATTGCCCCTTAGAAAATATTAATTTGTTGTGCATGTGCCCACCACATTTTCCCCATAGAAAGTAATAATACTCCATGTGCAACTTTGATGGTAATAATACTGAGGGCCCCTATAACAATAATGTTTAAGTGCCCATTTAACATTTAATAATGTCCCCTGAGTTCCCTATGTACAAGTCCCTTATATGCAGTCTGCTGTGCCCACAGCTCCCCTATCCAATGTATGATGGGCCCACAGCTCCCTTATACATCAGTCTCCCAGAATTCCCCTATATATAGACTATTGTCCCCACTGCTCCCCCAATACATAGTATTGTAGTTAATAGCATTCTGACACTATGCGGCGCCTGCACTGAGAGCCCAGCTGCTTGGAGGATATTAATTTTATTCTTCCCAGCAGCCTTGCTCTTCCAGTCATAGGACTTGCGCTGGCATGGTTTCAGTCACCGCTCTGTGTATAGAGAGTGGCGCCTCTATCCTCACCCCAGCACTGTGGGGGGCACTGCTAGACCTAATATTAACCAACAGGCCAGACCGCATATCAAATGTAAGGGTTGAGGGTCACTTGGGTAATAGTGATCACAAATTAATAAGTTTTCATGTATCCTTTAATAAGATGTGTAGTAGAGGGGTTACAAGGACACTAAACTACAGGAAGGCAAATTTCCAACGGATGAGAGATGATCTTGGTGCAATTAACTGGGACGATATCCTGAGACATAAAAATACCATGTGGGAATAAACATGCTAGAAATAGGAGGAAACCACTATGGCTAAATAGAGCTGTAAGGGGTGCAATAAGAGATAAAAATAAAGCATTTAGAGAATTAAAGCAAGTAGGTAGTGATGAGGCATTAAATAAATACAGAAAATTAAATAAATTCTGTAAAAAGCAAATCAAAACAGCAAAGATTGAGACAGAGAGACTCATTGCCAGAGAAAGTAAAAATAATCCCAAAATATTCTTTAACTACATAAATAGTAAGAAACTAAAAAATGATAGTGTTGGCCCCCTTAAAAATAGTCTGGATGAAATGGTGGATGAGGATGAGGAAAAAGCCAATATGCTAAATGACTTTTTTCAACAGTATTTACACAAGAAAATCCCATGACAGATAACATGATCAGGGATAAAAATTCTCCATTAAATGTCACCTGCTTAACCCAGCAGGAAGTACGGCGGCGTCTAAAAATCACTAAAATTGACAAATCCCTGGGCCTGGATGGGATACACCCCCGAGTACTGCAGGAATTAAGCACAGTCATAGATAAACCATTATTTTTAATCTTTAAAGATTCCATAATAACAGGGTCTGTACCACAGGACTGGCGTATAGCAAATGTGGTGCCAATATTCAAAAAGGGGACAAAAACTGAACTTGGAAATTATAGGCCAGTAAGTTTAACCTCAACTGTGGGTAAAATACTGTAGAGTTTTCTAAGAGATACTATACTGGAGTATCTGGAGAAGAATAACCTTATGACCCAATATCAACATGGGTTTACAAGGGACCGTTCCTGTCAGACTAATCTGATAAGCTTTTATGAAGAGGTAAGTTCCGGACTGGACCAAGGGAATGCAGTGGATGTGGTGTACATGGACTTTTCAAAAGCTTTTGATACGGTGCCACACAAAAGGTTGATACATAAAATGAGAACAATGGGGATAGGGGAAAATATGTGTAGGTGGGTTAAGAGCTGGCTCAGGGATAGGAAACAAAGGGTGGTTATTAATGGAGCACACTCGGACTGGGTCACGGCTAGCAGTGGGGTACCACAGGGGTCAGTTTTGAGCCTGCTTCTTTTTAACATATTTATTAATGACCTTGTAGGGGGCATAGAGAGTAGAATTTCAATATTTGCAGATGACACTTAACTCTGCAGGGTAATCAATACAGAGGAGGACAATTTTATATTACAGGAGGATTTATGTAACTAGAAGCTTGGGCTGATAAATGGCAAATGAGCTTTAATGGGGATAAATGTAAGGTCATGCACTTGGGTAGAACGAACAAGATGTATAATTATGTGCTTAATTGTAAAACACTGGGCAAAACAGTCACTGAAAAAGACCTGGGTGTATGGGTGGACGACAAACTCACATTTAGTGGCCAGTGTCAGGCAGCCAGCTGCTGCAAAGGAAAATAAAATAATGGGATGCATTAAAAGAGGCATAGATGCTCATGAGGAGAACATAATTTTACCTCTATATAAGTCACTAGTGCGACCACACTTAGAATACTGTGTACAGTTCTGGTCTCCGGTGTATAAGAAAGACATAGCTGAACTGGAGCGGGTGCAGAGAAGAGCGACCAAGGTTATTAGGGAACTAGGGGGTCTGCAATACCAAGACAGGTTATTAGGTTATTTAGTTTGCAGAATCGAAGGCTTAGGGGTGATCTTATTACAATGTATAAATATATGCGGGGACAATACCAAGACCTTTCTAATGATCTTTTTACTCTTAGACCTGTGACGGGGACAAGGGGGCATCCTCTACGTCTGGAGGAAAGAAGGTTTAAGCATACTCACAGACACGGATTCTTTACTGTAAGAGCAGTGAGACTATGGAACTCTCTGCCATATGATGTTGTAATGAGTGATTCCCTACTAAAATTTAAGACGGGACTGGATGCCTTTCTTGAAAAGTATAATATTACAGGGTATATACACTAGTTTCCTTAATATTGCGTTGATCCAGGTAGCTAGTCTGATTGCCGTATGTGGAGTCGGGAAGGAATTTTTTTCCCCAGTGTGAAGCTTACTGTTTGCCACATGGGTTTTTTTTTGCCTTATTCTGGATCAACATGTTAGGGCAAGTTAGGATAGGATATGGGTTGAACTAGATGGACTTAAAGTCTCCCTTCAACCTTAATAACTATGTTACTATGTTAGCACCCTACTGGTGCCCCTATAAATAATACTTCTTAAGTGCCTACTTAATATTTAACTGAGCCCCCTATGTTCAGTAATGGCCCCAGCATTGCTGCCCGGGGGTCTGTACCGGCCTGCCGGGGGTCTGTACCGGCCTGCCGGGGGGCTGTGCCGGCCTGCCGGTGGTCTGTACCCCCTATGTTCAGTAATGGCCCCAGCATTGCTGCCCGGGGGTCTGTACCGGCCTGCCGGGGGTCTGTACCGACTGTCCGGGGGTCTGAGCGGCCTGCCGGGGGTCTGTACCGGCCTGCCGGGGGTCTGTGCCGGCGGGCTGTGCCGACTGTCCAGTGGTCTGTGCTGGCTGCGGGGGTAAGTACTGGCCTGCTGGTGGTCTGTACCGACTGTCCGGGGGTCTGAGCGGCCTGCCGGGGGTCTGTGCCGGCGGGCTGTGCCGACTGTCCGGGGGTCTGTGCAGGCTGCGGGGGTCTGTGCAGGCATCGTCCGATGGGACTACAATTCCCATCGGGCGATGCCTGCTACCATGATGGTGATTGACACATTAGCCAATGATGGGACAGTAGTAGTCCCATCATCCGGCCTATGTGTTGAATGTAAAAAAAAAAAATACATACTACATACATACTACATGCTACATACATACTACATACATGCTACATACATGCAACATATATACTACATGCATGCAACATACATACTACATATATACCACATGCATGCAACATGCATACTACATATATACCACATACACTCACTGGCCACTTTATTAGGTACACCATGCTAGTAAGGGGTTGGACCCCCTTTTGCCTTCAGAACTGCCTCAATTCTTCGTGGCAGAGATTCAACAAGGTGCTGGAAGCATTCCTCAGAGATTTTGGACCATATTGACATGATGGCATCACACAGTTGGCGCAGATTTGTCGGCTGCACATCCCTGATGCGAATCTCCCGTTCCACCACATCCCAAAGATGCTCTATTGGATTGAGATCTGGTGACTGAGGAGGCCATTTGAGTACAGTAAACTCATTGTCATGTTCAAGAAACCAATCTGAGATGATTCGAGCTTTATGACATGGCGCATTATCCTGCTGAAAGTAGCCATCAGATGTTGGGTACATTGTGGTCATAAAGGGATGGACATGGTCAGCAACAATACTCAGGTAGGCTGTGGCGTTGCAACGATGCTCAATTGGTACCAAGGGGCCCAAAGAGTGCCCAGAAAAAATTCCCCACACCATGACACCACCACCACCAGCCTGAACCGTTGATACAAGGCAGGATGGATCCATGCTTTCATGTTGTTTACGCCAAATTCTGACCCTACCATCCGAATGTCGCAGCAGAAATCGAGACTCATCAGACCAGGCAACGTTTTTCCAATCTTCTACTGTCCAATTTCGATGAGCTTGTGCAAATTGTAGCCTCAGTTTCCTGTTCTTAGCTGAGAGGAGTGGTACCCAGTGTGGTCTTCTGCTGCTGTAGCCCATCTGCCTCAAAGTTCGATGCACTGTGCGTTCAGAGATGCTCTTCTGCCTACCTTGGTTGTAACGGGTGGCAATTTGAGTCACTGTTGCCTTTCTATCAGCTCGAACCAGTCTGCCCATTCTCCTCTGACCTCTGGCATGAACATGGCATTTCCGGCCACAGAACTGCCGCTCACTGGATTTTTTTTCTTTTTCGGACCATTCTCTGTAAACCCTAGAGATGGTTGTGCGTGAAAATCCCAGTAGATCAGCAGTTTCTGAAATTCTCAGACCAGCCCTTCTGGCACCAACAATCATGCCACGTTCAAAGGCACTCAAATCACCTTTCTTCCCCATACTGATGCTCGGTTTGAACTGCAGGAGATTGTCTTGACCATGTCTACATGCCTAAATGCACTGAGTTGCCGCCATGTGATTGGCTGATTAGAAATTAAGTCTTAACACACAGTTGGACAGGTGTACCTAATAAAGTGGCCAGTGAGTGTATATACTACATGCATGCAACATGCATACTACATATATACCACATATATACTACATGCATGCAACATACATATATATACTACATGCATGCAACATGCATACTACATATATACAACATATATACTACATGCATACTACATATATACCACGTGCATGCAACATACATACATACTACTAGTGTTGAGCATTCCGATACTGCAAATATCGGGTATCGGCTGATATTCGCTGTATCGAAAATCCGATACCGAGTACCGATATTTTTCCAATATCGGATATCGGAATCGGAAGTTCCCATAATGCAAAGAGCCACTGCTGTGGCTGATTGGCAGCCGAAATGACATCATCATGATGCGCGGTCTGTGCGCATCATGATGCACCGTCAGTTCGGGCCTTCCGGGGGGTCTATGCCGACTGCCCGGGGTTCTGTACCGGCCTGCCGGGGGTCTGTGCCGACTGCCCGGGGGTCTGTGCGGACTGCCGGGGGTCCGTACCGGCCTCCGGTGGTCTATACCGACTGTCCGGGGGGCTGAGCAGGCTGCGGGGGTCTGTGCAGGATCGTCCGATGGGACTACAAGTCCCATCGGGTGATGCCTGCTACCATGACGGTGATTGACACATTAGCCAATGATGGGACAGTAGCAGTCCCATCATCCGGCTAATGTGTTGAATGTACAGAAAAAAAAATACATACTACATACATACTACATGCTACATACATACTACATACATGCTACATACATACTACATGCATGCAACATACATACATATTACATATATACCACATGCATGCAACCTGCATACTACATATATACCACATATATACTACATGCATGCAACATGCATACTACATATATACTACATGCATCATACATATATACTACATGCAACATGCATACTACATGCATGCAACATACATACAACATATATACCACATGCATGCAACATGCATACTACATATATACCACATATATACTACATGCATGCAACATACATATATACTACATATATACTACATGCAACATACATACAACATATATACTACATGCATGCAACATACATATATACTACATGCAACATGCATACTACATGCATGCAACATACATACTACATATATACCAAATGCATGCAACATGCATACTACATATATACTACATGCATGCAACATACATATATACTACATGCAACATGCATACTATATGCATGCAACATACATACTACATATATACCACTTGCATGCAACATGCAAACTACATATATACCACATATATACCACATGCATGCAACATACATACTACATATATACTACATGCATGCAACATACATACTACATATATACTACATCCATACAACATACATACTACATATATACCACATGCATGCAACATACATACATACAACATATATACAACATATATACCACATGCATGCAACATGCATACTACATATATACTACATATATACTACATGCATGCAACATACATATATACTACATACAATACATTCATACAATACATACATATAGACATACAGTACATATAACATAGAGTACATACTCACCATCACTTGTAACTTTGATCCCCGAAGCCATTGTCATCTATGGAATAAATATTAAAATAACAAAGCACCAATATACTCACCCCTGATCCGCCGAAGTCCACGGGTGTCCCACGACGATCTTGCGTGGAGAACAGCAGCATCAGCTGATGCTACCGTTCTCTACGGGCTCCAGGAAACCAGTGTCAGGAGGTAGGTATCCTTCTGCCCTGCATTCCTCCGCCACTGTAAAAAACAAAAAAAAAGTCCCTAGTCTCATTTTATGGCATTGCTGTGTGAGAAATTTCCCACGCAGCTTTTGCCATAAAGTGAGACTAGGGACGTTTTTTTTTCTTTCCCATCGGACGATCCTGCACAGACCCCCGCAGCTTGCTCAAACCCCTGAACAATCGGTATAGACCACCGGCAGGCCGGCACAGCCCCCCCGGCAGGCCGGTACAGACCCCCGCAGCCTGCACAGACCCCCGGACAGTCGGTACAGACCACCGGCAGGCCGGCACAGCCCCCCGGCAGGCTGGTACAGACCCCCGGACAGTCGGTACCGGCAGGCCGGTACAGACCCCCGGCAGTCCGCTCAAACCCCCGGACAGTCAGTACAGACCACCGGCAGGCCGGCACAGCCCCCCGGCAGGCTGGTACAGACCCCCGCAGCCTGCACAGATCCCCGGACAGTCGGTACAGACCACCGGCAGGCCGGCACAGCCCCCCGGCAGGCCGGTACAGACCCCCGGCTGTCCGCACAGACCCCCGGGCAGTCGGCAGACCCCCGGACAGTCGGCACAGACCCCTGGCAGGCCGGCACAGCCCCCCCGGCAGGCCGGTACAGACCCCCAGCAGTCCTCTCAGACCCCCGGACAGTCGGTACAAACCACCGGCAGGCCGGCACAGCCCCCCGGCAGGCCGGTACAGACCCCCGCAGCCTGCACAGACCCACGGACAGTCGGTACAGACCCCCGGCAGGCCGGTACAGACCCCCGGGCAGTTGGCATAGACCCCCCGGAAGGCCGAACTGACGGCGCATCATGATGCGCACAGACCGCGCATCATGATGACGTCATTTCGGCAGCCAATCAGAGCCACAGCAGTGGCTTTTTGCATTATGGGAACTTCCGATTCCGATATCCGATATTGAAAAAATATCGCTACTCGGTATCGGAATTCCGATACAGCCAATATCGGCCGATACCCGATATTTGCAGTATCGGAATGCTCAACACTAGTAGTATGTATGTATGTTGCATGCATGTGGTATATATGTAGTATGCATGTAGTATATATGTATATGTAGTATGCATGTTGCATGCGTGTGGTATATATGTAGTATGTATGTTGCATGCATGTAGTATATGTCAGAAACACCGCACTAACCTTGCTCACTGAGCCAGTGCGCGTGTCCTGAGTAAAGCGAACAGTTCTCAAAGATACCTGTGGAGCGGGCAGCAACCGAGTAGATGCGTACTTCAGAGCCGCAGGACCTGAAGCACGTGACTGCTGGGGGCATGGCCTAACCTCCACAGAGCTAGGAGCTGCAAGAGAATTCTTAGCGGAGTAACTGCGAGACAAAGTTACCAAGGGGCATAGACAGGGAGAATAGTCAGGACGTAGCCAATGAGTCACACACAGAGATAGCTTCAAGGTACCAAAGGGGCGAGCAGAGAGTAGTCAGGTCACAGGCAATGAGTCGTACACAGATATAGCTACAAGGTACCAAAGGGGGCGAGCAGAGAGTAGTCAGGTCACAGGCAATGAGTCATACATAGATAATAACGCAGTACAAAATCAACAGGCAAACTCAAAACGGGAAACAGAGCCGGGTCAGAACCATATAAACAAGCTATAGCAATACACAGGCACACGGGGGTCAGCACACTAGGCCAAAGGCAAAAGTATAACTGGCAGGGATTGAAGCTTCCCAGGGGTTTAAGAAGCTCTCCCAGAACCAGAAAGAGGCCACAATCATTAACCCCAAGACCCCAAGTGTGCAGGTAAAAACCTGCACAGAGCTCCAGACATTAACCCCCGGTGTGCAAAAACCTGCACTGGGATCATGACAGTACCCCCCTCTCAACGGGGGGCCTCTGGACCCCCAGGCTTCCCCGGGTACTTGGCATGGAAAGCCCGAACCAGGCGATCTGCATGTACCGAGCGAGCAGGGACCCATGAGCGCTGTTCTGGTCCATATCCCTTCCAGTGGACCAGGTACTGCAAAGAGCGGCGCACCAGCCGAGAGTCCACAATATGTCCGACCTCATACTCCAATTGACCCTCCACCAGCACTGGAGGAACAACAGTCTCGGAGTTCTCTTTGACAGATCCAGCGGGTTTCAACAGAGACTTATGGAACACATTAGATATTTTTAAGGAGGCGGGGAGACGCAACCTATATGCCACAGGGTTGACTATCTCCATAATCTCGTACGGACCAATGAACTTTGGTCCCAACTTAGCTAATGGTACCTTTAAGTTGATGTTTCGTGTGGAGAGCCAAACCTTCTCTCCCACCTGAAACATGTCTCCCGAGGCTCTTTTTGTCCGCAAAATATTTGTATCTCCCCTGGGCCCGAGAGATATTACGCCGGACTTCAGCCCAGAGGATTTTTAACCGTTGAACGGACCCCTCTGCTCCTGGACAACCGGAATCCACCCGAGAAAACTCCCCAAAATGCGGATTAAAGCCATAGTTAATCAGGAATGGGGACATGTTGGTGGACTGACTCACCCGGTTGTTAAAAGCGAATTCAGCCAACGGTAACGCATCACACCAATCCTCCTGTCTGGCGGAGGTCAGACACCTGAGAATTTGTTCCAGGGATTGATTGGTGCGTTCTGTCTGACCATTGCTCTCCGGGTGATATGCCGACTAGAAGGAGAGTGAGATGCCCAATTTCATACAGAACGCCCTCCAAAATTTGGCCACAAACTGCACACCTCTGTCAGACACAACATTCAGGGGTACCCCATGCAATCGGACCACATGCTGCACAAACAACCTAGACAATGTTTCTGCTGAAGGTAATGCTGCCAAGGGAATGAAATGGGCCTGTTTAGAAAACCTATCCACCACCACCCAGATCACGGTATTGCCCCTGGAAGGTGGAAGGCCGGTAATAAAATCCATGGAAAGATGAGTCCATGGCCTATCAGGAACCGGTAAAGGTATGAGTTCCCCAGCCGGTCGGTTATGCGAGCTTTTGGAACGGGCACACATGCCACAAGCAGAAACAAATTCCTTGACATCGGACCTTAATGAAGGCCACCAAAAACCCCTGGCTACTGCCTCTCTAGTGGCTGTGATACCTGGATGAGCACTCAGCCTAGAATCATGAAACTCCTGCAGAAGTCTAGGCCGCAATGAATCTGGAACAAACAGTTTATCGCCTGGCCTAGTTGCCGGAGCTAGGGCCTGAGCCCTTAGGATTTCTTGTTCCAACTCAGTTGAGACCCCCGCCACTACCACCCCTGGTGTAAGAATGGAGGACGGCGGCTCAGGGGGAGACACTGGATCAAAACTTCTGGACAGGGCATCCGCTTTGACATTTTTGGACCCCGGTTGAAAAGTAATTGAGAACTGAAATCGTGAAAAAAAAAAGTGACCAACAGGCCTGTCTAGGAGTAAGCCTCTTAGCAGATTCAAGGTATGCCAAATTTTTGTGATCCGTGACAACCGTGATAGGGTGAGCCGCCCCTTCCAAAAAGTGCCTCCATTCCTCAAACGCCAGCTTGACCGCAAGAAGTTCTCTATTGCCTACATCATAGTTTTTCTCAGCTGAAGAGAACTTCTTGGAGAAGGCACAGGGTTTGAAATTGGTAAGGGTGGCCGGACCCTGGGACAGCACAGCCCCCACCCCCACTTCAGAAGCATCCACCTCCACAATGAATGGTTTGGACGGGTCAGGTTGTACCAACACCGGGGCAGACATGAAACATTTCTTAATCGCTGAGAAGGATTCCTTAGCGAGTACAGACCAATTTTTTACATCAGCTCCCTTCTGGGTAAGATCTGTGAGTGGTTTAACCACTTGTGAGAAACCTTTAATGAATCTCCGGTAATAGTTCGCAAATCCTAAGAAGCGCTGGAGCCCCTTGAGATCTCGAGGCTGAACCCAGTCATCGATCGCCAGCACCTTCTTAGGATCCATACGAAACCCCTCACAGGACACAATCAACCCCAAAAAAGACAGCTCCTGTACAAAAAACGAACATTTTTCCAATTTAGTGAACAATTGGTTCTCCCTGAGTCTCTGGAGAACTGTCTTTAGATGTTGAAAGTGAGATTGACTGTCCGGGGAATACACCAAAATATCATCCAAATAAATAATAACAAAACGGCCTATCAGATCAGAAAACACAACATTGATGAAATTTTGGAAAATAGCGGGTGCATTAGTTAACCCAAATGGCATTACCAGGTTCTCGAAGAGTCCTTCTGATGTGAGTAATGCCGTTTTCCACTCGTCCCCTTCCCGAACCCTTATCAGATTGTAGGCCCCCCGCAGATCTAACTTGGAGAACCATTGGGCCCCAGCTAACTGGTTACATAAGTCTGGGATGAGGGGAAGTGGGTAAGAGTTCCTAACCGTTATCTTGTTCAGTTCCCGAAAGTCGAGGCCCGGCCGCAAACCACCATCTTTTTTCTTCACAAAGAAGAACCCTGCTGCCACAGGTGACACAGAAGGCCTGATATGCCCTTTGCGGAGGCTCTCAGCTATGTACTCATTCATGGCTTGGCGCTCAGGCCCAGACAAATTGAACAATCGAGCCTTAGGTAACTTTGCTCCGGGAAGTAAATCAATGGCACAATCATAGGGTCTATGTGGTGGCAGCGCCTCAGCCTCACTTTTGGAAAAAACGTCTTCGAAATCCTTCAGGTACTCCGGAATACCTTCTAGATCGACAGACGACACAGACACGGATTTAACAGAGTTTACAAGATGTCCCCGGTTACCACATTTACCATTGCATCCCCATTGAGTGATTTCCCCTGTAACCCAATCAATTGTAGGATTATGACGTTGAAGCCAAGGCATCCCCAGTACCAGTCCTGCAGGCAAGTTATCTAGCACCAGACAACTTAATTTCTCCACATGAGTGGAACCCACTTTTAGAGAAAAAAGTTCAGACCTGCAACAGATACCGTCTTGGGTAAGAGGAGATGAGTCATTTCCCACAAGTTTAACAGGATCGTGAAGCCTGACTGTCCCTATCTTATTAAGAGTCATAACCTTGGTATCAATCAGGTTCACAGCAGAACCGCAGTCAATAAAAGCAGTAGTCTGAACAGGACCATAACCAAGTTCCAGTTCCACCTGCAGCACCATTTTTGCACATGAGGAAAATTGTACCTGAAGGTCTGGGTAGCCTCCTCGACGACTACCCAGACCTAGTCGTTTCCCGCCATCTTGGAGGATGACGGACAGGAGGGGCAGTCCTTCTTCCAATGTCCAGATTTCCCACAATAGAAGCACAACTGCTTTTCACGGCGTTGTCTTCTTTCCTTTCCCTCACAGGTGACAGCGCTCACCTCCATAGCCATAGGAAGAGTCCGGGTCTCATCTCCACTGAAGAATAAGGGCGTTTCCCGTTGCATAATGCCTCTAGCCCGCAGCCTGCGATCCATGCGAACCGCATGGACCATGGCATCCTCCAGGGAGTCAGGCGGAGGATGAAGTGCCAAAGCATCCTTCAGACGTTCACACAGGCCTCTGTGGAACAGCCCCCGAAGGGCGGCATCACTCCAGGAAATCTCCGCTGCCCAACGTCTGAATTCAGTACAGAACCATTCGGCCGAGTGCTCCCCCTGACAGACACTCATCACCTTGTCCTCAGCCAAACGCACTCTATCAGGCTCATCATAAATAAGCCCTAAGGCTTCAAAAAACGCATCCACAGACATTCTCTCAGGGGCAGAAGAGGAAAGCGAGAATGCCCAGGCTTGTGGGGACCCCCTAAGCAGGGACATCACCACCCCCACCCTCTGTTTCTCATCACCAGAGGAGCGGGGTCTCAAAGAAAAAAAAAGCTTACAGCCCTCCTTAAATGCCCTGAAATCATCCTTGTTACCAGAAAATATATCTGGCAATTTAACCGGGGATTCAGGTGGGACTAAAATGACATCTCTATTCCCCACCTGCTGAAAGCCTGCAGAAAGTACCCCCTGAACTGAGTCCTCCACCCGCTGTTGGGACTGGGCTAGAGCTTGGTGTTCCAAACTAAGCTTCTGCAGTGACTGAGTCAAGCACTTCACCTGCTCAGATAAAGCACACATTGGGTCCATGTTGCCGAAGTGAGGAGAGAAAAAAAAAAATTGTAGGCCAGTTATAATGTCAGAAACACCGCACAAAACTTGCTCACTGAGCCAGTGCGCGTGTCCTGAGTAAAGCGAAACAGTGCTCAAAGATACCTGTGGAGCGGGCAGCAACCGAGTAGATGCGTACTTCAGAGCCGCAGGACCTGAAGCACGTGACTGCTGGGGGCATGGCCTAACCTCCACAGAGCTAGGAGCTGCAAGAGAATTCTTAGCGGAGTAACTGCGAGACAAAGTTACCAAGGGGCATAGACAGGGAGAATAGTCAGGACGTAGCCAATGAGTCACACACAGAGATAGCTTCAAGGTACCAAAGGGGCGAGCAGAGAGTAGTCAGGTCACAGGCAATGAGTCGTACACAGATATAGCTACAAGGTACCAAAGGGGGCGAGCAGAGAGTAGTCAGGTCACAGGCAATGAGTCATACACAGATAATAACGCAGTACAAAATCAACAGGCAAACTCACAACGGGAAACAGAGCCGGGTCAGAACCATATAAACAAGCTATAGCAACACACAGGCACACGGGGGTCAGCACACTAGGCCAAAGGCAAAAGTATAACTGGCAGGGATTGAAGCTTCCCAGGGGTTTAAGAAGCTCTCCCAGAACCAGAAAGAGGCCACAATCATTAACTCCAAGTGTGCAGGTAAAAACCTGCACAGAGCTCCAGACATTAACCCCCGGTGTGCAGCTCAAAAACCTGCACTGGGATCATGACAGTATATATGTAGTATGCATGTTGCATGTAGTATATATGTAGTATATATGTATGTTGCATGCATGTAGTATATATGTATGTTGCATGCATGTAGTATATATGTGGTATATATGTAGTATGCATGTTGCATGCATGTGGTATATATGTAGTATGTATGTATGTTGCATTCATGTAGTATATATGTAGTATGCATGTTGCATGTAGTATATATGTAGTATAAATGTATGTTGCATGCATGTAGTATATATGTAGTATGCATGTTGCATGTAGTATATATGTAGTATGTATGTTGCATGCATGTAGTATATATGTAGTATATATGTATGTTACATGTATGTAATATATATGTAGTATGTATGTTGCATGTAGTATATATGTTGTATATATGCATGTTGCATGCATGTAGTATATATGTTGTATGTATGTTGCATGCATGTAGTATATATGTAGTATGCATGTTGCATGTAGTATATATGTAGTATGCATGTTGCATGCATGTGGTATATATGTAGTATATATGTATGTTGCATGCATGTAGTATATATGTAGTATGTATGTAGCATGTATGTAGCATGTAGTATGCATGTATTTTTTTTTTTGTACATTCAACACATTAGCCGGATGATGGGACTACTACTGTCCCATCATTGGCTAATGTGTCAATCACCATCATGGTAGCAGGCATCGCCCGATGGGACTTGTAGTCCCATCGGACGATCCTGCACAGACCCCCGCAGCCTGCTCAGACCCCCGGCCAGTCGGTACAGACCCCCGGCAGTCCGCTCAGACCCCCGGACAGTCGGTACAGACCACCGGCAGGCCGGTACAGCCCCTCGGCAGGCCGGTACAGACCCCCGCAGCCTGCACAGACCCCCGGACAGTCGGCACAGCCCCCCGGCAGGCCGGTACAGACCCCCGGCAGTCCGCTCAGACCCCCGGACAGTCGGTACAGCCCCCCGGCAGACCAGCACAGCCCCCCGGCAGGCCGGTACAGACCCCTGCAGCCTGCACAGACCCCCGGACCTTCGGTACAGACCCCCGCAGCCTGCACAGACCCTCGGGCAGTCGGCACAGACCCCCGGCAGGCCTGTACAGACCCCCGGGCAGTCGGCATAGACCCCCCGGAAGGCCCGAACTGACGGCGCATCATGATGCGCACAGACCGCGCATCATGATGACGTCATTTCGGCAGCCAATCAGAGCCACAGCAGTGGCTCTTTGCATTATGGGAACTTCCGATTCCAATATCCGATATTGAAAAAATATCGCTACTCGGTATCGGAATTCCGATACAGCAAATATCGGCCGATACCCGATATTTGCAGTATCGGAATACTCAACACTAGTAGTATGTATGTATGTTGCATGCATGTAGTATATATGTAGTATATCTGTAGTATGCATGTTGCATGTAGTATATATGTAGTATATATGTATGTTGCATGCATGTAGAATATATGTATGTTGAATGCATGTAGTATATATGTGGTATATATGTAGTATGCATGTTGCATACATGTGGTATATATGTAGTATGCATGTTGCATGTAGTATATATGTATGTTGCATGCATGTAGTATATATGTGGTATATATGTAGTATGCATGTTGCATGCATGTAGTATATATGTAGTATGTATGTTGCATGCATGTAGCATATATGTGGTATATATGTAGTATGTATGTTGCATGCATGTAGTATGTATGTATGTATTTTGCATGCATGTAGTATATATGTAGTATGTATGTTGCATGTAGTATATATGTTGTATATATGCATGTTGCATGCATGTGGTATATATGTTGTATGTATGTTACATGCATGTAGTATATATGTGGTATATATGTAGTATGCATGTATGTGGTATATATGTAGTATGTATGTATGTTGCATGCATGTGGTATATATGTAGTATGTATGTATGTAGCATGTATGTAGTATGTATGTAGTATGTATTTTTTTTTTTTTGTACATTCAACACATTAGCCGGATGATGGGACTACTACTGTCCCATCATTGGCTAATGTGTCAATCACCGTCATGGTAGCAGGCAACGCCCAATGGGACTTGTAGTCCCATCGGACGATCCTGCACAGACCCCCGCAGCCTGCACAGACTCCCGGACAGTCGGTACAGACCACCGGCAGGCCGGCACAGCCCCCCGGCAGGCCGGTACAGACCCCCGCAGCCTGCACAGACCCCCGGACAGTCGGTACAGACCACCGGCAGGCCGGCACAGCCCCCCGGCAGTCTGCACAGACCCCCGGGCAGTCGGTACAGACCACCGGCAGGCCGGCACAGACCCCCGGCAGTCCGCACAGACCCCCGGGCAGTCGGCACAGACCCCCGGAAGGTCCGTACACCCCCCCGAGAGGCTGTACAAGGACAGAAAAGGGTTTTTCTTATTCCGATACCGGAAGTCCCATAGACTTGAATGGGACTTCCGGTATCGGAATCGGCGATACCCGATACTTTTTTCGTATCGGGCCGATACCATCAGATCCGATATTTTAGGGTATCGGATGGTATCGCTCAACACTAGTGATAACTCTTTCAGCTTCTCCCAATTATCTTATATTGAGAGAAGTTTAACTTATGTAGTTAACATGTACAAATAGCAAACGTGGTCGCATGAATGCCTGATCACACCAGTGGTATTGGGGTCCCATAACAGCAGGTGCACACTATCATGATTTGGCAGTCTGTAGTCTCATTTGACTGCAGACATTTATCCCAAGCCTTTAATAACTTTATAATAATAAATTGCCTATTATGAAATTATTAAATAGAATGCAGCTCGTGATTACGCTATTGTTATGCTTGTTAGGGGGCAGACAAACGGACGTACAGTTGTGGCCAAAAGTATTGACACCCCTGCAATTCTGTCAGATAATACTCAGTTTCTTCCTGAAAATGATTGCAAACACAAATTCTTTGGTATTATTATCTTCATTTAATTTGTGTTAAATGAAAAAACACAAAAGAGAATGAAGCAAAAAGCAAAACATTGAACATTTCACACAAAACTCTAAAAATGGGCCAGACAAAAGTATTGGCACCCTCAGCCTAATACTTGGTTGCACAACCTTTAGCCAAAATAACTGCGACCAACCGCTTCCGGTAACCATCAATGAGTTTCTTACAATGCTCTGCTGGAATTTTAGACCATTCTCCTTTGGCAAACTGCTCCAGGTCCCTGATATTAGAAGGGTGCCTTTTCCAAACAGCCATTTTTAGATCTCTCCACAGGTGTTCCATGGGATTCAGGTCTGGACTCATTGCTGGCCACCTTAGAAGTCTCCAGCGCTTTCTCTCAAACCATTTTCTAGTGCTTTTTGAAGTGTGTTTTGGGTCATTGTCCTGCTGGAAGACCCATGACCTCTGAGGGAGACCCAGCTTTCTCACACTGGGCCCTACATTATTCTGCAAAATTTGTTGGTAGTCTTCTGACTTCATAATGCCATGCACACGGTCAAGCAGTCCAGTGCCAGAGGCAGCAAAGCAACCCCAAAACATCAGGGAACCTCCGCCATGTTTGACTATAGGGGCCGTGTTTTTTTCTTTGAATGCCTCTTTTTTTCTCATGTAAACTCTATGTTGATGCCTTTGCCCAAAAAGCTCTACTTTTGTCTCATCTGACCAGAGAACATTCTTCCAAAACGTTTTAGGCTTTTTCAGGTAAGTTTTGGCAAACTCCAGCCTGGCTTTTTTATGTCTCGGGGTAAGAAGTGGGTCTTCCTGGGTCTCCTACCATACAGTCCCTTTTCATTCAGACGCCGACGGATAGTACGGGTTGACACTGTTGTACCCTTGGACTGCAGGGCAGCTTGAACTTGTTTGGATGTTAGTCGAGGTTCTTTATCCAACATCCGCACAATCTTGCGTTGAAATCTCTTGTCAATTTTTCTTTTCCATCCACATCTAGGGAGGTTAGCCACAGTGCTATGGGCTTTAAACTTCTTGATGACACTGTGCAGGGTAGACACAGGAACATTCAGGTCTTTGGAGATGGACTTGTAGCCTTGAGATTGCTCATGCTTCCTCACAATTTGGTTTCTCAAGTCCTCAGACAGTTCTTTGGTCTTCTTTCTTTTCTCCATGCTCAATGTGGTACACACAAGGAAACAGGACAGAGGTTGAGTCAACTTTAATCCATGTCAACTCGCTGCAAGTGTGATTTAGTTATTGCCAACACCTGTTAGGTGCCACAAGTAAGTTACAGGTGCTCATCATGTGTTTTTAATGCGTTTTCTGTTTTTTTGCACATGGTTTTTACAAAAAAAGCATGCGTTTTTAAACGCAGACGTGCGCATGACTGTGAGCACGTCAGCGCTCCTATAGACTTTAATGTGTTTTTGGGTGAATTCCGTGCGCGTTGCGTGTGCATGCGTTTTTTTGAGACAGGTCGGACGCACCAAAAATGCAACAGGTTGAATCTTGTGTGCCTGGGCGCACACTACAAAAAAACGCATGCGCATACAAACGCGTACTAACGCATGACAATGCGCACCCATGTTAAATATAGGAAAAACGCAGCGCAAAAAAACGCAAGTGTGAAACCAGCCTTATACGTCTGTCTGCGCCCTTATGCTAATAATTACCCTTTTTACACTAATACTTAAATATTAACCTATTATTATAGTATTAACGCTATTAACCTGTATTGTTATGCTTGTTATAATAATACTTATAAAAGACCCAGCTGACAAGTATAAAAAGCCCCCTACCTCCCTATCTTCAGCCCCCTAAGACAGCAACTATTACATGTGCATATAATTTCATATCAAAACAGTATAATAATCAGCCCCCCAGTGCCCTGTCCCCCTCCCGCACCTCAACAATACTCCCATTCTCTCTCATTAACCCCCAATGCCTTCTCCACACTACCCCAATCCTCTCAAATTCACCTCCAGTGTCCTGTCGCCCCTCCCCCACTTCATCCCCCACAATACCTCCATCCTCTCACATTCATCCCACAGTGACCATGACATGCCTAAACTGAATGACTCTAATCCAGTGTTTCTCAACTCCAGTCCTCAAGACCCACCAACTGGTCAAGTTTTCAGGATATCCTTAGCATTGCACAGGTGATTTCAACACCTGCTCATTAATTCCATCACCTGTGCAATACTAAGGAAATCCTGAAAACAAGACCTGTTGGTGGGTCTTAAGGACTGGAGTTGAGAAACACTGCTAATCAATTCAATCCCCACTTTCCAATGAAGTTTGCAGGCAATGAGGCAAGACCTGGAAGCGTCCAGTTTAAAGCAAGGAGGGCACTAGGACCCAGAGTGCCTGAGATAATCAGAGGTGAACAGCTAGAAACTAACTGCAGCTGCTGCCAGACCAGCCAGGAAGAAGATCCTCAGGTTAGATAGCATTGCACGCTGCACAGACTGAAGCTCTGCAGCCTGCCACTGTGCAGAGTCTGTCAGACAGGGGAGCCGGCATTTTGCTGCTCTCTCCCTGACTCCAAATGACAAAAGTGGCAGTGTTTCCCAGTGGGCCCCTTCATGTGACGGGCCCGGGGGAATTGGCCTCCTCTGCCTCCCCAGTAGCAGCGCTACTGTCACTAATAGAGTTGCCATGGACTAAATCAGGAAAAATAGTCTAAAGAAATATGAGTTCTCAATAATTAACATTGTAAAGGGGTATGGACTTTCCTAAGAGTAGGTCCAGGTCACAGCCCCTGGAGTAAACTTCGTTCCTAGTCATAGTGCCACAGTAGTCAAGCAACTGAGTTTATACCAAGTGGAACATGAACAAAGACATCTTTGTAGACTTGAAAAGTGGTAAATATTTGCTGAGGCAAGGAAACTGAGAACTTGGGATTAGAAATAAGCAAATAAATTAACGTGCAATCTTATTCTCAAATTTTACAAAAATACATATACGCAAAAATGCAGATCTCTTGTAATTCGAATCTGCACTGATTGAGCTATCTCTGTCTGCCATTATTCTGACTACTAACACTAGTCAACAGCAAAATTGGTTCAGACATGAAAACAATTCAAGTTAACTAATTTTGGTTTGCTGAAAATGATGCTTAAATTATGAAATTGGCTCTAGTTTTTATGACACAGGGGTGCGTTGATATTTCTCACAGCCTTTGATACAACGTTAGGCAAGGAATACATCATCAGCCTTGCGTCATCAGTCTACTGACTAATGGATTGTTTCATCAATATTGCATCATCTCCAAATGACTAATGAATTGAGCCATCAGTATTTCATCATCTCTAAATGACCAATGATAGATGCCAAAGAAAGAAAGATGGTGCAATCCTAGTTAAACTTGCATCACACAACTCTATAAAAGGCGCATGTTCTTCATCTATCAGTCACACAGCAATTTCAGAGGTGGACTGATATCATCATTCAGCTATTCAGTGTTGCCTCAGACTTGCATTAATAAAGCAGATAATTTCTGCTATATCTGTAGTGAGGTGACTTTTGAGTCACAAGAGTAGAACTTGACTCATATGGTTAAGAAAGCCTACAACCTGTATTTTGGCTGCAAAATAGGAGATCAGGACAAGAGTTGGGCTCCACATACATGCTGTAATCGATCATCACACCTCACAGTGGTTGAATCCGAAAAGACAATCAATGCCTTTTGCAGTGCCAATGGTATAGAGAGAGCCAACTGACCATACTACCAATTGTTACTTCTGCATGGTGCCTCCAATTGGGAAAGGAATTTCTAAGAAAAAGAAGTGGACTATACATCCAGCACTTGTCAAACCACAGAAAATTCTGTACCTCCATTGCATATCAATGGGTCTCATGAAGAACTTCGTAAAGGCAATGAACAAAAATGCAGAAGCATTAAAGTATCTCATTTGTAAATTTCCAAGGCTGAGTGAAGCAAAGATAAAGGAAGGAGTTTTCATTGGTCCTCAGATTTGTGTGCTTCTGCAAGATGAGGAGTTTCATCGTTTACTGTGTGGCAAGGAAAAGGCTACATGGGTAGCATTCCAGTTAGTGGTAACAAATTTCCTTGGAAACAACAAGTCAGACAACTTTAAAGAGCATGTGGAAAATCATCTTCAGACGTATCATAATATTGGCTGCAACATGGCATTAACCGCTTTACCCCCAAGGGTGGTTTGCGCGTTAATGCCCGGGCCCAATTTTACAATTCTGACAACTGACCCTTTATGAGGTCATAACTCTGGAACGCTTCAACGGATCCTGGTGATTCTAACATTGTTTTTCTTGTGCCATATTGTACTTCATGTTAGTAGTAAAATTTAATTCATATAACTTGCGTTTATTAGTGAAAAAATCAGAAATCTGGCGAAAATTTAGAAAATGTTGCTATTTTCCAACTTTATGCCTTTAAATCACAGAGATATGGCACACAAAAAACTTAATAAGGAACATTTTTCACATATTTACTTTACATCAGCACAATTTTAGAACAAAAATTTTTTTTTTAAGAAGATTATAAGGGTTGACCAGCGATTTCTCATTTTTACAGCACCATTTTTTAGGGACCACATCACATTTGAAGTCACTTTGAGGGGTCTATATGATAAAAAATACCCCAACCTGACACCATTCTAAAAACTGCACCCCTCAAGGTGCTCAAAACCACATTCAAGAAGTTTATTAACCCTTCAGGTGCTTCACAGGAATTTTTTGAATGTTTAAAAAAATGAACATTTAACTTTTTTTCACAAAAAAATTACTTCAGGTCCAATTTATTTTACCAAGGGTAACAGGAGAAATTGGATTGCAAAAGTTATTGTGCAATTTGGCCTGAGTATGCTGATACCTGATATGTGGGGGGACCACTGTTTCGGCGCATGGCAGAGATCGGAAGGGAAGGAGCGCCATTTGACTTTTTCAATGCAAAATTGGCTGGAATTGAGATTGGACACCATGTCGCGTTTGGAGCGCCACTGATGTGCTTAAACAGTGGAAACCCCCCACAAATGACACTATTTTGGAAACTAGACCCCCCCAAGGAACTTATCTAGATGTGTGTTGAGAACCTGGAACCCACATGGGCTTCACAGAAGTTTATAACGTACAGCCGTAAAATTAATAAATCATATTTTTTCCACAAAAATGATCTTTTCATCCCCAATTTTTATTTTCCCAATGGTAAGAGGACCCTAAAAGTTATTGTGCAATTTGTCATGAGTACGCTGATACCCCATATGTGGTGGTAAACCACTACTTGGGCGCCTGGCAAAGCTCAGAAGGGGAGCAGCGCCATTTGACTTTTTTTGGCTGGAATTGACATGGGCACCATGTCGCGTTTGGAGAGCCACTGATATGCCTGAACGGTAGAAACCCCCCACAAGTGACCCCATTTTGGAAACTAGACCCCCCAAGGCACATATCTAGATGTGTGGTGAGCACTTTCAACCCCCAAGTGCTTCACAGAAGTTTATAACGCCCGGGCGTGAAAATGAAAAAAAATCATATTTTTGCCACAAACATGATCTTTAGTCCCCAATTTTTTATTTTCCCAAGGGTAACAGGAGAAATTGGACCCCAAAAGTTGTTGTCCAATTTGTCCTGAGTACACTGATACCCCATATGTGGGAGAAAACTACTGTATGGGCACACGTCGCGGCTCGGAAGGAAAGTAGTGACGTTTTGGAATGCAGACTTTGATGGAATGGTCTGCGGGTGTCATGTTGCCTTTAGAGAGCCACTGATGTGCCTAAACTGTGGAAACCCCCCACAAGTGTCCCCATATTTTAAACTAAACCCCCCAAGAAACCTATCTAGATGTGTGGTGAGCACTTTGAACCCCCAAGTACTTCACAGAAGTATATAACGTAGAGCCATACAAATAAAAAAAAATCATATTTTTTTCACAAAAATGATATTTTTGCCCCCATTTTTTCCCCAAGGGTAACAAGAGAAATTGGACCCCAAAAGTTGTTGTGCAATTTGTCCTGAATAGGCTGATACCCCATATGTGGGGGTAAACCACTGTTTGGGCGCATGGCAGATCTTGGAAGGGAAGGAGCACCATTTGACTTTTTGAACGCAGAATTGGCTGGAATTGAGATCAGACGCCATGTTGCATTTGGAGAGCCCCTGATGTGCCCAAACAATGGAAACCTCACAATTCTAACTCCAACCCTAATCCCAACACACCCTAACCCTAATCTTAGCCCTAACCCTAGCCCTAACCCTAGTGGGAAAATGGAAATAAATACTTTTTTTATTTTATTATTTCTCCCTAACTAAGGGGGGTTTGATTTTCTATTTATGGTGGGTTTTTATGTTTGGTAGCTGTCGCACACTAAAAGACGCTATTTATTGTAAAAAATAGTTTTTGCATCACCACATTTTGAGAGCTATAATTTTTCCATATTTTGACCCACAGAGTCATATGAGGTCTTATTTTTTGCGGGATGAGTTGATGTTTTTAATAGAAACAAAAACCAGCAAATAATTCCAGCGGATGCTTCCTACTTGGCCATAAAATCCATTTTATTTTTATCTTTTAAAATAGTTCCATGTGGCAGAAACCCAAATATATACAGGGGGTCAGAAGAAAAAAAAAAAGGGCACACTGCTGCTTTATGCGTGCAGACTACGCGTTTCGACCTTACTAGGTCTTCTTCTAGGTCTTAAGTGTGAGCAGTGTTCAAGATAGTAATATACCCTGCTTCCAGGAACTTGATCCAATTACAAAATTTGGCTTAATTAAAATAGGGTGTATACCCTTACACAGGGATAAAACTTTGTTAAATACAAAATGTACTACATATTTAAAGCATATCGCTACAAAGTGCCCTTATTTTTATCTAATACATTATTATTCGCATCTTATATTTATTCTTAGATATCACAAAATTTACCATATGAACAAAAAAAAAAAAAAACCCCAAAAAAAAAAAATTTTTTTTTTTAAAAACATAAACCCCCCCCCCCCAAAAAAAATAGGAAAAAGAAAGGAAAATTCAAGTGTTTTTATATATATATATGTATATTTACCACTGGAAAACCTGCCATTTAGAATTGACTGATTAAATCTAACCTATTATTCAGTCCATTGGGTATACGGCTTTCCAGTGTAAAAATCCAATAACTTTCACGATTTAATAAAGTCCTTCTATTATTACCTCCCCGAAAGGATTTCTTTACTTTCTCTATACCATAAAAGGACAAATCATTCAAATTTCCTTTATGTTCATACCAGAAATGTCTTGAAACTGCAGAGCCTCCTATCATATTCTCTTTTACTGCATCAGATAAATGCCTACGGATTCTTTTTTTCAAAGAGCCCGTAGTACATCCAATATATTGTAATTTACAACTATTACATACAACAGAATAAACTACATTAGTAGTATTGCAATTGATAAAACTATTAATATTATATTCTTTACCATTTTTTACTGAAATTATTTTTTCTGTTTTATTTACAAATCTGCAACATTTACATTTTTTAGCTCCACATTTATAAAAGCCCTTTAAATCAAGCCAAGTATGAGATTTTTGTTGGTCAACAATGTTATATTCACTAGGTGACAGAATAGACTGAATCGTACGCGCTTTTTTAACGACAAATCTGATTTTATTTCTTTCTAAAATTTTATCCAAATCTTTGTCTTGTTTTAGGATAGGTAGATATTTCTTTATTATTTTAATTATATCTGTATATTGTGGTGTATATTCAGTACTAAAAGTAATATTTTGTTCACTGTTTCTATTAGAAAATTTTTTATTCTTATTTTTACTTTTATTTTGCAATAATTTTTTCCTATCCACATTATCCACTATTGATATTGCTCTTGTTAAATTCCAATCTGGATAATGTCTATCATGTAATCACTGACATGTTTTAACTTTTTCACTTTCATAAATCTGCTTATTTGAGCTATTTCTATGTATTCTAATTAGTTCTCCCACTGGTATATTTTTGATAGTGTGTGCTGGATGACATGAATCAGCATGTAAAATTGTATTTGATGCAGTCTGTTTCCTAAATGGAGCAATATCTACTTTCTTAGTTTCTGCATTTCCTGAAAGAGTGATATCCAAAAAATCTATTTTATGACTATCATAAATACAAGTAAATTTTAGATTAAATTCATTACAGTTAATATATTCGTTGAAATCATCTAATGATTTTTTATCCCCATTCCATACAAATAACAGATCATCTATATAACGCCCCATCCAAATGATGCGATTTTTAAAAGGATTTTGTTCATTATATAGGTGTTTTTCTTCCCATCTTCCCATGACTAAATTAGCCAGGGATGGTGAGAACTTCGCACCCATACTAACTCCTTTTGTTTGGAGAAAATATCTGTCACAAAATCTGAAATAATTATGTTCCAATAAAAATTTAACTGCATCCAACAAAAAATCTTTTATCTCTTTTCTATAATTACTATAGGTTTCCAAATAGTAATGTAAACTTGCCATTGCTACATTAAATGGTATCGAAGGGTATAAACCGATGACATCACAGGTGACCCAAGAATAAGTAGGTTGCCATTCAAATGATTCCATCATACCTACAACTGCTTTAGTATCCCGCATAAAGCTGGGAATATTTTTTACCAAAGGTTGCAAATAAAAATCCACCCACTCTCCTAATCTTTCCCCTAAACTTCCTATACCTGCCACTATGGGCCTTAGTGGTGGGGGAAAAATGTTTTTATGAACTTTCGGGAGTGAATGATATATAGGTATTATAGGAAACTCAATATACATATATTCTTTTAATTTATTACTAATGGCACCAGTGTATACCCCTTCGTCTAGTAATTTTTTTATTAACAAATTAAATGTATTCGTTGGATCTTGTTTTAATTCAATAAAGGAATCCTCATTCTGTAAAACCATTAAATTCAGTTTTTCATATAAACCTGCATTAATCAGGACTATCCCTCCTCCCTTGTCTGCTTTTCTTATTAATAAATCTTGATTTTTTTCTAACTCCTCCAAACCTATCCTTTCTTTATAAGTCAAATTATCTCTTTTCTTGATTTTTCCAATACCATTATTTAAATTGATCAACTCTTTCTCTATCAGTTCTTGAAAAATATCCAAAATAGGCAGCCGGGATTTCAGAGGGTAAAAGGAGGGATTAGATATAGGAAAGTCCTGATTAAGTGTGATTTCTTCTAAATTCCCACTTTTTTTCATCGCATTCATATTCATTAAGGCGATCTGTTCATCAAATAGGAACAAATTATCTGCTTCTATATCCTCTTCAATGGAGATATTCTGTTCTACCATCTCCTGTTCTTTGAAACGGCATTTCAAGGTAAGGGATCTTGCTAAACGATTAACATCCAGTATTGTTCTGAAGACATTAAACTGATTAGTGGGAGCAAAACTGAGACCTTTGGAAAGCACTGAGATTTGGGCCTCTGTTAGCAAATAACTGGATAAATTCCAGATTGGTTTCATTGTTTCATACGATTTTTCTTCCGTGTGTTGTAGCCCTTTCTTGCAGTGCTTCCTCCCTCCCCGTTTCCTCCATTTTTTGGAAATGCCGCCTTAGAAGAATTTTCCAGCATAGTCCTTCTTTCTTCTCCGGATTCATCAGAGGATTCCATGTTTTCCTCTGAGGAGTACACAGTGGTTTCCAATGTGGTATTTAACTCTCGAAAGGTAACTCTTGGTTCCTTCAATATGGTTTTTTTCTTTCCATTTAAATTTTTATAACTACCATATGATGATTGCATTGGTTTAGCCCATGTGTAAACCTTATTATTTTTATAATCCTCTAAATCTCTTTCATATTTTTTCTTTTTCAAATCCGTAATTTTGGTTTCCAATTTCATCAGATTATTTTTAAGCTTATTATTTAATAATTTAAATTCCTCAGTAGCTGTAAATCTTTGCATGCTGTTCTGTAAAGTTTTAATCTCTTTTTTTACTATTTCCAACTGTTTATTTTCTTCCTTAATTATTAGTTGTATCAACTTTAAGGAACAGTCACTGAGTATTCCATCCCAGTCTTTGTGAAAGTTTTCATCATATTGCTGTGTAACTCTTTTTTTTATACGGAGGCCTCTGGGGACCATATTTTTATCATAATAGGTTTGTAAGGTATTTTGATCCCACCAAATCTTTAATTCCTTACACATTTTCAATTCCAAATCTTTCATTAAAGTGGTCAATTCCACTGATATACTCATTAGATGTCCTGGGTTCGATTTAGACCCCTGGAATATAGAGGCAGATTTGTTCAACCTTGCCTTATAATCTTCAATGTCTTCAAAACTTTGACCTGTATTTTCAGTCATTTTGGTTTAATAAGATGTGAGTCCAAAAAACTTTACCCCCTGTATAAAAACTGGGATTTATGTGCACGGCTAAATGCCTCAAAATACAAATTCAAACAAGAAAAATTATAGCCAGCTCACCCAGATAGACGTCCTTAGTGGTTCTGCTCACTGCCAGGAAGCCGCACGGAGTTGTAATGGGAGAGGCACACCCATGTTGCAATAGAAACAAAAACCAGCAAATAATTCCAGCGGATGCTTCCTACTTGGCCATAAAATCCATTTTATTTTTATCTTTTAAAATAGTTCCATGTGGCAGAAACCCAAATATATACAGGGGGTCAGAAGAAAAAAAAAAAGGGCACACTGCTGCTTTATGCGTGCAGACTACGCGTTTCGACCTTACTAGGTCTTCTTCTAGGTCTTAAGTGTGAGCAGTGTTCAAGATAGTAATATACCCTGCTTCCAGGAACTTGATCCAATTACAAAATTTGGCTTAATTAAAATAGGGTGTATACCCTTACACAGGGATAAAACTTTGTTAAATACAAAATGTACTACATATTTAAAGCATATCGCTACAAAGTGCCCTTATTTTTATCTAATACATTATTATTCGCATCTTATATTTATTCTTAGATGTTTTTAATAGTACCATTTTTGGGCACGTGACATTTTTTGATTGCTTTTTATTCCAATTTTTGGGACGCAGAATCAACAAAAACCAGCATTTCGTGAATTTCTTTGCGGGGGGCGTTTACACCATTCTGCGTGTGGTAAAATTGATAAAGGGGTTTTATTCTTCGGGTCAGTATGATTACAGCAATGCCTCATTTATATCTTTATTTATGTTTTGGCGCTTTTATACAATAAAAACAATTTTATATAAAAAATAATTATTTTTGCATCGCTTTATTCTGCGAGCTATAACTTTTTAATTTTTTGCTGATGATGCTGTATGGCGGCTCATATTTTGCGGGGCAAGATGACATTTTCAACAGTACCATGTTTATTTATATTTGTCTTTTTGATCGTGCGTTATTGCACTTTTTGTTCGGCAGTATGATGATAAACCATTTTTTTGTTTGTTTTTTTCTTCTTTTGAAGGGGTTCACTAAAGTAACTAACTAGTGGGACAGTTTTATAGGGCGGGTTGTTATGGACGTGGCAATGCTAAATATGTGTACTTTTATTGTGGGGGTTTTTTATTTACAAAAAAGAATTTATTAGGGAATATATATATTTTTTTAATTTATTTGGGAATTTTTTATAAATTATTTTTACACATGATTTTTTTTTTACTTTGTAGTAATATCCCAGTGTGGGACATTACTATAAAATGTCAGATCACTGATCTGACACTTTGCAGAGCCCTGTGTCAGGTCAGCGATCTGACAGGCGCTGCACAGACTTCCTCAGTGCCTGCTCCCTGCAGGCCCCCAAGGCCATATTGGATCCGGGGGCCTGCAGGGAGGAGACCCTCAGAGCGACGCAGCACATCGCATCGCTCCGAGGGTCGCAGGGAAGCACGCAGGGAGCCCCCTCCCTGCGCGTTTTTTTCCTATGCCCCGAATACACTGCGATCATGTTTGATCTCAATGTGCCAGGGGTTAATGTGATGGGGGTGGTCAGTGACCACCCCTGGCACATAGTGTCACGTGTCAGCTGTGATAATCAGCCGACACCTGGCCACGATCAGTGGCGCTCCCCCCGGGGTCACTGATGATCGGATGACGTACTATCCCGTCCCCTGTCATACGGGCCCGGGTACCGTGGACAGGATAGTGTGTCAGATGTCAGAAAGTGGTTAAAGACTTCTTTGCACCAAACTGTGGAGCAGTGAGTCCCAAGCACGGTGAGTGATTTCACCAGGAAATTGCGACTATGGAGCAAAGATATCATAGTAATTGGAACCCTTCAATGCTTGCGGACTACTGTTGGACAATCACCAGAGATAATCCAATGCTTGAATACAAGAGACAAGTAAAAAGGAGCCGAGTATCCAGTAACTAAGGACATATGTTGTACTGTGCAATAACATATATTATTTAATTATATAGTAGATTTAAATACACTTGAGTTACTAATAAAATTTGTTTGACAATACATGTGCAGTTTTATATTTGTAGACGTAATAACTACTTATTAATTTAGGTAACAGTAAAACACAGACTCTTCGATTTCATGGATACTAGAGCCAAATAACAGTTTTCCTTGTCATATTTGAATTCAGCACATCAAAATAATGAAGGAATGGCTAATTTGATTTGTGAACCAGACAACTTTTGAAATTTTGTTGCCTAGTGTAACTGGCCAGCAAAATGTTTTTGTTTTTTAAAATTACATTCACCTCACTGCTCACACCCCTGATTTGTTTTAGCACTCAAATGAAGCAATCCAGTGATGCATTAATGCTATCTGAATATGCATGTAGAGAGATATTCATTCACAATGAAATATAAAGTGTTTAAATGTGGATTAATAAATTGCCATTGTGAATATCACAGGATTTTGCAGAGTCAAATGCTCAGAAAGTGGCTGGTGCATTAAAAAAAGTGATCAGTGCAAATCCTTACAAAAGATGTTGTTAAAAATAGACATGAGAATCATGAAGTTTGGTCAAAGTTTAGAGATGATACCCATAAAGTGTAATTGTCATGTGTATAACTCCCGACTACTCCGTGCTCCTACCCCAACAGCGCCATTTCGCTAAAGAGCATCTTCCAATGGGGGCATTGTTTACATGGCTAAAGGAAGTACCTTTAATATGTCCTGCCGTGATGTGATAGGATGGAGAGTCAATGGAGGAAGATGCAGGCGCTTTTTAATTTTTTGCAGTCTGACCTGGATGTGAAAAGATGGCTTCCAATCTCTGTGCTGGAACGCACATGTGGAACGCATGGAGGTTCTGTTGCGCAGGACCGGAATTCTGGGCGACTGCAAAGTAAGAAAGTGCACCTCCCACCAATGACATGTGGTGGGAAGGGAATGGATCTCCACCACGGGTGTGGAGGCATTCAAAAAGGGAGGGGTGTCACAATAATCTGGAATATGAGTTCCATTCCTTAGGCTAGGTTCACATTGCGTTAGGGCATCCATCTAATGTCAATTTTGCACTCTTTAGCACCATAGCGCTAACGGTATGCATTAACGCATTGTGGCGCTCCGGTACCAAGCGCTACCATGCGTTAGCCCATACAACCCTATGCACAGCGAACGGATCCGTTCGCTGTGCGTTAATGCCAATGCACCCAAAAATGCTGCAAGCAGCGTTCGAGGGTGCGTTAGGAAATAACGTATACTTGCTAACGCATGTCGATTTAGGCATGCGTTAGTATGTGTTATTTGCATTGCGGTCTATGGGTGCACTAACGGATCCGTTAGATAGCGTTAACAGGCTATCTAATGGATAGCGCTAGCGGATTCACCCTAACGCAATGTGAACCCAGGTTTACACTTTTACTAGAACTTTAAACTACACAGAGGCAAGTGACCCCCCTCCTTCCCCCCTTCCCAGCCTGCAAATTTCTTTCACTCACTGCCTGTAACCTGAAACTACAACTCACTCCTTCCTCTCGCCCCCACCTCAGGAATGTCATTGTCTTCAGACCATGTGGGACTGTCCCATAGCATATAATGGGAATTTATTAATTCGTTACATAATGCAATGTGAGATTGTGATAGAAAAATAAAACGACATATCTAGGACGTGCGTCCACTAAGCATCCTAGCTCATATTTTTCCCAGTTCCAGCACTAACAGAACCAGAGAAAAGGATTTCTCCTGAACCGAGGGGAACAGACAGCCCGTGTTTGCAATCATTACAAAGCTAATTTCAATATAAGATGACTGATAGGTCTGCCGTTATTTTGCTAGGTTCTCAAGCCCAGTTGGGCAGCACGGTGACTCAGTGGATAGCACTGCAGCCTTGTAGCACTGGAATCCTGGGTTCAAATCCCACCAAGGACAACATCTGCAAGGAGTTTGTATGTTCTCCCCGTGTTTGCCTGGGTTTCCTCCGGGTACTCCGGCTTCCTCCCACACTCCAAAAACATACTGAGAGGGAATTTAGATTGTGAGCCCCATCAGGGACAGCGATGATAATGTGTGAAAAACTGTAAAGCGCTGCGGAATATGTTAGCGCTATATAAAAATAAAGATTATCATTATATAGCCGAGAAGGTTTCAGAACCAAAATTGCAACTTAAAGACAAGGCGAGGACCCCGGTAACTCAGCCCCTTTTATGATGTCATGACCCAGAACTATAGAGTACACCCACTCAGTCGGGAGGTCAGTCTGCAGAGGGAACCTGAGATACACAGCCACACTTTCATGCATGGCGACGTGTGACCCATTCCCTTCCCCCAGTCTGATTCACCGGAATGATCTAAGTACCATGTGAGTGTTTTCTTCTTTAACCCTATTTTATTTTTAACTGCTTGTGTATATTTTAATTGTCTCAGATTGATACAGCTTTTTTATACCTTGTAAACACTGCCTACCTTTTGGAGTAAAATATATAAAATTACTAGCTCTGTCTCTATGCTCTAAGAATGAATGTACACGTACCGGAAGTAATTACTAGACTTGAGCGAAACGGGTCAGCCAGATTCAAAGGTCGCCGACTTTCGCCAAAGTCGGGTTTCACCGAGCGAAACCCAACCATAGCGTCAAGTCGGTCTTGCGGTCGCCCACCCGAGCGCCAAAGTCGCGTTTCCCATAATGCTTTCAGGCTCCTTTTCTCTGCCAATGAGCAAGGACGCACACTGTGGGCAACACGATGACATGGGCAGCAGCCACCACCATCTTAGAGAAGGGCATTGCAGTGATTGGCTAGCTTTGTGTGGCATCACAGTGGCTATAAAAGCCCTGACCGCCGACCGCCATTTTACTTCTGCCGCTGTTAGCATAGGGAGAGGTTGCTGCCGCTGTTTCTCAATAGGGAGAGTGTTAAGCAGGAAAGAAAACAGATAGGGAGGAAAGAAAAAACATTCTGTGCTTCTGATAGCAATTCTGCTGCCCAGTTAGTGTACAGTGACAGGGGAGGATTTTTTTGTGAGCAGCAGCATTGGTTATTAGGCTGCCTGACAGCTGCATTGCTGTGTGCACACTGCTGTGCAGACTGCTTTTTACACAGCACTCATACTTTTATTCTTTTTTTCTGCACAGTTACCGAGCATTCATTTTTTCCCAAACCGTCTAGAGCTGTACGCTCCTCACACACTGCCGTGGTATCACGGACAAATACATGCTGTGTGTGACTCCGGAAATAAATATACGTAGATTTACATTTTTCCATACACCGCATAGAGCTGTCCGCTTCTGATACAGTACCGTATATCTGCTGTTTGGATTACGCTCAAATCCATACTGAGACAGCGTGTGTGTGTGACTCCGGAAATAAATATATGGAGATTTAAATTTTCCCCTACACTGTATTCAGCTGTCCGCTTCTGATACAGTACCGTATATCTGCTGTTTGGATAACGGTCAAAACCATACTGAGACAGCGTGTCTGTGTGACTCCGGAAATAAATATACGTAGATTTACATTTTTCCATACACCGCATAGAGCTGTCCGCTTCTGATACAGTACCGTATATCTGCTGTTTGGATTACGCTCAAATCCATACTGAGACAGCGTGTGTGTGTGACTCCGGAAATAAATATACGGAGATTTACATTTCCCCTACACCGTATTCAGCTGTCCGCTTCTGATACAGTACCGTATATCTGCTGTTTGGATAACGGTCAAATCCATACTGAGACAGCGTGTCTGTGTGACTCCGGAAATAAATATATGGAAATTTACATTTTTCCAAACACCGCTTAGAGCTGTCCGCTTCTGATACAGTACCGTATATATCTGCTGTTTGGATTATGGTCAAATCCATACTGAGACAGCGTGTGTGTGACTCTGGAAATAAATATATGGAGATTTACATTTCCCCTTACACCATATTCAGCTGTCCGCTTCTGATACAGTACCATATATCTGCTGTTTGGATTATGCTCAAATCCATACTGAGACAGCGTGTGTCTGTGACTCCGGAAATAAATATATGGAGATTTACATTTCCCCCTACACCGTATTCAGCTGTCCGCTTCTGATACAGTACCGTATATCTGCTGTTTGGATTACGGTCAAAACCATACTGAGACAGCGTGTGTGTGTGACTCCGGAAATAAATATACAGATTTACATTTCCCCCTACACTGTATTCAGCTGTCCGCTTCTGATACAGTACCGTATATCTGCTGTTTGGATTATGGTCAAATCCATACTGAGACAGCATGTGTGTGTGACTCTGGAAATAAATATACGGAGATTTACATTTCCGGTTACACTGTATTCAGCTGTCCGCTTCTCATACAGTACCGTATATCTGCTGTTTGGATCACGGTCAAATCCATACTGAGACAGCGTGTGTGTGACTCCGGAAATAAATATACTGAGTTTTAAATTTCCCCCTGCACCATATTCAGCAGTCTGCTTCTGATACAGTACTGTATATCTGCTGGTTGGATTACTGTCAAATACATACTGGGAGTGCGTCTGTGACTAAGGAAAAAATACGGAGATTTAAATTTTTCCTTACACCGTATACAGCTGTACGTTTCTGATACATTACCTTATATCTGTTGTTTGGATTATGGTCAAATCCATACTGAGACAGCGTGTGTGTGACTCCAGAAATATACTGAGATTTAAATTTCCCCCTGCACCGAATTCAGCAGTCCTCTTCTGATACACTACTGTATATCTGCTGTTTGGATTACGGTCAAATCCATACTGAGACAGCGTGTGTGTGACTCTGAAAATAAATATACGGAGATTTACATTTTCCACTACACCGTAATCAGCTGTCCGCTTCTGATACAGTACCGTATATCTGCTGGTTGGATTACTGTCAAATACATTCTGGGAGAGCGTCTGTGAGTAAGGAAATATATATGGAGATTTAAATTTTTCACTACACCTTATACAGCTGTACGCTCCTCATATAGTACCATATATCTGCTGGTATTTTAGGTACATTTTCCCAAACATGAGGAAGTATGGTGGAAGAGGCCATGGACGTGGGGGCAGCTGGTACTGATGCTGGTGGTGGTGCATCTGCTGGTTATGTCAAAAGCACAATAGCAGCTAAGGCAGGAGATGTTGAGCCTGTGTCATCGTCTGGCTCAAGAAGGCCTGTAAGGTTCCCTTTTCTGGGAGTAGGTAAACCGCTTTTAAAGCCGGAGCATTAGGAACAGGTTTTGGCTTACATTGCCGAAGCAACCTCCAGCTCTATCGCCTCCTCTTCTGAAGTTTCAAAAACTGCAAGCACTAAGTCATCAGTGCAGGCTTCTGGTCAGGAACAACACCTTACCTTGTGTCCTTCACCCCCACCAAAAGTGAAGGATGCGGCAGGCCACACTTCAGATTACTCCATGGAGCTCTTTTCACATACCATGCCTGGGTTATCAAGTCAAATCCTGAATTCCCCAGTCCAAGATGAATCTGACATGGAGTGCACTGATGCACAGCCACTACTAGATGATTCTGCTGGTACATTGACGCAGAGCACTACATTGCCCTCGCAGTCTACTGAGCCAGTATCTGACCCTGATGAAACTCAGGTGCCCCTTCCTGCTTACTATACTACCTTACACTGTGACACAGAGGAAGGTGCATATGAAATTGAAGAGGAGGTGATGGATGACACAGTTGTTGACCCGGATTGGCATCCATTAGGGGAAGAGGGTGCTGCTGGCAATAGCTCAGAAGAGCAGAAGGATCGGCAGCAGGCATCGTCATCACAGCAGCGGTTATCTGGCAGGCCCTTAGCTGTCCAAAAACGTGGTAAAAAAACAAAAAGAGTTGCAGGACAGCTTCGCCAGACGGTCAAATTAGCACAGTGTGCAAGCCCTGAAAACTTACACAATAGTAGGAAGAGTGCAGTGTGGCACTTTTTTGACCAAAATCCTATTGATGAGGCAAAGGTAATCTGTGAGAAGTGCGGAAGGACCTTTAGACGAGGGAAAAATCTCCAAAATTTGAATACCAGTTGCATTTAACATTTAACTACCATGCACTTGCAAGCGTAGTACTCATCGTCTCATCCGCGTTCGCTGGATTTGAACACCTACATTGCCAAACTGATCTCATTAGTGATGATGCCCTTCCGTTTGGTTGAAAGCGAAGCGTTCTGAGAGCTCATGGCCTACTGTTATAATAATTGTAATAAAGTCCTTTTATGTGCATATATATATGTATATATATATATATATCTATATACATATGTGTATGTGTGTGAGTATATATATATACAATATATACACATGATTGCATAAGCCATTTATTTTGCCTAGACTTTGAAACTCTTTATAGCTTACGTATTGTGAATATATGGGTGTTACCTTTGGGTGTTACTTTTTGTGAACGTTAGCTGGTTTTCCTTGTCTTGCGTGACTTCTCTGGTAGCGCAAATAAGGATAGCTAACAGCTAAGCAAATTGTATGTGCCATTTCTGCAAACGCAATATGTTTCAACACCCTTTCGGCTTTGCTATTTAAACTCTAAGAATATGTATTGAAGTTAGACAGAGGACAGCCCACACCTGGTGTGGCCATCATTCTCTCTCCATGCCGGCATGTCCAATAAAGAAGCATCTTACTTATTCAGGTCTGGACGATTTCTAATTGGAACATAGAAAATCCCTGACATTTTGGTGCGTTGGCCTGGAATCCAACACCTTTCCCTCACCGGTGAGTAGTGTAAACTGTGCACGGGGGAGTCTGGAACTCCTTAAGTAAGTCCTCCGCCTTGACATTAGGCATCACCAGGGGCATTACCAGTTATCCCGGTCTGAGGGAAAGTGACGGATTTCGTATAGTCTAAGGATCTCTGGGAATCGTCTGTATCTGAATACAGGTAAGAACATTTAATAATTTTCATTATATTCGGTAACCTTGTTAATCCAGTATGAATGTTATTCTTGGAATTGAATGGGAACATTGATTGTAGACTTTTCCAATTGGGGTTTTGTGAGAGGCTCCTGTAAGTTGGAAGTTTACATGCAATTGGAGTTATAAGAACTCCTGTAAGTTGCTAAGCTCTATAGTGTATGGGGTTTGTTTGTTCTTGTAAGATATTCTGTAGAATAATAATAATCTTTGTTTTTTAATTTTTAATTTAATTTAATTTTATGACTGTTATTCTTGAAATTGAATGGGGACTGTGATGGTAGACTTTTCCAATTGGGGTTTGTGAGAGGCTCCTGTAAGTTGGAAGTTTACATGCAATTGGAGTTATAAGAACTCCTGTAAGATGCTAAGCTCCATAAGAATGGGGTTTGTTGTTCTTGTAAAATATTCCGAAGAATAATAGCAATCTTTATTTTTTTTATTATTTTTATTTTTGAATGGGATGAATGTTATTTTAGGAATTGAATAGGGAACTTGTGGACTTTTCCAATTGGGGTTTGTGAGAGGCTCCTGTAAGTTGGAGGTTTACATGCAATTGGAGTTATAAAACTCCTGTAAGTTGCGAAGCTCCATAGATTTGGGGTTTGTTTGTTCTTTTAAGATATTCCACTGAATAACAGTAATTTTTATTTATTTTTATTTTTGAATGGGTACAAAGCCAGTGTGAGAAGGCTACTGTGGAATAAAAAAACTCCGTGTGCACATTAAATTGATCTAGATGGGAGAATCGAGGGAGATTCTCATTAGATTAACCCCTTAATGGCAGCCAATATGTCTTTTTACTGACCTGAGATTTAAGAGAATATCATCCCCACACAGGTGACGATCCAGCAGCTGTCGGCTGTCCACTATAGCTGACAACTTGCTGTATCCTGCTATACCACTTTGCAATAATTCCTGAAAATCACCTGAAGGGTTAATAAACTACCTGACAGAAGTTTTCAATATGTCAGGGGGTGCTGTTTTTTTAAAAAAAATAGGCTACTAAGGGGTTAAGGAATCCGGTATAAGATGAATTTTTGCCGGTATTCTGTTTTGTCTTCTGTACTTTGTTGAATGTTGTTTTCTGTTAAGTGTGCTGTTTTGTCTGTCTTATAAAACTACATAGAACTAAAATGCCATAAATATATGTTTTATGTTACACATGAGACTCCTTGAATGTTATCTTGAGTGAATGTAAATGAGGGAGTCCAGTAGGCATGGTCAGTCATCTGTGGACTGGAGACAAATCATAGGTTATTATAGTGGTATAAATCACCTAGGTACACGCCACCTGATCCCCATAGAGAATATTCTATATTGTGTTGTTATATGTTTTTCTTTTAATAACACAGAGTGACTGAACCCTCCTCGTTTCACTGAGGAGAGTCTGCACCTGTGGTGCTCTGAATACCTGATATTAAGAACGGGAAAGTCTTATATATAAAGAGGCGGTGTCATTTGACTTTATCTCAGCACTTCAGGAATAGGAGTACGAGGGAACTTTAATAATCTCTTGTCTTATGTCTCTGTGTATGTGTGTCTGTCCAGTCCCTAACTGTGAAGATTGTTGTACCTTGTGTGTTTGCACTGTGACGTTAGTTAGAAGTCCATGTGAGCATATTTATCTCGTTCATATCAGTGACCACATTTATCATCGTGACCCCATTCCTTGGGGACCTTTCACGTTTGTTACACTGTGTTTTCATACTAGGCCCCTACAGGCCTTCATTGGGCGGAGGTGGCAGGATATAGAGGTACAAGTTGGTGAGAACCTAGGACATAGTTTTATCAGTGAGGATTATTATTTATATCCGTGGTATTAGTTAAAATAACTGAGTTGTTATCTTCTTGTTGATATATGAATTCCACTGATATTTGTTAAACTTCTTATAAGTGGGTAGAAATCCATTGTGCTCCAGGGTTTATATTGTGTATAGTCCTCATCTTGTTGTTTGTCTTTTTCTTGTGTATAAGAATTTTACATAACATCCTTACAGGGCGTAGACCCACAGGTATATTTTAAGATCTTGTTCTTATTGTAAGGCAGAATTTTTATTGCCCATTACATCTGAAGGCTGGAAAGTTGTTAAGGCTGGTTTCACACTTGCGTTTTTTTGCGCTGTATTTTAGCGCTAAAAAACGCATGTGTTTTTTTTCCCTATATTTTGCATGGGATGCGCTTATGTGCGCATACACATGCGTTTGTATGCGTTTTTCTGCGCATCCGTTTTCTTGTGGTGTGCGCTCGGGCGCACAAAATGCATCCTGTTGCATTTTTTGGGCGTCTGACTTGCCTCAAAAAAACGCATGCGCAATGCGTTTTTTTTTTACAGCAAGTCACCCATTATAAGTCTATGGGTGCGCATATGTGCGCATTGGCATGCTCATGTATGCGTTTTTTTGCGCATGTGTTTTTTTGCTGACCATTAGTTAGACAATGGAATTTAGGGGTTTGGGTTAGAGTTAGGGTTAGTTAAGGGGGTTTAGGGTTAGGGTTTGGGTTAGGGTTAGTATGGTTTGGTTAAGGGTTAGGGTTTAAGGTTAGTTAGGGTTTAGGGTTAGGGTTTGGTTAAGGGTTAGGGTTAGGGTTAGTATGGTTTGGTTAAGGGTTAGGGTCAGGGTTAGGGTATGGTTTGGTTAAGGGTTAGGGTCAGGGTTAGGGTTAGTAAAGTCATGGTTTGGGTTAGTGTGAGGGGCCAACTAATGTTGGAAAAAAACACAAACGCGGTAAAAACGCACTAAAAACGCTGCGTTTTTTTCATGCATGCTCATAAAAATGCTTGAAAAAAACGCAGCATTTGTATGTGTTTGTATGTGTTTTTTCTATGCGTTTTTTTGCGGGAAAAACGCGCTGCAAAACAAAGCAAGTGTGAAAGTAGCCTAAGATTGTACAAAGGAGGTGTCTTTTGAATGAAACTGGATATAGTCCTTTTTCATCAGGTACCCAGAGAGAACAGTCTTCAGATTAAATGTGCAATGTGTTCTTTTTGCTTATAGATTGATAAGCCTAAGTTTTGCACCATATAGAGAGTAAAATTATGTGTCTTTGAAAATAGAACATTCAGATGTCCCCTTCATCTTGAATAACCAGTAGAAGGTACTATAAAAGCTAAACTAACAGTTTTTGAGATTGTAAGATAAGCTGTGAACATGGGGAACTTAATGGATAGCATAAGGACAAGGTACACAGGTACAGCAAATTGGACAGAAATTAATACAACTATACAGCAGGATGACGAGGATGTTGATAGATATTATCACAGAATTAAAGAGGTATTTGACATCCATAGTGGCATAGTCCCACCTGCTAACATGATGAACGATACCCCCTATGAACAGCAATTAAAAAACGCCTTCTTAAAGGGTTGTCAGTCCCAAATAAGTGGGTATATTACCAAACACATGGTTACACACAGGACAGCTCGACTGACTGAAGTTTTAGATTACGCCAGGCATGCAGAACGGTACTTCAAAGACAAGAAAAAAGCTAAAAAGGGTCAGGTATTTTTAGTTGATGATAGGTTTGAGATCTTCTTTGCCCAAAAAGATCCAAATAAAGGACAAGGACACAGGGGTAGAGGAAGGGGGAGAGGTAAGAGAGCAGGAGACAGACTATCTTGGCATTGTGGGAAAACTGGACACCTTATCCGACAATGCCCAGATAGACAATACGCCCCAAATATACAAAACCAATGACTAAAGGCAACTAATAAAAACAACATCACATCACAAATATCAGATCCCTTTTTGCCAGAGGAAAAAAGTAAGATTCCTGAAGTAATATTTAACTTAGATTAAATAAAAATGTATATACAGAACACTGTATTTCCAGAAGTAACCGTCCTTGTGGGAAGCCATGAGGTCACTTTTCTTGTTGATTCAGGAGCCACTAGAACCTTAGTACATCCAGAAGAGATGCCGACTATTGGACTGTCTGCTGCCTGCATAATGGTAAAAGGAGCAAGTGGTAAGACACAGAGAACCATTGTCTACGCCTGTGGAGACACCGGGCCCTCAGCACAGGTAAAAGTGCAATTACACAAATTATAATATCAACTATGTGGGAGGGATATGATGCAAGCCCTGAGCCTGGGAATAATTCCTACTGCTGCAGGACTATAGGTGAAATCCATGGCTGAGACAATGGTGCTCCAGGGGTATGGAGAATCTAGATATTATTACAGTCTAGATCTAATAACTGCAGGACCATCCTTTATTACTGAGTCCTTCATTAAGGAAGCAATAGATAAAGGTATACAAATGTAGATATTCACACACCAGAAGAACTACACAGCACCTTGTATTGTAGGTATTTTAGGGGTCCTGATGTAAAATATGAGAATTTTCATGCTCTGGATTGTTCTTTGCACAATATACTGGTATTATAAAGGGAACTGTGCCGTCAGTTGTAAACTGTCAGAACAAATTAAATTGTTGTTTTTTGCTTTTTAGAGGCACCGTGCCACATATTTCCCTCTCTAGATGTAAAGGTAGATCATGGAAATTCCTTGGTTATTTTGTTGAAGAGTGTAAGGAAAGTAACAATGGGAGGTTTTGGGTGATGGCTTATTTTACAATGCCAGACTGCAGGCATATTCACAGGTACTAAAGTGGAACACCATTTCAAAACCCAGTGTCCACTTGCAGTGAGGCAGGGGAACGAGTGAGAAATGCTGATCCTTTCCTAGAATTAGAGGAAGAATTGACCACATACCCAGAATCTTTGTGGTCCACATGACCTGCAGATGTGGGATTGATAATAAGGGTGATTATATCCTGTCTAGCTCACCTTGAACACAACCTTGTTTCCAGTAGGCGCCCCCATCTGTAAACGAGGCTGTGATAACAAGAGCCCCCACAGTGCCAGACCCCCATACTCTGCTGAATGACTGGAGGCCGGAACATAAGGTCTTTACAGTGATATCAGTAATGTCTTCTTCAGCATTCTGGTACATCCAGATAGCCAGGTTTGGTTTGTATTCACATATAAGGGGAGCAGGTATACATTCACTAGTATCCTACAAGGGTACTGTGAATCACCTACTATTGTTTTTCAGGTAAAATCGGCTAACCTAGCTCAATGTGAGTCACCAGAAGGTAGCCAGATACTCTTATATGTGGATGACATGCTATTGGTACTTAAAAAAAACAAAAAACAAAAAAAAAAAACAAATTGGTAACCAAAGGGGTTATTTTTAAAGATGACCTATATGTATAAACTGCCCAGTAACCTCCTAAGATATGTCACAGTATTGAGCCATGGCATAAGCCATGTCTCAACAGGAGGGATGGTAGAGATCATATCTTAGGTATTTATGACGTATGGCTTTACTAACTATTAAAAATTTTTGTTTAATCTGCATTACTTGTGCAAAAAATTATTCCAAAGGGAACCTGAGACCAGAGAGAGGACAATTTCCTCACCCTGAATACTTATTCCAACACATTTGTATGGATTTTATTGAACAAGTGTGAGGGAAAAAGTCCAGCCTTGTTATTATGGATGCTTTCAGCAGGTGGATTGAAGCTGTCCACCCTGATGCATTAATGGTACCGAAGGCCCTTCTAAAGGAAATCATACCCAGATTTGGGGTTCCAGAAAATATATAGTAAACTAAGTAATGTTATTATTACCTAAAACATTGTCAATTGAGTTGGGAAACCACTGTGCCCGTCATCCTCAGTCGGCCGGACTGGTTGGAAGACACAGTGGGATCTTGAAAAATAGGTTGACAAAGACCATGCAGGAAACAGGAAAAATTGGTTGTACTGTTTCCTATTGGTTGTACTAAATATGTATGTCACACGGACATCTGTAGTGCTGACAGCCTTTGAAGTCTTTTGTTACCTCCGCTAAAATCCTTTAAAAGGATAGAAGAGGAAGTTGATTGTACATTAGCAGAATATATGGCTAAGATATTAACTCACAAAGAAGTTTCTACTCATAGTTTTGTTCCAGGAAAACCCACTAACAAAACCTGAGATCGTAAAACCTGCAGACTGGGTCCTTGTGAAGGTGATAAAGAAGAAACACCAGCACCATCCTAAGTGGGAAGGTCCTTACCAAGTCCTGTAGACTTCTACTGCGGTCAAGATTGCTGAGCGCAGCTCCTGGATCCATCTCTCACACTGTAAACTTGTCAGACAGGTAGGGACAGAGTAGGATCTGACTTGCTTGTCAAAGTCCAGCTACAAAGGGAGGTTTTCCATAAGGGAAAGCTTGTCTCAAACTGGTGAAGTCTCCCATTCTTCCCCCTACCCGGACAAGACGGTCAGATCTGGGATGTGCACATCAGGGTTAGTCACATGTATATTCTTCGTGACCATAGTGATGGGAGATTGGAGAGTAATGGACCCAGCAGGAGAGGAAAGTCCAGGGTGGTAGAATGGTTTCAGATTTAAGACTTTAAATCCTACTTTTGAAATTGGGCAGGAGGCTGCCATATTAGTGGATTTCTGTTTGTTGTATGAATGATGCAGAGATAGGGAACAAGCTGTGAAACTAGCAGAGTCTGATAAGTATGTTTGTGTTATGAGCTCTAATAGCAGAGGGGATGGATGTGTGTGACTGGAGTAAAGCAGCATGGACAATTGTAGCTGAGACTATAGGTATAAGCTTTATGGCTACATAGATTTAAAGCCTGATTCTCCATTGGGAAAAAGGAGATCCCCTTACACAAATAAGGATAATTGTAATCAGCTACTGAGAACTTTTAAAAAACCCTAAGATGAGGGATCAAAGGTTATAGGAGCGGATATGTCAGGAACAGACCCAATAGGACATTTCTACATAGAAGTTCAGAATAATAGCATACATAGATCCAAGGAAGGTATGCCAGAGAGAACCATAATAGAGTCCATAGGGCTCATAGTTAGATTGTCTAACCTAACTTATGAAGATAAACTAGCTTTAGAGAGGCTGTGAGGAGAAGAATGAAAGGTCAGAATGGCTTAAATACATTGCAAAAAGGTTTAAAAAATTAAGCTATATAGTAAAACTTATGTCTACTCAGAAAGGGAAGGAAAATATAAAATGTTATCTTTTTTATATGCTGGGCCTTTTTTCTTCTTTTGTTGAATATTGGTTTACCTGGTGAAAAACAAGTGAGATGGGTATATATTTGGTTTTTATTAAGTTGCCTAATAATTCTGCACAGTAATAGTTACCTGCACAAACAGATATCCTCTTAAGATAGCCAAATCTAAAAAAACCCACTCCAACTTCCAAAATATTAAGCTTTGATGTTTAACCTTCTACTTCAACCACTACCAGTTCGAGGGCGACAGCACTGGCACAGGGCCCCTCATTAGTACGACGGTATGTCTGACGGCGAGTAGGCCCTCCCACTGGCAGAGACAATTTTGCGTACTATGAGGGGCCCTGTGCCACTGCCATCGCCCACGAGTAGGACCCCCCACCTGCTCAGGGAACCAGCACTTTCCTCTGCACCATCCTCTGTGTCACCGTGTAAAGTGGTATAGTATGCGGAAAGGGGCACCTGAGTTTCATCAGTGTCACATTCTGGCTCTGTAGAGTGCGAGGGGAATGTAGTGCTGTGGCTCAATGTACGAGCAGAATCATCTAGCAGTGGCTGTGCATCAGTGCACTCCATCTCCGATTCATGTTGGACTGGGGAATTCAGAATTTCACTTGATAACACAGGCATGGCATGTGAAAAGAGCTCCATGGAGTAATCTGAAGTGTGGGCTGACGCATCCTTCACTTTTAGTGGGGGTGAAGGAGACAAGGAAAGGGGTGGTTCCTGACCAGAAGCCTGCACTGACGACTAAGTGCTTGCATTTTTTTAAACTTCAGAAGAGGAGGCGATAGAGCTGGAGGCTGTTTCGGCAATGTAAGGCAAAACCAGTTCCTGATGCTTTAAAAGCAGTTTACCTACTCCCAGAAAAGGGAGCATTAAAGGCCTTCTTGTGCCAGACGATGATGCAGGCTCAACACCTCCTGCCTTAGCTGCTATTGTGCTTTTGGCACTACCAGCAGATGCACCACCACCACCATCAGTACCAGCTGGCCCCCCAACACCCACATCTGCGGCCTCTTCCACCATACTTAATAATTTTTGTGAAAATGGACTCAAAATGCCAGCAGATATATGGTACTGTTTCAGAAGCGGACAGCTCTATACAGTCTAGGGATAACTGTAAATCTCCGTATATATTTCATGAGTCAGCCACAGATGGTCACAGGCTCAGTATGGATTAGACAATAATATAAAAATTTGCAAAAGGGTACAGTATCACGAGATACAAGGTATATATAGTATAGTTTAAACATACTGAATCTCCGTATACATTTCAGGAGGCAAACACAGTCTCTCTCAGGCCCAGTATGGATCTGACAACAATATAGAAGTTGAGAAAGGGTACTAAGGCGCCCCTGTGGGTACCGTCACCACAGAGGTACTGCACCTCATCCAAAGGTGTGGTATCCCACCCTCAGGTAAGGAGGGATCATCACTCAGGACTCCTAACCTTGCACTCAACACACACACTAGTTAGTCAATGCTTTCTGGGTGTACCCAGCGGGAGAATGGCCTCATCCCAGACTGACTAGGAAAGGGTGTTGGGGGTTAGTATGGAAGGTAGGTACAGTGGGGGGAGCTTAGGTAGTGGAGTGATTGTGGGCATCCAATCAGAGAGAGCAAGGTGACAGTTGGTGGGTGGAGCTAGTTTGAGGTAAATGGATCTTTCTAGAGAGTTGTCAGTCGGTGACAGGACAGAGTAAGAGCAGGATTGCTGTGAGAGGGCTGAGGGTTAGAGAAGAGAGAAAAATCTTGTCCAAGCTCAGAGGCTGAGGTAACTTTAAGTGCCTAAGTCGCAGCCGCATTCAATACTCAAGAAGGCAGCAGTTGGAATAAAGGACCCCGGAGCCTGACCCACGTCGCCCGCTGTGATCCTTGGCTGCCGACTTGGGACACTGTTTGTGAACGCGCACATCAGGGAGGGAGAGATCAGCGCAGAGACACGGCCTAGAAAGGATACACAAGGAGGAATCTTGAACAGGTGTTCCTGATCTACCTTGGAGTTTGCCGGACCCCTCCCTCGGATGACACAGTACCAAGTGGGTCATCTTGTGCACAAAACTTTTGAGGAAAAACTCAGAGAAACTGCACCCAACTGTGCCCTTGGTGTCTTTTACAACTCGCCTGCTACTCACGTTGCACTCACTATCACCGTCAACGGCTCACAAACACCATCTCAACTGCCCTGGGATACAGCTCTGCCTGTGGAGAGCTTCATCATCTTGGCTGCTTTAACACCGGCCCAGAGGATCTGCATTGCAGCGTCGGCTACCATAGCCGAGTACCACAGGTGGCGTCACGATCCCCCTTTTCCAAATTAATTATCATACCATCTTCCCCCTCATCTGAACTATCATCTTCTTTATTGGACACCCAGGGCTACGGACCATGTCCCAATCACCACCGTGACATACTTCCCCCTTAAAAGAGCCTGAAAGGCCCGGTACTGAGTAACCCCCGGCCCTGCGTGGCGTTTCATTTTAACACCAGATAACAGGGATATATTGTATAGTTTCAACATTATAAATCTACGTATATACAGTATTCGAGGAGGCAGACACAGACGTTGTCATGGCTAGTATGGATTCGACAGCAATCTAAAAAGTAGAAAAAGGGTACAGTATCACCAGATACAAGGTATATATAGTATAGTTTCAACATTCAAAATCTCCGTATTTATTTCAAGAGGCAGACACAGACGCTCTGAGGCCCAGTATGGATTAGACAACAATATTAAAAGCAGTAAAAGGGGAATGGATCCCAAGCTGTATACAGTGTTGGGATCATTTGGCGTTGCTGTATACAGTGTTGGGATCATTTGGCGATCTACATATATATTTCAAGAGTAACACACAGCCTCTCACAGGCTCAGTATGGATCACACCATAATATAAAAAGATCCGCAAGAAATAATCACACATGTGGGCCAATGTTCCAGGTGTCAATGATGCACTTTGAGTGGTGGGTGGAGGAGAATTTCAGGCACAAAGGGTACTGGACCAACAGATACAAGGTGTATATAGTATACTTAAAATACAAAAAATCTCTGTATGTATTTCAGGAGGCAGACACATATGCTCACAGGCTCATTATGGATTTTACAATAATCTAAAAAGTTGAAAAAGGGTACAGTATCACCAGATCCAAGGTATATATAGTATTGTTTAAACATTCTAAATCTCTGTAGACATTTCATGAGGCAGACACAGACGCTCAGTCCCAGTATGCATTAGCCAAGAATATAAAAAGTATAAAAAGGTTATTGTATCACCAGATGCAAGGTACATATAGTATTGTTTAAATATTATAAATCTCCTTATTTTTTTCAGGAGGCAGTCACAGATGCTCTCAGGGTCAGTATGGATTACACAATATAAAAAGCAGTAAAAGGGTAATGTATCAGAAGCATACAGCTGCATACAGTGTAGGGGTCATTGTAAATCTCAGTATATATTTCCAGAGTCAGAAACAGACTCTCGCTGGCTCAGTATGGATTAGACCAGTATATAAAAAGCAGTAAATGGGTAAGGTATCACAAGCGTACAGCTGTATACACTGTTTGGGTAATCTTAAATCTACAAATTTATTTCTGGAGTTACAGACAGACGTTCACAGGCTCAGTATGGATTACACCAGAATCTAAATAGCAAAAAAGGGTACTGTATCAATAGCGTACGGCTTTTTCCAGTGTTGGGCAAATTTTACATCTTGGGATCTATTTCCGTAGTCACCCTCAGAAGCTCACTCACTATGGATTTGACCGTAATACAAAATGTCGACAAAAGGTACTGTATCACAAGGTAGGAGGTGTATATAGTATAGGGTAAACTTTTTATCTACGTATATATTGAAGGATTAAACCACACACGCTCACTCACTATGGACTATACCGTACTAAAAAATTTAGAACAAAGGTACTTTATCATTAGATACCAGGTGGATATAGTATAAGTGAAAATTTAAATCGCCCTATATATTTACAGAGTCACATACAGATAGTCACCATGTATTTCTCCGTGATACCAGCTGGGACATGGTACTGTGTGAGGAGCGTACAGCTGTATACGGTGTTGGAAATAATGAATGTTCGTTCACTGTGCAGATAAAAAGAATAAAAGTATTAGTGCTGTGTAAAAAGCTGTCAGCACAGCAGTGTACACACAGCAATACTGCTATAAGGCAGGCTAATAAACGGCGCTGCTGCACACAAGAAAATCCTCCCCTGTGACTGCACCCTAATTGTACCGAACAATTTCGTTCAGCACAAGCACATAAGAACTTCTGTTTACAGGCCTAAGTGTTTCCCTAAAGACAGGGGCCAGAACGAGCCAAAACCCCACTTCCTCCCCAGAGGCATAAGTGGAGGCCCACATGACAGTGCCTTGGAGGGAGGGGGTTAACTGTCCCTGGGGGGGTGGAGTATGGAAATAAGGGAGGGTATTTTAAGTCAGCTTATGGGGCGGTTACCTCAGTTCCCGCTACAGAGCCGCAGAGACTGTCCCACGCCCAGACGGCATGGAGTCCATATCAGCTGGATTGGAGAGGTTGCGCGCTGCAGCGTAGTTGCAGCCTGCCGGCGTGGATCGAGGAGCAGGTCGTGGGGATCATCGGTGGAAGCAGCGGGTCGGCCGCTGGTGTCTCTTTCCGTGTGAGGCGACGGTCAAGGGCCACGGAGCGTTTATCCCCCGACGCAGATCCCAGGACCCAGCGCTGGCGATGGAGCCCCTTCCAGGGACTCTCTGGGTATGGTGCCTGCTGGTAAGCGTGCGGGCAGGCCCCAGGCTGGGAGGAATACACAAGCCGGGCTGGGTCCAGTGGCGGTTGCAAGTCCTTCTCCCCGAGCAGAACGGCGGCAGGCCGTCATGGAGTTTGGCGGTCTGCCTCCTCTTCTTGGGGCGGCGGTGGGAGTTACCCTGAGAGGAGGTCGTCAGGCAGCAGCCCCCATCGCCCGAGGCTGTCATCTATGCCCAGTACCTTGGGCACCCTGACCGGAACAATGGCGGTGGATCAGCCTGGACGGTGCGTCAGGTAGTCGGTGGGGATTGCGGGGGGTGGGTGTCCACAGGAGGAAGTCCCCATTGCTGTGCAGCCTGCTTGCCTCAGCAGGGCCGGAGAAGCAAACAGCCCTGAACGGAGTTCCCCGTGAGGACGGCGGCATCAAGAAAGCCTGTTTCACAAGGTGGCGGACCTCTGGGGATAGAGGGTCTGAGGGGAAGCTCCGTAGTCGACGCCCAGCGAGATACGGGATTGGCGGCTGGAGGAGTCACAGCGTCATCGCAGCCCAGTGGGTATGGCTCCATGTCTTGTTTGTCCTCATCTCTAGTGAGGTCCCCTGTGCTCGGGAGTGGGTTGGGGGGCCGGCTGGTGGCGTTAGGTCAGGGAGTTGTGGACAAAGTTCCTTCATGGATTGGGGGGCTGGGGAAGATGTTGACTTCCATGCAGGATTTGTTGTCACGGATGGAGGGAATTGGAGCGCACCCGGCGCATTTAGCCGCTTGGGTGGGGCCGCAGGAGCGAGGGACCAGTTTGTCGGGGGCGGTTACCGGGGTGTCAGTTGGCCAAGCTGACCCTGTGTCTGTTTTGGTTCAGACTGAGAAGGAAAAGGAATGTCGGATCAATGTAGATGACAGGGCACATGGGGAGGTATATGTATGCTTTGAGGTCCCGCTGGGCGCTCATCATAAGGAGGTGCGGGAAAAGATATAAAAGGACGAATATGTCGCGATTTTGTCACAGCTTCCTTTGGAAAAGTTGAATTTGGACAAAGGGAAGAAGGATGATAGCCAAAAAGAGGAGGAGGAAAAACGGAGATGGCAATTGATTCCGCACAGATTATCTAATTGGCTACAGGCATTCGATATTTTGGCTAGTGTGTTTGGAGAGAAGGCGCCTGAGAATTGTTCTCCTCTTTTTTTTTTTTGGATTCAATTGGGGAGGCTTATAGGGTGTAGGGGGTTCAGGTTGGGCTCCGTTACGACAAACAGTTTAGGCATAGGAAGGCGGTTTGTCCGGCAATTCGGTGGGAAAAGAAAGACATAAGTCTGTGGTTGAAGGTTATGACGCCGACTAACTTCAGCCATTCCTTTCCTGGGGGTTCCGGGGGTGCCAGCTTGTGAAATGCACAAAGCAGTGAACAAGGGGCAAGGGGGTCAGTCGGGGCAATCGGTCAGCCGAAAGCAGGGTCTCTGCTGGCAATTGAATGATGGCCAGTGTAACTTTGGGCCTACATTGCTGCAAACTCATAGAATCCTAGAATCGTAGAGTTGGAAGGGACCTCCTGGGCCATCTGGTCCAACCCCCTGCTCAAAGCAGGATTCGCTAAATCATCCCAGTCAGATGTCTGTCCAGCCTCTGTTTGAAGCCTTCCATTGAAGGAGAAATCACCACTTCTCGTGGCAGCCTGTTCCACTCATTGATCACTCTAACTGTCAAAAAGTTTTTTCTAATATCTAATCTGTGTCTCCTCCCATTCAGTTTCATCCCATTGCTTCTAGTCTTTCCTTGTGCAAATGAGAATAAAGATGATCCTTCTACAATGTGACAGCCCTTTAGACAGCATAAATTCAAGCACCTTGGATCCCATTGCAAAGGAACCTTGCATGGTGCTTCCAGATGCTTTAGGAAGCAAAAAGGAGAAGCAGATGGAGAGTGCCAATTCAAAAGGGGTAGACGCCATTGAACCTGGCTGCGATGGTCCCTTATGTAAGTAGGTTTCCGGATGGGGTTAAATCGGAACAGTTGTTGTCCATTTTCAGTGACTGGTTTAAAATTCCCGCCACTGCTTTTGAGGTCAGCTGACCAATATGCTGAGGTGGTGTCGTAACAGTTGGGGAAAGAGGTTAAGTTGTCTGTGCCATTTAGAGATCCTCCGTTTGAGGATTTGGTAGTCTCGCCCCTGGGTGTAGTGCCTAAGAAACAGCAGCATAAGTTCAGGCTCATTCATCATCTGTCTTTCCCTCGTGGTAGGTCGGTGACTGAAGGAATTGAACCAGAGCTGTGCTCTCAGTTTTATAAGTCATTTGAGGAGGCGGCAAAGTTTGTCCGGAAATGTTGGAAGGGGGCACTTTTGCCTTAAACGGATATTGAGTCGGCGTTTATGTTGATCCCTGTTCATCCAGATAGTGTTAAGTTGTTGGTGTGTTACTGGGGTGGTGTTTTTTGGGTTGATAGGTGTTTGACAATGGGTTGATCAGTGTCTTGTGCGCTTTTTGAGGCATTTAGTTTTCTCGAATGGGTTGTCCGTGAAGTATCGGCTTTTGATTCCTTACCTGGATGATTGTTTGTGTATTGGTCGGGCTAATTCTGGTTGTTGGGAGAGGTTACTTAGAGCGGTGGAATGGGTGGGGGAGCGTTTTGTTGTACTGCTTGGTCCCGGTAAAACAGAGGGGCCTTGTATGTGCCTATCGTTTTTGTGAATCGTGATTGATTCGTTAAAATGTGAGTTCCGTTTGACGGAGGCTAAGGTAAATGCATTGCGGGATGAGGTGTCTCGTGCAAGACGGTTGAAGAAATTGTCATTGACATAGGTGCAGTCACTACTTGTGAATTTGACTTTTGGTTGTCACATTACAATGGGTCGGGTCTTTTCTCGGCGGTTGGCGAGCGCTACGGCGGGAGTGCGGGCTCCGCATCATTTTGCTCGGCTTTACAGTGAACATAAGGCTGATTTGGAATTGTGGGACTATTTTTTGGAGCAATACAACGGACGTTTTTGGCTCATGGAGGAGGCAGTTGTAAATGATGACTTGGAGTTGTTCACAGATGCGTGTGATGGAGTGTGTTTTGGGTCATATTTTAGGGGCCTGTGGTGCGCAGCTGCGTGGCCTGAGGAGTGGTTTCAGCTGGGCCTTGTTAGGAGTATTGCTTGGTTGGATATTTTGCCTATACTGGTGGCTGTAAACCTATGGAAGGAGGAGTTTCGGGACAGAAGGATCCATTTTAATTGTGATAACATGGGAATTGTGTGCTCCATTAACAGCTTGACAGAGTTCTCTCCTCCAGTGATTCGAGTCCTGCAGCACTTAATTTTGACTTAATGCTTAATGCTCATGTGATGGCTTCTCAGGTGGCAGGTATTAGGAATTCCATTGCTGATTCTTGATCTCATTCACAGTGGTAGCGTTTTCGGTAATTGTCCCCGGATGCAGAAGAAGCGGGTTTTTTTTGAGTCCAGCCGGGCTTTGGAAGATTGTCTCAGGGCTGCAGAACTTTTCATACGGGCATCCCTGTCTTCTATTACTTGGTCGATCTATCAGTCAGTATGGATTTAACCGTAATACAAAATGTTGGAAAAAGGTACTGTATCAGCAGATCCCAAGTGTTTCCAGTCTAGGGGTAATTGTAAATCTCCATCTATACTTCAGGCTTCAGACAAAGACAACCACAGGCTCAGTATGGATTACACCAGAATATAAAAATGAGAAAAAGGGAAAATTATTTGAAACATACACCAGTATACAGTGTTGGAGTACTTTGAAATCTTTGTTTATATTTCAGTGTCAGTCAGAGAGTCAAGACTCTCTGCTAGATGAAGCTAGATGGATAAAAGTACAGACGTAAAGTCGACTGATTTCAGTAGTGTTGAAACTACTAATCACGGGAAAACCACCAGGGAGAATTCACAGAGGCGATGCTGACCCTCAATAACTTTTACTGTGGATACAGCTAAAACGCAAATTAGTGAAGAAAGGGTTGCTGTATCTCAGTAGTGTCGATCCCATCACCGTTACTCGTCTCCATCAAATTGAGATCACAGGGAGAGCTGTAGACATGGTCCTCACTGCCTATCATGATCTGTCTGGTCACTTTGGAGTGCAAAACACAGAAGCCACAGACCGTAGGGGATTCTATTGGATTGCCATGAGAGGAGACATTGAAAAATGGTGGCAGGAATGTCACACATCTATGACTATGAAAAATGTGAAATGTGATCATAAAGCACCACTGCATCCGATTGGGAGTTGACGTCCATTACAAATGTTAGCCATTGGTAATCTGAAGGTTGAGGCCAGCAGGACAGGACATAGCTACATCTTAACCATCATCGATCAGTACACCAAATTTGTAGTGGCCGTCCCTGTGAAGGATTTAACTGGCCAGACTACACAGCGGTGGAGCAGGGAGAGGTAAGTATTGCAAGTGCTGTGTCCCTGAGCAAGCAGGGGGGACCCACTTGTGGGCGCTGGTACTGGCACAGGGCCCCTCATAGTATGCCAGTGTGTCTGACTGTGAGTGGCCCCCCCACCATCAGAGACACTTTATTGTACTATGAGAGGCCCTGTGCCAGTGCCGTCGCCCAAGGGTGGGGCCACACACCTGTTCAGGGCAACAGCACTTGTCCGGGTGCGGCAGGTGGTGACCCCGATTCTGGGGTGGGGGGGCAGCCCATTTAGGGAGGTTTAAAAAATGGCATATTTTGATGTGTAGGCTGGACTTTCAGCTGCTGCAAATAGAAGAATTGGAGAAGTCAGAGGAAGAGGAGGACAAAAGCGAGCCTTTTCTCGGGCAATCTATGTGTTATCAGGGGAGGGTGGGACAAAATCTTTTGAAACCCATGCATGGTTCATTTTAATGAAGGTTAGATCCAGGGCCAGACTGGGACAAAAAAAGCAGTCCTGCCACACAAACCCCACCAGCCTACAAACTATAACACTCCTCACCCCGATCAGTGAATTTTTGCTATACTTTGTCGTCTCCTCATCACTCTCTTTAAGGAGTTATTTGAAGAGCCACATGTGAATGGCACCACAGTGCGTATGATTGACCACAGCTCAATTTACATGGTGCTCTTCAAAGCTACGTTTCCCAGGATCATGGGGGTCCCAGTGGTCAGATCCACAACAAGCAGAAAGTCATCCCCTATCCCCACATAATGCTCCAAACAGTATTATGTGCCCCCATATGTTACTTTGTACAGTATAATGGGCCCCATATAATGCTCCATACAGCATAATGGGCCCCATATATTACTTCATACAGTATAATGGGCCCCATATAATTCTTCTCCCCAAACCCCGTTACTCAGTCTCCTCAGTGTATTTTGATCCTCTGCACTGCTTGGCACACGGACATCATTAACTTTACGCATATAATTGTCCACTTGGACTGATAGTAATAGTGATTTGTTTGTACCCTGTTGTCTGGGGCTGGCCCTCTTTATGGGGGTGCTCAGGGCATATGATTATACACCAGTAAAAAGTATGTGAGACTCAAACTGACCAGTGCCAACTAGTTTCCTACCCCCCTTATTCTATTGGTACTGTGGGCATGCTGACTGGTACTGAGGAAAAGAAAGAAAGAACAGAGAAAAAAGAAAACAGAGAGAGAGAAAGAAAGGGAAAGAAAGAACAGAGAAAGAAAGAAAAGAAAGAAGAAAACAGAGAGAGAGAGAAAGATAAAAAGAAAGATTAGAGAGATAAGGAAACAGAGATAGAAAGAAAGATTCTATGAATATACTATAGCAGCCCGGCTCCCACTGTAGTGCTCACCTGAGCCTCCCGATGCAGGACATATCATGATCCGCTCACATGGTCAGTGCTGTTGGAGGAGGACACGGTGATGGATCTGAAGCATTCCCTAAAGTGCCTCCATGGTTCCGTCACAATCTCCTCCCGAAATTACCTCATTTCTTGTCAGCTTCTAGCCCGTCACTTCCGGTGGAACGTCACATGCGTCACTGTGTCCTCGCGAAAAGTAAGCTCCCAGCCGGGGCAGTATCTCTCTCAAAATCGGGACTGTCCCGCTGGGAGGTATGAATGCTCCCCACCATACACCTTGTACACATATGGCACCGCATACATCATACACGGTTCCGCTTTTTATGCCTCGCACACACGGCTCCGTTCTGTACACCTTGTAAGCACGTGGCCACGCTCTGTAAACCTTGTACACAAATGGCTAAACTCCGTAAACCTTGTACACATGCGGTTCCGCTCCATACACTTTGCACACACGCAGCTCCGCTCCATGCACATATGTGCGGCTCCGCTCACCTCGTCCACGTGCGGCTCCGCTCCGTACACCTCACACACTCGCGTCTCTGCTCCATACACCTCATACACACACACACACACGACTCAGCTCCGTACACCTCGCACACACACGGCTCTGCTACATCCCCCCTTAAACCCTCCCTGACCCCACACAAACTTCACCTCATCCAGGACGATGAGAACCAGCACAGACAGCAGAGCCCTGCATAAACCAAGGGCTGATACTGGGTACTTGGGGAAATTATACTGTGTATGGGGGGGATGGCGGTACTGGGGGAACATTATACTGTGTTGGGGATGACAGTACTGTGGGAATATTATACTGTGTCTGGGATGGCAGTACTGTGGGAATATTATACTGTGTGTGGGGGTGACGGTAGTGGGGAACATTATACTGCGTGTGGGGGATGGCGGTACTAGAGGAACATTATACTGTATGTGGGGGATTGTGATACTGTGGGAACATTATACTGTATGTGGGGACGGTGATACCTGGGAACATTATACTGTATGTGGGGACGGTGATACTGTGGGAACATTATACTGTATGTGGGGACAGGAAAGGGACATTGTAATATGTGTTTCGTTACTTCCTGTTTTCCATACTTGGGTTCCATGTATCTACCAGAGGAAAAGGAACAAAATGCTATGATTCTTAGAAAGTGACAACAAAAAAAGCACCAAGATAGTCTCAGCTCTGAAAAGGTAACTGCCCCCTGTGCCCAGTAATGGGAAATCTCCAGCACCTACCTCCACCTGCAGAGCCCAGCTCCACATAGAGAATAATGGGGCCTCCAGCACCTACCTCCACCAGCAGAGCCACACTCCACAAAGAGAAAAATGGAGCCTCCAGCACCGACCTCCACCCACAGAGCCGCACTCCACACAGAGAATAATGGAGCCTCCAGCACCTACCTCCACCCGCAGAGCCACACTCCACATAGAGAATAATGGGGCCTCCGGCACCGACCTCCACCCGCAGAGCCACACTCCACAAAGAGAAAAATGGAGCCTCCAGCACCGACCTCCACCCACAGAGCCGCACTCCACATAGAGAATAATGGGGCCTCCGGCACTGACCTCCACCCCCAGAGCCGCACTCCACATAGAGAATAATGGAGCCTCCAGCACCGACCTCCACCCGCAGAGCCACACTCCACATAGAGAATAATGGAGCCTCCAGCACCGACCTCCACCAGCAGAGCCACACTCCACATACATGGCTGCTCTCAGTGCTCTGTGCTGTGTGCACAGGACCTGTGATGAGGTCACAGGAGGGGAGGACACAGGGGTCACATGATAAGGGGCCCTGACACCTTCCCTCCTGTGATCTCATCACAAGCCTTTGCATGCTACCAGCAGCACCAGCGTTCAGGCTAAATTGTAGATGCTGCTGGTAGCAGAGCACATAATGCCTTCGGCACCGACCTCCACCCGCAGAGCCGCACTCCACATAGAGAATAATGGAGCCTCCAGCACCGACCTCCACCCGCAGAGCCACACTCCACATAGAGAATAATGGAGCCTCCAGCACCGACCTCCACCCGCAGAGCCACACTCCATATAGAGAATAATGGAGCCTCCAGCACCGACCTCCACCCGCAGAGCCGCACTCCACATAGAGAATAATGGGGCCTTCGGCACTGACCTCCACCCGCAGAGCCGAACTCCACATAGAGAATAATGGGGCCTTCGGCACCGACCTCCACCCGCAGAGCCGCACACCACATAGAGAAAAATGGGGCCTTTGGCACTGACCTCCACCCGCAGAGCCACACTCCACATAGAGAATAATGGAGCCTCCAGCTCCGACCTCCACCCGCAGAGCACCACTCCACATAGAGAATAATGGGGCCTCCAGCACCAACCTCCACCCGCAGAGCCGCATTCCACATAGAGAATAATGGTGCCTCCGGCACCGACCTCCACCCACATAGCCGCACTCCACATAGAGAATAATGGAGCCTCCAGCACTGACCTCCACCAGCAGACCCACACTCCACATGCATGGCTGCTCTCAGTGCTCTGTGCTGTGTGCACAGGACCTGTGATGAGGTCACAGGAGGGGAGGAGACAGGGGTCACATGATTGGGGGCCCTGACACCTTCCCTCCTGTGATCTCATCACAAGCCTTTGCATGCTACCAGCAGCACCAGCGTTCAGGCTAAATTGTAGATGCTGCTGGTAGCAGAGCACATAATGCCGCCCCCACAGACACTCACTGTCAGGTGGGGAGAAGATGGAGTGCGAAGCAGCGGGAATACTTCCGCGGGGCTTTCGAGGACAAGCTGCTGGTGTGAGGTGAGCCGAGCGCACGATCCTTTCTCCATGTGGCAGCTTTGTGGGGCAACTGCTGTTTCCCCCCCCGACCAGCAGTCTCCATCTCCGCCCTCAAAGAACGTCCGACGACGTGCAGCGTCACCGTGGCACGTTCTTAACCCTCTAGGGTGCCGCAGCGCTGCCTGCCGCCTTGCCAGCAAATTTAAAGGGCCGGTGGCAGGAAAAAAGAGGCCGACCCACTGCCGCATTATCTGGCAAACGGCCAGAGGAGCGGGCGCCCAGCCAGCGGCCCATAAGTGCATGAACATGGCGTCCCAGCGGGAAAATGCCCGGTTGGGTAAGTGGCCAATCCGGGCCTGGTTAGATCATCAACATTTTGGGTCGACAGATGGGTCCTTTTTTCTGTCAGGATTGATCCAGCAGCACTGAAGACTCTTTCAGATAGCACACTACCAGCAGGGCAAGAGAGCTCCTGTAAGGCATATTGTGCCAATTCAGGCCAGGTGTCCAGGTTTGAGGCCCAATGATCAAAGGGGAATGACCTGTCAGGGAGAACCTCGATATGGGAGGAGAAGTTGTTTGTAACCATAGTTGACAACTGCTGTCTCCTGTCACTTGCAATCGATTCTGTATTAGCTGTCATGTGCGTGGGACTTGAGAAATCAGACCACAACATGGTCAGGAAACCCCTGTCTCCAACGCCAGTTCGGCAGTGTGCACCACGAATACCTCTTCCATTTTGCTCTCTACGGCTTGTGGGAGAACCAGCTCCGCTGCTGTGTGCTGGGCATGCCTCAAACAACCGGTTTACCAGAGTTGCTTGTTTGTTAGCCAATATTAGCTCTAGGTTCTCCTGTAGCATGATGTTGTGTAATTTGCCTTTATAGCGTGGATCAAGGATGCTGGCCAACCAGTAATCGTCATTAGGGATGAGCTTTCCGATATTGAAATATCGGAAATCGGCCCGATATTTCCGATATCGGAATTCCAATTTCCGATTCCGATATTTTTTTCATATCGGAAATCCCATAATCCTTCAGCCTCTGAGCGCTCCGTGGAGCCAATCAGGAGCTGAAGAATTGCTGACAACATTGTGTAACTCCCCTAAGCTTGGTAGGAGGAGTCCAAACTTGCTAGCTAGGGGCTGCGCTGCGATTGGCTGGCTGGATGGTGTGATCAGGCAGTATAAAAGGCTGCGCCTGCCATTTTAGCCTCACTACTGTGAAAGCAGATAGGGATAGGTTGCTGTTGGACATAGGGAGAGTTCTCGGATCTTATAGCGATACAAATTGTTTTTCAGCGACTGTAGCAGCCCCTGTGTGTTACAGAAGCAATCTTTTTTTGTGCTGTGAGGGACCCAAACAACCTCTGTGGCTGGTGCCACACAGCATCTGGCCCAGTCCCGGAGAATCCTTTTTTTTTTGGTATCACAGCAGTGTCATTTACTGCGCTGTGACATCCGACCGTAACGTGTACACCAATACCACAAACACACGTTACTCTTTGTGTAGGCCACACTAGATTCAAATAAAGTGTAGCAGACACACCATCATAATCAGTGGCGGATTATAATGAGGTCAATTTGGGCAGTTGCCCCGGGCCCAGTGGGGTTAAGGGGCCCACAGCCCAGGCCAGTAAATTGCCCCATTATAATCCGCCACCGCGCAGGGCCGGATTTTAGGCAGGGCAGGCGGGGCTTCAGCCCCGGGGCCCCCACCACAAGAGCTTCTAAGGGGGCCCCCACCACATTCCTGCTGGCTGCTGCAATGGCACTCCATCTTCTCCCCACCTAAAAGTGAGTGACCGTGGGGGCGGCATTATGTGCTCTGCTACCAGCAGCATCTACAAATAGCGTGAACGCTGATGCTGCTGGTAGCGTGCAAAGGCTTGTGATGAGATCACAGGAGGTAAGGTGTCAGGGCCCCCGATCATGTGACCCCTGTCTCCTCCCCTCCTGTGACCTCATCACAGGTCCTGTGCGCACATCACTGAGAGCAGCCATGTATGTGGAGTGTGGCTCTGCAGGTGGAGGTAGGTGCTGGAGGCCCCATTATGCTCTATGTGGAGTGCGGCTCTGCGGGTGGAGGTCAGTGCTGGAGGCCCCATTATTCTCTATGTGGAGTGCGGCTCTGCGGGTGGAGGTCGGTGCTGGAGGCTCCATTATTCTCTATGTGGAGTGCGACTCTGCGGGTGGAGGTCGGTGCTGGAGGCTCCATTATTCTCTATGTGGAGTGCGGGTGGAGGTAGGTGCTGGAGGCCCCATTATTCTCTATGTGGAGTGCGGCTCTGCGGGTGGAGGTAGGTGCTGGAGGCCCCATTATTCTCTATGTGGAGTGCGGCTCTGCGGGTGGAGGTCGGTGCTGGAGGCTCCATTATTCTCTATGTGGAGTGCGGGTGGAGGTAGGTGCTGGAGGCCCCATTATTCTCTATGTGAAGTGCGGCTCTGCGGGTGGAGGTCGGTGCCGGAGGCTCCATTATTCTCTATGTGGAGTGCGACTCTGCGGGTGGAGGTCGGTGCTGGAGGCTCCATTATTCTCTATGTGGAGTGCGGGTGGAGGTAGGTGCTGGAGGCCCCATTATTCTCTATGTGGAGTGCGGCTCTGCGGGTGGAGGTAGGTGCTGGAGGCCCCATTATTCTCTATGTGGAGTGCGGCTCTGCGGGTGGAGGTCGGTGCTGGAGGCTCCATTATTCTCTATGTGGAGTGCGGGTGGAGGTAGGTGCTGGAGGCCCCATTATTCTCTATGTGAAGTGCGGCTCTGCGGGTGGAGGTCGGTGCCGGAGGCTCCATTATTCTCTATGTGGAGTGCGGCTCTGCGGGTGGAGGTCGGTGCTGGAGGCTCCATTATTCTCTATGTGGAGTGTGGCTCTGCGGGTGGAGGTCGGTGCTGGTGGCTCCATTATTCTCTATGTGGAGTGCGGCTCTGCGGGTGGAGGTCGGTGCTGGAGGCTCCATTATTCTCTATGTGGAGTGTGGCTCTGTGGGTGGAGGTCGGTGCTGGAGGCTCCATTATTCTCTATGTGGAGTGTGGCTCTGCGGGTGGAGGTCGGTGCTGGAGGCTCCATTATTCTCTATGTGGAGTGCGGCTCTGCGGGTGGAGGTCGGTGCTGGAGGCTCCATTATTCTCTATGTGGAGTGTGGCTCTGCGGGTGGAGGTCGGTGCTGGAGGCTCCATTATTCTCTATGTGGAGTGCGGCTCTACGGGTGGAGGTCGGTGCCGGAGGCTCCATTATTCTCTATGTGGAGTGTGGCTCTGCGGGTGGAGGTCGGTGCTGGAGGCCCCATTATTTTCTATGTGGAGTGCGGCTCTGTGGGTGGAGGTCGGTGCTGGAGGCTCCATTATTCTCTATGTGGAGTGCGGCTCTGCGGGTGGAGGTAGGTGCTGGAGGCCCCATTATTCTCTATGTGGAGTGCGGCTCTGCGGGTGGAGGTAGGTGCTGGAGGCCCCATTATTCTCTATGTGGAGTGCGGCTCTGCGGGTGGAGGTAGGTGCTGGAGGCCCCATTATTCTCTATGTGGAGTGCGGCTCTGCGGGTGGAGGTCGGTGCTGGAGGCTCCATTATTCTCTATGTGGAGTGTGGCTCTGCGGGTGGAGGTAGGTGCTGGAGGCCCCATTATTCTCTATGTGGAGTGCGGCTCTGCGGGTGGAGGTAGGTGCTGGAGGCCCCATTATTCTCTATGTGGAGTGCGGCTCTGCGGGTGGAGGTCGGTGCTGGAGGCCCCATTATTCTCTATGTGGAGTGCGGCTCTGCGGGTGGAGGTGGGTGCTGGAGGCTCCATTATTCTCTATGTGAAGTGCGGCTCTGCGGGTGGAGGTCGGTGCTGGAGGCTCCATTATTCTCTATGTGGAGTGTGGCTCTGCGGGTGGAGGTCGGTGCTGGAGGCTCCATTATTCTCTATGTGGAGTGCGGCTCTATGGGTGGAGGTCGGTGCTGGAGGCCCCATTATTCTCTATGTGGAGTGTGGCTCTGCGGGTGGAGGTCGGTGCTGGAGGCCCCATTATTTTCTATGTGGAGTGCGGCTCTGTGGGTGGAGGTCGGTGCTGGAGGCTCCATTATTCTCTATGTGGAGTGCGGCTCTGCGGGTGGAGGTCGGTGCTGGAGGCCCCATTATTTTCTATGTGGAGTGCGGCTCTGTGGGTGGAGGTCGGTGCTGGAGGCTCCATTATTCTCTATGTGGAGTGCGGCTCTGCGGGTGGAGGTAGGTGCTGGAGGCTCCATTATTCTCTATGTGGAGTGCGGCTCTGTGGGTGGAGGTCGGTGCTGGAGGCTCCATTATTCTCTATGTGGAGTGCGGCTCTGCGGGTGGAGGTAGGTGCTGGAGGCTCCATTATTCTCTATGTGGAGTGTGGCTCTGCGGGTGGAGGTCGGTGCTGGAGGCCCCATTATTCTCTATGTGGAGTGCGGCTCTGTGGGTGGAGGTCAGTGCTGGAGGCCCCATTATTCTCTATGTGGAGTGCAGCTCTGCGGGTGGAGGTCGGTGCCGGAGGTTCCATTATTCTCTATGTGGAGTGCGGCTCTGTGGGTGGAGGTCGGTGCTGGAGGCTCCATTATTCTCTATGTGGAGTGGGGCTCTGCGGGTGGAGGTCGGTGCTGGAGGCTCCATTACTCTCTATGTGGAGTGGGGCTCTGCAGGTGGAGGTCGGTGCTGGAGGCTCCATTATTCTCTATGTGGAGTGGGGCTCTGCAGGTGGAGGTCGTTGCTGGAGGCTCCATTATTCTCTATGTGGAGTGCGGCTCTGCGGGTGGAGGTCGGTGCTGGAGGCCCCATTATTCTCTATGTAGAGTGTGGCTCTACGATTCGTGACCCCCGTCACGTGACGAGGGGGGCCCACAGAGTCTGAACTGCCCCGGGCCCTGGCTACCCTTAATCCCCCCCTGATCATAATACAGTGCCATTAGTGTTTCTTATACCTGTTTGTAGTCCTACAGGAATAAGCACACTAATTCCTAATAATTACTTTCTTGCCATTCTGAATCCATCGATAGAGATGAAGAAGGCAGGGAGTAAATGACGTCCCCGCAGCGGCCGCGGAAGAGGTGCATCAGCATCTAGACATGGTGCACATCCAGAGCAAGCAGCAGGCCCAACTCACTCAGCACCTACTTTCACCCGGCAGCAGTCATTTATTCGCAGCTTGTTAGAAGCGCAGGGCCATAGGCTGATAAGAGAGGATCAAGTAGAAACCGTTGTTGGTTGGATGGCAGCTGAGGAATCCACCTCAATGAGCACAGCATCCTCCCAGGACCTCTCCACCACATCGGGTCAGGCCACTGAAGAGCAGCACCTGTCAGGGATTTTCTATGTTCCAATTAGAAATCGTCAAGATCTGAATAAGTAAGATGCTTCTTTATTGGACATGCCGGCATGGAGAGAGAATGACGACCACACAAGATGTGAGGAGTCCTCTGTCTAACTCAATACATATTCTTAAGAGTTTAAATAGCAAAGCCAAAAGGGTGTTGGAACATTGCGTTTGCAAAAAAGAGTACATACAATATGCTGAGCTTGTTAGAAATCCTTATCTACAGTTACCAGAGAAGTCATGTAAGACAAGGAAACCTGCTAACGTTCACAAAAAGTAACACCCAAAAGTAACACCCATGTATTACATCAGCTGAAAAGAGTTTCAAAGTCTTAAGCAAAAATAAATGGCATATATGCAGTCATGTGCATAGATACATATATACATACATATATATATATACATATACACACACCCATACATACATACACGCATGGGTATATATATACACATATATATATATATATACACATACACCCATGCACACAAAAGAAAGGACTTTATTACAATTATTATAACATTCCCTCATCTTGTAATAAAATCATCTATCTGTACACATTGGGGACAGATTTTTTTTTTTTTTTTTTTCAGATTTCACATAAGATCTTCATATAACCTAGAGGGAGAGTAATATGTATATTTATCATTAAGTCCAAAAATGTTCATTCTTTCGTTGGATTCCAAGGTCTCCATTCCTTGATACCTAGGTTTTTGTTATGGCAGAGTCAATCAGTCTTTGAACAAGTCCTCTAATGCATAGAATAGCGCAGCATCCACAAACAGTCAGCACTCCGGCCACGATGGTAAGAGATGTCAACAAAGAAAAGAATAATCCGGACCATTTCCCAAACCATCCTTCAGTCCAGGAATATGTCGTCATATCCAGAGTTCTCTGCTAATTCATTAGACAGGGCAGTCAGTCCATCAAGAGCTTTGGAGATACTTCCATCAGAATCTGAATTAGGGATAAAGGGTGCAAAAAAAATCCTCCAAACATTTTATATACACCTCCCTTTTCTGCTACTAGTCTAATGCCATCCTATTCTACCAAGCCATGAGAGGAGATGGTCCTAATTGCTCAGCTATCCCTTTAACTGCATCTCAGGTATAATTAACAAATCTCTGTTGGTTATAGTATAAGATGCAGAAATATCCCCCTCTCATGGGAACCAAATTAGTAGCACAACTCAAACACAATATATATCACCAAAATTTCCCTTTATCAAGACAATTATACAAGAATAAGGGATCAAAAGAGTTTTAGCAAAACATGAAAAATTTTATTAAACAAAAAATTAAAAACAGAGTATCATTGCTAATGTAGGCATAGACAGGCATAAATAACACAGAATTGTACTTAAATAGAAATCTCAATTCACTAATAAAAAATCCCCTTGTTATATATTTTATAGTAACCAATAATAGGTTTATTTCACAACACTTAAACAAGTAGGGGAAATCTATCGCAAAAAGTGCATAAGGATGTATCTTACTCATTAATCAAATTAACGTATTTTAGCAAAGTGCACGTAATGAAAGGATTTGGCAAGGGTTAACCCATTAATATAAAAGCAGAAACATAGCCAGTTATCAAGAAAGCAAGAGTGAAACCGCTTTGTAAATATAACAACATAAATGCGGTGAGAGTATTCCACTGCGTTAATCACATTAGCACAATTTAAATAATGCTCATAGTGGCAGGGATTAACCCGCTATCATTGATATATGAGCAAGAGTAAGCCCAGCACCTAATAACAGAGATAAGCTCGCTGTTGAAAATGTCGGAATAAGAGCTGGCCTGCTATTAAACAGTATATGTATAGGTATAGATGTCATAAGCAGTTCTCACAGTAACAAAACATCTTATTGAGAAAATAATCAAATTGTCATAATCAGCACAGTGCACATACTAGCCGGGTTTAGTAGGAATTAACCTATTGATATAATAGCAGAAAATAACTCACTATTTTACAAACACAAGTGAACCGGCTTTATATAAGTGCAGTGAGAGATTTCCACTACATTAATCTCATTAACTAAACTAAATAGTGCACAAAATAGTAGGCATTAACCCACTCATGTGAATCTATAAGTAAGAGTTAATCCTGCATCCAATAACAGAAATAAGCTCACTGTCATTAATATCTGGATAGGAGCCAACCCACTGTTACACAGCAGAAATAAGGACATCAATGCCATGAATGTCTCTCATCGCGTAATGAAGTGGTATTACATAAATATCTATACAGCGAGTATCAAATAATTTAAAGGTGCTGGGATAAACTTACATCCAATAACAAAAAACGCTGCCGCTGCCTACAGCCTCTACGCGCGTTACGCCACAGCTTCTTCAGGAGGCATGATTTAATGAAGCCTTGGATTTAGTATATATAGAATCACTATCCAATAAGCACCGTCATACATCAGGTGCGATGCTGATTTAGTACATGCGCAATAGCATCCCAACAGCACAGCCAAGATGACTCATCTTCCTAAAGGTCTGAGAATTAATGACGCATGCGTTGATCTCTCCACACTTTTTAAACAGGAGATCCTCCTTCCACGCTCTTAGGGGAGCGAGTGAATCCTGTTGCTGAGCAACAGAACGCCACAAGCGCACCTGATGAGCATATCAGGAGACCTCAAGTGAGGAAAATTCTGGGCATGCGTAATCAGACCTGAATGGACTATTCATCGCAAATTGGTAACAAATGAAAAAGTGAACGAATACATGAATATTTCACTAATAAGTGCAACAATAATAAAAGAATTTATATAATGTGCTAAATAAGATAACTTGCAATGTGCATAATTGCGAAAATATATATAATGTGCTCACTAAACAAAGATTTTTTTCTCCATAAAGAATATGTAACATAATAAAATAACTAAAGTAATATATACACACTACGTGAATAAATAAATAGTGCTACTTAGTCACACATACAAAATTATGAAAATTATAAAAATAGTATTGCATTACATACAATTTACATGTGCATATAAGATATATCAAAAAACTGATGTCTCATATAAATAAAAAAAGAATTTATGAGAAAAATATGCATGAACACTACAAAAAAATCATAAAAATTCATATATAGAATTACATAATTTCACTCTTTCATAAAAAGATCAGTCTTCATAAATAGATGGCAGCCAATCTTCTTCTGTATTGCTGTATTATAACCTTCAAAACAAGTCCATATTGAAATCAAGATGAATCAAATGAACAAAAAGCTAAAAAATATAAAATATAAAAATAAAGATTAATAATTAAAACCAAAGCTAAATAAAAATTATACTCAAAATTAATGTTTTATAAAAAGGACCCAAAACCATTGCTCTCATTTAAACCATCTGGTATCATGGTATTAAGCCTATAAATCCATCTACTTTCCACTTGTGATAGAGTTCGAAATAAATTTCCACCCCTCACACCCAAAGATACCTGATCAATTGCAAAAACGCGAAGATCACCTGCTTGAGAATGATGAAATGCACGGAAGTGTCTCGGTAAAGTCTTCAACTGATCCTCATCTTTGGCTTCTTTAGACTTTTCGATATCTCGAACATGCTCTCGAATTCTTATTCTGAGCTCTCTCGTAGTCATTCCTATATATATCTTTTTGCAAGAGCAACTCTTGCATAGTATATAACACCCTTGGATGAACAGGTGAGACATTTTCTAATAGAAAATGTCTTAGATTGATCAGCGTTTTGAAAACTGTTCGTTTTTAGTGTATTGGAACAAGCTTTACAGTTCCGACATGGAAAAAATCCGTAAAGTTCACCAAAGATGCCTTTTTGCACTTTCCCATTGGAGGACAGGTGACTCCTTACAAGTAGATCTGAAAGGTTTTTGGATCTTTTGGCCGTAATACAAGGTCTAACTGACAATGTCTTTTTCAAAATAGGATCTGTTTGTAACACATGCCAATGTTTATTAATTATACCAGTAAACTTATCCCATTGATCATTAAATGGAGTAATTAATCGAACTTGATTATTATCCCTAGATTTGAAGTTTTTCTTATATAGCAATTGATCTCTAGGTATCTCCTGTACTCTATTATAGGCCCTACGAATCTGCCTATGACCATACCCTCTTTCCCTAAATCTAGAGTATAAGTCTGCAGCTTGATTTTGGTATGCTTTATCCGAAGAACAAATCCTCTTTGCACGCAGATATTGCCCTACTGGGATTGAACGTATGGTGGATTTTAAATGGGAAGACTCTGCGTGTAAAATCGAATTGGTGGCCGTAGGCTTTCTATACATATCAGTGGATACTGTCCCATCCTTACCGACCGAAACATCAATATCCAAAAAACTAACTCTCCTCCCATGTGAGTAAGTAAGTTTTATATTCAATTCGTTATCATTTAATACCGACATAAACGTTTTTAATTCGTCTAACGAGCCTTCCCATACAAACATCACGTCGTCTATGAATCTCATCCAATTGTGAACCTTTTCAATATTGGTCACAGGAGAACATTGAAAAATTTCCCTCTCCCAAAAGCCTAAGAATAAATTGGCATAAGCCGGAGCACATGCCGCCCCCATGGCTGTACCTTGTATTTGCAAAAAAATTTGTTCTTTAAATAAAAAACAATTATGTGTTAGAATAAATTCCAACAACGTTACAATGAGGACTGCCAAGGGGGGATCCAAATTGCTATTTCTCAGAAACCAAGAGGCGGCTCTAAGACCCTGGTCATGGCGAATGGAGGTGTATAGAGCCTCCACATCAGCCGTGACCAGGATCATATCTTCATCTAGATGCAACTGATCTAGCCTCTGTAATGTCGCTGTTGTGTCAAGGATATGTGAGGGCAAAGTTGTCACCAAAGGCTTTAAATAGTGATCTACTATCTGGCAGATTAATTCACTAAGTCCTTCATTTCCCGACACAATGGGGCGGCCAGGAGGATCCTCAATATTCTTATGTATTTTGGAAATTAAATACAAGGTAGGCAGTTTTGGTTTTAAAGATTGTACAAACTCCAACAAAGATTTAGGAATAATGCCCCGCTCATACGCCTCCAACAGAACATCATTAAGTTCTTCATAAAGTTTTTCATAAAGATCACGTGGCCATAGAACTAAATTGCCACCTTTATCGGCTCTTTTAAAAATTACATCTTTCCAATCTTGCATTTCCAAAATTACCTCTCTTTCTCTCTTAGTGGCTGGGCTAATATGATAATCCTTTTTTAGTTCCTCTATATCATGAGTCACCAGCTTTACAAAAATCTCTACAGCCGAACAAGTATTGAGTTTAGGAAATTTTTTTGATTTGTTGAATAAAGAAACGGGAAAAGAACTCACCGTTTCCACAGAATTGCTCTCCTCCGCTAGGGATTCTAAAATTTCAAGGGCAGCTTTCTCTTCCTCAGAGTTAAGTGATAATCCCATGGTGTTTTTCTCGTGGTATCTCTTTAATATCAATTTTCTCGCAAATAAATGAACATCTTTTATGGCCGTGAAGGAATCTAATTGTTGAGATGGAGAAAAGGATAAACCTTTTTCTAACAATTCAAACTTTCTTTTGATCATAGTCCAATAAATCACGCTGATATTTTTTCATTTTGTTTTTACTTATCTGCTGCTCCCATTTTTCCATATCCTGATTAAGATCCAGGTAGAATTTATCCAAAGTTTCTTTTGAAAATTTGGCTGTCAGATCTCCTTGTAATTTATTTAATTCAACATCAAGTTCTTCTAAAATAGAAGTGTTTTTAATGTTGATAATCTCCATAAATGAAAAAGAGCATGCTGAGGAAACACCTTCCCATTTAGAAATCAATTCAGTATCATCCAGATCAAATGTAGGATACAACTGTATCCGTAAACCACGTGGAATAATTTTCTGTTTGATGTAATTATCTAAAGAGGTCTTAGTCCACCAAATCCTAGTTTTCTTATTTACCAGATTTTTATATTTCAACATTAGTCCTTTATCATCATTTTGAGTATTAATAAAATTAGCAGTTGAACTCTGTTTGAATAAATCCGATGCTTTGTCTTGCCAGGCCTTTTCCCTGGCTTTGAAATCCATTATAGGGAATTAAACTGTTATAAAACAGAACATATTTTTATGAATTTTTATGATTTTTTTGTAGTGTTCATGCATATTTTTCTCATAAATTCTTTTTTTATTTATATGAGACATCAGTTTTTTGATATATCTTATATGCACATGTAAATTGTATGTAATGCAATACTATTTTTATAATTTTCATAATTTTGTATGTGTGACTAAGTAGCACTATTTATTCACGTAGTGTGTATATATTACTTTAGTTATTTTATTATGTTACATATTCTTTATGGAGAAAAAAAATCTTTTTTTAGTGAGCACATTATATATATTTTCGCAATTATGCACATTGCAATTTATCTTATTTAGCACATTATATAAATTCTACCTGGATCTTAATCAGGATATGGAAAAATGGGAGCAGCAGATAAGTAAAAACAAAATGAAAAAATATCAGCGTGATTTATTGGACTATGATCAAAAGAAAGATTTTCGCTGGCAAAACAAGATTACAGCAGAAAATCATAAACAATCTCTGATAAGAAGCCCTTCTGTGTCTTCAGTTTCATCTTTATCCAGTAATACCACTTCAATTCATGAAAGGGATTATTATACTCCCAGACGTATTAAAACAAGATTTGGTGGTAGAGGTAGAAAAACTGTAAGACATCAATTTAATTCGGGTACCAGGAGAAATGACAAACCAAAGGTAATTAATTTATCTTCGCATAATTTATCTAATGAACAGATTGAATTGTTAGAAAAAGGTTTATCCTTTTCTCCATCTCAACAATTAGATTCCTTCATGGCCATAAAAGATGTTCATTTATTTGCGAGAAAATTGATATTAAAGAGATACCACGAGAAAAACACCATGGGATTATCACTTAACTCTGAGGAAGAGAAAGCTGCCCTTGAAATTTTAGAATCCCTAGCGGAGGAGAGCAATTCTGTGGAAACGGTGAGTTCTTTTCCCGTTTCTTTATTCAACAAATCAAAAAAATTTCCTAATCTCAATACTTGTTCGGCTGTAGAGATTTTTGTAAAGCTGGTGACTCATGATATAGAGGAACTAAAAAAGGATTATCATATTAGCCCAGCCACTAAGAGAGAAAGAGAGGTAATTTTGGAAATGCAAGATTGGAAAGATGTAATTTTTAAAAGAGCCGATAAAGGTGGCAATTTAGTTCTATGGCCACGTGATCTTTATGAAAAACAGGCTCATAAATTGTTATCCGACACTAAGTGCTATAAAAAACTGACTCATAGTCCTCTTCCCATATATCATAAAGAACTTAATGATGTTCTGTTGGAGGCGTATGAGCGGGGCATTATTCCTAAATCTTTGTTGGAGTTTGTACAATCTTTAAAACCAAAACTGCCTACCTTGTATTTAATTCCCAAAATACATAAGAATATTGAGGATCCTCCTGGCCGCCCCATTGTGTCGGGAAATGAAGGACTTAGTGAATTAATCTGCCAGATAGTAGATCACTATTTAAAGCCTTTGGTGACAACTTTGCCCTCACATATCCTTGACACAACAGCGGCATTACAGAGGCTAGATCAGTTGCATCTAGATGAAGATATGATCCTGGTCACGGCTGATGTGGAGGCTCTATACACCTCCATTCGCCATGACCAGGGTCTTAGAGCCGCCTCTTGGTTTCTGAGAAATAGCAATTTGGATCCCCCCTTAGCAGTCCTCATTGTAACGTTGTTGGAATTTATTCTAACACATAATTGTTTTTTATTTAAAGAACAAATTTTTTTGCAAATACAAGGTACAGCCATGGGGGCGGCATGTGCTCCGGCTTATGCCAATTTATTCTTAGGCTTTTGGGAGAGGGAAATTTTTCAATGTTCTCCTGTGACCAATATTGAAAAGGTTCACAATTGGATGAGATTCATAGACGACGTGATGTTTGTATGGGAAGGCTCGTTAGATGAATTAAAAACGTTTATGTCGGTATTAAATGATAACGATTTGAATATAAAACTTACTTACTCACATGGGAGGAGAGTTAGTTTTTTGGATATTGATGTTTCGGTCGGTAAGGATGGGACAGTATCCACTGATATGTATAGAAAGCCTACGGCCACCAATTCGATTTTACACGCAGAGTCTTCCCATTTAAAATCCACCATACGTTCAATCCCAGTAGGGCAATATCTGCGTGCAAAGAGGATTTGTTCTTCGGATAAGGCATACCAAAATCAAGCTGCAGACTTATACTCTAGATTTAGGGAAAGAGGGTATGGTCATAGGCAGATTCGTAGGGCCTATAATAGAGTACAGGAGATACCTAGAGATCAATTGCTATATAAGAAAAACTTCAAATCTAGGGATAATAATCAAGTTCGATTAATTACTCCATTTAATGATCAATGGGATAAGTTTACTGGTATAATTAATAAACATTGGCATGTGTTACAAACAGATCCTATTTTGAAAAAGACATTGTCAGTTAGACCTTGTATTACGGCCAAAAGATCCAAAAACCTTTCAGATCTACTTGTAAGGAGTCACCTGTCCTCCAATGAGAGTGCAAAAAGGCATCTTTGGTGAACTTTATGGATTTTTTCCATGTCGGAACTGTAAAGCTTGTTCCAATACACTAAAAACGAACAGTTTTCAAAACGCTGATCAATCTAAGACATTTTCTATTGGAAAATGTCTCACCTGTTCATCCAAGGGTGTTATATACTATGCAAGTTGCTCTTGCAAAAAGATATATATAGGAATGACTACGAGAGAGCTCAGAATAAGAATTCGAGAGCATGTTCGAGATATCGAAAAGTCTAAAGAAGCCAAAGATGAGGATCAGTTGAAGACTTTACCGAGACACTTCCGTGCATTTCATCATTCTCAAGCAGGTGATCTTCGCGTTTTTGCAATTGATCAGGTATCTTTGGGTGTGAGGGGTGGAAATTTATTTCGAACTCTATCACAAGTGGAAAGTAGATGGATTTATAGGCTTAATACCATGATACCAGATGGTTTAAATGAGAGCAATGGTTTTGGGTCCTTTTTATAAAACATTAATTTTGAGTATAATTTTTATTTAGCTTTGGTTTTAATTATTAATCTTTATTTTTATATTTTATATTTTTTAGCTTTTTGTTCATTTGATTCATCTTGATTCCAATAAGGACTTGTTTTGAAGGTTATAATACAGCAATACAGAAGAAGATTGGCTGCCATCCATTTATGAAGACTGATCTTTTTATGAAAGAGTGAAATTATGTAATTCTATATATGAATTTTTATGATTTTTTTGTAGTGTTCATGCATATTTTTCTCATAAATTCTTTTTTTATTTATATAAGACATCAGTTTTTTGATATATCTTATATGCACATGTAAATTGTATGTAATGCAATACTATTTTTATAATTTTCATAATTTTGTATGTGTGACTAAGTAGCACTATTTATTTATTCACGTAGTGTGTATATATTACTTTAGTTATTTTATTATGTTACATATTCTTTATGGAGAAAAAAGTCTTTTTTTAGTGAGCACATTATATATATTTTCGCAATTATGCACATTGCAATTTATCTTATTTAGCACATTATATAAATTCTTTTATTATTGTTGCACTTATTAGTGAAATATTCATGTATTCGTTCACTTTTTCATTTGTTACCAATTTGCGATGAATAGTCCGTTCAGGTCTGATTGTACGCATGCCCAGAATTTTCCTCACTTGAGGTCTCCTGATATGCTCATCAGGTGCGCTTGTGGCATTCTGTTGCTCAGCAACAGGATTCACTCGCTCCCCTAAGAGCGTGGAAGGAGGATCTCCTGTTTAAAAAGTGTGGAGAGATCAACGCATGCGTCATTAATTCTCAGACCTTTAGGAAGATGAGTCATCTTGGCTGTGCTGTTGGGATGCTATTGCGCATGTACTAAATCAGCATCGCACCTGATGTATGATGGTGCTTATTGGATAGTGATTCTATATATACTAAATCCAAGGCTTCATTAAATCATGCCTCCTGAAGAAGCTGTGGCGTAACGCGCGTAGAGGCTGTAGGCAGCGGCAGCGTTTTTTGTTATTGGATGTAAGTTTATCCCAGCACCTTTAAATTATTTGATACTCGCTGTATAGATATTTATGTAATACCACTTCATTACGCGATGAGAGACATTCATGGCATTGATGTCCTTATTTCTGCTGTGTAACAGTGGGTTGGCTCCTATCCAGATATTAATGACAGTGAGCTTATTTCTGTTATTGGATGCAGGATTAACTCTTACTTATAGATTCACATGAGTGGGTTAATGCCTACTATTTTGTGCACTATTTAGTTTAGTTAATGAGATTAATGTAGTGGAAATCTCTCACTGCACTTATATAAAGCCGGTTCACTTGTGTTTGTAAAATAGTGAGTTATTTTCTGCTATTATATCAATAGGTTAATTCCTACTAAACCCGGCTAGTATGTGCACTGTGCTGATTATGACAATTTGATTATTTTCTCAATAAGATGTTTTGTTACTGTGAGAACTTCTTATGACATCTATACCTATACATATACTGTTTAATAGCAGGCCAGCTCTTATTCCGACATTTTCAACAGCGAGCTTATCTCTGTTATTAGGTGCTGGGCTTACTCTTGCTCATATATCAATGATAGCGGGTTAATCCCTGCCACTATGAGCATTATTTAAATTGTGCTAATGTGATTAACGCAGTGGAATACTCTCACCGCATTTATGTTGTTATATTTACAAAGCGGTTTCACTCTTGCTTTCTTGATAACTGGCTATGTTTCTGCTTTTATATTAATGGGTTAACCCTTGCCAAATCCTTTCATTACGTGCACTTTGCTAAAATACGTTAATTTGATTAATGAGTAAGATACATCCTTATGCACTTTTTGCGATAGATTTCCCCTACTTGTTTAAGTGTTGTGAAATAAACCTATTATTGGTTACTATAAAATATATAACAAGGGGATTTTTTATTAGTGAATTGAGATTTCTATTTAAGTACAATTCTGTGTTATTTATGCCTGTCTATGCCTACATTAGCAATGATACTCTGTTTTTAATTTTTTGTTTAATAAAATTTTTCATGTTTTGCTAAAACTCTTTTGATCCCTTATTCTTGTATAATTGTCTTGATAAAGGGAAATTTTGGTGATATATATGGTTATAGTATAAGTAGTTTATCCAATCTACATTCATTTTTATAATCACCCACCAAATTATGGATTCCCAGCCGGCTGCTACCTGGTTCCTAGCCTTGTACTCGTTGGTCACTCCCCTGGGAACTCCAATGTCATCTCTGTAGATACTAGAATGGAAGGATCCTTGCGGAGTTTCACGCTTCTGTCTCTTCCACTACGTACCTTTGGCCATATCCCTGTTGACAACAGGTGGAACGGCATGATTGGCTGGACCACCGCACAATCCCCTCGGGAACCATGTGGTAGTCTGGCTCTTATGCTTTTATCACCGCATAACCACCATATATCCGCTCTCAGGATAGAGTGGTCTGACCATATGGCTGAGTACTTGGCCCTGTTGGAGACAATGATCCGTTCTCTACAAGAGTCGCCTTGGAGCTCTCCGAAGTCGTGCCCATGCCCTGGAAGACTAAAACAAGTATAGTTACCACGATTAGCAATCACCTGTGGTGGGACATCCGGTTTATCAAGTGGAGGATATAAAAATGATAACATTTTACATTTTCCTTCCCTTTCTGAGGAGACATAAGTTTTACTATACAACTTAATTTTTTTAAGCTTTTTGCAATGTAGATAAGCCATTCTAGCCATTCATTCTTCTCCTCACAGCCTCTCTCTAAAGCTAGTTTATCTTCATAAGTTAGGTTAGACAATCTAACTATGAACCCTATGGATTCTGTTAGGGTTAATTTCTGACATACCTTCCTTGGGTCTATGTATGCTATTATTCTGAACTTCTATGTAGAAATATCATATTGGCTCTAATCCTGACATATCAGCTCTTCTAACCTTTGATCCCTCATCTTAGGGTTTTTTAAAAGTTCTCAGTAGCTGATTACAATTATTCTTATTTGTGTAAGGGGATCTCCTTTTTCCTAATGGAGAATCAGGCTTTAAATCTATGTAGCCATAAGGCTTATACCTATAGTCTCGGGCTACAATTGTCCATGCTGCTTTACTCCAGTCGCACACATACATCACCTCTGCCATTAGAGCTCATAACACAGACATACTTATCAGACTCTGCTAGTTTCACAGCTTGTTCCCTGTCTCTGTATCATTTATACAACAGACAGAAATCCAGTAACATGGCGGCCTCCTGCCCAATTTCAAAAGTAGGATTTAAAGTCCTAAATCTGAAACCATTCTACCACCCTGGACTTTCCTCTCCTGCTGGGTCTATTACTCTCCAATCTCCCATCACTATGGTCACAAAGAATATACATGTGACTAACCCTGATGTACACATCCTAGATCTGACCGTCTTGTCTGGGTAGGGGGATGAATGGGAGACTTCACCAGTTTGAGACAAGCTTTCCCTTGTGGAAAACCTCCCTTTGTAGCTGGACTTTGACAAGCAAGTCAGATCCTACTCTGTCCCTACCTGTCTGACAAGTTTACAGTATGAGAGATGGATCCAGGAGTCTTGACCGCAGTAGGAGAAGTCCACAGGACTTGGTAAGGACCTTCCCACTTAGGATGGTGCTGGTGTCTCTTCTTTATCACCTTCACAAGAACCCAGTCTGCAGGTTTCACGATCTCAGGTTTTGTTAGTGGGTTTCCTGGAACAAAACTACGAGTAGAAACTTCTTTGTGAGTTAATATCTTAGCCATATATTCTGCTAATGTACAACCAACTTCCGCATCTATTCTTTTAAAGGATTTTAGCTGAGGTAACAGAAAAGATCTCCCGTATATGATTTCAAAGGCTGTCAGCACTACAGATGTCCGTGTGACATACATATTTAGTACAACCAATAGGCGACAGTACAACCAATTTTTCCTGTTTCCTGCATGGTCTTTGTCAACCTGTTTTTCAAGCTCCCACTGTGTCTCCCAACCAGTCCGGCTGACTGAGGATGACAGGCACAGCAATTTCCCAACTCAGTTGACAATGTTTTTAGGTAATAACAACATTACTTAGTTTACTATATATTTTCTGGAACCCCAAATCTGGGTAGGATTTCCTTTAGAAGGGCCTTCGGTACCATTAATGCACCAGGGTGGACAGCTTCAATCCACCTGCTGAAAGCATCCATAATAACAAGGCCGTACTTTTTCCCTCACACTTGTTCAATAAAATCCATACAAATGTGTTGGAATAAGTATTCAGGGTGAGGACATTGTCCTCTCTCTGGTCTCAGATTCCTTTAGGAATTATTTTTGCACAAGTAATGCAGATTAAACAAAAAATTTAATAGTTAGTAAAGCCATACATCATAAATACGTAAGATATGACCTCTACCATCCCCCCTGTTGAGACATAGCTTATGCCATGGCTCAATACTGTGACATATCTGAGGAGGTTACTGTGCAGTTTATACATATAGGTCATCTATAAAGAAATAACCCCTTTTGTTACCAATTTTTTTTTTTTTTTTTCTTCTTTTAAGTAAGATAGCATGTTATCCACATATAAGAGTATCTGGCTACCTTCTGGTGACTCACATTGAGCTAGGGTAGCCGATTTTACCTGAAAACAATAGTAGGTGATTCACAGTACCCTTGTGGGATTCTGGTGAGTGTATACCTGCTCCCCTTATATGTGAATACAAACCAAACCTGGCTCTCTGGATGTACCAGGATGCTGAAGAAGACATTACTGAGATCACTGTAAAGACCTTATGTTCCGGCCTCCAGTCATTCAGCAGAGTATGGGGGTCTGGCACTGTGGGGGCTCTTGTTATCACAGCCTCGTTTACAGATGGGGGCGCCCTCCCTACTGGAAACAAGGCTGTGTTACAAGGTGAGCTGGACAGGGTATAATCACCCCTTTTATCGATCCCACATCTGCAGGTCATGAGGACCACAAAGATTCTGGGTATGTGGTCAATTCTTCCTCTAATTCTAGGAGAGGATCAGCATTTCTCACTCGTTCCCCCGCCTCGCTGCAGGTGGACACTGGGTTTAGAAATGGTGTTCCACTCTAGTACTTGTGAACATGCCTGCAGTCTGGCATTGTAAAATGAGCCATCACCCAAAACCTCCCATCGTTACTTTCCTTACACTCTTCAACAAAATCACCAAGGAATTTCCATGTTCTACCTTTACATCTGGAGAAGGAAACATGTGGCACGGTGCCTCTAAAAAGCAAAAACAACAATTTAATTTGTTCTGACAGTTTACAACTGACGGCACAGTTCCCTTTATAATTCCAGTATATGGTGTGCAAAGAACAATCTAGAGCATGGAAATTCTCATATTTTACATCAGGACCCCTGAAATACCTGTAGTACATGGTGCTGTGTAGTTCTTCAGGTGTGTGAACATCTACATTTTTATACCTTTATCTATTGCTTCCTTGATGAAGGACTCCGTAATAAAGGATGGTCCTGCAGTTATTAGATCTAGACTGTAATAATATCTAGATTCTTCATACCCCTGAAGCACCATTGTCTCAGCCATGGATTTCACCTATAGTCTGGCAGCAGTAGGAATTATTCCCAGGCTCAGGGCTTGCATCATATCCCTCCCACACAGCTGATATTATAATTTGTGTAACTGTCCTTTTACCTGTGCCGAAGGCCTGGTGTCTCCACAGGCGTAAACAATGGTTCTCTGTGTCTTACCCCTTGCTCCTTTTACCATTATGCAGCAGCAGACAGCCCAATAGTCAGTATCTCTTCTGGATGTACTAAGGTTCTAGTGGCTCCTGAATCAACAAGAAAAGTGACCTCATGGCTTCCCACAAGGATGGTTACTTCTGGAAATACAGTGTTTTTTATAAATGTATTTCTACTTTAGCCAAATTAAATATTTCCTCTCATTACACATTTCTTGTACCAAATTTTCACATTATATGAAATACAACCCATCTGTCAAAAGACACATTCAGGGTCTCCTAGTGGCCCCTTCTTATCTCAAAACCACAACCACATTCCACAACACATCTCATGCTCACAGCATATATCTCACCTCAGGACTGTTTGCTCTGGGTGGTGCCTACTCCTTGTTTGTCAAGACTAAAAAGACAATGTCAGGGATATACAATTTTTACTATTTGTTATAATATGTAAGAGGTAGGCCTATAAGTTACCAATAAGGACACATTACACATTTGATCTGAAGACTGTTCTCTCTGGGTACCTGATTTAAAAGGACCATATCCAGTCTCATTCCTGGGATACCTTCTCGGTACAATATTAATAACTTTCCAGCCATCAGATGAAATGGTCAATAACTATCCTGCCTTACAATGAGGACAAGATATTAAAATATATCTGTGGGTCTACGTCCTGTAAGGATGTTACGTAAAATTCTTATACACAAGAAAAAGACAAACAACAAGATAAGGACTATACACAATATAAACCCTGGAGCACAATGGATTTCTACCCACTTATAAGAAGTTTGACAAATATCAATGGAATTAATATGTCAACAAGAAGATAAAAAACCAACAACAACAATTCAATTACTGCTCCTAATATCCAGGATCTAAATAATCCTCACTGATTACACTATGTCCCAGATATTTACCTGCTTGTATCTCTATATCTTGCCACCTCCGTCCAATGAAGGCCTGTAAGGGCCTAGTATGACAACACAGTGTGACAAACGTGAACGGTTCCCAAGGAATGGGGTCACGATGATAAATGTGGTCACTGATCTGAACAAGATAAATATGCTCACAGGGACTTCTGACCAGTGTAACAGTACAAACACACAACATACAACAGCTTCCACAGTTAGAGAATGGACAGACACACGTACACAGAGACATAAGACAAGAGAGTAAAGTTCCCTCGTACTCCTAGACCTGAAGTGCTGAGATAAAGTCTAATGACACCGCCTCTTTATATACAGAGACGTTCCCGTTCTTAAAATCAGGTATTCAGAGCACCACCGGCGCGGACTCTACTAACTCCTCAGTGATCGTGATAAGGTCCCATTTGACCCCAACAAATCTGACTTTGTGTCCACTTTTTAAACGAGGAGGGTTCAGTCACTCTGTGTTATTAAAAGAAAAACATATAACAAAACAACATAGAATATTCTCTATGGGGATCAGGTGACATGTACCTAGGTGATTTATACCACTATAATAACCTATGATTTGTCTCCAGTCCACACATGACTGTTGACCATGCCTACTGGACTCCCTAATACAGTCAGGATTTTATATTGCAATCCTCATACATTCACTCAAGATAACATTCAAGGAGTCTCATGTGTAGCATAAAACATATATTTATGGCGTTTTAGTTCTATGTAGTTTTAAAAGACAGACAAAACAGCACACTTAACAGAAAACAACATTCAACAAAGTACAGAAGACAAAACAGAATACCAGCAAAAATTCATCTTATACTGGGTTCTATTTTAGGTTAATCCAGCGGATTCCTTAATCCGACGAGAATCTCCCTCAATTCTCCCATCTAGATCAATTTAACGTGCACACGGAGTTTTTTATTCCACAGTAGCCTTCTCACACTGGCTTTGTACCCATTCTACAGAATATCGTACAAGAACTAACAAACCCCATACACTATGGAGCTTAGCAACTTACAGGATTTATTATAACCCCAATTGCATGTAAACTTCCAACTTACAAGAGCCTCTCACAAACCCCAATTGGAAATGTCTACAATCACAGTTCCCATTCAATTCCTAGAATAACATTCATACTGGATTTACAAGGTTACCGAATATAATGAAAATTATAAAATGTTCTTACCTGTATTCAGATACAGACGATTCCCAGAGATCCTTAGACTATACGAAATCCGTCACTTTCCCTCAGACCGGGATAACTGATTAATGCCCCTGGTGACGCCTAATGTCAAGGCGGAGGACTTACTTAAGGAGTCCCAGACTCCCCCGTGCACGGTTTACAGTACTCACCGGTGAGGGAAAGGTGTTGGATTCCCGGCCAACGCACCAAAATGTCAGGGATTTTCTATGTTCCAATTAGAAATCGTCAAGACCTGAATAAGTAAGATGCTTCTTTATTGGACATGCCGGCATGGAGAGAGAATGACGACCACACAAGATGTGAGGAGTCCTCTTTCTAACTCAATACATATTCTTAAGAGTTTAAATAGCAAAGCCAAAAGGGTGTTGGAACATTGCGTTTGCAAAAAAGAGTACATACAATATGCTGAGCTTGTTAGAAATCCTTATCTACAGTTACCAGAGAAGTCATGTAAGACAAGGAAACCTGCTAACGTTCACAAAAAGTAACACCCAAAAGTAACACCCATGTATTACATCAGCTGAAAAGAGTTTCAAAGTCTTAAGCAAAAATAAATGGCATATATGCAGTCATGTGCATAGATACATATATACATATATATATATATATACATACACGCATGGGTATATACAGTATATACACATATATTTATATACACATACACCCATGCACACAAAAGAAAGGACTTTATTACAATTATTATAACAGCACCCATCTGCTTCTTCACCGCCCACTAAATTGCCCAGACATTCAGAGGGCCAGCAGCCAACCTTAATCCTCTTCTCAGAATCTGTTGGCTTAGAATCTGTGTGCCATCCAGACAGCACTCCTGCAGCTGAAGAAGAGGTAGTGTGCACAGATGCGCAACCACTGTGTCCGTCTAAGGAAGAAGTGGAGGGTGGGACAGTGCCCACAGTGACCAGACCCCAGTCAGCAGATGATGATGAAACTCAGCTGCCAGTTTCTGCTGACGAAAGTGTATTGGATGACAAGGTCCTTGACCCATCATGGCATACTGAGGGGCAGCAAGCAAGTGGGGATAGCTCATAGGAGGAGCTTGCAGGTGTGGCGCAGCGTGGCCGTCCACGTGGGAGAGGAAGAGGGAAAAATTGGTTGTCGGCTCCCTCAACTTCAGCACCCGTTAGGAGCAGGGCTCTGTCGACAAACTGTGCGGAGAGGAAAGAATGTCAGCAACCTTAATACCACCAATATGTTGACGCATGTCAGGAACAGGCACCCTGTGGAGTGGCAGCATCACACCCAAGATGATTCGCCACCTGCAGCTGGTCCCCCACCTTCCACCTCTTCAGCCACAGTGGCCACCTCTTAATCCAGCTCACAAACAGCTGCTCCCGCTGCCTCGCCAGAATGCCAGGGTGCATCTGCAGGCAGTGTTGTGCAGCGGCACAGTGTCTGTACTTCGTCAGCATCAGCATCCCAATCGCTGGCATCCTCACACTCTCAATCCATTGTGCAGCCATCTGTTACACAGGTGTGGGAGAATAGGCGCCCGTACTCTGCAAACCACCCACGAGCACAGGGCATGAATTCTCGCATTGCCAAACTGCTTGCAGTGGAAATGCTACCATTCTGGCTGGTGAGCAAGCCAGCCTTTATCGATATGTTAGGGTTTGCAATCCCACAATACAGCATTCCCAGCCGCTTCTACTTCAGCAGGCCAGCCGTCCCCGCCCTGCAGCAGCATGTGGAGCGTAAAATTAAGCCTGCGCTACAAAATGCAGTTAGTAGAAAGGTCCACCTGACCACCGACGCGTGGTCCAGTCAGCATGGCCAGGAACACTACATTTCCATCACCGCCCATTGGGTAAATGTAGTTGAGTCTGGAACTGAAGTAGACAGTGCAAGTGCGCGGGTCCTGCCAGCTCCACGGATTGCAGGCCTCTCCTCCGTACAAATTGACTCCTCCTCATACTCCTCGTCAGACTTGCCTGCACCCAGACATACCACAACAACCGATTTCAGCACTGCATCGGCCAAACATCAACAGGCCGTGTTGAAATTGGTTTATCTGGGTGATGTTAGCCACACCGCAACCGAGCTGTGGAACATGCTCAAGGAGCAGAGCGACATGTGGCTTGCGCCGCTCAGCCTCCAGCCAGGTATGGTGGTGTGTGACAACGGCCGAAACCTGGTCGCGGCTCTGGGCCTAGGTGGTCTGACTCACATTCCATGCCTTGCCCATGTCCTAAAATTGGTGGTGCAGAGTTTCCTTAGGAACTATCCTGACCTTGAGGAGCTGCTGCACAAAGTCAGATATGAGTGCTCTCATTTGCGGCATTCAAGCATGGCTGCTTCGCACCTTTCAGCCATGCAGCGCAGATTGGGCCTGCCCGAGCACTACATCATTGTTGACCTCCCCCCAGGTGGAATTCAACTTTGCATATGCTGCAGAGGTTGTGTGAGCAGCAACCTGCAATTATGGAGTTGCAGCTGCAGCAGGCGCAAAGTAGGCGACACACATCTCAGCCCTCCCTCTTTACAACCACAGAGTGGGCATCCATGAAGGACATATGCACCATTTTGAAGTGCTTCGAGGACTCCACTCTGATGGTGAGCGCGGATGCTGCCCTACTCAACCTGATTATTCCCCTTATATGCCTTATAGAATCATCACTTTAAGGACTAAGGGATGAGGTTTCTCTGGAGGAGGAGGAGTATGATGAGACACTTGGACCAACCAGGCAATCCTCATCGGCCCGGTTGGTACAAAGCTCTGTGGGTGCCTCACAAAGGTCCAGGCAGGACACAGCAAGCGAGGAGGATGAGGAGGACTATGAGGATGAGCCAGAGGAGGAAAGTACACAGCGCTCTACTAGTAGTCACCACCAGATAGAGCGTGGATGGGGTGATGCAGAGCAGCCAGAGCACATTCCTCCAGCTGGTGACAGCGATGCATGGCCAGTTGGCAGTCTTCAGCACATGAGTGACTTCATGCTGCAGTGTCTGAGAAACGACCCACGCGTGGCTCATATTCTCCACACAAATGACTACTGGGTGGCCACCCTCTTAGATGCACGTTACCGGGACAGCCTTCAAAGCCTAATTACACCGTTGAACCGGGCGCGTAAAATGCAGGAGTACCAAGATGCACTGGTTAATTCACTCATGTACTCTTTTCCACCGCATAGCAGTGATGCGCGTGCACTAGCAGGCACCTCAGTGCGTCCTGGGCCCAGCGGAATCCGTTCAGAAGCCGGTAGCAGAAGCAGTACATCTGTAACTGACAGGTTACCCAACCTGTTCCAACGGTTTCTGAACCCGCAAACAGTTCGGGCACCATCAGCACAGACAGTGCAACACACTAGGAGGCAACGTTACCGTGACATGGTGGCACAATACCTCTCCACCCCTGTCAATGTGCTTCAGGATGGATCTGCCCCCTTCAAGTTTTGGGTCTCCAAGTTGGATACATGGCCCGACCTTACCCAGTATGCCTTGGAGGTCCTGGCTTGTACTGGTGCCAGTGTGATTTCTGAACGTGTCTTTAGTGCAGCTGGCAATGTACTAACAGACCAACGTACCAGACTATCTGCTGCAAATGTGGACCGGCTTACATTCCTAAAAATGAACCAGGCCTGGATTTCTGGTGACTTTTGCTGCCCTGGGCCAGAGTAGACAGGTTACATGCATGGTTGGTAGCAGTATGCATGCTCTGTCATGTGGCTATGTGCACACAGCGTCATCTGTTATGCCAGTGCTCTGGCCTCTACTACCAACATCTAGCTCCTGGTTCTGTGACTGACTCTTTCACCTCATACTGTTTTCCATGGGCTCTAGTACCGCCAGCTAGTTCCCATTTCCGTGACTGCTGATTTCACAGCATGCCGTGTTTCTGGGCTCTAGTACCACCAGCTAGTGCCCATTTCCATGACTGCCACTTTCACAGCATGCTGTGTTTCTGGGCAACAGTAACGCCAGCTGTACCTCGTTAGTAGTGTTGAGCATTCCGATACCGCAAGTATCGGGTATCGGCCGATACTTGCTGTATCGGAATTCCGATACCGACTTCCGATATTTTTTCAATATCGGAATTCGGCATCGGAATCGGAAGTTCAGTTGATTGACGGCCTGACGTCATCATGATGCGCGGTGTGTGCGCATCATGATGCGCCGTCATTTCGGGCCTTCCGGGGGTCTCTGCCGGCCTGCCGGGGGGCTGTGCCGGCCTGCCGGGGGGCTGTGTGGACTGCCCGGGGTCTCTGCCGGTCTGCCGGGGGGCTGTGCCGGCCTGCCGGTGGTCTGTGCACCCTGTGGGGGTCTGTACCGGCCTGCCGGGGGGCTGTGCCGGCCTGCCGGGGGGCTGTGCTGATGTCCGGGGGTCTGTGCAAGCATCGTCCGATGGGACTACAAGTCCCATCGGGCGATGCCTGCTACCATGACAGTGATTGACACATTAGCCAATGATGGGACAGTGGTAGTCCCATCATCCGGCTAATGTGTTAAATGTTAAAAAAAAAAAAAAAAAAAAAAAAAAAATACTACATACATACTACATGCATGCTACATACATACTACATGCTACATACATACTACATATATACTACATACATACTACATATATACTACATGCTACATACATACTACATACTGCATGCTACATACATACTACATACTGCATGCTACATACATACTACATACATACTACATGCTACATACATACTACATACATACTACATACATGCTACATATATACTACATGCATGCTACATACATACTACATATATACTACATGCTACATACATACTACATGCATGCTACATACATACTACATACTGCATGCTACATACATACTACATACATACTACATGCTACATACATACTACATACATACTACATACATGCTACATATATACTACATGCATGCTACATACATACTACATATATACTACATGCTACATACATACTACATGCATGCTACATACATACTACATACATGCTACATACATACTACATGCATGCTACATACATACTACATACATACCACATATATACTACATACATACAATACATACATAGACATACAGTACATATAACATAGAGTAACATACTTACCAATACTTGTCACATTGTTCCCCGAAGCCATTGTCTTTCCGGAATAAATATTAACATAACAAACCACAAAAATACTCACCCACGATCCGAAGCAGTCCACGAGTGTGTCCCACGACGATCTTGGGTAGAGAACTGCAGCATCAGATGATGCTGCCGTTCTCTACGGGCTGCAGGAATCCAATGACGGAAGGTAGGTATCCTTCCGCACTGTATTCCTCCGCCACTTAAAAAAAAAAAAAGTCCCTAGTCTCACTTTATGCCATTGCTGTGTGGGAATTTCCCACACAGCAATGGCATAAAGTGAGACTAGGGACTTTTTTTTTTTTTAAGTGGCGGAGGAATACAGTGCGGAAGGATACCTACCTTCCGTCATTGGATTCCTGCAGCCCGTAGAGAACGGCAGCATCATCTGATGCTGCAGTTCTCTACCCAAGATCGTCGTGGGACACACTCGTGGACTGCTTCGGATCGTGGGTGAGTATTTTTGTGGTTTGTTATGTTAATATTTATTCCGGAAAGACAATGGCTTCGGGGAACAATGTGACAAGTATTGGTAAGTATGTTACTCTATGTTATATGTACTGTATGTCTATGTATGTATTGTATGTATGTAGTATATATGTGGTATGTATGTAGTATGTATGTAGCATGCATGTAGTATGTATGTAGCATGTATGTAGTATGTATGTAGCATGCATGTAGTATGTATGTAGCATGTAGTATATATGTAGTATGTATGTAGCATGCATGTAGTATATATGTAGCATGTATGTAGTATGTATGTAGTATGTATGTAGCATGTAGTATGTATGTAGTATGTATGTAGTATGCATGTAGCATGTAGTATATATGTAGTATGTATGTAGCATGTAGTATGTATGTAGCATGCATGTAGTATATATGTAGTATGTATGTAGTATATATGTAGTATGTATGTAGTATGTATGTAGCATGCAGTATGTATGTAGCATGCATGTAGTATATATGTAGTATGTATGTAGTATATATGTAGTATGTATGTAGTATGTATGTAGCATGCAGTATGTATGTAGCATGCATGTAGTATATATGTAGTATGTATGTAGTATGAATGTAGCATGTATGTAGTATGTAGTATGAATGTAGCATGTATGTAGTATGCATGTTGTATGTATGTAGCATGTAATTTTTTTTTTTTTTTTTTACATTTAACACATTAGCCGGATGATGGGACTACTACTGTCCCATCATTGGCTAATGTGTCAATCACTGTCATGGTAGCAGGCATCGCCCGATGGGACTTGTAGTCCCATCGGACGATGCCTGCACAGACCCCCGGAGCCTGCACAGACCACCGGCAGGCCGGCACAGCCCCCCGGAGCCTGCACAGCCCCCCGGCAGGCCGGCACAGCCCCCCGGCAGGCCGGCACAGCCCCCCGGAGCCTGCACAGACCACCGGCAGGCCGGCACAGACCACCGGAGCCTGCACAGACCCCCTGGCAGGCCGGCACAGCCCCCCGAAAGGCCCGTACAGACCCCAGAGAGGCTGTACAAGGGCAGGAAAGGGTTTTTCTTATTCCGATACCGGAAGTCCCATAGACTTGAATGGGACTTCCGGTATCGGAATCGGCGATACCGATACTTTTTTTAAAGATCGGCCGATACCATCCGATACGATACTTTGAAGTATCGGACGGTATCGCTCAACTCTACTCGTTAGACCAAAGTGGAAAAAAATGACAACAGATGCCAAACACCTATAGACAGAAGCACAAGAGGCGGGATCCAGCCACGCCGGCTGTTTCCTGGCAGTGAAGTGCAGACACAGGTGCCTCCCCAGAGGGGTAAACCGAGTTCCAGCATCGCCAGCTGGTTCTCGGGAGTGTCCAAGGGCACGGGTACCTCCTGCTCCAAACCGTGTTTCGACAACGCTCGCCGTTACACGGTTATGTCCGCCGCACTGTTCCACGCCCCCGCCGTACATCATTCCGGCTCAGTTTGCTGTTATCCGTGGTGTCGGCAGTGTAGGAGCCCCCTACATGGACTCCGGGACCTGGCGCTGAAGGCTGGTCTCGACAGTGCTAGTAGGCCCTCCTCCTCCCCTGCTGCGACTGCGAAGTAAAGAAGACTGTGTCCGGGTTGCGGGGGCAAATGTGGCTCTTACACCTTCTGCTGAGAAGACATTACTCCGGTAGAAGACCCAAGACAGGAAGACAGATGCAGAAGACCCAAGACAGGAAGACAGATGCAGAAGACCCAAGACGAGAAGACAGATGGAGATGTCCCCAGACTCCTGTCTTTTTGCTCTTGAACTTGCATCTTTGTGTGTTTTTTTTGGGCTTCTCGGCAGTGCTTTTGGCTTATGTCACTACTACATTGTGGTATCCGGGCTACAGTAATGTCAGCTGTTGCCCAGTACAGCCACTGGCACTTTTATCTTCTGCTGCTTATCTGGGTTCCAGTAACGTCAGCTGGTGCTCAGTAGAGTCAATGGCTTAGGTCCCTCCTTTGTGGTATCCGAGTTCCAGTAATGTCTGCTGATCCTTGGTAGTGCATTCTAGCACAGGTTACCTCCTGCTTAGTTATCGGCCTCCGGTAACGTCAGCTGGTGCCCGTTAGTCCCATTGGCTCTTATGCTGATTTCTGCTGCCTATACGGGTTCCAGACTCACCAGCTGGTTCTCTCAATTTCCTGTGCCTACTGTTACTTCTGCGTATTTCCTCTGGGCTTGGGAAATTCTGCGACCAGCCAAGAGCAGGATAACCATAGACAGAGGATTAGGAAGCAGTAGGAGCAGATGTACATGAACCAAAAGCAGAATATCAATATGCAGAATTACTGAATAAGGCCTCTTTCACACTTCCGTTTTTTACAATCAGTCACAGTCCGCCAGGTTTTGAAAAAAAACGGATCCTCAATTTTTTTTGAGGATCCGTTTTTTTCCCCATTGACTTGCATTAATGGCGGAATGTGACGGATTGCTGTCCGTTGCATCCGTTTTTTTTGAGGATCCGCCAAAAGTTGCCGTCCGTCACCATCCTCAAAGATTTCAAAACGGAGCTTGTAACGTTTTTTTCTGTGGCGGATCCTCCAGACACTAATTTAACCCAAAATTCTTTCTGGGTGCCGGACAAAAAAAAAAATTCTCTCTCTCTCTCTCTCTCTCTCTCAACATCAGTTAAGAACGGATCCGCTTGTCTGATTTTTTGGCGGATTTGAACTGATGCAAAAAACTGAAGTGTGAAAGAGGCATTACAGTAATATAATCAGCAGAAGAAGACTAAGCATGGTTTAAAGGAAGTGTATCCGTTCCTCCACGTGGTGCTCCTGGAAACTCCCTGCAAAGCAAGGTGCGCTGAACGCGGACACATGTCAGTCAAAGGGCATATTGACACCACCACCGGCAGTTTTAATTTAATAATGTAAAATCACTAACCCTAACTATCCCTAACCCCTAACCCTTACCCTAACCCTTACCCTACTAACCAAAAACCCTAACCCTACCCCAACTAATCCTAATCCAAAGAAAATACACAGCTGTTAAGAAGATGTTTTCCTGCTACAGCTTTCGCTCTGTGCATTTTTCTAGCGATTTTTTTTTTGCTCCTCTGCAAACTCCTTCCTCATTATCCTGAGGTGTTTCTCCTCCATTTTATCCATTATATAGCACCATAGTGGTCATTTTGTAATTCCGATTTTTTTCTCCCATTGACTTGCATTGATATCGGAAATCGGAAATTCCGATATCCAATATTTTTTCAATATCGGAAATCGGAATTCCGATATGATATCGGGCAATATCGCTCATCCCTAATCGTCATCCCTCATCATTTTTGCAATGCAGGGGTCCCTTTTTAGGATCCGCAAGGCATAGTCACACATGTGGGCCAATGTTCCAGGTGTCAATGCTGCGCTGCCAGTGGAGGGTGGAGGAGCACTTTCTGGCAAATCCACATCCCTGCAGTCACGCACAAACCCTGTACCTGACCTTGGAATGGCCATATTTTCTCTTGCCCCCTGAGAAGCATTCTCCTTCCCAAAATAATCATCCCCCTCATCCTCCTCCTCATCTTCCTCTTCTTCCTCCACCTCATCCACACCAGTTCCCTGACCAGACAATGGCTGACTGTCATCAAGGCTTCCCTCCTCCTCCTCCTCCTCCTGTTGCTCCTAAGCTGCAGACGCCTGATCCTTAATGTGTGTCAAAGTTTGCATGAGCAGACGCATAAGTGGTTTGCTCATGCTTATGATGGCGCCGTCTGCGCTTACCAGCCGTGTGCATTCCTCATAACACTGAAGGACTTTACGAGGTCTTTCAGCTTTGACCACTGCACACCCGACAATTCCATGTCTGCCCTAAAACTGCCTGCCCGTGTATCCTCCCACAAATGTATTACAGCCTGCCTCTGTTCGCACAGCCTCTCAACCATGTGCATGGTGGAGTTCCATCTTGTAGCAACGTCTATGATTAGGCGGTGCTTGGGGAGGTGGAGTGATCACTGCAGCTTCTGCATACGGCTGGAGTAGACGGTTGAGTGACGGATGTGCGAGCACAGTTTTCGCACCTTATGGAGCAGGACTGTTAACTCCTGATAATTAGTTAGGAAGCACTGCACCACCAGGTTCAAGGTGTGAGCCAGGCAAGGTATGTGTGTGAGTTTGGCAAGGGCTATGGCTGCCACAAAATTCCACCCATTATCACTGACTACCTTGCCTGGCTCAAGATGTAGACTGCCCAGCCATGACTGAGTTTGTCAATGCAAGTAGTCAGCCAGTACCTCCTCGGTGTGTCTGCTGTCGCCCAAAGACATCATTTTTAAAACAGCCTGCTGCCGCTTACCACTAGCTGTTCGATAGTGGGACACCTCATGTGCAACACTGACAGATGTGGATGGAGTTCTCCTGCGACTGCGCGCTGTCGATGAGCTTTCGCTTAGAGAGGAGGAGGAGGGTCGAATGCCTTCAGCCAACTGTTTCCTATACCGTGGGCTAGGCAGCACTGTTCCACCGCCGCTTTCCCCTGTGGAGCCTGCATCCACCACATTAACCCAGTGCGCAGTGATGGACACGTAACGGCCCTGGCCATGCCTACTGGCCCATTCATCTGTTGTGAGGTGCACCTTTCCACTCACTGATTGTTTTAGTGCATGGTCAATGCAGTCTTTCACATGCCGGTGGAGGGCAGGGATGGCTTTTCGAGAAAAGAAGTGCCGGCTGGGTAGGTCATAGCGTAGGACAGCAAAGGCCATGAGCTCTCGGAAAACTTAGCTTTCTACCAAACAGAAGGGCATCAACTCTAATGAGATCATATTGGCAATGTAGGCGTTCAAAGCCAGTGTACGCGGATGAGAGGATGAGTACTTTCTTGTCCTACTCAGAGTGTCTGGTAGGGTGAGCTGGACTTGAGAGCTGCATATGGGCGAACTAGCATTGGACATGGTGGACTGAGAAGGGGTTGGTGATGGTGAGGGTGTTGATGGCCTAGATTCAGTGTTTCCTCGCGAAAATATTGTGATTGCCTGACTGCTTTGGCCTAGCGACGACACCTCATCATTTCTTGATGGTGCTGTGCTTAGTGGTGGCCTTATAGTTGGAAAAGCGATGGAGCGTTGCCGGCTAACTTCAGTCGGAGCAGGTGCACATGTGCTATCTGAGGTTTTGTAGTCCGTCCACGCTTGCAAGTGCATGTTGGTTAAATGTCTAAGCATGCAACTGGTATTCAAATTTTGTAGATTTTTCCCTCTGCTAAAGGTCCTTCGGCACTTCTTACAGATAACCTTTGCGTGATCAGTAGTGTGGAGCGATACCATCCTATCGGATCGGATGGTATCGGCCCGATACGAAAAAAGTATCGGGTATCGCCGATTCCGATACCGGAAGTCCCATTCAAGTCTATGGGACTTCCGGTATCGGAATAAGAAAAACCCTTTTCTGTCCTTGTACAGCCTCTCGGGGGGTGTACGGACTGCCGGGGGGGGTGTACGGACCTTCCTGGGGTCTGTGCCGACTGCCCGGGGGTCTGTGCGGACTGCCGGGGGTCTGTACCGGCCTGCCGGGGGGCTGTGCCGGCCTGCCGGTGGTCTGTACCAACTGTCCGGGGGTCTGTGCAGGCTGCGGGGGGCTGTGCCGGCCTGCCGGTGGTCTGTACCGACTGTCCGGGGGTCTGTGCAGGCTGCGGGGGTCTGTACTGGCCTGCCGGGGGGCTGTGCCGGCCTGCCGGTGGTCTGTACCGACTGTCCGGGGGTCTGTGCAGGCTGCGGGGGTCTGTACCGGCCTGCCGGTGGTCTATACCGACTGTCCGGGGGTCTGTGCAGGCTGCGGGGGTCTGTGCAGGATCGTCCGATGGGACTACAAGTCCCATCGGGCGATGCCTGCTACCATGACGGTGATTGACACATTAGCCAATGATGGGACAGTAGTAGTCCCATCATCCGGCTAATGTGTTGAATGTACAAAAAAAAATACATGCTACATACATACTACATACATGCTACATACATACTACATATATACTACATGCATGCAACATACATATATAGTACATGCAACATGCATACTACATATATACTACATGCATGCAACATACATACTACATATATACCACATGCATGCAACATACATACATACTACATATATACCACATGCATGCAACATGCATACTACATATATACTACATGCAACATGCATACTACATATATACTACATGCAACATGCATACTACTTATATACTACATGCATGCAGCATACATACATACAACATATATACTACATGCATGCAACATGCATATCTACAACATATATACTACATGCAACATACATACTACATATATACTACATGCATGTAACATACATATATATACTACATGCAACATACATACTACATGCATGCAACATATATACTACATATATACCACATGCATGCAACATACATACTGTATATACTACATATATACTACATGCATGCAACATGCATACTACATATATACTACATGCATGCAACATACATACTACGTATATACCACATGCATGCAACATGCATACTACATATATACCACATATATACTACATGCATGCAACATACATATATACTACATGCATGCAACATGCATACTACATATATACAACATATATACTACATGCATACTACATATATACCACATGCATGCAACATACATACATACTACATAGATACCACATGCATGCAACATGCATACTACATATATACTACATATATACTACATGCATGCAACATACATATATACTACATGCATGCAACATACATATATACTACATGCATGCAACATGCATACTACATATATACAACATATATACTACATGCATACTACATATATACCACATGCATGCAACATACATACATACTACATAGATACCACATGCATGCAACATGCATACTACATATATACTACATATATACTACATGCATGCAACATACATATATACTACATACAATACATTCATACAATACATACATATAGACATACAGTACATATAACAGACTGTAACTGTAAAAAAAAAAAAAAAAGTCCCTAGTCTCATTTTATGGCATTGCTGTGTGAGAAATTTCCCACGCAGCTTTTGCCATAAAGTGAGACTAGGGACTTTTTTTTTCAGTGGCGGAGGAAAACAGGGCGGAAGGATACCTACCTCCCGACACTGGTTTCCTGGAGCCCGTAGAGAACGGTAGCATTAGCTGATGCTGCTGTTCTCCACGCAAGATTGTCGTGGGACACTCGTGGACTTCTGCGGATCAGGGGTAAGTATATTGGTGGTTTGTTATTTTAATATTTATTCCACATATCATAATGGCTTCGGGATCAAAGTGACAAGTGATGGTGAGTATGTACTCTATGTTATATGTACTGTATGTCTATATGTATGTATTGTATGAATGTATTGTATGTAGTATATATGTATGTTGCATGCATGTAGTATATATGTGGTATATATGTAGTATGCATGTTGCATGCATGTGGTATATATGTAGTATGTATGTTGCATGCATGTAGTATATATGTAGTATGCATGTTGCATGTAGTATATATGTTGTATATATGTATGTTGCATGCATGTAGTATATATGTTGTGTATATGTAGTATGCATGTTGCATGCATGTAGTATATATGTTGTATGTATGTATGTTGCATGCATGTAGTATATATGTAGTATGCATGTTGCATGCATGTGGTATATATGTAGTATGTATGTTGCATGCATGTAGTATATATGTAGTATGCATGTTGTATATATGTGGTATATATGTAGTTTGCATGTTGCATGCATGTGGTATATATGTAGTATGTATGTTGCATGCATGTAGTATATATGTAGTATTCATGTTGCATGTAGTATATATGTATGTTGCATGCATGTAGTATATATGTGGTATATATGTAGTATACATGTTGCATGCATGTAGTATATATGTTGTATGTATGTTGCATGCATGTAGTATATATGTGGTATATATGTAGTATGCATGTTGCATGCATGTGGTATATATGTAGTATGTATGATGCATGCAGTATATATGTAGTATGCATGTTGCATGTTTTATATATGTATGTTGCATGCATGTAGTATATGTAGTATGCATGTTGCATGCATGTAGTATATATGTTGTATGTATGTATGTATGTATGTTGCATGCATGTAGTATATATGTAGTATGTATGTTGCATGTAGTATATATGTTGTATATATGTATGTTGCATGCATGTGGTATATATTAGTATGCATGTAGTATATATGTGGTATATATGTAGTTTGCATGTGGTATATATGTAGTATGTATGTTGCATGTAGTATATATGTATGTTGCATGCATGTAGTATATTTGTGGTATATATGTATTATGCATGTTGCATGCATGTGGTATATATGTAGTATGTATGTTGCATGCATGTAGTATATATGTAGTATGCATGTTGCATGCATGTAGTATATATGTAGTATGTATGTATGTTGCATGCATGTAGTATGTATGTAGCATGTATGTAGCATGTAGTATGTATTTTTTTTTTTACCTTCAACACATAGGCCGGATGATTTGGACTACTACTGTCCCATCATTGGCTAATGTGTCAATCACCGTCATGGTAGCAGGCATCGCCCGATGGGACTTGTAGTCCCATCGGACGATGCCTGCACAGACCCCCGCAGCCTGCACAGACCCCCAGACAGTCGGCACAGACCACCGGCAGGCCGGTACAGACCCCCGGCAGTCCGCTCAGACCCCCGGACAGTCAGTACAGACCACCGGCAGGCCGGCACAGCCCCCCGGCAGGCCGGTACAAACCCCGCAGCCTGCACAGACCCCCGGACAGTCGGTACAGACCACAGGCAGGCCGGCACAGCCCCCCGGCAGGCTGGTACAGACCCCCGCAGCCTGCACAGACCCCCGGACAGTCGGTACAGACCACCGGCAGGCCAGCACAGCCCCCCCGCAGCCGGCACAGACCCCCGGACAGTCAGCACAGACCACCGGCAGGCCGGTACAGACCCCCGGCAGTCCGCTCAGACCCCCGGACAGTCGGTACAGCCCCCCCGGCAGGCCGGCACAGCCCCCCGGCAGGCCGGCACAGCCCCCCGGCAGGCCGGTACAGACCCCCGCAGCCTGCACAGACCCCCAGACAGTCGGTACTGCCCCCCGGCAGGCCAGCACAGCCCCCCAGCAGGCCGGTACAGACCCCCGGCAGTCGGCACAGACCCCCCGGAAGGCCCGAACTGACGGCGCATCATGATGATGTCATTTCGGCAGCCAATCAGAGCCACAGCAGTGGCTCTTTGCATTATGGGAACTTCCGATTCCGATATCCGATATTGAAAAAATATCGGTACTCGGTATCGGAATTCCGATACAGCGAATATCGGCCGATACCCGATATTTGCAGTATCGGAATGCTCAACACTAGTGATCAGTAGGATTTTGTTCAAAAAAGTGCCACACTGCACTCTTCCTACTATGGTACAAATTTTCAGGGCTTGCACGCTGTGCTAATTTGACCGTCTGGCCAAGCTGTCCAGCAACTCTTTTAGTTTTCTTAGCAAGTTTATTGACAGCTACGGGCCTGCCGGATAACCGCTGCTGTGATGACAATGTCTGCTGCGGATCCTTCTCCTGTTCTGACCTCTTGTCAGCAGCACCCTCTTCCCCCAATGGATGCCAATCCGGGTCAGCAACTGGGTCATTCATGACCTCGTCTTCAATGGCATCTGCACCTTCCTCTGTGTCACCTTGTAAGGTGGGATAGTATGCGGGAAGGGGCACATGAGTTTCATCAGGGTTTGTTTCGGGCTCAGTAGACTGCGAGGGCAATGTAGTGCTTTGGGTGAATGTACCATCAGAATCATCTAGCAGTGGCGGTGCATTAGTGCACTCCATGTCAGATTCATCTTGGACTGGGGAATTCAGGATTTGACTTGATAACCCAGGTTGGTATATGAAAAGGGCTCCATGGAGTAATCTGAAGTGTGTGCGGCAGCATCCTTCACTTTTGGTGTGGATGAAGGACACAAGGAAAGGTGTTGTTCCTGACCTGAAGCCTGCACTGACGATTCTGTGCTTGCAGTTTTTGTAACTTCAGAAGAGGAAGCAATAGAGCTGGAGGCTGTTTCGGCAATGTAAGCCAAAACCTGTTCCTGGTGCTCTGGCTTTAAAAGCAGTTTACCTACTCCCAGAAAAGGGAGCCTTAAAGGCCTTCTTGTGCCAGATGATGACGCAGGCTCAACACCTCCTGCCTTAGCTGCTATTGTACTTTTGCCAGAACCAGCCGATGCTGCACCACCACCACCACCATCAGTACCAGCTGTGCCCCCCCGCCCACGTCCGCGGCCTCCTCCACCATACTTCCTCATGTTTGGGAAAATGTACCAAAAATACCAGCAGAGAAATGGTACTGTATGAGTAGCGTTCAGCTGTGTAAGGTGTATGTAAAAAGTGAAATCTCTGTATATATTTTGTGAGTCACAGACGCTCACCCAGTATGTATTTCACCGTAATCCAACAAGCAGATATACGGTACTGTATCAGAAATGTACAGCTGTATACGTTGTTGGTGAAACTGTCAATCTCCGTATATGTATTTACAGAGTTCACACACACACACGCTGACTCTGTATAGATGTGAACGTAATAAGACCAGCAGATATACAATACTGTTTGAGAATCGGACAGCTCAATGCGGTCTATGGAGAAATGGAAATGTCCGTATATGCATTTACGGAATGTCACACACACACGCTGACTCTGTGTAGATGTGACCATAATAAGAACAGCAGATATCCGATACTGTTTGAGAATCGGACAGTTCAATACGGTGCATGGAGAAATGGAAATGTCCGTATATGTATTTACAGAATGTCACACACACACGCTGACTCTGTGTAGATGTGACCATAATAAGAACAGCAGATATCAGATACTGTTTGAGAATCGGACACCTCTATACGGTGTATGTATGGAAAAATGTTAATCTCCGTGTATTTTTTTACAGAGTCAGACACATATAGCATGTATTTGTCCGTGATACCAGCCATTACATGGTAGTGTGTGAGGAGCGTACACCTCTATATGGTGTGTACAAAAATTTACGCTCAGTAACTACTGTGCAGAGAAAAGGAATAAAAGTTTTTTTGCTTTTAAAAAAGCACTCTGCACAGCACTGTGCAAACAGCAATGCAGCTATCACAGAACCTTATAAGGCAGCCTAATCACCAACAGAGCTGCTGCACACAAATATAGCCTCCCCTGTCACTGCATACTATACAGTTGTGTTGTACAGTGAAAATCGCTATCAGCAGAAGCAATTTTTTTTCCTGCCTAAAGACTCTCCCTATTGAGAACGAGCAGCAGCAACCTCTCCCTATGCTAAGATCGGCAGAAGTAAGATGGCGGTCGGCGGGCATGGCTTTTTATAGCCACTGTGACGCCACACAAAGCCAGCCAATCACTTGGATGCCCTTCTCTAAGATGGTGGGGGCCACTGCCTATGTAATCGCGTTGCCCACAGTGTGCGCCCTTGATGATTGGCTGAGAAAAGGCGCAGGAAGCATTGTGGGAAACGCGACTTTGGTGCTCAAGTCGGCGACCTCATGGCCGACCTCACGCTATGGTCGATTTTCGATCGACGAAACCCGACTTTAGCAAAAGTCGGCGAATTCTGAATTTGGCCGACACGTTATGCTCAACTCTAGCAAAGACCACTTATGGAAAATTACACAAAATTCACCAAAATGTACATAATAATACATAGGGCATGACCCAACAACCCCGCATCTGGGCGTCCCCTGAGAAATGTAGCTATTTACTCAAAATATTTATAGATAGACCAAAAGGTACTATAAGCAACGTGACCATCCATTATAAGAATAGAGGGGATACTGTATCATACTGAAACTCACTGCGGAAGACCCCATAAGATCTGAGGAGCCCTGTAAATAGCCCTGATATAGGAGGGAGCAGCGAACCATCCAATATGAGGATGGATAGGAGATCTAGACCCAAATAGGATATTGAGGGCAAGAAAAAAAAATTGAGATAAATGCCACAGTACATGGTAGAAAGTAATGAAATGGTCACCATAAAGAGTAGTTCAAAATGGAACGTCGGGGGTCAGGTCGTCAAGAAAAGGTGGTCCCAGGACAGGGGAGGTGTGGGGAGCCATTAGGGAGTGTGCCTTCCTTTTTAAATATTTTTATTCTGTATACCTGTTTGTCTTTCAATAAAATTTATATGTATTGGTCACATACTTTATTGCCTTGGGTGTGCGCTTTATATGTTGGGCCCTTTTTTCTTCTTTTGATGATCATTGCTTTTGCCTTTGAATTGTGCAGCACCCCTCATTTATTTTCAATATTAATTATTCTCCTGCCCCTTAGTAGTGCTCCCTAACCTTCTATTTTTTCAGGTAAACCAATATAACACAAAATGTAGAAATAAACATTTCTGACATTCAAAACCAAAAAAAAAAAAAAAAGGACCAACATAGCCACCTTTCTTTACGATGACACTCAAAAGCCTTCCATCAATACATTCTGTCAGTTGCTTGATCTGTTTACGATCAACATTGCATGCAGCAGCCACCACAGCCTCCCTGACACTGTTTCCAGAGGTGTAATGTTTTGACTCCCTGTAGAGCTGACATTTTATGGGAGACCACAAGTTCTCTATGGGGTTCAGATCAGGTGAACAAGGGGGCCATGTCATTATTGTTTCTTCTTTTAGACCTTTACTGGGCAGCCACGCTGTGGAGTATTTGGATGCATGTGATGGAGCATTGTCCTGCATGAAAATCATGTTTTTCTTGCGATACCGACTTCTTCCTGTACCACTGGTGGCTTCCAGAAACTGGCAGTAGATCTGGGAGTTGAGCTTCACTCCATCCTCAACCCGAAAAGGTACCACAAGTTCATCTTTGATGATACCAGCCCATACCAGTACCCCACCTCCACCTTGCTGGCCTCTGAGTCAGAGTGGAGCTCTCTGGCCTCTACTGACCCAGCCTCGGGCCCATCCATCTGGCCTATCAAGAGTCACTCTCATTTCATCACTCCATAAAAACTTAAAAAAATCTGTCTTGACGTTTTATCTTATGTTTATTGTTCAAAGGTGGTCGTTTTCCAGCCTTCCTTACCTTGGCTATGTCCCTAAGTATGGCACACCTTGTGCTTTTTGATACTCCAGTAACGTTGCAGCTCTGAAATATGGCAAAACTGGTGTCTAATGGCATCTTGGCAGCTTCACGCTTGATTTTCCTCAATTCATGGGCAGTTATTTTGAGCCTTTTTTTATCAACACGCTTCTTGCGACCCTATTGGCTATTTGCCATGAAACGCTTGATTGTTCAGTGATCACGCTTCAAAAAATTGGCAGTTTCAAGACTGCTGTATCCCTCTGCAAGACATCTCACAATTTTTGACTTTTCAGAGTCCGTCAAATCTCTCTTCTGACCCATTTTGCCAAAGGAAACGAAGTTACCTAATAATTAAGCACACCTTATATAGGGTGTTGATGTCATTCGACCACACCCCTCCTCATTACAGAGATGCAAATCACCTGATTTACATAATTGGCAGTTGGCTTTCAAGCCTATACAGCTTGGAGTAGGACAACACGTATGAAAAGGATGATGTGATCAAAATACTCATTTGCCTTATAATTCTGCACACAGTGTATAGGCCCATTATACACTGGAGCATCATCCATGGGGCCCATCAAATACTGGAACATTATATGGGGCCCATTATATATGGAGCATTATATAGGCCCATCATATAATAGAGCATCATCCATGGGGCCCATCATATACTGGAGCATCAAATGGGGCCCATCATATACTAGAGCATCATATGGGGCCCATTATATATTGAGCATTATATAGGCCCATCATACAATGGAGCATTATATGGGGCCCATCATGTACTGGAGCATCATATGGGGTTCATTATTTATGGGGCATCATATAGGGTATGGAGCACATATGGGGCCTATTCTGTATGGAGCATTATATGGAGCCCATTCTCTATGGAGCAATATATGGGGCCCATCATATACTGTATGGAGCTTTATATGCAACTCATTATACTGTATGGAGCAATATGTGGGGCTCATTCTACTCTATGGGGACCGTTCTATACTGTATGGTACATTATATGGGGACCATCATATACTATAGCATTATGTGGAGCTCATCATATACTGTATGGAACATTATATGGGACCAATTATTCTGTATGGAGCAATATATGGGGCTCATTATTCTGTATGGTGCACTATGTGGTGGCCATAATACTGTGTGGAGGAATATACTGTCCGGTTTTTGAGCTATTGTAGAATTTAAAATAGATATCAGTCATGTCATGTAAGAAGTGATATTTGTCATTGCACTATACCAATATTTCTCTGCCGTATCAGAGCATCATGAATTGTGGTATGTGTTAAAGGAGCCCACTGACACTCTTTCGCCCGGGGCACATGAAAACCTGGAGCCAGCCCTACCCCCCCACAACTTTAGCCAAATAACCCCCAGTTTTCAATGCGTAACTATTATTATAATAACGTAAATTAAGGTTGACAAGCTTAAGTAATAAGAATTGATGTCGTTGGCATTGAAATGGGCAATGTAGGTCTGTTTACTGTCATCCACTCCCTGATGACTTTGCTTCCCCATTGACTTGCATTGGGTTTCGTGTTTCAGTCAGACCTCCGACTTTTCCCGATAGTCGGCCGATTTCGTTTGACTTGACTTTTGAGAAAGTTGGCTTTCATGAAACCCGACTCGACCCTATAAAAAGGCAAAGTCGCTCATCTCTAGTAATTACACTACTAATTCGAGTTTGCTACGGAACCTCTTAATTCAATTATTGATTAAGAGAATTGTTAGCTGGTGGCAGCGAAGTGTGGTCCCGGTTAGGTGGGTGAAGCTGGCTGCGACGGAAGGGGTTATATAAGCTTTTGTGTGGCTGCGGCCAGAGCATTTATAATTCCCTCACTGCAGGGTACCTAACAGCCAGTCCACAGTGAGCGGCCCATCCGCGATTGATTGAGACTTTTTTCGTGGCACATTATAATTTATGATAGTGGTAAATTTAGATTGATATTTTTTATAAATAAACACAAAATATATCAGAAACTTAACAAAAAATTTTCAAAAATTGCAATTTTCAAACTTTGAATGATTATCCCTTTAATTCAGATAGTCATACCACAGAAAAACATTAATAAATCACATTTCTCACATGTCGGCTTTACATCAGCACCATTTTTAAAATGCTAATTTATTTTGTTAGGCTTTTAGGAGGTTTAAAAATGTAGCAAAAATTTTTCATTTTTTCAAGGAAATTTACAAAATGTATTTTTTTTGAGGGACCTATGAAGGTTTGAAGGGACTTTAGGGGTGCTGTATATTGGAAAACCCCAAACATGATACCATTTTAAAAACTGTACCCCCTGACATATTGAAAACTGCTGTCAGGTAGTTTATTAACCCTTCAGGTGATTTTCAGGAATTAATGAAAAGTGGTATAGCAGGAATGAAAGTGTTTGTTTACACTTAAGGGCAGTTTCACACGTCAGTGTCTCCGGTACGTGTAGTGACAGTTTTCTCACGTACCGGAGACATTGACACACATAGACACATTCGAATGAATGTGTCTATGCAGATGTCAGCGTGTTTTCACGGACCGTGTGTCCGTGTGCAAAACACGCTGACATGTCCGTTTTTGGGTAACAGCACGGCTCACACGGACCCATACAAGTCAATGCATTTTTAAAAGTCAAAGGGTTAACATTGAAAATAATTTTTAAAAAACACGGACACGGACAGCACACGGATGGGACATATGGATAGCACACAGATGTCACACGGATGGCATACGTATGCACATGGACACACGGATAGCTCCGGTACCGTTTTTTCCGGTACCAGAATTATCTGGACGTGTGAAACTGCCCTAAATGTCACTGACTTCTGAACTGGCCACTGTAGCCGGCAGACTCTAAGGCCGCTATTTGGCCATGAATTGCTATGGCAAACATCAGGATCACACAATCATGATCTCGGTGTGTCAATTAGATTAAAGTGCAAGCCACCACAATCTATTAACCATTTATTTGATGTAGTCACTTTTGACAGCAGCAACTAAGGGGTTAAACAGATATGGATGGTGCCAACACCGATCTTTTGTGATACAGCAAGTTTTCAGATATAGTGGACAGCTAACAGCTGCTGGATTGTCACCTGTATGGGGATGATAATCCTTTATATATCAGGTCAGTAAATATACGTATTGGCTGTCATGAAGGGGTTAAATCATCCCCCTTTCGCCCCAATCAAAATAACAAAAATAAATAAAATTAAAAAAAATCAAACATACACATATTTGGTATCACCGAGTTCAGAATCGCCTGATTTATCAATAAAAAAAGGATTAACCTGATCGCTAAACGGCGTAGCGAGAAAAAAATCAAAACGCCAGAATTATGTTTTGGTTGCAGCAAATTGCATTGAAATAACGGGTGATCAAAAGAATGTATCTGCACAAAAGTGGAATCACTAAAAACTTCAGCTTGGCACGCAAAAAATAAGCCCTCAACCAACCCGAGATCACGAAAAATGGAGACGCTATGGGTCTTGGAAAATGGCGCAATTTTTTTAGCAAACTTTGGAATTTTTTTTCACCACGTAGATAAAAGAGAACCTCGACATGTTTGGTGTCTTTGAACTCATAATCACCTGAAGAATCATAATGGCAGGTCAGTTTTAGCATTTAGTGAACCTAGCAAAAAAGCCAAACAAAAAAAAGTGTGTAATGGCACTTTTTTGCAATTTCACCGCACTTGGAATTTTTATCCCGTTTTTGAGTGCAAAACATGGTAAAACCAACGATGTTATTCAAAAGTACATCTCGTCCTGCAAAAAATAAGCCCTCACATGGCCATATTGACAGAAAAATAAAAAAGTTATGGCTCTGGGAAGAAGGGGAGCGAAAAACAAACACAAAATCGTAAAAGGGTTCCGTCATGAAGGGGTTAAATAGATGTGAACATAGGAATAAAAAGTATCTCTACCATGGCTGTTGCAGTGTTCAAAAAATGAAGGGTTATCTTCCTGAATAGATGTAAATATGGAAATGAAAGGTATCTCTATCGCGGCTGTGGCGATGTTCAAAAGGGGAGGGGTTGTCTGTCTTAAATAGATGTGAATACGGATATAAAAACCTAATGGTAAGCACATGGAGAAATGAGCAAAGACAGAAAGGAGTGATAGTAAATGGGCATGAACACGTGAAAAAACAAAAATACAATAAATAAATGAAAAAAAAATGTGTGATTTGTTAAAAAACATGAATTAATGGTGAAAGTACATGTGTACTGAAAAAATACAAAATAAAATAAATAAAATACATAGTATTAATGTATAAAAATGTGAAAACATGGAAGTGTGTGCATAAGTGTGTCCAAAATAAATTACATGCACAAGATTACAAGTGAAGAACAAGCCCAATGTAAGTCTATGGGAGACCCGAGCATTTTTAATGCAATCCCCCCGGGGGTCCTTTTAAGGTCTAAAAACATCAGAAAATGATGGAAACACTGCTCAAATGACAAGGGAACATCATGGGTATTACCCCTGGAAGCATTTCTGACTCCTAGGTCACAGCTATAAACAATGTTGTCAAGAGTTTCATGCCATTTTTACAGGTGCACCAAAAACATACAAAAGCGAAACCAGAATGGATTTTGCTGGGAAATATATTAAGTAACATCCTTTCCAGGCTAATGACTTATCTATGTCAAAATAATTAATCCAAAACAAAAATGTTCCTCTAGCACTTGGGCTATGTTCACACACAGCGCTTTTGAGGTGTTTTGCAACTTTAGCATTGCTTTCAACCAATACAAAAGCATTTACTGGGAAATGTCATTGTACCATGTAACAACCCTAGCTGGCCATGTGGTGTGTGACACATAAGCAGATACATCTTGTTTCATTTATAAAGGAGGAACTCTTAGGGTACGTGCACACGCTGCGGATTGTAGTGCGGATTTGGCCGCGCGGATTTAGTAAAATCTGCAGGTAAATCTGCAGGTCAAAAGACCTGCGGTTTGCCCTGCGGTTTTTCATCTCCTCATTGGAGGAGATGGCAAACCGCACAGAAACCGCAGAAAGAATTGACATGTCAATTCTTTCTGCGGTTTCAAAACCTCAGAAAAAACGCGCGGAAAAATCTGCACCGTCTGCACTGCGGTTTTGTATTCCCATAGGGAATAATGGTACTGTATAACGCAGCAAAAACTGCTGCGGACCCGCAGCGGCCAAAACCGCTGCGGAACCGCAGCAGAATCCGCAGCGTGTGCACACACCCTTAAAGTCACAGAGCTTAATTTCACCGAGGCATCAGGTGGCATTAATCTTCTTAATGGAACATTATTAAACAGTGGGTCTCCTAAACTGTTATTGCCTGTGCAGTGAGTGGATGGGCTGCCAAGAATTACGACGCACCCCAATACCCCTTTCATGAGAGGTACAGGAGGGCTTCCAGAAAAAATGTATTGATTGCAAGTCCTGGCTTGCCCCAAAGTTACATGCACCCCAATAAGCTTTGAAGCCACATACTGGAAGGGCACAGGAAAATCCACTTCACATTATTCATTTTGTACTCCCATTCTGTTTTCTTATGCATTGACTGCAAGGCCTGCCCTGCTACCAAGTCATATGCACCCCAGTAACCCCAATCCCCCCTTGGAAGAAACATGGAGGAGGGAATCTTAAAAAAAAAGTCCCATTAAAAAAAAGCGGGTCTCCTAGACTTTTCCATAACAAAATTTTTACTCCCATCAAAGCAACCCACCCTTGTTAGGAATTCAACATTCGCTGTAGCAGCATGGAACACGTTAACGCTGGTGATCTAGTGGTGGCGGATGATGAGACGTGGTAGAAGGCCTGATTTAAAACTATGCTTAATGTAAAGGAGTGGGTCTCCTAGACTTGTAATGCCCATACACTAAGCATATTGGGCTGACAAACATTTTCCCCTCTGGTGTACACTTGCAACTTTTCCATAACAAGTATTTTACCCTCAGTAAAACCATCCACCTTTGTTCGGAATTCGACACTGGCTGTAGCAGCACGGAACATGTTAACGCTGGTGATCTAGTGGTGGCGGATGATGAGACATGGAGGAAGGCCTGATTAAAAACTATGCCCAATTTAAAGGATAGGGTCTCCTTGACTTGGAATGCCGTATGGGCTGGCAAACATTTCCCCCTGAGGGTAGATATCAACATAGTGTTAGGGTCGGCGGAACGCACCAGATATAAATAATAGAAGGTGCGTTCGCCGCCAGGGGTCCACTGTGCGGTAGATGACAAGACCGCTGCTGGACAATGGCAGACTCACCTGCTGACGAAGTACAGCACTCAGGATAACATCACCCAAGGACTGAGGTGGACTCTGTTTAGTCACAGAGAAGCCCTAAACATAAATTTAGAAATGAAGGCTGAACCTGTTAGCTCCACAGGTCAGCCGGCGTTTGGCGTCGCAGCCGCGAACACCAAAGGCTGCTGCTACTGCAGCGCGGCCGTAATGGTAGCCATAAAGCGACGGTGCCGGAGAACTGGACACTGACGGACGCTAGTGTAGGTGCGGTAAGCACAGTGGCGTGTAGCTTGACACAACCCGGCGCTGACTAAGCCAACACTCTGTCACCATTCGTATTATCAGAGGGAAGGGGTTTCTTAATAAGTCAGTCACCAGTCCATGCATCCATCACCATACACACATATCAATCTTAGTCTACACTAGTGCATGGCCGAGCCGCCATGCAGGCTTTTTATAGCCATGCGCTTCCAGGATCTTCCAGTACCCTGGAAAGGACCAATCATATCCGACGCAGGACCTGAACTTGTGACCCCTGCTCTCCAGCGAGAGGTCAAGTTGTGGGCTTGCCCAGTATCATGGCACGAGGACTTAGCCTCTGGAGCGGTTCCCTGCAAGGCAGGTTGCGCTACCATTGTGGCACCAGAGGTGGCAGCAACATTCAGGCTCACAGAACAAGTCTGAGCAGCACGCCTGGCTCGTGGTGATTGCTGAGCAGGGCCCTGAGCGGTCGGGGTGGAATGGGAGACCGCTGAATGTACGGCTCTGGATTCCTGCTGTGCAGAGCCAGAAATCCGGTGCCTAACATATAGTGTGTACATTGTTTTTGGGGGCATCATAAACACCTTGTAAAACTGTAACGTGGTTTCCTTCACAGTTGCTGTTGGGAAGGTGTAGGTTTTTAGTAAAAAAATATGGAGGACGAATCGTTAAATGAAGTGATCTGGAAAAGGGGCATGGTGATGACTAGAGTTGAGCGAAACGGGTCGAAAAAATTCAAAAGTCGCCGACTTTCGCCAAAGTTGGGTTTCATGAAACGAAACCCGACATTAGCGTATGGACGGCCACGAGGTCGGCGTCTTTAGCGCCAAAGTCGCGTTTCAAAAGATGCTTTAGCGCCCTTTTTCAGCCAATCAGGAAGAACGGACACTGTGGGCAACATGATGACATAGGCAGCGGTCACCACCATCTTGGAGAAGGGCATGCAAGTGATTGACTTGCTTTGTGTGGCGTCACAGGGGGTATAAAAGGGCGGGGACGCTGACCGCCATGTTACTCATGCTGATCTCAGAATAGGGAGAGATGCTGCAGCTGCTGATTCTGTAGGGAGAGCGTTAGGAAGGCAAAAAGAAAAAAAAAACTGCTTCTGCTGCTAGCGCTTTTCACTGTAGTTACTGTGCAGTGAAAGGTGAAGATTTTTGCTTTTGTGCAGCAGCGCTGATGGTGATTAGCCTGCCTTTTAAGGCTAGCTGCACTGCTGTGTGCACACTGGTGTTCAAACTGCTTTTTTAAAAGCAATCCAAATTGTATTGTTTTGTCCTGGTGAGGTAGTGAGCGTTCATTTTTTCACACACCGTACAGCGGTGTACGCTCCTCACACAGTACCGTGTAACGGCTGTTATCACGGCCAAATTGAAGCTATCTACGTGTGTGACTCTGTAAGGAAAAGTCGAGGCGTTTTTCCGTTCTTACAGACCTACACCTTATAGTTTTGTCCATTTTTCAAACAGTTTAGTATATTTGCTGTTTGATTACATTCAAAACTAGAGAGAGACAGCTGTTACGATTGAGTGACCGTAGGAGGCAGACACAAAAATAGAAGCTACGTCCAGAAAACCAGAGGAGCTGGCAACTATCCGATTGCAGACCCCTGAACTTATCAACACAACTAGCAATAGCCGTGGGGGGTACCTACGGTGCCCTAGACCCCTCGAACACAGCCGGAGAACTATATAGCCTAAAGATAGAAAGGGAAATCTAAACTGCCCCAGAGCAGGCCCCAAAGTAAAAGGCAGCCCCAACATATAATGACGGTGAAGCAAGATGAAAAAACACTTACACAGATAGAAAGATAGGCTGAGCAAACGTTAGGGCCCAATCTAATCTAAACAGGAAAGGAAAGGAAAGCTGCTGTCTGCAATCGGCAAAAAACCCTATCAAAAACATAGGCCAGCAAGCTGAAATGGAAAAAGGCCCTGAAGCAACTAAGCTTCAAAACTAAATCAGCACTCTGGTATTTTCAGGAGACAGAGCTAAGGAGTTCAGCTCACCCCAGCAGGGAATGGCTGAAATCCAGAAAAAACAAAGCAAGGACAAATGCAAAAAGCAAGGAAGAAAACTTAGCTTTAGCAGAGCAGGAATTCAGACTGGACTCCAAGGATACCACAGAGAAATCACCCACAGGAAAAATGGGCGTAGGCAGCCTTATATCCAGTCTGTGACTCCACTCAGCCAGTCATCATCATTAATCTCAGGTGTCTGATAATCAGACTCACTACCTCTCCTTACCAGAAGAGGGAGTTCCTCGGGCCTCAGTGATGAAGGTGAAAATGAACTCACAACAGACAGCATGTGTCAGTCCATATACAAAAACAAGGAGCTTGACAATTTTACATACACCGTACAGTGGTGTACGTGCACGCTCCTCTCTCAGTACCGTGTAGCGGTGTTGTGGATTTTGTGGTTGGGTGAATTTACCCCTGCATGTACTGTGGCCTGTCCTAATTAGACAGAGTCTTATTGAAGGCTCAAAGGAAAAGAGGAAGCTACACTTGGTTAGCAACAACTCATTCCAGCAGAACTCTGGAAGCTTTATTCACATTCATGGTCTTTTATCAGTTCGTACAGAAAGGAGTGGTTATTCATTAACATAAATACTTTACTTCTTATCTAATTGGTCAGTTTAAATACATGAACATATATGAGCGTCCGACCTAAGGTGACTTAAGAATCAGATGATATACTGCCCCTTGTATTCCAATGTCAGCAAGTCTACAATATCGGCTGGACCATCTGGCCTAACTTCCTCTTCTGTGTGTCTGGAGACATGTCACAAGACAATGCTATCATAAGATCACATCAGTTCCCCAGCCTCTGTCATGGGGGGGTAGCAGGTTATTTCCACCAACTAGTTATAAGGTTCAAACTGTGAATATGTATCTGTGTGCAGTATGGCTATATAAGAATACATGAGTTTATGGAGTATATAGCAATATATAGCCTATAGCAGGCAAGTGAGATCTATATGAAATACATATACATATATATTTCCATAACAATCCCCCCTTAGATATCACTTGCCCTAAAATCCTGCTCCTGGCCCAAAGCGCTGCAACTCTTTTATGCTGCCAGTGGACTGACATATGCCTAGTGCATACATCCTCCTCTGTACAGACTTTCGCAAATGGGCAGTCAGGAGATCTGTCCCTAAAGGGTGTGTGGTGCAATGTAATCAAAGTCTCTTAGTTAGCAGTCTATGCAGTCAGTGCATGTGTATTCTCTGTCAGGTAGGTAATTTATTCTGTCAGGTAGGTCATCCACAGCATCATTCCAGCTCAGGTGTGTCCTCTGGTATGAAGGCTTTTTCCTGCAATGCGGTGCGTGGATCCAGGTGGGGGTTTTCCCTCCAGGTTGGTGACGTCAGCACTTGGAGAAGGGCCATCGGATCTGGGATTGAGTGCTTCTCTTTACGGACTTTTTCCACCAACACTCAGCAGTCTCCTGACTTCAGGGGGTGCATACCAGGCACCGAATCTGGACCTGGCAATGAGGGAGAAAAACTCGAGAATGGATGTTAGCAAGATTCTTGATAAATTCAATTACACATGCAGACAAAGTATCATATTGCATAGTCAACTGCTAGGCGAAGAATACCCCTAAACTGGGTTTTTTACCCAAATAAAGTTTCATATCGGTGACAGCTTTTTCTGAGCCTACGGGAATGTCTAATGCCAGGGTTTGTCTGTCTCTTGGGCAAATATTTTAGCATCCTGCTCTTAAGTGTCCCACCTAGTCTATGGTGTGGGATGGTGGGTAGTGTGTAGGCCTAAGTCTGACCCTACTGCTGATCAGGTCTCTTGTGTCAGGTTTGCTGTGTATGTGGGTCCCTGATCACTTGCTATTGCTTCTGGAACCCCCATATCTGCACACTATTTTTGAGAGTAGCTTCTTTGCAGCAGTCTTTGCCAACTGGTTCCTTACTGGGAAGTCTTCAGGTCAGACGATGTGGGGGAACTTTTCCCGCTTGTCCGATGTTAAATTTGTCGGAGACCAAACAGTTGCTGGGAATCTTTGCTGTTAAGGTGTGAGTTGACTCCAATCAGGTCATTCATCTGTGTCTTCAATTCTGTGTGGGGGCCATGTGCCCATTGAACCACCGTAGGGTACACACTTTGAGGTAGGCTGGGTCTATTTTGAGGTAGACATTTTGAGGTAGACGGTTTGAGGTGGACAAGTTTCTTGGGGCCCAGTGCTTTTGCCCCTCAGCTTCCAGCTTCCCTTCTCCTCCTTCCGAATCTGGTCCTGCTACTTCTTGTACAGGTTTCGGGAAGTCATTTTGTCAGGTTTTCTCATCTTCAGTCGTCTTGTAGTAGCCGTCCGGCCCTACGACCTTTCCCATTTTCCATATTGTCTTCCTCTGGCTGCTTCTTTGGCTGCCACGTCTGCCATGTTGATGCCCCGTGACTCTACTGTGTTCAGTTTTCCGTGTGCCTTGACCTTCAACACTGCCACCACTTTTAGTAGTTGAAGAGCGTCCAGCAGGTCTCTGATGGCTCCATGGTGCTTCACGGTCGATCCGCTTGCTGTGATGAAGCTTCTTGCAGCCCAGATGGGTCCGAGTCGGGTGCCATGTCATGCGAGTACCTGGAAGTTTTTGTTCTTCGCAATCTGGCAGGTCTTTCGTCAGCTCTATCAGCTCCGTTTCTTGGGCTGACAACCTTCTGGACCATAGGATGTCTTGATTGCTGGTCACTGCACATCCCGTGTGGAATCTTCCTTCATCATCTGCAAAACTGGAGCCATCTACGGTATCCTGCAGATTTTTCATCTGAGGGTCCGTAGCCTCATCCCCCCTTGGGAGTGGGAGTAGAAACAGGTAATGGCTGAGAGGTAACGGCTGAGAGCACTGAAGAGTGGTGGAGAGCAGCCTTGTCAGGATGGCGTGTGCTGCAGATATTGTTTTCATGCAGGAGGGCCCCCCCCTTGCAACTGGATCCAGGCCAGCTGAGAGGTAGTCTAGAGGCCTCTGGTTTTCCTCCATGGGTCTGTTTTAAGCCTGGCCAGTAGCATGACCTTCTCCATCTTTGTCCTTTTTCCGTTCGGTCAGGACGGGATGGCTTCTCGTAGTCAGGGAGGCCTAGAGCTGGCGTAGAGACTAAGAAGTCTTTCAGTTTCCTGTACGAGATGAAGGCTTCAATGCATTGATGCAATTGTACAGAGGCTGCATTAAGCCTGGAGCACCATGGATCCAAGTTCTGCAGTATGAGACTAGACTAAGGAAGGCCTGCATCTTCGGAGTTGTTGAGGGAGCCATCTTCTCCGCGGTCCTCCGGTCATCTGTCAAGTGTTTCGTCTGGTGGGCGATTCGGTGTCTTCAGGAACTTGCTTTTGACACCACTGGACTCTGTTTTGCAGAACTTACGTTGCTGCTCCATCAGGCAGAGTAGAGGAGACATGGAAAGCGCTGTGCAGGTAGCAATGTCGATGACTTCTGCATGCTCTGCAATCCAGTTGACGGGGATGGAGGGCAATGCTCTGGCGAGCTGTGAAAGGCTGTTCTGGGCCCTCTTGGGCATCACTGTCCATATGTTCTGCACCCCTCTTGTGCGTTTTCAGGAACTGGTCGTCCAGGTGAGGGGCAACATTGAGGGGAGCTTCAGGCAGATCCATCACCGTGAGCACCGTTGCTGTGGCTGGCAGGTCTGTCAGAAGAGTGTGCAGACCTGGCACAACTGGCATTTCAAATACGGTTGCTTCGCTCACAGCCCTCAGGTTATGCACCATTCAATCCAGTCTGGTTCTCCTTCCACAGTCTTCCTCTTGATCGAGAAAAGCTGGGACTGCATGAGGATTCCCATGGGTGAGGCGGCTTCAATCTGGCCTTGCTCTTCACAGTGCTGTGAGGGACTTCCATCTTCTGGCACAGGGCCAGCAGGGAAGCAAGCCGTTTGCTGGGGTCTTCCTCATCAGAGATGACATCCAGCTGAGCTTTCTTGCTCTCACAGGGGGTCTTTTTGCCGGGGCGTCTTCTTTACCTGCCAGCAGCAGTTCCTTTCACCCAGCTTGATCTCAGGTCAGCATCTTGTTAACCAATTTGAGGAGCTGAGTGGCTGTCTTCTGGTCCAGGGCCTGGATTAACTTCAGGGAGCACCTTCAGAATCTTGTCCAAGATGATCCTCTGGCCCTGGAACCGGAAGCAGTGCAGCCATTTCACGAAGCGGGTGTGGTCCCTCTGGGTTGAGAGTTTTCCTGGCCCATGCCAAAGTTCTTAGGCCATTTTTTGAACAGCAGTTCCACTTAGACCTCCAGTTGGTCAGAGGCAGTTTGGCTCTGGGTGATGAGCAGCGGATGCTGGGCCTTCTGAGCGTCCAGGGTTCCAGACGTGAGTGACACCCGTACTGGTGCAACTTGAAGGCTCCCTTGGACCATAGGCTTCCGGGTGCTATGTCCAGCACCTCCTTGGGTAGGCTTGCACTGGTTGTTCAGGCGAGGCTCTTGTAGGGCCACCAGCATGGGCATGATGGATTCTTCTTGGATCTGGGGTGGAGAAGAGGTCAAGGTCACATCTTCATGGAACACTTTGGTCACCTTCAGTTCCTGCAGTAGGTCTGCTCTCATCAGGTGTGGTGGGCAGGTCTCCACCATAAACTGGAACAGGATGGAGTGTCCTGGCTGTGTCCACATGCTTAGGGGCCTGCAAGATGGGGAACGTCTGTCTTGACCTTTAATCCCCATATGAGACACAGTGCTCTGGTGGACTGGTGGGGTCGGGGATTTTCACTTCTGACTGCACCAGTGTCCACAAGGAAAGATATGACAGCCCCCAGTGATTTGAGGTATTGGGTCCGCTGATGGGGCTTCGCATGTCAGGGGCATGACGTCTGGCGGACCTGGTTTGCCTCTGTCCTATGGACAGGGTTCTTCATTGTCTTCTTGTTTCTTTCTTGGCCTAGTCCTCTGCGGGATGACCTGGGTTGCCGGGGTGCTGTGCACTGGTTCCAGAAATGGCCAAAGTTGCCACAGTTGAAACACCTGACAGGTCTTCTGTCTCTGCAGGGTGGTTGCTCCTCCACGTCAGTGGCCACCACAGGAGGGCCTGTCCTCCGCACTCCTGGGAGGGACTCAATTCTTCTGGCTACTGCGAGCAGGACATCTGCTATTGTCCTATACTCAGGCCTGGCCGCTATCAGTAGTCTCTTGATTGGTTCTCTTAGTCCATGCACAAAGGCCTGTGCCAACATTTGTCCGTGTACCTGATCATGAACAGTGAAGCCTATAATTTGGAATACTTGCCTCACTCTGCCATGAAACCTGTCTACAGACTCTGTCTCGGCTTGTCTCATGTTATGCAGGCACTCACTCTCTGAGCTGTTCAATTAGCTTTGATCCTGATTCCCAGCAATGCACATCTAATTCTGATGGAAGCTTGAAGTGTTCCTTCATGATTGGCCAGAGTGTTTCACCTGCTTTTACCTCCATTATGGACCAGAGATCACTCCAGGTTGCAGCATATGTCTGCTGGCTCTGCTGCATTCTTCGGTAGAATTGCATGGGGTCCATATCTGGGTCTGGCAGGTTTTTTAGAATACTGAACACCTGACTAGGGGTGAAAGGCACATAGTGTAAGAGTTCTGGCTCTATCTGCCCCTGCCTTCTTCGTGTCTGTGTTTCCCCTAGTACTATGCAGCATAATCTCCTCTTCATGTTCATCAGAGGAGGAACTGTGCCATTGTGTGATTGTCTTGTGTGTGGATAGCACTCCCCCTTCTGAGACTGCAGCTTCGTATCAGACTTAGCAGGTGCAGTCTCTGATGGCACACACCTCCCTTCTGCTATCTGTTGTATCGGGAGGGCACCTGTGTTGTCATGTGTGGGGAGTGATTCACTTTCTTCTCCCGGTGTTATAGCTGTCTCTCTAGAGAGGGTGTCCTGTGGATGTAGGGACACCTCATTGTCTGGATCTGGCACTGGGCCAGCGGGTGACGATGAACTGAGAGGTGGGTGAGGAAAAGAAAGAGAGGGAAGGGTGGAGGAAATATTTGGAATAGGAGGAGACGTGAGAGATAGTGGAGGAGAGTGAGGAGGCGACAAAAGGGGAGGAGGAGATAGTGAAGACAAGGAGGAGGAGGGAAGGGGAGAGGGATGAGAGCTGGGCATTGGTGATGAAGATGGAGAGGGAGGAGAGTTAGGAGAGAGAAAAGGAGGAGGAGGAGAGATAGATGAGAGAGGGGAGGAGATTGTGAGAATAGCGGAGATAGAAGGAGGAGAGAGAAGATGGGGGGGACGGACTGCTTCCCCCCCTCTGCCATCACAGAAGGCATTCTTAGACCTGTGGTCCTTCTTAGACGGCACAGATTAGTATGCCGCTGAAAACACTTTAAGAAAATGCAGATGGCAACTGAGCTCAACTAGCTACTTCCCTTTTCTTTTCAATACATCATGTCATGCTGCAGCATACGGAGCTGCCCGTAGAAAATGACATGCTTAACTTTCTGAATAACACCTACTGTGTCTGTTCCAAAAACTTCAAAAAGGTGAGGGATTAAAACTCAATATAGAAAATCAAAAATTGGCAAGATAACACAGGAATTACCAAAGCAGGTAAAAATTCTCTTTTTAACAAAAAACTGAAAGAAAGAAGTGAAAACTAAAACCTAAAAAAAACTGATAAAATGTCACAAAAAGTGGAAGAAAACTAAGAAGAGATAAAAAAGGGAAAAATGATTTTCTTTCTCTTTCTAACAAAATAAAAGGAAAAGAAACCAAAATAAGAATACTCATGAAGTTGGTAGACCTTGCAAAAAACACTCCAAAATATTTATAAGAATCTAAAAATCAGTACAACTTCCAACAATAAAAGGGTTAATGCAGAAATGATGCAGGATACACACACTTCCCCTTTATTTTTTTCCACCTGCGTCTCTCAGTGAAATCTTCTGAGAACAATGGAAGAGAGAGAAAAATTAAACCTAACGTAGACTGCAGTGATATGCTAAAAAAAAACCAAAACCCAACTTTCCCGAAAATTCTCACACGGTAGTAACAAAAATAAAAATCTCCACCAAAAAATGCAAAATAAAACATAAAATAGGGAAAAGCAGAGTACAAAATATAACAATATGAAAAAAAATATATCAGGGGCACACCCTGTAGGCAAAAAAACAGGAAGTGTACCAGAGATGGGAAATAAAGCTTTTTCTGCTTCAAGTCTTTGCGGAAACCTGCAATGAATTCACATATAGACATCCGGGGAGAGAGATCGAAAGCCCTTCTGTGACACGTCAAACAGCTGCTGACAACCGGTAACTGCCAATCACCCGTGGCTCTTTGGTTAGCACCGAGATGTATCACCCTCCGTCTGCTGGGAGACGGGCGCTGTGACATCCCACTAGATTATCACCCCTCCGTGTGCATCCGGGGACCGTGGTAATCTCTCCAGTGATCAGTCTGTGATATCTCTCCAGTCTGCCAGCCTTCGCTTGGTGCGGGGACGTGTGACAGCCGAGGGATTCGTAGGTGATACCTCCTTGAAGCTGACACCTCCGTGTATGTGTGCGGGGACCGTGACAGCTCTTTCAGAGAAACTCACCCTTGATATCCGGACTAAGTAAAAACCTCCGCGTGGTGCGGGGACGTGATTTGACTTAGTCAGAGAGACTCAGTCTTGCTATCGGTGTCTCAGCAGCCACAAATCAAGTCAGTTTCCACCAACTCTCTCACCCGGATCTTAGACACACAGAACCACAGCAGACACTTAGCTTATCCCAGGGTTTGGATAAGGGTGGAATTTTTACACTACCTGGGATACGATGGTGACCACACTGACCGGCTAGAGTTGCCGACCTGGACCAGGCACAGGGAACATTCAGGTAAGATAACTAGATTTTCTTACCTTACTTATGGAGTTGGGCAAATCTCCGTTCCCATGAGCCAAGACCTTGGCCGGCACCTCTGTCCTCTCCGGTCAGCAGGATCCCCGTGCGTTTTCGTCCACGGCCTCGAGTTGGGCGTCAATTGTTGTGGATTTTTTGGTTGGGTGAATTTACCCCTGTGTGTACTGTGGCCTGTCCTAATTAGACAGTCTTATTGAGCGCTCAAAGGAAAAGAGGAAGCTACACTTGGTTAGCAACAACTCATTCCAGCAGAACTCTGGAAGCTTTATTCACATTCATGGTCTTTTATCAGTTCGTACAGAAAGGAGTGGTTATTCATTAACATAAAGGCTTTACTTCTTATCTAATTGGTCAGTTTAAATACATGAACATATATGAGCGTCCGACCTATGGTGACTTAAGAATCAGATGATATACTGCCCCTTGTATTCCAATGTCAGCAAGTCTACAATATCGGCTGGACCATCTGGCCTAACTTCCTCTTCTGTGTGTCTGGAGACATGTCACAAGACAATGCTATCATAAGATCACATCAGTTCCCCAGCCTCTGTCATGGGGGGGTAGCAGGTTATTTCCACCAACTAGTTATAAGGTTCAAACTGTGAATATGTATCTGTGTGCAGTATGGCTATATAAGAATACATGAGTTTATGGAGTATATAGCAATATATAGCCTATAGCAGGCAAGTGAGATCTATATGAAATACATATACATATATATTTCCATAACAATCCCCCCTTAGATATCACTTGCCCTAAAATCCTGCTCCTGGCCCAAAGCGCTGCAACTCTTTTATGCTGCCAGTGGACTGACATATGCCTAGTGCATACATCCTCCTCTGTACAGACTTTCGCAAATGGGCAGTCAGGAGATCTGTCCCTAAAGGGTGTGTGGTGCAATGTAATCAAAGTCTCTTAGTTAGCAGTCTATGCAGTCAGTGCATGTGTATTCTCTGTCAGGTAGGTAATTTATTCTGTCAGGTAGGTCATCCACAGCATCATTCCAGCTCAGGTGTGTCCTCTGGTATGAAGGCTTTTTCCTGCAATGCGGTGCGTGGATCCAGGTGGGGGTTTTCCCTCCAGGTTGGTGACGTCAGCACTTGGAGAAGGGCCATCGGATCTGGGATTGAGTGCTTCTCTTTACGGACTTTTTCCACCAACACTCAGCAGTCTCCTGACTTCAGGGGGTGCATACCAGGCACCGAATCTGGACCTGGCAATGAGGGAGAAAAACTCGAGAATGGATGTTAGCAAGATTCTTGATAAATTCAATTACACATGCAGACAAAGTATCATATTGCATAGTCAACTGCTAGGCGAAGAATACCCCTAAACTGGGTTTTTTACCCAAATAAAGTTTCATATCGGTGACAGCTTTTTCTGAGCCTACGGGAATGTCTAATGCCAGGGTTTGTCTGTCTCTTGGGCAAATATTTTAGCATCCTGCTCTTAAGTGTCCCACCTAGTCTATGGTGTGGGATGGTGGGTAGTGTGTAGGCCTAAGTCTGACCCTACTGCTGATCAGGTCTCTTGTGTCAGGTTTGCTGTGTATGTGGGTCCCTGATCACTTGCTATTGCTTCTGGAACCCCCATATCTGCACACTATTTTTGAGAGTAGCTTCTTTGCAGCAGTCTTTGCCAACTGGTTCCTTACTGGGAAGTCTTCAGGTCAGACGATGTGGGGGAACTTTTCCCGCTTGTCCGATGTTAAATTTGTCGGAGACCAAACAGTTGCTGGGAATCTTTGCTGTTAAGGTGTGAGTTGACTCCAATCAGGTCATTCATCTGTGTCTTCAATTCTGTGTGGGGGCCATGTGCCCATTGAACCACCGTAGGGTACACACTTTGAGGTAGGCTGGGTCTATTTTGAGGTAGACATTTTGAGGTAGACGGTTTGAGGTGGACAAGTTTCTTGGGGCCCAGTGCTTTTGCCCCTCAGCTTCCAGCTTCCCTTCTCCTCCTTCCGAATCTGGTCCTGCTACTTCTTGTACAGGTTTCGGGAAGTCATTTTGTCAGGTTTTCTCATCTTCAGTCGTCTTGTAGTAGCCGTCCGGCCCTACGACCTTTCCCATTTTCCATATTGTCTTCCTCTGGCTGCTTCTTTGGCTGCCACGTCTGCCATGTTGATGCCCCGTGACTCTACTGTGTTCAGTTTTCCGTGTGCCTTGACCTTCAACACTGCCACCACTTTTAGTAGTTGAAGAGCGTCCAGCAGGTCTCTGATGGCTCCATGGTGCTTCACGGTCGATCCGCTTGCTGTGATGAAGCTTCTTGCAGCCCAGATGGGTCCGAGTCGGGTGCCATGTCATGCGAGTACCTGGAAGTTTTTGTTCTTCGCAATCTGGCAGGTCTTTCGTCAGCTCTATCAGCTCCGTTTCTTGGGCTGACAACCTTCTGGACCATAGGATGTCTTGATTGCTGGTCACTGCACATCCCGTGTGGAATCTTCCTTCATCATCTGCAAAACTGGAGCCATCTACGGTATCCTGCAGATTTTTCATCTGAGGGTCCGTAGCCTCATCCCCCCTTGGGAGTGGGAGTAGAAACAGGTAATGGCTGAGAGGTAACGGCTGAGAGCACTGAAGAGTGGTGGAGAGCAGCCTTGTCAGGATGGCGTGTGCTGCAGATATTGTTTTCATGCAGGAGGGCCCCCCCTTGCAACTGGATCCAGGCCAGCTGAGAGGTAGTCTAGAGGCCTCTGGTTTTCCTCCATGGGTCTGTTTTAAGCCTGGCCAGTAGCATGACCTTCTCCATCTTTGTCCTTTTTCCGTTCGGTCAGGACGGGATGGCTTCTCGTAGTCAGGGAGGCCTAGAGCTGGCGTAGAGACTAAGAAGTCTTTCAGTTTCCTGTACGAGATGAAGGCTTCAATGCATTGATGCAATTGTACAGAGGCTGCATTAAGCCTGGAGCACCATGGATCCAAGTTCTGCAGTATGAGACTAGACTAAGGAAGGCCTGCATCTTCGGAGTTGTTGAGGGAGCCATCTTCTCCGCGGTCCTCCGGTCATCTGTCAAGTGTTTCGTCTGGTGGGCGATTCGGTGTCTTCAGGAACTTGCTTTTGACACCACTGGACTCTGTTTTGCAGAACTTACGTTGCTGCTCCATCAGGCAGAGTAGAGGAGACATGGAAAGCGCTGTGCAGGTAGCAATGTCGATGACTTCTGCATGCTCTGCAATCCAGTTGACGGGGATGGAGGGCAATGCTCTGGCGAGCTGTGAAAGGCTGTTCTGGGCCCTCTTGGGCATCACTGTCCATATGTTCTGCACCCCTCTTGTGCGTTTTCAGGAACTGGTCGTCCAGGTGAGGGGCAACATTGAGGGGAGCTTCAGGCAGATCCATCACCGTGAGCACCGTTGCTGTGGCTGGCAGGTCTGTCAGAAGAGTGTGCAGACCTGGCACAACTGGCATTTCAAATACGGTTGCTTCGCTCACAGCCCTCAGGTTATGCACCATTCAATCCAGTCTGGTTCTCCTTCCACAGTCTTCCTCTTGATCGAGAAAAGCTGGGACTGCATGAGGATTCCCATGGGTGAGGCGGCTTCAATCTGGCCTTGCTCTTCACAGTGCTGTGAGGGACTTCCATCTTCTGGCACAGGGCCAGCAGGGAAGCAAGCCGTTTGCTGGGGTCTTCCTCATCAGAGATGACATCCAGCTGAGCTTTCTTGCTCTCACAGGGGGTCTTTTTGCCGGGGCGTCTTCTTTACCTGCCAGCAGCAGTTCCTTTCACCCAGCTTGATCTCAGGTCAGCATCTTGTTAACCAATTTGAGGAGCTGAGTGGCTGTCTTCTGGTCCAGGGCCTGGATTAACTTCAGGGAGCACCTTCAGAATCTTGTCCAAGATGATCCTCTGGCCCTGGAACCGGAAGCAGTGCAGCCATTTCACGAAGCGGGTGTGGTCCCTCTGGGTTGAGAGTTTTCCTGGCCCATGCCAAAGTTCTTAGGCCATTTTTTGAACAGCAGTTCCACTTAGACCTCCAGTTGGTCAGAGGCAGTTTGGCTCTGGGTGATGAGCAGCGGATGCTGGGCCTTCTGAGCGTCCAGGGTTCCAGACGTGAGTGACACCCGTACTGGTGCAACTTGAAGGCTCCCTTGGACCATAGGCTTCCGGGTGCTATGTCCAGCACCTCCTTGGGTAGGCTTGCACTGGTTGTTCAGGCGAGGCTCTTGTAGGGCCACCAGCATGGGCATGATGGATTCTTCTTGGATCTGGGGTGGAGAAGAGGTCAAGGTCACATCTTCATGGAACACTTTGGTCACCTTCAGTTCCTGCAGTAGGTCTGCTCTCATCAGGTGTGGTGGGCAGGTCTCCACCATAAACTGGAACAGGATGGAGTGTCCTGGCTGTGTCCACATGCTTAGGGGCCTGCAAGATGGGGAACGTCTGTCTTGACCTTTAATCCCCATATGAGACACAGTGCTCTGGTGGACTGGTGGGGTCGGGGATTTTCACTTCTGACTGCACCAGTGTCCACAAGGAAAGATATGACAGCCCCCAGTGATTTGAGGTATTGGGTCCGCTGATGGGGCTTCGCATGTCAGGGGCATGACGTCTGGCGGACCTGGTTTGCCTCTGTCCTATGGACAGGGTTCTTCATTGTCTTCTTGTTTCTTTCTTGGCCTAGTCCTCTGCGGGATGACCTGGGTTGCCGGGGTGCTGTGCACTGGTTCCAGAAATGGCCAAAGTTGCCACAGTTGAAACACCTGACAGGTCTTCTGTCTCTGCAGGGTGGTTGCTCCTCCACGTCAGTGGCCACCACAGGAGGGCCTGTCCTCCGCACTCCTGGGAGGGACTCAATTCTTCTGGCTACTGCGAGCAGGACATCTGCTATTGTCCTATACTCAGGCCTGGCCGCTATCAGTAGTCTCTTGATTGGTTCTCTTAGTCCATGCACAAAGGCCTGTGCCAACATTTGTCCGTGTACCTGATCATGAACAGTGAAGCCTATAATTTGGAATACTTGCCTCACTCTGCCATGAAACCTGTCTACAGACTCTGTCTCGGCTTGTCTCATGTTATGCAGGCACTCACTCTCTGAGCTGTTCAATTAGCTTTGATCCTGATTCCCAGCAATGCACATCTAATTCTGATGGAAGCTTGAAGTGTTCCTTCATGATTGGCCAGAGTGTTTCACCTGCTTTTACCTCCATTATGGACCAGAGATCACTCCAGGTTGCAGCATATGTCTGCTGGCTCTGCTGCATTCTTCGGTAGAATTGCATGGGGTCCATATCTGGGTCTGGCAGGTTTTTTAGAATACTGAACACCTGACTAGGGGTGAAAGGCACATAGTGTAAGAGTTCTGGCTCTATCTGCCCCTGCCTTCTTCGTGTCTGTGTTTCCCCTAGTACTATGCAGCATAATCTCCTCTTCATGTTCATCAGAGGAGGAACTGTGCCATTGTGTGATTGTCTTGTGTGTGGATAGCACTCCCCCTTCTGAGACTGCAGCTTCGTATCAGACTTAGCAGGTGCAGTCTCTGATGGCACACACCTCCCTTCTGCTATCTGTTGTATCGGGAGGGCACCTGTGTTGTCATGTGTGGGGAGTGATTCACTTTCTTCTCCCGGTGTTATAGCTGTCTCTCTAGAGAGGGTGTCCTGTGGATGTAGGGACACCTCATTGTCTGGATCTGGCACTGGGCCAGCGGGTGACGATGAACTGAGAGGTGGGTGAGGAAAAGAAAGAGAGGGAAGGGTGGAGGAAATATTTGGAATAGGAGGAGACGTGAGAGATAGTGGAGGAGAGTGAGGAGGCGACAAAAGGGGAGGAGGAGATAGTGAAGACAAGGAGGAGGAGGGAAGGGGAGAGGGATGAGAGCTGGGCATTGGTGATGAAGATGGAGAGGGAGGAGAGTTAGGAGAGAGAAAAGGAGGAGGAGGAGAGATAGATGAGAGAGGGGAGGAGATTGTGAGAATAGCGGAGATAGAAGGAGGAGAGAGAAGATGGGGGGGACGGACTGCTTCCCCCCCTCTGCCATCACAGAAGGCATTCTTAGACCTGTGGTCCTTCTTAGACGGCACAGATTAGTATGCCGCTGAAAACACTTTAAGAAAATGCAGATGGCAACTGAGCTCAACTAGCTACTTCCCTTTTCTTTTCAATACATCATGTCATGCTGCAGCATACGGAGCTGCCCGTAGAAAATGACATGCTTAACTTTCTGAATAACACCTACTGTGTCTGTTCCAAAAACTTCAAAAAGGTGAGGGATTAAAACTCAATATAGAAAATCAAAAATTGGCAAGATAACACAGGAATTACCAAAGCAGGTAAAAATTCTCTTTTTAACAAAAAACTGAAAGAAAGAAGTGAAAACTAAAACCTAAAAAAAACTGATAAAATGTCACAAAAAGTGGAAGAAAACTAAGAAGAGATAAAAAAGGGAAAAATGATTTTCTTTCTCTTTCTAACAAAATAAAAGGAAAAGAAACCAAAATAAGAATACTCATGAAGTTGGTAGACCTTGCAAAAAACACTCCAAAATATTTATAAGAATCTAAAAATCAGTACAACTTCCAACAATAAAAGGGTTAATGCAGAAATGATGCAGGATACACACACTTCCCCTTTATTTTTTTCCACCTGCGTCTCTCAGTGAAATCTTCTGAGAACAATGGAAGAGAGAGAAAAATTAAACCTAACGTAGACTGCAGTGATATGCTAAAAAAAAACCAAAACCCAACTTTCCCGAAAATTCTCACACGGTAGTAACAAAAATAAAAATCTCCACCAAAAAATGCAAAATAAAACATAAAATAGGGAAAAGCAGAGTACAAAATATAACAATATGAAAAAAAATATATCAGGGGCACACCCTGTAGGCAAAAAAACAGGAAGTGTACCAGAGATGGGAAATAAAGCTTTTTCTGCTTCAAGTCTTTGCGGAAACCTGCAATGAATTCACATATAGACATCCGGGGAGAGAGATCGAAAGCCCTTCTGTGACACGTCAAACAGCTGCTGACAACCGGTAACTGCCAATCACCCGTGGCTCTTTGGTTAGCACCGAGATGTATCACCCTCCGTCTGCTGGGAGACGGGCGCTGTGACATCCCACTAGATTATCACCCCTCCGTGTGCATCCGGGGACCGTGGTAATCTCTCCAGTGATCAGTCTGTGATATCTCTCCAGTCTGCCAGCCTTCGCTTGGTGCGGGGACGTGTGACAGCCGAGGGATTCGTAGGTGATACCTCCTTGAAGCTGACACCTCCGTGTATGTGTGCGGGGACCGTGACAGCTCTTTCAGAGAAACTCACCCTTGATATCCGGACTAAGTAAAAACCTCCGCGTGGTGCGGGGACGTGATTTGACTTAGTCAGAGAGACTCAGTCTTGCTATCGGTGTCTCAGCAGCCACAAATCAAGTCAGTTTCCACCAACTCTCTCACCCGGATCTTAGACACACAGAACCACAGCAGACACTTAGCTTATCCCAGGGTTTGGATAAGGGTGGAATTTTTACACTACCTGGGATACGATGGTGACCACACTGACCGGCTAGAGTTGCCGACCTGGACCAGGCACAGGGAACATTCAGGTAAGATAACTAGATTTTCTTACCTTACTTATGGAGTTGGGCAAATCTCCGTTCCCATGAGCCAAGACCTTGGCCGGCACCTCTGTCCTCTCCGGTCAGCAGGATCCCCGTGCGTTTTCGTCCACGGCCTCGAGTTGGGCGTCAATTGTTGTGGATTTTTTGGTTGGGTGAATTTACCCCTGTGTGTACTGTGGCCTGTCCTAATTAGACAGTCTTATTGAGCGCTCAAAGGAAAAGAGGAAGCTACACTTGGTTAGCAACAACTCATTCCAGCAGAACTCTGGAAGCTTTATTCACATTCATGGTCTTTTATCAGTTCGTACAGAAAGGAGTGGTTATTCATTAACATAAAGGCTTTACTTCTTATCTAATTGGTCAGTTTAAATACATGAACATATATGAGCGTCCGACCTATGGTGACTTAAGAATCAGATGATATACTGCCCCTTGTATTCCAATGTCAGCAAGTCTACAATATCGGCTGGACCATCTGGCCTAACTTCCTCTTCTGTGTGTCTGGAGACATGTCACAAGACAATGCTATCATAAGATCACATCAGTTCCCCAGCCTCTGTCATGGGGGGGTAGCAGGTTATTTCCACCAACTAGTTATAAGGTTCAAACTGTGAATATGTATCTGTGTGCAGTATGGCTATATAAGAATACATGAGTTTATGGAGTATATAGCAATATATAGCCTATAGCAGGCAAGTGAGATCTATATGAAATACATATACATATATATTTCCATAACAATCCCCCCTTAGATATCACTTGCCCTAAAATCCTGCTCCTGGCCCAAAGCGCTGCAACTCTTTTATGCTGCCAGTGGACTGACATATGCCTAGTGCATACATCCTCCTCTGTACAGACTTTCGCAAATGGGCAGTCAGGAGATCTGTCCCTAAAGGGTGTGTGGTGCAATGTAATCAAAGTCTCTTAGTTAGCAGTCTATGCAGTCAGTGCATGTGTATTCTCTGTCAGGTAGGTAATTTATTCTGTCAGGTAGGTCATCCACAGCATCATTCCAGCTCAGGTGTGTCCTCTGGTATGAAGGCTTTTTCCTGCAATGCGGTGCGTGGATCCAGGTGGGGGTTTTCCCTCCAGGTTGGTGACGTCAGCACTTGGAGAAGGGCCATCGGATCTGGGATTGAGTGCTTCTCTTTACGGACTTTTTCCACCAACACTCAGCAGTCTCCTGACTTCAGGGGGTGCATACCAGGCACCGAATCTGGACCTGGCAATGAGGGAGAAAAACTCGAGAATGGATGTTAGCAAGATTCTTGATAAATTCAATTACACATGCAGACAAAGTATCATATTGCATAGTCAACTGCTAGGCGAAGAATACCCCTAAACTGGGTTTTTTACCCAAATAAAGTTTCATATCGGTGACAGCTTTTTCTGAGCCTACGGGAATGTCTAATGCCAGGGTTTGTCTGTCTCTTGGGCAAATATTTTAGCATCCTGCTCTTAAGTGTCCCACCTAGTCTATGGTGTGGGATGGTGGGTAGTGTGTAGGCCTAAGTCTGACCCTACTGCTGATCAGGTCTCTTGTGTCAGGTTTGCTGTGTATGTGGGTCCCTGATCACTTGCTATTGCTTCTGGAACCCCCATATCTGCACACTATTTTTGAGAGTAGCTTCTTTGCAGCAGTCTTTGCCAACTGGTTCCTTACTGGGAAGTCTTCAGGTCAGACGATGTGGGGGAACTTTTCCCGCTTGTCCGATGTTAAATTTGTCGGAGACCAAACAGTTGCTGGGAATCTTTGCTGTTAAGGTGTGAGTTGACTCCAATCAGGTCATTCATCTGTGTCTTCAATTCTGTGTGGGGGCCATGTGCCCATTGAACCACCGTAGGGTACACACTTTGAGGTAGGCTGGGTCTATTTTGAGGTAGACATTTTGAGGTAGACGGTTTGAGGTGGACAAGTTTCTTGGGGCCCAGTGCTTTTGCCCCTCAGCTTCCAGCTTCCCTTCTCCTCCTTCCGAATCTGGTCCTGCTACTTCTTGTACAGGTTTCGGGAAGTCATTTTGTCAGGTTTTCTCATCTTCAGTCGTCTTGTAGTAGCCGTCCGGCCCTACGACCTTTCCCATTTTCCATATTGTCTTCCTCTGGCTGCTTCTTTGGCTGCCACGTCTGCCATGTTGATGCCCCGTGACTCTACTGTGTTCAGTTTTCCGTGTGCCTTGACCTTCAACACTGCCACCACTTTTAGTAGTTGAAGAGCGTCCAGCAGGTCTCTGATGGCTCCATGGTGCTTCACGGTCGATCCGCTTGCTGTGATGAAGCTTCTTGCAGCCCAGATGGGTCCGAGTCGGGTGCCATGTCATGCGAGTACCTGGAAGTTTTTGTTCTTCGCAATCTGGCAGGTCTTTCGTCAGCTCTATCAGCTCCGTTTCTTGGGCTGACAACCTTCTGGACCATAGGATGTCTTGATTGCTGGTCACTGCACATCCCGTGTGGAATCTTCCTTCATCATCTGCAAAACTGGAGCCATCTACGGTATCCTGCAGATTTTTCATCTGAGGGTCCGTAGCCTCATCCCCCCTTGGGAGTGGGAGTAGAAACAGGTAATGGCTGAGAGGTAACGGCTGAGAGCACTGAAGAGTGGTGGAGAGCAGCCTTGTCAGGATGGCGTGTGCTGCAGATATTGTTTTCATGCAGGAGGGCCCCCCCTTGCAACTGGATCCAGGCCAGCTGAGAGGTAGTCTAGAGGCCTCTGGTTTTCCTCCATGGGTCTGTTTTAAGCCTGGCCAGTAGCATGACCTTCTCCATCTTTGTCCTTTTTCCGTTCGGTCAGGACGGGATGGCTTCTCGTAGTCAGGGAGGCCTAGAGCTGGCGTAGAGACTAAGAAGTCTTTCAGTTTCCTGTACGAGATGAAGGCTTCAATGCATTGATGCAATTGTACAGAGGCTGCATTAAGCCTGGAGCACCATGGATCCAAGTTCTGCAGTATGAGACTAGACTAAGGAAGGCCTGCATCTTCGGAGTTGTTGAGGGAGCCATCTTCTCCGCGGTCCTCCGGTCATCTGTCAAGTGTTTCGTCTGGTGGGCGATTCGGTGTCTTCAGGAACTTGCTTTTGACACCACTGGACTCTGTTTTGCAGAACTTACGTTGCTGCTCCATCAGGCAGAGTAGAGGAGACATGGAAAGCGCTGTGCAGGTAGCAATGTCGATGACTTCTGCATGCTCTGCAATCCAGTTGACGGGGATGGAGGGCAATGCTCTGGCGAGCTGTGAAAGGCTGTTCTGGGCCCTCTTGGGCATCACTGTCCATATGTTCTGCACCCCTCTTGTGCGTTTTCAGGAACTGGTCGTCCAGGTGAGGGGCAACATTGAGGGGAGCTTCAGGCAGATCCATCACCGTGAGCACCGTTGCTGTGGCTGGCAGGTCTGTCAGAAGAGTGTGCAGACCTGGCACAACTGGCATTTCAAATACGGTTGCTTCGCTCACAGCCCTCAGGTTATGCACCATTCAATCCAGTCTGGTTCTCCTTCCACAGTCTTCCTCTTGATCGAGAAAAGCTGGGACTGCATGAGGATTCCCATGGGTGAGGCGGCTTCAATCTGGCCTTGCTCTTCACAGTGCTGTGAGGGACTTCCATCTTCTGGCACAGGGCCAGCAGGGAAGCAAGCCGTTTGCTGGGGTCTTCCTCATCAGAGATGACATCCAGCTGAGCTTTCTTGCTCTCACAGGGGGTCTTTTTGCCGGGGCGTCTTCTTTACCTGCCAGCAGCAGTTCCTTTCACCCAGCTTGATCTCAGGTCAGCATCTTGTTAACCAATTTGAGGAGCTGAGTGGCTGTCTTCTGGTCCAGGGCCTGGATTAACTTCAGGGAGCACCTTCAGAATCTTGTCCAAGATGATCCTCTGGCCCTGGAACCGGAAGCAGTGCAGCCATTTCACGAAGCGGGTGTGGTCCCTCTGGGTTGAGAGTTTTCCTGGCCCATGCCAAAGTTCTTAGGCCATTTTTTGAACAGCAGTTCCACTTAGACCTCCAGTTGGTCAGAGGCAGTTTGGCTCTGGGTGATGAGCAGCGGATGCTGGGCCTTCTGAGCGTCCAGGGTTCCAGACGTGAGTGACACCCGTACTGGTGCAACTTGAAGGCTCCCTTGGACCATAGGCTTCCGGGTGCTATGTCCAGCACCTCCTTGGGTAGGCTTGCACTGGTTGTTCAGGCGAGGCTCTTGTAGGGCCACCAGCATGGGCATGATGGATTCTTCTTGGATCTGGGGTGGAGAAGAGGTCAAGGTCACATCTTCATGGAACACTTTGGTCACCTTCAGTTCCTGCAGTAGGTCTGCTCTCATCAGGTGTGGTGGGCAGGTCTCCACCATAAACTGGAACAGGATGGAGTGTCCTGGCTGTGTCCACATGCTTAGGGGCCTGCAAGATGGGGAACGTCTGTCTTGACCTTTAATCCCCATATGAGACACAGTGCTCTGGTGGACTGGTGGGGTCGGGGATTTTCACTTCTGACTGCACCAGTGTCCACAAGGAAAGATATGACAGCCCCCAGTGATTTGAGGTATTGGGTCCGCTGATGGGGCTTCGCATGTCAGGGGCATGACGTCTGGCGGACCTGGTTTGCCTCTGTCCTATGGACAGGGTTCTTCATTGTCTTCTTGTTTCTTTCTTGGCCTAGTCCTCTGCGGGATGACCTGGGTTGCCGGGGTGCTGTGCACTGGTTCCAGAAATGGCCAAAGTTGCCACAGTTGAAACACCTGACAGGTCTTCTGTCTCTGCAGGGTGGTTGCTCCTCCACGTCAGTGGCCACCACAGGAGGGCCTGTCCTCCGCACTCCTGGGAGGGACTCAATTCTTCTGGCTACTGCGAGCAGGACATCTGCTATTGTCCTATACTCAGGCCTGGCCGCTATCAGTAGTCTCTTGATTGGTTCTCTTAGTCCATGCACAAAGGCCTGTGCCAACATTTGTCCGTGTACCTGATCATGAACAGTGAAGCCTATAATTTGGAATACTTGCCTCACTCTGCCATGAAACCTGTCTACAGACTCTGTCTCGGCTTGTCTCATGTTATGCAGGCACTCACTCTCTGAGCTGTTCAATTAGCTTTGATCCTGATTCCCAGCAATGCACATCTAATTCTGATGGAAGCTTGAAGTGTTCCTTCATGATTGGCCAGAGTGTTTCACCTGCTTTTACCTCCATTATGGACCAGAGATCACTCCAGGTTGCAGCATATGTCTGCTGGCTCTGCTGCATTCTTCGGTAGAATTGCATGGGGTCCATATCTGGGTCTGGCAGGTTTTTTAGAATACTGAACACCTGACTAGGGGTGAAAGGCACATAGTGTAAGAGTTCTGGCTCTATCTGCCCCTGCCTTCTTCGTGTCTGTGTTTCCCCTAGTACTATGCAGCATAATCTCCTCTTCATGTTCATCAGAGGAGGAACTGTGCCATTGTGTGATTGTCTTGTGTGTGGATAGCACTCCCCCTTCTGAGACTGCAGCTTCGTATCAGACTTAGCAGGTGCAGTCTCTGATGGCACACACCTCCCTTCTGCTATCTGTTGTATCGGGAGGGCACCTGTGTTGTCATGTGTGGGGAGTGATTCACTTTCTTCTCCCGGTGTTATAGCTGTCTCTCTAGAGAGGGTGTCCTGTGGATGTAGGGACACCTCATTGTCTGGATCTGGCACTGGGCCAGCGGGTGACGATGAACTGAGAGGTGGGTGAGGAAAAGAAAGAGAGGGAAGGGTGGAGGAAATATTTGGAATAGGAGGAGACGTGAGAGATAGTGGAGGAGAGTGAGGAGGCGACAAAAGGGGAGGAGGAGATAGTGAAGACAAGGAGGAGGAGGGAAGGGGAGAGGGATGAGAGCTGGGCATTGGTGATGAAGATGGAGAGGGAGGAGAGTTAGGAGAGAGAAAAGGAGGAGGAGGAGAGATAGATGAGAGAGGGGAGGAGATTGTGAGAATAGCGGAGATAGAAGGAGGAGAGAGAAGATGGGGGGGACGGACTGCTTCCCCCCCTCTGCCATCACAGAAGGCATTCTTAGACCTGTGGTCCTTCTTAGACGGCACAGATTAGTATGCCGCTGAAAACACTTTAAGAAAATGCAGATGGCAACTGAGCTCAACTAGCTACTTCCCTTTTCTTTTCAATACATCATGTCATGCTGCAGCATACGGAGCTGCCCGTAGAAAATGACATGCTTAACTTTCTGAATAACACCTACTGTGTCTGTTCCAAAAACTTCAAAAAGGTGAGGGATTAAAACTCAATATAGAAAATCAAAAATTGGCAAGATAACACAGGAATTACCAAAGCAGGTAAAAATTCTCTTTTTAACAAAAAACTGAAAGAAAGAAGTGAAAACTAAAACCTAAAAAAAACTGATAAAATGTCACAAAAAGTGGAAGAAAACTAAGAAGAGATAAAAAAGGGAAAAATGATTTTCTTTCTCTTTCTAACAAAATAAAAGGAAAAGAAACCAAAATAAGAATACTCATGAAGTTGGTAGACCTTGCAAAAAACACTCCAAAATATTTATAAGAATCTAAAAATCAGTACAACTTCCAACAATAAAAGGGTTAATGCAGAAATGATGCAGGATACACACACTTCCCCTTTATTTTTTTCCACCTGCGTCTCTCAGTGAAATCTTCTGAGAACAATGGAAGAGAGAGAAAAATTAAACCTAACGTAGACTGCAGTGATATGCTAAAAAAAAACCAAAACCCAACTTTCCCGAAAATTCTCACACGGTAGTAACAAAAATAAAAATCTCCACCAAAAAATGCAAAATAAAACATAAAATAGGGAAAAGCAGAGTACAAAATATAACAATATGAAAAAAAATATATCAGGGGCACACCCTGTAGGCAAAAAAACAGGAAGTGTACCAGAGATGGGAAATAAAGCTTTTTCTGCTTCAAGTCTTTGCGGAAACCTGCAATGAATTCACATATAGACATCCGGGGAGAGAGATCGAAAGCCCTTCTGTGACACGTCAAACAGCTGCTGACAACCGGTAACTGCCAATCACCCGTGGCTCTTTGGTTAGCACCGAGATGTATCACCCTCCGTCTGCTGGGAGACGGGCGCTGTGACATCCCACTAGATTATCACCCCTCCGTGTGCATCCGGGGACCGTGGTAATCTCTCCAGTGATCAGTCTGTGATATCTCTCCAGTCTGCCAGCCTTCGCTTGGTGCGGGGACGTGTGACAGCCGAGGGATTCGTAGGTGATACCTCCTTGAAGCTGACACCTCCGTGTATGTGTGCGGGGACCGTGACAGCTCTTTCAGAGAAACTCACCCTTGATATCCGGACTAAGTAAAAACCTCCGCGTGGTGCGGGGACGTGATTTGACTTAGTCAGAGAGACTCAGTCTTGCTATCGGTGTCTCAGCAGCCACAAATCAAGTCAGTTTCCACCAACTCTCTCACCCGGATCTTAGACACACAGAACCACAGCAGACACTTAGCTTATCCCAGGGTTTGGATAAGGGTGGAATTTTTACACTACCTGGGATACGATGGTGACCACACTGACCGGCTAGAGTTGCCGACCTGGACCAGGCACAGGGAACATTCAGGTAAGATAACTAGATTTTCTTACCTTACTTATGGAGTTGGGCAAATCTCCGTTCCCATGAGCCAAGACCTTGGCCGGCACCTCTGTCCTCTCCGGTCAGCAGGATCCCCGTGCGTTTTCGTCCACGGCCTCGAGTTGGGCGTCAATTGTTGTGGATTTTTTGGTTGGGTGAATTTACCCCTGTGTGTACTGTGGCCTGTCCTAATTAGACAGTCTTATTGAGCGCTCAAAGGAAAAGAGGAAGCTACACTTGGTTAGCAACAACTCATTCCAGCAGAACTCTGGAAGCTTTATTCACATTCATGGTCTTTTATCAGTTCGTACAGAAAGGAGTGGTTATTCATTAACATAAAGGCTTTACTTCTTATCTAATTGGTCAGTTTAAATACATGAACATATATGAGCGTCCGACCTATGGTGACTTAAGAATCAGATGATATACTGCCCCTTGTATTCCAATGTCAGCAAGTCTACAATATCGGCTGGACCATCTGGCCTAACTTCCTCTTCTGTGTGTCTGGAGACATGTCACAAGACAATGCTATCATAAGATCACATCAGTTCCCCAGCCTCTGTCATGGGGGGGTAGCAGGTTATTTCCACCAACTAGTTATAAGGTTCAAACTGTGAATATGTATCTGTGTGCAGTATGGCTATATAAGAATACATGAGTTTATGGAGTATATAGCAATATATAGCCTATAGCAGGCAAGTGAGATCTATATGAAATACATATACATATATATTTCCATAACAATCCCCCCTTAGATATCACTTGCCCTAAAATCCTGCTCCTGGCCCAAAGCGCTGCAACTCTTTTATGCTGCCAGTGGACTGACATATGCCTAGTGCATACATCCTCCTCTGTACAGACTTTCGCAAATGGGCAGTCAGGAGATCTGTCCCTAAAGGGTGTGTGGTGCAATGTAATCAAAGTCTCTTAGTTAGCAGTCTATGCAGTCAGTGCATGTGTATTCTCTGTCAGGTAGGTAATTTATTCTGTCAGGTAGGTCATCCACAGCATCATTCCAGCTCAGGTGTGTCCTCTGGTATGAAGGCTTTTTCCTGCAATGCGGTGCGTGGATCCAGGTGGGGGTTTTCCCTCCAGGTTGGTGACGTCAGCACTTGGAGAAGGGCCATCGGATCTGGGATTGAGTGCTTCTCTTTACGGACTTTTTCCACCAACACTCAGCAGTCTCCTGACTTCAGGGGGTGCATACCAGGCACCGAATCTGGACCTGGCAATGAGGGAGAAAAACTCGAGAATGGATGTTAGCAAGATTCTTGATAAATTCAATTACACATGCAGACAAAGTATCATATTGCATAGTCAACTGCTAGGCGAAGAATACCCCTAAACTGGGTTTTTTACCCAAATAAAGTTTCATATCGGTGACAGCTTTTTCTGAGCCTACGGGAATGTCTAATGCCAGGGTTTGTCTGTCTCTTGGGCAAATATTTTAGCATCCTGCTCTTAAGTGTCCCACCTAGTCTATGGTGTGGGATGGTGGGTAGTGTGTAGGCCTAAGTCTGACCCTACTGCTGATCAGGTCTCTTGTGTCAGGTTTGCTGTGTATGTGGGTCCCTGATCACTTGCTATTGCTTCTGGAACCCCCATATCTGCACACTATTTTTGAGAGTAGCTTCTTTGCAGCAGTCTTTGCCAACTGGTTCCTTACTGGGAAGTCTTCAGGTCAGACGATGTGGGGGAACTTTTCCCGCTTGTCCGATGTTAAATTTGTCGGAGACCAAACAGTTGCTGGGAATCTTTGCTGTTAAGGTGTGAGTTGACTCCAATCAGGTCATTCATCTGTGTCTTCAATTCTGTGTGGGGGCCATGTGCCCATTGAACCACCGTAGGGTACACACTTTGAGGTAGGCTGGGTCTATTTTGAGGTAGACATTTTGAGGTAGACGGTTTGAGGTGGACAAGTTTCTTGGGGCCCAGTGCTTTTGCCCCTCAGCTTCCAGCTTCCCTTCTCCTCCTTCCGAATCTGGTCCTGCTACTTCTTGTACAGGTTTCGGGAAGTCATTTTGTCAGGTTTTCTCATCTTCAGTCGTCTTGTAGTAGCCGTCCGGCCCTACGACCTTTCCCATTTTCCATATTGTCTTCCTCTGGCTGCTTCTTTGGCTGCCACGTCTGCCATGTTGATGCCCCGTGACTCTACTGTGTTCAGTTTTCCGTGTGCCTTGACCTTCAACACTGCCACCACTTTTAGTAGTTGAAGAGCGTCCAGCAGGTCTCTGATGGCTCCATGGTGCTTCACGGTCGATCCGCTTGCTGTGATGAAGCTTCTTGCAGCCCAGATGGGTCCGAGTCGGGTGCCATGTCATGCGAGTACCTGGAAGTTTTTGTTCTTCGCAATCTGGCAGGTCTTTCGTCAGCTCTATCAGCTCCGTTTCTTGGGCTGACAACCTTCTGGACCATAGGATGTCTTGATTGCTGGTCACTGCACATCCCGTGTGGAATCTTCCTTCATCATCTGCAAAACTGGAGCCATCTACGGTATCCTGCAGATTTTTCATCTGAGGGTCCGTAGCCTCATCCCCCCTTGGGAGTGGGAGTAGAAACAGGTAATGGCTGAGAGGTAACGGCTGAGAGCACTGAAGAGTGGTGGAGAGCAGCCTTGTCAGGATGGCGTGTGCTGCAGATATTGTTTTCATGCAGGAGGGCCCCCCCTTGCAACTGGATCCAGGCCAGCTGAGAGGTAGTCTAGAGGCCTCTGGTTTTCCTCCATGGGTCTGTTTTAAGCCTGGCCAGTAGCATGACCTTCTCCATCTTTGTCCTTTTTCCGTTCGGTCAGGACGGGATGGCTTCTCGTAGTCAGGGAGGCCTAGAGCTGGCGTAGAGACTAAGAAGTCTTTCAGTTTCCTGTACGAGATGAAGGCTTCAATGCATTGATGCAATTGTACAGAGGCTGCATTAAGCCTGGAGCACCATGGATCCAAGTTCTGCAGTATGAGACTAGACTAAGGAAGGCCTGCATCTTCGGAGTTGTTGAGGGAGCCATCTTCTCCGCGGTCCTCCGGTCATCTGTCAAGTGTTTCGTCTGGTGGGCGATTCGGTGTCTTCAGGAACTTGCTTTTGACACCACTGGACTCTGTTTTGCAGAACTTACGTTGCTGCTCCATCAGGCAGAGTAGAGGAGACATGGAAAGCGCTGTGCAGGTAGCAATGTCGATGACTTCTGCATGCTCTGCAATCCAGTTGACGGGGATGGAGGGCAATGCTCTGGCGAGCTGTGAAAGGCTGTTCTGGGCCCTCTTGGGCATCACTGTCCATATGTTCTGCACCCCTCTTGTGCGTTTTCAGGAACTGGTCGTCCAGGTGAGGGGCAACATTGAGGGGAGCTTCAGGCAGATCCATCACCGTGAGCACCGTTGCTGTGGCTGGCAGGTCTGTCAGAAGAGTGTGCAGACCTGGCACAACTGGCATTTCAAATACGGTTGCTTCGCTCACAGCCCTCAGGTTATGCACCATTCAATCCAGTCTGGTTCTCCTTCCACAGTCTTCCTCTTGATCGAGAAAAGCTGGGACTGCATGATGATTCCCATGGGTGAGGCGGCTTCAATCTGGCCTTGCTCTTCACAGTGCTGTGAGGGACTTCCATCTTCTGGCACAGGGCCAGCAGGGAAGCAAGCCGTTTGCTGGGGTCTTCCTCATCAGAGATGACATCCAGCTGAGCTTTCTTGCTCTCACAGGGGGTCTTTTTGCCGGGGCGTCTTCTTTACCTGCCAGCAGCAGTTCCTTTCACCCAGCTTGATCTCAGGTCAGCATCTTGTTAACCAATTTGAGGAGCTGAGTGGCTGTCTTCTGGTCCAGGGCCTGGATTAACTTCAGGGAGCACCTTCAGAATCTTGTCCAAGATGATCCTCTGGCCCTGGAACCGGAAGCAGTGCAGCCATTTCACGAAGCGGGTGTGGTCCCTCTGGGTTGAGAGTTTTCCTGGCCCATGCCAAAGTTCTTAGGCCATTTTTTGAACAGCAGTTCCACTTAGACCTCCAGTTGGTCAGAGGCAGTTTGGCTCTGGGTGATGAGCAGCGGATGCTGGGCCTTCTGAGCGTCCAGGGTTCCAGACGTGAGTGACACCCGTACTGGTGCAACTTGAAGGCTCCCTTGGACCATAGGCTTCCGGGTGCTATGTCCAGCACCTCCTTGGGTAGGCTTGCACTGGTTGTTCAGGCGAGGCTCTTGTAGGGCCACCAGCATGGGCATGATGGATTCTTCTTGGATCTGGGGTGGAGAAGAGGTCAAGGTCACATCTTCATGGAACACTTTGGTCACCTTCAGTTCCTGCAGTAGGTCTGCTCTCATCAGGTGTGGTGGGCAGGTCTCCACCATAAACTGGAACAGGATGGAGTGTCCTGGCTGTGTCCACATGCTTAGGGGCCTGCAAGATGGGGAACGTCTGTCTTGACCTTTAATCCCCATATGAGACACAGTGCTCTGGTGGACTGGTGGGGTCGGGGATTTTCACTTCTGACTGCACCAGTGTCCACAAGGAAAGATATGACAGCCCCCAGTGATTTGAGGTATTGGGTCCGCTGATGGGGCTTCGCATGTCAGGGGCATGACGTCTGGCGGACCTGGTTTGCCTCTGTCCTATGGACAGGGTTCTTCATTGTCTTCTTGTTTCTTTCTTGGCCTAGTCCTCTGCGGGATGACCTGGGTTGCCGGGGTGCTGTGCACTGGTTCCAGAAATGGCCAAAGTTGCCACAGTTGAAACACCTGACAGGTCTTCTGTCTCTGCAGGGTGGTTGCTCCTCCACGTCAGTGGCCACCACAGGAGGGCCTGTCCTCCGCACTCCTGGGAGGGACTCAATTCTTCTGGCTACTGCGAGCAGGACATCTGCTATTGTCCTATACTCAGGCCTGGCCGCTATCAGTAGTCTCTTGATTGGTTCTCTTAGTCCATGCACAAAGGCCTGTGCCAACATTTGTCCGTGTACCTGATCATGAACAGTGAAGCCTATAATTTGGAATACTTGCCTCACTCTGCCATGAAACCTGTCTACAGACTCTGTCTCGGCTTGTCTCATGTTATGCAGGCACTCACTCTCTGAGCTGTTCAATTAGCTTTGATCCTGATTCCCAGCAATGCACATCTAATTCTGATGGAAGCTTGAAGTGTTCCTTCATGATTGGCCAGAGTGTTTCACCTGCTTTTACCTCCATTATGGACCAGAGATCACTCCAGGTTGCAGCATATGTCTGCTGGCTCTGCTGCATTCTTCGGTAGAATTGCATGGGGTCCATATCTGGGTCTGGCAGGTTTTTTAGAATACTGAACACCTGACTAGGGGTGAAAGGCACATAGTGTAAGAGTTCTGGCTCTATCTGCCCCTGCCTTCTTCGTGTCTGTGTTTCCCCTAGTACTATGCAGCATAATCTCCTCTTCATGTTCATCAGAGGAGGAACTGTGCCATTGTGTGATTGTCTTGTGTGTGGATAGCACTCCCCCTTCTGAGACTGCAGCTTCGTATCAGACTTAGCAGGTGCAGTCTCTGATGGCACACACCTCCCTTCTGCTATCTGTTGTATCGGGAGGGCACCTGTGTTGTCATGTGTGGGGAGTGATTCACTTTCTTCTCCCGGTGTTATAGCTGTCTCTCTAGAGAGGGTGTCCTGTGGATGTAGGGACACCTCATTGTCTGGATCTGGCACTGGGCCAGCGGGTGACGATGAACTGAGAGGTGGGTGAGGAAAAGAAAGAGAGGGAAGGGTGGAGGAAATATTTGGAATAGGAGGAGACGTGAGAGATAGTGGAGGAGAGTGAGGAGGCGACAAAAGGGGAGGAGGAGATAGTGAAGACAAGGAGGAGGAGGGAAGGGGAGAGGGATGAGAGCTGGGCATTGGTGATGAAGATGGAGAGGGAGGAGAGTTAGGAGAGAGAAAAGGAGGAGGAGGAGAGATAGATGAGAGAGGGGAGGAGATTGTGAGAATAGCGGAGATAGAAGGAGGAGAGAGAAGATGGGGGGGACGGACTGCTTCCCCCCCTCTGCCATCACAGAAGGCATTCTTAGACCTGTGGTCCTTCTTAGACGGCACAGATTAGTATGCCGCTGAAAACACTTTAAGAAAATGCAGATGGCAACTGAGCTCAACTAGCTACTTCCCTTTTCTTTTCAATACATCATGTCATGCTGCAGCATACGGAGCTGCCCGTAGAAAATGACATGCTTAACTTTCTGAATAACACCTACTGTGTCTGTTCCAAAAACTTCAAAAAGGTGAGGGATTAAAACTCAATATAGAAAATCAAAAATTGGCAAGATAACACAGGAATTACCAAAGCAGGTAAAAATTCTCTTTTTAACAAAAAACTGAAAGAAAGAAGTGAAAACTAAAACCTAAAAAAAACTGATAAAATGTCACAAAAAGTGGAAGAAAACTAAGAAGAGATAAAAAAGGGAAAAATGATTTTCTTTCTCTTTCTAACAAAATAAAAGGAAAAGAAACCAAAATAAGAATACTCATGAAGTTGGTAGACCTTGCAAAAAACACTCCAAAATATTTATAAGAATCTAAAAATCAGTACAACTTCCAACAATAAAAGGGTTAATGCAGAAATGATGCAGGATACACACACTTCCCCTTTATTTTTTTCCACCTGCGTCTCTCAGTGAAATCTTCTGAGAACAATGGAAGAGAGAGAAAAATTAAACCTAACGTAGACTGCAGTGATATGCTAAAAAAAAACCAAAACCCAACTTTCCCGAAAATTCTCACACGGTAGTAACAAAAATAAAAATCTCCACCAAAAAATGCAAAATAAAACATAAAATAGGGAAAAGCAGAGTACAAAATATAACAATATGAAAAAAAATATATCAGGGGCACACCCTGTAGGCAAAAAAACAGGAAGTGTACCAGAGATGGGAAATAAAGCTTTTTCTGCTTCAAGTCTTTGCGGAAACCTGCAATGAATTCACATATAGACATCCGGGGAGAGAGATCGAAAGCCCTTCTGTGACACGTCAAACAGCTGCTGACAACCGGTAACTGCCAATCACCCGTGGCTCTTTGGTTAGCACCGAGATGTATCACCCTCCGTCTGCTGGGAGACGGGCGCTGTGACATCCCACTAGATTATCACCCCTCCGTGTGCATCCGGGGACCGTGGTAATCTCTCCAGTGATCAGTCTGTGATATCTCTCCAGTCTGCCAGCCTTCGCTTGGTGCGGGGACGTGTGACAGCCGAGGGATTCGTAGGTGATACCTCCTTGAAGCTGACACCTCCGTGTATGTGTGCGGGGACCGTGACAGCTCTTTCAGAGAAACTCACCCTTGATATCCGGACTAAGTAAAAACCTCCGCGTGGTGCGGGGACGTGATTTGACTTAGTCAGAGAGACTCAGTCTTGCTATCGGTGTCTCAGCAGCCACAAATCAAGTCAGTTTCCACCAACTCTCTCACCCGGATCTTAGACACACAGAACCACAGCAGACACTTAGCTTATCCCAGGGTTTGGATAAGGGTGGAATTTTTACACTACCTGGGATACGATGGTGACCACACTGACCGGCTAGAGTTGCCGACCTGGACCAGGCACAGGGAACATTCAGGTAAGATAACTAGATTTTCTTACCTTACTTATGGAGTTGGGCAAATCTCCGTTCCCATGAGCCAAGACCTTGGCCGGCACCTCTGTCCTCTCCGGTCAGCAGGATCCCCGTGCGTTTTCGTCCACGGCCTCGAGTTGGGCGTCAATTGTTGTGGATTTTTTGGTTGGGTGAATTTACCCCTGTGTGTACTGTGGCCTGTCCTAATTAGACAGTCTTATTGAGCGCTCAAAGGAAAAGAGGAAGCTACACTTGGTTAGCAACAACTCATTCCAGCAGAACTCTGGAAGCTTTATTCACATTCATGGTCTTTTATCAGTTCGTACAGAAAGGAGTGGTTATTCATTAACATAAAGGCTTTACTTCTTATCTAATTGGTCAGTTTAAATACATGAACATATATGAGCGTCCGACCTATGGTGACTTAAGAATCAGATGATATACTGCCCCTTGTATTCCAATGTCAGCAAGTCTACAATATCGGCTGGACCATCTGGCCTAACTTCCTCTTCTGTGTGTCTGGAGACATGTTACAAGACAATGCTATCATGAGATCACATCAGCTCCCCAGACTCTTCCACCAACTAGTTATAAGGTTCAAACTGTGAATATGTATCTGTGTGCAGTATGGCTATATAAGAATACATGAGTATATGGAGTATATAGCAGTATATAGCCTATAGCAGGCAAGTGAGATCTATATGAAATACATATACATATATATTTCCATAACAGTGGCTGTTATCACGGCCAAAATGAAGCTATCTACGTGTGTGACTCTGTATGGAAAAGTCGAGGAATTTGTCCGTTCTTACAGACCTACACCTTATAGTTTTGTCCGTTTTTCAAACAGTTTAGTATATTTGCTGTTTGATTACATTCAAAACTAGAGAGAGACAGCGTGTGTCAGTCCGTATACAAAAACACGGAGCTTGACAATTTTACATACACCGCACAGCGGTGTACGTGCACGCTCCTCTCTCAGTACCGTGTAACGGCTGTTATCATGGCCAAATTGAAGCTAAGTGTGTGACTGTAAGGAAAAGCCGAGGAGTTTGTCCGTTCTTACAGACCTACACTCTAGGGAGATTCCAATTCTGCCCAATTCTATATACACCTTGTAGTTAGTCATACACTAGGCAATTTCTGCATGTCACATTGCGGTGTAATCTGTCCTGGGCCAGAGACAATAGTTAAGCATCCTCCAATCTACATTGAGATTCAAATTCTCACCAATACTCTATACAGCTTTTGCCTTCTCATACACCAGCCAATTTCTGCCTGTCACATTGCAGTGTAATCTATACTGGGCCTGAGACAATAGTTCAGCATCCTCCAATCTACATTGAGATTCAAATTCTCACCATTACTCTATACAGCTTTTGCCTTCTCATACACTAGCCAATTTCTGCCTGTCACATTACGGTGTTATCTATACTGGGCCTGAGACAATAGTTCAGCGTCCTCCAATCTACATTGCGATTCAAATTCTCACCAATACTCTATACAGCTTTTGCCTTCTCATACACCAGCCAATTTCTGCCTGTCACATTGCGGTGTAATCTATACTGGGCCTGAGACAATAGTTCAGCGTCCTCCAGTCTACAGTGAGATTAAAATTCTCACCAATACTATTTACAGCTTCTGCCTTCTCATACACCAGCCAATTTCTGCCTGTCACATAGCGGTGTAATCTATACTGGGCCTGAGACAATAGTGCAGCGTCCTCCAATCTACATTGAGATTCAAATTCTCACCAATACTCTATACAGCTTCTGCCTTCTCATACACCAGACAATTTCTGCATGTCACATTGCGGTGTAATCTATACTGGGCCTGAGACAATAGTTCAGCGTCCTCCAATCTACAGTGAGATTCAAATTCTCACCAATACTCTATACAGCTTCTGCTTTCTCATACACCAGCCAATTTCTGCCTGTCACATTGCGGTGTAATCTATACTGGGCCTGAGACAATAGTTCAGCGTCCTCCAGTCTACAGTGAGAGTAAAATTCTCACCAATACTATTTACAGCTTCTGCCTTCTCATACACCAGCCAATTTCTGCCTGTCACATAGCGGTGTAATCTATACTGGGCCTGAGACAATAGTTCAGCGTCCTCCAATCTACATTGAGATTCAAATTCTCACCAATACTCTATACAGCTTCTGCCTTCTCATACACCAGACAATTTCTGCATGTCACATTGCGGTGTAATCTATACTGGGCCTGAGACAATAGTTCAGCGTCCTCCAATCTACAGTGAGATTCAAATTCTCACCAATACTCTATACAGCTTCTGCTTTCTCATACACCAGCCAATTTCTGCCTGTCACATTGAGGTGTAATCTATACTGGGCCTGAGACAATAGTTCAGCGTCCTCCAATCTACATTGAGATTCAAATTCTCACCAATACTCTATACAGCTTTTGCCTTCTCATATACCAGCCAATTTCTGCCTGTCACATTGCGGTGTAATCTATACTGGGCCTGAGACAATAGTTCAGCGTCCTCCAGTCTACAGTAAGATTAAAATTCTCACCAATACTATTTACAGCTTCTGCCTTCTCATACACCAGCCAATTTCTGCCTGTCACATAGCGGTGTAATCTATACTGGGCCTGAGACAATAGTTCAGAGTCCTCCAATCTACATTGAGATTCAAATTCTCACCAATACTCTATACAGCTTCTGCCTTCTCATACCCCAGACAATTTATGCCTGTCACATTGCAGTGTAATCTATACTGAGCCTGAGACAATAGTTCAGCGTCCTCCAATCTACAGTGAAATTCAAATTCTCACCAATACTCTATAGACCCTTTACCTTGTTTTACAGTACCATATAGCTGTTGTTATTTTGGGTACCTTTTTCAAAAAAATGAAGAAGTATGGTGGAAGAGGCCGTGGAAGTGGGCGGGGGTTGCCAGCTGGTCCTGATGGTGGTGTTGGTGGTGGTGCTTCTGCTGGTTGTGGCAAAAGCACAATAACACCTCAGGCAGGAGGTGGTGAGCAAGCGTCATTGTCTGGCTCCACAAGGCCTCGGAGGCTCCCTTTTCTGGGAGTAGGTAAACCGCTTTTAAAGCCGGATCTTCAGGAACAAGTTTTGACTTACATTGCTGACACAGCCTCCAGCTCTATCGCCTCCTCTTCTGAAGTTTCAAAAAATAAAAGCACTGCGTTGTCAGCGGAGGCTCCTGGTCAGGAACAACACCTTTCCTTGTGTCCTTCACCCCTACCAAAAGTGAAGGATGCGGCAGGCCACACAACAGATTACTCCATGGAGCTCTTTTCTCATACCATGCCTGGGTTATCAAGTCAAATCGTGAATTCCCCAGTCCAAGATGAATCTGACATGGAGTGCACTGATGCACAGCCACTGCTAGATTTATCTGCTGGTACATTCACTCAGAGCACTACATTGTCCTCGCAGTGTACTGAGCCAGAATCTGACCCTGATGAAACTCAGGTGCTCCTTTCCGCATACTATACCACCATACATGGTGACACAAAGGAAGGTGCACATGACATTGAAGAGGAGGTGATGGATGACCCAGTTGTTGACCCAGATTGGCATCCATTGAGGGAAGAGGGTGCCGCTGCCAATAGCTCAGAAGAGGAGGAGGAGCATCCGCAGCAGGCAATGACATCGCAACAGCTGTTATCTGGCAGGCCTGGAGCAGTCCAAAAACGGGTTAAAAAAAGCAAAAGAGTTGCAGGACAGCTAGGCCAGACGGTCAAAATAGCACAGCGTGCAAGGCCTCAAAATGTCTTCCATAGTAGGAAGAGTGCAGTGTGGCACTTTTTTGAACAAAATCCTAATGATCAGGCAAAGGTTATCTGTAAGAATTGCGCAAAGACCTTTAGCCGAGGGAAAAATCGGAGAAATTTGAATACCAGTTGCATGCTTAGACATTTAACCACCATGCACTTGCAAGCATGGACAGACTACCAAACCTCATGTACCACATGTGCAACTGCTCCCAAAGAAGGTAGTCAGCAACGCTACATTGTTTCCCCCACTGTAAGCCCACCGGTTAGCGCACCACCAGCAGCAAATGTTGAGGTGTCGTCGCAAGGCCAAAGCAGTCAGGGAATCACAATGCTATATCAACGAAAGACTGAATCTAGGCCATCAGAAAGAACACCAACTCCATCACCATCATCAACCCTCTCTCAGTCCGCCATGTCCACCGTTAGTTCCACCATATGCAGCTCTCAAGTCCAGCTCACCTTACCAGAGACTATGAGTAGGACAAGAGAGTACTCATCCTCTCATCCGCGTACACTGGGTTTGAACGCCCACATTGCCAAACTAATCTCGTTAGAGATGATGCCCTACCGGTTGGTTGAAAGCGCAGCTTTCCGCGAACTCGTGGCCTATGCAGTACCACGCTATGACCTACCCAGTCGCCACTTCTTTTCTCGCAAAGCCATCCCAGCCCTCCACCTTCATGTGAAAGACCGCATTGTCCATGCACTCAAGCAATCAGTGAGTGGAAAGGTGCACCTCACAACTGATGCATGGTCCAGTAGGCATGGCCAGGGCCATTACGTGTCCATCACTGCGCACTGGGTTAATGTGGTGGATGCAGGGTCCACAGGGGACAGCGGTGGTGGGACAGTGCTGCCTAGCCCACGGTATAGGAAACAGTTGGCTGTAGGTGTTCGACCCTCCTCCTCCTCCTACAGAAGCAAAAGCTCATCCACAGAGCGCAGTCGTACGAGCACTCCATCCGCAGCTGCCAGTGTTGCACACGAGGTGTCCCCCTATCGATCAGCTAGTGGAAAGCGTCAGCAGGCTGTGTTGCAGATGATGTTTTTGGGCAACAGACACATCGCGGAGGTACTGGCCGACTACTTTCAGCGACAAACTGAGTCATGGCTGGGCAGTCTACATCTTGAGGCAGGCAAGGTAGTTAGAGATAACAGCCGGAATTTTGTGGCAGCCATAGCCCTTTCAAAACTCAGACACATACCTTACTTGGCTCACGCCTTGAACCTGGTGGTGCAGTGCTTCCTCAATAATTATCCGGAGTTAGCAGGCCTGCTCCATAAGGTTCGGAGACTGTGCTCGCACATCCGCCGGTCGCCGGTACACTCCAGTCGTATGCAGAAGCTGCAGCGACTGCTCCACCTTCCCAAGCACCACCTAATTATCGACATTGCAACAAGGTGGAACTCCACCCTGCACATGTTTGAGCGGCTGTGCGAACGACATGGAGTTGACAGGTGTGCAGTGGTCGAAGCTGAAAGACCTCTGTAAAGTCCTTCAGTGTTTTGAGGAATGCACACGGCTGGTAAGCGCAGACAATGCCATCATAAGCATGAGCATCCCACTTATGCGTCTGCTCATGCAAACTTTGATGCACATTAAGGAGCAGGCGTCTGCAGCTGAGGTAGATGAGGAAGAGGAGGAGGGAAGCCTTGATGACAGTCAGCCATTGTCTGCTCCGGGACCTCTCCTGGATGAGGTGGAGGAAGAAGAGGAAGAGGAGGAGGATGATGATGGGGATGATTATTTAGGGGAGGAGGATGCCTCTCGTGGGACAAGAGAAAATGTTGGCGTGGCAAGGTCTTGTACAGGGTTTGTGCGTGACTGGAGGGATGTGGATTTGCCAGAAAGTGCTCCGCCACCCAGCCCTCGCAGTGCATCATTGACACCGGGAACATTGGCCCATATGTCAGATTATGCCTTGCAGATCCTAAAAAGGGACCCCCGCATTGCCAAAATGATGAACGATGACGACTACTGGTTGGCCAGCATCCTGGATCCACGCTATAAAGGCAAATTCCAAAACATAATGCCACAGGAGAACCTTGACCTAATATTGGCTAACAAACAAGCAACTCTGGTAAACCGGTTGGTTGAGGCATTCCCAGCACACAGCAGTGGTGATGGTTCTCACACGAGCCATAGGGGCCGGGGGCAGCTTGGAAGAGGTGTTCGTGGTGCACACATCAGAAGTGGCATTGGAGACAGGGGTTTCGTGACCATGTTGTAGACTGATTTGTCAAGTCCCGCTCACACGACTGGTAATACTGCATCGATTGAAAGTGACAGGAGACAGCAGTTGTAAACTATGGTTACAAACTACTTCTCGTCCCATATCGATGTTCTCCCGTACAGTTCATTCCCATTTGACTATTGGGCCGCTAAACTGGACACCTGGCCTGAATTGGCACAGTATGCCTTACAGGAGCTCGCTTGTGCTATCAGAAAGAGTCTTCAGTGCAGCTGGATCAATCCTGACAGAAAAAGGACCTGTCGACCCAAAATGTGGATGATCTAACCTTCATTAAAATGAACCATGCATGGGTTTCCAAGGATATTGTCCCACCTTCCCCTGATGACACCTAGGTTTCCAGAAAAATGGCTTGCTTTGGTCCTCCTCTTCTCGCACTTGCCCAATTTCGCCTTTTGCAGCAGCTGAATGTCCAACATCAACATATGCCATTTTGTAAACCTCCCTAACTGGCCTGCCTCCCCCCCCATGGCCGGGGTCACCACCTAGCGCACCCAACCGTGCGAGTACCGTTGCCCTGGACAGGTGGGTGGGCTGACTCTTGGGCACGGGCACTGGCACAGGGTCCCTCATAGTGCAATCAAGTGTCTCTGACGGTGGGGGTGCACACCCACCTTCAGACACACTGCCGTACTATGAGGGGCCCAGTGCCAGTACCGACACCCACGAGTGTGCCCCCCTTGCTTGGGCAGGGCCACAGCATTTGCAATGTTTACTTCTCCCTGCTCCTCCGCTGTGTAGTCTGGGCTGTCAAATCCTTCACTGGGACTGCCACTACAAATTTGTTGAACTGATAGATGATGGTTAAGACGTAGCTATGCCCTGTCCCGCTGGTTGGGCTCTAGCTTCAGATGATCAATGGCTTCCATTTTTTATGGACCTCGACTCACAATGACATGCAGTGGTGGTTTATCATCAGCTTTCACAGTTTTCCTACTCACAGACGCGTGACATTCCGGCGCACATTTTTAAATGTGCCCTCTCATGCCAGTCCCATAGAATCGCCTACAGCCTGTGGCTTCTGTCTTTTGCACTCCAAAGTTACGTGACAGATCATGATAGGCAGTGAGCAACATGTTTACATCTCTCCCTGTGATTAAAATTTGATGGAGATGAGTAACGCTGATGGGATCAACGGTACTGCGATACAGCAACACTTTCTTCACAAAGTTATGTTTTCGCTGTCTCCACACACAAATTAATTGAGGGTCAGCATCGCCTCTGAGAATTGTGACGGCAGTTTTTCCCGTGATTGTTAATTCCTAGATTTCTGCAATCACTAGACTTTATGTCAGTAATTGTATGCATCTCATTTCCTATGTCGGAGAGGCTGGACTGTCTTACGGAGACAGAAATATATATGAAGATTTAAAAATACCACCAAAAGTGTATACTGGTATAAGCTTCAAAAACATTTCCTTTTTTCTACTTTTTAGATTGTTGTCTAATCCATACTGAGAACACAGAGATTTTAAATGTTTAAACTATGCTGTACACCTGCTATCCAGTGCTAAAATACCATTTCTCACCTTTGTCCAATCACGTCTAATCCATACTGGGCCTGAGACCGTCTGAGCCTGCCTCCTGATCTATAGACATAGGTTTTTAATGTGTAAACTATGCTATACATACCTCTAATCCGGTGATGCATTACCCTTTCTCACCTTTGTCCAATCACGTCTAATCCATACTGGGCCTGAGACCGTCTGAGCCTGCCTACTGATCTATAGACATAGGTTTTTAATGTGTAAACTATGCTATACATACCTGTAATCCGGTGATACCTTACCCTTTCTCACCTTTTGTCCTATCACGTCTAATCCATACTGGTCCTGAGACCATCTGAGCCTGCCTCCTGTTCTATAGACATAGTTTTTTAATGTGTAAACTATGCTACATATATACGTGCTATCCGGTGAAACTGTACCCTTTATCAACTTTCTACAATGTTGTCGAATCCATTCTGGTCCTGAGAACGGTTGCCGAGCTGTTAAGCAAGCTACAGCACCTGTGGTTTGGACACGTAATTTTTCATTTTGTCAGGAATGCCGGTTAGGTCTAATTCCGTAATTGCGGTTGACCTGCACTTACTGGGAAATCATCGTTAGCGGGGAATAATTGGAATCCCAGATCCTCATCACTAATGGTGTTCAGTGGGTTATCAGCACCTGTAAGCGAGAAAAGCTGGTCCTTTCAGTGTAGCGCGCATGCAGCCCCGGACATGTAAGGGCATGATAGACCTGTTATTGCTTGATCTCGTGTGCCAGAGCCTCGCGTATCCCTCTAGTAAGCTTGACGCGTACCGCGGGGGCATGCCGGAGTCTCGGTCGTTAATGGAATAAAGCTGAGAAATCGCTAGCACAACTACAAACGGACATACCACACCACACACAGAAACGCAAAGCTTGCAATATGTCCATCTTTTCTGTAGCTTGTATGGTTGTGGTTTCCCGGGTGGAGTCCAATTAAGCCACAGGCTCCACTCCTGGTGGTGCCCTTTTGGACATTCCTTTAAGGTTCAACTTTGCAATCATACAGCCCCCGGAAACCAAACACTTTGCCTTCATGGACGCAGTTTGGAGATTCGTGGGAATAACACCGCCCCATCGGCAGTTGCCATAATTTATTGGTGGGCAGTCCGACGGTATATGATCGTGTTCGATTTCAGAATTTTTTTTTTTTTTTTTGGGTTTGTATTTTACATTTTTATTCCAGCCTTTCTTGACTTCATAAGGGCATGACAAGAATATATCTGTGTCTCCTCCACCTCCTCCTTTTACTCCTCCACCTCTTTTCTAAATGTCGTTGCCCTTTTCCATATGTTATTTTTGTCTTCTGAGCATTTTGTCTGCTTTAGGACACCTTTAAAGGTGTTTTGTAATTGTTTTCTATGTGTTTGTGTTTGCCTGCCATTGTTTTGAATGGGGTTCGATGGTGTTCTTCGAACGTTCGACGAACATTCGACAAACTTGCCTCCTGTGCAACGAACCAAAATACTAGCGGGGTGGCTCAACACTACTCCTGATATATCAAAGTACATTGTTAATGTTTAAACTATGCTATATATACCTGGTATCTGGTAATACTGTACCCTTTCTGCCAGGAAGTCCTCCTCCAACCAACACTCTAAGTATATCATTGACACCTGGAACATTGTCCCACATGTGTGATTATTTCTTGCGGATCTTCTTGTTATATTGTGGTGTGATCCATCCTGAGCATGTGAGTGTCTATGGGTTACTCCTGCAATTTAGGTGTACATTTAAAAATTACCCCAACACTGTATACAGCTCTACGCTTGGGATACATTACCCATTTACTGCTTGTTATATTCTGGTCTAATCCAAACTGACCAAGTGAGAGTTATTTTCTGACTGTGGAAATAAATACTGAAATTGACAACAATGATACCTACACTGTGTACAGCTGTACTCTTGAGATCCATTACCGTTTTACGGCTTTTTAGATTGTGTTGTAATCCAATACTGAGCCTGAGAGTGTCTGTGTGTGCCTCCTCAAATATCTACGGAGATTTATAATGTTTAAACTATACTATATATACCTGCTATCTGATGATAGTGTACACTTTGTCTAATTTTTATATTCTTGTCTAATCCATACTGAGCCTGTGAGCATCTCTGTGTGACTGATGGAATATATAGGGAGATTGACAATTATCCTTTGACTGAATAGAGCTGTACGCTTCTGATACAGTGCCATATATCTGATGTTATTTTGGGTCTATTTTCTGCAAAATTTTGAAGTTTGGTGGAAGAGGCCGCGGACGTGGGCGTGGGGGGAGCCAGCTGGTGCTGATGGTGGTGGTGCATCTGCTGGAAGTGGCAAAAGCACAATAGCAGGTAAGGCAGGAGGTGTTGAGCCTGCGTCATGGTCTGGCTCCAGAACACCTGGAAGGCTACCTTTTCTGGGAGTAGGTTAACCGCTTTTAAAGGCGGAGCATGAGGAACTGGTTTTGGCTTACATTGCCGAAACAGACTCCAGCAAATATGCCCTCCTCTTCTGAAGTTTCAAAAAATGCAAGCACTGAGTCGTCAAGTGCTGGCTCCTGGTCAGGAAGAACCCCTTTCCTTGTGTCCTTCACCCCCACCAAAAGTGAATGATGCAGCAGGCCACACTTCACATTAGTCCATGTAGCTCTTTCTATCATACCATGCCTGGGTTATCAAGTCAAATCGTGAATTCCCAAGTCCAAGATAAATCAGACATGGAGTGTGGGTGGCCAGCAAGGGCAGTGGGGTTAATTGGTACCCAGCCGGTGTCTCACAGGGATGTGTCACGGTGGTGGTGACCTGTTCCGTGGCCCTGGGCGTCCATGCAAAGGGGTGAATTACGTTTATAGGTGAATGATACATGACGTCACCTGTGGTTTCTGATTAGATTGACCCGCGCTGCAGTGTCGCTTCTCTGGGACAGATGTTGTGGTGCAGCTAAGATGTAGAAGCCCTGCACAGGTAGGGCTGTAGTCGCAGGGCAGATGGAAGAGTTGGTAGATGATGTGCAGTGCAGGATGTAGCAGAGCCATGCGCCAGGCGCAGGAGAAAGATGACAGACACAGTCATGCAGTTCCTTTACTTGTACTTGGTAAGTGCCATCCAGGACCCAGAGTACAAATGGAGAAGGAGTTGGTCAGCCTGTAAGCCAATTTGGAATTCTCTCTCTGCAGATAGGTAGAGTGGCCTCCGTTCTAGCGCTTATCTGAGGTATTCGCAGTGCTGAGTTCAATGAAGTTCCCCCTGTTGACTCTCTTTTGGAACTTTCTCATATGGCAGGCAGCCGTAGCCTTTTCCTTCTGGCTCCCACACGTCGATGCTGGGGCCTCCGAGCCTTAGTTGGGTACAGAGCATTTACAACTGCTACTTCCTCCGATTTCGGCTGCAGGAACGTCAGTGTCCCTACAAACTCGGAGACCGGAATCCGGACCATGCGCTCCAGCTAGGAATGAGCCTTAAGTCTGCTCATCCTCCAGGTCCCCTTCTCATGTCCACACACTTCCCCATCCCTGCACAGAGTGCCCTAACTTACCTTCTCCCGACCACAGAGAGCAGCTCCTCAGCAGTCAGGTTCAGAGGTCTCCCTGCTGGCCTGGAGTGGGAAATGTGTTGTGTGTTGGCTGAACTGCTAGAGAGATCCTTCGTTGCTCCCAAGCATGACATCACACTCCCTAGGAGGAAGGTAATGCCACTGTGGTGACCGTACTCCTGGGGACGCCACAAGTGCACTGATGCCCAGCCACTGCTAGATGATTCTGCTGGTACATTGATCCAGACCACTACATTCCCCTCACACTCTACACAGCCAGAATGTGACCCTGAGGAAACTCAGGTTCCCCTTCCCACATACTATGCCACCTTACAAGGTGACAAAGAGGAAGGTGCAGATGAAAGTGCAGGCTCCTTGAGCAGGTGGGGGGCATACTCATGGGCCATGGCCCTGGCACAGGGCCCCTCATAGTACGCAAAAGTGTCTCTGCCGGTGGGAGGCCGTCAGACACACCGCCACACACCACCGTACTATGAGGGGCCCTGTGCCAGTGCCATCGCCAACGAGTGGGCCCCCCTGCTTGCTCCGGATCACAGCACTTGCAAAGTTGAAATGCTTACCTCTCCCTGCTCCACTGCCATGATGTCTTCTGCGTGTCCTGACAGTAATATTCTGATCAGAGAGCGCAATGACATCACGTCTGTACGCCCTCTGCCTAAACAGCCAAGTGCAGTGAGATGGAAGATGGGGACGACGAGGAGTCCAGACTAGTACAGGGATTCCCTAGCGAGGAGACTTATTTAATTGTTTTCAATGTTGGGACAGCAATTTTTGGGGAGCACTATACTCTGGAGAATGATATATGGGGCCCACCATACACTGGAGCATTCCAAAGGTGGACATCAGACACTGGAGCAGCATTTACAGGGCCCATTATACACTGGAGTATTAGAAATGGGGCCCATTATATATGGAGCATTATTTGGGCCCATAAGACAGTGGAGCTTCATCCATGGGGACCAACATATATTGTAGCTGTAACGGGGTCTACCCAAGCTGGGGTACCTCTTTCAGTACCACCCCGTATTTTCGGAGGTCCGCTCTGCGTTGGCTGGAGTCTGAATGAATGACGCTGGCTGGAATTCCTTGGTTACATGGGCGCATATAAAAGATCACTGCTTCTCCACGTATTTCCAGTCTGACAACACTTTACTCACAGGACACAGAATATATCACACAGATACAGAGGGCAGGGTAATAGAAAAGCGGCAGGCCAGACATGCATTACAAAAGCCGCAGGTGGCCGGAGCCTGCCAATGTTTACTGTGGGAATTACAAAGGTGGGGGGAGGGCGGACAAAAGGAGAATATCGTGTCCCCTCTGCCCAGGGGCGCAGCCTGTGGGCTGATGCATTAGGGACATGCATCTCACATAGAAGCTATTATACATACATATAACTGCACAACATATTTTGGGTGCTGAGTGGTTCTGTAACACGGCTCCCCTTTTCAGCGACGCAATCGGCATACACAGTCTGATTCTCAACGGATCGGTTTGGGGATGACCGAAGTTTATGGGGTTGGTACAAGTTCCGTTTGTCGACTTAGTCCATTGGTGTTACCATTTTGTTTGCCGGGTCTCTGGTGGATGGTGAAGTCCAGAGGTTGTAGGGCTAAACTCCACCGCAGCAATCTGGCGTTTTCTCCGGAGACCCGATTAAGCCAGACTAGGGGATTATGTTCTGTTAGGAGGGAAAACTGTCATCCATACAAATATGGTTGCAACTTCTTGAGTGCCCATACTACCTCCAGGCACTCCTTCTCGATGGCCGCATAGCTTAATTCACGGGGCAGTAGTTTCTGACTCAGGTAAGCTGCCGGGTGTTCTTGGCCGTCCGGCCCGACTTGGCTCAGTACTGCCCCCAATCCAAAAATAGAAGCGTCTGTGTGAACAAGGAAATATTTAGTTGGATCGGGTGCGGCCAATACAGGGGTATTGGTGAGGGCATCCTTTAGTTGGCGGAAGGCTTCCTCACACTCTGGGGTCCAGGTTACCTGGCGGGGTTGGTTCTTACGGGTCAAATCAGTGAGGGGCTTGACTACGCTGCTGTAATTGGGAACAAATTTCCTGCGATACCCGCTGTTAGAGTTGAGCGACTTTTGGTTTTTTAGGGTCGCGTTTCGTTTCGTGAAACCCGACTTTTCCAAAAGTCGGGTCGAGCAAGATCGTCCGATTATAGGGAAAAGTCGGGGTCGTCCCGAAACACGAAATCCAATGTAAGTCAATGGGGAATAAAAGTCGGCAGTGAGAGAAACACACCTACAGTGCCCATTTGAATGCCAAAAGCATCAATTCTTCTTTCTTAAGCTTGTCAACCTTAATTAACTTCATATTACAAGTTACGCACTGAAAAATGGGGGTTATTTGGCTACAAACTGTGGGGGGGGAGGGCTGGCTCCAGGTTTTCATGTGCCCTGGGCGAAAGAGCGCCCCTATAACACATACCACAACTCATCATGCTCCGATACGGCAGAGAAATACCGGTATAGTACAATGAAAAATACCTCACTTTTTACATCTCATGACGAGGCCCATCTATTTCTCCATACAGAATCATTGGTCCCATATAATGTTTGAAACAGTATATGATGAGCTCCACATAATGCTACAGTATATGTTGGTCCCCATGGATGAAGCTCCACTGTCTTATGGGCCCAAATAATGCTCCAAACATAATGGGCCCCATTTCTAATGCTCTAGTGTATAATGGGCCCTGTAAATGCTGCTCCAGTGTCTGATGTCCACCTTTGGAATGTTCCAGTGTATGGTGGGCCCCATCTATCATTCTCCAGAGTATAGTGCTCCCCAAAAATTGCTGTCCCAACATTGAAAACAATCAAATAAGTCTCCTCGCTAGGGAATCCCTGTACTTGTCTGGACAGGTGCTGTAGCTTGCTTAACAGCTCGCCAGCCGTTCTCACGCCCAGTATGGATTGCACGTGATTGCACAAAGGTTAGAAAGGGTACCGTATCCCTGGATAACATGTATGGATAGCGTACACATTCAAAATATATGTCTCAGGAGGCAGGCTCAGACGGTGTCAGGCCCAGTATGGATTGCACAAAGGTTAGAAAGGGTACCGTATCCCTGGATAACATGTATGGATAGCGTACACATTCAAAATATATGTCTCAGGAGGCAGGCTCAGACGGTGTCAGGCACAGTATGGATTGCACGTGATTGCACAAAGGTTAGAAAGGGTACCGTATCCCCGGATAACATGTATGGATAGCGTACACATTCAAAATATATGTCTATACAGCATGAGGCAGGCTCAGACGGTGTTAGGCCCAGTATGGATTGCACGTCATTGCACAAAGGTTAGAAAGGGTACCGTATCCCTGGATAACATGTATGGATAGCGTACACATTCAAAATATATGTATATACAGCATGAGGCAGGCTCAGACGGTGTTAGGCCCAGTATGGATTGCACGTCATTGCACAAAGGTTAGAAAGGGTACCGTATCCCCGGATAACATGTATGGATAGCGTACACATTCAAAATATATGTCTATACAGCATGAGGCAGGCTCAGACGGTGTTAGGCCCAGTATGGATTGCACATCATTGCACAAAGGTTAGAAAGGGTACCGTATCCCCGGATAACATGTATGGATAGCGTACACATTCAAAATATATGTCTATACAGCATGAGGCAGGCTCAGACGGTGTTAGGCCCAGTATGGATTGCACGTCATTGCACAAAGGTTAGAAAGGGTACCGTATCCCCGGATAACATGTATGGATAGCGTACACATTCAAAATATATGTCTATACAGCATGAGGCAGGCTCAGACGGTGTTAGGCCCAGTATGGATTGCACGTCATTGCACAAAGGTTAGAAAGGGTACCGTATCCCTGGATAACATGTATGGATAGCGTACACATTCAAAATATATGTCTATACAGCATGAGGCAGGCTCAGACGGTGTTAGGCCCAGTATGGATTGCACGTCATTGCACAAAGGTTAGAAAGGGTACCGTATCCCCGGATAACATGTATGGATAGCGTACACATTCAAAATATATGTCTATACAGCATGAGGCAGGCTCAGACGGTGTTAGGCCCAGTATGGATTGCACGTCATTGCACAAAGGTTAGAAAGGGTACCGTATCCCCGGATAACATGTATGGATAGCGTACACATTCAAAATATATGTCTATACAGCATGAGGCAGGCTCAGACGGTGTTAGGCCCAGTATGGATTGCACGTCATTGCACAAAGGTTAGAAAGGGTACCGTATCCCCGGATAACATGTATGGATAGCGTACACATTCAAAATATATGTCTATACAGCATGAGGCAGGCTCAGACGGTGTTAGGCCCAGTATGGATTGCACGTCATTGCACAAAGGTTAGAAAGGGTACCGTATCCCCGGATAACATGTATGGATAGCGTACACATTCAAAATATATGTCTATACAGCATGAGGCAGGCTCAGACGGTGTTAGGCCCAGTATGGATTGCACGTCATTGCACAAAGGTTAGAAAGGGTACCGTATCCCCGGATAACATGTATGGATAGCGTACACATTCAAAATATATGTCTCAGGAGGCAGGCTCAGACGGTGTCAGGCACAGTATGGATTTGACGGCCCAGATTACACAGAGGAGGAGCAGGGAGAGGTAAAGATTGCAAATGCTGGGGCCCTGCCCAAGCAAGGGGGGCCCACTCGTGGGTGTCGGTACTGGCACTGGGCCCCTCATAGTACAGCGGTGTGTCTGACGGCTGGTGTGCACCACCGCCGTCAGAGACACTTGATTGCACTATGAGGGACCCTGTGCCAGTGCCCGCGCCCAAGAGTCGGCCTACCCACCTGTCCAGGGCAACGGCACTCGCACGGTGTCGTGCGGTAGGTGGTGACCCCGGCCATGGGGGCGGAGGCAGCACAGTTAGGGAGTTTTAGAAAGTGGCATATGTTGATGTTGGACATTCAGCTGATGCAAAAGGCGAAATAGGTGAAGTACCAGGAAGAGGTGGACCAAAGGAAGCCATTTTTCTGTCACCCTATGTGTCATCAGGGGAAGGTGGGACAAAATCCTTGGAAACCCATGCGTGGTTCATTTTAATGAAGGTTAGATCATCCACATTTTGGGTTGACAGACGGGTCCTTTTTTCTGTCAGGATTGATCCAGCTGCACTGAAGACTCTTTCCGATAGCACACTTGCAGCTGGGCAAGCGAGCTCCTGTAAGGCATATTGGGCCAATTCAGGCCAGGTGTCCAGTTTAGCCCAATAGTGCCCAATAGTGCCCAATAGTCAAAGGGGAATGACCTGTGTGGGAGAACATCGATATGGGAGGAAAAGTAGTTTGTAACCATAGTTGACAACTGCTGTCTCCTGTCACTTTCCATCGATGCAGTATTACCAGTTGTGTGAGCGGTATTTGAAAAATCAGTCCACAACATTGTCATGAAACCCCTGTCTCCAACACCACTTCTGCTGTGTGCACCACGAACACCTCTGCCAAGCTGCCCCCGGCCCGTACGGCTCGTGTGAGAACCATCAACGCTGCTGTGTGCTGGGAATGCCTCAAGCAACCGATTTACCAGAGTTGCTTGTTTATTAGCCAATATTAGGTCAAGGTTCTCCTGTGGCATGATGTTTTGTAATTTGCCTTTATAGCGTGGATCCAGGATGCTGGCCAACCAGTAGTCGTCATCGTTCATCATTTTGGCAATGCGGGGGTCCCTTTTTAGGATCCGCAAGGCATAATCTGACATGTGGGCCAATGTTCCCGGTGTCAATGATGCACTGCGAGTGCTGGGTGGAGGAGCACTTTCTGGCAAATCCACATCCCTCCAGTCACGCACAAACCCTGTACCAGACCTTGCCATGCCAACATTTTCACTTGCCCCACGAGATGCATCCTCCTCCCCTAAGTAATCATCCCCATCATCCTCCTCCTCCTCCTCCTCTTCTTCCTCCACTTCGTCCAGGAGAGGTCCCTGAGCAGACAATGGCTGAATGTCATCAAGGATTCCCTCCTCCTCTTCCTCCTCATCAACATTGGCTGCAGACGCCTGCTCCTTAAGGTGCGTCAAAGTTTGCATGAGCAGACGCATAAGTGGGATGCTCATGCTTAGGATGGCGTCGTCTGCGCTTACCAGCCGTGTGCATTCCTCAAAACACTGAAGGACTTTACAAAGGTCTTTCAGCTTCGACCACTGCACGCCTGTCAACTCCATGTCTGCTCTCAAAGTGCCTGGCCGTGTATCCTCCCACAAATGCATTATGGCCTGCCTCTGCTCGCACAGCCGCTCCACCATGTGCAGGGTGGAGTTCCACCTTGTTGCAATGTCCATAATGAGGCGGTGGTTGGGAAGGTGGAGCAATCGCTGCAGCTTCTGCATACGAACGGAGTGTACAGGCGACCGGCGGATGTGCGCGCACAGTCTTCGCACCTTCTGGAGCAGGGCTGTTAACTCCGGATAATTTTTGAGGAAGCACTTCACCACCAGGTTCAATGTGTGAGCCAAGCAAGGTATGTGGCTGAGTTTTGAAAGGGCTATGGCTGCCACAAAATTACGGCCGTTATCACTAACTACCTTGCCTGCCTCAAGATGTACACTGCCCAGCCATGACTCAGTTTGTCGCTTCAAGTACTCGGCCAGCACCTCGGCGGTGTGTCTGTCGCCCAAACACATCATCTGCAACACAGCCTGCTGACGCGTTCCACTAGCTGCTCGATAGGGGGACACCTCTTGTGCAACAGTGGCAGCTACAGATGGAGTGCTCGTACGACTGCGCTCTGTGGATGAGCTTTCGCTTCTGGAGGAGGAGGAGGAGGAGGAGGAGGAGGGTCGAACGCCTACAGCCAACTGTTTCCTATACCGTGGGCTAGGCAGCACTGTCCCACTACCGCTGTCCCCTGTGGACCCTGCATCCACCACATTAACCCAGTGCGCAGTGATGGACACGTAACGGCCCTGGCCATGCCGACTGGACCATGCATCAGTTGTGAGGTGCACCTTTCCGCTCACTGACTGCTTGAGTGCATGGACAATGCGGTTTTTCACATGATGGTGGAGGGCTGGGATGGCTTTGCGAGAGAAGAAGTGGTGACTGGGTAGGTCATAGCATGGTACTGCATAGGCCATGAGTTCGCGGAAAGCTGTGCCTTCCACCAACCGAAAGGGCATCATCTCAAACGAGATTAGTTTGGCAATGTGGGGGTTCAAACCCAGTGTACGCGGATGAGAGACTGAGTACTTTCTTGACCTACTCATAGTGTCTGGGAGGGTGAGCTGGACTTGAGAGCTGCATATGGTGGAAGTAGCGGTGGACAGGGCGGACTGAGAGAGGGTTGATGATGGTGATGGAGTTGGTGTTCTTTCTGATGGCCTAGAATCAGTCTTTCGTTGATATAACAGTGGGATTCCCTGACTGCTGTGGCCTTGCAACGACACCTCAACATTTGCTGCTGTGCTAACCGGTGGGCTTACAGTGGGGGAAACAATGTAGCGTTGCTGACTACCTTCGTTGTGATCAGTTGCACATGTGGCACTTGAGGTTTGGTGTTGTGTCCACGCTTGCAAGTGCGTGCTGGTTAAATGTCTAAGCATGCAACTGGTATTCAAATTTTTCAGATTTTTCCCTCGGCTAAAGGTCTTTGCGCACTTCTTACAGATAACCTTGGCCTGATCATGAGGATTTTGTTCAAAAAAGTGCCACACTGCACTCTTCCTACTTTGGCAGACATTTTGCGGCCTAGCACGCTGTGATCTTTTGACCCTCTGGACAAGCTGTCCAGCAACTCTTTTGATGTTTGGAACCTGTCTTTGGAGTGCTCCGGGCCTGCCAGATAACAGCTGTTGCGATGTCGATGTCTGCTGTGGATGCTCCTCATCTGAGCTATTGGAAGCAGCACCCTCTTCCCCCAATGGATGCCAATCTGGGTCAACAACTGGGTCATCCATCACCTCCTCTTCTATGTCATGTGCACCTTTCTCTGTGTCACCGTGTATGGTGGTATAGTGTGCGGGAAGGGGCACCTGAGTCTCATCAGGGTCAAAATCTGCCTCTGTACACTGCGAGGACAATGTAGTGCTCTGAGTGAATGTACCAGCAGAATCATCCATCAGCGGCTGTGCATCAGTGCACTCCATGTCAGATTCATCTTGGCCTGGGTAATTCACCATTTGACTTGATAATCCAGGCATGGTATGTGAAAACAGCTCCATGGAGTAATCAGTAGGATGGCCTGCGTCATCCTTCAATCTTGGTTGGGGTGAAGGACACAAGGAAAGGTGTGGATCATGAACATGAGCCTCCAATGACGACTCAGAGTCAGCAATGTAAGACAAAACTTTTTCCTGATGCTCTGCCTTTAAAAGCGGTTTGCCAACTCCTAGAAAACTAAGCGTTCGAGGCCTTATGTAGCCAGACGATGACGCAGGGTCAGCACCTCCTGCATTCGGTCCTATTTTGCTCTTGCCACTACCATCAGATCCACCACCAACACCATCATTACCAGCTGCCAACCCCCGCCCAATTCCACGGCCTCTTCCACCAGCCTTCCTCATTTTTGGTAGAAATGTAGACAAAATCCAACAAACTATATAGTAATGTAAAACAAGGTAAAAGGTGTCTATAGGACAGGGGAGATTTAGAATTTCTGCACACACTTGTGGACAGTGGACACTTTTGGATTGTGTGAGGCCCACTGATATCTGAGCGCTATGTGACACGCTCGATGGCACAGCTGCCTGTGACCAAAGTGACGAGAGGATAATGGAGATTTTGAATCTCTGTGTACACTTTTGGACACTGGACACTTGTGGATTGTGTGAGGCCCACTGATATCTGAGCGCTATGTGACACGCTCGATGGCACAGCTGCCTGTGACCAAAGTGACGAGAGGATAATGGAGATTTTGAATCTCTGTGTACACTTTTGGACACTGGACACTTGTGGATTGTGTGAGGCCCACTGATATCTGAGCGCTATGTGACACGCTCGATGGCACAGCTGCCTGTGACCAAAGTGACGAGAGGATAATGGAGATTTTGATTCTCTGCGTACACTTTTGGACACTGGACACTTGTAGATTGTGTGAGGCCCACTGATATCTGAGCGCTATGTGACACGCTCGATGGCACAGCTGCCTGTGACCAAAGTGACGAGAGGATAATGGAGATTTTGATTCTCTGCGTATACTTTTGGACACTGGACACTTGTAGATTGTGTGAGGCCTACTGATATCTGAGCACTATGTGACACGCTCGATGGCACAGCTGCCTGTGACCAAAGTGACGAGAGGATAATGGAGATTTTGAATCTCTGCGTACACTTTTGGACACTGGACACTTGTAGATTGTGTGAGGCCCACTGATATCTGAGCGCTATGTGACACGCTCGATGGCACAGCTGCCTGTGACCAAAGTGACGAGAGGATAATGGAGATTTTGAATCTCTGCGTACACTTTTGGACACTGGACACTTGTAGATTGTGTGAGGCCTACTGATATCTGAGCGCTATGTGACACGCTCGATGGCACAGCTGCCTGTGACCAAAGTGACGAGAGGATAATGGAGATTTTGAATCTCTGCGTACACTTTTGGACACTGGACACTTGTAGATTGTGTGAGGCCTACTGATATCTGAGCGCTATGTGACACGCTTGATGGCACAGCTGCCTGTGACCAAAGTGATGAGAGGATAATGGAGATTTTGAATCTCTGCGTACACTTTTGGACACTGGACACTTGTAGATTGTGTGAGGCCTACTGATATCTGAGCGCTATGTGACACGCTCGATGGCACAGCTGCCTGTGACCAAAGTGACGAGAGGATAATGGAGATTTTGAATCTCTGCGTTCACTTTTGGACACTTGACACTTGTAGATTGTGTGAGGCCTACTGATATCTGAGCGCTATGTGACAAGCTCGATGGCACAGCTGCCTGTGACCAAAGTGACGAGAGGATAATGGAGATTTTGAATCTCTGCGTACACTTTTGGACACTGGACACTTGTAGATTGTGTGAGGCCTACTGATATCTGAGCGCTATGTGACACGCTCGATGGCACAGCTGCCTGTGACCAAAGTGACGAGAGGATAATGGAGATTTTGAATCTCTGCATACACTTTTGGACACTGGACACTTGTAGATTGTGTGAGGCCTACTGATATCTGAGCGCTATGTTACACGCTCGATGGCACAGCTGCCTGTGACCAAAGTGACGAGAGGATAATGGAGATTTTGAATCTCTGCGTACACTTTTGGACACTGGACACTTGTAGATTGTGTGAGGCCCACTGATATCTGAGCGCTATGTGACACGCTCGATGGCACAGCTGCCTGTGACCAAAGTGACGAGAGGATAATGGAGATTTTGAATCTCTGCGTACACTTTTGGACACTGGACACTTGTAGATTGTGTGAGGCCTACTGATATCTGAGCGCTATGTGACACGCTCTATGGCACAGCTGCCTGTGACCAAAGTGACGAGAGGATAATGGAGATTTTGAATCTCTGCGTACACTTTTGGACACTTGACACTTGTAGATTGTGTGAGGCCTACTGATATCTGAGCGCTATGTGACACGCTCGATGGCACAGCTGCCTGTGACCAAAGTGACGAGAGGATAATGGAGATTTTGAATCTCTGCGTACACTTTTGGACACTGGACACTTGTAGATTGTGTGAGGCCTACTGATATCTGAGCGCTATGTGACACGCTCGATGGCACAGCTGCCTGTGACCAAAGTGACGAGAGGATAATGGAGATTTTGAATCTCTGCGTACACTTTTGGACACTGGACACTTGTAGATTGTGTGAGGCCTACTGATATCTGAGCGCTATGTGACACGCTCGATGGCACAGCTGCCTGTGACCAAAGTGACGAGAGGATAATGGAGATTTTGAATCTCTGCGTACACTTTTGGACACTGGACACTTGTAGATTGTGTGAGGCCCACTGATATCTGAGCGCTATGTGACACGCTCGATGGCACAGCTGCCTGTGACCAAAGTGACGAGAGGATAATGGAGATTTTGAATCTCTGCGTACACTTTTGGACACTGGACACTTGTAGATTGTGTGAGGCCCACTGATATCTGAGCGCTATGTGACACGCTCGATGGCACAGCTGTGACAAAAGTGACTAGAGGATAAGGGAGATTGGATTGCTTTTAAAAAAGCAGTTTGCGGAGCAGTGGGTAAACAGCAATGCCAGCGTGTCAGGAAGCCTTAGAAGGCAGCCCAACAACCAACACCACTGATACACCACAATATAGCCTCCCCTTGCACTGCACACACAGTGACTTGTGTGTTGTGCAGGCCAAATCGCTAGCAGCAGAAGCAGTTCTTTTGTCTTCTTCCCTGCCTAACGCTCTCCCTACAGAATCAGCAGCAACCTCTCCCTATACTAAGATCGGCAGAAGTAAGATGGCGGTTGGCGTGCACGCCCTTTTATACCCCCTGTGACGCCCACCAAAGCAAGCCAATCACTTGCATGCCCTTCTGAAAGATGGTGGTGACCCGTGCCTATGTCATCACGTTGCCCACAGTGTCCGTGGATCCTGATTGGCTGAAAAAGAGCGCAAAACAAACTTTTGAAACGCGACTTTGGCGCGTAAGTCGCCGACCTCGTGGCCGACCTCATCCTAGGGTCGGGTTTCGTTTCATGAAACCCGACTTTGCCAAAAGTTGGCGACTTTTGAATTTTTTCGACCCGTTTCGCTCAACTCTACCCGCTGTCCCTAGAAACGCCATGACCTGGGTTTCAGTGCGTGGGATGGGCCATTTGGCTATGGCCTCAATCTTGGCTGGTTCTGGTCGCTGTTTCCCACTTCCCACCCAATGCCCTAAATACTGAACCTCTGCTTTGCCCACGTGACACTTGTTTGGGTTCAGGGTGATTCCGGCCTGGTGGATCCTGTCTAATACTGTCTCTAGGTGATTTACATGCTCTTTCCATGTCGCACTGTAGATGGCGATGTCGTCCAGGTAGGCACAAGCATAGTCCTGGAGACCATCCAGAAGCCGGTCAGCCAGCCTTTGGAAGGTCGCCAGGGCATTCTTCATCCTGAATGGCATAACTCGAAACTGGAATAAGCCGAACGGGGTGACAAATGCCGACTTGGGAATAGCGTCAGGACTAAGGGGAATCTGCCAGTAGCCTTTGCATAGATCGATGGTGGTCAAATACTTTGCCCCGCCAGCCGGTCTAACAACTCATCCACACGCGGCATGGGGTATGCATCCGTCACTGTTTTCTCATTGAGCTTACGATATTCTACACAAAACCGTGTAGTCCCATCCTTCTTGGGCACTAACACTACAGGGGATGCCCAGGGACTATCTGACTCTTCAATGACCCCTAAACGCAACATCTCTTGTAGTCGCATCCCCTCTCGTACAGACTCAGGGACGCGGAAGGGGTTTTGTCACAGGGTCGTCTGATCCTGGGTCTCAACCTTGTGTTGTGCCAGGCAAGTGTACCCCGGTCTCTCTGAAAACATCCTCTGTTGCAGTCTCAACAACGCCTCCGCCTGCTGTCTCTCCCGGGGGCCTAGGGCTTCACCCAAGTGTACCTGGTCCCATGTTTTAGACTGAGTCCTTTCCCCTAAGACATCTGGCAAGGTAAGTCCAGCTAAATCCTCTGCTTCAGGTGCACAGATGGCCACTACCTCTTCAGGGCGCTCCCGGTAGGGCTTCAGCATATTCACGTGGAACATGCGGATAACCCTGGGGTCGTCACAATCGGCGACATTATAGGTTGTGTCGGCTATTTTCCCCACTACCTGGCCCCTGCCATGCAGCTTGAAACTTATTCTGCTTAGTGGGCTCTAACACCAGGACCTTCTGTCCTATTTCCAAAGTGCGCTCTCTGGCCCTCCGATCGTACCATACATGCTGGCGCCGCTGTGTCGCCTGCAGGTTCTCACGTACAACCTGGGTCAGCTCCTGTAGGCGGTCCCGGAATTCCAGCACATAGGGTACAATCGGTACCCCTTCTATGAGGCCCTCCCCTTCCCAGTGTTCCAGCACTAAGTCTAGGGGTCCCCTTACCCGTCTCCCGTATACCAGCTCGAACGGGGAGAACCCCGTGGATTCTTGGGGCATCTCCCGATAGGCAAACAGGAGGTGTGGCAAGAATTTCTCCCAGTCCCTGTATGTCCTGGTAAAAGTCCCAATGAGCTGTTTTAATGTCCCGTTAAAGCGTTCATACAACCCATTGGTTTGTGGGTGGGTGGTACGGGGTGCTTCTAATGGACTTTACGCCGCACAGCTTCCACAGTTGGTTGGTCACCTCTGCTGTTAACTGGGTACCCTGGTCCAAGATAATCTCGTGGGGAAATCCAGCCCGTGAGAAAACCTGGAGTAGGGCGGCCGCCACCGTCTCTGCTAGTATGTTAGGTAACGCAACTGCCTCTGGATACCGTGTGGCATAATCTACCACTGTCAATATATACTTTTTCCCAGACGGACTGGGTTTGGCTAACGGCCCTATCAGATCGACCGCTACTCGGCTAAATGGTTCCTCCATCACTGGGTTTTGGCTGTCGCAGCTGAAAAGAGGAAATCGGAAAGCCAGGGGAAGAGTCTTGAGGAGATCATTTGCATATTCCCAGTGCCTTCTGGGATAAGTGAAGAGTCTCCGCGAGCTCAACGATCACTGGGTTTTGGCCGTTGCAGCTGAAAAGAGGAAATCAGAAAACCAGGGGAAGAGTCTTGAGGAGATCATTTGCATATTCCCAGTGCCTTCTGGGATAAGTGAAGAGTCTCCGCGAGCTCAACGATCACTGGGTTTTGGCCGTTGCAGCTGAAAAGAGGAAATCGGAAAACCAGGGGAAGAGTCTTGAGGAGATCATTTGCATATTCCCAGTGAATTTTGGCTCATCTTTCATCGTTTTTAAGAAATCTCAATATGGAAGAGGCCAGGAGTAGAGTTGAGCGATACCGTCCGATACTTCAAAGTATCGTATCGGATGGTATCGGCCGATCTTTAAAAAAAGTATCGGTATCGCCGATTCCGATACCGGAAGTCCCATTCAAGTCTATGGGACTTCCGGTATCGGAATAAGAAAAACCCTTTCCTGCCCTTGTACAGCCTCTCTGGGGTCTGTACGGGCCTTTCGGGGGGCTGTGCCGGCCTGCCAGGGGGTCTGTGCAGGCTCCGGTGGTCTGTGCCGGCCTGCCGGTGGTCTGTGCAGGCTCCGGGGGGCTGTGCCGGCCTGCCGGGGGGCTGTGCCGGCCTGCCGGGGGGCTGTGCAGGCTCCGGGGGGCTGTGCCGGCCTGCCGGGGGGCTGTGCCGGCCTGCCGGGGGGCTGTGCCGGCCTGCCGGGGGGCTGTGCAGGCTCCGGGGGGCTGTGCCGGCCTGCCGGGGGGCTGTGCCGGCCTGCCGGTGGTCTGTGCAGGCTCCGGGGGTCTGTGCAGGCATCGTCCGATGGGACTACAAGTCCCATCGGGCGATGCCTGCTACCATGACAGTGATTGACACATTAGCCAATGATGGGACAGTAGTAGTCCCATCATCCGGCTAATGTGTTAAATGTAAAAAAAAAAAAAAAAAAAAAAAAAATACTACATGCATGCTACATACATACTACATGCATGCTACATACATACTACATACATACTACATATATACTACATGCATGCTACATACATACTACATGCTACATACTACATGCATGCTACATACATACTACATGCTACATACTACATATATACTACATGCATGCTACATACATACTACATACATACTACATATATACTACATGCATGCTACATACTACATGCTACATACATACTACATATATACTACATTCATACTACATACTACATACATACTACATACATACTACATGCATGCTACATACATACTACATGCATGCTACATACATACCACATACATACTACATGCTACATACATACCACATATATACTACATACATACAATACATTCATACAATACATACATAGACATACAGTACATATAACATAGAGTAACATACTTACCAATACTTGTCACATTGTTCCCCGAAGCCATTGTCTATTCCGGGATAAATATTAACATAACAAACCACAAAAATACTCACCCACGATCCGAAGCAGTCCACGAGTGTGTCCCACGACGATCTTGGGTAGAGAACTGCAGCATCAGATGATGCTGCCGTTCTCTACGGGCTGCAGGAATCCAATGACGGAAGGTAGGTATCCTTCCGCACTGTATTCCTCCGCCACTTAAAAAAAAAAAAGTCCCTAGTCTCACTTTATGCCATTGCTGTGTGGGAATTTCCCACACAGCAATGGCATAAAGTGAGACTAGGGACTTTTTTTTTTTAAGTGGCGGAGGAATACAGTGCGGAAGGATACCTACCTTCCGTCATTGGATTCCTGCAGCCCGTAGAGAACGGCAGCATCATCTGATGCTGCAGTTCTCTACCCAAGATCGTCGTGGGACACACTCGTGGACTGCTTCGGATCGTGGGTGAGTATTTTTGTGGTTTGTTATGTTAATATTTATCCCGGAATAGACAATGGCTTCGGGGAACAATGTGACAAGTATTGGTAAGTATGTTACTCTATGTTATATGTACTGTATGTCTATGTATGTATTGTATGAATGTATTGTATGTATGTAGTATATATGTGGTATGTATGTAGCATGTAGTATGTATGTGGTATGTATGTAGCATGCATGTAGTATGTATGTAGCATGCATGTAGCATGCATGTAGCATGCATGTAGTATGTATGTAGTATGTATGTAGTATGTATGTAGCATGTATGTAGCATGCAGTATGTATGTAGTATATATGTAGTATGTATGTAGTATATATGTAGTATGTAGTATGTATGTAGCATGCATGTAGTATATATGTAGTATGTATGTAGCATGCATGTAGTATGTATGTAGCATGTAGTATATATGTAGCATGCAGCATGTATGTAGTATGTATGTAGTATATATGTAGTATGCATGTAGTATGTATGTAGTATGTATGTAGCATGCAGTATGTATGTAGCATGTATGTAGTATGTATGTAGTATATATGTAGTATGTATGTAGCATGCATGTAGTATGTATGTAGTATGTATGTAGCATGCAGTATGTAGCATGTATGTAGTATGTATGTAGTATGTATGTATGTAGTATGTATGTAGCATGCAGTATGTATGTAGCATGTATGTAGTATGTATGTAGTATATATGTAGTATGTATGTAGTATGTATGTAGTATGTATGTAGTATGTATGTAGCATGCAGTATGTATGTAGCATGTATGTAGTATGTATGTAGTATATATGTAGCATGCATGTAGTATGTATGTAGCATGCATGTAGTATTTTTTTTTTTTTTTTTTTTTTTTTACATTTAACACATTAGCCGGATGATGGGACTACTACTGTCCCATCATTGGCTAATGTGTCAATCACTGTCATGGTAGCAGGCATCGCCCGATGGGACTTATAGTCCCATCGGACGATGCTTGCACAGACCCCCGGACATCAGCACAGCCCCCCGGCAGGCCGGCACAGCCCCCCGGCAGGCCGGTACAGACCCCCACAGGGTGCACAGACCACCGGCAGGCCGGCACAGCCCCCCGGCAGGCCGGTACAGACCCCGGGCAGTCCACACAGCCCCCCGGCAGGCCGGCACAGCCCCCCGGCAGGCCGGCAGAGACCCCCGGAAGGCCCGAAATGACGGCGCATCATGATGCGCACACACCGCGCATCATGATGACGTCAGGCCGTCAATCAACTGAACTTCCGATTCCGATGCCGAATTCCGATATTGAAAAAATATCGGAAGTCGGTATCGGAATTCCGATACAGCAAGTATCGGCCGATACCCGATACTTGCGGTATCGGAATGCTCAACACTAGCCAGGAGCCATTTGGTGAGCTGCATTTCTTGCTACATGTTCACAGACTTACCAGTGGAAAAGCCAAACTTCACATGCCACAAATGCAAGCTTGTGTCCCTGTTGGAGGAAAAGTTGCAAAATCTCAAAGAGAGGTTAGCTACGTTGAAGATCATTAAGGAAGGTGAAGAGTTCTTGGACAGAGCAGAATTATCTCTTCATGTTACAGAAAGAGAAGAAATTCGAAGTGCACCTGAAGAAACAGAGGAATGGAGACATGTGACCCAGAGAAGCAGGAGAATCAGGAGGCAGTCAGCACCCATACTGCTCAGGAACCAGTACCAGGCTCTCACGCAGGAAAACGATGAAGAAACACATCAGGATAAGACTTTGCCAACAAACAGCAACCTTGTACGCCTTCAGAGTCCTGGATGGAGAAAAAAAATATAAAATGTTGTGAAGAAAAAACGGAGAGTGGTGGTCATGGGGGATTCCCTGCTGAGAGGAACAGAGGCTGCTATCTGCAGACCGGATATAACTTCAAGAGAAATGTGCTGTCTTCCAGGTGCAAAAATTAAAGATGTGTCTGACAGGATATCAGGACTCTTCAGACCTACAGATGACTACCCATTCCTGCTACTACATGTGGGGACAAATGACACCGCAAGAAATGACCTGGAAACCATCTGCAGAGACTTTGAAGACTTAGGCAAGAAAGTGAAAGAACTGGGAGCGCAGGTGGTCTTCTCTTCCATCCTCCCAGTGGATGGCCATGGAACAAGGAGGTGGAATAAGATTCTGCAGGTGAACAACTGGCTACGTCGATGGTGCCGTCAGCAACGATTTGGATTTATGGATCACGGAGTGAATTACCTTTACGATGGACTACTTGCTAGAGATGGGGTGCACCTTACGAAGACTGGAAAACATGTATTTGGAAGTCGCCTTGCTACACTTGTAAGGAGAGCTTTAAACTAGAACAACATGGGAAGGGAAGCAAAAGACCAGAAAAAGCCATACACCTGACAAATGCTATTGAGAACTCTGCTATTAGAAGTGGAAAGGAAGAACAAAGACAAAAGAATCTAATTAATAAAAATATTGAAGAAAGGGAAACCAATCACAAACTAAAATGTTTCTATACTAATGCACAAAGCATGGGCAACAAACAAGGAGAATTGGAACTACTAACACAGAAAAAGAAATATGATGTCATTGGAATCACTGAAACTTGGTAGGACAATACACATGATTGGACTACAAGACTAGAAGCATACAACTTATTTGCAAGAAACAGACTTGATAAACGAGGAGGAGGTGTCGCATTGTATGTTAGAAACACGTATATCTGCACAGAGATTGAAGCTTCAGAGACTGGGAGTTCTGTGGAAACTGTTTGGGTAAGAATACAAGGACAGAACAATGGAAAGGACATCATTGTAGGCATTTACTACAGGCCGCCTGTGCAAACTGAAGATATGGATGAACTCTTTATGCATCAAATGGCCAAGTTCTCCAAAAAATATGACATAGTTGTCATGGGAGATTTCAACTATCCAGACATTTGTTGGGAATCTCTCTCGGGCAAAACTAACAGGTCAAGGAAATTCTTATCCTCTCTTGCTGACAACTTTATCTTCCAAAAGGTAGGGGAGAAAACAAGGGGAACTGCTACCTTGGATCTAATCCTTAGAAACAAGGAGGAAATGGTTGAGGAGGTAAAAGTGGCTGGGACCCTAGGAGGTAGCGACCATGGTATTTTAGAATTTTGGATAACTAGAGGAGGAAGACCTGTGAAGGCTCAGACGTCAAGGTTAGATTTCAGAAAGGCAGATTTTAAGGGATTCAGAAAGAGAATTGGAGGGATCCAATGGCTGGATATCCTTAAAGACAAAAATGTCAAGAAAGCATGGGAAATCTTGAAAAATGAAATTATCAAAGCACAATTGTTAACAATTCCGAAAAGAGGGAAGAATAGGAAGCATTTAAGGAAACCAGGATGGATGAACACAGAACTTAAGCACATGCTAAAAAGGAAGAAAAAAATGTTTATAAAATGGTAAGAGGGAGGCATATCTAAAGAAGAATATAATGCTGTCTGCAGAACCTGCAGGGCACAAATCAGATTATCTAAAGCTGAAAATGAATTGAGGCTTGCAAGAGATGTCAAAAGCAATAATAAAGGATTTTGGGGATATGTCAAAAGTAAAAGAAAAGTCAAAGATGCTATAGGATTTTTACAGGATGAAAATGATGAAATGGTAAGACAGGATGTTGAGAAGGCCGAACTTTTAAATTCCTATTTTGCATCTGTTTTCTCTCAGAAAGGAAATGTAACATCAACCATTCTTCACTGTCCTATTAAGGGAATAGAAGAATCCAGGATATCTATAAACAGAAAGATAGTTAGGAAACACTTAGCTAACCTAAATGAATTCAAGTCTCCAGGTCCAGATGAATTACACCCCAGAGTACTGAAGGAGATAGTAGAAGAAATTTTTGAACCCCTCTCCATAATCTTTGAAAATTCTTGGAGAACAGGAGAAGTCACAGAAGACTGGAGAAGAGCAAATGTTGTTCCTATCTTCAAAAAGGGGAAGAAGGTGGACCCAGGCAACTATAGGCCGGTGAATCTGACTTCTATACCAGGAAAGATCTTTGAACAAATTATTAAACAACATGTATGTCAGTACCTGCATAAGAATGAAGTGATTAAACAGAGTCAGCATGGGTTTGTAACTAATAAGTCATGTCAGACTAACTTAATTTCCTTCTATGACGGAATCACTGATTGGGTGGATCAAGGAAATGCTGTAGATATAGTATATCTTGACTTCAGCAAAGCATTTGACAAAGTATCTCATGCAATCCTTATTGAAAAAATGACTAAGTATGGAATGGACAAGGCAACTGTTAGGTGGATTCATAACTGGCTTAGTGATCGGACCCAAAGAGTGGTCGTAAATGGCTGCACATCCAGTTGGAAGAATGTCTCAAGTGGGGTACCACAGGGCTCTGTCCTGGGCCCTGTATTGTTCAACATCTTTATCAATGATTTAGATTAAGGAATTGAGGGTAAATTGATTAAATTTGCTGATGACACAAAGCTAGGAGGGATAGCTAATACTAGAGAAGAGAGAGAGAGGATTCAAAAAGATATAAATAAACTGGAGAAGTGGGCAGCAACTAACAGAATGGTTTTTAACAGGGAAAAATGCAAAGTACTACATCTGGGCAATAAAAATGAAAAAACCATATACAGAATGGGAGGAATAGGGCTAAGCAACAGCACATGTGAAAAAGACTTGGGTATACTAATAGATCACAGACTGAATATGAGTCAACAGTGTGATGCAGCAGCAAAAAAGGCAAATGCAATTCTAGGATGTATTAACAGAAGCATACAATCTAAATCACGTGAAGTCATTATTTCCCTATACTCCTCTTTGGTCAGACCTCATCTGGAATATTGTGTCCTGTTTTGGGCATCACATTTTAAAAAAGACATCAACAAACTGGAGCAAGTTCAGAAAAGAGCGACCAGAATGGTGACCGGTCTGCAAACCCTGTCTTATGAGAAAAGGTTGCAGGATTTGGGAATGTTTAGTTTGCAAAAGAGAAGACTGAGAGGAGACTTAATAGCTGTCTACAAATATCTAAAGGGCTGTCACATTGTAGAAGGATCAACTTTATTCTCATTTGCACAAGGAAAGACTAGAAGCAATGGGATGAAACTGAATGGGAGAAGACACAGATTAGATATTAGAAAAAACTTTTTGACAGTTAGAGTGATCAATGAGTGGAACAAGCTGCCACGAGAAGTGGTGAGTTCTTCTTCAATGGAAGTCTTCAAACAGAGGCTGGACAGACATCTGACTGGGATGATTTAGCGAATCCTGCTTTGAGCAGGGGGTTGGACCAGATGGCCCAGTAGGTCCCTTCCAACTCTACGATTCTGATTCTATGATTCCACAATGGGGAGGGGGCGTAATTTGGCCTTGCATCGATCCCCCCTCTTGCCAATGCGCTGACAACTGTCACAGGTCTGGCAGTACTGACGAACATCATAGGTTACCCCCGGCCAAAAGAAGTTTTGTGTCAGACGATGCCTGGTGCGACTGACGCCGAAGTGCCCGGCGAAGGGTATATCATGAGAGATTCACAGTAACTCCTGCCTATACTTCTTAGGAACTACCAACTGTTGTTTTATAGTGGGGCTCATCCCTGTGTGGTGCTGCTCTGTGATCCGGTAGAGGAGTCCCTGTTTGCATACAAACTGTACCCCTTCCAGTACTCCTCTCCCCTCCTGTGCCTTCCCACGATATCCCTCTAATGAAGGATCCTCAAGTAACTCCCTCTTAAATTCATCTGGGGTGGCCCAAGAAATGTGTCTGGCTATGGGAATATGTCCAGGGCTGGGATGTCTTACCTGGGCCTCCTCTGAGTGTGATTCCGCCTCTGCAGCTCGAGCTTGTCTCCAGGTGGTCACAGGATAGGTCTCAGCCAGAGGGGCCACCGAGAATGCAGATAACATGGGCCCCAAGTCATTCCCCAGCAAGACGTCTGCAGGCAAATCCTCCATCAAGCCGACCTCAACAAGGCCATCCCCGACTCCCCAGTTCAGGTGAATCCTGGAAGTGGGTAGTCAATGTATAGCTCCCCCTGCTACACGGACTGCCACTGTCCGGTCCGTCTTCCCTTGATCCTGGACGAGATGAGGCTTCACAAGGGCCAAAGTTGCCCCGGAATCTCTTAGTCCCTGCATACGTTTCCCATTAACCCACACGACCTGTCGATGCTGTTGTTGATTATCTGCCCGGGCTGCCTGCATGGGGTCTACTTCATGCAACACTTCCTCCATCTCTTCCACCCCTTGGTTAATCGTAGCCCCCAATGCCAGGTCAGCTTCGACTTGGTAGCAGTGTACAGCAGCCCGTCTGAAGGTAGCTGTTCCCGCCTTTGGCCACTGGGTATGCTGAGTCCGGTTGGGGCATTGTCTTTGCAGGTGGCCCAGCTGACGACAGGTGTGGCATCACGCCCCAGGGGGACTGTGGTAGGCTGGGTTTCTAGCTGATCCCCCTACAATCTTCGGTGGTTTGGGGCCCTCCAAGTCCATGGGCGGGCCCCTAGTGACCACCTTTGATCTGGACAACTGCGGCCTCCTGGCATCATGATGTTCATCGGCCAGACAAGCGGCTTCCTCAAGAGTCGTTGGCCGCCTGTCCCGAAGCCATTCCTGTGTCTCGTGGTTTAGTCCATTAAAGAATCGTTCTAACAGGAAGAGCTGGAGGACGTCCTCCTTAGTGGTTGCTTGGCTCCCTTGTACCCACTGTAGCAGTGACCGCCGTAATTTACAGGCCCATTCAGCGTGGGTATCGGTTACGCATTTTATAAGTCTGAGGAACTTTTGGCGGTAGGCCTCTGGTGTCAGCGCATACCGGGCCAAGATCACTTCTTTGATCCGCTCATAGTCCATACAGTCCTCATCAGGTACCGTGCGATAGGCGTCCGCTGCAAGGCCTGTCAGCTTGCTGGCCAGAATCTGAACCCGTTCCTCCGACTTAACTTGATGAAGGGCACACTGCCGCTCAAAGTCCTGCAGCAAGCCATCAATGTCTTCCTCTGCCTCCCCCAACTGTCGGAAGGCATTATACTGGATCTTTTTGTGGCTTACTTTTGAAGGTACCTGGTTGAAGGCCAGAGCTCCCCCTGCTCGCTGACTCTCCTCTCTCCGCTCTGCCATCTCCATCTTGGCCAGCTCCACTTTGGTCCGCTCTGCCATCTCCATCTTGGCTAGCTCTATACTGGTCTGCTCAGCCATCTTTTCCTTCAGATCAGTACGCACATCAGCCATCACCTCTCGTTTGATCTCTACTGCAGGGTTTAGGCCATAGAACGCCAGTCTGTTCTTTACCTCCCTCTGGAATTCGGTCTCCTCCACATTCACATTGGGGGGCGCTGCACTGACGTGTTCCATGATGGCTGCTATCAAATCCGCTTTTGTTTTGTTGCTGGCGATCAACCCTCGGGCTTCCACCAGATCTTTTAATGTAGTCCTCTTTAACTTCTGGTAGTTATTTTCCATTCATTCCTTTACTCCTGTAGAAGGGGTATCAAATCCCTCCACTGCCACCAGTGTAACGGGGTCTACCCAAGCTGGGGTACCTCTTTCAGTACCACCCCGTGTTTTCGGAGGTCCGCTCTGCGTTGGCTGGAGTCTGAATGAATGACGCTGGCTGGAATTCCTTGGTTACATGGGCGCATATAAAAGATCGCTGCTTCTCCACGTATTTCCAGTCTGACAACACTTTACTCACAGGACACAGACTATATCACACAGATACAGAGGGCAGGCCAATAGAAAAGCGGCAGGCCAGACATGCATTACAAAAGCCGCAGGTGGCCGGAGCCTGCCGATGTTTACTGTGGGAATTACAAAGGTGGGGGGAGGGCGGACAAAAGGAGAATATCGTGTCCCCTCTGCCCAGGGGCGCAGCTTGTGGGCTGATGCATTAGGGACATGCATCTCACATAGAACCTATTATGCATACATATAACTGCACAACATATTCTGGGTGCTGAGTGGTTCTGTAACACGTAACAGCAGCATTATGTGGAGCTCATCATATACTGTTTCAAACATTTTATGGGACCAATGATTCTGTATGGAGAAATATATGGGCCTCATTACTCTGTATAGCGCACTACGCGGTGCCCATAATACTGTATGGAGTAATATACTGTCCATTTTTGGAGCTATTGGAGAATTTAAAATCTATATCAGTCATGAGATGTAAAAAGTAAAGTATTTTTCATTGTACTATACTGCTATTTCTCTACCGTATCGGAGCATCATGAGTTGTGGTATGTGTTAAAGGGGCGCTCTTTGGCCCAGGGCACATGAAAACCAGGTGCCAGCCCTACCCCTCCACAACTTTAGCCAAATAACCCCCATTTTTCAGTGCGTAACTATTATTATGAAGTAAATTAAGGTTGACAAGCTTCAGTAATAAAAATTGATGTTTTTGCCATTCAAATGGGCACTGTAGGTGTGTTTAATGTCCTCCACTCCCTGCTGATTTTGCTTCCCCATTGACTTGCATTGGGTTTCGCGTTTCAGTCGGCCTTCGACTTTTCTCGATAATTGGCCAATTTAGTTCGACCCAACTTTTGCAAAAGTCGGGTTTCGCGAAACCCGACTCGACCCGAAAAAAGGCAAAGTCGCTCATCTCTAGTGATGACAGGAATGGGAAAGTACATGATTAATAACAGCAGTGACTATGGGAGGTATGAGATCCAGGATACAGCCAACAATGATTCATCGTTTAGCCACCATCGATTACCAGAATCAGTTTCATACCTGTTAGAAGATCGGTGTAACAGATGCGCATGTGAGACTCAGCCTAAGAAATGCCCATCCAAAATATGTTGCCAAACACACATGTGTCTGTATAAAGGGCAAAGTGCAACATGTTCGTGACATGCTGAATTAGAGAAAGCAGATCAGTGTCGGAGGAAAACTAAATAAACTGATGGATGCTCGTGAAAAACTAAGTTTAAAAAGGAGCGCACCGTCCATAACTATAAACACACCCGTGGCACAAGCTTCTTCATCTTAGCCCATACATATTACTAATAATATCCAAATGTCCCAGTCTAAAATTTATTGTCCTAGTGTAAAGAACACTGTTAAAGGAATGCCACAAAATGTATATAAACACAACTCTTGGAAACACCTGATTTCCTCTTTACAACATATGAGCAATGATGGCATTGATGACGACTTAGAAATTAGAAATTTTCTACATTCACACCAAGAAGAAGATCACAGCTGCAAAAATGTGCAAAAAAGGCAGTGAATGTCTGGAAAATCATTTTCTCTAGGGCAAAGTTTACCTCTTACTAAAGTGATACCGAATGAGGCATACACAGCTCTCAGGTGTACTCAGCGTGAGATGCTTGAAAGATGATGTATTCTGATTTCTCCATGTCCACTTTTTGAAAGTGAGCAGAAAAGAAGGATGATATAGCAGGAAGACATGTGATTTTGGTCAGTAAGGAGGTGATGTCAGGTACAGATAGGTAGATCTGCGTGTCATCGGCATAGTGATGATATTGCAAATCATGCCATTACATCATCTGTCCCAGGCCGAATGTGTAGATGGCCCCTGCCATGGCCACATCAGCAGGCATAGTAAAACTATGAGCCTTACCACCACCAACATGATCAGTCACATGGCAGCAAAGCACCTGACTTTGAATACAAACGTATGGGCCATGCACATACAGTCAACAATTCGGTAAGACAGTGTTCACACCGCCAAGAGACTGGAACACAGAGAAACACAGTACAACAAACGTGAAAAAAAATGCACCTGCTCCCTAAATGTCTCGAAATACCTTTGCTTTTGATGACACGACTACTACACGGATCCTGTCTCAAGTCACCTCCTCAGGGGAATTTTTAAATTTTTAAAAACCCCGTTCAAGAAACTCATTCTAGAGACTACGAGAAGGAACGACGCCGACTTTTGGCTTATGACCTACATGCTACTACTTTGGCAGAATACCACAAATTAGAAAGAATCCCACGAGGCCTGCGGTGCCACCTGCGACCCACCTTGTTTTCGGAAAAACCTGAGTTCTGCGAGAGATTCCAGCAGATACTCAATAAATGTTCGCTTGACATTATTCTGTTAACAATTGATTTTCTTTATACAGCCATTACCGAGACGACTAACAAAATTACATCAATAGAGGAACAACTCAGCTCTACTCTCTCCAACATCGACTGGCAAAACCTCAGAACAAAAACAGACAAGTCCATTGAGGAACATCGCAAATACCTCCAGGACAAGAAGAGAGCTAAATTCCAAAGAGACGCTGACGATTACGCTCACGACAGAGTATATAGATGGAACGACTCCTCTGCCATGGGTTCCAGGCGAGGGAACTACAATCAACGACGCACAGGCTCTTATCATACCGACAGCGACAGCTCTACTGGCAGTTCTTCTCAGCGTCATTTTTTAGCCAGGCGTCAATCAACAAGACACAACAACCATCGTCCTACAGGAGGAGACCGACCCGGAGGGCAAACCGTAAACTCCACAGAACGTATGATGACCAGATCGCAGGTAAGCCCACCAACTCATACTTCAACATTTCATCCTATACCCTCAGCCCCGTAGAGCTCTCAGTTCTCCGAAAAGGCCTATCGTTTTGCCCAACTCCAGCCTGGGACAAATTCCAGCTGTCGCAAGACCTTCAAAATTTCTTTCGGAACATTCGTCTCAAAACCTACTTTGGACTTGATACATCCAACCCGGCGAATAGGGTCCCTCCAATTGGGGGTAACCCTATTCCTGAACTGTCAATCTTGTCTCTCGGTTTACGTAACCCAAGTAACTTTTCCCCTCCACATACCTTCCATGCAGCTGAGGCTTTTATTGATCTGGTCCAAAAGGACATAGATTATACCCTCGAGGAACATCAGAAAGGCTTATTACCCACTTTTAGTAACACCACTTCATTAGAGAGACAGGCCATATACTCACTCAAAAAGAACAAGTCAATAGTAATCAAACCCGCAGACAAGGGAGGGGCCATCGTCATTCAGAACCATTCAGACTACATGGACGAAATTTATCGTTAACTCTCTGACTCCACCACATACCAAAAAATCCCCTACGACCCTACACCACGTATTAAACTCCTAATTGATGAAATCTTAGATCGACATTTGACCTTAAAAACCATTGATTCTAAAACCATTACTTTTCTCAAAAATCCCAATCCGGTCACACCTGTCTTTTATACACTACCGAAAATCCACAAATCTCTACACAAACCCCCTGGCCGTCCAATTGTTGCATCCACAGATTCCATTTTGTCCCCAATTTCCATTTTCCTTGAAAAAATTCTGACGCCTCTTACCAAAACCACCAGGTCTTTTGTTTTAGACACAAGTCAGTTCCTCACTTTCATTAAACAAATGACAAACATTTCCCCAGATTACCTTTTGGTCACTTTTGATGTTAAAAGCCTCTACACATCCATTGACCACGACCTAGGGATCAAAGTCACCGTAAAGCTCCTTGACACTTCCGATCTTGCTCCCAATTCTGTTCAGTTATGCATTGATCTTCTCTCCATCGTCCTGAAAGAAAATTTCTTTCTTTTTGGGGATCAATTTTACCTCCAGCGGCGTGGGACCGCAATGGGTGCCAACGTAGCACCCGCCTATGCCAATGCTTATATGAATGATTTTGAATGTTCTTACATCTACAATAATGACCTTTTCTTGTTGCACAGCAAATGCTGGCTACGTTACATCGACGATATTTTCTGTCTATGGTCGGGTACATCTGATGATTTTCATTCCTTCACTAAGTATCTCAACTCGATTCGATCGTAATTACAGTTTACCTTAAACTGGAATCCCTCCCAGATCTCCTTTCTTGACACGCTAGTAATGAAGACCAATACTGGTTTATTGTCCACAGATCTTTATGTCAAACCAACCGACTCTAACAACCTCCTCAACTACACGAGCTGCCATCCTATCTCCACTAAAAAAAGTCGGCCCCGCTCGCAGTTCACAAGAGTAACAAGGATTGTTACAGATCATACCCTTGCCCCGACTCGTCTAAATGAAATGGCCAACAAGTTTACAGAAAGACAATACCCAAAAAAACTTCTTGAAAGCGAAGTACGTCGAGCCTTGGAACCTCGTTCTTTACAACCATCTCAACCTCAAAGGGAAAGAGTTACCTTTGTACACACTCATCATCCGATTATGCCCAAAATCTACCACATCATCAGAAAACATTGGTCCAATCTACCTAAGTCTTACCCCAACATTGAGGCCTTCAGTACACCAGCACTTATGTGCAAACGACGACCTAAAAATATTAAAGACGAGTTGGTCAGAGCTGACATTGGTAGCCTAACCAAATTACCTAGACAAACCTTCCTTGGGACTGAACGTAAGGGTACCTTTCCCTGTCTGGGTTGTGCCTGTTGTTCCAATGTCATCAAGGGGAGCCACGTGACACACCCACACACTGGCAAACCCCACGACATTAGGGGATTTTTTACATGTGATACTAACTATGTGGTTTACCTAATTAAATGCCCTTGTGGCCTACTTTACATAGGCGAAACTACCCAACACGTGCGCGACAGAATTGCCAGTCACAAATCTACCATTCGATTCAAGAAAACCTGGCTCCCTATACCACACCATTTCATTAACGCCAATCATTCAGTTTCCCAGCTTAGGTTTCAGGTGATAGAGAAGGTTGACCGACCACGCAGGGGCGGTAACCACATTAAGCTCCTTAAAACTAGGGAGTCTTTTTGGATTCATAAGCTACAGACTCTGGCCCCCAAGGGCCTTAATCGTGAGTTGGATCTACTTCTATGACTGTCTTCGGCCATGAGCATGTGATTTTATATCAATGATTTACTAACATTTCTCTTTTTTGATCTACAGGGTGGTAGAACTTGCGGCCCTCATCTCACCTCTTGAACATTCTTTGTTTTTCAGGTTCACTAATCCTCCTCCCCTTTTCCCTCCGGTGAGTATTTTTGACATATGTCAACCCAAAATAATTTTTTCTCCTTTTATTTTTATAACAAATTTCTTTGCTCATTTTTTTTCATTTTTATTTTATCATTTTTTACTTTTATTATTACTTTACTTATACTTATTACTTATTATATACTTACTATATACTTATATTACTTATTATATACTTATTATACTTATTACTTTACTTTATTATTACTTTTATTTTTTTTTATTTTATTTTTTACTTTTATTTTTTATTTTCTTATTTTTATTTTTGTATTTTTTCTTTTGCCCCCCCTTTTTTATTTTATTTATTATTTTTTATGTCATTATTTTTTATCTGACACTCCTCTTGTTTTCCTTATTCTTTCTATTTTTCCTCCTTTTTTCATCATTGTTATTTTTGGTTATTTTTGATTTTTTGTCTCTACCCCCCACTGTTTCACCATTTTTCTATCCTTCCTTTTTTTCTCACATTTTTTCCTCAATCCATAACAATAATCCTTCCTCACCTTTATGCTCGCTCTTTTACCCCCACCACTTTTGATCTCATCACCTGACACTATTCCTCTTTTTTTTCTTTTTTTTTTTCTTCTTGTTTCCCTATTGCTTCATTCATTCTAACACACCGCTCTCCATACGTTCAATTTGGTTTCTTTCCCCTTTTATTCAGTACACTCCTTGTTTTCCTTCTTCCCTTCCCTATTTTTCTTCCCCTACCTGTCCCTTTTCCCTTATCTCTGTTTCCTCATAGCCTCACACACTACACAGGCGCCATAGCACGCATCTGTTTACATTTCTCCTGCTCACTCACGCAGGCGCCCTGCCCCCTCCTGCTCTCTCCTCCTACAGCGCTTGCTCCAAGTTAAATCTCCTCCTCAAACGCTCCCAGCCTCTTACCGACATCATGACGTCGTTTACTAGCTCTTGGACACCTGCACCTGTAATCTCCCCTCCTCCCAGCCTCATAGTGACTCTCAACATATATAAACCGAGGCATTCTTGCCTCCACCCACAACACTGCAGATCCCTGCCGCTCTCTTGCCACAGGTCATTTGGGACTCTGAAAAATTGTCCTCTTTCCATATACCTTGACACTCCTATTGAGGTTAGTATCTCATGTTTGCTATACTTTCCTGAGCCAGCCGCTCTCTCCACCACCCAGCTTCGTTTTCCATTTATCCAAGCACATTATGATTAGTATTGTATATTTGTTTGCCAATAGTCTGCAATATCTCCTATGACCATCTTCTGGTCTTACACTGCATTCCTGTTATTGTGCAGATCCATGTGTAGTCCTATGTGTGCATATATAGATGTTTGTATATTTTGTATCTATAGGGTTTTTCAGCTTACACCCTCTTTAAATTTTATTAATTTTGTATATATTTATGTCCACTATGTCTCTAGCCTTTTGTACATTATCTTGATCACTTTGTTTAGTGTGGTAAATAATTTTTCTTTGCATTTTTATCTTGCAGTATGGTTTGAGAAAGACCTAGGTATAGGTCGAAACGTAACCGTGTAATACTCATGTTTGGAATCTGATCTCTGTTTGCGGTGTTTTTTCACTTTTCTTGATTTATTGGAAAAAAAAAAATCATAATAATTCCTTTAATGACTCTGATGCAAGTGACATTCAATTTTGAGTGCGACTGTCTACCCGTTGACTTTTACCTGTGGTATATCCACGTTCAGTCAGCACCTCCTCCTACAGCACGAGTGCGCGTCTTTATTTTTTCTATTTCACTTTTTGAAAGCAGGCAGAAAAGAAGGATGATATAGCAGGAAGACATGTGATTTTGGTCAGTAAGGAGGTGATGTCAGGTACAGATAGGTAGATCTGTGTGTCATCGGCATAGTGATGATATTGCAAATCATGCCATTACATCATCTGTCCCAGGCCGAATGTGTAGATGGCCCCTGCCATGGCCACATCAGCAGGCATAGTAAAACTACGAGCCTTACCACCACCAACATGATCAGTCACATGGCAGCAAAGCACCTGACTTTGAATACAAACGTATGGGCCATGCACATGCAGTCAACAATTCGGTAAGACAGTGTTCACACCGCCAAGAGACTGGAACACAGAGAAACACAGTACAACAAACGTGAAAAAATACTCTGCTGAAAAAAAAAAAAAAAATCAATTCCAACAATAAACAGCAAGTGCTAGTAAAAAGATGATAACAAAACAGGGTATTTAGTTAATACACTTTTTGCAAAAAACGTATGGTAAGCCGCTCTACCAAATCCCAAGGTATACCCATCAGAGCAGTCCTATCCAATGTATTTAAAACCTAACCATGTGAACAGTACCTATATGAGCAGGCTTCATAGAGGTAATGTCTGATGTGGACATGCTGTGTGAGATGGCTTTATATGTGTATGGCCCATAGGAGAGGGGTGAAGACCTCCCAAAAACTTGCAAAAGCAAGAAACCAATTAAATACAAACGCATGGGCCATGCACATACAGTGAACAAGTCGGTAAGACAGTGTTCACACCACCAAAAGACTGGAACATAGATAAACACAGTACAACAAATGTGAAAAAGTACTCTGCTGTTAAAAACAAACAAATAAATAAATCCAACAATAAACAGCAAGTGCCAGTAAAAAGATGATTACAAAACAGGGTATATATTTGATACGTTTTTTGCAAAAAATGTATACTAAGCCGCTCTACCAAACGCCAAGGTATACCCATCAGAGCAGTCCTATCCAATGTATTTAAAACCTGACCATGTGAACAGTACCTGTATGAGTCCCCACCCACCACTATTTCTCCCAGTCTACTGTCATGACATTACACAAGCAAGCACGTGTCCCACAACATTACCCAGGCCATCAACAATGCTGTTAAAAGGAAAGTGCACCTAACCATGGACACGTGGACAAGTGTTTGTGGGTAGGGACAGTAGATTTCGCTGACAGCACACTGTGTTTGCGTAGAAGAAGTCATGACCCAGTCGGTCATTGGGAGACCATGTCACAGATGTATGGAGGAGACAGGTTGTGGAAGATTTGAGTGATGCAAGAGTGCTAGAGGGGAGGCTAGAGAGTATAAGTTTGCAATAGTCGAGATGGAGATCATGAGGGCGTGCACAAACATTTTTGAAGCTTCTTGGAATGTACGGATCCAGGAAATGTTTTTGAGTTGTAATGGGCAGGAGGAGGCAAGGACTTGGATCTTACCTTGAAAGAGAGGGCAGAGTCAAGGATCACTCCAAGGCTGCGAACATGTGGGAATATTTGTCCCGGTGTGCCGTCCCGACATTACACAGGCACGTGTCCCACAACATTACCCATGCCCTCCATGATGCTGTTGCTTGGAAAGTCAAGTCTACCTAACCACACACACTTGGACAAGTGCTTGTGGTCAGGGACGGTACATCTCACTGAGGGCACACTGGGTTAACATAGTGGAAGCCGGGACCCACTCTGACCTTGTTATGGTGCACGGCCTCACAAACCCTGAGTATTATGGGCCCTACGTCAATCTGGGTAGTCCCCACAGTCTATAGTTCCTGCACCTCCTCCTCCTTGGCCTTCTCTTCAGCCTTCAGCTACAAAATAGCACATCAGTCACAAGCTGGAAGCACTGCCTCCTTAAAGCGGGAACAGGCTGTGCTGAAGCTAATATACTTAGGTGACAAACCGCACAATGCTGAAGAGTTGTGGACAGCTCTGAAAGAGCAGGCAGATCTGTGGCTGAGACCGTTAAACCGACAGCCAGGCATGGTTGTGCGTTACAATGACTGGAACCTGGTGGCTGCTCTGTGGCAAGACGAGCTCACACACGTGCCATGCCTGGCTCATGCGCTTAACCTAATTTGTCAATGTTTTCTGAAAAGCGACACGGAGCTGGCAGATCTGCTAGGAAAAGTACAATGCTCTGCATATGCATTTTAAAAAATCAGCTACAGCTTCATCCGCCCTTTCCATGATTCAGCAGCACTTGCAGCTTCTGGCTGACCAACTGGTGTGTGATGCCCCCAGGCATTGGAACTCTACACTGCATATGTTGTAAAGGATTTGTGAGCAGAAGAGGGCAGTTGTTGACTATTCTACCAGCATCAACAAGGTTGTCGATATTCAGTTCTGACTTCACACAAGTTCTCAGGAGTGGACATGGATGTCAGACATATGTACCATCCTCCAAAACTTTGAGGAATCCACCAAGAGGGTGAGCATCAATGATGCCATAATTAACGTCTCCATCCTGCTTATCGGTGTTCTAATTTGAATATTGATAGTTATTATAGAGCGCAAACATATTTACAGTTTAACAGTTTCAAACACAACAGTCCTAAGTAACAACGATAACAACTAAAAATATAGGTTTTATCTTGTTATTAGCCAGTATTTCACAATAGGAAGTTAGAATAGGGACCCATTCAATGAGATCACCTTGACATTGGTGAATGGGCTCACATGTTTTGGCCAAATTTTGCGCTAAGTATCTCATATGTTTTTTCTAAATTCCAAAAGCCATCATGCTATTCACATTTCATATATATTCACATTTTGAAAAAAGCACTATCTTGTAATCCAAACGCTGCTAACATATTATAGTGGTTTGAAAAAACCACTATATTGTAATCCGAACGCTGCTAACTTATTCTTCTTATTATAATAGTGGTTTGAAAAAACCACTATATTGTAATCCGAACGCTGCTAACTTATTCTTCTTATTATTATTAAGTTGATTTCCGCAATTAATGCGGCCCGAACCGCTACACGCACAGACTCCGTTGAGGTGTCGTTTCGAAGCCAGCGTCCATGAGAGGTGTGCTAAGTATTTTTCGTGTCGATCGGATTTGTAGTTTTTGCGCAATTTGCGTTTGAAAATTTTTTTTCCCGTCATTGGAATGCACTGTCTCCAATGCTTTTCAATAGGAAATGGCAAAACGTGCCCTGAGGCGATTGAAATGACAGTTGAGCTCATTGATATGCACAGGCAGACCCAGTTACTATGCCAACGCCTACGAACTTCACTTGAACCCCAGCACAGAGCCTCTGCCACATAATATCAGCTCTTAAAGCGAAACCCACAGCACAAATGCAAATCTAGCTTTATCACATGACACATGCCCCTGAGAGAGAATGTGTGCGCCAAAGTGGATTTAAAAGAAGCCCAGTGAGTCAAACTAGCTCTTAAAGGGCCTCCAAATCGGAGGCTGAGCCACCCCGGCCTCCAAATCGGAGGCTGAGCCACCCCGGCCTCCAAATCGGAGGCTGAGCCACCCAGGCCTCCAAATCGGAGGCTGAGCCACCCCGGCCTCCAAATCGGAGGCTCATCGACCCCGGCCTCCAAATCGGAAGCTCATCGACCCCGGCCTCCAAATCGGAGGCTCTTTGACCTCGGCCTCCAAATCGGAAGCTCAACGACCCCGGCCTCCAAATTGGAGGCTGAGCGACCCCAGCTTCCAAATCTTACCCAGAGTGGCCCCAGCCACCAAATCAGACCGAGAGAGGCCACACCCACAAAATAGGAGCCTGAGGGATCCCGGCCAACAATTCAAGCCCTGAGGGGCCCCACCCTCAAAATCGGACCCTGAGGGGCCCAATCAACAAAATCGGACCCTGAGGGGCCCCACCCACAAAATCGGACCCTGAGAGGCCCCACCCGCAAAATCAGACCCTGAGGGGCCCCGGCCATAAAATTGGACCCTGAGGGGCCCCGGCCATAAAATCGGACCCTGAGGGGCCCCGGCCACAAAATCATACCCTGAGGGGCCCCGGACACAAAATCATACCATGAGGGGCCCCACCCACAAAATCAGACCATGAGGGTCCCCACCCATGAAATCGGACCCTGAGGGGACCCACCCACAAAATCAGACCCTGAGGGGCAAACACCCACAAAATCCGACCCTGAGGGGCCACACCCACAAAATTGGACCCTGAGGAATCCCGGCAACTAATTCAAATCCTGAGGAGCCCAGGCCACCGAATCGGATCCTGAGGGGCCCCACCCACCAAATCAGACCCTGAGGCCAAAGTGGCCCCTGAGAGGCATCCACATTTGAAACGGATCCTGAGTTGAAAGTCTTGCAGGGGCAGCAGGCAAGTCTCTCTTAAAGGGGCAGACCGGGCACCATTTCAAACCACTATCTGTACTTCCTTCAGGAAATACACATCTAGTTATAGTGGTTTGAAAAAACCACTATATTGTAATCCGAACGCTGCTAACTTATTCTTCTTATTATTATTAAGTTGATTTCCGCAATTAATACAGCCCGAACCGCTACACGCACAGACTCCGTTGAGGTGTCGTTTCGAAGCCAGCGTCCATGAGAGGTGTGCTAAGTATTTTTCGTGTCGATCGGATTTGTAGTTTTTGCACAATTTGCGTTTGAAAATTTTTTTTCCCGTCATTGGAATGCACTGGCTCCAATGCTTTTCAATAGGAAATGGCAAAACGTGCCCTGAGGCGATTGAAATGACAGTTGAGCTCATTGATATGCGCAGGCAGACCCAGTTACTATGCCAACGCCTACGAACGTCACATGACATCCCAAGGACAGAGATTCTGCCACATAATATCAGCTCTTAAAGTGAAACCCACAGCACAAATGCAAATCTAGCTTCATCACATGACACATGCCCCTGAGAGAGAATGTGCGCGCCAAAGTGGATTTAAAAGAAGCCCAGTGAGCCAAACTAGCTCTTAAAGGGCCAATGCGCCAAACTAATTGTTAAAGGCCCAGCGCACCCAAATGAGTCTTAAATGGCCGACACACCAAATCGGAGACTGAGCCACCCCGGCCTCCAAATCGGACGCTGATCCACCCCGGCCTCCAAATCGGACGCTGATCCACCCCGGCCTCCAAATCGGACGCTGATCCACCCCGGCCTCCAAATCGGACGCTGATCCACCCCGGCCTCCAAATCGGAGGCTGATCGACCCAGGCCTCCAAATCGGAGGCTGAGCCACCCCGGCCTCCAAATCGGAGGCTGAGCCACCCCGGCCTCCAAATCGGAGGCTGAGCCACCCCGGCCTCCAAATCGGAGGCTGAGCCACCCCGGCCTCCAAATCGGAGGCTGAGCCACCCCGGCCTCCAAATCGGAGGCTGAGCCACCCCGGCCTCCAAATCGGAGGCTGAGCCACCCCGGCCTCCAAATCGGAGGCTGAGCCACCCCGGCCTCCAAATCGGAGGCTGAGCCACCCCGGCCTCCAAATCGGAGGCTGAGCCACCCCGGCCTCCAAATCGGAAGCTCATCGACCCCGGCCTCCAAATCGGAGGCTCTTTGACCTCGGCCTCCAAATCGGAGGCTCTTTGACCTCGGCCTCCAAATCGGAAGCTCAACGACCCCGGCCTCCAAATTGGAGGCTGAGCGACCCCAGCCTCCAAATCTTACCCAGAGTGGCCCCACCCACCAAATCGGACCCTGTGGGGCCCCGCTCACCAAATTGGACCCAGAGTGGTTCCGCCCACCAAATTGGACCCAGAGTGGTCCCGCCCACTAAATTGGACCCAGAGTGGTCCCGCCCACTAAATTGGACTCAGACCCAGAGGGGCCCCTGCCACAAAATCAGACCCTGAGGGGCCGCGGCCACAAAATTGGACCCTGATAGGCCCCGGACACAAAATCGGACCCTGAAGGGCCCCAACCACAAAATCGGACCCTGAGGGGACCCAACCACAAAATCGGACCCTGAGAGGTCCCGCCCACCAAATTGGACCCAGAGTGGTCCCGCCCACCAAATTGGACTCAGAGGGGCCCCACCCACAAAATCGGACCCAGAGGGGCCCCTGCCACAAAATCGGACCCAGAGGGGCCCCTGCCACAAAATCGGACCCTGAGGGGCCCCTGCCACAAAATCGGACCCTGAGGGGCCGCGGCCACAAAATCGGACCCTGAGGGGCCGCGGCCACAAAATCGGACCCTGAGGGGCCCCAACCACAAAATCGGACCCTGAGGGGCCCCAACCACAAAATCGGACCCTGAGGGGCCCCAACCACAAAATTGGACCCTGAGGGGCCCCGGACACAAAATCGGACCCTGAGGGGCCCCGGCCACAAAATCGGACCCTGAGGGGCCCTGCCCACCAAATTGGACCCTGAGGGGCCCCGCCCATCAAATCGGACCCTGAGAGGCCCCACCCAAAAAATCGGACCCTGACGGGCCCCAGCCACAAAATTGGACCCTGAGGGGTTCCGGCCACAAAAATCGGATCCTGAGTGGCCCGGCCACAAAATCAGACCCTGAGGGGCCCCAGCCACAAAATCGGACCTTGAGGGGCCCCACCCACCAAATCGGACCCTGAGTGGCCCCGGCCACCAAATCGGACCCTGAGTGGCCCCGGCCACAAAATCGGACCCTGAGGGGCCCCACCCACAAAATCAGGCCCTGAGGGGCCCCACCCACAAAATCAGACCCTGAAGCCAAAGTGGCCCCTGAGAGGCACCCACAGTTAAATCGTATCCTGAGTTGAAAGTCTTGCAGGGGCAGCAGGCAAGTCTCTCTTAAAGGGGCAGCCCGGGCACCATTTCAAACCACTATCTGTACTTCCTTCAGGAAATACACATCTAGTATTATTATTATTATTCAGTTGATTTTCCGCAATTAATGCTGCCCGAACCACTACACGCACAGACTCCGCTGAGGTGTCGTTTCGAAGCCAGCGTCCACGAGTGGTGTGCTAAGTATTTTTCGTGTCGATCGCATTTGTAATTTTTGCGCAATTTGCGTTTGAAAATTTTTTTTCCCATCATTGGAATGCATTGTCTCAATGTATTTCAATAGGAAAATTTTGCCATAGGAAGACATGGGGCAGCTTCATCACATGACGCATGCCCCTGAGAGAGAATGTGCACCAAAGTGGATTTAGAAGTCCAGTGCGCCAAACTGGCTCTTAAAGGGCCGACGCGCCAAAGTGATTCTTAAAGAGCCGGCGCACCAAATCGGAAGCTGAGCCACCCCGGCCTCCAAATCGGAGGCTGGTCGACCCCGGCCTCCAAATCGGAGGCTGGTCGACCCCGGCCTCCAAATCGGAGGCTGGTCGACCCCGGCCTCCAAATCGGAGGCTGGTCGACCCCGGCCTCCAAATCGGAGGCTGGTCGACCCCGGCCTCCAAATCGGAGGCTGGTCGACCCCGGCCTCCAAATCGGAGGCTGGTCGACCCCGGCCTCCAAATCGGAGGCTGGTCGACCCCGGCCTCCAAATCGGAGGCTGGTCGACCCCGGCCTCCAAATCGGAGGCTGGTCGACCCCGGCCTCCAAATCGGAGGCTGGTCGACCCCGGCCTCCAAATCGGAGGCTGAGCCACCCCGGCCTCCAAATCGGAGGCTGAGCCACCCCGGCCTCCAAATCGGAGGCTGAGCCACCCCGGCCTCCAAATCGGAGGCTGAGCCACCCCGGCCTCCAAATCGGAGGCTGAGCCACCCCGGCCTCCAAATCGGAGGCTGAGCCACCCCGGCCTCCAAATCGGAGGCTGAGCCACCCCGGCCTCCAAATCGGAGGCTGAGCCACCCCGGCCTCCAAATCGGAGGCTGAGCCACCCCGGCCTCCAAATTGGACCCAGAGTGACCCCACCCACGAAATCGGGCCCTGATGAGTCCCGGCTACAAAATCGGGCCCTGAAGGGCCCCACCCACAAAATTGGACCCTGAGGGGCCCCGGCCACAAAATCAGACCCTGAGGGGCCCCACTGACAAAATCAGACCCAGAGGCCAAAGTGGCTCCTGAGAGGCACTCACAGTTAAAACAGATCCTAAGTTGAAAGTCTTGCAGGGGTAGCAGGCAAGTCTCTCTTAAAGGGGCAGCCCGGGGACCATTTCAAACCACTATCTGTACTTCCTTCAGGAAATACACATCTAGTATTAATGTTGTAATCCGAACGCTGCTAACTTTTTCTTTTTATTCAGTTGATTTCTGCAATTAATGCGGCCCGAACCGCTACACGCACAGACTCCGTTGAGGTGTTTCGAAGCCAGCGTCCACGAGAGGTGTGCTAAGTATTTTTCGTGTCGATCGGATTTGTAGTTTTTGCGCAATTTGCGTTTGAAAATTTTTTTTCCCGTCATTGGAATGCGTGTCTCAATGCTTTTCAATTGGCAACTTAAAACGTGCCCTGAGGCAATTCAAATGGCAGTAAAGCTCATTGATATGCGCAGGCACAACCATTTACTATGCCTACGCCTACGAACATCACATGACGCCCCCAGGACAGAGCTTTTGGCACATATCAGCTCTTAAAGCGAAACCCACAGCACAAATGCAAATCTAGCCTCATCACATGACGCATGCCCCTGAGAGAGAATGTGCCAAAGTGGATTTAGAAGCCCAGTGTTATGCGAGGCTTAGGTCGAAGGAGACTGACAAAACCCGGGCCCCTGCGGAGTCCCTCAAACTAGGGAAAACCCTGTCTGACCCTCAACCCAGGGTTTTTGCTAAAGGTGCAAATGCCTGAGCCTCCAGCCTCTCCTTATCTCCTGCTCAGCCCTAAGCTGAACCCTCCACCCTCCACCCAGTGAGTTGTCAAACCACCAAAACCCACACAGTAATGACAGACAGGGAGAACTCAAACCACACCGCGCCGCAACCACACAGGACAATACTATAATGTGAACAGGGCAAAACAAAGCACAAATATAGGAAGACGAAAAGGTAACAACGGATCATACGACACCAGCTATGAATTTCTCTCTCCAACACCTCCACTCCAGACCGGAACCACTTGGCACAAAACACAAGCTATAATCGGCGACGCCCACAGGCCAGCACGACTATTTAAAGACCGTGGGCGTGACCAAACATCCCACCTGATTTCCAGCTAGATTAACCCCAGATAACCTGAGTAAAATCAAGCCGGCGCCACTGAGGCTATAGTGGATGGAGATGGAACTACCGCTGCCTGCCGGACGCTGTGGTGTGAACAGCGTCCGACATGACAGTACCCAGTCTTCTACGAGGGACCCCAGGGCCCTCAAGACTCATAGGACCCGGCTTGTCCGGATGACGGCGGTGAAAGGAACTGACCAGCCGATCCGCATGTATGTCTGAGGCTGGAACCCAAGACCTCTCCTCCGGACCATACCCCCGCCAGTGCACCAAATACTGAAGAGTACGGCGCAGTACTCGAGAGTCCACCACTTTGGAGACTTCAAACTCTAAATTGCCATCCACCATGACTGGAGGTGGCATCGGCGTCGTGTCCACAGAGCCTACCACCTTTTTCAATAAAGACCTGTGAAACACGTTGTGTATCTTGTATACCGCAGGAAGCTCCAACCGAAAAGCAACCGGGTTTATGATGGCAGCAACCTTAAAAGGGCCAATAAACCTTGGACCCAATTTCAATGATGGAATTTTGAGTTTTATGTTTTTAGTAGCTAACCACACCCAATCACCCACACACAGGTCCGGACCTGGCACGCGTCTAGAGTCAGCCACACGTTTGTATCTTGCACTCATGCTCAGCAATCGCTGTTTCACACTCCTCCAGACCGATGATAGTTGAACTCCTAACCGGTCCTCCTCTGGGACGCCCCCAGAGGCCCCCTGATGCAAGGTACAAAATTGAGGATGGTGCCCATAAACACAAAAGAACGGAGACTCTCCCGATGATTCTTGGCGGTGATTATTTAATGCGAACTCGGCCAAGGGAAGGAACGTCGACCAGTCCTCTTGGTTGTCAGACACAAAACATCGCAAATACTGCTCCAGAATTTGGTTCATGCGCTCAGTTTGACCATTTGACTGCGGATGAAACGCCGACGAATGAGACAACTTGATCCCCAATCGTGAGCAAAAAGCTTTCCAAAACTTCGCCACAAACTGGGTACCCCTATCAGACACTATGTCCGACGGAACTCCGTGCAGTCTGACCACCTCCTGCACAAAGACCTGAGCCAACGTCTTCGCGTTGGGCAAGGAAGGCAACGACACAAAATGCGCCATCTTCGAAAATCGATCAACCACCACCAGGATGACCGTGTTCCCCGCCGAGGCAGGCAAGTCTGTGATAAAGTCCATGGAGATTTCTGTCCATGGCCTACTATGTATCCCCAGAGGCTGTAGAGTGCCAGCAGGACGGGTTCTGGGCGACTTGGCCCTGGCGCACGTGATGCAAGCTGTCACGTAGGAAACCACATCCTGCCGGATTTTTGGCCACCAGAAGCGGCGCGATACCAGTTCCAAGGTGCCCCTAACCCCTGGATGACCGGCCAGGACCGAGTCGTGGTGTTCCCCCAACACTTTAAGACGAAGATGAAGGGGTACGAACGACTTATTAGCAGGAAGTCCTGGTGGTACCTCCTCCTGGGCCTCGGCAATCTCCGTTTCTACCTCAGTCGTGAGAGCCGAAACCACTACACCTTCCTGGAGGATGGGTACCGGCTCTTCCCGAGGTTCTCCCCCCGGAAAACACCTGGACAAGGCATCCGCCTTGGTGTTTTTCGCCCCAGGACGGTAAGTCACCAGAAAGTTAAAACGTGTAAAAAACAATGCCCAGCGAGCCTGCCTGGGAGACAGACGCTTGGCCGACTCCAGATAGAGCAGGTTTTTATGGTCGGTGATGACTGTGACCTGGTGGGCCGCCCCCTCCAAGAAGTGTCGCCATTCCTCAAAAGCCAATTTGATGGCCAACAACTCCCTGTTGCCGATGTCGTAATTCCGTTCGGCCGGCGACAGCTTCTTGGAGAACTAGGCGCATGGACGCAAATTGCTCAAGGACGAGCCCTGTGACAGTACTGCCCCCACTCCCACCTCAGACGCATCGACCTCCACCGTAAAAGGTTTAGATACGTCCGGTTGCACCAGAATGGGGGCTGAAGCAAATCGGTTCTTCAGAAGCTCAAATGCACGCACAGCATCCTCAGACCAGATAGCGAGATTGGTACCTTTTTTCGTCATGTCCGTGAGCGGTTTGGCTATAGTAGAGAAATTCTTAATAAACTTCCTATAATAGTTGGCAAACCCAAGGAACCGCTGGAGCGCCTTTAGATTACCAGGCCGTTCCCATCGCAGCACCGCTTGCACCTTCGCGGCATCCATTTTAAACCCTGCGGCGGACACAATATATCCAAAAAAGGCAACTCTTGAACAAAAAACACGCATTTTTCAAGCTTAGCATAGAGCTTATTCTCACGGAGCAGCTGTAACACCTGCCTGACATGCTCTAAATGAGTGTCCTGGTCGCTCGAATAAATAAGGATATCATCCAGGTACACAATCACAAATTTCCCCAGCAAATGAGCAAATACATCATTTATGAAATGTTGGAACACAGCAGGCGCGGTTGTCAACCCAAATGGCATAACTAGGCTTTCAAAATGACCCTCAGGGGTATTAAATGCCGTCTTCCACTCATCCCCCTGACGGACCCTTATGAGGTTATATGCCCCCCTGAGGTCAAGTTTGGAAAACCACTTCGCACCAGCCACCTGGTTGAACAAATCAGGGATCAGAGGCATCGGGTAGGGATCACGGACCGTAATCTGGTTTAACTCCCGGAAATCCAGACACGGGCGTAACCCCCCATCTTTCTTCTTAATAAAGAAAAAACCCCGCTGCTACAGGTGAGGATGAAGGCCGGATGTGCCCTTTACTTAAACTCTCCGCAATGTAGTCCTTAAGAGCTTGTCTCTCCGGACCAGAAATACTAAACATCCTCGCCTTAGGCAATTTAGCCCCGGGATTTAACCTAATTTGACAGTCATAGGCTCGATGTGGAGGTAGTTCTGTGCAACCCCTCTCAGAGAATACGTCCGCAAAATCCAGCAATGCCTCCGGAAAGCTGGACTTCACGGCGGACACACATGTGGCCAAGCAATTTTCCTGGCAGAAACTGCTCCACTGGACTATGTCCTGGGTTCTCCAGTCAATCACCGGGTTGTGCTTAGACAACCATGGGAAACCCAGGACTATTTGTGCTGGGAGATTATTGAGTACCTTACATGTAACCCACTCAGAATGTAGGACCCCAATGTGGAGTTTAACCTCAGCTACAAACTCAGTAATCTCCCCCTGTGGGAGGGGAGCGGCATTAATGGTGACCACGCGAATAGGATGAGGGAGTTTTTCGATCTTGAAACCTGCCATGCGTGCAAACTCCTCATCCATGAGATTGGTGGCTGAACCGCTATCCACAAACACTGATATTGGTAGCTCTCTGCCCGCAATAATAACCCTGGCAGGGAGCATACATTGAGATACCATCATGGAGGATATGCATACGCTCAGTTGGGCCTCCTCCATACCCTCTGAGCTTACCAGTTTTCCGCCGGTGCGACTTTCTTTGGTAGCACAGGACAAGCATTTACATAATGATCTCTTTTACCACAGTAAAAACATGCTCCATGCTTCCTGAACCCAGGAACGCGACGCTGCACATGTGATACCCCAGCGATTTGCATAGGTTCCGTGGGCTCATCTGCAGCAACCACACTGGCACCCCTGCTTTTCCCCAGAGGCAGCGTCTCCTGCGCCCCTTGACGCAAACGGCGATCAATACGGATAACCAAACTCATGGCAGATTCTAACGAAGCAGGAGTCTCATACATCAGGAGGGCCTGTTTAACTCTTTCTGAGACCCCATGAATAAACTGACTCCGCAGCGCTGGGTCGTTCCACTGTGTGTCTACTGCCCAACGGCGAAATTCTGAACAATAGTCTTCCGCCATACGTTCCCCCTGACGGAGGGCGCGGATCTTAGATTCTGCTAAAGCCAATCTGTCGGGGTCATCATAAATGAGCCCGAGTGCTGAAAAAACATTCTCAACCAAATGAAATGTAGCAGAGTCGGCTGGTAAGGAAAACGCCCATGCTTGGGGGTCCCCACTCAGTAATGATAACACCAGACCCACCCGCTGAGCCTCATTACATGAGGAGACCAGGCGCATGCGAAAGTATAACTTGCAGGCCTCCCGAAAGATGACAAATTTGCTGCGTTCCCCAGAAAATCGTTCAGGCAGCGGAATCTTAGGCTCTGCACCTGCACCTGCAGAAGCCGCTTGCACATTAGCTACAACCAGGCCCTGCTGCTGAACTGCCCCCTTCAACTCGGTGACCTGTATGGACAGCGCCGCCAACTGGCGGTTTATGGAAGTCATGGAATCCATGGAAAAATGTTGGGCCGATTATAATGTTATGCGAGGCTTAGGTCGAAGGAGGCTGACAAAACCCGGGCCCCTGCGGAGTCCCTCAAACTAGGGAAAACCCTGTCTGACCCTCAACCCAGGGTTTTTGCTAAAGGTGCAAATGCCTGAGCCTCCAGCCTCTCCTTATCTCCTGCTCAGCCCTAAGCTGAACCCTCCACCCAGTGAGTTGTCAAACCACCAAAACCCACACAGTAATGACAGACAGGGAGAACTCAAACCACACCGCGCCGCAACCACACAGGACAATACTATAATGTGAACAGGGCAAAACAAAGCACAAATATAGGAAGACGAAAAGGTAACAACGGATCATACGACACCAGCTATGAATTTCTCTCTCCAACACCTCCACTCCAGACCGGAACCACTTGGCACAAAACACAAGCTATAATCGGCGACGCCCACAGGCCAGCACGACTATTTAAAGACCGTGGGCGTGACCAAACATCCCACCTGATTTCCAGCTAGATTAACCCCAGATAACCTGAGTAAAATCAAGCCGGCGCCACTGAGGCTATAGTGGACGGAGATGGAACTACCGCTGACTGCCGGACGCTGTGGTGTGAACAGCGTCCAACATGACACCCAGTGAGCCACCCTGTCTCTAAAACGGCCGACGTGCCAAAGTGATTCTTAAAGGGCCAGTGCGCCAAATCGAAAACTGAGTGACCCCAGGCTCCAAATCGGAGGCTTAGCCACCCCGGCCTCCAAATTGGAGGCTGATCGACCCTGGCCTCCAAATCGGACCCAGCGTGGACCCGCTCAAGAAATCGGACCCAGAGGGACTCCGCTCACCAAATCAGACCCAGAGTGGCCCCGCCCAGCAAATCGGACCCAGAGTAGCCCCGCCCACCAAATCGGACCCTGAGAGGTCCCGCCCACCAAATTGGACCCAGAGTGGTCCTGCCCACCAAATCGGACCCAGAGTGGTCCCGCCCACCAAATCAGACCTTAAGGGGCCCCACCCACAAAATCGCACCCTGAGGGGCCCCTGCCACAAAATCAGACCCTGAGGGGCCCCAACAAAATCGGACCCTGAGAGGCCTCGGCCAGAAAATCGGACCCTGAGGGGCCCCGCCCACCAAATCGGAGCCTGAGGGATCCCCGCTAACAATTCAAGCCCTGAGGAGCCCAGGCCAAGGAATCGGATCCTGAGGGGCCCCACCCACCAAATCAGACCCTAAGGCCAAAGTGGCCCCTGGGAGGCACTCACAGTTAAAACGGATCCTGAGTTGAAATTCTTGCAAGTCTCTCTTAAAGGGGCAGCCCGGGCACCATTTCAAACCACTATCTGTACTTCCTTCAGGAAATACACATCTAGTATTATTATTACTATTCAGTTGATTTCCGCAATTAATGCGGCCCGAACCGCTACACGCAGAGACTCCGTTGAGGCCTCGTTTCGAAGCCAGCGTCCATGAGTGGTGTGCTAAGTATTTTTCATGTAGATCGGATTTGGAGTTTTTGCGCAATTTGAGTTTGAAAAAACATTTTCCTCAATGCATTTCAATGGGAAAATGTTGCCATAGGGAAAACACGGGACAGTCGTGAGGTGGCAGTTAAGCTCATTGATATGCGCAGGTTCACCCAGTTACTATGCCAACATCTACGAACTTCACATGACCTCTCTAGGACAGCATTTCTGGCAGATAATTTCAGCTCTTAAAGCGAAACCAACAGCATAAATGCAAATCTAGCTTCATCACATGACGCATGCCACTGAGAGAGAATGTGTGACAAAGTGGATTTAGAAGCCCAGTGAGCCAAACTGGCTCTTAAAGGGCCGACGCGCCAAAGTGATTCTTAAAGGGCCGGCGCACCAAAATGAGTCTTAAAGGGCCAGCGCTCCAAATCGAAAGCTGAGTGACCCCAGGCTCCAAATCGGAGGCTGAGCCACCCCGACCTCCAAATCGGAGGCTGATCCACCCTGGCCTCCAAATCGGACCCAGCGTAACCCCGCTAAAAAAATCAGACCCTGAGTGGCCCCGCCCACCAAAACGGACCCAGAGTGGCACAGCCCACCAAATCGGACCCTGAGGGGCCCCACCCACCAAATCAGACTCAGTGTCCCCGCCCACCAAATTGGACCCTGAAGGGCCCCGCCCACCAAATTGGACACTGAAGGGCCCTGCCCACCAAATCAGACTCAGCGTGGCCCCGCTAAAAAAATCAGACCCTGAGTGGCCCCACCCACCAAAACGGACCCAGAGTGGCACAGCCCACCAAATCGGACCCTGAGGGGCCCCATCCACCAAATCAGTCTCAGTGTCCTCGCCCACCAAATCGGACCCTGAGGGGCCCCGCCCACCAAATCGGACCCCGAGGGGCCCCGCCCACCAAACCGGACCCCGAGGGGCCCCGCCCACCAAATCGAACTCTGAGGGGCCCCGCCCACCAAATCGGACCCTGAGTGGCCCCGCCCACCAAATCGGACCCTGAGGGGCCCCACCCACAAAATCGGACCCCGAGGGGCCCCGCCCACCAAACCGGACCCCGAGGGGCCCCGCCCACCAAATCGAACTCTGAGGGGCCTCGCTCACCAAATCGGACCCTGAGTGGCCCCGCCCACCAAATCGGACCCTGAGGGGCCCCACCCACAAAATCGGACCCTGAGGTGCCCCAGCCACAAAATCGGACCCTGAGGGGTTCCACCCACAAAATCGGACCCTGAGGCCAAAGTGGCCCCTGAGAGGCACCCACAGTTAAAACGGATCCTGAGTTGAAAGTCTTGCAGGGGCAGCAGGCAAGTCTCTCTTAAAAAGGCAGACCGGGCAGCATTTCAAACCACTATCTGTACTTCCTTCAGGAAATACACATCTAGTATTATTATTACTATTCAGTTGATTTCCGCAATTAATGCGGCCTGAACCGCTACACGCACAGACTCCGTTGAGGCCTCGTTTCGAAGCCAGCGTCCTCGAGTGGTGTGCTAAGTATTTTTCATGTAGATCGGATTTGGAGTATTTGCGCTTGAAAAAACATTTTCCTCAATGCATTTCAATGGGAAAATGTTGCCATAGGGAAAACATGGGACAGTCGTGAGGTGGCAGTTAAGCTCATTGATATGCGCAGGTTCACCCAGTTACTATGCCAACGCCTACGAACGTCACATGACCTCTCTAGGACAGCGTTTCTGGCAGATAATTTCAGCTCTTAAAGCGAAACCAACAGCTTAAATGCAAATCTAGCTTCATCACATGACGCATGCCACTGAGAGAGAATGTGCGCCAAAGTGGATTTAGAAGCCCAGTGAACCAAACTGGCTCTTAAAGGGCCGACGCGCCAAAGTGATTCTTAAAGGGCCGGCGCACCGAAATGAGTCTTAAAGGGCCGGGGCGCCAAATCGAAAGCTGAGTGACCCCAGGCTCCAAATCGGAGGCTGAGCCACCCCGACCTCCAAATCGGAGGCTGATCCACCCTGGCCTCCAAATCGGACCCAGCGTGGCCCCGCTAAAAAAATCAGACCCTGAGTGGCCCCGCCCACTAAAACGAACCCAGAGTGGCACAGCCCACCAAATCGGACCCTGAGGGGCCCCGCCCACCAAATCGGACCCTGAAGGGCCCCGCCCACCAAATCGGACCCTGAAGGGCCCCGCCCACCAAATCGGACCCTGAGGGGCCCCACCCACCAAATCGGACCCTGATGGGCCCCGCCCACCAAATCGTATTCTGAAAGGCCCCAACCACAAAATCGGACCCTGAGGTGCCCCAGCCACCAAATCGGACCCTGAGGGGCCCCGCCCACCAAATCGGACCCTGAGGGGCCCCGCTCACCAAATCGGACCCTGAGGGGCCCCACCCACAAAATCGGACCCTGAGGTGCCCAGGCCACAAAATCGGACCCTGAGTGGCCCCACCCACAAAATCAGGCACTGAGGGGCCCCGCCCACCAAATAGGACCCTGAGGGGCCCCACCCACAAAATCAGACCCTGAGGGGCCACACCAACAAAATTGGACCCTGAGGGATCCCGACCACCAATTCAAACCCTAAGGAGCCCAGGCCACCGAATCGGATCCTGAGGGGCCCCACCCACCAAATCAGACCCTGAGGCCAAAGTGGCCCCCTGAGAGGCACCCACATTTAAAACGGATCCTGAGTTGAAAGTCTTGCTGGGGCAGCAGGCAAGTCTCTCTTAAAGGGGCAGCCCGGGCATCATTTCAAACCACTATCTGTACTTCCTTCAGGAAATACACATCTAGTTATTATTATTATTATTATTATTATTATTATTATTAAGTTGATTTCCGCAATTAATACGGCCCGAACCGCTACACGCACAGACTCCGTTGAGGTGTCGTTTCGAAGCCAGCGTCCATGAGAGGTGTGCTAAGTATTTTTCATGTCGACCGGATTTGTAGTTTTTGCACAATTTGCGTTTGAAATTTTTTTTCCCGTCATTGGAATGCACTGTCTCAATGCATTTGAATGGGGAAATTTTGCTATAGACAAAACGTGCCCTGAGGCGATTGAAATGGCAGTTAAGCTCATTGATATGCGCAGGCAGACCCAGTTACTATGCCAACGCCTACGAGCGTCACATGACCTCTGCAAGACAGAGCTTCTGCCACATAATATCAGCTCTAAAAGCGAAACCCACAGAACAAATGCAAATCTAGCTTCATCACATGACGTATGCCCCTGAGAGAGAATGTGCGCCAAAGTGGATTTAGAAGCCCAGTGAGCCACCCTGGCTCTTAAAGGGCCGACGCGCCAAAGTGATTCTTAAAGAGTCGGCGCAGCAAAATGAGTCTTAAAGGGCCGGCGCGCCAAATCGAAAGCTGAGTGACACAACGCTCCAAATCGGAGGCTGATAGACCCTGGCCTACAAAAAGTAGGCTGAGCCACTCTGGCCTCCAAATTGGACCCAGAGTGGCCCCGCCCACCAAATCGGACCCAGATTGGCCCCGCCCACCAAATCAGACCCAGATTGGCCCCACCCACCAAATTGGACCCTGAGGGGCCCCACCCACAAAATCAGACCCTAAGGGGCCCAACCCACAAAATGGGACCCTGAGGGGCCCCGGCCACAAAATCGGACCCTAAGGGGCCCCACCCACAAAATCAGACCCTGAGGGGCCCCGGCCACAACATCGGACCCTGAGGGGCCACACTCACAAAATCGGACCCTGAGGGGCCCCACCCACAAAATCGAACCCTAAGGGGCTCGAACCACAAAATCGGACCCTGAGGGGCCCCGGCTACAAAATCGGACCCTCACGGGCCCCGGCCACAAAATCGGACCCTGAGGGGCCCCACCCACCAAATCGGACCCTGAGGGGCCCCGCCCACCAAATCGTATTCTGAAAGGCCCCAACCACAAAATCGGACCCTGAGGTGCCCCAGCCACCAAATCGGACCCTGAGTGGCCCCGCCCACCAAATCGGACCCTGAGTGGCCCCAACCACAAAATCGGACCCTGAGAGGCTCCGGACACAAAATCGGACCCTGAGGGGCCCCAACCACAAAATCGGACCCTGAGAGGCACCGGCCACAAAATCGGACCCTGAGAGGCACCGGCCACAAAATCAGACTCAGTGTCCCCACCCACCAAATTGGACCCTGAAGTTCCCCGCCCACCAAATCGGACCCAGAGTGGCCCCGCCCACAAAATCAGACCCTGAGGGGCCCCGCCCACCAAATCAGACCCTAAGAGGTCCCGCCCACCAAATCTGACCCTGAGGGGCCCCGCCCACCAAATAGGACCCTGAGGGGCCCCACCCAGCAAATCATACCATGAGGGGCCCCACCCACAAAATCGGACCCTGAGGGGCCCCACCCACAAAATCGGACCCTGAGGGGACCCACCCACAAAATCGGACCCTGAGGGGCCACACCCACAAAATCGGACCCTGAGGGGCCACACCCACAAAATCGGACCCTGAGGGGCCACACCCACAAAATCAAACCCTGAGGGGCCATACCAACAAAATTGGACCCTGAGGGATCCCAGCCACCAATTCAAACCCTGAGGAGCCCAGGTCACCGAATCTGATCCTGAGAGGCCCCACCCACCAAATCAGACCCTGAGGCCAAAGTGGCCCCTGAGAGGCACCCACACTTAAAACGGATCCAGAGTTGAAAGTCTTGCTGGGGCAGCAGGCAAGTCTCTCTTAAAGGGGCAGCCCAGGCACCATTTCAAACCACTATCTGTACTTCCTTCAGGAAATACACATCTAGTTATAGTGGTTTGAAAAAACCACTATATTGTAATCCGAACGCTGCTAACTTCTTCTTCTTATTATTATTATTAAGTTGATTTCCGCAATTAATGCGGCCCGAACCGCTACACGCACAGACTACGTTGAGGTGTCGTTTCGAAGCCAGCGTCCATGAGAGGTGTGCTAAGTATTTTTCGTGTCGATCGGATTTGTAGTTTTTGCGCAATTTGCGTTTGAAAATTTTTTTTCCCGTCATTGGAATGCACTGTCTCCAATGCTTTTCAATAGGAAATGGCAAAACGTACCCTGAGGCGATTGAAATGACAGTTGAGCTCATTGATATGCGCAGGCAGACCCAGTTACTATGCCAACGCCTACGAACTTCACTTGAACCCCAGCACAGAGCCTCTGCCACATAATATCAGCTCTTAAAGCGAAACTCACAGCACAAATGCAAATCTAGCTTCATCACATGACACATGCCCCTGAGAGAGAATGTCCGCCAAATTTGATTTAGAAGAAGCCCAGTGAGCCAAACTAGCTCTTAAAGGGCCAACGCGCCAAAGTGATTGTTAAAGGGCCAGCGCACCCACATGAGTCTTAAAGGGCCGACACATCAAATCGCAGACTGAGCCACCCCGGCCTCCAAATCGGAGTCTGAGCCACCCCGGCCTCCAAATCGGAGTCTGAGCCACCCCGGCCTCCAAATCGGAGTCTGAGCCACCCCGGCCTCCAAATCGGAGTCTGAGCCACCCCGGCCTCCAAATCGGAGTCTGAGCCACCCCGGCCTCCAAATCGGAGTCTGAGCCACCCCGGCCTCCAAATCGGAGTCTGAGCCACCCCGGCCTCCAAATCGGAGTCTGAGCCACCCCGGCCTCCAAATCGGAGTCTGAGCCACCCCGGCCTCCAAATCGGAGTCTGAGCCACCCCGGCCTCCAAATCGGAGTCTGAGCCACCCCGGCCTCCAAATCGGAGTCTGAGCCACCCCGGCCTCCAAATCGGAGTCTGAGCCACCCCGGCCTCCAAATCGGAGTCTGAGCCACCCCGGCCTCCAAATCGGAGTCTGAGCCACCCCGGCCTCCAAATCGGAGTCTGAGCCGCCCCGGCCTCCAAATCGGAGTCTGAGCCGCCCCGGCCTCCAAATCGGAGTCTGAGCCGCCCCGGCCTCCAAATCGGAGTCTGAGCCGCCCCGGCCTCCAAATCGGAGTCTGAGCCGCCCCGGCCTCCAAATCGGACCCTGAGCGGCCCCGGCCACCAAATCGGACCCTGAGCGGCCCCGGCCACAAAATCGGACCCTGAGCGGCCCCGGCCACAAAATCGGACCCTGAGGGGCCCCACCCACAAAATCAGGCCCTGAGGGGCCCCACCCACAAAATCAGACCCTGAGGCCAAAGTGGCCCCTGAGAGGCACCCACAGTTAAATCTTATCCTGACTTGAAAGTCTTGCAGGGGCAGCAGGCAAGTCTCTCTTAAAGGGGCAGCCCGGGCACCATTTCAAACCACTATCTGTACTTCCTTCAGGAAATACACATCTAGTATTAATGTTGTAATCCGACCGCTGCTAACTTATTCTTATTATTCAGTTGATTTCCGCAATTAATGCGGCCCGAACCGCTACAGGCACAGACTCCGTTGAGGTGTCGTTTCGAAGCCAGTGTCCATGAGAGGTGTGCTAAGTAATTTTCGTGTCGATCGGATTTGTAGTTTTTGCGCAATTTGCGTTTGAAAATTTTTTTTCCCGTCATTGGAATGCACTGTCTCCAATGCTTTTCAATAGGAAATGGCAAAACGTACCCTGAGGCGATTGAAATGACAGTTGAGCTCATTGATATGCGCAGGCAGACCCAGTTACTATGCCAACGCCTACGAACTTCACTTGAACCCCAGCACAGAGCCTCTGCCACATAATATCAGCTCTTAAAGCGAAACTCACAGCACAAATGCAAATCTAGCTTCATCACATGACACATGCCCCTGAGAGAGAATGTCCGCCAAATTTGATTTAGAAGAAGCCCAGTGAGCCAAACTAGCTCTTAAAGGGCCAACGCGCCAAAGTGATTGTTAAAGGGCCAGCGCACCCACATGAGTCTTAAAGGGCCGACACATCAAATCGCAGACTGAGCCACCCCGGCCTCCAAATCGGAGTCTGAGCCACCCCGGCCTCCAAATCGGAGTCTGAGCCACCCCGGCCTCCAAATCGGAGTCTGAGCCACCCCGGCCTCCAAATCGGAGTCTGAGCCACCCCGGCCTCCAAATCGGAGTCTGAGCCACCCCGGCCTCCAAATCGGAGTCTGAGCCACCCCGGCCTCCAAATCGGAGTCTGAGCCACCCCGGCCTCCAAATCGGAGTCTGAGCCACCCCGGCCTCCAAATCGGAGTCTGAGCCACCCCGGCCTCCAAATCGGAGTCTGAGCCACCCCGGCCTCCAAATCGGAGTCTGAGCCACCCCGGCCTCCAAATCGGAGTCTGAGCCACCCCGGCCTCCAAATCGGAGTCTGAGCCACCCCGGCCTCCAAATCGGAGTCTGAGCCACCCCGGCCTCCAAATCGGAGTCTGAGCCACCCCGGCCTCCAAATCGGAGTCTGAGCCACCCCGGCCTCCAAATCGGAGTCTGAGCCACCCCGGCCTCCAAATCGGAGTCTGAGCCACCCCGGCCTCCAAATCGGAGTCTGAGCCACCCCGGCCTCCAAATCGGAGTCTGAGCCACCCCGGCCTCCAAATCGGAGTCTGAGCCACCCCGGCCTCCAAATCGGAGTCTGAGCCACCCCGGCCTCCAAATCGGAGTCTGAGCCGCCCCGGCCTCCAAATCGGAGTCTGAGCCGCCCCGGCCTCCAAATCGGAGTCTGAGCCGCCCCGGCCTCCAAATCGGACCCTGAGCGGCCCCGGCCACCAAATCGGACCCTGAGCGGCCCCGGCCACAAAATCGGACCCTGAGCGGCCCCGGCCACAAAATCGGACCCTGAGGGGCCCCACCCACAAAATCAGGCCCTGAGGGGCCCCACCCACAAAATCAGACCCTGAGGCCAAAGTGGCCCCTGAGAGGCACCCACAGTTAAATCTTATCCTGACTTGAAAGTCTTGCAGGGGCAGCAGGCAAGTCTCTCTTAAAGGGGCAGCCCGGGAACCATTTCAAACCACTATCTGTACTTCCTTAAGGAAATACACATCTAGTTATAGTGGTTTGAAAAAACCACTATATTGTAATCCGAACGCTGCTAACTTATTCTTCTTCTTCTTCTTCTTCTTCTTATTATTAAGTTGATTTCCGCAATTAATGCGGCCCGAACCGCTACACGCACAGACTCCGTTGAGGTGTCGTTTCTAAGCCAGCGTCCATGAGAGGTGTGCTAAGTATTTTTCGTGTCGATCGGATTTGTAGTTTTTGCGCAATTTGCGTTTGAAAATTTTTTTTCCCGTCATTGGAATGCACTGTCTCCAATGCTTTTCAATAGGAAATGGCAAAACGTGCCCTGAGGCGATTGAAATGACAGTTGAGCTCATTGATATGCGCAGGCACACCCAGTTACTATGCCAACGCCTACGAACTTCACTTGAACCCCAGCACAGAGCCTCTGCCACATAATATCAGCTCTTAAAGCGAAACTCACAGCACAAATGCAAATCTAGCTTCATCACATGACACATGCCCCTGAGAGAGAATGTGTGCGCCAAAGTGGATTTAAAAGAAGCCCAGTGAGCCAAACTAGCTCTTAAAGGGCCAACGCGCCAAAGTGATTGTTAAAGGGCCAGCGCACCCAAATGAGTCTTAAAGGGCCGACACACCAAATCGGAGACTGAGCCACCCCGGCCTCCAAATCGGAGGCTGATCGACCCCGGCCTCCAAATCGGAGGCTGATCGACCCCGGCCTCCAAATCGGAGGCTGATCGACCCCGGCCTCCAAATCGGAGGCTGATCGACCCCGGCCTCCAAATCGGAGGCTGATCGACCCCGGCCTCCAAATCGGAGGCTGATCGACCCCGGCCTCCAAATCGGAGGCTGATCGACCCCGGCCTCCAAATCGGAGGCTGATCGACCCCGGCCTCCAAATCGGAGGCTGATCCACCCCGGCCTCCAAATCGGAGGCTGATCCACCCCGGCCTCCAAATCGGAGGCTGAGCCACCCCGGCCTCCAAATCGGAGGCTGAGCCACCCCGGCCTCCAAATCGGAGGCTGATCGACCCCGGCCTCCAAATCGGAGGCTGATCGACCCCGGCCTCCAAATCGGAGGCTGATCGACCCCGGCCTCCAAATCGGAGGCTGATCGACCCCGGCCTCCAAATCGGAGGATGATCGACCCCGGCCTCCAAATCGGAGGCTGAGCCACCCCGGCCTCCAAATCGGAGGCTGAGCCACCCCGGCCTCCAAATCAGAAGCTCATCGACCCCTGCCTCCAAATCGGAGGCTCTTTGACCTCGGCCTCCAAATCGGAAGCTCAACGACCCCGGCCTCCAAATTGGAGGCTGAGCGACCCCAGCCTCCAAATCTTACCCAGAGTGGCCCCGCCCACCAAATTGGACCCAGTGGGGCTCCGCCCACAAAATCAGACCCAGAGGGGCCCCTGCCACAAAATCGGACCCTGAGGGGCCGCGGCCACAAAATCAGACCCTGAGGGGCCGCGGCCACAAAATCGGACCCTGAGGGGCCCCAACCACAAAATCTGACCCTGAGGGACCCAACCACAAAATCGGACCCTGAGGGGCCCCTGACACAAAATCGGACTCTGAGGGGCCTCGGCCACAAAATCGGACCCTGAGGGGCCCAACCCACAAAATCGGACCCTGAGGGGCCCCGCCCACCAAATCGGAACCTGAGGGGCCCCGCCCACCAAATCGGAACCTGAGGGGCCCCGCCCACCAAATCGGACCCTGAGGGGCCCCACCCACAAAATCGGACCCTGAGGGGTTCCGGCCACAAAAATCGGATCCTGAGTGGCCCCGGCCACAAAATCGGACCCTGAGGGGCCCCAGCCACAAAATCGGACCTTGAGGGGCCCCACCCACCAAATCGGACCCTGAGGGGCCCCGGCCACCAAATCGGACCCTGAGGGGCCCCGGCCACCAAATCGGACCCTGAGGGGCCCCGGCCACCAAATCGGACCCTGAGGGGCCCCGGCCACCAAATCGGACCCTGAGGGGCCCCACCCACAAAATCAGGCCCTGAGGGGCCCCACCCACAAAATCAGACCCTGAGGCCAAAGTGGCCCCTGAGAGGCACCCACAGTTAAATCGTATCCTGAGTTGAAAGTCTTGCAGGGGCAGCAGGCAAGTCTCTCTTAAAGGGGCAGCCCGGGCACCATTTCAAACCACTATCTGTACTTCCTTCAGGAAATACACATCTAGTATTAATGTTGTAATCCGACCGCTGCTAACTTATTCTTATTATTCAGTTGATTTCCGCAATTAATGCGGCCCGAACCGCTACAGGCACAGACTCCGTTGAGGTGTCGTTTCGAAGCCAGTGTCCATGAGAGGTGTGCTAAGTAATTTTCGTGTCGATTGGATTTGTAGTTTTTGCGCAATTTGCATTCGAAAAAGTTTTTTTCCCGTCATTTGAATGTATTGTCTCAACACTTTTCAATGGGGAAATTTTTGCCTTACAGAAAATATGCCCTGAGGCGATTCAAATGGCAGTTTAGCTCATTGATATGCGCAGGCAGACCGAGTTACTATGCCAACGTCAAAGAACTTCACATGACGCCCCAAGGACAGAGCTTCAGCCACATAATATCAGCTCTTAAAGCGAAACCCACAGCACAAATGCAAATCTAGCTTCATCACATGACGCGTGCCCCTAACAGAGAATGTATGCCAAAGTGAATTTAGAAGCCCAGTGCGCCAAACTAGCTCTTAAACAGCCGACGCGCCTAAGTGAATCTTCAAGGGCCGGCGCACCAAAATGAGCCTTAAAGGGCTGGCGCGCCAAATCGAATGCTGAGTGACCCCAGGCTCCAAATCGGAGGCTGATCGACCCTGGCCTACAAATCGGAGGCTGAGCCACCCAGGCCAACAAATCGGCCCCGGAGTGGCCCCGCCCTCCAAATCGGATCCCAGAAAGGCCCCGCCCACCAAATTGGACCCTGATAGGGACCTGCTCACCAAATCAGACCCGTAGTGGCCCCGCCCTCAAAATCGGACCCAGTGTGGCCTGCCCACCAAATCGAACCCCGAGGGGCCTCTCCCACCAAATCAGACTCAGAGTGGTCCCGCCTACCAAATTGTACCCTGAAGGGCCACGCCCACCAAACTGGACCCAGAGTGGCACCGCCCACCAAATCAGACCCTGAGGGGTCCCACCCACCAAATCTGACCCTAAGGGGCCCCGCCCACCTAATCAGACCCAGAGTGGCCCCACCCACCAAATCAGGCCATGAGGGGCGCTGCCCACCAAATAAGACCCTCATGGGCCCCGCCTGCCAAATCATACCCTGAAGAGCCCCACCCACCAAATCGGATCCTGAGGGGACCCGCCCACCAAATCGGACCCTGAGAGGCCCCTTCTACCAAATCGGAACCAGAGGAGCCCCGCCCACGAAATTGGACCCTGTGGGGCCCCACTCAACAAACCGGACCCTGTGGGGCCCCGCCCACCAAATTGGACCCAAGGTGGCCCCTCCCACTAAATCAGATCCTGTGGTGCCCCGCCCATCAAATCAGACCCTGTGGTGCCCCACCCACCAAATCGAACTCTGAGGGGCCTCGCCCACCAAATCGGCCCACCAATTCAAGCCCTGAGGAGCCCAGTCCACTGAATCGGATTCTGAGGGGCCCCACCCACTAAATCAGACCCTGAGGGGCCCCACAGGCCAAAGTGGCCCCTGAGAGGCACCCACAGGTAAAACGGATACTGAGTTGAAAGTCGTGCAGGGGCAGCAGGCAAGTCTCTCTTAAAGTCGCAGCCCGGGCACCATTTCAAACCACTATCTGTACTTCCTTCAGGAAATACACATCTAGTATTAATGTTGTAATCTCAACGCTGCTAACTTTTTCTTTTTATTCAGTTGATTTCCGCAATTAATGCGGCCCGAACCGCTACACGCACAGACTCCGTTGAGGTGTTGTTTCGAAGCCAGCGTCCACGAGAGGTGTGCTAAGTATTTTTCGTGTCGATTGGATTTGTAGTTTTTGTGCAATTTGCGTTTGAAATTTTTTTTTCCCGTCATTGGAATGCATTTCTCAATGCTTTACAAAGGGCAACTTAAAACGTGCCCTAAGGCAATTCAAATGGCAGTAAAGCTCATTGATATGTGAAGGCACACCCATTTACGATGCAAACACCTACGAACATCACATGACGCCCCCAGGACAGATCTTCTGACACATAATATCAGCTCTTAAAGCGAAACCCACAGCACAAATGCAAATCTAGCCTCATCACATGAAGCATGCCCCTGAGAGAGAATGTGCGCCAAAGTGGATGTAGAAGCCCAGTGATCCACCCTGTCTCTAAAACGGCCGACGCGCCAAAGTGATTCTTAAAGGGCCAGCGCGCCAAATCGAAAACTGAGTGACCCCAGGCTCCAAAGCAGAGGCTGATCGACCCTGGCCTCCAAATCATACCCAGCATGGCCCCGCTCAAGAAATCGGACCCAGAGGGGCTCCGCTCACCAAATCAGACCCAAAGTGGCCCCGCCCAGCAAATCGGACCCAGAGTAGCCCCGCCCACCAAATCGGCCCCCGAGTGGCCCCGCTCACCAAATCGGCCCCCGAATGGCCCCGCCCACCACTTCGGCCCCCGAGTGGCCCCACCCACCATATTGGGCCCCGAGTGGCCCCTCCCACCATATCGGGCCCTGAGTGGCACCATCCACCAAATCGGCCCCTGAGTGGCCCCGCACACCAAATGGGACCCTGAAGGCCCCAACCACAAAATCGGACCCTGATGAGCCCCGGCTACAAAATCGGGCCCTGAAAGGCCCCACCCACAAAATTGGACCCTGAGGGGCCCCGGCCACAAAATCGGACCCTGAGGGGTCCCACCCACAAAATCGGACCTGAGGGGATCCGGCCACAAAATCAGACCCTGAGGGGCCCCGGCCACAAAATCGGACCCTGAGGGGCCACTCCCACAAAATCGGACCCTGCGGGGCCACACCCACAAAATCGGAGCCTGAGGGATCCCCATCAACAATTCAAGCCCTGAGGAGCCCAGGCCATGGAATCAGATCCTGGGTGGCGTCCCTGAGTTGAAAGTCTTGCAGGGGCAGCAGGCAAGTCTCTCTTAAAGGGGCAGCCCGGGCACCATTTCAAACCACTATCTGTACTTCCTTCAGGAAATACACATCTAGTATTATTATTACTATTCAGTTGATTTCCGCAATTAATTCGGCCCGAACCGCTATGCGCACAGACCCCGTTGAGGTGTCGTTTCGAAGCCAGCATTCATGAGAGGTGTGCTAAGTATTTTTCGTGTCGATCGGATTTGTAGTTTTTGCGCAATTTGCGTTTGAAATTTTTTTTTCCCGTCATTGGAATGCACTGTCTCCAATGCTTTTCAATGGGAAATGGCAAAACGTGCCCTGAGGCAATTGAAATGGCAGTTGAGCTCATTGATATGCGCAGGCACACCCAGTTACTATGCCAACACCTACGAACGTCACATGACGCCCCGAGAACAGAGCTTCTGCCACATAATATCAGGTCTTAAAGCGAAACCCACAGCACTAATGCAAATCTAGCTTCATCACATGACACATGCCCCTGAGAGAGAATGTCCACCAAAGTGGATTTAGAAGAAGCCCAGTGAGCCAAACTAGCTCTTAAAGGGCCGACGCGCCAGGTTGATTGTTAAAGGGCCGGCGCACCGAAATGAGTCTTAAAGGGCCAACACGCCAAATCGAAAGCTGAGTGACCACAGGCTCCAAATGGGAGGCTGATCGACCCCCCGGCCTCCAAATCGGAGGTTGAGCCACCCCGGCCTCCAAATCGGAGGTTGAGCCACCCCGGCCTCCAAATCGGAGGCTGATCCACCCCGGCCTCCGAATCGGAGGCTGATCCACCCCGGCCTCCAGATCGGAGGCTGAGCCACCCCGGCCTCCAAATCGGAGCCTGAGCCACCCCGGCCTCCAAATCGGAGGCTGAGCCACCCCGGCCTCCAAATCGGAGGCTGAGCCACCCCGGCCTCCAAATCAGAGGCTGAGCCACCCCGGCCTCCAAATCGGAGGCTGAGCCACCCCGGCCTCCAAATCGGAGGCTGATCGACCCAGGCCTCCAAATCGGAGGCTGAGCCACCACGGCCTCCAAATCGGAGTATTTTTCATGTCGATCGGATTTGTAGTTTTTGCGCAATTTGCGTTTGAAAATTTTTTTTCCCGTCATTGGAATCCACTGTCTTTTCAATGGGAAATGGCAAAACGTGCCCTGAGGCGATTGAAATGGCAGTTGAGCTCATTGATATGCGCAGGCAGACCCAGTTACTATGCCAACGCCTACGAACGTCACATGACACCTCCAAGACAGAGCTTCTGCCACATAATATCAGCTCTTAAAGCGAAACCCACAGCACTAATACAAATCTAGCTTCATCACATGACACATGCCCCTGAGAGAGAATGTGTGCCAAAATGGATTTAGAAGAAGCCCAGTGAGCCAAACTAGCTCTTAAAGGGTCGACGCGCCAAAGTGATTGTTAAAGGGCCGGCGCACCGAAATGAGTCTTAAAGGGCTGACACGCCAAATCGAAAGCTGAGTGACCCCAGGCTCCAAATCGGAGGTTGAGCCACCCCGGCCTCCAAATCGGAGGTTGAGCCAACTCGGCCTCCAAATCGGAGGCTGAACCACCCCGGCCTCCAAATCGAAGGCTGATCGACCCCGGCCTCCAAATCGAAGGCTGATCGACCCCGGCCTCCAAATCGAAGGCTGATCGACCCCGGCCTCCAAATCGGAGGCTGAGCCACCCCGGCCTCCAAATCGGAGGCTGAGCCACCCCGGCCTCCAAATCAGAGGCTGAGCCACCCCGGCCTCCAAATCGGAGGCTGAGCCACCCCGGCCTCCAAATCGGAGGCTGAGCCACCCCGGCCTCCAAATCGGAGGCTGAGCCACCCCGGCCTCCAAATCGGAGGCTGAGCCACCCCGGCCTCCAAATCGGAGGCTGAGCCACCCCGGCCTCCAAATCGGAGGCTGAGCCACCCCGGCCTCCAAATCGGAGGCTGATCGACACCGGCCTCCAAATCGGAGGCTGATCGACCCCGGCCTCCAAATCGGAGGCTGATCGACCCCGGCCTCCAAATCGGAGGCTGATCGACCCCGGCCTCCAAATCGGAGGCTGATCGACCCCGGCCTCCAAATCGGAGTCTGAGCCACCCCGGCCTCCAAATCGGAGTCTGAGCCACCCCGGCCTCCAAATCGGAGTCTGAGCCACCCCGGCCTCCAAATCGGAGTCTGAGCCACCCCGGCCTCCAAATCGGAGTCTGAGCCACCCCGGCCTCCAAATCGGAGTCTGAGCCACCCCGGCCTCCAAATCGGAGTCTGAGCCACCCCGGCCTCCAAATCGGAGTCTGAGCCACCCCGGCCTCCAAATCGGAGTCTGAGCCACCCCGGCCTCCAAATCGGAGTCTGAGCCACCCCGGCCTCCAAATCGGAGTCTGAGCCACCCCGGCCTCCAAATCGGAGTCTGAGCCACCCCGGCCTCCAAATCGGAGTCTGAGCCACCCCGGCCTCCAAATCGGAGTCTGAGCCACCCCGGCCTCCAAATCGGAGTCTGAGCCACCCCGGCCTCCAAATCGGAGTCTGAGCCACCCCGGCCTCCAAATCGGAGGCTGATCGACCCCGTCCTCCAAATCGGAGGCTGATCGACCCCGTCCTCCAAATCGGAGGCTGATCGACCCCGGCCTCCAAATCGGAGGCTGATCGACCCCGGCCTCCAAATCGGAGGCTCATCGACCCCGGCCTCCAAATCGGAGGCTCATCGACCCCGGCCTCCAAATCGGAAGCTCATCGACCCCTGCCTCCAAATTGGAGGCTGAGAGACCCCAGCCTCCAAATCTTACCCAGAGAGGCCCCGCCCACCAAATCGGACCCTGAGAGGCCCCGCCCACCAAATTGGACCCAGAGTGGTCCCGCCCACCAAATTGGACCCAGAGTGGTCCCGCCCACCAAATTGGACCCAGAGTGGTCCCGCCCACCAAATTGGACCCAGAGTGGTCCCGCCCACCAAATTGGACCCTGAGGGGTCCCAGCCACCAAATTGGACCCTGAGGGGTCCCAGCCACCAAATTGGACCCTGAGGGGTCCCAGCCACAAAATCGGACCCTGAGGGGCCCCACCCACAAAATTGGACCCTGAGGAGTTCCGGCCACAAAAATCGGACCCTGAGTGGCCCCGGCCACCAAATCGGACCCTGAGTGGCCCCGGCCACCAAATCGGACCCTGAGTGGCCCCGGCCACCAAATCGGACCCTGAGTGGCCCCGGCCACCAAATCGGACCCTGAGTGGCCCCGGCCACCAAATCGGACCCTGAGTGGCCCCGGCCACAAAATCGGACCCTGAGGGGCCCCACCCACAAAATCAGGCCCTGAGGGGCCCCACCCACAAAATCAGACCCTGAGGCCAAAGTGGCCCCTGAGAGGCACCCACAGTTAAATCTTATCCTGACTTGAAAGTCTTGCAGGGGCAGCAGGCAAGTCTCTCTTAAAGGGGCAGCCCGGGAACCATTTCAAACCACTATCTGTACTTCCTTAAGGAAATACACATCTAGTTATAGTGGTTTGAAAAAACCACTATATTGTAATCCGAACGCTGCTAACTTATTCTTCTTCTTCTTATTATTATTATTATTAAGTTGATTTCCGCAATTAATGCGGCCCGAACCGCTACACGCACAGACTCCGTTGAGGTGTCGTTTCTAAGCCAGCGTCCATGAGAGGTGTGCTAAGTATTTTTCGTGTCGATCGGATTTGTAGTTTTTGCGCAATTTGCGTTTGAAATTTTTTTTTCCCGTCATTGGAATGCACTGTCTCCAATGCTTTTCAATAGGAAATGGCAAAACGTGCCCTGAGGCGATTGAAATGACAGTTGAGCTCATTGATATGCGCAGGCACACCCAGTTACTATGCCAACGCCTACGAACTTCACTTGAACCCCAGCACAGAGCCTCTGCCACATAATATCAGCTCTTAAAGCGAAACTCACAGCACAAATGCAAATCTAGCTTCATCACATGACACATGCCCCTGAGAGAGAATGTGTGCGCCAAAGTGGATTTAAAAGAAGCCCAGTGAGCCAAACTAGCTCTTAAAGGGCCAACGCGCCAAAGTGATTGTTAAAGGGCCAGCGCACCCAAATGAGTCTTAAAGGGCCGACACACCAAATCGGAGACTGAGCCACCCCGGCCTCCAAATCGGAGGCTGATCGACCCCGGCCTCCAAATCGGAGGCTGATCGACCCCGGCCTCCAAATCGGAGGCTGATCCACCCCGGCCTCCAAATCGGAGGCTGATCCACCCCGGCCTCCAAATCGGAGGCTGATCCACCCCGGCCTCCAAATCGGAGGCTGATCCACCCCGGCCTTCAAATCGGAGGCTGATCCACCCCGGCCTCCAAATCGGAGGCTGAGCCACCCCGGCCTCCAAATCGGAGGCTGAGCCACCCCGGCCTCCAAATCGGAGGCTGATCCACCCCGGCCTCCAAATCGGAGGCTGATCGACCCCGGCCTCCAAATCGGAGGCTGATCGACCCCGGCCTCCAAATCGGAGGCTGATCGACCCCGGCCTCCAAATCGGAGGATGATCGACCCCGGCCTCCAAATCGGAGGCTGATCGACCCCGGCCTCCAAATCGGAGGATGATCGACCCCGGCCTCCAAATCGGAAGCTCAACGACCCCGGCCTCCAAATTGGAGGCTGAGCGACCCCAGCCTCCAAATCTTACCCAGAGTGGCCCCGCCCACCAAATTGGACCCAGTGGGGCTCCGCCCACAAAATCAGACCCAGAGGGGCCCCTGCCACAAAATCGGACCCTGAGGGGCCGCGGCCACAAAATCAGACCCTGAGGGGCCGCGGCCACAAAATCGGACCCTGAGGGGCCCCAACCACAAAATCTGACCCTGAGGGACCCAACCACAAAATCGGACCCTGAGGGGCCCCTGACACAAAATCGGACTCTGAGGGGCCTCGGCCACAAAATCGGACCCTGAGGGGCCCAACCCACAAAATCGGACCCTGAGGGGCCCCGCCCACCAAATCGGAACCTGAGGGGCCCCGCCCACCAAATCGGAACCTGAGGGGCCCCGCCCACCAAATCGGACCCTGAGGGGCCCCACCCACAAAATCGGACCCTGAGGGGTTCCGGCCACAAAAATCGGATCCTGAGTGGCCCCGGCCACAAAATCGGACCCTGAGGGGCCCCAGCCACAAAATCGGACCTTGAGGGGCCCCACCCACCAAATCGGACCCTGAGGGGCCCCGGCCACCAAATCGGACCCTGAGGGGCCCCGGCCACCAAATCGGACCCTGAGGGGCCCCGGCCACCAAATCGGACCCTGAGGGGCCCCGGCCACCAAATCGGACCCTGAGGGGCCCCACCCACAAAATCAGGCCCTGAGGGGCCCCACCCACAAAATCAGACCCTGAGGCCAAAGTGGCCCCTGAGAGGCACCCACAGTTAAATCGTATCCTGAGTTGAAAGTCTTGCAGGGGCAGCAGGCAAGTCTCTCTTAAAGGGGCAGCCCGGGCACCATTTCAAACCACTATCTGTACTTCCTTCAGGAAATACACATCTAGTATTAATGTTGTAATCCGACCGCTGCTAACTTATTCTTATTATTCAGTTGATTTCCGCAATTAATGCGGCCCGAACCGCTACAGGCACAGACTCCGTTGAGGTGTCGTTTCGAAGCCAGTGTCCATGAGAGGTGTGCTAAGTAATTTTTGTGTCGATTGGATTTGTAGTTTTTGCGCAATTTGCATTCGAAAAAGTTTTTTTCCCGTCATTTGAATGTATTGTCTCAACACTTTTCAATGGGGAAATTTTTGCCTTACAGAAAATATGCCCTGAGGCGATTCAAATGGCAGTTTAGCTCATTGATATGCGCAGGCAGACCGAGTTACTATGCCAACGTCAAAGAACTTCACATGACGCCCCAAGGACAGAGCTTCAGCCACATAATATCAGCTCTTAAAGCGAAACCCACAGCACAAATGCAAATCTAGCTTCATCACATGACGCGTGCCCCTAACAGAGAATGTATGCCAAAGTGAATTTAGAAGCCCAGTGCGCCAAACTAGCTCTTAAACAGCCGACGCGCCTAAGTGAATCTTCAAGGGCCGGCGCACCAAAATGAGCCTTAAAGGGCTGGCGCGCCAAATCGAATGCTGAGTGACCCCAGGCTCCAAATCGGAGGCTGATCGACCCTGGCCTACAAATCGGAGGCTGAGCCACCCAGGCCAACAAATCGGCCCCGGAGTGGCCCCGCCCTCCAAATCGGATCCCAGAAAGGCCCCGCCCACCAAATTGGACCCTGATAGGGACCTGCTCACCAAATCAGACCCGTAGTGGCCCCGCCCTCAAAATCGGACCCAGAGTGGCCTGCCCACCAAATCGAACCCCGAGGGGCCTCTCCCACCAAATCAGACTCAGAGTGGTCCCGCCTACCAAATTGTACCCTGAAGGGCCACGCCCACCAAACTGGACCCAGAGTGGCACCGCCCACCAAATCAGACCCTGAGGGGTCCCACCCACCAAATCTGACCCTAAGGGGCCCCGCCCACCTAATCAGACCCAGAGTGGCCCCACCCACCAAATCAGGCCATGAGGGGCGCTGCCCACCAAATAAGACCCTCATGGGCCCCGCCTGCCAAATCATACCCTGAAGAGCCCCACCCACCAAATCGGATCCTGAGGGGACCCGCCCACCAAATCGGACCCTGAGAGGCCCCTTCTACCAAATCGGAACCAGAGGAGCCCCGCCCACGAAATTGGACCCTGTGGGGCCCCACTCAACAAACCGGACCCTGTGGGGCCCCGCCCACCAAATTGGACCCAAGGTGGCCCCTCCCACTAAATCAGATCCTGTGGTGCCCCGCCCATCAAATCAGACCCTGTGGTGCTCCACCCACCAAATCGAACTCTGAGGGGCCTCGCCCACCAAATCGGCCCACCAATTCAAGCCCTGAGGAGCCCAGTCCACTGAATCGGATTCTGAGGGGCCCCACCCACTAAATCAGACCCTGAGGGGCCCCACAGGCCAAAGTGGCCCCTGAGAGGCACCCACAGGTAAAACGGATACTGAGTTGAAAGTCGTGCAGGGGCAGCAGGCAAGTCTCTCTTAAAGTCGCAGCCCGGGCACCATTTCAAACCACTATCTGTACTTCCTTCAGGAAATACACATCTAGTATTAATGTTGTAATCTCAACGCTGCTAACTTTTTCTTTTTATTCAGTTGATTTCCGCAATTAATGCGGCCCGAACCGCTACACGCACAGACTCCGTTGAGGTGTTGTTTCGAAGCCAGCGTCCACGAGAGGTGTGCTAAGTATTTTTCGTGTCGATTGGATTTGTAGTTTTTGTGCAATTTGCGTTTGAAATTTTTTTTTCCCGTCATTGGAATGCATTTCTCAATGCTTTACAAAGGGCAACTTAAAACGTGCCCTAAGGCAATTCAAATGGCAGTAAAGCTCATTGATATGTGAAGGCACACCCATTTACTATGCAAACACCTACGAACATCACATGACGCCCCCAGGACAGATCTTCTGACACATAATATCAGCTCTTAAAGCGAAACCCACAGCACAAATGCAAATCTAGCCTCATCACATGAAGCATGCCCCTGAGAGAGAATGTGCGCCAAAGTGGATGTAGAAGCCCAGTGATCCACCCTGTCTCTAAAACGGCCGACGCGCCAAAGTGATTCTTAAAGGGCCAGCGCGCCAAATCGAAAACTGAGTGACCCCAGGCTCCAAAGCAGAGGCTGATCGACCCTGGCCTCCAAATCGTACCCAGCATGGCCCCGCTCAAGAAATCGGACCCAGAGGGGCTCCGCTCACCAAATCAGACCCAAAGTGGCCCCGCCCAGCAAATCGGACCCAGAGTAGCCCCGCCCACCAAATCGGACACTGAGGGGCCCCGCTCACCAAATCGGCCCCCGAGTGGCCCCGCCCACCACTTCGGCCCCCGAGTGGCCCCACCCACCATATTGGGCCCCGAGTGGCCCCTCCCACCATATCGGGCCCTGAGTGGCACCATCCACCAAATCGGCCCCTGAGTGGCCCCGCACACCAAATGGGACCCTGAAGGCCCCAACCACAAAATCGGACCCTGATGAGCCCCGGCTACAAAATCGGGCCCTGAAAGGCCCCACCCACAAAATTGGACCCTGAGGGGCCCCGGCCACAAAATCGGACCCTGAGGGGTCCCACCCACAAAATCGGACCTGAGGGGATCCGGCCACAAAATCAGACCCTGAGGGGCCCCGGCCACAAAATCGGACCCTGAGGGGCCACTCCCACAAAATCGGACCCTGCGGGGCCACACCCACAAAATCGGAGCCTGAGGGATCCCCATCAACAATTCAAGCCCTGAGGAGCCCAGGCCATGGAATCAGATCCTGGGTGGCGTCCCTGAGTTGAAAGTCTTGCAGGGGCAGCAGGCAAGTCTCTCTTAAAGGGGCAGCCCGGGCACCATTTCAAACCACTATCTGTACTTCCTTCAGGAAATACACATCTAGTATTATTATTACTATTCAGTTGATTTCCGCAATTAATGCGGCCCGAACCGCTATGCGCACAGACCCCGTTGAGGTGTCGTTTCGAAGCCAGCATTCATGAGAGGTGTGCTAAGTATTTTTCGTGTCGATCGGATTTGTAGTTTTTGCGCAATTTGCGTTTGAAATTTTTTTTTCCCGTCATTGGAATGCACTGTCTCCAATGCTTTTCAATGGGAAATGGCAAAACGTGCCCTGAGGCAATTGAAATGGCAGTTGAGCTCATTGATATGCGCAGGCACACCCAGTTACTATGCCAACACCTACGAACGTCACATGACGCCCCGAGAACAGAGCTTCTGCCACATAATATCAGGTCTTAAAGCGAAACCCACAGCACTAATGCAAATCTAGCTTCATCACATGACACATGCCCCTGAGAGAGAATGTCCACCAAAGTGGATTTAGAAGAAGCCCAGTGAGCCAAACTAGCTCTTAAAGGGCCGACGCGCCAGGTTGATTGTTAAAGGGCCGGCGCACCGAAATGAGTCTTAAAGGGCCAACACGCCAAATCGAAAGCTGAGTGACCACAGGCTCCAAATGGGAGGCTGATCGACCCCCCGGCCTCCAAATCGGAGGTTGAGCCACCCCGGCCTCCAAATCGGAGGCTGAGCCACCCCGGCCTCCAAATCGGAGGCTGAGCCACCCCGGCCTCCGAATCGGAGGCTGATCCACCCCGGCCTCCAGATCGGAGGCTGAGCCACCCCGGCCTCCAAATCGGAGCCTTAGCCACCCCGGCCTCCAAATCGGAGGCTGAGCCACCCCGGCCTCCAAATCGGAGGCTGAGCCACCCCGGCCTCCAAATCGGAGGCTGAGCCACCCCGGCCTCCAAATCGGAGGCTGAGCCACCCCGGCCTCCAAATCGGAGGCTGAGCCACCCCGGCCTCCAAATCGGAGGCTGATCGACCCAGGCCTCCAAATCGGAGGCTGAGCCACCACGGCCTCCAAATCGGAGTATTTTTCATGTCGATCGGATTTGTAGTTTTTGCGCAATTTGCGTTTGAAAATTTTTTTTCCCGTCATTGGAATCCACTGTCTTTTCAATGGGAAATGGCAAAACGTGCCCTGAGGCGATTGAAATGGCAGTTGAGCTCATTGATATGCGCAGGCAGACCCAGTTACTATGCCAACGCCTACGAACGTCACATGACACCTCCAAGACAGAGCTTCTGCCACATAATATCAGCTCTTAAAGCGAAACCCACAGCACTAATACAAATCTAGCTTCATCACATGACACATGCCCCTGAGAGAGAATGTGTGCCAAAATGGATTTAGAAGAAGCCCAGTGAGCCAAACTAGCTCTTAAAGGGTCGACGCGCCAAAGTGATTGTTAAAGGGCCGGCGCACCGAAATGAGTCTTAAAGGGCTGACACGCCAAATCGAAAGCTGAGTGACCCCAGGCTCCAAATCGGAGGCTGAGCCACCCCGGCCTCCAAATCGGAGGTTGAGCCAACTCGGCCTCCAAATCGGAGGCTGAACCACCCCGGCCTCCAAATCGAAGGCTGATCGACCCCGGCCTCCAAATCGAAGGCTGATCGACCCCGGCCTCCAAATCGGAGGCTGAGCCACCCCGGCCTCCAAATCGGAGGCTGAGCCACCCCGGCCTCCAAATCGGAGGCTGAGCCACCCCGGCCTCCAAATCGGAGGCTGAGCCACCCCGGCCTCCAAATCGGAGGCTGAGCCACCCCGGCCTCCAAATCGGAGGCTGAGCCACCCCGGCCTCCAAATCGGAGGCTGAGCCACCCCGGCCTCCAAATCGGAGGCTGAGCCACCCCGGCCTCCAAATCGGAGGCTGAGCCACCCCGGCCTCCAAATCGGAGGCTGAGCCACCCCGGCCTCCAAATCGGAGGCTGAGCCACCCCGGCCTCCAAATCGGAGGCTGAGCCACCCCGGCCTCCAAATCGGAGGCTGAGCCACCCCAGCCTCCAAATCGGAGGCTGATCGACCCCGGCCTCCAAATCGGAGGCTGATCGACCCTGAGTTCCAAATCGGAGGCTGAGCCACCCCGGCCTCCAAATCGAAGGCTGATTGACCCTGGCCTCCAAATCGGAGGCTGATTGACCCCTGCCGCAAAATCAGACCCTGAGGGGCCCCAACAAAATCGGACCCTGAGGGGCCTCGGCCACAAAATCGGACCCTGATGGTCCCCAGCCACAAAATCGGACCCTGAGGGGCCCCAGCCACAAAATCGGTCCCTGAGGGGCCCCAACCACAAAATCAGACCCTGAGGGGTCCCAACCACAAAATCGGACCCTGGGGGCCCCGGACACAAAATCAGACCCTGAGGGTTCCGGCCAGAAAATCGGACCCTGAAGGGTCCAACCCACAAAATCGGACCCTGAGGGGCCCCGGCCAGAACATCGGACCCTGCGGGGCCCGCCCACCAAATTGGACCCTGAGGGGCCCCGCCCACCAAATTGGACCCTGAGGGGCCCCGCCCACCAAATCGGACCCTGAGGGGACCCGCCCAAAAAACGGACCCAGAGTGGCTCCACCCCCAAATCGGACCCTGAGGGGCCCCACCCACAAAATCGGACCCTGAGGGGCCCCGGCCACAAAATCGGACCCTGAGGGGCCCCAACCACAAAATCAGACCCTGAGAGGTCCCAACCACAAAATCGGACCCTGAGGGGCTCCGGACACAAAATCGGACCCTGTTGGGCCCCGGCCACAAAATCGGACCCTCAGAGGCCCAACCCACAAAATCGGACCCTGAGGGTCCCCGGCCACAAAATCAGACCCTGAGGGGCCCCACTCACAAAATCGGAACCTGAGGGGCCACACCCACAAAATCGGACCCTGAGGGGCCACACCCACAAAATCGGACCCTGAGGGGCCCCACCCACAAAATCGGACCCTGAGGGGCCACACCCACAAAATCGGACCCTGAGGGGCCACACCCACAAAATCGGAGCCTGAGGGATCCCCGCCAACAATTCAAGCCCAGAGGAGCCCAGGCCAAGGAATCAGATCCTGAGGGGCCCCACCCACCAAATCAGACCCTGAGGCCAAAGTGGCCCCTGAGAGGCACCCACAGTTAAATCGTATCCTGAGTTGAAAGTCTTGCAGGGGCAGCAGGCAAGTCTCTCTTAAAGGGGCAGCCCGGGCACCATTTCAAACCACTATCTGTACTTCCTTCAGGAAATACACATCTAGTATTAATGTTGTAATCCGACCGCTGCTAACTTATTCTTATTATTCAGTTGATTTCCGCAATTAATGCGGCCCGAACCGCTACAGGCACAGACTCCGTTGAGGTGTCGTTTCGAAGCCAGTGTCCATGAGAGGTGTGCTAAGTAATTTTCGTGTCGATTGGATTTGTAGTTTTTGCGCAATTTGCATTCGAAAAAGTTTTTTTCCCGTCATTTGAATGTATTGTCTCAACACTTTTCAATGGGGAAATTTTTGCCTTACAGAAAATATGCCCTGAGGCGATTCAAATGGCAGTTTAGCTCATTGATATGCGCAGGCAGACCGAGTTACTATGCCAACGTCAAAGAACTTCACATGACGCCCCAAGGACAGAGCTTCAGCCACATAATATCAGCTCTTAAAGCGAAACCCACAGCACAAATGCAAATCTAGCTTCATCACATGACGCGTGCCCCTAACAGAGAATGTATGCCAAAGTGAATTTAGAAGCCCAGTGCGCCAAACTAGCTCTTAAACAGCCGACGCGCCTAAGTGAATCTTCAAGGGCCGGCGCACCAAAATGAGCCTTAAAGGGCTGGCGCGCCAAATCGAATGCTGAGTGACCCCAGGCTCCAAATCGGAGGCTGATCGACCCTGGCCTACAAATCGGAGGCTGAGCCACCCAGGCCAACAAATCGGCCCCGGAGTGGCCCCGCCCTCCAAATCGGATCCCAGAAAGGCCCCGCCCACCAAATTGGACCCTGATAGGGACCTGCTCACCAAATCAGACCCGTAGTGGCCCCGCCCTCAAAATCGGACCCAGAGTGGCCTGCCCACCAAATCGAACCCCGAGGGGCCTCTCCCACCAAATCAGACTCAGAGTGGTCCCGCCTACCAAATTGTACCCTGAAGGGCCACGCCCACCAAACTGGACCCAGAGTGGCACCGCCCACCAAATCAGACCCTGAGGGGTCCCACCCACCAAATCTGACCCTAAGGGGCCCCGCCCACCTAATCAGACCCAGAGTGGCCCCACCCACCAAATCAGGCCATGAGGGGCGCTGCCCACCAAATAAGACCCTCATGGGCCCCGCCTGCCAAATCATACCCTGAAGAGCCCCACCCACCAAATCGGATCCTGAGGGGACCCGCCCACCAAATCGGACCCTGAGAGGCCCCTTCTACCAAATCGGAACCAGAGGAGCCCCGCCCACGAAATTGGACCCTGTGGGGCCCCACTCAACAAACCGGACCCTGTGGGGCCCCGCCCACCAAATTGGACCCAAGGTGGCCCCTCCCACTAAATCAGATCCTGTGGTGCCCCGCCCATCAAATCAGACCCTGTGGTGCTCCACCCACCAAATCGAACTCTGAGGGGCCTCGCCCACCAAATCGGCCCACCAATTCAAGCCCTGAGGAGCCCAGTCCACTGAATCGGATTCTGAGGGGCCCCACCCACTAAATCAGACCCTGAGGGGCCCCACAGGCCAAAGTGGCCCCTGAGAGGCACCCACAGGTAAAACGGATACTGAGTTGAAAGTCGTGCAGGGGCAGCAGGCAAGTCTCTCTTAAAGTCGCAGCCCGGGCACCATTTCAAACCACTATCTGTACTTCCTTCAGGAAATACACATCTAGTATTAATGTTGTAATCTCAACGCTGCTAACTTTTTCTTTTTATTCAGTTGATTTCCGCAATTAATGCGGCCCGAACCGCTACACGCACAGACTCCGTTGAGGTGTTGTTTCGAAGCCAGCGTCCACGAGAGGTGTGCTAAGTATTTTTCGTGTCGATTGGATTTGTAGTTTTTGTGCAATTTGCGTTTGAAATTTTTTTTTCCCGTCATTGGAATGCATTTCTCAATGCTTTACAAAGGGCAACTTAAAACGTGCCCTAAGGCAATTCAAATGGCAGTAAAGCTCATTGATATGTGAAGGCACACCCATTTACTATGCAAACACCTACGAACATCACATGACGCCCCCAGGACAGATCTTCTGACACATAATATCAGCTCTTAAAGCGAAACCCACAGCACAAATGCAAATCTAGCCTCATCACATGAAGCATGCCCCTGAGAGAGAATGTGCGCCAAAGTGGATGTAGAAGCCCAGTGATCCACCCTGTCTCTAAAACGGCTGACGCGCCAAAGTGATTCTTAAAGGGCCAGCGCGCCAAATCGAAAACTGAGTGACCCCAGGCTCCAAAGCAGAGGCTGATCGACCCTGGCCTCCAAATCGTACCCAGCATGGCCCCGCTCAAGAAATCGGACCCAGAGGGGCTCCGCTCACCAAATCAGACCCAAAGTGGCCCCGCCCAGCAAATCGGACCCAGAGTAGCCCCGCCCACCAAATCGGACACTGAGGGGCCCCGCTCACCAAATCGGCCCCCGAGTGGCCCCGCCCACCACTTCGGCCCCCGAGTGGCCCCACCCACCATATTGGGCCCCGAGTGGCCCCTCCCACCATATCGGGCCCTGAGTGGCACCATCCACCAAATCGGCCCCTGAGTGGCCCCGCACACCAAATGGGACCCTGAAGGCCCCAACCACAAAATCGGACCCTGATGAGCCCCGGCTACAAAATCGGGCCCTGAAAGGCCCCACCCACAAAATTGGACCCTGAGGGGCCCCGGCCACAAAATCGGACCCTGAGGGGTCCCACCCACAAAATCGGACCTGAGGGGATCCGGCCACAAAATCAGACCCTGAGGGGCCCCGGCCACAAAATCGGACCCTGAGGGGCCACTCCCACAAAATCGGACCCTGCGGGGCCACACCCACAAAATCGGAGCCTGAGGGATCCCCATCAACAATTCAAGCCCTGAGGAGCCCAGGCCATGGAATCAGATCCTGGGTGGCGTCCCTGAGTTGAAAGTCTTGCAGGGGCAGCAGGCAAGTCTCTCTTAAAGGGGCAGCCCGGGCACCATTTCAAACCACTATCTGTACTTCCTTCAGGAAATACACATCTAGTATTATTATTACTATTCAGTTGATTTCCGCAATTAATGCGGCCCGAACCGCTATGCGCACAGACCCCGTTGAGGTGTCGTTTCGAAGCCAGCATTCATGAGAGGTGTGCTAAGTATTTTTCGTGTCGATCGGATTTGTAGTTTTTGCGCAATTTGCGTTTGAAATTTTTTTTCCCCGTCATTGGAATGCACTGTCTCCAATGCTTTTCAATGGGAAATGGCAAAACGTGCCCTGAGGCAATTGAAATGGCAGTTGAGCTCATTGATATGCGCAGGCACACCCAGTTACTATGCCAACACCTACGAACGTCACATGACGCCCCGAGAACAGAGCTTCTGCCACATAATATCAGGTCTTAAAGCGAAACCCACAGCACTAATGCAAATCTAGCTTCATCACATGACACATGCCCCTGAGAGAGAATGTCCACCAAAGTGGATTTAGAAGAAGCCCAGTGAGCCAAACTAGCTCTTAAAGGGCCGACGCGCCAGGTTGATTGTTAAAGGGCCGGCGCACCGAAATGAGTCTTAAAGGGCCAACACGCCAAATCGAAAGCTGAGTGACCACAGGCTCCAAATGGGAGGCTGATCGACCCCCCGGCCTCCAAATCGGAGGTTGAGCCACCCCGGCCTCCAAATCGGAGGTTGAGCCACCCCGGCCTCCAAATCGGAGGCTGATCCACCCCGGCCTCCGAATCGGAGGCTGATCCACCCCGGCCTCCAGATCGGAGGCTGAGCCACCCCGGCCTCCAAATCGGAGCCTTAGCCACCCCGGCCTCCAAATCGGAGGCTGAGCCACCCCGGCCTCCAAATCGGAGGCTGAGCCACCCCGGCCTCCAAATCGGAGGATGAGCCACCCCGGCCTCCAAATCGGAGGCTGAGCCACCCCGGCCTCCAAATCGGAGGCTGAGCCACCCCGGCCTCCAAATCGGAGGCTGATCGACCCAGGCCTCCAAATCGGAGGCTGAGCCACCACGGCCTCCAAATCGGAGTATTTTTCATGTCGATCGGATTTGTAGTTTTTGCGCAATTTGCGTTTGAAAATTTTTTTTCCCGTCATTGGAATCCACTGTCTTTTCAATGGGAAATGGCAAAACGTGCCCTGAGGCGATTGAAATGGCAGTTGAGCTCATTGATATGCGCAGGCAGACCCAGTTACTATGCCAACGCCTACGAACGTCACATGACACCTCCAAGACAGAGCTTCTGCCACATAATATCAGCTCTTAAAGCGAAACCCACAGCACTAATACAAATCTAGCTTCATCACATGACACATGCCCCTGAGAGAGAATGTGTGCCAAAATGGATTTAGAAGAAGCCCAGTGAGCCAAACTAGCTCTTAAAGGGTCGACGCGCCAAAGTGATTGTTAAAGGGCCGGCGCACCGAAATGAGTCTTAAAGGGCTGACACGCCAAATCGAAAGCTGAGTGACCCCAGGCTCCAAATCGGAGGCTGAGCCACCCCGGCCTCCAAATCGGAGGTTGAGCCAACTCGGCCTCCAAATCGGAGGCTGAACCACCCCGGCCTCCAAATCGAAGGCTGATCGACCCCGGCCTCCAAATCGAAGGCTGATCGACCCCGGCCTCCAAATCGGAGGCTGAGCCACCCCGGCCTCCAAATCGGAGGCTGAGCCACCCCGGCCTCCAAATCGGAGGCTGAGCCACCCCGGCCTCCAAATCGGAGGCTGAGCCACCCCGGCCTCCAAATCGGAGGCTGAGCCACCCCGGCCTCCAAATCGGAGGCTGAGCCACCCCGGCCTCCAAATCGGAGGCTGAGCCACCCCGGCCTCCAAATCGGAGGCTGAGCCACCCCGGCCTCCAAATCGGAGGCTGAGCCACCCCGGCCTCCAAATCGGAGGCTGAGCCACCCCGGCCTCCAAATCGGAGGCTGAGCCACCCCGGCCTCCAAATCGGAGGCTGAGCCACCCCGGCCTCCAAATCGGAGGCTGAGCCACCCCGGCCTCCAAATCGGAGGCTGATCGACACCGGCCTCCAAATCGGAGGCTGATCGACCCCGGCCTCCAAATCGGAGGCTGATCGACCCCGGCCTCCAAATCGGAGGCTGAGCCACCCCGGCCTCCAAATTGGAGGCTGATCGACCCTGAGTTCCAAATCGGAGGCTGAGCCACCCCGGCCTCCAAATCGAAGGCTGATTGACCCTGGCCTCCAAATCGGAGGCTGATTGACCCCTGCCGCAAAATCAGACCCTGAGGGGCCCCAACAAAATCGGACCCTGAGGGGCCTCGGCCACAAAATCGGACCCTGATGGGCCCCAGCCACAAAATCGGACCCTGAGGGGCCCCAGCCACAAAATCGGTCCCTGAGGGGCCCCAACCACAAAATCAGACCCTGAGGGGTCCCAACCACAAAATCGGACCCTGGGGGCCCCGGACACAAAATCAGACCCTGAGGGGCCCCGGCCAGAAAATCGGACCCTGAAGGGTCCAACCCACAAAATCGGACCCTGAGGGGCCCCGGCCAGAACATCGGACCCTGTGGGGCCCGCCCACCAAATTGGACCCTGAGGGGCCCCGCCCACCAAATCGGACCCTGAGGGGACCCGCCCATCAAATCAGACCCTGAGGGGCCCCGCCCACCAAATCGGACCCTGAGTAGCCCCGCCCAAAAAACGGACCCAGAGTGGCTCCACCCCCAAATCGGACCCTGAGGGGCCCCACCCACAAAATCGGACCCTGAGGGGCCCCGGCCACAAAATCGGACCCTGAGGGGCCCCAACCACAAAATCAGACCCTGAGAGGTCCCAACCACAAAATCGGACCCTGAGGGGCTCCGGACACAAAATCGGACCCTGTTGGGCCCCGGCCACAAAATCGGACCCTCAGAGGCCCAACCCACAAAATCGGACCCTGAGGGTCCCCGGCCACAAAATCAGACCCTGAGGGGCCCCACTCACAAAATCGGAACCTGAGGGGCCACACCCACAAAATCGGACCCTGAGGGGCCACACCCACAAAATCGGACCCTGAGGGGCCCCACCCACAAAATCGGACCCTGAGGGGCCACACCCACAAAATCGGACCCTGAGGGGCCACACCCACAAAATCGGAGCCTGAGGGATCCCCGCCAACAATTCAAGCCCCGAGGAGCCCAGGCCAAGGAATCAGATCCTGAGGGGCCCCACCCACCAAATCAGACCCTGAGGCCAAAGTGGCCCCTGAGAGGCACTCACAGTTAAAACGGATCCTGAGTTGAAAGTCTTGCAGGGGCAGCAGGCAAGTCTCTCTTAAAGGGGCAGCCCGGGCACCATTTCAAACCACTATCTGTGCTTCCTTCAGGAAATAAACATCTAGTATTAATGTTGTAATCCGACCGCTGCTTACTTATTCTTATTATTCAGTTGATTTCCGCAATTAATGCGGCCCGAACCGCTACACACACAGACTCCGTTGAGGTGTCGTTTCGAAGCCAGCTTCCACGAGAGGTGTGCTAAGTAATTTTTGTGTCGATTGGATTTGTAGTTTTTGCGCAATTTGCATTAGAAAATGTTTTTTCCCGTCATTTGAATGTATTGTCTCAATGCTTTTCAATGGGGAAATTTTTCCTTAGAGAAAATATGCCCTGAGGTGATTCAAATGGCAGTTTAGCTCAGTGATATGCGCAGGCAGACCCAGTTACTATGCCAACACCAACGAACTTCACATGACACCCTCAGGACACGGTTTCTGGCGATAATATCAGCTCTTAAAGCAAAACTCACAGCACAAATGCAAATCTAGCTTCACCACATGACGCGTGCCCCTGAGAGAGAATGTACGCCAAAGTGAATTTAGAAGCACAGTGCGCCAAACTAGCTCTTAAACATCCGACGTGCTTACGTGAATCTTAAAGGGCCGGCGCACCAAAATGAGCCTTAAATGGCCGGCGCGCCAAATCGAATGCTGAGTGACCCCAGGCTCCAAATAGGAGGCTGATCGACCCTGGCCTTCAAATCGGAGGCTGAGCCACCCAGGCCAACAATTCGGCCCTGAAGTGGCCCCGCCCACCAAATCGAACCCAAAGAGGCCCTGCCCACCAAATCGAACCCTGAGGGGCCCCTCCCACCAAATCAGACTCAGAGTGGTCCCGCCTACCAAATTGTACCATGAAGGGCCCCGCCCACCAAATTGGACCCAAAGTGGCTCCGCCCACCAAATCAGACCCTGAGGGGTCCCACCCACCAAATCTGACCCTGAAGAGCCCCACTCACCAAATCGGATCCTGAGGGGACCCGCCCACCAATTCGGACTCTGAGAGGCCCCGTCTACCAAATAGGAACCAGAGGAGCCCCGCCCTCAAAATTGGACCCTGTGGGGCCCCACTCACCAAATCGGACCCTGTGGGGCCCCAACCACCAAATTGGACCCAGAGTGGCCCCTCCCACCAAATCAGACCCTGTGGTGCCCCGCCCATCAAATCGGACCCTGTGGTGCCGCACCCACCAAATCGAATCCTGAGGGGCCACGCCCACCAAATCGGACCCAGAGGGGTCCCACCCGCCAAACCAGACCCTGAGGGGCCGTGCCCACCAAACCGGACCCTGAGGGGCCTCGCGCACCAAATCGGACCCAGAGTGGCCCCACCCACCAATTCAAGCCCTGAGGAGCCCAGTCCACTGAATCGGATCCTGAGGGGCCCCACCCACCAAATCAGACCCTGAGGGGCCCCACAGGCCAAAGTGGCCCCTGAGAGGCACCCACAGGTAAAACGGATACTGAGTTGAAAGTCTTGCAGGGGCAGCAGGCAAGTCTCTCTTAAAGTGGCAGCCCGGGCATCATTTCAAACCACTATCTGTACTTCCTTCAGGAAATACACATCTAGTTATAGTGGTTTGAAAAAACCACTATATTGTAATCCGAACGCTGCTAACTTATTCTTCTTCTTCTTATTATTATTATTAAGTTGATTTCCGCAATTAATACAGCCCGAACCGCTACACGCTCAGACGCCGTTGAGGTGTTGATTCGAAGCCAGCGTCCATGAGAGGTGTGCTAAGTATTTTTCGTGTCGATCGGATTTGTAGTTTTTGCGCAATTTGCGTTTGAAATTTTTTTTTCCCGTCATTGGAATGCACTGTCTCCAATGCTTTTCAATGGGTAATGGCAAAACGTGCCCTGAGGCGATTGAAATGGCAGTTGAGCTCATTGATATGCGCAGGCAGAACCAGTTACTATGCCAACGCCTACGAACGTCACATGACGTCCCAAGGACAGAGCTTCTGCCACATAATATCAGCTCTTAAAGTGAAACCCACAGCACAAATGCAAATCTAGCTTCATCACATGACACATGCCCCTGAGATAGAATGTGCGACAAAGTGGATTTGGAAGCCCAGTGAGCCACCCTGGCTCTTAAAGGGCCGACGTGCCACAGTGATTCTTAAAGGGCCAGCGCACCGAAATGAGTCTTAAAGGGCAGGCGCGCCAAATCGAAAGCTGAGTGACCCCGGCCTCCAAATGTGAGGCTGAGCCACCCTGGCCTCCAAATCGGACCCAGTGTGGCCCCGCTCAAAAAATCAGACCCAGAGTAGCACAGCCCACCAAATCGGATCCTGAGGTGCCCCGCCCACCAAATCAGACTCCGAGTGGCCCCTCCCACCTAATCGGACCCTGAATGTCCCCATCCACCAAATCGGACCCTGAGGAGCCAAGCCCACCAAATCAGACCCTGAGAAGCCCCGCCCACCAAATCGGACCCAGAGTGACCCCGCCCACCAAATCGGACCCTGAAGGGCCCCGCCCATCAAATCGGACCCTGAGGGGCCCCGCCCACCAAATCGGACCCTGAGGGGCCCCACCCATCAAATCGGACCCCGAGGGGCCCCGCCCACCAAATAGGAACCTGAGGAGCCCCGCCCACCAAATCGGACCCAGATTGACCCCGCCCACCAAATCGGACCCAGATTGACCCCGCCCACCAAATCGGACCCAGATTGACCCCGCCCACCAAATCGGACCCAGAGGTGCCCCGCCCACCAAATCGGACCCAGAGATGCCCCGCCCACCAAATTGCACCCTGAAGGGCCCCGCCCACCAAATCAGACCCAGAGGGGCCCCGCCCACCAAATCGGACCCAGGGGGCCCCGCCCACCAAATCGGACCATGAGGGGCACCGCCCACTAAATTGGACCCAGAGTGGCACCGCCCACCAAAATGGACCCAGGGGGCTCCACCCACAAAATCAGACCCTAAGGTGCCCCACCCACAAAATCGGACCCTGAGTGGGCCCGGCCACAAAATCAGACCCTGAGGGGCCCCAACCACAAAATAGGACCCTGAGAGACCCCGGCCACAAAATCGAACCTAGAGGGGCCCAAACCACAAAATCAGACACTGATGTGCCCCGGTCACAAAATCGGACCCTGAGGGGCCCCACCCACAAAATCGGACCCTGAGGGGCCCCACCGACAAAACTAGACCCTGAGGGGCCCCAGCCGCAAAATAAGACCCTGAGGGGCCCCACCCACAAAATCGGACCCTAAGAGACCCCGGCCACAAAATAGAACCCAGAGGGGCCCCGTCACAAAATCAGACCCTAAGGGGCCCAGGTCACGAAATCGGACCCTGAGGGGCCCCACCCACAAAATCAGACCCTGAGGGGCCCCGCCCACCAAATTAGACCCTGAGGGGCCCCACCCTCAAAATCAGACCCTGAGGGGCCCCAGCCACAAAATAAGACCCTGAGGGGCCCCAGCCACAAAATCAGAATCTGAGGGGCCCCACCCACAAAATCGGACCCTGAGGGGCCCCACCCACAAATCCAGACCCTGAGGGGACCCGGCCACAAAATCGGACCCTGAGAGACCCCGGCCAGAAAATCAGACCCTGAGGAGCCCCAACCACAAAATCAGACCCTGAGGGGCCCCACCCACAAAATCGGACCCTGAGGGGCCCCACCCACAAAATCAGACCCTGAGGGGCCCCACCCACAAAATCAGAAAATGAGGGGCACCAACCACAAAATCAGACCATGAGGGGCCCCAGCCACAAAATCGGTCGTTGAGGGGCCCCACCCACAAAATCGGACACTGAGAGACCCCGGCCACAAAATCGAACCCTGAGGGGCCCCGGCCACAAAATCAGACCCTGAGGGGCCCCGGCCACAAAATCGGACCCTGAGGGGCCCCACCCACAAAATCAGACCCTGAGGGACCCCAGCCACAAAATCGGACCCTGAGGGGCCCCACCCACAAAATCAGACCCTGAGGGTCCCCGGTCACAAAATCGGACCCTGATGGGCCCCACCCACAGAATCGGACCCTGAGGGGCCCCAGCCACAAAATCGGACCCTGAGGGGCCCCAGCCACAAAATCGGACCCTGAGGGGCCCCAGCCACAAAATCGGACCCTGAGGGGCCCCAGCCACAAAATCGGACCCTGAGGGGCCCCACCCTCAAAATCAGACCCTGAGGGGCCCCAGCCACAAAATCAGACCATGAGGGGCCCCAGCCACAAAATCAGACCATGAGGGGCCCCAGCCACAAAATCGGACCCTGAGAGGCCCCACCCACAAAATCGTACCCTGAGGGGCCACACCCACAAATCCAGACCCTGAGGGGCCCCGGCCACAAAATCGGACCCTGAGAGACCCCGGCCACAAAATCGGACCCTGAGGGGCCCCAACCACAAAATCAGACCCTGAGGGGCCCCGGTCACAAAATCGGACCCTGAGGGACCCCAGCCACAAAATCAGGCCCTGAGGGGTCCCAGCCACAAAATCAGGCCCTGAGGGGTCCCAGCCACATAATCGGACCCTGAGGGGCCCCAGCCACATAATCGGACCCTGAGGGGCCCCACCCACAAAATCGGACCCTGAGGGGCCCAACCCACAAAATCGGACCCTGAGGGGCACCGCCCACCAAATTAGACCCTGAGGGGCCCCACCCTCAAAATCGGTCCCTGAGGGGCCCCGGCCACAAAATCGGACCCTGAGTGGCCCCGGCCACAAAATCAGACCCTGAGGGGCCCCACCCACAAAATCGGACCCTGAGGGGCCCCACCCACAAAATCGGACCCTGAGGGGCCCCACCCACAAAATCGGACCCTGAGGGGCCCCACCCACAAAATCGGACCCTGAGGGGCCCCACCCTCAAAATCGGTCCCTGAGGGGCCCCGGCCACAAAATTGGACCCTGAGGGGCCCCAACCACAAAATCGGACCCTGAGAGGCACCGGCTACAAAATCGGACCCTGAGGGGCCCCGGACACAAAATCGGACCCTAAGGGGCCCCGGCCATAAAATCGGACCCTGAGGGGCCCAACCCACAAAATCAGACCCAGAGTGGCCCCGCCCACCAAATGGGACCCTGAGGGGCCCCGCCCACCAAATGGGACCCTGAGGGGCCCCGCCCACCAAATGGGATCCTGAGGGGCCCCGGCCACAAAATCGGACCCTGAGGGGCCCCACCCGCAAAATTGGACCCTGAGGGGCCCCACCCGCAAAATTGGACCCTGAGGGGCCCCACCCACAAAATCGGACCCTGAGGGGCTCCACCCGCAAAATCAGACCCTGAGGGGCCCCAACCACAAAATCGGACCCTGAGAGGCACCGGCTACAAAATCGGACCCTGAGGGGCCCCGGCCACAAAATCGGACCCTAAGGGGCCCCGGCCACAAAATCGGACCCTGAGGGGCCCAACCCACAAAATCAGACCCAGAGTGGCCCCGCCCACCAAATGGGACCCTGAGGGGCCCCGCCCACCAAATGGGACCCTGAGGGGCCCCGCCCACCAAATGGGACCCTGAGGGGCCCCGCCCACCAAATGGGACCCTGAGGGGCCCCGCCCACCAAATGGGACCCTGAGGGGCCCCGCCCACCAAATGGGACCCTGAGGGGCCCCGCCCACCAAATGGGACCCTGTGGGGCTCCGCCCACCAAATCGGACCCTGAGGGGCCCCGCCCACTAAATCGGATTCTGAAAGGCCCCAACCACAAAATCGAACCCTGAGGGGCCCCACCCACAAAATCGGACCCTGAGGGTCCCCGCTGACCAAATTGAACTCTGAGGGGCCCCGCCCACCAAATCGTACCTAGAGTGGCCCGCCCACCAAATCAGACCTAGAGTGGCCCTGCTCACCAAATTGGACCCTAAGGGGCCCCACCCACAAAATTGGACCCTGAGGGGCCACGGCCACAAAATTGGACCCTGAGGGGCCCCACCCACAAAATTGGACCCTGAGGGGATCCGGCCACAACATCGGACCCTGAGTGGCCCCACTCACAAAATCGGACCCCGAGGGGCCCTACCCACAAAATCGGACCCCGAGGGGCCCCGGCCACAAAATCGGACCCTGACGGGCCCCGGCCACAAAATCGGACCCTGAGGGGCCCCGGCCACAAAATCGGACCCTGAGGGACCCCACCTACAAAATTGAACCCTGAGGGGCCCCACCCATAAAATCGGACCCTGAGGGGACCCACCCACAAAATCGGACCCTGAGGGGCCACACCCACAAAATCGGACCCTGAGAGGCCACACCCACAAAATCGGGGACTCACCCACAAAATTGGACCCTGAGGAATCCCGGCCACTAATTTAAATCCTGAGGAGCCCAGGCCACCGAATCGGATCCTGAGGGGCCCCACCCACCAAATCAGACCCTGAGGCCAAAGTGGCCCCTGAGAGACACCCACATTTAAAACGGATCCTGAGTTGAAAGTCTTGCAGGGGCAGCAGTCAAGTCTCTCTTAAAGGGGCAGCCCAGGCACCATTTCAAACCACTATCTGTACTTCCTTCAGGAAATACACATCTAGTATTATTATTATTCAGTTGATTTTCCGCAATTAATGCTGCCTGAACCACTACACGCACAGACTCCGCTGAGGTGTTGTTTCGAAGCCAGCATCCACGAGTGGTGTGCTAAGTATTTTTCGTGTCGATCGCATTTGTAGTTTTTGCGCAATTTGCGTTTGAAATTTTTTTTCCCCATCATTGGAATGCATTGTCTCAATGTATTTCAATAGGAAAATATTGCCATAGGAAGACATGGTGCAGCTTCATCACATGACACATGCCCCTGAGAGAGAATGTGCACCAAAGTGGATTTAGAAGCCCAGTGCGCCAAATTGGCTCTTAAAGGGCCGACGCGCCAAAGGGATTCTTAAAGGGCCGGCGCACCAAATCGAAAGCTGAGTGACCCCAGGCTCCAAATCGGAGGCTGAGCCACCCTGGCCCCCAAATCGGAGGCTGAGCCACCCCGGCCCCCAAATCGGAGGCTGAGCCACCCCGGCCTCCAAATCGGAGGCTGAGCCACCCCGGCCTCCAAGTCGGAGGCTGGTCGACCCCGGTCTCCAAATCGGAGGCTGAGCCACCCCGGCCTCCAAATCGGAGGCTGAGCCACCCCGGCCTCCAAATCGGAGGCTGAGCCACCCCGGCCTCCAAATCGGAGGCTGAGCCACCCCGGCCTCCAAATCGGAGGCTGAGCCACCCCAGCCTCCAAATCGGAGACTGAGCCAATCTGTCCTCCAAATCGGAGGCTGATCGACCCCGGCCTCCAAATCGGAGGCTGAGCCACCCAGGCCTCCAAATCTTACCCAGAGTGGCCCCGCCCACCAAATCGGACCCAGAGTGGCCCCGCCCACCAAATCGGACTCTGTGGGGCCCCGCCCACCAAATCGGACCCTGAGGGGCCCCAACCACAAAATGGGACCCTGAGGGGCCCCTGACACAAAATCGGACCCTGAGGGGCTCAACCCACAAAATCGGACCGAGGGGCTCAACCCACAAAATCGGACCCTTAGGGTCCCAACCACAAAATTGGACCCTGAGGGGCCCCTGACACAAAATCAGACCCTGAGGGGCCCCGGCCAGTATATCAGTCCCTAAGGGGCCCTGCCCACCAAATCAGACCCAGAGTGGCCCCGCCCAACAAAACGAACCCAGAGTGGCCCCACCCACCAAATTGGACCCAGAGTGACCCCACCCACCAAATCGGACCCAGAGTGGCCCCACCCACAAAATTGGGCCCTGAGGGGCCCCAACCACGAAATCGGACCCTGATGAGCCCCGGCTACAAAATCAGGCCCTAAAGGGCCCCACCCACAAAATTGGACCCTGAGGGGCCCCGGCCACAAAATCGGACCCTGAGAGGCCCCACCCACAAAATCAGACCCTGAGGCCAAAGTGGCCCCGAAGAGGCACTCACAGTTAAAACAGATCCTGAGTTGAAAGTCTTGCAGGGGAAGCAGGCAAGTCTCTCTTAAAAGGGCAGCCCGGGGACCATTTCAAACCACTATCTGTACTTCCTTCAGGAAATACACATCTAGTTATAGTGGTGTGAAAAAACCACTATATTGTAATCCGAACGCTGCTAACTTATTCTTCTTATTATTATTAAGTTGATTTCCGCAATTAATGCGGCCCGAACCGCTACACGCACAGACTCCGTTGAGGTGTCGTTTCTAAGCCAGCGTCCATGAGAGGTGTGCTAAGTATTTTTCGTGTCGATCGGATTTGTAGTTTTTGCGCAATTTGCGTTTGAAAATTTTTTTTCCCGTCATTGGAATGCACTGTCTCCAATGCTTTTCAATAGGAAATGGCAAAACATGCCCTGAGGCGATTGAAATGGCAGTTGAGCTCATTGATATGCGCAGGCACAACCAGTTACTATGCCAACGCCTACGAACTTCACTTGAACCCCAGCACAGAGCCACTGCCACATAATATCAGCTCTTAAAGCGAAACCCACAGCACAAATGCAAATCTAGCTTCATCACATGACACATGCCCCTGAGAGAGAATGTGTGCGCCAAAGTGGATTTAAAAGAAGGCCAGTGAGCCAAACTAGCTCTTAAAGGGCCAACGCGCCAAAGTGATTGTTAAATGGCCAGCGCACCCAAATGAGTCTTAAAGGGCCGACACACCAAATCGGAGACTGAGCCACCCCGGCCTCCAAATCGGAGGCTGAGCCACCCCGGCCTTCAATTCAGAGGCTGAGCCACCCCGGCCTCCAAATCGGAGGCTGATCCACCCCGGCCTCCAAATCGGACGCTGATCCACCCCGGCCTCCAAATCGGACGCTGATCCACCCCGGCCTCCAAATCGGACGCTGATCCACCCCGGCCTCCAAATCGGAGGCTGATCCACCCCGGCCTCCAAATCGGAGGCTGATCGACCCAGGCCTCCAAATCGGAGGCTGATCGACCCAGGCCTCCAAATCGGAGGCTGATCGACCCAGGCCTCCAAATCGGAGGCTGATCGACCCAGGCCTCCAAATCGGAGGCTGATCGACCTAGGCCTCCAAATCGGAGGCTGAGCCACCCCGGCCTCCAAATCGGAGGCTGAGCCACCCCGGCCTCCAAATCGGAGGCTGAGCCACCCCGGCCTCTAAATAGGAGGCTGAGCCACCCCGGCCTCCAAATCGGAGGCTGAGCCACCCCGGCCTCTAAATAGGAGGCTGAGCCACCCCGGCCTCCAAATCGGAGGCTGAGCCACCCCGGCCTCCAAATAGGAGGCTGAGCCACCCCGGCCTCCAAATAGGAGGCTGAGCCACCCCGGCCTCCAAATAGGAGGCTGAGCCACCCCGGCCTCCAAATAGGAGGCTGAGCCACCCCGGCCTCCAAATAGGAGGCTGAGCCACCCCGGCCTCCAAATAGGAGGCTGAGCCACCCCGGCCTCCAAATAGGAGGCTGAGCCACCCCGGCCTCCAAATAGGAGGCTGAGCCACCCCGGCCTCCAAATCGGAGGCTGAGCCACCCCGGCCTCCAAATCGGAGGCTGAGCCACCCCGGCCTCCAAATCGGAGGCTGAGCCACCCCGGCCTCCAAATCGGAGGCTGATCGACCCCGGCCTCCAAATCTGAGGCTGAGCCACCCCGGCCTCCAAATCTGAGGCTGAGCGACCCCGGCCTCCAAATCTGAGGCTGAGCCACCCCGGCCTCCAAATCGGAGGCTGAGCCACCCCGGCCTCCAAATCGGAGGCTGAGCCACCCCGGCCTCCAAATCGGAGGCTGAGCCACCCCGGCCTCCAAATCGGAGGCTGAGCCACCCCGGCCTCCAAATCGGAGGCTGAGCCACCCCGGCCTCCAAATCGGAGGCTGAGCCACCCCGGCCTCCAAATCGGAGGCTGAGCCACCCCGGCCTCCAAATCGGAGGCTGAGCCACCCCGGCCTCCAAATCGGAGGCTGAGCCACCCCGGCCTCCAAATCGGAAGCTCATCGACCTCGGCCTCCAAATCGGAAGCTCAACGACCCCGGCCTCCAAATTGGAGGCTGAGCGACCCCAGCCTCCAAATCTTACCCAGAGTGGCCCCACCCACCAAATCAGACCCAGAGAGGCCACACCCACAAAATAGGAGCCTGAGGGATCCCGGCCAACAATTCAAGCCCTGAGGGGCCCCACCCTCAAAATCGGACCCTGAGGGGCCCAATCAACAAAATCAGACCCTGAGGGGCCCCAGCCACAAAATCGGACCCTGAGGGGCCCCACCCACAAAATCGGACCCTGAGAGGCCCCAACCGCAAAATCAGACCCTGAGGGGCCCCGGTCATAAAATCAGACCCTGAGGGGCCCCGGCCATAAAATCGGACCCTGAGGGGCCCCGGACACAAAATCATACCCTGAGGGGCCCCACCCACAAAATCAGACCATGAGGGACCCCACCCACAAAATCGGACCCTGAGGGTCCCCACCCATGAAATCCGACCCTGAGGGGCCACACCCACAAAATTGGACCCTGAGGAATCCCGGCAACTAATTCAAATCCTGAGGAGCCCAGGCCACCGAATCGGAACCTGAGGGGCCCCACCCACCAAATCAGACCCTGAGGCCAAAGTGGCCCCTGAGAGGCACCCACATTTAAAACGGATCCTGAGTTGAAAGTCTTGCAGGGGCAGCAGGCAAGTCTCTCTTAAAGGGGCAGACCGGGCACCATTTCAAACCACTATCTGTACTTCCTTCAGGAAATACACATCTAGTTCTTCTTATTATTATTATTAAGTTGATTTCCGCAATTAATGCGGCCCAAACCGCTACACGCACAGACTCCGTTGAGGTGTCGTTTCGAAGCCAGCGACCACGAGAGGTGTGCTAAGTATTTTTCGTGTTGATCGGATTTGTAGTTTTTGCGCAATTTGCGTTATAAATTTTTTTTCCCCGTCATTGGAATGCACTGTCTCAATGCATTTGAATGGGGAAATTTTGCCATATAAAAAACATGCCCGGAGGCGATTGAAATGGCAGTTGATCTCATTGATATGCGCAGGCACACCCAGTTACTATGCCAACGCCTACGAACGTCACATGACGCCCCAAGGACAGAGCTTCTGCTACATAATATCAGCTCTTAAAGCAAAACCCACAGCACGAATGCAAATCTAGCTTCATCACATGACGCATGCCCCTGAGAGAGAATGTGCGCCAAAGTGGATTTAGAAGCCCAGTGAGCCAAACTGGCTCTTAAAGGGCCGAAGTGCCGAAGTAATTCTTAAAGGGCCGGCTCACCGAAATGAGTCTTAAAGGGCCGATGCGCCAAATCGAAAGCTGAGTGACCCCAGGCTCCAAATCGGAGGCTGAGCCACCCTGGCCTCCAAATCGGACCCAGAGTGGCCCCACCCACCAAAAACGGACCCAGAGTGGCACAGCCCACCAAATCGGACACTGAGGGGCCCCGCCCATCAAATCGGACCCAGAGTGACCCCGCCCACCAAATCGGACCATAAAGGGCCCCGCCCACCAAATCGGACCCAGAGGGGCCCCGTCCACCAATTCAGACCCTGAGGGGCCCCGTCCACCAATTCGGACCCTGAGGGGCCCCGCCCACTAAATCGGACCCTGAGGAGCCCCGCCCACCAAATCAGACCCTGAGGGGCCCCGCCCACCAAATCAGACCCTGAGGGGCCCCGCCCACCAAATCAGACCCAGAGTGGCCCCGCCCACCAAAATGGACCCAGGGGCTCCACCCACAAAATCAGACCCTAAGGGGCCCCACCCACAAAATCGGACCTTGAGTGGATTCGGCCACAAAATCAGACCCTGATTGGCCCCAACCACAAAATCGGACCCTGAGGGGCCCCGGCCACAAAATCGGAACATGAGGGGCCCCACCCACAAAATCGGACCCTGAGGGCCCCCGGCCACAAAATCGGACCCTGAGCGGCCCAACCACAAAATTGGACCCTGAGGGGCCCCACCCACAAAATTGGACCCTGAGGGGCCGTGCCCACAAAATCAGACCCTGAGGGGCCTCGCCCTCAAAATCGGACCCTGAGGGGCCCCACCCACAAAATTGGACGGAGGGGCCCCGCCCACCAAATCGGACCCTGAGGGGCCCCGCCAACCAAATCGGACTCTGAGGGGCCCCACCCACAAAATCGGACCCTAAGGGGCTCAACCAACAAAATCGGACCCTGAGGGGCCCCAGCCACAAAATCGGACCCTGAGGGGCCCCAGCCACAAAATCGGACCCTGAGGGGCCCCAGCCACAAAATCGGACCCTAAGGGGCTCAACCAACAAAATCGGACCCTGAGGGGCCCCAGCCACAAAATCGGACCCTGAGGGGCCCTGGCCACAAAATCGGACCCTGAGGGGCCCCGGCCACCAAATTGGACCCTGAGGGGCCCCGGCCACCAAATCGGACACTGAGGGGCCCCGGCCACAAAATCAGACCCTGAGGGGCCCCAGCCATAAAATCAGACCCTGAGGGGCCCCGGCCATAAAATCGTACCCTGAGGGGTCCCACCCACAAAATCAGACCATGAGGAGCCCCACTCACAAAATCGTACCCTGAGGGGCCCCACCCACAAAATTGGACCCTGAGGGGCCCCACCCACAAAATTGGACCCTGAGGGGCCACACCCACAAAATCGGAACCTGAGGGGCCACACCCACAAAATCAGACCCTGAGGGGCCCCACCCACCAAATCGGACCCTGAGGCCAAAGTGGCCCTTGAGAGGCACCCACATTTAAAACGGATCCTGAGTTGAAAGTCTTGCAGGGGCAGCAGGCAAGTCTCTCTTAAAGGGGCAGCCCAGGCATCATTTCAAACCACTATCTGTATTTCCTTCAGGAAATACACATCTAGTATTATTATAGTGGTTTGAAAAAACCACTATATTGTAATCCGAACGCTGCTAACTTATTATAGTGGTTTGAAAAAACCACTATATTGTAATCCGAACGCTGCTAACTTATTCTTCTTCTTATTATTATTATTATTAAGTTGATTTCCGCAATTATTGCGGCCCAAACCGCTACACGCACAGACTCGGTTGAGGTGTCGTTTCGAAGCCAGCGTCCACGAGAGGTGTGCTAAGTATTTTTCGTGTCGATCGTATTTATAGTTTTTGCGCAATTTGCGTTTGAAATTTTTTTTTCCGGTCATTGGAATGCACAGCCTACAATGCGAAAATGCAAAACGTGCCCTGAGGCGATTGAAATGGCAGTTGAGCTCATTGATATGCGTAGGCACACCCAGTTACTATGCCAACGCCTACGAACATCACATGACGCCCCCAGGAGAGAGCTTCTGCCACATAATATCAGCTCTTAAAGCGAAACCCACAGCACTAATGCAAATCTAGCTTCATCACATGACACATGCCCCTGAGAGAGAATGTCCGCCAAAGTTGATTTAGAAGAAGCCCAGCGAGTCAAACTAGCTCTTAAAGGGCCGACGCGCCAAAGTGATTGTTAAAGGGCCGGCGCACCGAAATGAGTCTTAAAGGGCCGACACGCCAAATCGAAAGCTGAGTGACCCCAGGCTCCAAATCGGAGGCTGAGCCACCCCGGCCTCCAAATCGGAGGCTGATCGATCCCGGCCTCCAAATCGAAGGCTGATCGACCCCGGCCTCCAAATCGGAGGCTGAGTCACCCCGGCCTCCAGATCGGAGGCTGATTGACCCCTGCTACAAAATCAAAATCAGACCCTGAGGTGCCCCAACAAAATCGGACCCCGAGGGGCCTCGGTCACAAAATTGGACCCTGAGGGGCCCCGGCCACAAAATCGGACCCTGAGGGGCCCCAACCACAAAAACAGACCCTGAGGGGTCCCAACCACAAAATCGGACCCTGGGGGCCCCGGACACAAAATCGGACCCTGAGGGCCCAACCCACAAAATCGGACCCTGAGGGGCCCCGCCCACCAAATTGGACCCTGAGGGGCCCCGCCCACCAAATCGGACCCTGAGGGGCCCCGCCTGACAAATCGGACCCAGAGTGGCCCCGCCCACCAAATCGGACCCAGAGTGGCCCCGCCCACCAAATCGGACCCAGAGTGGCCCCGCCCACCAAATCGGACCCAGAGTGGCCCCGCCCACCAAATCGGACCCAGAGTGGCCCCACCCACAAAATTGGACCTTGAGGTGCTCCAACCACCAAATCGGACCCAGAGTGGCCCCGCCCACCAAATCGGACCCAGAGGGGCCCCGCCCATCAAATCGGACCCTGAGGAGCCCCACCCACCAAATCGGACCCAGAGTGACCCCGCCCACCAAATCGGACCCTGAAGGGCCCCGCCCACCAAATCGGACCCAGAGGAGCCCCGCCCACCAAATCGGGCCCAGAGGGACCCCGCTCACCAAATCGGACCATGAGGGGCACCGCACACTAAATCGGACCCAGAGTGGCCCCGCCCCGCCCAAAATGGACCCAGGGGGCTTCACCCACAAAATCAGACCCTAAGGGGCCCCACCCACAAAATCAGACCCTGAGTGGACCCGGCCACAAAATCAGACCCTGAGAGACCCCGGCCACAAAATCGAACCTAGGGGGCCCCAGTCACAAAATAGGACCCTGAGGGGCCCCAACCACAAAATCAGACCCTGAGTTGCCCGGGTCACAAAATCGGACCCTGAGGGGCCCCACCCACAAAATCAGACCCTGAGGGGCCCCATCCACAAAATCAGACCCTGAGGGGCCCCACCCACAAAATCAGACCCTGAGGGGCCCCACCCACAAAATCAAACCCTGAGGGGCCCCACCCACAAAATCAAACCCTGAGGGGCCCCAGCCACAAAATCAGACCCTGAGGGACCCCGCCCACCAAATCAGACCCAGAGGGGCCCCGCCCACCAAATTGGACCATGAGTGGCCCCGCCCACCAAAATGGACCCAGGGGGCTCCACCCACAAAATCAGACCCTAAAGGGCCCCACCCACAAAATCGGACCCTGAGTAGGCCCGGCCACAAAATCTGACCCTGAGGGGCCCCAACCACAAAATCGGACCCTGAGAGACCCCGGCCACAAAATCGAACCTAGAGGGGCCTCAGTCACAAAATCGGACCCTGAGGGGCCCCGCCCACCAAATCGGACTCTGAGGGTCCCCGCCCACCACATCGGACCCTGAGGGGCCCTGCCCACCAAATCGGACCCAGAGTGGCCCCGCCCACCAAATCGGACCCAGAGTGGCCCTGCCCACCAAATCGGACCCAGAGTGGACCCACCCACCAAATCAGACCCAGAGTGGCCCCACCCACAAAATCGGACCCTGAGGGTCCACAACCACAAAATTAGACCCTGATGAGCCCCGGCTACAAAATCGGGCCCTGAAGGGCCCCACCCACAAAATTGGACCCTGAGGGGCCCCACCCACAAAATCGGACCCTGAGGGGATCCAGCCACAAAATCAGACCCTGAGGGGCCCCGGCCACAAAATCGGACCCTGAGGGGCCCCACTCACAAAATCGGAACCTGAGGCTCCCCACCCACAAAATCCGACCCTGAGGGGCCACACCCACAAAATCGGAGCCTGAGAGATCCCCGCCAACAATTCAAGCCCTGAGGAGCCCAGGCCAAGGAATCGGATCCCGAGGGGCCCCACCCACAAAATCAGACCCTGAGGCCAAAGTGGCCCCTGAGAGGCACTCACAGTTAAAACGGATCCTGAGTTGAAAGTCTTGCAGGGGCAGCAGGCAAGTCTCTCTTAAAGGGGCAGCCCAGGCACCATTTCAAACCACTATCTGTACTTCCTTCAGGAAATACACATCTAGTTATAGTGGTTTGAAAAAACCACTATATTGTAATCCGAACGCTGCTAACTTATTCTTCTTATTATTATTAAGTTGATTTCCGCAATTAATGCGGCCCGAACCTCTACACGCACAGACTCCGTTGAGGTGTCGTTTCGAAGCCAGCGTCCATGAGAGGTGTGCTAAGTATTTTTCGTGTCGATCGGATTTGTAGTTTTTGCGCAATTTGCGTTTGAAAATTTTTTTTCCCGTCATTGGAATGCACTGTCTCCAATGCTTTTCAATAGGAAATGGCAAAACGTGCCCTGAGGCGACTGAAATGACAGTTGAGCTCATTGATATGCGCAGGCAGACCCAGTTACTATGCCAACGCCTACGAACTTCACTTGAACCCCAGCACAGAGCCTCTGCCACATAATATCAGCTCTTAAAGCGAAACCCTCAGCACAAATGCAAATCTAGCTTCATCACATGACACATGCCCCTGAGAGAGAATGAGTGCGCCAAAGTGGATTTAAAAGAAGCCCAGTGAGCCAAACTAGCTCTTAAAGGGCCAACGCGCCAAAGTGATTGTTAAAGGGCCAGCGCACTCAAATGAGTCTTAAAGGGCCGACACACCAAATCGGAGACTGAGCCACCCCGGCCTCCAAATCGGAGGCTGAGCCACCCCGGCCTCCAAATCGGAGGCTGAGCCACCCCGGCCTCCAAATCAGAGGCTGAGCCACCCCGGCCTCCAAATCGGAGGCTGAGCCACCACGGCCTCCAAATCGGAGGCTGAGCCACCCCGGCCTCCAAATCGGAGGCTGAGCCACCCCGGCCTCCAAATCGGAGGCTGAGCCACCCCGGCCTCCAAATCGGAGGCTGAGCCACCCCGGCCTCCAAATCGGAGGCTGAGCCACCCCGGCCTCCAAATCGGAGGCTGAGCCACCCCGGCCTCCAAATCGGAGGCTGAGCCACCCCGGCCTCCAAATCGGAGGCTGAGCCACCCCGGCCTCCAAATCGGAGGCTGAGCCACCCCGGCCTCCAAATCGGAGGCTGAGTCACCCCGGCCTCCAAATCGGAGGCTGAGTCACCCCGGCCTCCAAATCGGAGGCTGAGTCACCCCGGCCTCCAAATCGGAGGCTGAGTCACCCCGGCCTCCAAATCGGAGGCTGAGTCACCCCGGCCTCCAAATCGGAGGCTGAGTCACCCCGGCCTCCAAATCGGAGGCTGAGTCACCCCGGCCTCCAAATCGGAGGCTGAGTCACCCCGGCCTCCAAATCGGAGGCTGAGTCACCCCGGCCTCCAAATCGGAGGCTGAGTCACCCCGGCCTCCAAATCGGAGGCTGAGTCACCCCGGCCTCCAAATCGGAGGCTGAGTCACCCCGGCCTCCAAATCGGAGGCTGAGTCACCCCGGCCTCCAAATCGGAGGCTGAGTCACCCCGGCCTCCAAATCGGAGGCTGAGTCACCCCGGCCTCCAAATCGGAGGCTGAGTCACCCCGGCCTCCAAATCGGAGGCTGAGTCACCCCGGCCTCCAAATCGGAGGCTGAGTCACCCCGGCCTCCAAATCGGAGGCTGAGTCACCCCGGCCTCCAAATCGGAGGCTGAGTCACCCCGGCCTCCAAATCGGAGGCTGAGTCACCCCGGCCTCCAAATCGGAGGCTGAGTCACCCCGGCCTCCAAATCGGAGGCTGAGTCACCCCGGCCTCCAAATCGGAGGCTGATCCACCCCGGCCTCCAAATCGGAGGCTGATCCACCCCGGCCTCCAAATCGGAAGCTCATCGACCCCGGCCTCCAAATCGGAGGCTCTTTGACCTCGGCCTCCAAATCGGACGCTCAACGACCCCGGCCTCCAAATCTTACCCAGAGTGGCCCCACCCACCAAATCAGACCCAGAGAGGCCACACCCACAAAATAGGAGCCTGAGGGATCCCGGCCAACAATTCAAGCCCTGAGGGGCCCCACCCTCAAAATCGGACCCTGAGGGGCCCAATCAACAAAATCGGACCCTGAGGGGCCCCAGCCACAAAATCGGACCCTGAGGGCCCCCACCCACAAAATCGGACCCTGAGAGGCCCCACCCGCAAAATCAGACCCTGAGGGGCCCCGGCCATAAAATTGGACCCTGAGGGGCCCCGGACACAAAATCATACCCTGAGGGGCCCCACCCACAAAATCAGACCATGAGGGGCCCCACCCATAAAATCGGACCCTGAGGGGACCCACCCACAAAATCGGACCCTGAGGGGCAAACACCCACAAAATCCGACCCTGAGGGGCCACACCCACCAAATTGGACCCTGAGGAATCCCGGCAACTAATTCAAATCCTGAGGAGCCCAGGCCACCGAATTGGATCCTCAGGGGCCCCACCCACCAAATCAGACCCTGAGGCCAAAGTGGCCCCTGAGAGGCACCCACATTTAAAACGGATCCTGAGTTGAAAGTCTTGCAGGGGCAGCAGGCAAGTCTCTCTTAAAGGGGCAGACTGGGCACCATTTCAAACCACTATCTGTACTTCCTTCAGGAAATACACATCTAGTATTAATGTTGTAATCCGAACGCTGCTAATTTTTTCTTATTTTTCAGTTGATTTCCGCAATTAATGCGGCCCGAACCGCTACACGCACAGACTCCGTTGAGGTGTCGTTTCAAAGCCAGCATACACGAGAGGTGTGCTATGTATTTTTCTTGTCGATCCGATTTGTAGTTTTTGCGCAATTTGCATTTGAAAATTTTTTTTCCTGTCATTGGAATGCACTGTCTCAATGGATTTGAATGGGAAACTTAAAACGTGCCCTGAGGCGATTGAAATGGCAGTAAAGCTCATTGATATGCGCAGGCACACCCAGTTACTATGCCAACGCCTACGAACGTCACATGACGCCCCCAGGACAGAGATTCTGCCACATAATATCAGCTCTTAAAGCGAAACCCACAGCACAAATGCAAATCTAGCTTTATCACATGACGCATGCCCCTGAGAGAGAATGTGCGCCCCCGCCCACCAAATCGGACCCTGAGCGACCCCGCCCACCAAATCCGTTTCTGAAAGGCCCCACCCACAAAATCGGACCCTGAGGGGCCCCACCCACAAAATCGGACACTGAGGGGCCCCAACCACAAAATCGAACCCAGAGTGGCCCAGCCCACCAAATCGGACCCTGAGGGGCCCCACCCACAAAATCGGACCCTGAGGGTCCCCACCCACAAAATCGGACCAAGAGGGGCCCCGGCCACAAAATCGTTCCCTGAGGGGCCCCGGCCACAAAATCAGACCCTGATGGGCCCTACCCACAAAATGGGACCCTGAGGGGCTACGCCCACCAAATCAGACCCAGAATGGCCCCTGCCCAGCAAATCGAACCCTGAGGGGCCCCACCCACCAAATCAGACCCTGAGGAGCCCCGACCACCAAATCGGACCCTGAAAGGGCCCGCTCACCAAATTAGATTCTGAGTGGCCCTGCCCACCAAATTGGACCCTGAGGGGCCCCGCCCACTGAATCGGACCCTGAGTGGCCCCGCCCACCAAATTAGATTCTGAGTGGCCCTGCCCACCAAATTGGACCCTGAGGGGCCCCGCCCACTGAATCGGACCCTGAGTGGCCCCGCCCACCAAATCGGACCCTGAGGGACCCCGCCCACCAAATTGGATTCTGAAGGGCCTCAACCAGAATATCGGACCCCGAGGGGTCCCGGACACAAAATCAGGCCATGAGGGGCCCCACCCACAAAATCAGACCCTGAGGGGCCCCAACCACAAATTCAGACCCTGAGGAGCCCCACCCACCAAATAGGACCCTAAGGGGCCCCGCCCACCTAATCGGACCCTGAGGGACCCCGCCCACCAAAACGGATTCTGAAGGGCCCCAACCACCAAATCGGACCCTGAGGGGCCACACCACCCAAATCAGACCGTGAGGGGCTCCGGCCACCAAATCGGACCCTGAGGGGCCCCACCCACCAAATCGGACCCTGAGGGGCCCCGGCCACAAAATCGGACCATAAGGGGCCCCACCCACAAAATCGGACCCTGAGGTCAAAGTGGCCCCTGAGAGGCACCCACATTTAAAACTGATCCTGAGTTGAAAGTCTTGCAAGGGCAGCAGGCAAGTCTCTCTTAAGGGGCAGCCCGGGCACCATTTCAAACCACTATCTGTACTTCCTTCAGCAAATACACATCTAGTATTAATGTTGTAATCCGAACGCTGCTAACTTATTCTTATTTTTCAGTTGATTTCCGCAATTAATGCGGCCCGAACCGCTACACGCACAGACTCCGTTGAGGTGTCATTTCAAAGCCAGCGTCCACGAGAGGTGTGCTAAGTATTTTTCGTGTCGATCGGATTTGTAGTTTTTGAGCAATTTGCGTTTGAAAATTTTTTTTCTCGTCATTGGAATGCACTGTCTCAATGCATTTGAATGGGAAACTTAAAACGTGCCCTGAGGCGATTGAAATGGCAGTAAAGCTCATTGATATGCGCAGGCACACCCAGTTACTATGCCAACGCCTACGAACGTCACATGACGCCCCCAGGACAGAGCTTCTGCCACATAATATCAGCTCTTAAAGCGAAACCCACAGCACAAATGCAAATCTAGCTTCATCACATGAAGCATGCCCTTGAGAGAGAATGTGCGCCAAAGTGCGCCCCCCGCCCACCAAATCAGACCCTGAGGTGCCCCGCCCACCAAATCAGACCCTGAGGTGCCCCGCCCACCAAATCGGACCCTGAGGTGCCCCGCCCACCAAATTGGACCCTGATGGGCTCCGCCCACCAAATCGGACCCTGATGGGCCCCGCCCACCAAATAGTACCCTGAGTGATCCTGCCCACCAAATCGGATTCTGAAAGGCCCCAACCAGAAAATCGGACCCTGAGGAGCCCCACCCACAAAATCAGACCCTGAGGGGCCCCATCCACAAAATCGAACCCAGAGTGGCCCAGCCCACCAAATCGGACCCTGAGGGGCCCCACCCACAAAATCGGACCCTGAGGGGCCCCAGCCACAAAATCGTTCCCTGAGGAGCCCTGGCCACAAAATCAGACCGTGAGGGGCCCCACCCACAAAATCGGACCCTGAGGGGCCCCGCCCACCAAATCAGACCCAGAATGGCCCCCGCCAAGCAAATCGGACCCTGAGGGGCCCCACCCACCAAATCAGACCCTGAGGGGCCCCGCCCACCAAATGGGACCCTGAGGGGCCCCGCTCACCAAATTGAACTCTGGAGAGGCCCCGCTCACCAAATCAGATTCTGAGGGGCCCCGCCCACCAAATAGGACCCTGAGGGGCCCCGCCCACCAAATAGGACCCTGAGGGGCCCCGCCCACCAAATCGGACCCTGAGGGACCTCGCCCACCAATCGGACCCTGAGTGGCCCCGCCCACCAAATGGGACTCTGAGGGGCCCTGCCCACCAAATTGGACCCTGAGGGGCCCCGCCCGCCAAATCGGACCCTGAGGGGCCCCGCTGACCAAATCGGACCTTGAGGGGCCCCGCTCACGAAATTGAACTCTGAGGGGCCCCACTCACCAAATTTACCCTGAGGGTCCCCACCCACCAAATCGGACCCTGAGGGGCCCTGGCCACAAAATCGGACCCTGAGGGCCCCACCCACAAAATCGGGCCCTAAGGGGCCCCACCCACAAAATCGGACCCTGAGGTCAAAGTGGCCCCTGAGAGGCACTCACAGTTAAAATGGATCCTGAGTTGAAAGTCTTGCAGGGGCAGCAGGCAAGTCTCTCTTAAAGGGGCAGCCCGGGCACCATTTCAAACCACTATCTGTACTTCCTTCAGGAAATACACATCTAGTATTATTATTACTATTCAGTTGATTTCTGCAATTAATGCGGCCCGAACCTCTACACGCACAGACTCCGTTGAGGTGTTGTTTTGAAGCCAGTGTCCTCGAGTGGTGTGCTAAGTATTTTTCATGTCGATCGGATTTGTAGTTTTTGCGCAATTTGCGTTTGAAATTTTTTTTTCCCGTCATTGGAATGCACAGTCTCAATGCATTTGAATGGGAAATGGCAAAACGTGCTCTGAGGCGATTGAAATGGCAGTTAAGCTCATTGATATGCACAGGAACACCCAGTTACTATGCCAACGCCTACGAACGTCACATGACGCCCCCAGGACAGAGCTTCTGCCACATAATATCAGCTCTTAAAGCGAAACCCACAGCACAAATGCAAATCTAGCTTCATCACATGACGCATGCCCCTGAGAGAGAATGTGCGCCAAAGTGTGCCCCCGCCCACCAAATCGGACCCTGAGGGGCCCCACCCACCAAATCAGACCCTGAGGGGCCCCGCTCACCAAATCGGACCCCCCAGCCAAATCAGACCCTGAGGGTCCCCGCTCACCAAATCGGACACTAAGGGGCCCCGCTCACCAAATCGGACCCTGAGGGGCCCCGCTCATCAAATCGGATTCTGAAAGGCCCCAACCACCAAATAGGACCCTGAGGGGCCCCACCCACCAAATAGGACCCTGGGGGGCCCCGCCCACCAAATCGGACCCTGAGTGGCCCCTCCAACCAAATCGGACCCTGAGGGGCTACGCCCACCAAATTGGACCCTGAGGGGCCCCGGACACAAAATCGGACCCTAAGAGGCTCCACCCACAAAATCGGACCCTGAGGGGCCCCAACCACAAAATCAGACCCTGGGGGGCCCCGCCCACCAAATCTGATCCTATGGGGCGATGCTGACCAAATCGGACCCCGAGGGGCCCCGCTCACCAAATTGAACTCTGAGGGGCCTCGCTCACCAAATCGGACCCTGAGGGGCCCAGCCCACCAAATCGGACCGTTAGGGGCCCCGCCCACCAAATCGGACCCTGAGTGTCCCCGCCCACCAAATCGGACCCTGAGGGGCCCCAACCACAAAATCGGACCGTGAGTGAACCCGGCCACAAAATTGGACCCTGAGGGGCCCCACCCACAAAATTGGACCCTGAGGGGCCCCACCCACAAAATTGGACCCTGAGGGGCCACACCCACAAAATTGGACCCTGAGGGGCCACACCCACAAAATTGGACCCTGAGGGGCCACACACAAAATCGGACCCTGAGGGGACCCAGCCACAAAATCGGACCCTGAGGGGCCACACCCACAAAATCGGACACTGAGGGGCCCCACCCACAAAATTGGACCGTGAGGGGACCCACCCACAAAATCGGACCCTGAGGGGCCACACCCACAAAATCGGACCCTGAGAGGCCACACCCACAAAATCAGACCCTGAGGGGCCCCACCCACAAAACTGGACCCTGAGGAATCCCGGACACTAATTCAAATTCTGAGGAGCCCAGGCCACCGAATCGGATCCTGAGGGGCCCCACCCACCAAATCAGACCCTGAGGGCAAAGTGGCCCCTGAGAGGCACCCATATTTAAAACGGATCCTGAGTTGAAAGTCTTGCAGGGGCAGCAGCCAAGTCTCTCTTAAAGGGGCAGCCCATGCACCATTTCAAACCACTATCTGTACTTCCTTCAGGAAATACACAACTAGTGTTAATTTTGTTATCTTTATTCAGTTGATTTCCGCAATTAATGCGGCCCGAACCGCTACACGCACAGACTCCGTTGAGGTGTCATTTCGAAGCCAGCGTCCACGAGAGGTGTGCTAAGTAATTTTCGTGTTGATCGGATTTGTAGTTTTTGCGCAATTTGCGTTAGAAAATTTTTTTTCCTGTCATTGGAATGAATTGTCTCAATGCATTTGAATGGGGAAATTTTGCCATAGACAAAAAATGCCCTGAGGCGACTGAAATGGCAGTTGAGCTCATTGATATGCGCAGGCACACCCAGTTACTATGCCAACGCCTACGAAAGTAACATGACGCCCCAAGGACAGTGCTTCTGCCACATAATATCAGCTCTTAAAGCGAAACCCACAGCACAAATGCAAATCTGGCTTCATCACATGACGCATGCCCCTGAAAGAGAATGTGCGCCAAAGTTTATTTAGAAGCCCAGTGAGCCAAACTGGCTCTTAAAGGGCCGACACGCCAAAGTGATTCTTAAAGAGCCGGCGCACCGAAATGAGTCTTAAAGGGCCGGCGCGCCAAATCGACAGCTGAGTGACCCCAGGCTCCAAATTGGAGGCTGAGCCACCCCAGCCTACAAATCGGAGGCTGAGCCACCCTGGCCTCCAAATCGGACCCAGTGTGGCCCCGCTCAAAAAGTCAGACCCAGAGTCGCCCCGCCCACCAAAACGGACCCAGAGTGGCACAGCCCACCAAATCGGACACAGAGTGGCCCCACCCACAAAATCGGATCCTGAGGGGCCCCACCCACAAAATCGGACCCTGTTGGGCAACACCCACAAAATCGGACCCTGAGGGGCCACACCCACAAAATAAGACCCTGAGGGGCCACACCCACAAAATTGGACCCTGAGGAATCCCGGCCACTAATTTAAAATCTGAGAAGCCCAGGCCACTGAATCGGATCCTGAGGGGCCCCACCAACCAAATCAGACCCTGAGGCCAAAGTGGCCCCTGAGATGCACCCACATTTAAAACGGATCCTGAGTTGAAAGTCTTGCAGGGGCAGCAGGCAAGTCTCTCTTAAAGGGGCAGCCCGAGCACCATTTCAAACCACTATCTGTACTTCCTTCAGGAAATACACATCTAGTTATAGTGGTTTGAAAAAACCACTATATTGTAATCCGAACGCTGCTAACTTCTTCTTCTTCTTCTTCTTCTTCTTCTTATTATTATTATTATTAAGTTGATTTCCGCAATTAATGCGGCCCGAACCGCTACACGCACAGACTCCGTTGAGGTGTCGTTTCGAAGCCAGCGTCCATGAGAGGTGTGCTAAGTATTTTTCGTGTCGATCGGATTTGTAGTTTTTGCGCAATTTGCGTTTGAAAATTTTTTTTCCCGTCATTGGAATGCACTGTCTCCAATGCTTTTCAATAGGAAATGGCAAAACGTGCCCTGAGGCGATTGAAATGACAGTTGAGCTCATTGATATGCGCAGGCAGACCCAGTTACTATGCCAACGCCTACGAACTTCACTTGAACCCCAGCACAGAGCCTCTGCCACATAATATCAGCTCTTAAAGCGAAACCCACAGCACAAATGCAAATCTAGCTTCATCACATGACACATGCCCCTGAGAGAGAATGTGTGCGCCAAAGTGGATTTAAAAGAAGCCCAGTCAGCCAAACTAGCTCTTACAGGGCCAACGCGCCAAAGTGATTGTTAAAGGGCCGACACACCAAATGGGAGACTGAGCCACCCCGGCCTCCAAATGGGAGGCTGATCCACCCCGGCCTCCAAATGGGAGGCTGATCCACCCCGGCCTCCAAATGGGATTCTGATCCACCCCGGCCTCCAAATGGGAGGCTGATCCACCCCGGCCTCCAAATGGGAGGCTAATCCACCCCGGCCTCCAAATGGGAGGCTGATCCACCCCGGCCTCCAAATGGGAGGCTGATCGACCCAGGCCTCCAAATCGGAGGCTGATCGACCCAGGCCTCCAACTCGGAGGCTGAGCCACCCCGGCCTCCAAATCGGAGGCTGAGCCAACCCGGCCTCCAAATCGGAGGCTGAGCCAACCCGGCCTCCAAATCGGAGGCTGAGCCACCCCGGCCTCCAAATCGGAGGCTGAGCCACCCCGGCCTCCAAATCGGAGGCTGAGCCACCCCGGCCTCCAAATCGGAGGCTGAGCCACCCCGGCCTCCAAATCGGAGGCTGAGCCACCCCGGCCTCCAAATCGGAGGCTGATCCACCCCGGCCTCCAAATCGGAGGCTGAGCCACCCCGGCCTCCAAATCGGAGGCTGAGCCACCCCGGCCTCCAAATCGGAGGCTGATCGACCCCGGCCTCCAAATCGGAGGCTGATCGACCCCGGCCTCCAAATCGGAGGCTGATCGACCCCGGCCTCCAAATCGGAGGCTGATCGACCCCGGCCTCCAAATCGGAGGCTGATCGACCCCGGCCTCCAAATCGGAGGCTGATCGACCCCGGCGTCCAAATCGGAGGCTGAGCCACCCCGGCGTCCAAATCGGAGGCTGAGCCACCCCGGCCTCCAAATCGGAGGCTGAGCCACCCCGGCCTCCAAATCGGAGGCTGAGCCACCCCGGCCTCCAAATCGGAGGCTGATCCACCCCGGCCTCCAAATCGGAGGCTGAGCCACCCCGGCCTCCAAATCGGAGGCTGATCCACCCCGGCCTCCAAATCGGAGGCTGATCCACCCCGGCCTCCAAATCGGAGGCTGATCCACCCCGGCCTCCAAATCGGAGGCTGATCCACCCCGGCCTCCAAATCGGAGGCTGATCCACCCCGGCCTCCAAATCGGAGGCTGATCCACCCCGGCCTCCAAATCGGAGGCTGATCCACCCCGGCCTCCAAATCGGAGGCTGAGCCACCCCGGCCTCCAAATCGGAGGCTGAGCCACCCCGGCCTTCAAATCAGAGGCTTTTTGACCTCGGCCTCCAAATCGGAAGCTCAACGACCCCGGCCTCCAAATTGGTGGCTGAGCGACCCCAGCCTCCAAATCTTACCCAGAGTGGCCCCACCCACCAAATCAGACCCTGTGGGGCCCCGCCCACCAAATCGGACCCTGAGAGGCCCCGCCCACCAAATCGGACCCAGAGTGGTCCCGCCCACCAAATCGGACCCAGAGTGGTCCCGCCCACCAAATCGGACCCTGAGTGGCCCCGGCCACAAAATCGGACCCTGAGAGGCCCCACCCAAAAAAATCGGACCCTGAGGGGCCCCACCCACAAAATCAGGCCCTGAGGGGCCCCACCCACAAAATCAGACCATGAGGCCAAAGTGGCCCCTGAGAGGCACCCACAGTTAAATCGTATCCTGAGTTGAAAGTCTTGCAGGGGCAGCAGGCAAGTCTCTCTTAAAGGGGCAGCCCGGGCACCATTTCAAACCACTATCTGTACTTCCTTCAGGAAATACACATCTAGTATTAATGTTGTAATCCGAACGCTGCTAACTTTTTCTTTTTTTTCAGTTGATTTCCGCAATTAATGTGGCCCAAACCGCTACACGCACAGACTTCGTTGAGGTGTCGTTTCGAAGCCAGCGTCCACGAGAGGTGTGCTAAGTATTTTTCGTGTCGATCAGATTTGTAGTTTTTGCGCAATTTGCGTTTGAAAATTTTTTTTCCTCTCATTGGAATGCATGTCTCAATGCTTTTCAATGGGCAACTTAAAATGTGCCCTGAGGCAATTCAAATGGCAGTAAAGCTCATTGATATGCGCAGGCACACCCATTTACTATGTCAACGCCTACGAACGTCACATGACGCCCCCAGGACAGAGCTTCTGGCACATAATATCAGCTCTTAAAGCGAAACCCACAGCACAAATGCAAATCTAGCTTCATCACATGACACATGCCCCTGAGAGAGAATGTGCGCCAAAGTGGATTTAGAAGAAGCCCAGTGAGCCAAACTAGCTCTTAAATGGCTGACGCGCCAAAGTGATTGTTAAAGGGCTCCGCTCACCAAATCAGACCCAGAGTGGCCCCACCCAGCAAATCGGACCCAGAGTAGCCTCGTCCATCAAATCGAACCCTGAGAGGCCCCACCCACCAAATCGGCCCCCGAGTGGCCCCGCCCACCAAATCGGACCCTGAGGGTCCCCACCCACAAAATCGGACCCTGAGGGCATCCGGTCACAGAATCAGACCCTGAGGGGCCCCGGCCACAGAATCGGACCGAGGGGCCCCACTCAAAAAATTGGACCCTGAGGGGCCCACCCACAAAATCGGACCCAGAGGGGCCACACCTGCAAAATCAGACCCTGACAGGCCACACCCACAAAATCGGACCCTGAGGGGCCACACCCACAAAATAGGAGCCTGAGGGATCCCAGCCAACAATTCAAGCCCTGAGGAGCCCAGGCCAAGGAATCAGATCCTTAGGGGCCCCACCTACCAAATCAGACCCTGAGACCAAAGTGGCCCCTGAGAGGCACATACAGTTAAAACGGATCCTGAGTTGAAAGTCTTGCAGGGACAGCAGGCAAGTCTCTCTTAAAGGGGCAGCCCGGGCACCATTTCAAACCACTATCTGTACTTCCTTCAGGAAATACACATCTAGTATTATTATTACTATTCAGTTGATTTCCGCAATTAATGCGGCCCGAACCGCTACACGCACAGACTCCGTTGAGGCCTTGTTTCGAAGCCAGCGTCCACGAGTGGTGTGCTAAGTATTTTTTGCGTCGATTGGATTTGGAGTTTTTGCGCAATTTGCGTTTGAAAAAACATTTTCCTCAATGCATTTCAATGGGAAAATGTTGCCTTAGGGAAAACATGGGGTTGTCGGGTGAGGTGGCAGTTAAGCTCATTGATATGCGCAGGCTCACCCAGTTACTATGCCAACGCCTATGAACGTCACATGACCTCTCCAGGACAGAGTTTCTGGCAGATAATTTCAGCTCTTAAAGCGAAACCCACAGCATAAATGCAAATCTAGCTTCATCACATGACGCATGCCCCTGAGAGAGAATGTGCGCCAAAGTGGATTTAGAAGCCCAGTGCGCCAAACTGGCTCTTAAAGGACCGACGCGCCAAATTGATTCTTAAAGGGCCGGCGCACCGAAATGAGTCTTAAAGGGCCGGTGCGCCAAACCGAAAGCTGAGTGACCCCAGGCTCCAAATCGGAGGCTGAGCCACCTTGCCCTCCAAATCGGACCCTGAGGGGCCCTGCCTACCAAATTGGACCCTGAGGGGCCCCGCCCACCAAATTGGACCCTGAGGGGCCCTGCCCACCAAATCGGACCCTGAGGGCCCCACAAACAAAATCAGACCCTGAGGGGCCCCAACCACAAATTCGGACCCTGAGGAGCCCCACCCACCAAATCGGACCCTAAGGGGCCCCAGCCACCAAATCGGACCCTGAGGGGACCCGACCACAAAATTGGACCCTGAGGGGCCCCGGCCACAATATCGGACCCTGAGGGGCCCCAGCCACAATATCGGACCCTGAGGGGTCCCGGCCACAATATCGGACCTTGAGGGGTCCCACCCACCAAATCGGACCCTGAGGTGCCCCGGCCACAAAATCGGACCCTGAGGGGCCCCGGCCACAAAATCGGACCCTGAGGGCCCCACCCACCAAATCAGCCTCTTATGGGCCCCGGCCACCAAATCGGACCCTGAGGGGCCCCACCCACAAAATCGGACCCTGAGGGCCCCACCCACCAAAGCAGCCCCTGAGGGGCCCCGGCCACCAAATCAGACCCTGAGGTGCCCCACCCACAAAATCGGACCCTGAGGCCAAAGTGGCCCCTGAGAGGCACCCACAGTTAAAACGGATCCTCAGTTGAAAGTCTTGCAGGGGCAGCAGGCAAGTCTCTCTTAAAGGGGCAGCCCGGGCACCATTTCAAACCACTATCTGTACTTCCTTCAGGAAATACACATCTAGTATTATTATTATTATTCAGTCGATTTTCCGCAATTAATGGGGCCTGAACCACTACATGAGCAGACTCCGTTGAGGTGTCGTTTCGAAGCCAGCGTCCACGAGAGGTGTGCTAAGTATTTTTCGTGTCAATCGGATTTGTAGTTTTTGCGCAATTTGCGTTTGAAAAAATTTTTTCCTCAATGCTTTTCAATGGGAAAATGTTGCCACAGTGCTGAGGCGATTGAAATAGCAGTTAAGCTCATTGATATGCGCAGGCACACCCAGTTACTATGTCAACGCCTATGAACTTCACTTGACCTCTCCAGGACAGTTTCTGGCAGATAATTTCAGCTCTTAAAGCGAAACCCACAGCACTAATGCAAATCTAGCTTCATCACATGACGCATGCCCCTGAGAGAGAATATGCGCCAAAGTGGATTCAGATGCCCAGTGCGCCAAACTTGATCTTAAACGGCCGACGCACCTAAGTGATTCTTAAAGGGCCAACGCACCAAAATGAGTCTTAAAGGGCCGGCGTGCCAAATCGAAAGCTGAGTGACCCCAGGCTCCAAATTGGAGGCTGATCGACCCTGGCCTACAAATCGGAGGCTGAGCCACCCTTTCCTCCAAATCGGACTCAGAGTGGCCCCGCCCACCAAACCAGACCCAGTGTGGCCCCGCCCACCAAATCGGACCCAGTGTGGCCCCGCCCACCAAACAAGACCCAGTGTGGCCCCACCCACCAAATCGGACCCCGTGTGGCCCCGCCCACCAAATCGGACCCGGTGTGGCCCCGCCCACAAAATTGGACCCAGTGTGGCCCCGCCCACAAAATCGGACCCTGAGGGGCCCCAGCCACAAAATTGGACCCAGAGTAGCCCCACCCACCAAATTGGACCCAGATGAGCTCCGCCCACCAAATCAGACCCTGAGGGGCCCAGCCCACCAATTCGAACCCTGAGGGGCCCCACCCACCAAATCAGACCATGAGGGGCCCTGCCCACCAAATCAGACCCTGAGGGGCCCCGGCCACCAAATCGGACCCTGATGGGCCCCACCCACCAAATCAGACCCTGAGGGGCCCCGGCCACAAAACTGGACCCTGAGGGGCCCCACCCACAAAATCGGGCCCTGGGGGGCCCCACCCACAAAATTGGACCCTGAGGCCAAAGTGGCCCCTGAGAGGCACCCACAGTTAAAATGGATACGAAGTTGAAAGTCTTGCAGGGGCAGCAGGCAAGTCTCTCTTAAAGGGGCAGCTCGGACACCATTTCAAACCACTATCTGTACTTCCTTCAGGAAATACACATCTAGTTATAGTGGTTTGAAAAAACCACTATATTGTAATCCGAACGCTGCTAACTTATTCTTCTTCTTCTTATTATTATTATTATTAAGTTGATTTCCGCAATTAATACAGCCCGAACGGCTACACGCACAGACTCCGTTGAGGTGTCGTTTCGAAGCCAGCGTCAATGAGAGGTGTGCTAAGTATTTTTCGTGTCGATCGGATTTGTAGTTTTTGCGCAATTTGCGTTTGAAAATTTTTTTTCCCGTCATTGGAATGCACTGTCTCAATGCATTTGAATGGGGAAATGGCAAAACGTGCCCTGAGGCGATTGAAATGGCAGTTGAGCTCATTGATATGCGCAGGCAGACCCAGTTACTATGCCAACGCCTACGAATGTCACATGACCTCTCCAAGACAGAGCTTCTGCCACATAATATCAGCTCTTAAAGCAAAACCCACAGCACAAAGGCAAATCTAGCTTCATCACATGACGTATGCCCCTGAGAGAGAATGTGCGCCAAAGTGTATTTAGAAGCCCAGTGAGCCAAACTGGCTCTTAAAGGGCCGAAGCGCCAAAGTGATTCTTAAAGGGCCGCCGCACCGAAATGAGTCTTAAAGGGCCAACGCGCCAAATCGAAAGCTGAGTGACCCCAGGCTCCAAATCGGAGGCTGAGCCACCCCGGCCTTAAAATTGGAGGCTGAGCCACCCTGGCCTCCAAATCAGACCCAGAGTGGTCCCGCCCACCAAAAACGGACCCAGAGTGGCACAGCCCACCAAATCGGACACTGAGGGCCCCCGCCCACCAAATCAGGCTCAGAGTGGCCCCACTCACCAAATCGGACCCTGAGGAGCTCCGTCCACCAAATCGGACCCAGAGTGACCCCGCCCACCAAATCGGACCCTGAAGGGCCCTGCCCACCAAATCGGACCCTGAGGAGCTCCGTCCACCAAATCGGACCCAGAGTGACCCCGCCCACCAAATTGGACCATGAAGGGCCCCGCCCACCAAATCGGAAGCAGAGGGGCCACGCCCACCAAATCGGACCCTGAGGGGCCCCGCCCACCAAATCGGACCCTGAGGCGCACTGCCCACTAAATCGGACCGAGAGAGGCCACGCCCACCACATCGGACCCTGAGGAGCCCCGCCCACCAAATCAGACCCCGAGGGGCCCCTCCCACCAAATCAGACCCCCGAGGGGCCCCGCCCACCAAATGGGACCCTGAGGGGCCCCGCCCACCAAATGGGACCCTGAGGGGCTCCGCCCACAAAATCGGACCCTGAGGGGCCCCGCCCACCAAATTAGACCCTGAGGGGCCCCATCCTCAAAATCAGACCCTGAGGGGCCACAGCCACAAAATCAGACCATGAGGGGCCCCAGCCACAAAATCGGACCCTGAGGGGCCCCACCCACAAAATCGGACACTGATGGGCCCCACCCACAAATCCAGACCCTGAGGGGCCCCAGCCACAAAATCGGACCCTGAGAGACCCCGGCCACAAAATCGGACCCTGAGGGGCCCCAACCACAAAATCAGACCCAGAGGGGCCCCGATCACAAAATCGGACCCTGAGGGGCCCCACCCACAAAATCAGACCCTGAGGGACCCCAGCCACAAAATCAGACCCTGTGGGGCCCCAGCCACAAAATCGGACCCTGAGGGGCCCCAGTCACAAAATCGGACCCTGAGGGGCCCCAGCCACAAAATCGGACCCTGAGGGGCCCCACCCACAAAATTAGACCCTGAGGGGCCCCACCCTCAAAATTGGTCCCTGAGGAGCCCCGGCAACAAAATCGGACCCTGAGGGGCCCCGGCCACAAAATCGGACCCTGAGGGGCCCCGGCCACAAAATCGGACCCTGAGGGGCCCCACTCGCAAAATCGGACCCTAAGGGGCCCCGGCTACAAAATCGGACCCTGAGGGGCCCCACCCACAAAATCGGACCCTGAGGGGCCCCACCCGCAAAATCAGACCCTGAGGGGCTCCACCCGCAAAATCGGACCCTGAAATCGGACCCTGAGGGGCCCCAACCACAAAATCGGACCCTGAGAGGCACCGGCTACAAAATCGGACCCTGAGGGGCCCCGGCCACAAAATCGGACCCTGAGGGGCCCAACCCACAAAATCAGACTCAGTGTCCCCGCCCACCAAATTGGACCCTGAAGGGCCCCGTCCACCAAATTGGACCCAAAGTGGCCCCGCCCACCAAATCAGACCCAGAGTGGCCCCGCCCACCAAATCGGACCCTGAGGGGCCCAGCCCACCAAATGGGACCCTGAGGGGCCCCGCCCACCAAATGGGACCCTGAGGGGCTCCGCCTACAAAATCGGACCCTGAGAGGCCCCACCCACAAAATCGGACCCTGAGGGGCCCCGCCCACTAAATCGGATTCTGAAAGGCCCCAACCACAAAATCGAACCCTGAGGTGCCCCACCCACAAAATCGAACCCTGAGGGTCCCCGCTGACCAAATTGAACTCTGAGGGGCCCCGACCACCAAATCGGACCCAGAGTGGCCCGCCCACCAAATCGGACCCCGAGGGGCCCCACCCACCAAATCGGACCCTGAGGGGCCCCGCCCACCAAATCGGACCCCGAGGGATCCCGCCCACCAAATCGGACCCCGAGGGTCCCCGCCAACCAAATTGGACCCTGATAGATCCCGCCCACCAAATCAGACCCTGAGGGGCCCAGCTCACCAAATTGGACCCAGAGTGGCCCCGCCCACCAAATTGGACCCAGAGTGGCCCCGCCCACCAAATCAGACCCAGAGTGGCCCCGCCCAGCAAATTGTACCCTGAGGGGCCCCACCCACAAAATCGGTCCCTAAGGGGCCCCACCCACAAAATTGGACCCTGAGGGGCCCCGGCCACAAAATTGGACCCTGAGGGGCCCCACCCACAAAATCGGACCCTGAGGGGATCCGGCCACAACATCGGACCCTGAGTGGCCCCACTCACAAAATCGGACCCTGAGGGGCCCTACCCACAAAATCGGACCCTGAGGGGCCCCAACCACAAAATCGGACCCTGACGGGCCCCGGCCACAGAATCGGACCCTGAGGGGCCCCGGTCACAAAATCAGACCCTGAGGGACCCCACCTACAAAATCGGATCCTGAGGGGCCCCGGCCACAAAATCGGATCCTGAGGGGCCCCACCCACAAAATCGGACCCTGAGGGGCCCCAACCACAAAATCGGACCCTGAGGGGCCCCGGCCACAAAATCGGACCCTGAGGGGCCCCGGACACAAAATCGGACCCTGAGGGGCCCCGCTCACCAAATCGGACCCTGAGGGGCCCCGCTCACTAAATCGGACCCTGAGGGGCCCCGCTCACCAAATCGGACCCTGAGGGGCCCCACCCACCAAATCGGACCCTGAGGGGCCCCGGCCACAAAATCGGACCCTGAGGGGCCCCACCCACAAAATTGGACCCTGAGGGGCCCCGGCCACAAGATTGGACCCTGAGGGGCCCCAACCACCAAATCAGACCCTGAGGGGCCCCGGCCACAAAATCGGACCCTTAGGGGCCCCACCCACCAAATCAGCCCCTGAGGGGACCCGGCCACCAAATCGGACCCTGAGGGGCCCCACCCACCAAATCTGACCCTGAGGTGCCCCACCCACAAAATCGGGCCCTGAGGGCCCCACCCACAAAATCGGACCCTGAGGCCAAAGTGGCCCCTGAGAGGCACCCACAGTTAAAACGGATCCTGAGTTGAAAGTCTTGCAGGTGCAGCAGGCATGTCTCTCTTAAAGGGGCAGCCTGGGCAGCATTTCAAACCACTATCTATACTTCCTTCAGGAAATACACATCTAGTATTATTATTACTATTCAGTTGATTTCCGCAATTAATGCGACCCGAACCACTACACGCACAGACTCCGTTGAGGCCTCGTTTCGAAGCCAGCGTCCTCGAGTGGTGTGCTAACTATTTTTCGTTTAGATCGGATTTGCAGTTTTTGTGCAATTTGCGTTTGAAAAAACATTTTCCTCAATGCATTTCAATTGGAAAATGTTGCCATAGGGAAAACATGGGACAGTCGTGAGGTGGCTGTTAAGCTCATTGATATGCGCAGGCTCACCCAGTTAGTATGCCATCGTCTAAGAACTTCAAATGACCTCTCCAGGACAGAGTTTCTGGCAGATAATTTCAGCTCTTAAAGCGAAACCCAGAGCACAAATGCAAATGTAGCTTTATCACATGATGCATGCCCCTGAGAGAGAATGTGCGCCAAAGTGGATTTAGAATCCCAGTGAGCCAAACTGGCTCTTAAAGGGCCGACGCGCCGAAGTGATTCTTAAAGGGCCGGCGCACCGAAATGAGTCTTAAAGGGTCGGCGCGCCAAATCGAAAGCTGAGTGACCCCAGGCTGCAAATCGGAGGCTGAGCCACCGCGGCCTCCAAATCGGAGGCTGAGCCACCCTGGCCTCCAAATCGGACCCAGTGTGGCCCCGCTCAAAAAATCAGACCCTGAGGGGCCCCACCCATAAAATCGGACCCTGAGGGGCCCCACCCATAAAATCGGACCCTGAGGGGACCCACCCACAAAATCGGACCCTGAGGGACCTCACCCACAAAATCGGACCCTGAGGGGCCCCACCCACAAAATTGGACCCTGAGGAATCCCGGCCACTAATTCAAATCCTGAGGAGCCCAGGCCACCGAATCGGATCCTGAGGGGCCCCACCCAAAAAATCAGACCCTGAGGCCAAAGTGGCCTCTGAGAGGCACCCACATTTAAAACGGATCCTGAGTTGAAAGTCTTGCAGGGGCAGCAGGCAAGACTCTCTTACAGTGACAGCCCAGGCACCATTTCAAACCACTATCTGTACTTCCTTCAGGAAATACACATCTAGTATTAATGTTGTAATCCGAACGCTGCTAACTTTTTCTTTTTATTCAGTTGATTTCCGCAATTAATGCGGCCCGAACCGCTACACGCACAGACTCCGTTGAGGTGTTGTTACGAAGCCAGCGTCCACGAGAGGTGTGCTAAGTATATTTCGTGTCGATCGCATTTGTAGTTTTTGCGCAAATTGCGTTTGAAATTTTTTTTTCCCGTCATTGGAATGCACTGTCTCCTATGCTTTTCAATAGGAAATGGCAAAACGTGCCCTGAGGCGATTGAAATGACAGTTGAGCTCATTGATATGCGCAGGCAGACCCAGTTACTATGCCAACGCCTACGAACTTAACTTGAACCCCAGCACAGAGCCTCTGCCACATAAAATCAGCTCTTAAAGCGAAACTCACAGCACAAATGCAAATCTAGCTTCATCACATGACACATGCCCCTGAGAGAGAATGTGTGCGCCAAAGTGGATTTAAGAGAAGCCCAGTGAGCCAAACTAGCTCTTAAAGGGCCAACGCGCCAAAGTGATTGTTAAAGGGCCAGCGCACCCAAATGAGTCTTAAAGGGCTGACACACCAAATCGGAGACTGAGCCACCCCGGCCTCCAAATCGGAGGCTGAGCCACCCCGGCCTCCAAATCGGAGGCTGAGCCACCCCGGCCTCCAAATCAAAGGCTGAGCCACCCCGGCCTCCAAATCGGAGGCTGAGCCACCCCGGCCTCCAAATCGGAGGCTGAGCCACCCCGGCCTCCAAATCGGAGGCTGAGCCACCCCGGCCTCCAAATCGGAGGCTGAGCCACCCCGGCCTCCAAATCGGAGGCTGAGCGACCCCGGCCTCCAAATCGGAGGCTGAGCGACCCCGGCCTCCAAATCGGAGGCTGAGCCACCCCGGCCTCCAAATCGGAGGCTGAGCCACCCCGGCCTCCAAATCGGAGGCTGAGCCACCCCGGCCTCCAAATCGGAGGCTGAGCCACCCCGGCCTCCAAATCGGAGGCTGAGCGACCCCGGCCTCCAAATTGGAGGCTGAGCGACCCCGGCCTCCAAATTGGAGGCTGAGCGACCCCGGCCTCCAAATTGGAGGCTGAGCGACCCCGGCCTCCAAATCGGAGGCTGAGCCACCCCGGCCTCCAAATCAAAGGCTGATCCATCCCGGCCTCCAAATCGGAGGCTGAGCCACCCCGGCCTCCAAATCGGAGGCTGATCCACCCCGGCCTCCAAATCGGAGGCTGATCCACCCCGGCCTCCAAATCGGAGGCTGAGCCACCCCGGCCTCCAAATCGGAGGCTGAGCCACCCCGGCCTCCAAATCGGAGGCTGAGCCACCCCGGCCTCCAAATCGGAGGCTGAGCCACCCCGGCCTCCAAATCGGAGGCTCATCGACCCCGGCCTCCAAATCGGAAGCTCAACGACCCCGGCCTCCAAATTGGAGGCTGAGCGACCCCAGCCTCCAAATCTTACCCAGCGTGGCCCCACCCACCAAATCAGACCCAGAGAGGCCCTGCCTACCAAATCGTACCCTGTGGGGCCCCGCCCACCAAATCGTACCCTGTGGGGCCCCGCCCACCAAATCGGACCCTGAGAGGCCCCGCCCACCAAATTGGACCCAGAGTGGTTCCGCCCACCAAATTGGACCCAGAGTGGCCCCGCCCACCAAATTGGACCCAGAGTGGCCCCGCCCACCAAATTGGACCCAGTGGGGCTCCGCCCACAAAATCAGACCCAGAGGGGTCCCTGCCACAAAATCAGACCCTGAGGGGCCGCGGCCACAAAATCGGACCCTGATGGGCCCCGGTCACAAAATTGGACCCTGATAGGCCCCGGCCACAAAATCGGACCCTGAGGGGCCCCAACCACAAAATCGGACCCTGAGGGGACCCAACCACAAAATCGGACCCTGAGAGGCCCCGCCCACCAAATTGGACCCAGAGTGGTCCCGCCCACCAAATTGGACCCAGAGGGGCCCCACCCACAAAATTGGACCCAGAGGGGCCCCAACCACAAAATCGGACCCTGAGGGGCCCCAACCACAAAATCGGACCCTGAGGTGCCCCTGACACAAAATCGGACCCTGAGGGGCCCCGGCCACAAAATCGGACCCTGAGGGGCCCCGGCCACAAAATCGGACCCTGAGGGGCCCTGCCCACCAAATTGGACCCTGAGGGGCCCCGCCCACCAAATCGGACCCTGAGAGGCCCCACCCACAAAATCGGACCCTGACGGTCCCCGGCCACAAAATCGGACCCTGAGGGGACCCACCCACAAAATTGGACCCTGAGGGGTTCCGGCGTCAAAAATCGGATCCTGAGTGGCCCCGGCCACAAAATCGGACCCTGAGGGGCTCCAGCCACAAAATCGGACCTTGAGGGGCCCCACCCACCAAATCAGACCCTGAGGTGCCCCGGGCACCAAATCAGACCCTGAGGTGCCCCGGCCACCAAATCGGACCCTGAGGGGCCCCGGCCACCAAATCGGACCCTGAGGGGCCCCGGCCACAAAATCGGACCCTGAGGGGCCCCACCCACAAAATCGGACCCTGAGGGGCCCCACCCACAAAATCGGACCCTGAGGGGCCCCACCCACAAAATCGGACCCTGAGGGGCCCCACCCACAAAATGAGACCCTGAGGCCAAAGTGGCCCCTGAGAGGCACCCACAATTAAATCGTATCCTGAGTTGAAAGTCTTGCAGGTTCAGCAGGCAAGTCTCTCTTAAAGGGGCAGCCCGGGCACCATTTCAAACCACTATCTGTACTTCCTTCAGGAAATACACATCTAGTATTAATGTTGTAATCCGACCGCTGCTAACTCATTCTTATTATTCATTTGATTTCCGCAATTAATGCGGTCCGAACCGCTACACGCACAGACTCCCTTGAGGTGTCGTTTCGAAGCCAGCGTCCACGAGAGGTGTGCTAAGTAATTTTTGTGTCGATTGGATTTGTAGTTTTTGTGCAATTTGAATTAGAAATTTTTTTCCCCGTCTTTTGAATGTATTGTCTCAATGCTTTTCCATGGGGAAATTTTGCCTTAGAGAAAATATGCCCTGAGGCGATTCAAATGGCAGTTTAGCTCATTGATATGCACAGGCAGACCCAGTTACTATGCCAACGCCAAAGAACTTCACATGACCCCCTCAGGACACAGTTTCTGGCGATAATATCAGCTCTTAAAGCGAAACCCACAGCACAAATGCAAATCTAGCTTCATCACATGACGTGTGCCCCTGAGAGAGAATGTACGCCAAAGTGAATTTAGAAGCCCAGTGCGCCAAACTAGCTCTTAAACAGCCAACGCGCCTAAGTGAATCTTAAAGGGCCGGCACACCAAAATGAGCCTTAAAGGGCCGGCGCGCCAAATCGAATGCTGAGTGACCCCAGGCTCCAAATCGGAGGCTGATCAACCCTGGCCTACAAATCGGAGGCTGAGCTACCCAGGGCAACAAATCGGCCCCGGAGTGGCCCCGCCCACCAAATCGGACCCAGAGAGGCCCCGCCCACCAAATTGGACCTGAGGGGCCCCGCTCACCAAATCAGACCCAGAGTGGCCCCGCCTACCAAATTGTACCCTGAAGGGCCCCGCCCATCAAATTGGACCCAGAGTGGCCCCGCCCACCAAATCAGGCCATGAGGGGCGCCGCCCACCAAATCAGACCCTCATGGGCCCCGCCTGCCAAATCATACCCTGAAGAGCCCCGCTCACCAAATCGGACCCTGAGAGGCCCCATCTACCAAATCGGAACCAGAGGAGCCCCGCCCACGAAATTGGACATGTGGGGCCCCACTCACCAAATTGGACCCTGTGGGGCCCCGCCCACCAAATTGGACCCAGAGTGGCCCCTCCCACCAAATCAGACCCTGTGAGGCCCCGACCATCAAATCGGACCCTGTGGTGCCACACACACCAAATCAAACTCTTAGGGGCCCCGCCCACCCAGAGGGGTTCCACCCGCCAAATCAGACCCTGAGGGGCCGTGCCCACCAAACCGGACCCTGAGAGTCCTCACCCACCAAATCGGCCCACCAATTAAAGCCCTGAGGAGCCCAGTCCAATGAATCAGATCCTGAGGGGCCCCACCCACCAAATCAGACCCTGAGGGGCCCCACAGGCCAAAGTGGCCCCTGAGAGGCACCCACAGGTAAAACGGATACTGAGTTGAAAGTCGTGCAGGGGCAGCAGGCAAGTCTCTCTTAAAGTGGCAACCCGGGCACCATTTCAAACCACTATCTGTACTTCCTTCAGGAAATACACATCTAGTTCTTCTTATTATTATTATTAAGTTGATTTCCGCAATTAATACGGCCCGAACCGCTACACGCACAGACTCCGTTGAGGTGTCGTTTCGAAGCCAGCGTCCATGAGAGGTGTGCTAAGTATTTTTCGGGTCGATCGGATTTGTAGTTTTTGCGCAATTTGCGTTTGAAAAAATTTTTTCCCGTCATTGGAATGCACTGTCTCAATGCATTTGAATGGGAAATGGCAAAACATGCCCTGAGGCGATTGAAATGGCAGTTGAGCTCATTGATATGCGCAGGCAGACCCAGATACTATGCCAACGCCTACGAACGTCACATGACCTCTCCAAAATCTAGCTTCATCACATGACAATTGCCCCTGAGAGAGAATGTGCGCCAAAGTGGATCTAGAAGCCCAGTGAGCCACCCTGGCTCTTAAAGGGCCGACGCGCCAAAGTGATTCTTAAAGAGCCGGCGCACCAAAATGAGTCTTAAAGGGCCGGCGCGCCAAATCGAAAGCTGAGTGACCCAATGCTCCAAATCGGAGGCTGATAGACCCTGGCCTACAAAAAGGAGGCTGAGCCACCCTGGCATCCAAATTGGACCCAGGGTGGCCCCGCCCACCAAATCGGACCCAGAGTGGCCCCGCCCACCAAATCAGACCCTGAGGGGCCCTGCTCACCAAAGTGAACTCTGAGGGGCCCCACCCTCAAAATCAGACCCTGAGGGGCCCCAGCCACAAAATCAGACCCTGAGGGGCCCCAGCCACAAAATCGGACCCTGAGGGGCCCCAGCCACAAAATCGGACCCTAAGGGGCCCCACCCACAAATCCAGACCCTGAGGGGCCCCAGCCACAAAATCGGACACTGAGAGACCCCGGCCACAAAATCGGACCCTGAGGGGCCCCAACCACAAAATTGAACCCTGAGGGGCCCCACCCACAAAATGAGACCCTGAGGGACCCCAGCCACAAAATCAGACCCTGAGGGGCCCTGCCCTCAAAATCGGACCCTGAGGGGCCCCGCCAACCAAATCGGACTTGGAGGGGCCCCACCCACAAAATCGGACCCTGAGGGCCCCCAACCACAAAATCGGACCCTAAGGGGCCCCGGCCACAAAATCGGACCCTGAGAGACCCCGGCCACAAAATCGAACCCAGAGGGGCCCCGCCCACAAAATCGGACCCTGAGGGGCCCCGCCTACCAAATCGGACCCTGAGGGGCCCCGCCTACCAAATCGGACTCTGAGGGGCCCCACCCACAAAATCGGACCCTGAGGGGCCCAGCCCTCAAAATCGGACCCTGAGGTGCCCCGCCCTCAAAATCGGACCCTGAGGGGCCCCGCCTACCAAATCGGACTCTGAGGGGCCCCGCCAACCAAATCGGACTCTGAGGGGCCCCACCCTCAAAATCGGACCCTGAGGGGCCCCACCCTCAAAATCGGACCCTGAGGGGCCCAACCAACAAAATCGGACCCTGAGCGGCCCCAGCCACAAAATCGGGCCCTGAGGGGCCCCGGCCACAAAATCGGACCCTGAGGGGCCCCGGCCACAAAATCGGACCCTGAGGGGCCCAGACCACAAAATCGGACCCTGAGGGGTCCCGGCCACAAAATCGGACCCTGAGGGGTGCCACACACAAAATCAGACCCTGAGGGGCCCCGGCCATAAAATCAGACCCTGAGGGGCCCCGGCCATAAAATCGGACCCTGAGGGGCCCCACCCACAAAATCGTACCCTGAGGGGCCCCACCCACAAAATCAGCCATGAGGGGCCCCACCCACAAATTCGGACCCTGAGGAGCCCCACCCACAAAATCGGACCCTGAGGGGACCCACCCACAAAATCGGACCCTGAGGGGCCCCACCCACAAAATTGGACCCTGAGGAATCCCGGCCACTAATTCAAATCCTTATTAGCCCAGGCCACCGAATCGGATCCTGAGGGGCCCCACCCACCAAATCAGACCCTGAACCTGAGGCCAAAGTGGCCACTGAGAGGCACCCACATTTAAAAAAGATCCTGAGTTGAAAGTCTTGCAGGGGCAGCAGGCAAGTCTCTCTTATAGGGGCAGCCCGGGCACCATTTCAAACCACTATCTGTACTTCCTTCAGGAAATACACATCTAGTTCTTCTTCTTCTTATTATTATTAAGTTGATTTCCGCAATTAATACAGCCCGAACCGCTACACGCACAGACTCCGTTGAGGTGTCGTTTCGAAGCCAGCGTCCATGAGAGGTGTGCTAAGTATTTTTCGTGTCGATAGGATTTGTAGTTTTTGCGCAATTTGCGTTTGAAAATTTTTTTTCCCGTCATTGGAATGCACTGTCTCAATGCATTTGAATGGGGAAATGTTGCTATAGACAAAACATGCCCTGAGGCGATTGAAATGGCAGTTGAGCTCATTGATATGCGCAGGCAGACCCAGTTACTATGCCAACGCCTACGAACGTCACATGACCTCTCCAAGACAGAGCTTCTGCCATATAATATCAGCTCTTAAAGCAAAACCCACAGAACAAATGCAAATCTAGCTTCATCACATGACGTATGCCCCTGAGAGAGAATGTGCGCCAAAGTGTATTTAGAAGCCCAGTGAGTCACCCTGGCTCTTAAAAGGCCGACGCGCCAAAGTGATTCTTAAAGAGCCGGCGCACCAAAATGAGTCTTAAAGGGCCGGCGCGCCAAATCGAAAGCTGAGTGACCCAAGGCTCCAAATCGGAGGCTGATAGACCCTGGCCTACAAAAAGGAGGCTGAGCCACCCTGGCATCCAAATTGGACCCAGGGTGGCCCCGCCCACCAAATCGGACCCAGAGTGGCCCAGCCCACCAAATCAGACCCAGAGTGGCCCCACCCACCAAATTGGACCCTGAGGGGCCCCACCCTCAAAATCAGACCCTGAGGGGCCCCAGCCACAAAATCAGACCCTGAGGGGCCCCAGCCACAAAATCGGACCCTGAGGGGCCCCAGCCACAAAATCGGACCCTGAGGGGCCCCAGCCACAAAATCGGACCCTAAGGGGCCCCACCCACAAATCCAGACCCTGAGGGGCCCCAGCCACAAAATCGGACACTGAGAGACCCCGGCCACAAAATCGGACCCTGAGGGGCCCCAACCACAAAATCAGACCCTGAGGGACCCCAGCCACAAAATCAGACCCTGAGGGGCCCCGCCCTCAAAATCGGACCCTGAGAGGCCCCGCCCACCAAATTGGACCCTGAGGGGCCCCGCCAACCAAATCGGACTTGGAGGGGCCCCACCCACAAAATCGGACCCTGAGGGCCCCCAACCACAAAATCGGACCCTAAGGGGCCCCGGCCACAAAATCGGACCCTGAGAGACCCCGGCCACAAAATCGAACCCAGAGGGGCCCCGCCCACAAAATCGGACCCTCAGGGGCCCCGCCCTCAAAATCGGACCCTGAGGGGCCCCGCCCTCAAAATCGGACCCTGAGGGGCCCCGCCTACCAAATCGGACCCTGAGGGGCCCCGCCTACCAAATCGGACCCTGAGGGGCCCCGCCTACCAAATCGGACCCTGAGGGGCCCCGCCCTCAAAATCGGACCCTGAGGGGCCCCGCCTACCAAATCGGACCCTGAGGGGCCCCGCCAACCAAATCGGACCCTGAGGGGCCCCACCCTCAAAATCGGACCCTAAGGGGCCCCACCCTCAAAATCGGACCCTGAGGGGCCCAACCAACAAAATCGGACCCTGAGCGGCCCCAGCCACAAAATCGGGCCCTGAGGGGCCCCGACCACAAAATCGGACCCTGAGGGGCCCCGGCCACAAAATCGGACCCTGAGGGGCCCAGACCACAAAATCCGACCCTGAGGGGTCCCGGCCACAAAATCGGACCCTGAGGGGTGCACCCTGAGGGGCCCCGGCCATAAAATCAGACCCTGAGGGGCCCCGGCCATAAAATCGGACCCTGAGGGGCCCCACCCACAAAATCGTACCCTGAGGGGCCCCACCCACAAAATCAGCCATGAGGGGCCCCACCCACAAAATCGGACCCTGAGGAGCCCCACCCACAAAATCGGACCCTGAGGGGACCCACCCACAAAATCGGACCCTGAGGGGCCCCACCCACAAAATTGGACCCTGAGGAATCCCGGCCACTAATTCAAATCCTTATTAGCCCAGGCCACCGAATCGGATCCTGAGGGGCCCCACCCACCAAATCAGACCCTGAGGCCAAAGTGGCCACTGAGAGGCACCCACATTTAAAAAAGATCCTGAGTTGAAAGTCATGCAGGGGCAGCAGGCAAGTCTCTCTTAAAGGGGCAGCCCGAGCACCATTTCAAACCACTATCTGTACTTCCTTCAGGAAATACACATCTAGTTATAGTGGTTTGAAAAAACCACTATATTGTAATCCGAACGCTGCTACCTTATTCTTCTTCTTCTTCTTATTATTATTATTATTAAGTTGATTTCCGCAATTAATGCGGCCCGAACCGCTACACGCACAGACTCCGTTGAGGTGTCGTTTCGAAGCCAGCGTCCATGAGAGGTGTGCTAAGTATTTTTCGTGTCGATCGGATTTGTATTTTTTGCGCAATTTGCGTTTGAAAATTTTTTTTTCCCGTCATTAGAATGCACTGTCTCCAATGCTTTTCAATAGGAAATGGCAAAACATGCCCTGAGGCGATTGAAATGGCAGTTGAGCTCATTGATATGCGCAGGCGCAACCAGTTACTATGCCAACGCCTACGAACTTCACTTGAACCCCAGCACAGAGCCTCTGCCACATAATATCAGCTCTTAAAGCGAAACCCACAGCACAAATGCAAATATAGCTTCATCACATGACACATGCCCCTGAGAGAGAATGTGTGCGCCAAAGTGGATTTAAAAGAAGCCCAGTGAGCCAAACTAGCTCTTAAAGGGCCATCGCGCCAAAGTGATTGTTAAAGGGCCAGCGCACCCAAATGAGTCTTAAAGGGCCGACACACCAAATCGGAGACTGAGCCACCCCGGCCTCCAAATCGGAGGCTGAGCCACCCCGGCCTCCAATTCGGAGGCTGATCCACCCCGGCCTCCAAATCGGAGGCTGATCCACCCCGGCCTCCAAATCGGAGGCTGATCCACCCCGGCCTCCAAATCGGAGGCTGATCCACCCCGGCCTCCAAATCGGAGGCTGATCCACCCCGGCCTCCAAATCGGAGGCTGATCGACCCAGGCCTCCAAATCGGAGGCTGATCGACCCAGGCCTCCAAATTGGAGGCTGAGCCACCCCGGCCTCCAAATTGGAGGCTGAGCCACCCCGGCCTCCAAATCGGAGGCTGAGCCACCCCGGCCTCCAAATCGGAGGCTGAGCCACCCCGGCCTCCAAATCGGAGGCTGAGCCACCCCGGCCTCCAAATCGGAGGCTGAGCCACCCCGGCCTCCAAATCGGAGGCTGAGCCACCTCGGCCTCCAAATCGGAGGCTGAGCCACCCCGGCCTCCAAATCGGAGGCTGAGCCACCCCGGCCTCCAAATCGGAGGCTGAGCCACCCCGGCCTCCAAATCGGAGGCTCATCGACCCCGGCCTCCAAATCGGAGGCTCATCGACCCCGGCCTCCAAATCGGAAGCTCAACGAACCCGGCCTCCAAATCGGAGGCTCTTTGACCTCGGCCTCCAAATCGGAAGCTCAACGACCCCGGCCTCCAAATTGGAGGCTGAGCGACCCCAGCCTCCAAATCTTACCCAGAGTGGCCCCACCCACCAAATCAGACCCAGAGAGGCCCTGCCCACCAAATCGGACCCTGAGGGGCCCCACCCACCAAATCGGACCCTGAGGGGCCCCGGCCCCCAAATCGGACCCTGAGGGGCCCCGGCCACCAAATCAGACCCTGAGTGGCCCCGGCCACAAAATCGGACCCTGAGTGGCCCCGGCCACAAAATCGGACCCTGAGGGGCCCCACTCGCAAAATCGGACCCTGAGGTGCCCCACCCGCAAAATCGGACCCTGAGGGGCCCCACCTGCAAAATCGGACCCTGAGGGGCTCCACCCGCAAAATGAGACCCTGAGGGGCCACGGCCCCAAAAATCAGACCCTGAGGGGCCCCAACCACAAAATCGGACCCGGAGAGGCAACGGCTACAAAATCGGACCCTGAGGGGCCCCGGACACAAAATCGGACCTTGAGGGGCCCCAGCCACAAAATCGGACCCTGAGGGGCCCAACCCACAAAATCAGACTCAGTGTCCCCGCCCACCAAATCAGACCCAGAGAGGCCCCGACCACCAAATGGGACCCTGAGGGGCCCTGCCCACCAAATGGGACCCTGAGGGGCCCCGCCCACCAAATCGGACCCTGAGGGGCCCCGCCCACCAAATCGGACCCTGAGGGGCCCCGCCCACCAAATCGGACCCTGAGGGGCCCCACCCACTAAATCGGACCCTGAGGGGCCCCGCCCACTAAATCGGACCCTGAGGGGCCCTGCCCACTAAATCGGACCCTGAGGGGCCCCGCCCACTAAATCAGATTCTGAAAGGCCCCAACCACAAAATCGGACCCTGAGGGTCCCCGCTGACCAAATTGAACTCTGAGGGGCCCCGCCCACCAAATCGGACCCAGAGTGGCCCGCCCACCAAATCGGACCTAGAGTGGCCCCGCTCACCAAATCGGACCCCGAGGGGCCCACCCACTAAATCGGACCCAGAGGGGCCCCGCCCACTAAATCAGACCCCAAGGGATCCCGCCCACCAAATCGGACCCCGAGGGTCCCCGCCAACCAAATTGGACCCTGAGGGGCCCCGGCCACAAAATCGGACCCTTAGGGGCCCCACCCACCAAATCAGCCCCTGAGGGGACCCGGCCTCCAAATCAGACCCTGAGGGACCCCACCCACCAAATCGGACCCTGAGGTGCCCCACCCACAAAATCAGACCCTGAGGCCAAAGTGGCCCCTGAGAGGCACCCACAGTTAAAACGGATCCTTAGTTGAAAGTCTTGCAGGTGCAGCAGGCCAGTCTCTCTTAAAGGGGCAGCCTGGGCAGCATTTCAAACCACTATCTGTACTTCCTTCAGGAAATACACATCTAGTATTATTATTACTATTCAGTTGCTTTTCGCAATTAATGCGGCCCGAACCGCTACACGCACAGACTCCGTTGAGGTGTCGTTTCGAAGCCAGCGTTCACGAGAGGTGTGCTAAGTATTTTTCGTGTCGATCAGATTTATAGTTTTTGTGCAATATGCGTTTGAAAAAACATTTTCCTGTCATTGGAATTCACTGTCTCAATGCATTTCAAATGGAAAATTTTGCCATAGGGAAAACATGGGGCAGTCGTGAGGCGATTCAAATAGCAGTTAAGCTAATTGATATGCGCAGGCACACCCAGTTACTATGCCAACGCCTACAAACTTTTCATGACCCCTCCAAGACAGAATTTCTGGCAGATAATATCAGCTCTTAAAGCGAAACCCAGAGCACAAATGCAAATCTAGCTTCATCACATGACGCATGCCCCTGAGAGAGAATGTGCGCCAAAGTGGATTTAGAAGCCCAGTGCGCCAAACTAGCTCTTAAAGGGCCGATGCGCCTAAGTGATTCTTAAAGGGCCGGCGCACCAAAATGAGTCTTAAAGGGCCGGCGCGCCAAATCGAAAGCTGAGTGACCCCAGGCTCCAAATCGGAGGCTGAGCCACCCCGGCCTCCAAATCGGAGGCTGAGCCACCCCGGCCTCCAAATCGGAGGCTGAGCCACCCCGGCCTCCAAATCGGAGGCTGAGCCACCCCGGCCTCCAAATCGGAGGCTGAGCCACCCCGGCCTCCAAATCGGAGGCTGAGCCACCCCGGCCTCCAAATCGGAGGCTGAGCCACCCCGGCCTCCAAATCGGAGGCTGAGCCACCCCGGCCTCCAAATCGGAGGCTGAGCCACCCCGGCCTCCAAATCGGAGGCTGAGCCACCCCGGCCTCCAAATCGGAGGCTGAGCCACCCCGGCCTCCAAATCGGAGGCTGAGCCACCCCGGCCTCCAAATCGGAGGCTGAGCCACCCCGGCCTCCAAATCGGAGGCTGAGCCACCCCGGCCTCCAAATCGGAGGCTGAGCCACCCCGGCCTCCAAATCGGAGGCTGAGCCACCCCGGCCTCCAAATCGGAGGCTGAGCCACCCCGGCCTCCAAATCGGAGGCTGAGCCACCCCGGCCTCCAAATCGGAGGCTGAGCCACCCCGGCCTCCAAATCGGAGGCTCATCGACCCCGGCCTCCAAATCGGAAGCTCATCGACCCCTGCCTCCAAATCGGAGGCTCTTTGACCTCGGCCTCCAAATCGGAAGCTCAACGACCCCGGCCTCCAAATCGGAAGCTCAACGACCCCGGCCTCCAAATTGGAGTCTGAGCGACCCCAGCCTCCAAATCTTACCCAGAGTGGCCCCACCCACCAAATCAGACCCAGAGAGGCCCTGCCCACCAAATCGGTCCCTGAGGGGCCCCGCCCACCAAATCGGACCCTGTGGGGCCCCGCCCACCAAATCAGACCCTGAGAGGCCCCGCCCACCAAATTGGACCCAGAGTGGTCCCGCCCACCAAATTGGACCCAGAGTGGTCCCGCCCACCAAATTGGACCCAGAGTGGTCCCGCCCACCAAATTGGACCCAGTGGGGCTCCGCCCACAAAATCGGACCATGAGGGGTTCCGGCCACCAAATCGGACCCTGAGGGGCCCCACCCACCAAATCGGACCCTGAGGGGCCCCACCCACCAAATCGGACCCTGAGGGGCCCCACCCACCAAATCGGACCCTGAGGGGCCCCGGCCACAAAATCGGACCCTGAGGGGCCCCACCCACCAAATCGGACCCTGAGGGGCCCCAGCCACAAAATCGGACCCTGAGGGGCCCCACCCACAAAATCGGACCCTGTGGGGCCCCACCCACAAAATCGGGCCTTGAGGGGCCCCACCCACAAAATCGGACCCTGGGGCCAAAGTGGCCCCTGAGAGGCACCCACAGTTAAAACGGATCCTGAGTTGAAAGTCTTGCAGGGGCATCAGGCAAGTCTCTCTTAAAGGGGCAGCCTGGGCACCATTTCATACCACTATCTGTACTTCCTTTAGGAAATACACATCTAGTATTATTATTACTATTCAGTTTATTTCCGCAATTAATGCGGCCCAAACCGCTACACGCACAGACTCCATTGAGGTGTCATTTCGAAGCCAGTGTTCACGAGAGGTGTGCTAAGTATTTTTCATGTCGATCAGATTTATAGTTTTTGCGCAATTTGCGTTTGAAAAACATTTTCCTGTCATTGGAATGCATTGTCTCAATGCATTTCAATTGGAAAATTTTGCCATAGGGAAAACATGGGGCAGTCGTGAGGCAATTCAAATAGCAGTTAAGCTCATTGATATGCGCAGGCACACCCAGTTACTATGCCAACGCCTACAAACTTTTCATGACCCCTCCAGGACAGAATTTCTGACAGATAATATCAGCTCTTAAAGCGAAACCTAGAGCACAAATGCAAATCTAGCTCCATCACATGACGCATGCCCCTGAGGGAGAATGTGCGTCAAAGTGGATTTAGAAGCCCAGTGCGCCAAACTGGCTCTTAAACGGCCGATGCGCCCAAGTGATTCTTAAAGGGTTGGCGCACCAAAATGAGTCTTAAAGGGCCGGCGCACCAAATCGAAAGTTGAGTGACCCCAGGCTCCAAATCGGAGGCTGATTGACCCTGGCCTACAAATCGGAGGCTGATTGAGCCATGCTGGCCTCCAAATTGGACCCAGAGTGGCCCCGCCCACCAAATTGGACCCTGAGTGGCCCCGCCCACCAAATTGGACCCTGAGTGGCCCCGCCCACCAAATCTGACTCAGAGCGGCCCCGCCCACCAAATCAGACCCTGAGGGGCCCCTCCCACCAAATCGGACCCTGAGGGGCCCCACCCACCAAATCGGACCCTGAGGGGCCCCACCCACCAAATCGGACCCTGAGGGGCCCCACCCACCAAATCGGACCCTGAGGGGCCCCACCCACAAAATCAGACCCTGAGGGGCCCCACCCACAAAATCGGACCCTGAGGGGCCCCACCCACAAAATCGGACCAGGAGGGGCCCCACCCACAAAATCGTTCCCTGAGGGGCCCCGGCCACAAAATCGGACCCTGAGGGGCCCCACCCACAAAATCGGACCCTGAGGGGCCCCATCCACCAATTCAGACCCTGAGGGGCCCCGCCCACCAAATCGGACCCTGAAGGGCACCTCTCACCAAATCGGACCCTAAGGGGCCCCGCCCACCAAATCAGATTCTGAGTGGCCCCGCCCACCAAATCAGACCCTGAGGGGCCCTGCCCACCAAATTGGACCCTGAGTGGCCCCGCCCACCAAATCGGACCCTGAGGGACCCCGCCCACCAAATCGGATTCTGAAGGGCCCCAACCACAAAATCGGACCCTGAGGGGTCCCGGACACAAAATCGGACCATGAGGGGCCCCACCCACAAAATCAGACCCTGAGGGGCCCCACCTACCAAATCGGACCCTGAAGGGCCTCACCCACAAAATCGGACCCTGAGGGGTTCCGGCCACAAAATCGGACCCTGAGGGTCCCCGGCCACCAAATCGGACCCTGAGGGGCCCCGGCCACCAAATCGGACCCTGAGGGGCCCCACCCACCAAATCGGACCCTGAGGGGCCCCGGCCACAAAATCGGACCCAGAGGTCAAAGTGGCCCCTGAGAGGCACCCACAGTTAAAACGGATCCTGAGTTGAAAGTCTTGCAGGGGCAGCAGGAAAGTCTCTCTTAAAGGGGCAGCCCGGGCACCATTTCAAACCACTATCTGTACTTCCTTCAGGAAATACACATCTAGTTATAGTGGTTTGAAAAAACCACTATATTGTAATCCGAACGCTGCTAACTTCTTCTTCTTCTTCTTATTATTATTATTATTAAGTTGATTTCCGCAATTAATACAGCCCGAACCGCTACATGCACAGACACCGTTGAGGTGTTGTTTCGAAGCCAGCGTCCACGAGAGGTGTGCTAAGTATTTTTCGTGTCGATCGGATTTGTAGTTTTTGCGCAATTTGCGTTTGAAAATTTTTTTTCCCGTCATTGGAATGCACTGGCTCCAATGCTTTTCAATGGGTAATGGCGAAACGTGCCCTGAGGCGATTGAAATGGCAGTTGAGCTCATTGATATGCGCAGGCAGACCCAGTTACTATGCCAACGCCTACGAACGTCACATGACATCCCAAGGACAGAGATTCTGCCACATAATATCAGCTCTTAAAGTGAAACCCACAGCACAAATGCAAATCTAGCTTCATCACATGACACATGCCCCTGAGATAGAATGTGCGACAAAGTGGATTTAGAAACCCAGTGAGCCACCCTGGCTCTTAAAGGGCCGACGTGCCACAGTGATTCTTAAAGGGCCAGCGCACCGAAATGAGTCTTAAAGGGCCGGCGCGCCAAATCGAAAGCTGAGTGACCCCGGCCTCCAAATCGGAGGCTGAGCCACCCCGGCCTCCAAATCGGAGGCTGAACCACCCCGGCCTCCAAATCGGAGGTTGAGCCACCCTAGCCTCCAAATCGGACCCAGTGTGGCCCCGCTCAAAAAATCAGACCCAGAGTAGCACAGCCCACCAAATCGGATCCTGAGGGGCCCCGCCCACCAAATCAGACTCCGATTGGCCCCGCCCACCAAATCGGACCCTGAAGGGCCCCGCCCACCAAATCGGAACCTGAGGGGCCCCGCCCACCAAATCGGAACCTGAGGAGCCCCACCCACCAAATCGGACCCAGATTGACCCCGCCCACCAAATCGGACCCCGAGGAGCCCCGCCCACCAAATCGGACCCAGATTGACCCCACCCACCAAATCAGACCCTGAAGGGCCCCGCCCACCAAATCGGACCCAGAGGGGCCCCGCCCACCAAATCGGTCCCAGGGGGACCCGCCCACCAAATCGGACCATGAGGGGCCCCGCCCACCAAATCAGACCATGAGGGGCACTGCCCACTAAATCGGACCATGAGGGGCACCGCCCACCAAAATGGACCCATGGGGCTCAACCCACAAAATCAGACCCTAAGGGGCCCCACCCACAAAATCAGACCCTAAGGGGCCCCACCCACAAAATCGGACCCTGAGTGGGCCCGGCCACAAAATCAGACCCTGAGGGGCCCCAACCACAAAATCGGACCCTGAGAGACCCCGGCCACAAAATCGAACCTAGAGGGGCCCCAGTCACAAAATCAGACCCTAAGGGGCCCAGGTCACGAAATCAGACCCTGAGGGGCCCCACCCACAAAATCAGACCCTGAGGGGCCCCGCCCACCAAATTAGACCCTGAGGGGCCCCACCCTTAAAATCAGACCCTGAGGGGCCCCAGCCACAAAATCAGACCCTGAGGGGCCCCAGATACAAAATCGGACTCTGAGGGGCCCCACCCACCAAATCGGACCCTCAGGGGCCCCGCCCACAAAATCGGACCCTGAGGGGCCCCGCCCTCAAAATCGGACCCTGAGAGGCCCCGCCCACCAAATCAGACCTTGAGGGGCCCCGCCAACCATATCGGACTCTGAGGGGCCCCACCCACAAAATCGGACCCTGAGGGCCCCCAACCACAAAATAGGACCATAAGGGGCCCCGCCCTCAAAATCGGACCCTGAGTAGACCTGGCCACAAACTCAGACCCTAAGGGGCCCTAACCACAAAATCGGACCCTGAGGGGCCCCGGCCACAAAATCGAACCCTGAGGGGCCCCACCCACAAAATCGGAACCTGAAGGGCCCCGGCCACAAAATCGGAACCTGAGGGGCCCCGGCCACAAAATCGGACCCTGAGCAGCCCAACCACAAAATCGGACCCTGAGGGGCCCCGGCCACAAAATCGGACCCTGAGGGGCCCCAACCACAAAACCAGACTCTGAGGGGCCCCAACTACAAAATCGGACCCTGAGGGGCCCCAACCACAAAATCGGACCCTGAGGGGCCCCGGCCACAAAATCGGACCCTGAGAGACCCCGGCCACAAAATCGAACCCAGAGGGGCCCCACCCACAAAATTGTACCCTGAGGGGCCCCCGCCCACCAAATCGGACCCTGAGGGTCCTCGCCCACAAAATCGGACCCTGATGGGCCCCGCCCTCAAAATCGGACCCTGAGGGGCCCCGTCCACCAAATCGGACCCTGAGGGGCCCCGCGAACCAAATCGGACTCTGAGGGGCCCCACCCACAAAATCAGACCCTGAGGGGCCCCACCCTCAAAATCGGACCCTGAGTGGCCCAACCAACAAAATCGGACCCTGAGGGGCCCCAGCCAAAAAATCGGGCCCTGAGGGGCCCTGGCCACAAAATCGGACCATGAGGGGCCCCGGCCACAAAATCAGACCCTGAGGGGCCCCGGCCACAAAATCGGACCCTGAGGGGTCCTGGCCACAAAATCAGGCCCTGAGGGGCCCCACCCACAAAATCAGACCCTGAGGGGCCCCGGCCTTAAAATCAGACCCTGAGGGGCCCCGGCCATAAAATCGGACCCTGAGGGGCCCCACCCACAAAATCGGACCCTGAGGGTCCCCACCCACAAAATCGTACCCTGAGGGGCCCCACCCACAAAATCAGACCATGAGGGGCCCCACCCACAAAATCGGACCCTGAGGGGCCCCACCCATAAAATCGGACCCTGAGGGGCCCCGGCCATAAAATCGGACCCTGAGGGGCCCCACCCACAAAATCGGACCCTGAGGGGCCACACCCACAAAATCAGACCCTGAGAGGCCACACCCAAAAAATCAGACCCTGAGGGGCCCCACCCACAAAATTGGACCCTGAGGAATCCCGGCCACTAATTCAAATCCTGAGGAGCCCAGGCCACCGAATCGGATCCTGAGGGGCCCCACCCACCAAATCAGACCCTGAGGCCAAAGTGGTCCCTGAGAGGCACCCACATTTAAAACGGATCCTGAGTTGAAAGTCTTGCAGGGGCAGCAGCCAAGTCTCTCTTAAAGGGGCAGCCCAGGCACCATTTCAAACCACTATCTGTACTTCTTTCAGGAAATACACATCTAGTATTATTATTATTATTCAGTTGATTTCCGCAATTAATGCGGCCCACACCGTTACACGCACAGACTCTGTTGAGGCGTCGTTTCGAAGCCAGCGTCCATGAGAGGTGTGCTAAGTATTTTTCGTGTCGATCAGATTTGTACTTTTTGCGCAATTTGCATTTGAAAAAACATTTTCCTGTCATTGGAATGCACTGTGTCAATGCATTTCAATGGGACAATTTTGCCATAGGGAAAACATGGGACAGTCGTGAGGTGGCAGTTAAGCTCATTGATATGCACAGGCACACCCAGTTGCTATGCCAACGCCTACGAACTTTGCATGACCCCAGCAGGACAGCGTTTTTGCCAAATAATATCAGCTCTTAAAGAAAAACCCAAGCACAAATGCAAATCTGATCGACCCTGGCCTACAAATCAGAGGCTGAGCCACATAGGCCTCCAAATCGGACCCAGAGTGGCCCCACCCACCAAATGGGACCCAGAGAGCCCCCGCCCACCAAATCGGATTCTGAGGGGTCCCGCCCACCAAATCCGACTCTGAGGGGCCCCACCCACAAAATCGGACCCTGAGGGGCCCCACCCTCAAAATCGGACCCTGAGGGGCCCACCCATAAAATCGGACCCTGAGGGGCCCCGGTCACAAAATCGGACCTTGAGGGGCTCCGGCCACAAAATCGGACCCTGAGGGGCCCCAACCACAAAATCGGACCCTGAGGGTCCCCACCCACAAAATCAGACCCTGAGGGGCCACACCCACAAAATCGGACCCTGAGGGATCCCGGCCACCAATTCAAGCCCTGAGGAGCCCAGGCCACCGAATCGGATCCTGAGGGGCCCCACCCACCAAATCAGACCCTGAGGCCAAAGTGGCCCCTGAGAGGCACCCACAGTTAAAACGGATCCTGACTTGAAAGTCTTGCAGGGGCAGCATACAAGTCTATCTTAAAGGGGCAGCCCGGGCACCATTTCAAACCACTATCTGTACTTCCTTCAGGAAATACACATCTAGTATTATTATTACTATTCAGTTGATTTCCGCAATTAATGCGACCCGAACCGCTACACGCACAGACTCCGTTGAGGTGTCGTTTCGAAGCCAGCGTCCACGAGTGGTGTGCTAAGTATTTTTCGTGTCGATCAGATTTGTAGTTTTTGCGCAATTTGCGTTTTAAAAAACATTTTCCTGTCATTGGAATGCACTGTCTCCAATGCATTTTAATGGGAAAATGTTGCCATAGTGAAAACACGGTGCAGTCGTGAGGTGGCAGTTATGCTCACTGATATGCGTAGGCCAGGGCCGGCGTCAGCACCCGGGCAAATGCCAGGGCCCTGGCGAAATGGGAGGACCCACTCACGCTGTCTGGGATACCCGCCGGCCGCCGCCATGCCCCCATGTACTGACCCCAACCTGCGCCCTCCGCGAGGGACCCACGCAGTGACGCAGCCCCTTAGGCTGAGTGCAGACGACTTTTTGGCCCTGCGGATTTTTCCGCGCAGAATGGAATAAATCCACTGGTCAAATGACCTGCATTTTTCCTGCGGATTTCTTCCATTTTTCCTGCAGTTTTATTGCGGTTTTTGTACGGTTTTCCCCCTGCGGATTTGGAGACAGGGGAGATGGAAAACCGCACAAAAGAAGTAACATGCTGCGGATTTTGAACCGCAGGAAAACCGCGCGGAAAAATCCGCAGCGTCTGCACAGCGTTTTTGTTTTCATTGATTTTAAGGCTACTGTACATCACAATGCGGATATGCAACGTTTCTGCGCGGTAAAATCCGCTGCGGATCCACTGGATATCTGCATCGTGTGCACACAGCCTTACTGCCAGCAATGATCATCGCTTCCTTCGGCTGTAATCTTATGTGCGGTGTTGACACAGGACCTGTGATGAGGTCACAGGAGGGGAGGAGTCAGGGGTCACATGATCAGGGTGGCTGCAGCACTCTGTTGTGCTGGTCGCTTGTCATTATGGTGCTGGTCTGGATGGATGAGGTAACGTTTATGTGTGGGACGGTAGGCTCAGGGAGGGGTTTAACAAGGTGGATGTAGCAGAGCTGTTTGTGTACTTGTGTGGGGTCAGAAGGGGTTTACAAGGTGATGTAGCAGAGCCGTGTGTGTACTTGTGTGGGGTCAGAAGGGGTTTACAAGGTGATGTAGCAGAGCCGTGTGTGTATTTGTGTGGGGTCAGGAGGGGTTTACAAGGTGGATGTATCAGAGCCGTGTGTGTACTTTGTGTGGGGTCAGGAGGTGTTTTACAAGGTGGATGTAGCAGAGCCGTGTGTGTACTTGTGTGGGGTCAGGAGGGGTTTTACATGGTGGATGTAGCAGAGCCGTGTGTGTACTTGTGTGGGGTCAGTAGGGGTTTACAAGGTGGATGTAGCAGTGCCGTGTGTGTACTTGTGTGGGGTCAGGAGGGGTTTACAAGGTGGATGTAGCAGTGCCGTGTGTGTACTTGTGTGGGGTCAGGAGGGGTTTACAAGGTGATGTAGCAGAGCCGTGTGTGTACTTGTGTGGGGTCAGAAGGGGTTTACAAGGTGATGTAGCAGAGCCGTGTGTGTATTTGTGTGGGGTCAGGAGGGGTTTACAAGGTGGATGTATCAGAGCCGTGTGTGTACTTTGTGTGGGGTCAGGAGGTGTTTTACAAGGTGGATGTAGCAGTGCCGTGTGTGTACTTGTGTGGGGTCAGGAGGGGTTTTACATGGTGGATGTAGCAGAGCCGTGTGTGTACTTGTGTGGGGTCAGTAGGGGTTTACAAGGTGGATGTAGCAGTGCCGTGTGTGTACTTGTGTGGGGTCAGGAGGGGTTTACAAGGTGGATGTAGCAGTGCCGTGTGTGTACTTGTGTGGGGTCAGGAGGGGTTTACAAGGTGGATGTAGCAGAGCCATGTGTGTACTTGTGTGGGGTCAGAAGGGGTTTACAAGGTGATGTAGCAGAGCCATGTGTGTACTTTGTGTGGGGTCAGGAGGTGTTTTACAAGGTGGATGTAGCAGTGCCGTGTGTGTACTTGTGTGGGGTCAGGAGGGGTTTACAAGGTGGATGTAGCAGTGCCGTGTGTGTACTTGTGTGGGGTCAGGAGGGGTTTACAAGGTGGATGTAGCAGAGCCGTGTGTGTACTTGTGTGGGGTCAGGAGGTGTTTTACAAGGTGGATGTAGCAGTGCCGTGTGTGTACTTGTGTGGGGTCAGGAGGGGTTTACAAGGTGGATGTAGCAGTGCCGTGTGTGTACTTGTGTGGGGTCAGGAGTGGTTTACAAGGTGATGTAGCAGAGCTGTTTGTGTACTTTGTGTGGGGTCAGGAGGTGTTTTACAAGGTGGATGTAGCAGAGCCGTGTATGTACTTTGTGTGGGGTCAGGAGGTGTTTTACAAGGTGGATGTAGCAGAGCCGTGTGTGTACTTGTGTGGGGTCAGGAGGGGTTTTACATGGTGGATGTAGCAGTGCCGTGTTTGTACTTGTGTGGGGTCAGGAGGGGTTTACAAGGTGATGTAGCAGAGCTGTTTGTGTACTTTGTGTGGGGTCAGGAGGTGTTTTACAAGGTGGATGTAGCAGAGCCGTGTATGTACTTTGTGTGGGGTCAGGAGGTGTTTTACAAGGTGGATGTAGCAGAGCCGTGTGTGTACTTGTGTGGAGTCAGGAGGGGTTTTACATGGTGGATGTAGCAGTGCCGTGTTTGTACTTGTGTGGGGTCAGGAGGGGTTTACAAGGTGATGTAGCAGAGCTGTTTGTGTACTTTGTGTGGGGTCAGGAGGTGTTTTACAAGGTGGATGTAGCAGAGCCGTGTGTGTAATTTGTGTGGGGTCAGGAGGTGTTTTACAAGGTGGATGTAGCAGTGCCGTGTGTGTACTTGTGTGGGGTCAGGAGGGGTTTACAAGGTGGATGTAGGAGTGCCGTTTGTGTACTTGTGTGGGGTCAGGAGCGGTTTACAAGGTGATGTAGCAGAGCTGTTTGTGTACTTTATGTGGGGTCAGGAGGTGTTTTACAAGGTGGATGTAGCAGTGCCGTGTGTGTACTTGTGTGGGGTCAGGAGGTGTTTTTCAAGGTGGATGTAGCAGAGCCGTGTGTGTACTTGTGTGGGGTCAGGAGGTGTTTTTCAAGGTGGATGTAGCAGAGCCGTGTGTGTACTTGTGTGGGGTCAGGAGGGGTTTTACAAGGTGGATGTAGCAGAGCCGTGTGTGTACTTCTGTGGGCTCAGGAGGGGTTTTACAAGGTGGATGTAGCAGAGCCGTGTGTGTACTTTCTGTGGGGTCAGGAGGGGTTTACAAGGTGGATGTAGCAGAGCCGTGTGTGTACTTGTGTGGGGTCAGGAGGGGTTTACAAGGTGGATGTAGCAGTGCCATGTGTGTACTTGTGTGGGGTCAGGAGGGGTTTACAAGGTGGATGTAGCAGAGCCGTGTTTGTACTTGTGTGGGGTCAGGAGCGGTTTTACAAGGTGGATGTAGCAGAGCCGTGTGTGTACTTGTGTTGTGTCAGGAGGGGTTTACAAGGTGGATGTAGCAGAGCCGTGTGTGTACTTGTGTTGGGTCAGGTGGGGTTTACAAGGTGGATGTAGCAGAGGCGTGTGTGTACTTGTGTGGGGTCAGGAGGTGTTTTACAAGGTGCATGTAGCAGAGCCGTGTGTGTACTTGTGTAGGGTCAGGAGGGGTTTACAAGGTGGATGTAGCAGAGCCGTGTGTGTACTTATGTGGGGTCAGGAGGTGTTTTACAAGGTGGATGCAGCAGAGCCGTGTGTGTACTTGTGTGGGGTCAGGAGGAGGGGGTTTTACAAGGTGGATGTAGCAGAGCCGTGTGTGTACTTGTGTGGGGTCAGGAGGGGTTTAACAAGGTGTATGTAGCAGAGCCGTGTGTGTACGTGTGTGGGGTCAGGAGGGGTTTTACATGGTGGATGTAGCAGAGCCGTGTGTGTACTTCTGTGGGGTCAGGAGGGGTTTACAAGGTGGATGTATCAGAGCCGTGTGTGTACTTGTGTGGGGTCAGGAGGGGGTTTTACAAGGTGGATGTAGCAGAGCCGTGTGTGTACTTGTGTGGGGTCAGGAGGGGTTTTGCAAGGTGGATGTAGCAGAGCCGTGTGTGAACTTGTGTGGGGTCAGGAGGGGTTTTGCAAGGTAGATGTAGCAGAGCCGTGTGTGTACTTGTGTGGGGTCAGGAGGGGTTTTACAAGGTGGATGTAGCAGTGCCGTGTGTGTTGGTTGGTGGGGTCAGGAGGGGTTTACAAGGTGTACGGAGCAGACCCGTGTGTGTACAAGGTGTACGGAGCAGAGCCGTGTGTGTACAATGTGTACGGAGCGAAGCCGTGTGTGTACGAGGTGTATGGAGCAGAGCCGTGTGTGTACGAGATGTACGGAACGGAGCCCTGTGTGTACGGAGCTGAGCCGTGTGTTTATGGAGCGGAGCAGAGCCGGGGGTGTACGGAGCGGAGCCGTGTGTGTACGAGGTGTATGGTGGGGAGCATTTATACCTCCCGAGTCCCAACCGTCCCGGATCCAGCGAGACAGTCCTGATTTTGAGAGAGAGAGTGCCCCAGCCGGGAGCATACTTTCCCCGCGGGACACAGGAGTACACAGTGGAGCCCCAAGGAGCAATTTAAAACTTGCACGTAACGTTCTACTGGAAGTGACGTGCTGGAAGCTGACCAGAAATGAGGTAATTTCAGTAGGAGATTGTGACGGAACCATGGAGGCACTTCAGGGAATGCTTCAGATCCATCACCGTGTCCTCCTCTGACAGAGTGGACAGCGGGATCGCCTTGGAATCGGGGATGTCGGGCATGTGAGCGGATCATGATATGTCCTGCACCAGGAGGCTCAGGTGGGCACTACAATGGGAGCTGGGCTGCTATAGTATCTTTATAGAATTTTTCTTTCTCTGTTTCTTTCTCTCTCTGTTCTTTCTCTCTAATCTTTTTTTCTCTCTCTCTGTTCTCTTTCTTTCTTTCTTTCTTTCTTTCTGTCTCTGTTCTTTCTCTCTCTCTCTGTTCTCTCTTTCCTCTTTTTCTTTCTCTCTCTCTGATCTTTCTTTCCCCTCTTTCTTTTTCTCTCTACATCTCTGTTCTTTCTTTCCCCTCCTTCTTTCTCTCTCTCCCTGTTCTTTTTTTCTGTCGACGCTTTTTCTCTCTGTTCTTTCTCTCTCCGTTCTTTGTTCCCCTCTTTTTTTCTCTCTCCCTCTCTGTTCTTTTTTTCCTCCTCTTACTTTCTTTCTTTCTTTCTCTCTGTTCTTTTTTCTGTCCACTCTTTCTTTCTCTTTGTTCTTTTTCTTTCTTTTTTCTTTCTCTCTGTTCTTTCTTTCCCCTCTTTCTCTATCTGTTCTTTCTTTCTTTACCCTCTTTCTTTCTCTCTGTTCTTTTCTTTCTCTTTCTCTCTGTTCTTCCTTTCTTTCTCTTTGTTCTTTATTTTCGTTCTCTCTCTTTCTTTCTCTGTTCGTTCTTTCTATGTTCTTTCTTTCTTTCTCTCGCTCTCTGTATCTTTCTCTCTCTGTTCTTCCTTCCATTCTTTCTCTCTTTCTTTCTCTGTTCTTTATTTCCCCTCTTTCTTTCTGTTCTCTCTCTGTTCTTTCTCTCTCTCTCTTCTTTCTTTCTTGCGTACACTACTAATCAGTAGCCTCCTTCACATGAACGTGTTTTGCCACAGAGCGAGTGTCTGTGTGGATCACATGCGTGTCCGTGTGATCCACGCGGAGACAAGTCCGTTTTTGGCGGTCACCACAGATGTCACACGGCATGAGTCGTGGTATGTGTTAAGGGGGGGCCCACTTAGACTTTTTCGCCCGGGGCCCTCAAAAACCTGGAGCCGGCCCTGGCGCAGGCACACCCAGTTACTATGCCAACGAATACGAACTTTACATGACCCCAGCAGGACACAGTTTCTGCCAGATAATTTCAGCTCTTAAAGCGAAACCCAAAGCACAAATGCAAATCTAGCTTCATCACATGATGCATGCCCCTGAGAGAGAATGTGTCACGATCACGTGTGTCTGGTCGCAGATGATGCCGCAAGGCGAACCCACAACACACGTGACCCTGGATACACCGCCTCCAGTGGGGCGAATTTAAATAATAGAACGTGCAGGTGGATACGCCGCCACCACCTGGCGAATTTAGGAATTACACGTTAACATATACATTTCTGGAAACACCGCCTCCAGTACGGCGAATTTAAATAATAAGGGGGAACCTGGGTAACTTTAACAATGGTGGGCCCTGCGATAGGGAATGGGGACATGGAGACCTCCTAAGCTCCCCTGAGCCAGTGTCCCTGCACTCCTAACATTCCCTATACAGGCTCCGCACCTGATACCGCCCGCGAACCTTAACCCCTTGCTCGCCCTGACCCTAAACCCTCACTAGGGAATGGGTCGGTGCGGAGACTAATCCCACCACTGCACTAATAACACACATGAGGAAAGAGACAATACAGGGGGAACACCACTTAGCTTTGCTCTGTTGCGTGTGCTCCTAGCAACAGAGCCCACCACCTGCGTGCATCTTCTCCTCCACCTGGATCCATCACCATAACAGGATCCTTCGCCTTAGTGCAGCCTTGGAGCAGAGTCCACCACCAGTTGCTGCTGCTTAGAACCAGAGTCCCAAAGATGAGTTCAGCTTCTGCCACGAAGGCAAGCATGCTTGAGTCCAGCTCAGCAGCCAAGTCCCACATGGTGAGTGCCACTCTCCATAGTCGCCACTCCACCAGTCCATGCAGACACTTCCTGCCGACACCATCACTGCGACCCCACCACGCCATGCCAGCCCTTCGTCCAGACACCATAGCTGACACACGTCCCCCCTGGCTAAGCTGCGCAGGACTCCTCTCTAGCTCCATCCTTCCACCAGGCTCTCAAACTCAGAATGAATCAATCTCACAATATCACAGGCAGTGATTGCACACCCCTAGCACACCTTTATAGGGTGTCACACCTGATACATAATCACGTGCACAAAAACCTAAAGTGCAATACCACTAACCACCACCGGGGACAGTCAAGACACCTTGGAACTTTCCAAAGCAAAAAAAGTTCACCCAGTGCAATTTAAAACTGTCAGATCATTACAGTACCCCCTCCTTAATGAGGGGCCTCTGGACCCTCAAGACCACCCCTCATTAGGGAAACACCTACAGCGGGGATGCCCAGATCCTGAGTTCACCCCACCCCTACCTGACACTTCAGGTTTATGACAAACGCACCGCTGGTATTGGCAATATATGTTCATTTTGGAGGCACCACTCCTCTCCACAGCGCCGACCTGGGGAACGAGTTTATGTAAGTGTATGTTTGTTAAGAGCTGATCAGACTCCAAAACACATTTCCACAAGATGTTTTTTGGTGGCCACCCATATATGCTCGTTCACACACAGGTCCGGACCTGAACGTTTATTACACACATTCGTTTGTCATAAATTTGGTGAACTCATTCTGGACTCGACAACAGAGGCGTCCCCCTGTGTCACCACACTCACACCCCCGCTATTCACCAAGGGATCTCACAATATCACAGGCAGTGATTGCACACCCCTAGCACACCTTTATAGGGTGTCACACCTGATACATAATCACGTGCACAAAAACCTAAAGTGCAATACCACTAACCACCACCGGGGACAGTCAAGACACCTTGGAACTTTCCAAAGTAAAAAAAGTTCACCTAGTGCAATTTAAAACTGTCAGATCATGACAGAATGTCCGCCAAAGAGGATTTAGAAGCCCAGTGCGCCAAACTATCTCTTAACAGGCCGACGCGCCTAAGTGATTCTTAAAGGGCTGACGCACGGAAATGAGTCTTAAAGGGCCGGCGCGCCAAATCGAAAGCTGAGTGACCCCACGCTCCAAATCGGAGGCTGAGCCACCCCAGCCTCCAAATCGGAGGCTGATTGACCCTGGCCTACAAATCGGAGGCCTACAAATCGGACCCAGAGTGGCCCCGCCCACCAAATCGGATCCTGAGGGGCCCCACCCACCAAATCAGACCCTGAGGGGCCCCACAGGCCAAAGTGGCCCCTGAGAGGCACCCACAGTTAAAACGGATCCTGAGTTGAAAGTCTTGCAGGGGCAGCAGGCAAGTCTCTCTTAAAGGGGGAGCCCGGGCACCATTTCAAACCACTATCTGTACTTCCTTCAGGAAATACACATCTAGTATTATTATTACTATTCAGTTGATTTCCGCAATTAATGCGGCCCGAACCGCTACAAGCACAGACTCCGTTGTGGTGTCGTTTCGAAGCCAGCGTTCATGAGAGGTGTGCTAAGTATTTTTCATGTCGATCAGATTTATAATTTTTGCGCAATTTGCGTTTGAAAAAACATTTTCCTGTCATTGGAATGCATTGTCTCAATGCATTTCAAATGGAAAATTTTGCCATAGCGAAAACATGGGGCAGTCGTGAGGCGATTCAAATAGTAGTTAAGCTCATTGATATGCGTAGGCACACCCAGTTACTATGCCAATGCCTACAAACTTTTCATGACCCCTCCAAGACAGAGTTTCTGGCAGATAATATCAGCTCTTAAAGCGAATCCAAGAGCACAAATGCAAATCTAGCTTCATCACATGACGCATGCCCCTGAGAGAGAATGTGCGCCAAAGTGGATTTAGAAGCCCAGTGCGCCAAACTGGCTCTTAACCGGCCGACGCGCCTAAGTGATTCTTAAAGGGCCCGCGCTCCAAAATGAGTCTTAAAGGGCCGGCGTGCCAAATCGAAAGCTGAGTGACCCCAGGCTCCAAATCGGAGGCTGATTGACCCTGGCCTACAAATCGGAGGCTGATCCGATTTTTGACCCTGAGTAGCCCCGCCCAACAAAACGGACCCAGAGTGGTCCCACCCACCAAATCGGACCCAGAGTGGCCCCACCCACAAAATCGGATCCAGAGTGGCCCCACCCACAAAATTGGACCCTGGGGGCCCCAGCCACAAAATCGAACCCTGAGGGGCGCCACCCCCAAAATCGGACCCTGAGGGGATCCGGCCACAAAATCAGACCCTGAGGGGCCCCACCCACAAAATTGGACACAGAGTGGCCCCGCCCATCAAATCAGACCCTGAGGTGCCCCGCCCACCAAATCAGACACTGAGGGGTCCCACCCACCAAATCAGACCCAGAGTGGACCCGCCCACCAAATCGGACCCTGAGGGGCGCCGCCCACAAAATCGGACTCAGAGCGGTCCTGCCCACCAAATCAGGCCCAGAGTGACCCCGCCCACCAAATCAGACCCAGAGTGGCCCCACCCACCAAATCGGACCCTGAGGGGCTCTGCCAACAAAATCGGACTCAGAGCGGTCCCGCCCACTAAATCAAGCCCAGAGTGGCCCCGCACACCAAATCAGACCCAGATTTGTCCCGCCCACCAAATCTGACCCAGAGGGGCTCCGTCCACCACATCGGACCCTGAGGGGCCCAGCTCACCAAATCAGACCCAGAGGGGCCCCACCCACAAAATCGGACCCTGAGGGGATCCGGCCACAAAATCAGACCCTGAGGGGCCCCACCCACAAAATCGGACCCTGAGGGGCCCCACCCACAAAATCGGACCCTGAAGGGCCCCACCCACAAAATCGGACCCTGAGGGGCCCCGCCCACAAAATTGGACCCTGAAGGGCCACACCCACAAAATCGGAGCCTGAGGGATCCCAGCCAGCAATTCAAGCCCTGAGAAGCCCAGGCCAAGTAATCAGATCCTGAGGCGTCCCAGCCACCAAATCAGACCCTGAGGCCAAAGTGGCCCCTGAGAGGCACACACAGTTAAAACGGATCCTGAGATGAAAGTCTTGCAGGGGCAGCAGGCAAGTCTCTCTTAAAGGGGCAGCCCGGGCACCATTTCAAACCACTATCTGTACTTCCTTCAGGAAATACACATCTAGTATTAATGTTGTAATCCGAACGCTGTTAACTTATTCTTATTTTTCAGTTGATTTCCGCAATTAATGCGGCCCGAACCGCTTCACGCACAGACTCCGTTGAGGTGTCGTTTAAAAGCCAGCGTCCACGAGAGGTGTGCTAAGTATTTTTCGTGTCGATCGGATTTGTAGTTTTTGCGCAATTTGCGTTTGAAAATTGTTTTTCCTGTCATTGGAATGCACTGTCTCAATGCATTTGAATGGGAAACTTAAAACGTGCCCTGAGGCGATTGAAATGGCAGTAAAGCTCATTGATATGCGTAGGCACACCCAGTTACTATGCCAACGCCTACGAATGTCACATGATGCCCCCAGGACAGAGCTTCTGCCACATAATATCAGCTCTTAAAGCGAAACCCATAGCACAAATGCAAATCTAGCTTCATCACATGACGCATGCCCCTGAGAGAGAATGTGCACCAAATCGGATTCTGAAAGGCCCCAACCACAAAATCGGACCCTGAGGGGCCCCACCCACAAAATCGGACCCTGAGGGGCTCCAACCACAAAATCGAACCCAGAGTGGCCCAGCCCACCAAATCGGACCCTGAGGGGACCCTCTCACCAAATTGAACTCTGAGAGGCCCCGCCCACCAAATTGGACCCTGAGGGGCCCCGCCCACCAAATTGGACCCCAAGGGGCCCCGCCCGCCAAATCGGACCCAAAGGGGCCCCGCCCACCAAATCGAACCCAGAGGGGCCCCGGCCACAAAATCGGACCCTGAGGGGCCCCGGCCACAAAATCAGACCCTTAGGGGCCCCACCCACAAAATCGGACCCTGAGGGGCCCCGCCCATCAAATCGGACCCAGAATGGCCCCCGTCCACCAAATCGGACCCTGAGGGGCCCCGCTCACCAAATCGGACCCTGAGGGGCCCCGCCCACCAAATCACCAAATCGAATTCTGAAAGGCCCCAACCACAAAATCGGACCCTGAGGGTCCCCGGACACAAAATCAGACCCTGAGGGGCTGCACCCACAAAATCAAACCCTGAGGGATCCCGCCCACCAATTCTGACCCTGAGGGGCCCCGTCCACCAAATCTGACCCTGAGGGGCCCCGCCCACCAAATCGGACCCTGAGGGGCCCCGCTCACCAAATCGGACCCTGAAGGGCCCCGACAACCAAATCGGATTCTGAAGGGCCCCGCCCACCAAATCGGACCCTGATGGGCCCCACCCACCAAATTGGACCCTGATGGGCCCAGCCCACCAAATCGGACCCTGAGGGGCCCTGCCCACCAAATCGAATTCTGAAAGGCCCCAACCACAAAATCGGACCCTGAGAGTCCCCGGACACAAAATCAGACCCTGAGGGGCTCCACCCACAAAATCAAACCCTGAGGGGTCCCGCCCACCAATTCTGACCCTGAGGGGCCCCGCCCACCAAATCTGACTCTGAGGGGCCCCGCCCACCAAATCGGACCCTGAGGGGCCCCGCTCACCAAATCGGACCCTGAAGGGCCCCGACAACCAAATCGGATTCTGAAGGGCCCCGCCCACCAAATCGGACCCTGATGGGCCCCACCCACCAAATTGGACCCTGATGGGCCCAGCCCACCAAATCGGACCCTAAGGGGCACCGCCCACCAAATTGGACCCTGAGGGGCCCCGGCCAAAAAATCGGACCCTGAGGGGCGCCAGCCACCAAATCGGACCCTGAGGGGCCCCACCCACCAAATCGGACCCTGAGGGGCCCCACCCACCAAATCGGACCCTGAGGGGCCCCACCCACAAAATCGGGCCCTGAGGGGCCCCACCCACAAAATCGGACCCTGAGGTCAAAGTGGCCCCTGAGAGGCACCCACAGTTAAAACGGATCATGAGTTGAAAGTCTTGCAGGGGCAGCAGGCAAGTCTCTCTTAAAGGGGCAGCCCGGGCACCATTTCAAACCACTATCTGTACTTCCTTCAGGAAATACACATCTAGTATTAATGTTGTAATCCGACCGCTGCTAACTCATTCTTATTATTCAGTTGATTTCCGCAATTAATGCGGCCCGAACCGCTACACGCACAGACTCCATTGAGGTGTCGTTTCGAAGCCAGCGTCCACGAGAGGTGTGCTAAGTAATTTTCGTGTCGATTGGATTTGTAGTTTTTGCGCAATTTGCATTAGAAAACTTTTTTCCCCGTCATTTGAATGTATTGTCTCAATGCTTTTCCATGGGGAAATTTTGCCTTAGAGAAAATATGCCCTGAGGCGATTCAAATGGCAGTTTAGCTCATTGATATGCGCAGGCAGACCCAGTTACTATGCCAACGCCAAAGAACTTCACATGACGCCCTCAGGACACAGTTTCTGGCGATAATATCAGCTCTTAAAGTGAAACCCACAGCACAAATGCAAATCTAGCTTCATCACATGATGCGTGCCCCTGAGAGAGAATGTACGCCAAAGTGAATTTAGAAGCCCAGTGTGCCAAACTAGCTCTTAAACAGCCAACGCGCCTAAGTGAATCTTAAAGGGCCGGCGCACCAAAATGAGCCTTAAAGGGCCGGCGCGCCAAATCGAATGCTGAGTGACCCCAGGCTCCAAATCGGAGGCTGATCAACCCTGGCCTACAAATCGGAGGCTGAGCTACCCAGGCCAACAAATCGGCCCCGGAGTGGCCCCGCCCACCAAATTGGACCCAGAGAGGCCCCGCCCACCAAATTGGACCTGAGGGGCCCCGCTCACCAAATCAGACCCGTAGTGGCCCCGCCCTCCAAATCGGACCCAGAGTGGCCTGCCCACCAAATCGAACCCTGAGGGGCCCCTCCCACCAAATCAGACTCAGAGTGGTCCCGCCTACCAAATTGTACCCTGAAGGGCACCGCCCATCAAATTGGACCCAGAGTGGCCCCGCCCACCAAATCAGACCCTGAGGGGTCCCACCCGCCAAATCTGACCCTAAGGGGCCCCACCCACCTAATCAGACCCAGAGTGGCCCCGCCCACCAAATCAGGCCATGAGGGGCGCCGCCCACCAAATCAGACCCTCATGGACCCCGCCTGCCAAATCATACCCTGAAGAGCCCCGCCCACCAAATCAGACCCTGAGAGGCCCCATCTACCAAATCAGAACCAGAGGAGCCCCGCCCACGAAATTGGACATGTGGGGCCCCACTCACCAAATCGAACCCTGTGGGCCCCGCCCACCAAATTGGACCCAGAGTGGCCCCTCCCACCAAATCAGACCCTGTGAGGCCCCGCCCATCAATCGGACCCTGTGGTGCCCCACCCACCAAATCAAACTCTTAGGGGCCCCTCCCACCAAATCGGACCCAGAGGGGTTCCACCCGCCAAATCAGACCCTGAGGGGCCGTGCCCACCAAACCGGACCCTGAGAGGCCTCGCCCACCAAATCGGCCCACCATATAAAGCCCTGAGGAGCCCAGTCCACTGAATCAGATCCTGAGGACCCCACCCACCAAATCAGACCCTGAGGGGCCCCACAGGCCAAAGTGGCCCCTGAGAGGCACCCAGAGGTAAAACGGATACTGAGTTGAAAGTCGTGCAGGGGCAGCAGGCAAGTCTCTCTTAAAGTGGCAGCCCGGGCACCATTTCAAACCACTATCTGTACTTCCTTCAGGAAATACACATCTAGTTATAGTGGTTTGAAAAAACCACTATATTGTAATCCAAACGCTGCTAACTTATTCTTCTTATTATTATAGTGGTTTGAAAAAACCACTATATTGTAATCTGAACGCTGCTAACTTATTCTTCTTCTTCTTCTTATTATTATTAAGTTGATTTCCGCAATTAATGCGGCCCGAACCGATACACGCACAGACTCCGTTGAGGTGTCGTTTCGATGCCACCGTCCATGAGAGGTGTGCTAAGTATTTTTCGTGTCGATCGGATTTGTAGTTTTTGCGCAATTTGCGTTTGAAAATTTTTTTTCCCGTCATTGGAATGCACTGTCTCCAATGCTTTTCAATAGGAAATGGCAAAACATGCCCTGAGGCGATTGAAATGGCAGTTGAGCTCATTGATATGCGCAGGCACACCCAGTTACTATGCCAATGCCTACGAACTTCACCTGAACCCCAGCACAGAGCCTCTGCCACATAATATCAGCTCTTAAAGCGAAACCCACAGCACAAATGCAAATCTAGCTTCATCACATGACACATGCCCCTGAGAGAGAATGTGTGCGCCAAAGTGGATTTAAAAGAAGCCCAGTGAGCCAAACTAGCTCTTAAAGGGCCAACGCGCCAAAGTGATTGTTAAAGGGCCAGCGCACCCAAATGAGTCTTAAAGGGCCGACACACCAAATCAGAGACTGAGCCACCCCGGCCTCCAAATCGGACGCTGAGCCACCCCGGCCTCCAAATCGGAGGCTGATCCACCCCGGCCTCCAAATCGGAGGCTGATCCACCCCGGTCTCCAAATCGGAGGCTGATCCACCCCGGTCACCAAATCGGAGGCTGATCCACCCCGGCCTCCAAATCGGAGGCTGATCCACCCCGGCCTCCAAATCGGAGGCTGATCGACCCCGACATCCAAATCGGAGGCTGAGCCACGCCGGCCTCCAAATCGGAGGCTGAGCCACCTCGGCCTCCAAATCGGAGGCTGAGCCACCTCGGCCTCCAAATCGGACGCTGATCCACCCCGGCCTCCAAATCGGACGCTGATCCACCCCGGCCTCCAAATCGGAGGCTGATCCACCCCGGCCTCCAAATCGGAGGCTGATCCACCCCGGCCTCCAAATCGGAGGCTGATCCACCCCGGCCTCCAAATCGGAGGCTGATCCACCCCGGCCTCCAAATCGGAGGCTGATCCACCCCGGCCTCCAAATCGGAGGCTGATCGACCCAGGCCTCCAAATCGGAGGCTGAGCCACCCCGGCCTCCAAATCGGAGGCTGATCCACCCCGGCCTCCAAATCGGTGGCTGAGCCACCCCGGCCTCGAAATCAGAGGCTGAGCCACCTCGGCCTCCAAATCGGAGGCTGAGCCACCCCGGCCTCCAAATCGGAGGCTGAGCCACCCCAGCCTCCAAATCGGAGGCTGATCCACCCCGGCCTCCAAATCGGAGGCTGATCCACCCCGGCCTCCAAATCGGAGGCTGATCCACCCCGGCCTCCAAATCGGAGGCTGAGCCACCCCGGCCTCCAAATCGGAGGCTGAGCCACGCCGGCCTCCAAATCGGAGGCTGAGCCACGCCGGCCTCCAAATCGGAGGCTGAGCCACCCCGGCCTCCAAATCGGAGGCTGAGCCACCCCGGCCTCCAAATCGGAGGCTGAGCCACCCCGGCCTCCAAATCGGAGGCTGAGCCACCCCGGCCTCCAAATCGGAGGCTGAGCCACCCCGGCCTCCAAATCGGAGGCTGAGCCACCCCGGCCTCCAAATCGGAGGCTGAGCCACCCGGCCTCCAAATCGGAAGCTCATCGACCCCGGCCTCCAAATCGGAGGCTCTTTGACCTCGGCCTCCAAATCGGAGGCTCTTTGACCTCGGCCTCCAAATCGGAAGCTCAACGACCCCGGCCTCCAAATTGGAGGCTGAGCGACCCCAGCCTCCAAATCTTACCCAGAGTGGTTCCGCCCACCAAATTGGACCCAGAGTGGTCCCGCCCACTAAATTGGACCCAGAGTGGTCCCGCCCACTAAATTGGACCCAGAGGGGCTCTGCCCACAAAATCAGACCCAGAGGGGCCCCTGCCACAAAATCTGACCCTGAGGGGCCGCGGCCACAAAATTGGACCCTGATAGGCCCCGGACACAAAATCGGACCCTGAGGGGCCCCAACCACAAAATCGGACCCTGAGGGGACCCAACCACAAAATCGGACCCTGAGAGGTCCCGCCCACCAAATTGGACCCAGAGTGGTCCCGCCCACCAAATTGGACTCAGAGGGGCCCCACCCACAAAATCGGACCCAGAGGGGCCCCTGCCACAAAATCGGACCCTGAGGGGCCGCAGCCACAAAATCAGACCCTGAGGGGCCGCGGCCACAAAATCGGACCCTGAGGGGCCCCAACCACAAAATCGGACCCTGAGGGGACCCAACCACAAAATCGGACCCTGAGGGGCCCCTGACCAAAATCGGACCCTGAGGGGCCCCGGCCACAAAATCGGACCCTGAGGGGCCCCGGCCACAAAATCGGACCCTGAGGGGCCCAATCCACAAAATCGGACCCTGAGGGGCCCTGCCCACCAAATTGGACCCTGAGGGGCCCCGCCCACCAAATTGGACCCTGAGAGGCCCCACCCACAAAATCGGACCCTGACGGGCCCCAGCCACAAAATTGGACCCTGAGGGGCCCCACCCACAAAATTGGACCCTGAGGGGTTCCGGCCACAAAAATCGGATCCTGAGTGGCCCGGCCACAAAATCAGACCCTGAGGGGCCCCAGCCACAAAATCGGACCTTGAGGGGCCCCACCCACCAAATCAGACCCTGAGGGGCCCCGGCCACCAAATCGGACCCTGAGGGGCCCCGGCCACCAAATCGGACCCTGAGTGGCCCCGGCCACAAAATCGGACCCTGAGGGGCCCCACCCACAAAATCAGGCCCTGAGGGGCCCCACCCACAAAATCAGACCCTGAAGCCAAAGTGGCCCCTGAGAGGCACCCACAGTTAAATCATATCCTGAGTTGAAAGTCTTGCAGGGGCAGCAGGCAAGTCTCTCTTAAAGGGGCAGCCCGGGCACCATTTCAAACCACTATCTGTACTTCCTTCAGGAAATACACATCTAGTATTAATGTTGTAATCCGAACGCTGCTAACTTATTCTTCTTATTATTAAGTTGATTTCCGCAATTAATACAGCCCGAACCACTACACGCACAGACGCCGTTGAGGTGTTGTTTCGAAGCCAGCGTCCACGAGAGGTGTGCTAAGTATTTTTCGTGTCGATCGGATTTGTAGTTTTTGCGCAATTTGCGTTTGAAAATTTTTTTTCCCGTCATTGGAATGCACTGTCTCCAATGCTTTTCAATGGGTAATGGCAAAACGTGCCCTGAGGCGTTTGAAATGGCAGTTGAGCTCATTGATATGCGCAGGCAGACCCAGTTACTATGCCAACGCCTACGAACGTCACATGACATCTCCAGAACAGAGCTTTTGCCACATAATATCAGCTCTTAAAGTGAAACCCACAGCACAAATGCAAATCTAGCTTCATCACATGACACATGCCCCTGAGATAGAATGTGCGACAATGTGGATTTAGAAACCCAGTGAGCCACCCTGGCTCTTAAAGGGCCGACGTGCAACAGTGATTCTTAAAGGGCCAGCGCACTGAAATGAGTCTTAAAGGGCCGGCGCGCCAAATCGAAAGCTGAGTGACCCCGGCCTCCAAATCGGAGGCTGAGCCACCCCGGCCTCCAAATCGGAGGTTGAGCCACCCTGGCCTCCAAATCGGACCCAGTGTGGCCCCGCTCAAAAAATCAGACCCAGAGTAGCACAGCCCACCAAATCGGATACTGAGGGGCCCCGCCCACCAAATCAGACTCCGAGTGGCCCCGCCCACCAAATCGGACCCTGAAGGGCCCCGCCCACCAAATCGGACCCTGAGGAGCCCCGCCCACCAAATCAGACCCTGAGAAGCCCCGCCCACCAAATGGAACCCAGAGTGACCCCGCCCACCAAATCGAACCCTGAAGGGCCCCGCCGATCAAATCGGACCCAGAGTGGCCCCGCCTACCAAATCGGACCCTGAGGGGCCCCGCCCATGAAATCGGACCCTGAGGGGCCCCGCCCACCAAATCGGAACCTGAGGGGCCCCGCCCACCAAATCAGAACCTGAGGAGCCCCGCCCACCAAATCGGACCCAGATTGACCCCGCCCACCAAATCGGACCCCGAGGAGCCCCGCCCACCAAATCGGACCCAGATTGACCCCGCCCACCAAATCAGACCCTGAAGGGCCCCGCCCACCAAATCGGACCCAGAGGTGCCCCGCCCACCAAATCGGACCCTGAAGGGCCCCGCCCACCAAATCGAACCATGAGGGGCCCCGCCCACCAAATCAGACCATGAGGGGCACCTCCCACTAAATCGGACCATGAGGGGCACCGCCCACCAAAATGGACCCAGGGGGCTCAACCCACAAAATCAGACCCTAAGGGGCCCCACCCACAAAATCGGACCCTTTGTGGGCCCGGCCACAAAATCAGACCCTGAGGGGCCCCAACCACAAAATCGGACCCTGAGAGACCCCGACAACAAAATCGAACCTAGAGGGGCCCCAGTCACAAAATCGGACCCTGAGGGGCCCCGCCCACCAAATTAGACCCTGAGGGGCCCCACCCTTAAAATCAGACCCAAAGGGGCCCCAGCCACAAAATCAGACCCTGAGGGGCCCCAGCCACAAAATCGGACCCTGAGGCGCCCCACCCACAAATCCAGACCCTGAGGGGACCCGGCCACAAAATCGGACCCTGAGAGACCCCGGCCACAAAATCGGACACTGAGGGGCCCCAACCACAAAATCAGACCCTGAGGGGCCCCAGTCACAAAATTGGACCCTGAGGGGCCCCACCCACAAAATCAGACCCTGAGGGACCCCAGCCACAAAATCAGAACCTGAGGGGCCCCAACCACAAAATCAGAACCTGAGGGGCCCCACCCACAAAATCAGACCATGAGGGACCCCACCCACAAAATCGGACCCTGAGGGGCCCCGCCCACCAAATTAGACCCTGAGGGGCCCCACCCTCAAAATCGGTCGCTGAGGGGCCCCACCCACAAAATCGGACCCTGAGAGACCCCGGCCACAAAATCGAACCCAGAGGGGCCTCAGTCACAAAATCAGACCCTAAGGGGCCCCGGCTACAAAATTGGACCCTGAGGGGCCTCACCCACAAAATCAGACCCTGAGGGACCCCAGCCACAAAATCGGACCCTGAGGGGCCCCACCCACAAAATCAGACCCTGTGGGGCCCCAGTCACAAAATCGGACCCTGATGGGCCCCAGCCACAAAATCAGACCCTGAGGGGCCCCAGCCACAAAATCGGACCCTGAGGGGCCCCACCCACAAAATCAGACCCTGAGGGGCCCCACCCACAAAATCGGACCCTGAGGGGCCCAGCCCACCATATTAGACCCTAAGGGGCCCCACCCTCAAAATCAGACCCTGAGGGGCCACAGCCACAAAACCAGACCATGAGGGGCCCCAGCCACAAAATCAGACCCTGAGGTGCCCCACCCACAAAATCTGACCCGGATGGGCCCCACCCACAAATCCAGACCCTGAGGGGCCCCAGCCACAAAATCGGACCCTGAGAGACCCCAGCCACAAAATCGGACCCTGAGGGGCCCCAACCACAAAATCAGACCCAGAGGGGCCCCGGTCACAAAATCGGACCCTGAGGGGCCCCACCCACAAAATCAGACCCTGAGGGACCCCAGCCACAAAATCAGACCCTGAGGGGCCTCAGCCACAAAATCGGACCCTGAGGGGCCCCACTCACAAAATCGGACCCTGAGGGGCCCCACCCACCAAATTAGACCCTGAGGGGCCCCACCTTCAAAATCGGTCCCTGAGGGGCCCCGGCCAAAAATCAGACCCTAAGGGGCCCCACCCGCAAAATCGGACCCTAAGGGTCCCCGGCCACAAAATCGGACCCTGAGGGGCCCCATCCGCAAAATCGGACCCTGATGGGCCCCACCCACAAAATCAGACCCTGAGGGGCCCCACCCGCAAAATCGGACCCTGAGGGGCCCCACCCGCAAAATCGGACCCTGAGGGGATCCACCCGCAAAATCGGACCCTGAGGGGCCCCTTCCCCAAAAATCGGACCCTGAGGGGCCCCAACCGCAAAATCAGACCCTGAGAGGCACCGGCTACAAAATCGGACCCTGAGGGGCCCCGGACACAAAATCGGACCCTGAGGGGTCCCGGCCACAAAATCGGACCCTGAGGGGCCCAACCCACAAAATCAGACTCAGTGTCCCCGCCCACCAAATTGGACCCTGAAGGGCCCCATCCACCAAATCGGACCCATAGTGGCACCGCCCACCAAATCAGACCCAGAGTTGCCCCGCCCGCCAAATTGGACCCTGAGGGGCCCCGCCCACCAAATTGGACCCTGAGGGGCCCCGCCCACCAAATTGGACCCTGAGGGGCCCCGCCCACCAAATCGGACCCTGAGGGGCCCCGCCCACTAAATCGGATTCTGAAAGGCCCCAACCACAAAATCGGACCCTGAGGGTCCCCGCTGACCAAATTGAACTCTGAGGGGCCCCGCCCACCAAATCGAACCCCGAGGGATCCCGCCCACCAAATCGAACCCCGAGGGATCCCGCCCACCAAATCGGACCCCGAGGGTCCCCGCCAACCAAATCGGACCCTGAGGGGCCCCGCCCACCAAATCAGACTCTGATAGATCCCGCCCACCAAATCAGACCCTGAGGGGCCCAGCTCACCAAATTGGACCCAGAGTGGCCCCGCCCACCAAATTGGACCCAGAGTGGCCCCGCCCACCAAATTAGACCCAGAGTGGCCCCACCCACCAAATTGTACCCTGAGGGGCCCCGGCCACAAAATCGGACCCTGAGGGACCCCACCTACAAAATTGAACCCTAAGGGGCCCCAACCACAAAATCGGATCCTGAGGGGCCCCACCCACAAAATCGGACCCTGAGGGGCCCCACACACAAAATTGGACCCTCAGGGCCCCGGCCACAAAATCGGACCCTGAGGGACCCCAGCCACAAAATCAGATCCTGAGGGGCCCCACCCACAAAATCGGACTCTGAGGGGCCCCACCCACAAAATCGGACCCTGAGGGGCCCCACCCACAAATCCAGACCCTGAGGGGACCCGTCCACAAAATCGGACCCTGAGGGGCCCTGCCCACCAAATCGGATTCTGAAATGCCCCAACCACAAAATCGGACCCTGAGGGGCCCCGCTGACCAAATTGAACTCTGAGGGGCCCCGCCCACCAAATCGGACCCAGAGTGGCCCGCCTACCAAATCAGACCTAGAGTGGCCCCGCTCACCAAATAGGACCCGGAGGGGCCCCACCTACCAAATCGGACTCTGAGGGGCCCCACCCACCAAATCAGACCCTGAGGGCCCCGCTCACTAAATCGGACCCTGAGGGGCCCCACCCACCAAATCGGACCCTGAGGGGCCCCGGCCACAAAATTGGACCCTGAGGGGCCCCACCCACAAAATTGGACCCTGAGGGGCCCCGGCCACAAGATTGGACCCTGAGGGGCCCCACCCACCAAATCGGACCCTGAGGGGCCCCACCCACAAAATCGGGCCCCGAGGGACCCACCCACAAAATCAGACCCTGAGGCCAAAGTGGCCCCTGAGAGGCACCCACAGTTAAAACGGATCCTGAGTTGAAAGTCTTGCAGGTGCAGCAGGCAAGTCTCTCTTAAAGGGGCAGCCTGGGCAGCATTTCAAACCACTATCTGTACTTCCTTCAGGAAATACACATCTAGTATTAATGTTGTAATCCGAACACTGCTAACTTTTTCTTTTTATTCAGTTGATTTCCGCAATTAATGCGGCCCGAACCGCTACACGCACAGACTCCGTTGAGGTGTCGTTTCGAAGCCAGCATCCACGAGAGGTGTGCTAAGTATATTTCGTGTTGATCGGATTTGTAGTTTTTGCGCAATTTGCGCTTGAAAATTTTTCTTCCCGTCATTGGAATGCACTGTCTCAATGTTTCTCAATGGGAAACTTAAAACTTGCCCTGAGGTGATTGAAATGGCAGCAAAGCTCATTGATATGCGCAGGCACACCCAGGTACTATGCCAACACCTACGAACGTCACATGGCGCCCCCAGGACAGAGCTTCTGACACAAAATATCAGCTCTTAAAGCGAAACCCACAGCACAAATGCAAATCTAACTTCATCAGATGATGCATGACTATGAGAGAGAATGTGCCCCAAAGTGCTCCCCCGCCCACCAAATCGGACCCTGAGGGGCACCGCCCACCAAATCGGACTCTGAGAGATCCCACCCACCAAATCAGACCTTGAGGGGCCCCGCTCACCAAATCGGACCCTGAGAGGCCCCGCTCACCAAATCGGACCCTGAGGAGCCCCTCCCACCAAATCGGATTCTGAAAGGCCCCAACCACAAAATCGGACCCTGAGGGGCCCCGGACACAAAATCGGACCGTGATGGGCTCCACCCACAAAATCGGACCCTGAGGGGCCCCAACCACAAAATCGGACCCTGAGGGGCCCCACCAACAAATCCAGACCCTGAGAGGACCCGGCCACAAAATCGGACCCTGAGGGGCCCCGCCCACCAAATTGGACCCTGAGGGGCCCCGCCCACTAAATCGGATTCTGAAAGGCCCCAACCACAAAATCGGACCCTGAGGGGCCCCGCTGACCAAATTGAACTCTGAGGGGCCCCGCCCACCAAATCGGACCCAGAGTGGCCCACCTACCAAATCAGACCTAGAGTGGCCCCGCTCACCAAATCGGACCCCAAGGGGCCCCACCCACCAAATCGGACCCTGAGGTGCCCCACCCACAAAATCAGGCCCTGAGGGCCCCACCCACAAAATTGGACCCTGAGGCCAAAGTGGCCCCTGAGAGGCACCCACAGTTAAAACGGATCCTGAGTTGAAAGTCTTGCAGGTGCAGCAGGCAAGTCTCTCTTAAAGGGGCAGCCTGGGCAGCATTTCAAACCACTATCTGTACTTCCTTCAGGAAATACACATCTAGTTCTTATTATTCAGTTGATTTCCGCAATTAATGCAGCCCGAACCGCTACACGCACAAACTCTGTTGAGGTGTCGATTCGAAGCCAGCGTCCACGAGAGGTGTGCTAAGTATTTTTCGTGTCGATCGGATTTGTAGTTTTTGTGCAATTTGCGTTTGAAAAAACATTTTCGTGTCATTGGAATACATTGTCTCAATGCATTTTAACGGGAAAATGTTGCCATAGGGAAAACATGGGGCAGTCGTGAGGTGGCAGTTATGCTCATTGATATGCGTAGGCCAGGGCCGGCGTCAGCACCCAGCGCACCCGGGCAATTGCCGGGGCCCTGGCGAGATGGGAGGGCCCACTCACGCTGTCTGGGATACCCGCCAGCCGCCACGCCCCCATGTACTGACCCCATCCTGCGCCCTCCGCGAGGGACCCACGCAGTGACGCAGCCCCTTAGGCTGAGTGCAGATGACTTTTTAGCCCTGCAGATTTCTTCCATTTTTCCTGCGGTTTTTGTGCGGTTTTCCCCCTGTGGATTTGGAGACAGGGGAGATGGAAAACCGCACAAAAGAAGTAACATGCGGATTTTGTACCACAGGAAAACTGCGCGGAAAAATCTGCAGCGTCTGCACAGTGGTTTTTTTTTCATTGATTTTAAGGCTACTGTACATCACAATGCGGATATGCAACGTTTCTGTGTGGTAAAATCCGCTGTGCATTTGCTGCAAATCTGCATCGTGTGCACACAGCCTTAGGGCCAGCAATGATCATGGCTTCTTTCGGCTGTAATCTTGTGTGCGGTGCCGGCACAGGACCTGTGATGAGGTCACAGGAGGGGAGGAGTCAGGGGTCACATGATCAGGGTGGCTGCAGGACTCTGCTGTGCTGGTCGCTTGTCATTATGGTGCTAGTCTGGATGGATGAGGTAACGTTTATGTGTTGGACAGTGGGGTCAGGGAGGGGTTTAACAAGGTGGATGTAGCAGAGCCGTGTGTGTACTTTGTGTTTGGTTAGGAGGGGTTTACAAGGTGGATGTAGCAGAGCCACGTGTGTGCTTGTGTGGGGTCAGGGAGGTGTTTTACAAGGTGGATGTAGCAGAGCCGTGTGTGTACTTGTGTGGGGTCAGGAGGGGTTTACAAGGTGGATGTAGCAGAGCCGTGTGTTTTTGTGTTGGGTCAGGAGGGGTTTAGAAGGTGGATGTAGCAGAGCCGTGTGTGTACTTGTGTGGGGTCAGGAGGGGTTTACAAGGTGGATGAAGCAGAGCCGTGTGTGTACTTGTGTGGGTCAGGAGGGGTTTTACAAGGTGGATGTAGCAGTGCCGTGTGTGTACTTGTGTGGGTCAGGAGGTGTTTTACAAGGTGGATGTAGTAGAGCCGTGTGTGTACTTGCGTGGGGTCAGGAGGGGTTTAACAAGGTGGATGTAGCAGAGCCGTGTGTGTACTTGTGTGGGGTCAGGAGGGGTTTAACAAGGTGGACGTAGCAGAGCCATGTGTGTACTTGTGTGGGGTCAGGAGGGGTTTTACAAGGTGGATGTAGCAGAGCCGTGTGTGTTCTTGGGTGGGGTCTGGAGGGGTTTACAAGGTGTACGGAGCAGAGCCGTGTGTGTACGAGGTGTACAGAGCGGAGCCGTGTGTTTATGGAGCAGAGCTGTGTGTTTATGGAGCGGAGCAGAGTCGGGGGTGTACGGAGTGAAGCCGCGTGTGTACAAGGTGTACGAACGGAGCTGTGTGTGTACGAGGTGTATGGTGGGGAGCGTTTATACCTCCCGAGTCCCAACCGTCTCGGATCCAGCGAGACAGTCCCAATTTTGAAAGAGAGACTGCCCCAGCCGGGAGCATACTTTCCCCGCGGGACACAGGAGTACACAGCGGAGGCCCAAAGAGCAATTTAAAACTTGCACGTAACGTTCTGCCGGAAGTGACGTGCTGGAAGCTGACCAGAAATTAGGTAATTTTAGTAGGAGATGGTGATGGATCTGAAGCATTCCCTGAAGTGCCTCCATGATTCCGTCACAATGTCCTCCTCCAACAGCGCGGATAGCAGGATCGCCTTGGAATCGGGGATGTCGGCCATGTGAGCGGATCATGATATGTCCTGCATCGGGAGGCTCAGGTGGGCACTACAATGGGAGCTGGGGTGCTATAGTATCTTTATAGAATCCTTCTGTCTCTGTTCTTTCTCTCTCTCTCTGGTCCCGCCCACCAAATCGGACCCTGAGGGGCTCCGCCCACAAAATCGGACTCAGAGCGGCCCCGCCCAACAAATCAGACCCAGAGTGGCCCCACCCACCAAATCGGACCCTGAGGGGCCCCGCCCACCAAATTGGATCCAGAGGGGCCCCGCCCACTAAATCAGACACTGAGGGGCCACACCCACAAAATCGGACCCTGAGGGATCCCGGTCACCAATTCGAGCCCTGAGGAGCCCAGGCCACCGTATCGGATTCTGTGGGGCCCCACCCACCAAATCAGACCCTGAAGCTAAAGTGGCCCCTGAGAGGCACCCACAGTAAAACGGATCCTGACTTGAAAGTCTTGCAGGGGCAACAGGCAAGTCTCTCTTAAAGGGGCAGCCCGGGCAGCATTTCAAACCACTATCTGTACTTCCTTCAGGAAATACACATCTAGTTATAGTGGTTTGAAAAAACCACTATATTGTAATCCGAACGCTGCTAACTTATTCTTCTTCTTATTATTAAGTTGATTTCCGCAATTAATGCGGCACGAACCGCTACACGCACAGACTCCGTTGAGGTGTCGTTTCGAAGCCAGCGTCCACGAGAGGTGTGCTAAGTATTTTTCGTGTCGATCGGATTTGTAGTTTTTGCGCAATTTGCGTTTGAAATTTTTTTTTCCCGTCATTGGAATGAACTGTCTCCAATGCTTTTCAATAGGAAATGGCAAAATGTGCCCTGAGGCGATTGAAATGACAGTTGAGCTCATTGATATGCGCAGGCAGACCCAGTTACTATGCCAACGCCTACGAACGTCACATGACATCTCCAGAACAGAGATTCTGCCACATAATATCAGCTCTTAAAGTGAAACCCACAGCACAAATGCAAATCTAGCTTCATCACATGACACATGCCCCTGAGAGAGAATGTGTGCGCCAAAGTGGATTTAAAAGAAGCCCAGTGAGCCAAACTAGCTCTTAAAGGGCCAACGCGCCAAAGTGATTGTTAAAGGGCCAGCGCACCCAAATGAGTCTTAAAGGGCCGACACACCAAATCGGAGACTGAGCCACCCCGGCCTCCAAATCGGAGGCTGAGCCACCCCGGCCTCCAAATCGGAGGCTGAGCCACCCCGGCCTCCAAATCGGACGCTGAGCCACCCCGGCCTCCAAATCGGAGGCTGATCCACCCCGGCCTCCAATTCGGAGGCTGATCCACCCCGGCCTCCAATTCGGAGGCTGATCGACCCCGGCCTCCAAATCGGAGGCTGATCGACCCCGGCCTCCAAATCGGAGGCTGAGCCACCCCGGCCTCCAAATCGGAGGCTGAGCCACCCCGGCCTCCAAATCGGAGGCTGAGCCACCCCGGCCTCCAAATCGGAGGCTGATCCACCCCGGCCTCCAAATCGGAGGCTGATCCACCCCGGCCTCCAAATCGGAGGCTGATCCACCCCGGCCTCCAAATCGGAGGCTGAGCCACCCCGGCCTCCAAATCGGAGGCTGAGCCACCCCGGCCTCCAAATCGGAGGCTGAGCCACCCCGGCCTCCAAATCGGAGGCTGAGCCACCCTGGCCTCCAAATCGGAGGCTGAGCCACCCCGGCCTCCAAATCGGAGGCTGAGCGACCCCGGCCTCCAAATTGGAGGCTGAGCCATCCCGGCCTCCAAATCGGAGGCTGAGCCACCCCGGCCTCCAAATCGGAGGCTGAGCGACCCCGGCCTCCAAATCGGAGGCTGAGCGACCCCGGCCTCCAAATCGGAGGCTGAGCCATCCCGGCCTCCAAATCGGAGGCTGAGCCACCCCGGCCTCCAAATCGGAAGCTCATCGACCCCGGCCTCCAAATCGGAAGCTCATCGACCCCTGCCTCCAAATCGGAGGCTCTTTGACCTCGGCCTCCAAATCGGAAGCTCAACGACCCCGGCCTCCAAATTGAAGGCTGAGCGACCCCAGCCTCCAAATCTTACCCAGAGTGGCCCCACCCACCAAATCAGACCCAGAGAGGCCCTGCCCACCAAATCGGACCCTGAGGGGCCCCGCCCACCAAATCGGACCCTGTGGGGCCCCGCTCACCAAATCGGACCCTGAGAGGCCCCGCCCACCAAATTGGACCCAGAGTGGTCCCGCCCACCAAATTGGACCCAGAGTGGTCCCGCCCACCAAATTGGACCCAGTGGGGCCCCTGCCACAAAATCAGACCCTGAGGGGCCGCAGCCACAAAATCGGACCCTGAGGGGCCCCAACCACAAAATCTGACCCTGAGGGGACCCAACCACAAAATCGGACCCTGAGGGGCCCCTGACACAAAATCGGACCCTGAGGGGCCCCGGCCACAAAATCGGACCCTGAGGGGCCCAACCCACAAAATCGGACCCTGAGGGGCCCTCCCCACCAAATTGGACCCTGAGGGGCCCCGCCCACCAAATCGGACCCTGAGGGGCCCCACCCGCAAAATCGGACCCTGACGGGCACCTGCCACAAAATCGGACCCTGAGGGGCCCCACCCACAAAATTGGACCCTGAGGGGTTTCGGCCACAAAAATCGGATCCTGAGTGGCCCTGGCCGCAAAATCGGACCCTGAGGGGCCCCAGCCACAAAATCGGACCTTGAGGGGCCCCACCCACCAAATCAGACCCTGAGGGGCCCCGGCCACCAAATCGGACCCTGAGGGGCCCCGGCCACCAAATCGGACCCTGAGTGGCCCCGGCCACAAAATCGGACCCTGAGGGGCCCCACCCACAAAATCGGACCCTGAGGGGCCCCACCCACAAAATCAGGCCCTGAGAGGCCCCACCCACAAAATCAGACCCTGAGGCCAAAGTGGCCCTTGAGAGGCACCCACAGTTAAATCGTATCCTGAGTTGAAAGTCTTGCAGGGGCAGCAGGCAAGTCTCTCTTAAAGGGGCAGCCCGGGCACCATTTCAAACCACTATCTGTACTTCCTTCAGGAAATACACATCTAGTATTAATGTTGTAATCTGAAAGTTGCTAACTCATTCTTATTATTCAGTTGATTTCCGCAATTAATGCGGCCCGAACCGCTACATGCACAGACTCCGTTGAGGTGTCGTTTTGAAGCTAGCGTCCACGAGCGGTGTGCTAAGTAATTTTCGTTTCGATCGGATTTGTAGTTTTTGTGCAATTTGCGTTAGAAAATTTATTTTCCAGTCATTGGAAAGTATTGTCTCAATGCTTTTCAATGGGGAAATTTTGCCATAGAGAAAACATGCCCTGAGGCGATTCAAATGGCAGTTAAGCTGATTGATATGCGTAGGCAGACCCAGTTACTATGCCAACGCCTACAAACTTTACATGACGCCCCAGGACACAATTTCTGGCAGATAATATCAGCTCTTAAAGCGAAACCCACAGCACAAATGCAAATCTAGCTTCATCACATGACGCATGCCCCTGAGAGAGAATGTACGCCAAAGTGGATTTAGAAGCCCAGTGCGCCAAACCAGCTCTTTAACGGCCGGCGCGCCTAAGTGATTCTGAAAGGGCCGGCACACCAAAATGAGCCTTAAAGGGCCGGAGCGCCAAATCGAAAGCTGAGTGACCCCAGGCTCCAAATTGGAGGCTGATCCACCCTGGCCTACAAATCGGAGGCTGAGCCACCCTGGCCTCCAAATCGGACCCAGAGTGGCCCCACTCACCAAATCGGACCCAGAGTGGCCCCGCCCACCAAATCGGATCCTGAGAGGCCCCGCCCACCAAATCAGACCCAGAATGGCCCTGCCCACCAAATCGGACCCTGAAAGTCCCCGCCCACCAAATTAGACCCAGAGTGGCCCCGCCCACCAAATCGGATCCTGAGGGGCCCCGCCCACTAAATCAGACCCTGAGGGGACCCGCCCACCAAATCGGACCCAGAGTGGCCCCGCCCACCAAATCGGACCCTGAGGGGCCCCGCCCACCAAATCGGGCCCTGAGGGGCCCCGGCCACAAAATCGGACCCTGAGGGGCCCCGGCCACCAAATCGAACCCTGAGGGGCCCCGCCCACCAAATCAGACCCTGAGGTGCCCCACCCACCAAATCAGACCCTGAGGGGGCCCGCCCACAAAATTGGATCCTGAGGGCACCCAGCCACAAAATCGGACCTTGAGGGGCCCCGGCCACAAAATCGGACCCTGAGGGACCCCACCCATAAAATCGGACCCTGAGGGGCCCCGGCCACAAAATCGTACCCTGAGGGGCCCCAAACACAAAATCGAACCCTGAGTGGCCCAGCTCACCAAATCAGACCCTAATGGGCCCCACCCACAAAATCAGACCCTGAGGGGCACCGGCCACAAAATCGGACCCTGAGGGGCCCTGGCCACAAAATCGGACACTGAGGGGCCCCGGCCACCAAATCAGACCCAGAATGGACCCCGCCCACCAAATCAGACCCTGAGGGGCCCCGCCCACCAAATCAAACCCTGAGGGATCCGCTCACCAAATCGGACCCCGAGGGGCCCCGCCCACCAAACCAGACCCTGAGGGGCCCCGCCCACCAAATTGGAACATTAGGGGCCCCGCCAACCAAACCGGGCCCTGAGGGGCTCCGCCACAAAATAGGACCGAGAGTGACGCTGCCCACCAAATCGGATTCTGAGGGACCCCACCCACCAAATTGGACCCTGAAGGGCCCCGCCCACCAAATCGGACCCTGAGGGGCCCCGCCCACCAAATCGGACCCTGAGAGGCCCCGTTCACCAAATCAGACTCTACGGGGCCCCGCCCAGCAAATCGGACCCTGAGGGACCCCGCTCACCAAATCGGACCCTGAGGGGCACCGGCCACCAAATCGGACCCTGAGGGGCCTCGGCCATGAAATCGGACCCTGAGGGGCTCCACCCACCAAATCGGAGCCTGAGTGGCCCCACCCACCAATTCAGACCTTGAGGCACCCCACAGGCAAAAGTGGCCCCAGAGAGGCACCCACAGTTAAAACGGATCCTGATTTGAAAGTCTTGCAGGGGCAGCAGGCAAGTCTCTCTTAAAGGGGCAGCCCAGGCACCATTTCAAACCACTATCTGTACTTCCTTCAGGAAATACACATCTAGTATTACAATTATAATGCGCCAATCACAAGTTATTCTGTTGATTTCCGCAATTAATGCGGCCCGAATCGCTACATGCACAGACTCCGTTGAGGTGTCGTTTCGAAGCCAGCGTCCACGAGAGGTGTGCTAAGTATTTTTCGTGTCGATCGGATTTGTAGTTTTTGCGCAATTTGCGTTTGAAAATTTTTTTTCCCGACATTGGAATGCACTGTCTCAATGCATTTGAATGGGAAACTTAAAACGTGCCCTGAGGCGATTGAAATGGCAGTAAAGCTCATTGATATGTGCAGGCACACCCAGTTACTATGCCAACGCCTACAAACGTCACATGACGCCCCCAGGACAGAGCTTCTGCCACATAATATCAGCTATTAAAGCGAAACCCACAGCACAAATGCAAATCTAGCTTCATCACATGACGCATGCCCCTGATAGAGAATGTGCGCCAAAGTGCGTCCCCGCCCACCAAATCGGACCCTGAGGGGCCCCTCCCACCAAATTGGACCCTGAGGGGCCCCGCCCACCAAATTGGACCCTGAGGGGCCCCGCCCACCAAATTGGACCCTGAGGGGCCCCGCCCACCAAATCGGACCCTGAGGGGCCCCGCCCAACAAATCGGACTCTGAGAGATCCCGCCCAACAAATCGGACCCTGAGGGGTCTTGCTCACCAAATTGAACTTTGAGGGGACCCGATCACCAAATTGGACACTGAGGAGCCCCGCCCATCAAATCGGATTCTGAAGGGGCCCAACCACCAAATCGGACCCTGAGGGGCCCCACCCACCAAATCTGACCCTGACGGGCCCTGCCCACCAAATCCGACCCTGAGGGGCCCCGCCCATCAAATAGGACCCTGAGGGGCCCCACCCAGCAAATCAGACCCTAAGGGGCCCCGCCCACCAAATCAGACCCTGAGGGGCCCTGCCCACCAAATCGGACCCTGAGGGGCCCCGCCCACCAAATCGGACCCTGAGGGGCCCCGCCCACCAAATCGGACCCTGAGGGGCCCCGCCCACCAAATCAGACCCTGAGGGGCCCCGCCCAGCATATCGGACCCTGAGGGGCCCCGCCCAGCAAATCGGACCCTGAGGGACCCCACCCAGCAAATCGGACCCTGAGGGACCACTCCCACCAAATCGGACCCTGAGGGACCCCACCCACCAAATTAGACCCTGAGGGGCCCTGCCCACCCAATCGGAATCTGAGAGATCCCGCCCACCAAATCGGTTTCTGAAAGGCCCCAACCACAAAATCGGGCCCCACCCACAAAATCGGACCCTGAGGGGCCCCACCCATAAAATCAGACCCAGAGTGGCCCAGCCCACCAAATCGGACCCTGAGGGGCCCCACCCACCAAAACGGACCCAGAGTGGCACAGCCCACCAAATCGGACCCTGAAGGGTCCCGCCCACCAAATCGGACCCAGAGTGGCCCCGCCCACCATATCGGACCCTGTGGAGCACCGCCCACCAAATCGGACCCAGAGTGACCCCGCCTACTAAATCGGACCCTGAGGGGCCCCGCTCACCAAATCGGACCCTGAGGGGCACCGCCCACCAAATCGGACCCTTAGGGGCCACACCCACCAAATCTGACCCAGAGTGGCCCCGCCCACCAAATCGGACCCCGAGGGGCCCCACCCACCAAATCAGCCCCTGAGGGGCCCCGGCCACCAAATCGGACCCTGAGGGGCCCCACCTACCAAATCGGACCCTGATGGGCCCCATCCACAAAATCGGACCATGAGGCCAAAGATGCCCCTGAGAGGCACCCACAGTTAAAACGGATCCTGAGTTGAAAGTCTTGCAGGGGAAGCAGGCAAGTCTCTCTTAAAGGGGCAGCCCGGGCACCATTTCAAACCACTATCTGTACTTCCTTCAGGAAATACACATCTAGTTATAGTGGTTTGAAAAAACCACTATATTGTAATCCGAACGCTGCTAACTTATTATAGTGGTTTGAAAAAACCACTATATTGTAATCCGAACGCTGCTAACTTATTCTTCTTATTATTATTCAGTTGATTTCCGCAATTAATGCGGCCCGAACCGCTACACGCACAGACTCTGTTGAGGTGTCGTTTCGAAGCCAGCGTCCATGAGAGGTGTGCTAAGTATTTTTCGTGTCGATCGGATTTGTAGTTTTTGCGCAATTTGCGTTTGAAATTTTTTTTTCCCGTCATTGGAATGCACTGTCTCCAATGCTTTTCAATGGGAAGCTTAAAACGTGCCCTGAGGCGATTGAAATGGCAGTTGAGCTCATTGATATTCGCAGGCAGACCCAGTTACTATGCCAACACCTACGAACTTCACTTGAACCCCAGCACAGAGCTTCTGCCACATAATATCAGCTCTTAAAGCAAAACCCACAGCACAAATGCAAATCTAGCTTCATCACATGACGCATGCCCCTGAGAGAGAATGTGTGCTCCAAAGTGGATTTAGAAGCCCAGTGAGCCACCCTGGCTCTTAAAGGGCCGACGCGCCAAAGTGATTCTTAAAAAGCCGGCGCACCAAAATGAGTCTTAAAGGGCCGGCGCGCCAAATCGAAAGCTGAGTGACCCAAGGCTCCAAATCGGAGGCTGATAGACCCTGGCCTACAAAAAGGAGGCTGAGCAACCCTGGCATCCAAATCGGACCCAGAGTGGCCCCGCCCACCAAATAGGACCCAGAGTGGCCTCGCCCACAAAATCAGACCCAGAGTGGCCTCGCCCACAAAATCGGACCCTGAGGAGCCCCACCCACAAAATCGGACCCTGAGGGGCCCCACCCACAAAATCGGACCCTGAGGGACCCCAACCACAAAATCGGACCCTGACGGGCCCCGGCCACAAAATCGGACCCTGACGGGCCCCGGACACAAAATCGGACCCTGAGGGGCCCCACCCACCAAATCGGATCCTGAGGGGACCCGCCCACCAAATCGGACCCTGAGAGGCCCCATCTACCAAATCGGAACCAGAGGGGCTCCGCCCACGAAATTGGACCCTGTGGGGCCCCACTCACCAAATCGGACCCTGTGGGGCCCCGCTCACCAAATTGGACCCAGAGTGGCCCCTCCCACCAAATCAGACCCTGTGGGGCCCCGCCCAGCAAATCGGACCCTGTGGTGCCCCACCCACCAAATCGAACTCTGAGGGGCCCCGCCCACCAAATCAGACCCTGAGGGGCCGTGCCCACCAAACCAGACCCTGAGGGGCCTCGCCCACCAAATCGGCCCACCTATTCAAGCCCTGAGGAGCCCCACCCACCAAATCAGACCCTGAGGGGCCCCACAGGCCACAGTGGCCCCTGAGAGGCACCCACAGGTAAAACGGATACTGAGTTGAAAGTCGTGCAGGGGCAGCAGGCAAGTCTCTCTTAAAGTCGCAGCCCGGGCACCATTTCAAACCACTATCTGTACTTCCTTCAGGAAATACACATCTAGTTCTTCTTCTTATTATTTTCCAGTTGATTTCCGCAATTAATAGAGCCCGAACCGCTACACGCACAGACGCCGTTGAGGTGTCGTTTCGAAGCCAGCGTCCACGAGAGGTGTGTTAAGTATTTTTCGTGTCGATCGGATTTGTAGTTTTTGCGCAATTTGCGTTTGAAAATTTTTTTTCCCGTCATTGGAATGCACTGTCTCCAATGCTTTTCAATGGGAAATGGCAAAACATGCCCTGAGGCGATTGAAATGGCAGTTAAGCTCATTGATATGCGAAGGCACACCCAGCTACTATGCCAACGCCTACGAACGTCACATGACGCCCCAAGGACAGAGCTTCTGCCACATAATATCAGCTCTTAAAGCGAAACCCACAGCACAAATGCAAATCTAGCTTCATCACATGACACATGCGCCTGAGAGAGAATGTCCGCCAAAGTTGATTTAGAAGAAGCCCAGTGAGCCAAACTAGCTCTTAAAGGGCCGACGCGCCAAAGTGATTGTTAAAGGGCCGGCGCACCGAAATGAGTCTTAAAGGGCCGACACGCCAAATCGAAAGCTGAGTGACCCCAGGCTCCAAATCGGAGGCTGAGCCACCCCAGCCTCCAAATCGGAGGCTTATCGACCCCGGCCTCCAAATCGGAGGCTTATCGACCCCGGCCTCCAAATCGGAAGCTCATCGACCCCGGCCTCCAAATCGGAAGCTCATCGACCCCGGCCTCCAAATCGGAAGCTCATCGACCCCGGCCTCCATATCGGAGGCTGAGCGACCCCAGCCTCCAAATCTTACCCAGAGTGACCCCACCCACCAAATCAAACCCAGAGAGGCCCTGCCCACTAAACCGGACCCTGAGGGTCCCCGCCCACCAAATTGGACCCCGTGGGGCCCCGCCCAATAAATCGGATCCAGAGTGGCCCCGCCCACCAAATCGGACCCAGAGTGGTCCCACCCACCAAATTGGACCCAGAGTGGTCCCACCCACCAAATTGGACCCAGAGTGGTCCCGCCCACCAAATCGGACCCAGAGTGGTCCCGCCCACCAAATCATACCCTAAGGGGCCCCGCCCAACAAAACGGACCCAGAGTGGCACCACCCACCAAATCGGACTCAGAGTGGCCCCACCCACAAAATCAGACCCTAAGGGGCCCCACCCACAAAATCGGACCCTGAGTGGGCCCGGCCACAAAATCAGACCCTGAGGGGCCCCAACCACAAAATCGGACCCTGACAGACCCCGGCCACAAAATCGAACCTAGAGGGGCCCCAGTCACAAAATAGGACCCTGAGGGGCCCCAACCACAAAATCAGACCCTGAGGTGCCCCGGTCACAAAATCGGACCCTGAGGGGCCTCACCCACAAAATCAGACCCTGAGGGGCCCCACCCACAAATTCAGACCCTGAGGGGCCCCACCCACAAAATCAGACCCTGAGGGGCCCCAGCCACAAAATCGGACCCTGAGAGACCCCGGCCACAAAATCGAACCCAGAGGGGCCCCAGCCACAAATCGGACCCTGAGGGGCCCCAGCCACAAAATCGGACCCTGAGGGGCCCCGGCCACAAAATCAGACCCTGAGGGGCCCCGGCCACAAAATCGGACCCTGAGAGGCCCCATCCACAAAATCGGACCATAAGGGGCCCCACCCACAAAATCGGACCCTGAGGGGCCCCACCCACAAAATCGGACCCTGAGGGGCCCCACCCACAAAATCAGACCATGAGGGGCCCCACCCACAAAACTGGACCCTGAGGCATCCCGGCCACCAATAAAAACCCTGAGGAGCCCTGGCCACCGAATCAGATCCTGAGGGGCCCCACCTAAAATCAGACCCTGAGGCCAAAGTGGCCCCTGAGAGGCACCCACACTTAAAACGGATCCTGAGTTGAAAGTCTTGCAGGGGCAGCAGGCAAGTCTCTCTTAAAGAGGCAGCCCGGGCACCATTTCAAACCACTATCTGTACTTCCTTCAGGAAATACACATCTAGTATTATTATTACTATTCAGTTGATTTCCGCAATTAATGTGGCCTGAACCGCTACACGCACAGACTCCGTTGAGGTTTCGTTTCGAAGCCAGCGTTCACAAGAGGTGTGCTAAGTATTTTTCATGTCGATCAGATTTATAGTTTTTGCGCAATTTGAGTTTGAAAAAACATTTTCCTGTCATTGGAATGCACTGTCTCAATGCATTTCAATTGAAAAATTTTGCCATAGGGAAAACATGGGGCAGTCATGAGGCGATTCAAGTAGCAGTTAAGCTCATTGATATGCGCAGGTACACCCAGTTACTATGCCAACGCCTACGAACTTTTCATGACCCCTCCAGGACAGAGTTTCTGGCAGATAATATCAGCTCTTAAAGCGAAACCCAGAGCAGAAATGCAAATCTAGCTTCATCGCATGACGCATGCCCCTGAGAGAGAATATGCGCCAAAGTTGATTTAAAAGCCCAGTGCACCAAAATGAGTCTTAAAGGGCCGGCGCGCCAAATCGAAAGCTGAGTGACCCCAGGCTCCAAATTGGAGGCTGATTTACCCTGGCCTACAAATCGGAGGCTGATCGACCCTAGCCTACAAAACGGAGACTGAGCCACCCTGGCCTCCAAATCGGACCCAGAGTGGCACAGCCCACCAAATCGGACCCTGAGGAGCCCCACCCACCAAGTTAGACCCTGAGGGGCTCCGCCCACTAAACTGGACCCTGAGGGGCTCCGCCCACAAAATCGGACTCAGAGCGGCCCCGCCCACCAAATCAGACCCGGAGGGGCCCCGCCCACCAAATCAGACCCGGAGGGGCCCTGCCCACCAAATCAAACCCAGAGGGGCCCTGCCCACCAAATCAGACCCAGAGGGGCCCTGCCCACCAAATCAGACCCAGAGGGGCCCTGCCCACCAATTCAGACCCTGAGGGGCCCCGCCCACCAAATCTGACCCTGAGGGGCCCAGCTCACCAAATCGGACCCTGAGGGGCCCCAACCACAAAATCGGACCCTGAGGGGTCCAGGTCACAAAATCGGACCCTGAGGGGCCCCCGTCACAAAATCGGACCTTGAGGGGCTCGGGGCACAAAATCAGACCTTGAGCGGCCACACCCACAAAATCAGACCATGAGGGGCCCCACCCACAAAACTGGACCCTGAGGCATCCCGGCCACCAATAAAAACCCTGAGGAGCCCTGGCCACCGAATCAGATCCTGAGGGGCCCCACCCACCAAATCAGACCCTGAGGCCAAAGTGGCCCCTGAGAGGCACCCACACTTAAAACGGATCCTGAGTTGAAAGTCTTGCAGGGGTAGCAGGCAAGTCTCTCTTAAAGGGGCAGCCCGGGCACCATTTCAAACCACTATCTGTACTTCCTTCAGGAAATACACATCTAGTATTATTATTACTATTCAGTTGATTTCCGCAATTAATGCGGCCAGAACCGCTACACGCACAGACTCCGTTGAGGTGTCGTTTCGAAGCCAGCGTCCATGAGAGGTGTGCTAAGTATTTTTTGTGTCAATCGGATTTGTAGTTTTTGCGCAATTTGCGTTAGAAATTTTTTTTCCCGTCATTGGAATGAATTGTCTCAATGCATTTGAATGCGGAAATTTTGCCATAGACAAAACATGTCCTGAGGCGATTGAAATGGCAGTTGAGCTCATTGATATGCACAGGCAGACCCAGTTACTATGCCAACGCCTACGAACGTCACATGATGCCCCAAGGACAGAGCTTCTGCCACATAATATCAGCTCTTAAAGCGAAACCCACAGCACAAATGCAAATCTAGCTTCATCACATGACGCATGCCCCTGAAAGAGAATGTGCGCCAAAGTGTATTTAGAAGCCCAGTGAGCCAAACTGGCTCTTAAAGGGCCGAAGCGCCAAAGTGATTTTTAAAGGGCCGGCGCACCGAAATGAGTCTTAAAGGGCCGACTCGCCAAATTGAAAGCTGAGTGACCCCAGGCTCCAAATCGGAGGCTGAGCCACCCTGGCCTCCAAATCGGACCCACAGTGGCCCCGCCCACCAAAAACGGACCCAGAGTGGCACAGCTTACCAAATCGGACACTGAGGGGCTCCGCCCACCAAATCAGACTCAGAGTTCCCCCACCCACCAAATCGGACCCAGAGAGGCCCTGCCCACCAAATCGGACCCTGAGGAGCTCCGTCCACCAAATCGGACCCAGAGTGACCCCGCCCACCAAATCGGACCATGAAAGGGCCCCGCCCACGAAATCGGACCCTGAGGGGCCCCGCCCACCAAATCGGACCCTGAGGGGCACTGCCCACTAAATCGGACCGAGAGGCCACGCCCACCAAATCGGACCCTGAGGAGCCCCGCCCACCAAATCAGATCCCGAGGGGCCCCGCCCACCAAATCAGACCCTGAGGGGCCCCGCCCACCAAATCGGACCCAGAGTGGCCCCGCCCACCAAAATGGACCCAGGGGGCTCCACCCACAAAATCAGACACTAAGGGGCCCCACCCACAAAATCGGACCCTGAGTGGACCCGGCCACAAAATCAGACCGTGAGGGGCCCCAATCAAAAAATCGGACCCTGAGGGGCCCCGGCCACAAAATCGGACCCTGAGGGGCCCCGGCCACAAAATCGGACCCTGAGCGGCCCAACCACAAAATCGGACCCTGAGGGGCCCCGGCCACAAAATCGGACCCTGAGGGGCCCCGGCCACAAAATCGGACCCTGAGGGGCCCCGGCCACAAAATTGGACCCTGAGCGGCCCAACCACAAAATCGGACCCTGAGGGGCCCCGGCCACAAAATCGAACCCTGAGGGGCCCCGGCCACAAAATCGGACCCTGAGGGGCCCCGGCCACGAAATCGGACCCTGAGGGGCGCCGGCCACAAAATCGGACCCTGAGGGGCCCTAACCACAAAATTGGACCCTGAGGGGCCCCGGCCACAAAATCGGACCCTGAGGGCCCCCAACAACAAAACCGGACCCTGAGGGGCCCGAACCACAAAATGGGTCCCTGAGGGGCCCCAACCACAAAATCTGACCATGAGGGGCCCCGGCCACGAAATCGGAACCTGAGAGACCCCGGCCACAAAATTGGACCCTGAGGGGCCCCACCCACAAAATTGGACCCTGAGGGGCCCCACCCACAAAATTGGACCCTGAGGGGCCCCACCCACAAATCGGACCATGAGGGGCCCAACCCACAAAATTGGACCCTGAGGGGCCCCACCCATAAAATCGGACCCTGAGGGGACCCACCCACAAAATCGGACCTTGAGGGGCCTCACCCACAAAATCGGACCCTGAGGGGCCACACCCAAAAAATCAGACCCTGAGGGGCCCCACCCACAAAATTGGACCCTGAGGAATCCCGGCCACTAATTCAAATCCTGAGGAGCCCAGGCCACCGAATCGGATCCTGAGGGGCCCCACCCACCAAATCAGACCCTGAGGCCAAAGTGGCCTCTGAGAGGCACCCACATTTAAAATGGATCCTGAGCTGAAAGTCTTGCAGGGGCAGCAGGCAAGTCTCTCTTAAAGGGGCAGCCCGGGCACCATTTCAAACCACTATCTGTACTTCCTTCAGGAAATACACATCTTGTATTATTATTACTATTCAGTTGATTTCCGCAATTAATGCGGCCTGAACCGCTACACACACAGACTCGATTGAGATGTCGTTTCGAAGCCAGCGTCCATGAGTGGTGTGCTAAGTATTTTTCGTGTCGATCGGATTTGTAGTATTTGCGCAATTTACGTTTGAAAAAACATTTTCCTGTCATTGGAATACACTGCCTCAATGCATTTTAATGGGAAAATGTTGCCATAGGCAAAACATGGGGCAGTCGTGAGGTGGCAGCTAAGCTCATTGATATGCGCAGGCCAGGGCCGGCGTCAGCACGTGGCACACCCTGGCGAGATGGGAGGGCTCACTCACGCTGTCTGGGATACCCGCCAGCCGCCGCCACGCCCCCCCTTGTAGTGACCCCATCCTGCACCCCCCCCCGCGAGGGACCCACACAGTGATGCAGCCCCTTAGGCCTCTTTCACACTTCAATTATTTGCATCAGTTATAATCCGCCAAAAAGGCAGACAAGCGGATCCGCTCTCAACTGATGTGAACGGATGGCACAGGATCCGTTTTTAGACGGATCCTGAAAATGAGGGAATTTAAAGGAATCGCTTGCAGAGAGAGAGAGAGAGAGAGAGAATTTTTTATCCGGCACCCAGACAGATTTTGGGGTTAATTCAGTGTCTGGAGGATCCGCCGGCAAAAAAAACGTTGCAAGCTCCGTTTGGAAATCTTTGAGGATGTTAACGGACACTAAGATTTTGGCGGATCCTCAAAAAAATGGATGCAACGGACGGCAATCAGTCAGGATCCGCCAATAATGAAAGTCAATGGGGAAAAAAACGGATCCGCAAAGAAAAATGGCAGATCCGTTTTTTTCAAAATTGGCGGATCTTGACTGTCAAAAACGGAAGTGTGAAAGAGGCCTTACTGCCAGCAATGATCATCACTTCCTTCGGCTGTAATCTTGTGTGCGGCGCCGACACAGGACTTGTGATGAGGTCACAGGACGGGAGGAGTCAGCGGTCACATGATCAGGGTGGCTGCAGGACTCTGCTGTGCTGGCAACTTGTCATTATGTTGCTGGTCTGGATGGATGAGGTAACGTTTATGTGTGGGACAGTGGGATCAGGGAGGGGTTTAACAAGGTGGATGTAGCAGAGCCGTGTGTGTACTTGTGTGGGGTCAGGGAGGGGTTTAACAAGGTGGATGTAGCAGAGAAGTGTGTGTACTTTGTGTGGGGTTAGGAGGGGTTTACAAGGTGGATGTTTCAGAGCCGTGTGTGTAATTGTGTGGGGTCAGGAGGGGTTTTACAAGGTGGATGTAGCAGAGCCGTGTGTGTACTTGTGTGGGGTCAGGAGGTGTTTTACAAGGTGGATGTAGCAGAGCCGTGTGTGTACTTGTGTGGGGTCAGGAGATGTTTTACAAGGTGGATGTAGCAGAGCCATGTGTACTTTGTGTGGGGTTAGGAGGAGTTTACAAGGTGGATGTAGCAGAGCCGTGTGTGTAATTGTGTGGGGTCAGGAGGGGTTTTACAAGGTGGATGTAGCAGAGCCGTGTGTGTACTTGTGTGGGGTCAGGAGGGGTTTACAAGGTGGATGTAGCAGAGCCGTGTGTGTACTTGTGTGGGGTCAGGAGGGGTTTACAAGGTGGATGTAGCAGAGCCGTGTGTGTACTTGTGTAGGGTCAGGAGGTGTTTTACAAGGTGGATGTAGCAGGGCTGTGTGTGTACTTGTGTGGGGTCTGGAGGAGGGGTTTTACAAGGTGGAAGTAGCAGAGCCATGTGTGTACTTGTGTGGGGTTAGGAGGTGTTTACAAGGTGGATGTAGCAGAGCCGTGTGTGTAATTGTGTGGGGTCAGGAGGGGTTTGACAAGGTGAATGTAGCAGAGCCGTGTGTGTACTTGTGTGGGGTCAGGAGGGGTTTACAAGTTGGATGTAGCAGAGCCGTGTGTGTACTTGTGTGGGTCAGGAGGGGTTTTACAAGGTGGATGTAGCAGTGCCGTGTGTGTACTTGTGTAGGGTCAGGAGGTGTTTTACAAGGTGGATGTAGCAGGGCTGTGTGTGTACTCGTGTGGGGTCAGGAGGAGGGGTTTTACAAGGTGGAAGTAGCAGAGCCGTGTGTGTACTTGTGTGGGGTCAGGAGGGGTTTACAAGGTGGATGTAGCAGAGCCGTGTGTGTACTTGTGTGGGGTCAGGAGGTGTTTTACAAGGTGGATGTAGCAGAGCCGTGTGTGTACTTGTGTGGAGTCAGGAGGTGTTTTACAAGGTGGATGTAGCAGAGCCGTGTGTACTTTGTGTGGGGTTAGGAGGGGTTTACAAGGTGGATGTAGCAGAGCCATGTGTGTAATTGTGTGGGGTCAGGAGGGGTTTTACAAGGTGGATGTAGCAGAGCCGTGTGTGTACTTGTGTGGGGTCAGGAGGGGTTTACAAGGTGGATGTAGCAGAGCCGTGTGTGTACTTGTGTGGGGTCAGGAGTAGAGTTGAGCGAAACGGGTCGAAAAAATTCAAAAGTTGCCGACTTTTGGCAAAGTCGGGTTTCATGAAACGAAACCCGACCCTAGGATGAGGTCGGCCACGAGGTCGGCGACTTAAGCGCCAAAGTCGCGTTTCAAAAGTTTGTTTTGCGCTCTTTTTCAGCCAATCAGGATCCACGGACACTGTGGGCAACGTGATGACATAGGCACGGGTCACCACCATCTTTCAGAAGGGCATGCAAGTGATTGGCTTGCTTTGGTGGGCGTCACAGGGGGTATAAAAGGGCGTGCACGCCGACCGCCATCTTACTTCTGCCGATCTTAGTATAGGGAGAGGTTGCTGCTGATTCTGTAGGGAGAGCGTTAGGCAGGGAAGAAGACAAAAGAACTGCTTCTGCTGCTAGCGATTTGGCCTGCACAACACACAAGTCACTGTGTGTGCAGTGCAAGGGGAGGCTATATTGTGGTGTATCAGTGGTGTTGGTTGTTGGGCTGCCTTCTAAGGCTTCCTGACACACTGGCATTGCTGTTTACCCACTGCTTCGCAAACTGCTTTTTTAAAAGCAATCCAATCTCCCTTATCCTCTAGTCACTTTTGTCACAGCTGTGCCATCGAGCGTATCACATAGCGCTCAGATATCAGTGGGCCTCACACAATCTACAAGTGTCCAGTGTCCAAAAGTGTACGCAGAGATTCAAAATCTCCATTATCCTCTCGTCACTTTGGTCACAGGCAGCTGTGCCATCGAGCGTGTCACATAGCGCTCAGATATCAGTGGGCCTCACACAATCTACAAGTGTCCAGTGTCCAAAAGTGTACGCAGAGATTCAAAATCTCCATTATCCTCTTGTCACTTTGGTCACAGGCAGCTGTGCCATCGAGCGTGTCACATAGCGCTCAGATATCAGTGGGCATCACACAATCTACAAGTGTCCAGTGTCCAAAAGTGTACGCAGAGAATCAAAATCTCCATTATCCTCTCGTCACTTTGGTCACAGGCAGCTGTGCCATCGAGCGTGTCACATAGCGCTCAGATATCAGTGGGCCTCACACAATCCACAAGTGTCCAGTGTCCAAAAGTGTACGCAGAGATTCAAAATCTCCATTATCCTCTCGTCACTTTGGTCACAGGCAGCTGTGCCATCGAGCGTGTCACATAGCGCTCAGATATCAGTGGGCCTCACACAATCTACAAGTGTCCAGTGTCCAAAAGTGTACGCAGAGATTCAAAATCTCCATTATCCTCTCGTCACTTTGGTCACAGGCAGCTGTGCCATCGAGCGTGTCACATAGCGCTCAGATATCAGTAGGCCTCACACAATCTACAAGTGTCCAGTGTCCAAAAGTGTACGCAGTGATTCAAAATCTCCATTATCCTCTCGTCACTTTGGTCACAGGCAGCTGTGCCATCGAGCGTGTCACATAGCGCTCAGATATCAGTAGGCCTCACACAATCTACAAGTGTCAAGTGTCCAAAAGTGTACGCAGAGAATCAAAATCTCCATTATCCTCTCGTCACTTTGGTCACAGGCAGCTGTGTCATCGAGCGTGTCACATAGCGCTCAGATATCAGTGGGCCTCACACAATCTACAAGTGTCCAGTGTCCAAAAGTGTACGCAGAGAATCAAAATCTCCATTATCCTCTCGTCACTTTGGTCACAGGCAGCTGTGCCATCGAGCGTGTCACATAGCGCTCAGATATCAGTAGGCCTCACACAATCTACAAGTGTCCAGTGTCCAAAAGTGTACGCAGAGATTCAAAATCTCCATTATCCTCTCGTCACTTTGGTCACAGGCAGCTGTGCCATCGAGCGTGTCACATAGCGCTCAGATATCAGTAGGCCTCACACAATCTACAAGTGTCCAGTGTCCAAAAGTGTACGCAGAGATTCAAAATCTCCATTATCCTCTCGTCACTTTGGTCACAGGCAGCTGTGCCATCGAGCGTGTCACATAGCGCTTAGATATCAGTAGGCCTCACACAATCTACAAGTGTCCAAAAGTGTACGCAGAGATTCAAAATCTCCATTATCCTCTCGTCACTTTGGTCACAGGCAGCTGTGCCATCGAGCGTGTCACATAGCGCTCAGATATCAGTGGGCCTCACACAATCTACAAGTGTCCAGTGTCCAAAAGTGTGTGCAGAGAATCAAAATCTCCATTATCCTCTCGTCACTTTGGTCACAGGCAGCTGTGCCATCGAGCGTGTCACATAGCGCTCAGATATCAGTGGGCCTCACACAATCTACAAGTGTCCAGTGTCCAAAAGTGTACGCAGAGAATCAAAATCTCCATTATCCTCTCGTCACTTTGGTCACAGGCAGCTGTGCCATCGAGCGTGTCACATAGCGCTCAGATATCAGTGGGCCTCACACAATCCACAAGTGTCCAGTGTCCAAAAGTGTACACAGAGATTCAAAATCTCCATTATCCTCTCGTCACTTTGGTCACAGGCAGCTGTGCCATCGAGCGTGTCACATAGCGCTCAGATATCAGTGGGCCTCACACAATCCAAAAGTGTCCACTATCCACAAGTGTGTGCAGAAATTCTAAATCTCCCCTGTCCTATAGACACCTTTTACCTTGTTTTACATTACTATATAGTTTGTTGGATTTTGTCTACATTTCTACCAAAAATGAGGAAGGCTGGTGGAAGAGGCCGTGGAATTGGGCGGGGGTTGGCAGCTGGTAATGATGGTGTTTGTGGTGGATCTGATGGTAGTGGCAAGAGCAAAATAGGACCGAATGCAGGAGGTGCTGACCCTGCGTCATTGTCTGGCTATATAAGGCCTCGAACGCTTAGTTTTCTAGGAGTTGGAAAACCGCTTTTAAAGGCAGAGCATCAGGAAAAAGTTTTGTCTTACATTGCTGACTCAGCCTCCAGCTCTATCGCCTCCTCTTCTTCAGTTGTAAAAAGTAAAAGCACTGAGTCGTCATTGGAGGCTCATGTTCATGAACCACACCTTTCCTTGTGTCCTTCACCCCAACCAAGATTGAAGGATGACGCAGGCCATCCTACTGATTACTCCATGGAGCTGTTTTCACATACCATGCCTGGATTATCAAGTCAAATGGTGAATTACCCAGGCCAAGATGAATCTGACATGGAGTGCACTGATGCACAGCCGCTGATGGATGATTCTGCTGGTACATTCACTCAGAGCACTACATTGTCCTCGTAGTGTACAGAGCCAGATTTTGACCCTGATGAGACTCAGGTGCCCCTTCCCGCACACTATACCACCATACACGGTGACACAGAGAAAGGTGCACATGACATAGAAGAGGAGGTGATGGATGACCCAGTTGTTGACCCAGATTGGCATCCATTGGGGGAAGAGGGTGCTGCTTCCAATAGCTCAGATGAGGAGCATCCACAGCAGACATCGACATCGCAACAGCTGTTATCTGGCAGGCCCGGAGCACTCCAAAGACAGGTTCCAAACATCAAAAGAGTTGCTGGTCAGCTTGTCCAGAGGGTCAAAAGATCACAGCGTGCTAGGCCGCAAAATGTCTGCCAAAGTAGGAAGAGTGCAGTGTGGCACTTTTTTGAACAAAATCATCATGATCAGGCCAAGGTTATCTGTAAGAAGTGCGCAAAGACCTTTAGCCGAGGGAAAAATCTGAAAAATTTGAATACCAGTTGCATGCTTAGACATTTAACCAGCATGCACTTGCAAGCGTGGACACAACACCAAACCTCAAGTGCCACATGTGCAACTGATCACAACGAAGGTAGTCAGCAACGCTACATTGTTTCCCCCACTGTAAGCCCACCGGTTAGCACAGCAGCAAATGTTGAGGTGTCGTTGCAAGGCCACAGCAGTCAGGGAATCCCACTGTTATATCAACGAAAGACTGATTCTAGGCCATCAGAAAGAACACCAACTCCATCACCATCATCAACCCTCTCTCAGTCCGCCCTGTCCACCGCTACTTCCACCATATGCAGCTCTCAAGTCCAGCTCACCCTCCCAGACACTATGAGTAGGTCAAGAAAGTACTCAGTCTCTCATCCGCGTACACTGGGTTTGAACGCCCACATTGCCAAACTAATCTCGTTTGAGATGATGCCCTTTCGGTTGGTGGAAAGCACAGCTTTCCGCGAACTCATGGCCTATGCAGAACCACGCTATGACCTACCCAGTCGCCACTTCTTCTCTCGCAAAGCCATCCCAGCCCTCCACCATCATGTGAAAGACCGCATTGTCCATGCACTCAAGCAGTCAGTGAGCGGAAAGGTGCACCTCACAACTGATGCATGGTCCAGTCGGCATGGCCAGGGCCGTTACGTGTCCATCACTGCGCACTGGGTTAATGTGGTGGATGCAGGGTCCACAGGGGACAGCGGTGGTGGGACAGTGCTGCCTAGCCCACGGTATAGGAAACACACAGGGGACAGCGGTGGTGGGACAGTGCTGCCTAGCCCACGGTATAGGAAACAGTTGGCTGTAGGCGTTCGACCCTCCTCCTCCTCCAGAAGCGAAAGCTCATCCACAGAGCGCAGTCGTACGAGCACTCCATCTGTAGCTGCCACTGTTGCACACGAGGTGTCCCCCTATCGAGCAGCTAGTGGAAAGCGTCAGCAGGCTGTGTTGCAGATGATGTGTTTGGGCGACAGACACACCGCCGAGGTGCTGGCCGAGTACTTGAAGCGACAAACTGAGTCATGGCTGGGCAGTGTACATCTTGAGGCAGGCAAGGTAGTTAGTGATAACGGCCGTAATTTTGTGGCAGCCATAGCCCTTTCAAAACTCAGCCACATACCTTGCTTGGCTCACACATTGAACCTGGTGGTGCAGTGCTTCCTCAAAAATTATCCGGAGTTAACAGCCCTGCTCCAGAAGGTGCGAAGACTGTGCGCGCACATCCGCCGGTCGCCTGTACACTCCGTTCGTATGCAGAAGCTGCAGCGATTGCTCCACCTTCCCAACCACCGCCTCATTATCGACATTGCAACAAGGTGGAACTCCACCCTGCACATGGTGGAGCGGCTGTGCGAGCAGAGGCAGGCCATAATGCATTTGTGGGAGGATACACGGCCAGGCACTTTGAGAGCAGACATGGAGTTGACAGGCGTGCAGTGGTCGAAGCTGAAAGACCTTTGTAAAGTCCTTCAGTGTTTTGAGGAATGCACACGGCTGGTAAGCGCAGACGACGCCATCCTAAGCATGAGCATCCCACTTATGCGTCTGCTCATGCAAACTTTGACGCACCTTAAGGAGCAGGCGTCTGCAGCCAATGTTGATGAGGAGGAAGAGGAGGAGGGAATCCTTGATGACATTCAGCCATTGTCTGCTCAGGGACCTCTCCTGGACGAAGTGGAGGAAGAAGAGGAGGAGGAGGAGGAGGATGATGGGGATGATTACTTAGGGGAGGAGGATGCATCTCGTGGGGCAAGTGAAAATGTTGGCGTGGCAAGGTCTGGTACAGGGTTTGTGCGTGACTGGAGGGATGTGGATTTGCCAGAAAGTGCTCCTCCACCCAGCACTCGCAGTGCATCATTGACACCGGGAACATTGGCCCACATGTCAGATTATGCCTTGCGGATCCTAAAAAGGGACCCCCGCATTGCCAAAATGATGAACGATGACGACTACTGGTTGGCCAGCATCCTGGATCCACGCTATAAAGGCAAATTACAAAACATCATGCCACAGGAGAACCTTGACCTAATATTGGCTAATAAACAAGCAACTCTGGTAAATCGGTTGCTTGAGGCATTCCCAGCACACAGCAGCGGTGATGGTTCTCACACGAGCCGTACGGGCCGGGGGCAGCTTGGCAGAGGTGTTCGTGGTGCACACAGCAGAAGGGGCGTTGGAGACAGGGGTTTCATGACAATGTTGTGGACTGATTTTTCAAATACCGCTCACACAACTGGTAATACTGCATCGATGGAAAGTGACAGGAGACAGCAGTTGTCAACTATGGTTACAAACTACTTTTCCTCCCATATCGATGTTCTCCCACACAGGTCATTCCCCTTTGACTATTGGGCCGCTAAACTGGACACCTGGCCTGAATTGGCCCAATATGCCTTACAGGAGCTCGCTTGCCCAGCTGCAAGTGTGCTATCGGAAAGAGTCTTCAGTGCAGCTGGATCAATCCTGACAGAAAAAAGGACCCGTCTGTCAACCCAAAATGTGGATGATCTAACCTTCATTAAAATGAACCACGCATGGGTTTCCAAGGATTTTGTCCCACCTTCCCCTGATGACACATAGGGTGACAGAAAAATGGCTTGCTTTGGTCCACCTCTTCCTGGTACTTCACCTATTTCGCCTTTTGCATCAGCTGAATGTCCAACATCAACATATGCCACTTTCTAAAACTCCCTAACTGTGCTGCCTCCCCCCCATGGCCGGGGTCACCACCTACCGCACGACACCGTGCGAGTGCCGTTGCCCTGGACAGGTGGGTAGGCCGACTCTTGGGCGCGGGCACTGGCACAGGGTCCCTCATAGTGCAATCAAGTGTCTCTGACGGCGGTGGTGCACACCCGCCGTCAGACACACCGCTGTACTATGAGGGGCCCAGTGCCAGTACCGACGCCCACGAGTGGGCCCCCCTTGCTTGGGCAGGGCCCCAGCATTTGCAATCTTTACCTCTCCCTGCTCCTCCTCTGTGTAATCTGGGCCGTCAAATCCATACTGTGCCTGACACCGTCTGAGACTGCCTCCTGAGACATATATTTTGAATGTGTATGCTATCCATACATGTTATCCGGGGATAAGGTACCCTTTCTAAACTTTGTGCAATGACGTGCAATCCATACTGGGCCTAACACCGTCTGAGCCTGCCTCATGCTGTATAGACATATATTTTGAATGTGTACGCTATCCATACATGTTATCCGGGTATACGGTACCCTTTCTAACCTTTGTGCAATGACGTGCAATCCATACTGGGCCTAACACCGTCTGAGCCTGCCTCATGCTGTATAGACATATATTTTGAATGTGTACGCTATCCATACATGTTATCCGGGGATACGGTACCCTTTCTAACCTTTGTGCAATGACATGCAATCCATACTGGGCCTAACACCGTCTGAGCCTGCCTCATGCTGCATAGACATATATTTTGAATGTGTACGCTATCCATACATGTTATCCGGGGATACGGTACCCTTTCTAACCTTTGTGCAATGACGTGCAATCCATACTGGGCCTAACACCGTCTGAGCCTGCCTCATGCTGTATAGACATATATTTTGAATGTGTACGCTATCCATACATGTTATCCGGGGATACGGTACCCTTTCTAACCTTTGTGCAATGACGTGCAATCCATACTGGGCCTAACACCGTCTGAGCCTGCCTCATGCTGTATAGACATATATTTTGAATGTGTACACTATCCATACATGTTATCCGGGGATACGGTACCCTTTCTAACCTTTGTGCAATGACGTGCAATCCATACTGGGCCTAACACCGTCTGAGCCTGCCTCATGCTGTATAGACATATATTTTGAATGTGTACGCTATCCATACATGTTATCCGGGGATACGGTACCCTTTCTAACCTTTGTGCAATGACGTGCAATCCATACTGGGCCTAACACCATCTGAGCCTGCCTCATGCTGTATAGACATATATTTTGAATGTGTACGCTATCCATACATGTTATCCGGGGATACGGTACCCTTTCTAACCTTTGTGCAATGACGTGCAATCCATACTGGGCCTAACACCGTCTGAGCCTGCCTCATGCTGTATAGACATATATTTTGAATGTGTACGCTATCCATACATGTTATCCGGGGATACGGTACCCTTTCTAACCTTTGTGCAATGACGTGCAATCCATACTGGGCCTAACACCGTCTGAGCCTGCCTCATGCTGTATAGACATATATTTTGAATGTGTACGCTATCCATACATGTTATCCGGGGATACGGTACCCTTTCTAACCTTTGTGCAATGACGTGCAATCCATACTGGGCCTAACACCGTCTGAGCCTGCCTCATGCTGTATAGACATATATTTTGAATGTGTACGCTATCCATACATGTTATCCGGGGATACGGTACCCTTTCTAACCTTTGTGCAATGACGTGCAATCCATACTGGGCCTAAGACCGTCTGAGCCTGCCTCATGCTGTATAGACATATATTTTGAATGTGTACGCTATCCATACATGTTATCCAGGGATACGGTACCCTTTCTAACCTTTGCGCAATGACGTGCAATCCATACTGGGCCTAACACCGTCTGAGCCTGCCTCATGCTGTATAGACATATATTTTGAATGTGTACGCTATCCATACATGTTATCCGGGGATACGGTACCCTTTCTAACCTTTGTGCAATGACGTGCAATCCATACTGGGCCTAACACCATCTGAGCCTGCCTCATGCTGTATAGACATATATTTTGAATGTGTACGCTATCCATACATGTTATCCGGGGATACGGTACCCTTTCTAACCTTTGTGCAATCACGTGCAATCCATACTGTGCCTGACACCGTCTGAGCCTGCCTCCTGAGACATATATTTTGAATGTGTACGCTATCCATACATGTTATCCAGGGATACGGTACCCTTTCTAACCTTTGTGCAATCACGTGCAATCCATACTGGGCCTGACACCGTCTGAGCCTGCCTCCTGAGACATATATTTTGAATGTGTACGCTATCCATACATGTTATCCAGGGATACGGTACCCTTTCTAACCTTTGTGCAATCACGTGCAATCCATACTGGGCGTGAGAACGGCTGGCGAGCTGTTAAGCAAGCTACAGCACCTGTCCAGACAAGTACAGGGATTCCCTAGCGAGGAGACTTATTTGATTGTTTTCAATGTTGGGACAGCAATTTTTGGGGAGCACTATACTCTGGAGAATGATAGATGGGGCCCACCATACACTGGAACATTCCAAAGGTGGACATCAGACACTGGAGCAGCATTTACAGGGCCCATTATACACTAGAGCATTAGAAATGGGGCCCATTATGTTTGGAGCATTATTTGGGCCCATAAGACAGTGGAGCTTCATCCATGGGGACCAACATATACTGTAGCATTATGTGGAGCTCATCATATATTGTTTCAAACATTATATGGGACCAATGATTCTGTATGGAGAAATAGATGGGCCTCGTCATGAGATGTAAAAAGTGAGGTATTTTTCATTGTACTATACCGCTATTTCTCTGCCGTATCGGAGCATGATGAGTTGTGGTATGTGTTAAAGGGGCGCTCTTTCGCCCAGGGCACATGAAAACCTGGAGCCAGCCCTCCCCCCCCACAGTTTGTAGCCAAATAACCCCCATTTTTCAGTGCGTAACTTGTAATATGAAGTTAATTAAGGTTGACAAGCTTAAGAAAGAAGAATTGATGCTTTTGGTATTCAAATGGGCACTGTAGGTGTGTTTCCTGTCCTCCTCTCACTGCCGACTTTTATTCCCCATTGACTTACATTGGGTTTCGTGTTTCGGGACGACCCCGACTTTTCCCTATAATCGGACGATCTTGCTCGACCCGACTTTTGGAAAAGTCGGGTTTCACGAAACGAAACGCGACCCTAAAAAACCAAAAGTCGCTCAACTCTAGTCAGGAGGTGTTTTAAAGGTGGATGTAGCAGAGCCGTGTGTGTGCTTGTGTGGGGTCAGGAGGTGTTTTACAAAGTGGATGTAGCAGAGCCGTGTGTGTACTTGTGTGGGGTCAGTAGGGGTTTACAAGTTGGATGTAGCAGAGCCGTGTGTGTTCTTGGGTGGGGTCAGGAGGGGTTTACAAGGTGTATGTAGCAGAGCCGTGTGTGTACTTGTGTGGGGTCAGGAGTGGTTTTACAAGGTGGATGTAGCAGTGCCGTGTGTGTACTTGTGTGGGGTCAGGAGGGGTTTACAAGGTGGATGTAGCAGAACCGTGTGTGTACTTGTGTGGGGTCAGGAGGGGTTTACAAGGTGGATGTAGCAGAGCCGTGTGTGTAATTGTGTGGGGTCAGGAGAGGTTTACAAGGTGGATGTAGCAGAGCCGTGTGTGTACTTGTGTGGGGTCAGGAGCGGTTTTACAAGGTGGATGTAGCAGTGCCGTGTGTGTACTTGTGTGGGATCAGCAGGTGTTTTACAAGGTGGATGTAGCAGAGCCGTGTGTATACTTATGTGGGGTCAGGAGGAGGTGTTTTACAAGGTGGATGTAGCAGTGCCGTGTGTGTACTTGTGTGGGGTCAGGAGGGGTTTTACAAGGTGGATGTAGCAGTGCCGTGTGTGTACTTGTGTGGGATCAGGAGGTGTTTTACAAGGTGGATGTAGCAGAGCCGTGTGTGTACTTGTGTGGGGTCAGGAGGAGGTGTTTTACAAGGTGGATGTAGCAGTGCCGTGTGTGTACTTGTGTGGGGTCAGGAGTGGTTTACAAGTGGATGTAGCAGAGCCGTGTGTATACTTGTGTGGGGTCAGGAGGAGGGGGTTTTACAAGGTGGATGCAGCAGAGCCATGTGTGTACTTTGTGGGGTCAGGAGGGGTTTTACATGTTGGATGTAGCAGAGCCATGTGTGTACTTCTGTGGGGTCAGGAGGGGTTTACAAGGTGGATGTAGCAGAGCCGTGTGTGTACTTATGTGGGGTCAGGAGGTGTTTTACAAGGTGGATGTAGCAGGGCCGTGTGTGTACTTGTGTGGGGTCAGGAGGAGGGGGTTTTACAAGGTGGATGTAGCAGAGCCGTGTGTGTACTTGTGTGGGGTCAGGAGGGGTTTACAAGGTGGATGTAGCAGAGCCGTGTGTGTACTTGTGTGGGGTCAGGAGGGGTTTTACAAGGTGGATGTAGCAGAGCCGTGTGTGTTCTTTGGTGGTGTCAGGAGGGGTTTACAAGGTGTACGGAGCAGAGCCGTGTGTGTACGAGGTGTACGGAGCAGAGCCGTGTGTGTACGAGGTGTACGGAGCAGAACCGTGTGTGTACGAGGTGTACGGAGCAGAGCCGTGTGTGTACGATGTGTACGGAGCGAAGCCGTGTGTGTACGAGATGTACGGAACGGAGCCCTATGTGTACGGAGCTGAGCCGTTTGTTTATGGAGCGGAGCAGAGCCGGGGGTGTACGGAGTGAAGCTGCGTGTGTACAAGTTGTACGGAGCGGAGCCGTGTGTGTACGAGGCATACAAAGCGGAGCCGTGCGTGTACGAGGTGTATGGTGGGGAGCATTTATACCTCCTGAGTCCCAACCGTCCCGGATCCAGCGAGACAGTCCAGATTTTGAGAGAGAGACTGCCCCAGCCGGGAGCTTACTTTCCCCGTGGGACACAGGAGTACACAGCGGAGCCCCAAGGAGCAATTTAAAACTTGCACATAACGTTCTACCGGAAGAGACCAGAAATTAGGTAATTTCAGTAGGAGATTGTGATGGAACCATGGAGGCACTTCAGGGAATGCTTCAGATCCATCATCATGTCCTCTGACAGAGCGGACAGCGGGATCGCCTTGCAATCAGGGATGTCGGCCATGTGAGCGGATCATGATATGTCCTGCACCAGGAGGCTCAGGAGGGCACTACAATGGGAGCTGGGCTGATATTTTATCTTTATAGAATTTTTCTTTCTCTGTTTCTTTCTGTCTCTGTTTTCTCTCTCTGTCTGTTCTCTCTTTCCTCTTTTTCTTTCTCTCTCTCTGATCTTTCTTTCCCCTCTTTCTTTCTATCTGTTCTTTCCCCTCTTTCTTTTTCTCTCTACCTCTCTGTTCTTTCTTTCTTTCTCCTCCTTTTTCTCTCTCTCCCTGTTCTTTTTTTCTGTCGACTTTTTCTCTCTCCATTCTTTCTTCCCCTCTTTTTTTCTCTCTCCCTCTCTGTTCTTTTTCCCCCTCTTTCTTTCTTTCTTTCTTTCTTTCTTTCTTTCTTTCTTTCTTTCTTTCTTTCTTTCTTTCTCTCTCTGTTCTTTTTTTTTCTGTCCATTTTCTTTCTCTTTGTTCTTTCTTTCCCCTCTTTCTTTCTTTTTCTCTGTTCGTTCTTTCTATATTATTTCTTTCTTTCTCTCGCTCTGTTTCTTTCTCTCTCTGTTCTTCCTTCCATTCTTTCTCTCTTTCTTTCTCTGTTCTTTATTTCCCCTCTTTCTTTCTTTCTTTCTTTCTTTCTTTCTTTCTTTCTTTCTTTCTTTCTGTTCTCGCTCTGTTCTTTCTCTGTCTCTCTTCTTTCTTTCATGCGTACACTAGTAATCAGTAGCCTCCTTCACATGAACGTGTTTTGCCACAGAGCGAGTGTCCGTGTGGATCACAAGCATGTCCGTGTGATCCACACGGAGACAAGTCCGTTTTTGGCCGTCACCACGGATGTCACACGGCATGAGTCGTGGTATGTGTTAAGGGGGGGCCCACTGAGACTTTTTCGCCCGGGGCCCTCAAAAACCTGGAGTCGGCCCTGGCGCAGGCACACCCAGTTACTATGCCAACGAATACGAACTTTACATGACCCCAGCAGGACACAGTTTCTGCCAGATAATATCAGCTCTTAAAGCGAAACCCAAAGCACAAATGCAAATCTAGCTTCATCACATGACGCATGCCCCTGAAAGATAATGTGCGCCAAAGTGTATTTAGAAGCCCAGTGCGTCAAACTGGCTCTTAAAGGGCCGGCGCACCGAAATGAGTCTTAAAGGGCCGGCGCGCCAAATCGGAGGCTGATCGACCCTGGCCTACAAATCGGAGGCTGAGCCACCCTGCCTCCAAATCGGACCCAGAGTGGTTACGCCCACCAAATCAGACCCTGAGGCCAAAGTGGCCCCTGAGAGGCACCCACAGTTAAAACGGATCCTGAGTTGAAAGTCTTGCAGGGGCAGCAGGCAAGTCTCTCTTAAAGGGGCACCGGGCACCATTTCAAACCACTATCTGTACTTCCTTCAGGAAATACACATCTAGTTCTTATTATTATTATAATAGTGGTTTGAAAAAACCACTATATTGTAATCCGAACGCTGCTAACTTATTCTTCTTATTATAGTGCTTTGAAAAAACCACTATATTGTAATCCGAACGCTGCTAACTTATTCTTCTTCTTATTATTAAGTTGATTTCCGCAATTAATGCGGCCAGAACCGCTACACGCACAGACTCCGTTGAGGTGTCGTTTCAAAGCCAGTGTCCATGAGAGGTGTGCTAAGTATTTTTCGTGTCGATCGGATTTGTAGTTTTTGCGCAATTTGCGTTTGAAAATTTTTTTTCCCGTCATTGGAATGCACTGTCTCCAATGCTTTTCAATAGGAAATGGCAAAACGTGCCCTGAGGCGATTGAAATGACAGTTGAGCTCATTGATATGCGCAGGCAGACCCAGTTACTATGCCAACGCCTACGAACTTCACTTGAACCCCAGCACAGAGCCTATGCCACATAATATCAGCTCTTAGGCTGGTTTCACATTTGCGTTTTTTAGCGCTGGAAAAAAACGCATACGTGCGCATGCGATTTTTCCCCTATATTTAACATGGGTGCGCATACCTGCGCACTTGTAAGCGCATGTATGCGATTTTCATGCGCTGCGTTTTTTTGGGGTGTGCGATGGTATTTTCCAGACGCTGCATGTTGCATTTTTTGGCCCTTGAAAAAATCGCATGCGCACGTATGCGCACGTTTTGCGCTAAAAATGGCCATTATAGCCTATGGATGCGCATACGTGCGCACTGGCATGCGCAGGTATGCGCTTTTTTAGCGCAGCGTTTTTTGGGTGGTGTCCACTTTTTATCCTAGTTAGAATCTTCTAAAGTCCAAAAAAAAAAGGCTATATAAAGGAGGTGCCTGCCAAAACTCTGCCACTACTACACTAGACAGATTGAAGAGCAGACATTCAACCAAGAACACATTATATCAGCGAAGAATGTGAGTATATTACATTATATGCCTGTCCTTTTAAATTATGTATGTACTAATGATTTTTATTATTTTTACATGCAGTATGTCTTCAGAATCGGAGTATTCCCCATCGCGGCAGGAATTGGCGCAAGCAGACCGTGAGGTGATTATTTTCGTGCATCTGGTAAGTATATCTGCTGCTTCTCCAAATCTCTTACGTTTTTTTCAACTTTCAGACATCGTCATCATCATCTGCGGACGGGAATAGTGAGGGCGAACAGCAGGAGCAGCGAAGCCAAGTCCCGGTGGTGATACGTAATGTAAGTATCAAATGATTTGTAATGTTTTTTTTTTTTTTTTATCTTCTATTTTTACTCTTTTTTTTTTTTCTTTTTTTGTAACTTTTTAGTCAATTTAAATTTGATTATTCTAATGAATGTGTTTTGTCTAGGTTCCACAACGGGATGAAGACGTCTACCTGGATAATGAGCAGCTCATCAGCCTGGTCCAGGAGCGTTCGCCGTTGTGGGACAGCCGTGACCGGCTGTACAAGGACAATGTGGTGACACGGCGGCTATGGAATGAGGTGGCCGCAGCGTTGATGGATGGCTGGGACAGCGCCACAGCATCCGCCAAAAAGGCGTTTAGTGAGTATTTCCCTGCTCTGTATTGTGCCGCAGTGACTGTTGTCCTTGACGGCACTGTTGGGTTTCGTGCTAGGCGTATTCTAGCAGGAAACCCAACAGTGTCATCGTGGTCTACAGTGACTGCTTTGAGTATTGTATTGCTACATTGTGCCGCAGTGACTGTTGTCCTTGACGGCACTGTTGGGTTTCGTGCTAGGCGTATTCTAGCAGGAAACCCAACAGTGTCATCGGGGTCTACAGTGACTGCTTTGAGTATTGTATTGCTACATTGTGCCGCAGTGACTGTTGTCCTTGACGGCACTGTTGGGTTTCGTGCTAGGCGTATTCTAGCAGGAAACCCAACAGTGTCATCGTGGTCTACAGTGACTGCTTTGAGTATTGTATTGCTACATTGTGCCGCAGTGACTGTTGTCCTTGACGGCACTGTTGGGTTTCGTGCTAGGCGTATTCTAGCAGGAAACCCAACAGTGTCATCGGGGTCTACAGTGACTGCTTTGAGTATTGTATTGCTACATTGTGCCGCAGTGACTGTTGTCCTTGACGGCACTGTTGGGTTTCGTGCTAGGCGTATTCTAGCAGGAAACCCAACAGTGTCATCGTGGTCTACAGTGACTGCTTTGAGTATTGTATTGCTACATTGTGCCGCAGTGACTGTTGTCCTTGACGGCACTGTTGGGTTTCGTGCTAGGTGTATTCTAGCAGGAAACCCAACAGTGTCATCGGGGTGTACAGTGACTGCTTTGATTATTGTATTGCTAAATTGTGAAGCAGTGACTGTTGTACTTGACGGCACTGTTTTTTTTTATCAACAGTGGACAAAGTCCGAACACGTTGGCGTTCGATCAAGGACCGCTTCAACAGTGATGTTCGTGCTGAGGGCCAGGTTCGCAGTGGATCTGCGTCAAGGACCAGAACTAGATACCGTCACTATCACGCGTTGCAGTTCCTAAGACCGGTCCTTGCCACAAGATCGTAAGTATTATACATTTTGGGTTTTTATTTTTATTAATCTGTGTTTTTCTAATCCACAGCTGATGCTTCTTGTAAAGGCATGGTAGTAATGATTTTCCTTTCTTCCACAGCACCTGGAGCAGCACCCTGCAACCTGGCCCTGGAGCGGTCCTTCGTCGGACGTCCTCTGACCCGTCCCAGCCATCCGACAGCCAGGAAGCACCTTGCAGGTCCCACACACACACAGCTGGTGACCAGGAAGCTGGGCCATCAGGTGTTCCCCTGTCCCAGGTCTCTGCCACTGGTTATGCGGGCACTACCCGCCAGCGGCAGAGGGCCTTGGACAGGAATGTCTTGCCCGAGTTTATGCATTTGAGCGAGACATTTAATTCCAGCCTCAAGTCACTGTCCGACAGAGTTGAAAGCGGTTTTGCACTGATGGAACGTGGTTTTAACCACTTTGAACACCGCTTCAATTCTGTAGAACAGCGCCTTGACCGTCTGGAGGCCGACCTCAACAGACCAGCACACCATTTTTTTAGTAAGATTGAAAAGGGCATGGCGGAACACCTTAGTCCTGATCAACAGCTGAATGTGCTGCAGGCCTGCAACAATGCTTTCTTGCAGGCTATGCAGCATAATCGGTACGGTCAGCAGTCAGTGGTGTCCTTTCCACCTGTGCCACCATTGACTCGCTTCACCTCACTACCGACTTGTGCTGCATACCACTGCACGGACACCTCTCTTCAAAGGCTGGACACCCACCGTTACACCACCACAAGTCTGAGTGCAGCTGGTCACTTCACCGACACCACCATGGCAAGCGCTGCTCCTGTCTGGAGCACCACCGCCAATCCCATGCATGCGTGGAGCTCAGCCACCACTAGGCAAACATGGAACAGCCCTGCCGCTACAACAACATGTAGTAGCCCTGCCACCACCACTCTGCAAACCTGGGCCATCACTGCCGCCACCAGTCCTCCTGCAAGGACGAGCACTGAACAAGAAGAGCAGCATCAGCCACCTCAGCAGCAGCAGCCAACTCAGCAGACGCCACCTCAGCAGCAGCAGCCACCTCAGCAGCAGCCGCCACCTCAGCAGCAGCAGCAACCACCTCAGCAGCAGCCGCCACCTCAGCAGCAGCAGCAACCACCTCAGCAGCAGCAACCACCTCAGCAGCAGCTGCCACCTCAGCAGCAGCCGCCACCTCAGCAGCAGCCGCCACCTCAGCAGCAGCCGCAACCTCTGCAGCAGCAGCCGCCACCTCAGCAGCAGCAGCCATACCAGCAGACGGGGGACCTACATTCCATATTTGCCCCTACTTCAAGGCGAAATCAATCAAGGCGGGCATTGGGCCAAAGTCGGTCCAGGCACACAAGCCTACGGCGACATGCCATTACAACTAATGTAACTGAACAGATTTCCTCTCCTACAAGTGTTCCAAGTTTAATTCCCTTAACTGGACTACCTTCCCCCACAAGTTTTGTTGCCCCTTCCCCTCAAACACCGTCTTCAACTGCAAGTGTTGCATATTCCCTGCACACCCCCAAATTGAAACCATCTGCCCCCAAACGCCGTAAAAAATAATTTTTAAATTTTTTTTTTGTGATAAAAAATAAATTTACATTTGTGGTTCACCATTAATAAGTTTCATTAATGTTGTTTGCGCCGCTCACACACACTGATGGGTAAATACATGTTAAAAACCAACCCAAGGGCTAGTATAGTCATATGTGAAATAACATGGACTAGTATAGTCATTCAAAGGCCTAGTGTAATAACTCTAGTTTTACAAAATAGAATCTGGTTTCATGAAAAACAAACTGTTGAAACTTGTCTAAAAAATAAGTTTCTTTCTAGTTTCACCAGTTTGTTTTTGGTGAAACAAGATGCTAGTTGTTAAAAATCGAGTTATTACAGTAGGCCTTGGTATGACTATACTAGGCCGTGGTATTTCACATATACTACTAGCCCCAAGGCCTAGTATACTCATATTTGAAATACCACGGCCTAGTATAGTCATTCCAAGGCCTAGTGTAATAACTCTAGTTTTACCAAATAGAATCTGGTTTCATGAAAAACAAACTGTTGAAACTTGTCTAAAAAATAAGTTTCTTTCTAGTTTCACCAGTTTGTTTTTGTTGAAACAAGATGCTAGTTGTTAAAAATCGAGTTATTACAGTAGGCCTTGGTATGACTATACTAGGCCGTGGTATTTCACATATACTACTAGCCCCAAGGCCTAGTATACTCATATTTGAAATACCACGGCCTAGTATAGTCATTCCAAGGCCTAGTGTAATAACTCTAGTTTTACCAAATAGAATCTGGTTTCATGAAAAACAAACTGTTGAAACTTGTCTAAAAAATAAGTTTCTTTCTAGTTTCACCAGTTTGTTTTTGTTGAAACAAGATGCTAGTTGTTAAAAATCGAGTTATTACAGTAGGCCTTGGTATGACTATACTAGGCCGTGTTATTTCACATATACTACTAGCCCCAAGGCCTAGTATACTCATATTTGAAATACCACGGCCTAGTATAGTCATTCCAAGGCCTAGTGTAATAACTCTAGTTTTACCAAATAGAATCTGGTTTCATGAAAAACAAACTGTTGAAACTTGTCTAAAAAATAAGTTTCTTTCTAGTTTCACCAGTTTGTTTTTGTTGAAACAAGATGCTAGTTGTTAAAAATCGAGTTATAACAGTAGGCCTTGGTATGACTATACTAGGCCGTGGTATTTCACATATTACTATACTACTAGCCCCAAGGCCTAGTATACTCATATTTGAAATACCACGGCCTAGTATAGTCAATTCAAAGGCCTAGTGTAATAACTTTTAATGGAGCAGATTACATTCATCCACTCAATGCTGACTTGTATTCCCCATGGACTTTCATTGGGGTTGGGTTTTGAGTGTTGTGTTTTGAGAAAATCACATACTTTGTTTTAAACTATTTGCACAATTTTATCTTGAAAAAAAATGGTTTCCTGATTCATGGCCTGCAGCTTTGCTCATTCCAATATATTTCACGCAGACTAGCAATGCTGCATTTTAACTCGTATGTGTATTTACCTGCCCAGGTGTGTGAACATAACAAAATTCAGTTATACATGGGAAGTTTTTTAATTAATCGGAGTTTAAAAAATATAGTGCACTCAGTAATGGTATCAAATAAGGATTTTTATTACCATAAACAACAACATTACACCATTTCATCTTGCCAGTGCACCCGTCCTACATCAGAAATAAAGTAGGCCGCAAATTTGTCCCTCATTTGGCCAACTTCAACGGATGACCTGAGAGTGTGCTGAGTGAATTCAGGCAATGGGTTAGGAGCATCATCGTCCAGTTCAAAGGTCGGGTGCTCTTTAGCCATCACAAAGTTATGTAGAACCACACAGGCCTTCACCACCTCATCGACTGTTTCAAGTTTAAGATTAATGGCCGTGCCCAGAATTCGCCATCTGGAAACAAGAATCCCAAAAGCACACTCGACAGTTCTTCTGGCCCTGGTCAGCCTGTAATTAAAAATTTTTTTGGTGTGGTCCAAGTCCCGGCTGGAGTAGGGTTTCAGTAAGTTTCCGCACATTTGAAAAGCCTCATCGCCAACCATTACAAAGGGCAGTGGCGGAGCTTCGGTGTGAGGAAGAGGCCGTGGCATAGGGAAATTAAATTGGTTGCCATACAACCTCCGGCCCATGTCTGAGTTTTTAAAAGCCTGCGAGTCATTACCACGGCCAAATGCTCCAATGTCCACTGCTACAAACATACATCCGGCATCCGCAATTGCAATGAGTACTATTGAAAAGTACTTTTTGTAATTATAGTACTCAGATCCCGTTCTTTGGGGTTTGATGATCCGTATGTGTTTCCCATCAACAGCTCCCAAACAGTTGGGAAAATTGCATACTGTCCAGAATTTGTCAGCAATTTCCATCCACTTTTCAGCGGTGGGCAGGGGCATAAATTCTGGGCAAAGAACATTCCAGAGAGCCCGGCAGGTGTCAGCAACAATTCCAGACAAGGTAGAGATTCCAATACGGTACTGGAAGTGTAGTGAGGATAGGGTTTCTCCAGTCGCCAGGAATCTGTGAACAGACAAAGAAGTAAAATTAATATTTATGTATATTATTTTTAAAAACTATAAAAAAAATATTAGTACATTCACGAAAACTAATTACCCAAGGTTTTGAATACTAAATTTACAAAAAAAAACATCAGACCACACCCCTTTGTTTTTAAAACATACCGTAATGTCACCAGTAGCCGTTCCTCAGGAGGAATCGCACGACGGAGCTGTGTGTCCTGTCTCCGGATGGATTGTTGGACACGAGCAAGCAAATCCATGAAACTTTCGTGGGACATCCGGATATAATCTGTAAATTTCTCCGGGTTTGACTGGAGCTCGCTGTAGAGGGTATGGTATGCCCCACGGCTCTCCCGGAGTTCAACAATCGGATGTATCCACATACGCCGCCGTCTTCGCTGCCTCTCTCTCTTCCTTTGTTCATGGCAAGCAACTGCATACGCCTGAGCCATCGCGATGTCCAAATCCAAGTTGAAGTGAAAACTCTTCCAGCGCAGATCCATGGTCACGAGAAGAATCAAGCAAATGTGAAGAATACTGTAGACAGGGTGTATATATATTAACATACCACACCCACAATGAAGTCCCATTGGTCTTGTGTGTTGTTGAATGGTTGTTTTTTCTTTTTTGTGGGGTTTTTCCAAAATCTGTAAAAAAACGCAAACGCACAAAAAACGCATACAAACGCGCAAAAACGCTGCGTTTTTTTCCTGCATGCGCATTAAAATGCTGGAAAAAAACGCAGCGTTTGTATGCATTTGTATGCGTTTTTTTAATGCGTTTTTTTGCGGGAAAAACGCGCTGCAAAAAAAAGCAAGTGTGAAACTAGCCTTAGAAGTGAAACCCACAGCACAAATGCAAATCTAGCTTCATCACATGACACATGCCCCTGAGAGAGAATGTGTGCGCCAAAGTGGATTTAAAAGAAGCCCAGTCAGCCAAACTAGCTCTTAAAGGGCCAACGCGCCAAAGTGATTTTTAAAGGGCCAGCGCACCCAAATGAGTCTTAAAGGGCCGACACACCAAATCAGAGGCTGAGCCACCCCGGCCTCCAAATCGGAGGCTGAGCCACCCCGGCCTCCAAATCGGACAATGAGCCACCCCGGCCTCCAAATCGGAGCCTGATCCACCCCGGCCTCCAAATCGGAGCCTGATCCACCCCGGCCTCCAAATCGGAGGCTGATCGACCCAGGCCTCCAAATCAGAGGCTGAGCCACCCCGGCCTCCAAATCGGAGGCTGAGCCACCCCGGCCTCCAAATCGGAGGCTAATCCACCCCAGCCTCCAAATAGGAGGCTGAGCCACCCTGGCCTCCAAATCGGAGGCTGAGCCACCCCGTCCTCCAAATCGGAGGCTGATCGACCCCGGCCTCCAAATCGGAGGCTGATCCACCCCGGCCTCCAAATCGGAGGCTGATCCACCCCGGCCTCCAAATCGGAGGCTGATCCACCCCGGCCTCCAAATCGGAGGCTGAGCCACCCCGGCCTCCAAATCGGAGGCTGAGCCACCCCGGCCTCCAAATCGGAGGCTGAGCCACCCCGGCCTCCAAATCGGAGGCTGAGCCACCCCGGCCTCCAAATCGGAGGCTGAGCCACCCCGGCCTCCAAATAGGAGGCTGATCGACCCCGGCCCCCAAATCGGAGGCTGATGGACCCCGGCCCCCAAATAGGAGGCTGATCGACCCCGGCCTCCAAATAGGAGGCTGATCGACCCCGGCCTCCAAATAGGAGGCTGATCGACCCCGGCCTCCAAATAGGAGGCTGATCGACCCCGGCCTCCAAATAGGAGGCTGATCCACCCCGGCCTCCAAATCGGAGGCTGATCCACCCCGGCCTCCAAATCGGAGGCTGAGCCACCCCGGCCTCCAAATCGGAGGCTGAGCCACCCCGGCCTCCAAATCGGAGGCTGAGCCACCCCGGCCATCAAATCGGAGGCAGAGCCACCTCGGCCTCCAAATCGGAGGCAGAGCCACCCCGGCCTCCAAATAGGAGGCTGAGCCACCCCGGCCTCCAAATAGGAGGCTGAGCCACCCCGGCCTCCAATTCGGAGGCTGAGCCACCCCGCCCTCCAAATAGGAGGCTGAGCCACCCCGGCCTCCAAATCGGAGGCTGATCGACCCCGGCCTCCAAATCGGAGGCTGATCGACCACGGCCTCCAAATAGGAGGCTGATCGACCCCGGCCTCCAAATAGGAGGCTGATCGACCCCGGCCTCCAAATCGGAGGCTGAGCCACCCCGCCCTCCAAATAGGAGGCTGAGCCACCCCGCCCTCCAAATAGGAGGCTGAGCCACCCCGGCCTCCAAATAGGAGGCTGAGCCACCCCGGCCTCCAAATCGGAGGCTGAGCCACCTCGGCCTCCAAATCGGAGGCAGATCGACCCCGGCCTCCAAATCGGAGGCTGATCGACCACGGCCTCCAAATAGGAGGCTGATCGACCCCGGCCTCCAAATAGGAGGCTGATCGACCCCGGCCTCCAAATAGGAGGCTGATCGACCCCGGCCTCCAAATCGGAGGCTGATCCACCCCGCCCTCCAAATCGGAGGCTGATCCACCCCGCCCTCCAAATCGGAGGCTGATCCACCCCGCCCTCCAAATCGGAGGCTGATCCACCCCGCCCTCCAAATCGGAGGCTGAGCCACCCCGGCCTCCAAATCGGAGGCTGAGCCACCCCGGCCTCCAAATCGGAGGTTGAGCCACCCCGGCCTCCAAATCGGAGGCTGAGCCACCCCGGCCTCCAAATCGGGGGCTGAGCCACCCCGGCCTCCAAATCGGAGGCTGAGCCACCCCGGCCTCCAAATCGGAGGCTCGTCGACCCCGGCCTCCAAATCGGAAGCTCATCGACCCCGGCCTCCAAATCGGAGGCTCTTTGACCTCGGCCTCCAAATCGGAAGCTCAACGACCCCGGCCTCCAAATTGGAGGCTGAGCGACCCCAGCCTCCAAATCTTACCCAGAGTGGCCCCACCCACCAAATCAGACCCAGAGAGGCCACACCCACAAAATAGGAGCCTGAGAGATCCCGGCCAACAATTCAAGCCATGAGGGGCTGAGCCACCCCGGCCTCCAAATCGGAGGCTGATCCACCCCGGCCTCCAAATCGGAGGCTGATCCACCCCGGTCTCCAAATCGGAGGCTGATCGACCGAGGCCTCCAAATCGGAGGCTGAGCCACCCCGGCCTCCAAATCGGAGGCTGAGCCACCCCGGCCTCCAAATCGGAGGCTGAGCCACCCCGGCCTCCAAATCGGAGGCTGATCGACCCCGGCCTCCAAATAGGAGGCTGATCGACCCCGGCCTCCAAATAGGAGGCTGAGCCACCCCGGCCTCCAAATAGGAGGCTGAGCCACCCCGGCCTCCAAATCGGAGGCTGATCGACCCCGGCCTCCAAATCGGAGGCTGATCCACCCCGGCCTCCAAATCGGAGGATAATCCACCCCGGCCTCCAAATCGGAGGCTGATCCACCCCGGCCTCCAAATCGGAGGCTGATCCACCCCGGCCTCCAAATCGGAGGCTGATCCACCCCGGCCTCCAAATCGGAGGCTGAGCCACCCCGGCCTCCAAATCGGAGGCTGAGCCACCCCGGCCTCCAAATCGGAGGCTGAGCCACCCCGGCCTCCAAATCGGAGGCTGAGCCACCCTGGCCTCCAAATCGGAGGCTGAGCCACCCCGGCCTCCAAATCGGAGGCTGATCGACCCCGGCCTCCAAATCGGAAGTTCATCGACCCCGGCCTCCAAATCAGAGGCTCTTTGACCTCGGCCTCCAAATCGGAGGCCGAGCCACCCCGGCCTCCAAATAGGAGGCTGAGCCACCCCGGCCTCCAAATCGGAGGCTGATCGACCCCAGCCTCCAAATTGGAGGCTGAGCCACCCCGGCCTCCAAATCGGAGGCTGAGCCACCCCGGCCTCCAAATCGGAGGCTGAGCCACCCCGGCCTCCAAATCGGAGGCTCATCGACCCCGGCCTCCAAATCGGAAGTTCATTGACCCCGGCCTCCAAATCAGAGGCTCTTTGACCTCGGCCTCCAAATCGGAAGCTCAACGACACCGGCCTCCAAATTGGAGGCTGAGCGACCCCAGCCTCCAAATCTTACCCAGAGTGGCCCCGCCCACCAAATCGGACCCTGTGGGGCCCCGCCCACCAAATCGGACCCTGAGAGGCCCCGCCCACCAAATCGGACCCAGAGTGGTCCCGCCCACCAAATTGGACCCAGAGTGGTCCCGCCCACCAAATTGGACCCAGAGGGGCTCCGCCCACAAAATCAGACCCACAGGGGCCCCTGCCACAAAATCAGATCCTGAGGGGCCGCGGCCACAAAATCGGACCCTGATGGGCCCCAGTCACAAAATTGGACCCTGATAGACCCCGGCCACAAAATCGGACCCTGAGGGGCCCCAACCACAAAATCGGACCCTGAGGGGACACAACCACAAAATCGGACCCTGAGAGGCCCCGCCCACCAAATTGGACCCAGAGTGGTCCCGCCCACCAAATTGGACCCAGAGGGGCCCCACCCACAAAATCTGACCCAGAGGGGCCCCTGCCACAAAATCGGACCCAGAGGGGCCCCGGCCACAAAATCGGACCCTGAGGGGACCCAACCACAAAATCGGACCCTGAGGGGACCCAACCACAAAATCGGACCCTGAGGGGCCCCACCCACAAAATCAGGCTCTGAGGGGCCCCACCCACAAAATCAGACCATGAGGCCAAAGTGGCCCCTGAGAGGCACCCACAGTTAAATCGTATCCTGAGTTGAAAGTCTTGCAGGGGCAGCAGGCAAGTCTCTCTTAAAGGGGCAGCCCGGGCACCATTTCAAACCACTATCTGTACTTCCTTCAGGAAATACACATCTAGTATTATTATTACTATTCAGTTCAGTTGATTTCCGCAATTAATGAGACCCGAACCGCTACATGCACTGACTCCGTTGAGGCGTCGTTTCGAAGCCAGCGTCCACGAGAGGTGTGCTAAGTATTTTTCGTGTCAATCGGATTTGTAGTTTTTGCACAATTTGCGTTTAAAAAAAACATTTTCCTGTCATTGGAATGCACTGTCTCAATGCATTTTAATGGGAAAATGTTGCCATAGGGAAAACATGGGGCAGTCATGAGGTGGCAGTTAAGCTCATTGATATGCGCAGGCACACCCAGTTACTATGCCAATGCCTACGAACTTTAAATGACCCCAGCAGGGCACAGTTTCTGCCAGATAATATCAGCTCTTAAAGCGAAACCCACAGCACAAATGCAAATCTAGCTTCATCACATGACGCAAGCCCATGAAAGATAATGTGCGCCAAAATGGATTTAGAAGCCCAGTGCGCCAAACTGGCTCTTAAAGGGCCAACGCGCCCTTTAAGAAGTGATTCTTAAAGGGCTGGCGCACCAAAATGAGTCTTAAAGGGCCAGCGCGCCAAATCGAAAGCTGAGTGACCCCAGGCTCGAAATCGGAGGCTGAGCCACCCCAGCATCCAAACCGGAGGCTGATCGACCCTGGCTTACAAATCAGACCCAGAGTGGCCCCGCCCACCATATCGGACCCAGCTTGGCCCCGCCCACCAAATCAGATCCTGAGGGGCCACACCCACTAAATCAGACCCTGAGGGGCCCCACAGGCCAAAGTGGCACCTGAGAGTTAAAACGGGTCCTGAATTGAAAGTCTCTCTTAAAGGGGCAGCCAATGTACCATTTCAAACCACTATCTGTACTTCCTTCAGGAAATACACATCTAGTTATTATAGTGGTTTGAAAAAACCACTATATTGTAATCCGAACGCTGCTAACTAGAGTTGAGCGATACCGTCCGATACTTCAAAGTATCGTATCGGATGGTATCGGCCGATCTTTAAAAAAAGTATCGGTATCGCCGATTCCGATACCGGAAGTCCCATTCAAGTCTATGGTACTTCCGGTATCGGAATAAGAAAAACCCTTTCCTGCCCTTGTACAGCCTCTCTGGGGTCTGTACGGGCCTTTCGGGGGGCTGTGCCGGCCTGCCAGGGGATCTGTGCAGGCTCCGGTGGTCTGTGCCGGCCTGCCGGTGGTCTGTGCAGGCTCCGGTGGGCTGTGCCGGCCTGCCGGGGGGCTGTGCCGGCCTGCCGGGGGGCTGTGCAGGCTCCGGGGGGCTGTGCCGGCCTGCCGGGGGGCTGTGCCGGCCTGCCGGTGGTCTGTGCAGGCTCCGGGGGGCTGTGCCGGCCTGCCGGGGGGCTGTGCCGGCCTGCCGGGGGGCTGTGCAGGCTTCGGGGGTCTGTGCAGGCATCGTCCGATGGGACTACAAGGCCCATCGGACGATGCCTGCTACCATGACAGTGATTGACACATTAGCCAATGATGGGACAGTAATAGTCCTATCATCCGGCTAATGTGTTGAATGTAAAAAAAAAAAAAAAAAAATTACATGCTACATACATACAACATGCATACTACATACATGCTACATTCATACTACATACTACATACATGCTACATTCATACTACATACTACATACATGCTACATACATGCTACATTAATACTACATAAATACTACATGCAACATACATACTACATATATACTACATACATACTACATATATACTACATGCATGCTACATACATACTGCATGCTACATACATACTACATGCTACATACATACTACATGCTACATACATACCACATATATACTACATACATACTACATACATACTACATGCATGCTACATGCATGCTACATGCTACATACATAACACATATATACTACATGCATGCTACATACATAGTACATGCTACATGCATGCTACATACATACTACATGCTACATACTACATATATACTACATGCATGCTACATACATACTACATGCTACATACTACATATATACTACATGCATGCTACATACATACTACATGCTACATACATACTACATATATACTACATGCATGCTACATACATACTACATGCTACATACATACCACATACATACTACATACATGCTACATGCTACATATATACTACATATATACTACATGCATGCTACATACATACTACATGCTACATACATACTACATATATACTACATACATACTACATACATACTACATGCATGCTACATACATACTACATACATACTACATACATACCACATACATACTACATGCTACATACATTCATACATATATACTACATGCATGCTACATACATACTACATATATACTACATGCATGCTACATACATACTGCATGCTACATGCATGCTACATACATACTACATACATACTACATGCTACATACATACCACATATATACTACATACATACAATACATTCATACAATACATACATAGACATACAGTACATATAACATAGAGTAACATACTTACCAATACTTGTCACATTGTTCCCCGAAGCCATTGTCTTTTCCGGAATAAATATTAACATAACAAACCACAAAAATACTCACCCACGATCCGAAGCAGTCCACGAGTGTGTCCCACGACGATCTTGGGTAGAGAACGGCAGCATCAGATGATGCTGCCGTTCTCTACGGGCTGCAGGAATCCAATGACGGAAGGTAGGTATCCTTCCGCACTGTATTCCTCCGCCACTTAAAAAAAAAAAAAAAGTCACTAGTCTCACTTTATGCCATTTCCCACACAGCAATGGCATAAAGTGAGACTAGGGACTTTTTTTTTTTTTAAGTGGCGGAGGAATACAGTGCGGAAGGATACCTACCTTCCGTCATTGGATTCCTGCAGCCCGTAGAGAACGGCAGCATCATCTGATGCTGCAGTTCTCTACCCAAGATCGTCGTGGGACACACTCGTGGACTGCTTCGGATCGTGGGTGAGTATTTTTGTGGTTTGTTATGTTAATATTTATTCCGGAAAAGACAATGGCTTCGGGGAACAATGTGACAAGTATTGGTAAGTATGTTACTCTATGTTATATGTACTGTATGTCTATGTATGTATTGTATGAATGTATTGTATGTATGTAGTATATATGTGGTATGTATGTAGCATGTAGTATGTATGTAGTATGTATGTAGCATGCATGTAGCATGCAGTATGTAAAAAAAAAAAGTCCCTAGTCTCACTTTATGCCATTGCTGTGTGGGAATTTCCCACACAGCAATGGCATAAAGTGAGACTAGGGACTTTTTTTTTTTTAAGTGGCGGAGGAATACAGTGCGGAAGGATACCTACCTTCCGTCATTGGATTCCTGCAGCCCGTAGAGAACGGCAGCATCATCTGATGCTGCAGTTCTCTACCCAAGATCGTCGTGGGACACACTCGTGGACTGCTTCGGATCGTGGGTGAGTATTTTTGTGGTTTGTTATGTTAATATTTATTCCGGAAAAGACAATGGCTTCGGGGAACAATGTGACAAGTATTGGTAAGTATGTTACTCTATGTTATATGTACTGTATGTCTATGTATGTATTGTATGAATGTATTGTATGTATGTAGTATATATGTGGTATGTATGTAGCATGTAGTATGTATGTAGTATGTATGTAGCATGCATGTAGCATGCAGTATGTAAAAAAAAAAAGTCCCTAGTCTCACTTTATGCCATTGCTGTGTGGGAATTTCCCACACAGCAATGGCATAAAGTGAGACTAGGGACTTTTTTTTTTTTTAAGTGGCGGAGGAATACAGTGCGGAAGGATACCTACCTTCCGTCATTGGATTCCTGCAGCCCGTAGAGAACGGCAGCATCATCTGATGCTGCAGTTCTCTACCCAAGATCGTCGTGGGACACACTCGTGGACTGCTTCGGATCGTGGGTGAGTATTTTTGTGGTTTGTTATGTTAATATTTATTCCGGAAAAGACAATGGCTTCGGGGAACAATGTGACAAGTATTGGTAAGTATGTTACTCTATGTTATATGTACTGTATGTCTATGTATGTATTGTATGAATGTATTGTATGTATGTAGTATATATGTGGTATGTATGTAGCATGTAGTATGTATGTAGTATGTATGTAGCATGCATGTAGTATATATGTAGTATGTATGTAACATGCATGTAGTATATATGTAGTATGTATGTAGCATGTATGTAGTATGTATGTGGTATGTATGTAGCATGTAGTATGTATGTAGCATGCATGTAGTATATATGTAGTATGTATGTAGCATGTAGTATGTATGTAGTATGTATGTAGTATGTATGTAGCATGTAGTATGTATGTAGCATGCATGTAGTATGTATGTAGTATGTATGTAGTATGCATGTAGTATGTATGTAGTATGTATGTAGTATATATGTAGTATGTATGTAGCATGTATGTGGTATGTATGTAGCATGTAGTATGTATGTAGCATGTAGTATGTATGTAGCATGCATGTAGTATATATGTAGTATGTAGTATGTATGTAGTATGTATGTGGTATGTATGTAGCATGTAGTATGTATGTAGCATGCATGTAGTATGTATGTAGCATGCATGTAGTATGTATGTAGTATGTATGTAGTATGTATGTAGTATATATGTAGTATGTATGTAGCATGTATGTGGTATGTATGTAGCATGTAGTATGTATGTAGCATGCATGTAGTATATATGTAGTATGTAGTATGTATGTAGTATGTATGTGGTATGTATGTAGCATGTAGTATGTATGTAGCATGCGTGTAGCATGCATGTAGTATGTATGTAGCATGCATGTAGTATGTATGTAGCATGCATGTACTATGTATGTAGCATGCATGTAGCATGTATGTAGTATGTATGTAGTATGTATGTAGCATGCAGCATGTATGTAGCATGTATGTAGTATGTATGTAGTATGTATGTAGCATGTAGTATGTATGTAGCATGCATGTAGTATGTATGTAGTATTTTTTTTTTTTTGACATTTAACACATTAGCCGGATGATGGGACTACTACTGTCCCATCATTGGCTAATGTGTCAATCACTGTCATGGTAGCAGGCATCGCCAGATGGGACTTGTAGTCCCATCGGACGATGCTTGCACAGACCCCCGGACATCAGCACAGCCCCCCGGCAGGCCGGCACAGCCCCCCGGCAGGCCGGTACAGACCCCCACAGGGTGCACAGACCACCGGCAGGCCGGCACAGCCCCCCGGCAGGCCGGTACAGACCCCCACAGGGTGCACAGACCACCGGCAGGCCGGCACAGCCCCCCGGCAGGCCGGTACAGACCCCGGGCAGTCCACACAGCCCCCCGGCAGGCCGGCACAGCCCCCCGGCAGGCCGGCAGAGACCCCCGGAAGGCCCGAAATGACGGCGCATCATGATGCGCACACACCGCGCATCATGATGACGTCAGGCTGTCAATCAACTGAACTTCCGATTCCGATGCCGAATTCCGATATTGAAAAAATATCGGAAGTCGGTATCGGAATTCCGATACAGCAAGTATCGGCCGATACCCGATACTTGCGGTATCGGAATGCTCAACACTTCTGCTAACTTATTATAGTGGTTTGAAAAAACCACTATATTGTAATCCGAACGCTGCTAACTTCTTCTTCTTCTTCTTATTATTATTATTATTAAGTTGATTTCCGCAATTAATGCGGCCCGAACTGCTACACGCACAGACTCCGTTGAGGTGTCGTTTCGAAGCCAGCGTCCATGAGAGGTGTGCTAAGTATTTTTCGTGTCGATCGGATTTGTAGTTTTTGAGCAATTTGCGTTTGAAATTTTTTTTTCCCGTCATTGGAATGCACTGTCTCCAATGCTTTTCAATAGGAAATGGCAAAACGTGCCCTGAGGCGATTGAAATGGCAGTTGAGCTCATTGATATGCGCAGGCAGACCCAGTTACTATGCCAACGCCTACGAACTTCACTTGAACCCCAGCACAGAGCCTCTGCCACATAATATCAGCTCTTAAAGCGAAACCCACAGCACAAATGCAAATCTAGCTTCATCACATGACACATGCCCCTGAGATAGAATGTGCGACAAAGTGGATTTAAAAGAAGCCCAGTCAGCCAAACTAGCTCTTAAAGGGCCAACGCGCCAAAGTGATTGTTAAAGGGCCTGCGCACCCAAATGAGTCTTAAAGGGCCGACACACCAAATCGGAGACTGAGCCACCCCGGCCTCCAAATCGGACAATGAGCCACCCCGGCCTCCAAATCGGACAATGAGCCACCCCGGCCTCCAAATCGGAGGCTGATCCACCCCGGCCTCCAAATCGGATCCTGATCCACCCCGGCCTCCAAATCGGAGCCTGATCCACCCCGGCCTCCAAATCGGAGGCTGATCCACCCCGGCCTCCAAATCGGAGGCTGAGCCACCCCGGCCTCCAAATCGGAGGCTGAGCCACCCCGGCCTCCAAATCGGAGGCTGATCGACCCCGGCCTCCAAATCGGAGGCTGATCGACCCCGGCCTCCAAATCGGAGGCTGAGCCACCCCGGCCTCCAAATCGGAGGCTGAGCCACCCCGGCCTCCAAATCGGAGGCTGATCCACCCCGGCCTCCAAATCGGATCCTGATCCACCCCGGCCTCCAAATCGGAGCCTGATCCACCCCGGCCTCCAAATCGGAGGCTGATCCACCCCGGCCTCCACATCGGAGGCTGAGCCACCCCGGCCTCCAAATCGGAGGCTGAGCCAACCCGGCCTCCAAATCGGAGGCTGATCGACCCCGGCCTCCAAATCGGAGGCTGAGCCACCCCGGCCTCCAAATCGGAGGCTGAGCCACCCCGGCCTCCAAATCGGAGGCTGATCCACCCCGGCCTCCAAATCGGAGGCTGATCCACCCCGGCCTCCAAATCGGAGGCTGAGCCACCCCGGCCTCCAAATCGGAGGCTGAGCCACCCCGGCCTCCAAATCGGAGGCTGATCCACCCCGGCCTCCAAATCGGAGGCTGATCCACCCCGGCCTCCAAATCGGAGGCTGATCCACCCCGGCCTCCAAATCGGACGCTGATCCACCCAGGCCTTCAAATCGGAGGCTGAGCCACCCCGGCCTCCAAATCGGAGGCTGAGCCACCCCGGCCTCCAAATAAGAGGCTGAGCCACCCCGGCCTCCAAATAGGAGGCTGAGCCACCCCGGCCTCCAAATCGGAGGCTGAGCCACCCCGGCCTCCAAATCGGAGGCTGAGCCACCCCGGCCTCCAAATAGGAGGCTGAGCCACCCCGGCCTCCAAATAGGAGGCTGAGCCACCCCGGCCTCCAAATAGGAGGCTGAGCCACCCCGGCCTCCAAATCGGAGGCTGAGCCACCCCGGCCTCCAAATCGGAGGCTGAGCCACCCCGGCCTCCAAATCGGAGGCTGAGCCACCCCGGCCTCCAAATCGGAGGCTGATCCACCCCGGCCTCCAAAACGGTGGCTGATCCAACCCTGGTCTCCAAATCGGAGGCTGATCCACCCCGGCCTCCAAATCGGAGGCTGAGCCACCCCGGCCTCCAAATCGGAGGCTGATCCACCCCGGCCTCCAAATCGGAGGCTGATCCACCCCGGCCTCCAAATCGGAGGCTGATCCACCCCGGCCTCCAAATCGGAGGCTGATCCACCCCGGCCTCCAAATCGGAGGCTGATCGACCCAGGCCTTCAAATCGGAGGCTGAGCCACCCCGGCCTCCAAATCGGAGGCTGATCCACCTTGGCCTCCAAATCGGAGGCTGATCCACCCCGGCCTCCAAATCGGAGGCTGATCCACCCCGGCCTCCAAATCGGAGGCTGATCGACCCAGGCCTTCAAATCGGAGGCTGAGCCACCCCGGCCTCCAAATCGGAGGCTGAGCCACCCCGGCCTCCAAATAAGAGGCTGAGCCACCCCGGCCTCCAAATCGGAGGCTGAGCCACCCCGGCCTCCAAATCGGAGGCTGAGCCACCCCGGCCTCCAAATCGGAGGCTGAGCCACCCCGGCCTCCAAATCGGAGGCTGAGCCACCCCGGCCTCCAAATCGGAGGCTGATCCACCCCGGCCTCCAAATCGGAGGCTGATCCACCCCGGCCTCCAAATCGGAGGCTGAGCCACCCCGGCCTCCAAATCGGAGGCTGATCCACCCCGGCCTCCAAATCGGAGGCTGATCCACCCCGGCCTCCAAATCGGAGGCTGAGCCACCCCGGCCTCCAAATCGGAGGCTGAGCCACCCCGGCCTCCAAATCGGAGGCTGAGCCACCCCGGCCTCCAAATCGGAGGCTCATCGACCCCGGCCTCCAAATCGGAAGCTCATCGACCCCGGCCTCCAAATCTGAGGCTTTTTGACCTCAGCCTCCAAATCGGAAGCTCAACGACCCCGGCCTACAAATCGGAGGCTGAGCGACCCCAGCCTCCAAATCTTACCCAGAGTGGCCCCGCCCACCAAATCGGACCCTGTTGGGCCCCGCCCACCAAATCGGACCCTGAGAGGACCCGCCCACCAAATCGGACCCAGAGTGGTCCCGCCCACCAAATTGGACCCAGAGTGGTCCCGCCCACCAAATTGGACCCAGAGGGGCTCCGCCCACAAAATCAGACCCAGAGGGGCCCCTGCCACAAAATCAGACCCTGAGGGGCCGCGGCCACAAAATCGGACCCTGATGGGCCCCAGTCACAAAATTGGACCCTGATGGGCCCCGGCCACAAAATCGGACCCTGAGGGGCCCCAACCACAAAATCGGACCTTGAGGGGACCCAACCACAAAATCGGACCCTGAGAGGCCCCGCCCACCAAATTGGACCCAGAGTGGTCCGTCCCACCAAATTGGACCCAGAGGGGCCCCACCCACAAAATCCGACCCAGAGGGGCCCCTGCCACAAAATCGGACCCTGAGGGGCCGCGGCCACAAAATCAGACCCTGAGGGGCCGTGGCCACAAAATCGGACCCTGAGGGGCCCCAACCACAAAATCGGACCCTGATGGGACCCAACCACAAAATCGGACCCTGAGGGGCCCCTGACACAAAATCGGACCCTCAGGGGCCCCGGCCACAAAATCGGACCCTGAGGGGCCCAACCCACAAAATCGGACCCTGAGGGGCCCTGCCCACCAAATTGGACCCTGAGGGGCCCCGCCCACCAAATCGGACCCTGAGAGGTCCCACCCACAAAATCGGACCCTGACGGGCCCCGGCCACAAAATCGGACCCTGAGGGGCCCCACCTGCAAAATTGGACCCTGAGGGGTTCCGGCCACAAAAATCGGATCCTGATTGGCCCCGGCCACAAAATCGGACCCTGAGGGGCCCCAGCCACAAAATCGGACCTTGAGGGGCCCCACCCACCAAATCAGACCCTGAGGGGCCCCGGCCACCAAATCGGACCCTGAGGAGCCCCGGCCACCTAATCGGACCCTGAGTGGCCCCGGCCACAAAATCGGACCCTGAGAGGCCCCACCCACAAAATCGGACCCTGAGGGGCCCCACCCACAAAATCAGGCCCTGAGGGGCCCCACCCACAAAATCAGACCATGAGGCCAAAGTGGCCCCTGAGAGGCACCCACAGTTAAATCGTATCCTGAGTTGAAAGTCTTGCAGGGGCAGCAGGCAAGTCTCTCTTAAAGGGGCAGCCCGGGCACCATTTCAAACCACTATCTGTACTTCCTTCAGGAAATACACATCTAGTATTAATGTTGTAATCCGAATGCTGCTAACTTATTCTTATTATTCAGTTGATTTCCGCAATTAATGCGGCCCGAACCGCTACAAGCACAGACTCCATTGAGGTTTTGTTTCAAAGCCAGCGTCCACAAGAGGTGTGCTAAGTATTTTTCGTGTCAGTCGGATTTGTAGTTTTTGCGCAATTTGCGTTTGAAATTTTTTTTTCCCGTCATTGGAATGCACTGTCTCAATGCTTTACAATGGGAAGGTAAAACATGCGCCCTGAGGCGATTCAAATGGCTCATTGATATGCACAGGCAGACGCAGTTACTATGCCAACGTCTATGAACATCACATGACCTCTCCAGGACACAGTTTCTGTCAGATAATATAAGCTCTTAAAGAGAAACCCACAGCACAAATGCAAATCTAGCTTCATCACATGATGCATGCCCTTGAGAGAGAATGTGCGCCAAAGTGGATTTAGAAGCCCAGTGAGCCAAACTAGCTCTTAAAGGGCCGACACGCCTAAGTGATTCTTAAAGGGCCGGCGCACCAAAATGAGTCTTAAAGGGCCTGGGCGCCAAATCGAAAGCTGAGTGACCCCAGGCTCCAAATCGGAGGCTGATCTACCCTGGCCTACAAAAAGGAGGCTGAGCCACCCTGGCCTCCAAATCGGACCTAGAGTGTCCTCGCCCACCAAATCGGACTCAGAGTGGCCCCGCCCACCAAATCGGACCCTGAGGGGCACCACCCACAAAATCGGACCCTGAGGGGCCCTGACCACAAAATTGGACCCTGAGGGGCCCAGGCCACAAAATCGGACCCTGAGGGGACCCACCCACAAAATCAGACCCTGAGGGACCCCGCCGCCCACCAAATTGGACCCTGAGGGGCCACGCCCACCAAATTGGACCCTGAGGGGTCCTGCCCACCAAATCGGACCCTGAGGGGCCCCGCTACCCAAATCGGACCCTGAGGGGCCCTGCCCACCAAATCAGACCCTGAGGGGCCCCACAGGCCAAAGTGACCCCTGAGAGGCACCCACAGTTAAAACGGATACTGAGTTGAAAGTCTTGCAGATGCAGCAGGCAAGTCTCTCTTAAAGGGGCAGCCCGGGCACCATTTCAAACCACTATCTGTACTTCCTTCAGGAAATACACATCTAGTTCTTCTTCTTATTATTATTATTATTAAGTTGATTTCCGCAATTAATGCGGCCCGAACCGCTACACGCACAGACTCCGTTGAGGTGTCGTTTCGAAGCCAGTGTCCATGAGAGGTGTGCTAAGTATTTTTCGTGTCGATCGGATTTGTAGTTTTTGCGCAATTTGCGTTTGAAAATTTTTTTTCCCGTCATTGGAATGCACTGTCTCCAATGCTTTTCAATAGGAAATGGCAAAACGTGCCCTGAGGCGATTGAAATGGCAGTTGAGCTCATTGATATGCGCAGGCAGACCCAGTTACTATGCCAACGCCTACGAACTTCACTTGAACCCCAGCACAGAGCCTCTGCCACATAATATCAGCTCTTAAAGCGAAACTCACAGCACAAATGCAAATCTAGCTTCATCACATGACACATGCCCCTGAGAGAGAATGTGTGCGCCAAAGTGGATTTAAAAGAAGCCCAGTCAGCCAAACTAGCTCTTAAAGGGCCAACGCGCCAAAGTGATTGTTAAAGGGCCAGCGCACCCAAATGAGTCTTAAAGGGCCGACACACCAAATCGGAGACTGAGCCACCCCGGCCTCCAAATCGGAGGCTGAGCCACCCCGGCCTCCAAATCGGAGGCTGAGCCACCCCGGCCTCCAAATCGGACAATGAGCCACCCCGACCTCCAAATCGGAGCATGATCCACCCCGGCCTCCAAATCGGAGCCTGATCCACCCCGGCCTCCAAATCGGAGGCTGATCGACCCAGGCCTCCAAATCAGAGGCTGAGCCACCCCGGCCTCCAAATCGGAGGCTAAGCCACCCCGGCCTCCAAATCGGAGGCTGATCCACCCCAGCCTCCAAATAGGAGACTGAGCCACCCTGGCCTCCAAATCGGAGGCTGAGCCACCCCGGCCTCCAAATCGGAGGCTGATCCACCCCGGCCTCCAAATCGGAGGCTGAGCCACCCCGGCCTCCAAATCGGAGGCTGAGCCACCCCGGCCTCCAAATCGGAGGCTGAGCCACCCCGGCCTCCAAATCGGAGGCTGAGCCACCCCGGCCTCCAAATCGGAGGCTGAGCCACCCCGGCCTCCAAATCGGAGGCAGAGCCACCCCGGCCTCCAAATCGGAGGCCGATCCACCCCGGCCTCCAAATCGGAGGCCGATCCACCCCGGCCTCCAAATCGGAGGCCGATCCACCCCGGCCTCCAAATCGGAGGCCGAGCCACCCCGGCCTCCAAATAGAATGCCGAGCCACCCCGGCCTCCAAATCGGAGGCCGATCCACCCCGGCCTCCAAATCGGAGGCTGAGCCACCCCGCCCTCCAAATAGGAGGCTGAGCCACCCCGGCCTCCAAATCGGAGGCTGATCGACCCCGGCCTCCAAATCGGAGGCTGATCCACCCCGGTCTCCAAATCGGAGGCTGAGCCACCCCGGCCTCCAAATCGGAGGCTGATCCACCCCGGCCTCCAAATCGGAGGCTGATCCACCTCGGCCTCCAAATCGGAAACTCAATGACCCCGGCCTCCAAATTGGAGGCTGAGCGACCCCAGCCTCCAAATCTTACCCAGAGTGGCCCCTCCCACCAAATCGGACCCTGTGGGGCCCCGCCCACCAAATCGGACCCTGAGAGGCCCCGCCCACCAAATCGGACCCAGAGTGGTCCCGCCCACCAAATTGGACCCAGAGTGGTCCCGCCCACCAAATCGGACCCAGAGGGGCTCCGCCCACAAAATCTGACCCAGAGGGGCCCCTGCCACAAAATCAGACCCTGAGGGGCCGCGGCCACAAAATCGGACCCTGATGGGCCCCAGTCACAAAATTGGACCCTGATCGGACCCTGAGGGGCCCCAACCACAAAATCGGACCCTGAGGGGACCCAACCACAAAATCGGACCCTGAGAGGCCCCGCCCACCAAATTGGACCCAGAGTGGTCCCGCCCACCAAATTGGACCCAGAGGGGCCCCACCCACAAAATCGGACCCAGTGGGGCCCCTGCCACAAAATCGGACCCTGAGGGGCAGCGGCCACAAAATCAGACCCTGAGGGGCCGCGGCCACAAAATCGGACCCTGAGGGGCCCCAACCACAAAATCGGACCCTGAGGGGACCCAACCACAAAATCGACCAACGCCTACGAACGTCACATGACCTCTCCAAGACAGAGCTTCTTCCACATAATATCAGCTCTTAAAGCAAAACCCACCGCACAAATGCAAATCTAGCTTCATCACATGACATATGCCCCTGAGAGAGAATGTGCGCCAAAGTGGATTTAGAAGCCCAGTGAGCCACCCTGGCTCTTAAAGGGCCGACGCGCCAAAGTGATTCTTAAAGAGCCGGCGCACCAAATGAGTCTTAAAGGGCCGGCGCGCCAAATCGAAAGCTGAGTGACCCAAGGCTCCAAATCGGAGGCTGATAGACCCTGGCCTACAAAAAGGAGGCTGAGCCACCCTGGCATCCAAATTGGACCCAGAGTGGCCCCGCCCACCAAATCGGACCGAGAGTGGCCTCGCCCACCAAATCAGACCCTGAGGGGCCCCATCCACAAAATCGGACCCTAAGGGGCCCCACCCACAAAATCGGACCCTGAGGGGCCCCACCCACAAAATCGGACCCTGAGGGGATCTGGCCACAAAATCAGACCCTGAGGGGCCCCGGCCACATCATCGGACCCTGAGGGGCCCCAGAGGGGCCCCACTCACAAAATCGGACCCTGAGGGGCCCCACCCACAAAATCGGACCCTGAGGGGCCACAACCACAAAATTGGACCCTGAGGGGCCCCAACCACAAAATCGGACCCTGAGGGGCCCCGGCCACAAAATCGGACCCTCACGGGCCCTGGCCACAAAATCGGACCCTGAGGGGCCCCGGCCACAAAATCGGACCCTGAGGGGCCCCGCCTACAAAATTGAACCCTGAGGGGCCCCAACCACAAAATCGGATCCTGAGGGGCAGCACCCACAAAATCGGATCCTGAGGGGCCTCAACCACAATATCGGACCCTGAGGGGCCCCACCCACAAAATCAGACCCTGAGGGCCCCGGTCACAAAATTGGATCCAGAGGGGCCCCAACCACAAAATTGAACCCTGAGGGGCCCCAACCACAAAATTGGACCCTGAGGGGCCCCACCCACAAAATTGGACCCTGAGGGGCCCCACCCACAAAATTGGACCCTGAGGGGCCCCGGCCAAAAAACTGGACCCTGAGGGGCCCCACCCACAAAATTGGACCCTGAGGGGCCCCGGCCACAAAATCGGACCCTGAGCGGCCCCGGCCACAAAATCGGATCCTGAGGGGCCCCTACCACAAAATCAGACCCTGAGAGGCTCCGGACACAAAATCGGACCCTGAGGGGCCCCAACCACAAAATCGGACCCTGAGAGGCACCGGTCACAAAATCGGACCCTGAGGGGCCCCGGACACAAAATCGGACCCTTAGGGGACCCGGCCACAAAATCGGACCCTGAGGGGCCCAACCCACAAAATCAGACTCAGTGTCCCCGCCCACCAAATTGGACCCTGAAGTGCCCCGCCCACCAAATCGGACCCAGAGTGGCCCCGCCCACAAAATCAGACCCAGAGTGGCCCCGCCCACCAAATCGGACCCTGAGTGGCCCCGCCCACCAAATCGGACCTTGAGGGGCCCCGCCCACCAAATCGGACTCTGAGGGTCCCCGTCCACCAAATCGGACCATGAGGGGCCCCGCCCACCAAATCGGACCCTGAGGGGCCCCGCCCACCAATTCGGACCCTGAGGGGCCCCGCCCACTAAATCGGATTCTGAAAGGCCCCAACCACAAAATCGGTCCCTGAGGGTCCCCACCCACCAAATCGGACCCTGAGGGGCCCAGCTGACCAAATTGAACTCTGAGGTGCCCCACTCACCAAATCGGACCCTGAGTGGCCCCGCCCACCAAATTGGACCCTGAGTGGCCCCGCCCACCAAATCGAACCCTGAGTGGCCCTGTCCACCAAATCGGACCCTAAGGGGCCCCACCCACAAAATCAGACCCTGAGGTGCCCCGGCCACAAAATCGGACCAGAGGGGCCCCACCCACAAAATCGGGCCCTGAGGGGTCCCACCCACAAAATCGGACCCTGAGGCCAAAGTGACCCCTGAGAGGCACCCACAGTTAAAACGGATCCTGAGTTGGAAGTCTTGCAGGGGCAGCAGGCAAGTCTCTCTTAAAGGGGCAGCCCGGGCACCATTTCAAACCACTATCTGTACTTCCATCAGGAAATACACATCTAGTTATTATTATTTAGTTGATTTCCGCAATTAATACGGCCCAAACCGCCACACGCACAGACTCCGTTGAGGTGTCGCTTCGAAGCCAGCGTCCACGAGAGGTGTGCTAAGTATTTTTCGTGTCGATCGGATTTGTAGTTTTTGCGCAATTTGCGTTTGAAATTTTTTTTTCCCGTCATTGGAATGCACTGTCTCATTGCTTTTCAATGGGAAATGGGAAAACGTGCCCTGAGGCGATAGAAATGGCAGTTAAGCTCATTGATATGCGCAGGCACACCCAGTTACTATGCCAACGCCATTGAACTTTACTTGACCCCCAGAACAGAGCTTCTGCCGCATAATATCAGCTCTTAAAGCGAAACCCACAGCACAGAGAGAGAATGTGCGCCAAAGTTGATTTAGAAGAAGCCCAGTGAGCCAAACTAGCTCTTAAAGGGCCGACGTGCCAAAGTGATTGTTAAAGGGCCGGCGCACCGAAATGAGTCTTAAAGGGCCGACACGCCAAATCGAAAGCTGAGTGACCCCAGGCTCCAAATCAAAGGCTGATCGACCCCGGCCTCCAAATTGAAGGCTGAGTATTTTTCGTGTCAATCGGATTTGTAGTTTTTGCGCAATTTGCGTTTGAAAATTTTTTTTCCCGTAATTGGAATGCACTGTCTCCAATGCTTTTCAATGGGAAATGACAAAACGTGCCCTGAGGCGATTGAAATGGCAGTTAAGCTCATTGATATGCGCAGGCAGACCCAGTTACTATGCCAACGCCTACGTACGTCACATGACCTCTCCAAAACAGAGCTTCTTCCACATAATATCAGCTCTTAAAGCAAAACCCACAGCACAAATGCAAATCTAGCTTCATCACATGACATATGCCCCTGAGAGAGAATGTGCGCCAAAGTGGATTTAGAAGCCCAGTGAGCCACCCTGGCTCTTAAAGGGCCGACGCGCCAAAGTGATTCTTAAACAGCCGGCGCACCAAAATGAGTCTTAAAGGGCCGGCGCGCCAAATCGAAAGCTGAGTGACCCAAGGCTCCAAATCGGAGGCTGATAGACCCTGGCCTACAAAAAGGAGGCTGAGCCACCCTGGCATCCAAATTTTACCCAGAGTGGCCCCGCCCACCAAATCGGACAGAGAGTGGCCTCGCCCACCAAATCAGACCCTGAGGGGCCCCATTCACAAATTCGGACCCTAAGGGGCCCCACCCACAAAATCGGACCCTGAGGGGCCCCACTCACAAAATCGGACCCTGAGGGGCCCCACTCACAAAATCGGACCCTGAGGGGCCCCAACCACAAAATCGGACCCTGAGGGGCCCCGGCCACAAAATCGGACCCTCACGGGCCCCGGCCACAAAATCGGACCCTGAGGGGCCCCACCCACAAAATCGGACCCTGAGGGGCCCCAACCACAAAATCGGACCCTGAGGGACCCCGGCCACAAAATCGGACCCTGAGGGGCCCCGCCTACAAAATTGAACCCTGAGGGGCCCCAAACACAAAATCGAATCCTGAGGGGCAGCACCCACAAAATCAGATCCTGAGGGGCCCCAACCACAATATCGGACCCTGAGGGGCCCCACCCACAAAATCAGACCCTGAGGGCCCCGGTCACAAAATTGGATCCTGAGGAGCCCCAACCACAAAATTGAACCCTGAGGGGCCCCAACCACAAAATTGGACCCTGAGGGGCCCAAACCACAAAATTGGACCCTGAGGGGCCCCACCCACAAAATTGGACCCTGAGGGGCCCCGGCCAAAAAACTGGATCCTGAGGGGCCCCACCCACAAAATTTGACCCTGAGGGGCCCCGGCCACAAAATCGGACCCTGAGGGGCCCCGGCCTCAAAATCGGATCCTGAGGTGCCCCTACCACAAAATCGGACCCTGAGAGGCTCCGGACACAAAATCGGACCCTGAGGGGCCCCAACCACAAAATCGGACCCTGAGGGGCCCCAACCACAAAATCGGACCCTGAGAGGCACAGGCCACAAAATCGGACCCTGAGGGGCCCCGGACACAAAATCGGACCCTGAGGGGCCCCGGCCACAAAATCGGACCCTGAGGGGCCCAACCCACAAAATCAGACTCAGTGTCCCCGCCCACCAAATTGGACCCTGAAGTGCCCCGCCCACCAAATCGGACCCAGAGTGGCCCCGCCCACAAAATCAGACCCAGAGTGGCCCCGCCCACAAAATCGGACCCTGAGTGGCCCCGCCCACCAAATCGGACCTTGAGGGGCCCCGCCCACCAAATCGGACCCTGAGGGGCCCCGCCCACCAAATCGGACCCTGAGGGGCCCCGCCCACCAAATCGGACCCTGAGGTGCCCCGCCCACCAATTCGGACCCTGAGGGGCCCCGCCCACTAAATCGGATTCTGAAAGGCCCCAACCACAAAATCGGACCCTGAGGGTCCCCACCCACCAAATCGGACCCTGAGGGGCCCCGCTGACCAAATTGAACTCTGAGGTGCCCCACTCACCAAATCGGACCCTGAGTGGCCCCACCCACCAAATCGGACCCTGAGTGGCCCCGGCCACAAAATCGGATCCTGAGGGGCCCCTACCACAAAATCGGACCCTGAGAGGCTCCGGACACAAAATCGGACCCTAAGGGGCCCCAACCACAAAATCGGACCCTGAGGGGCCCCAACCACAAAATCGGACCCTGAGAGGCACCGGCCACAAAATCGGACCCTGAGGGGCCCCGGACACAAAATCGGACCCTGAGGGGCCCCGGCCACAAAATCGGACCCTGAGGGGCCCAACCCACAAAATCAGACTCAGTGTCCCCGCCCACCAAATTGGACCCTGAAGTGCCCCGCCCACCAAATCGGACCCAGAGTGGCCCCGCCCACCAAATCAGACCCAGAGTGGCCCCGCCCACCAAATCGGACCCTAAGTGGCCCCGCCCACCAAATCGGACCTTGAGGGGCCCCATTCACAAATTCGGACCCTAAGGGGCCCCACTCACAAAATCGGACCCTGAGGGGCCCCACCCACAAAATCGGACCCTGAGGGGCCACAACCACAAAATTGGACCCTGAGGGGCCCCAACCACAAAATCGGACCCTGAGGGGCCCCGGCCACAAAATCGGACCCTCACGGGCCCTGGCCACAAAATCGGACCCTGAGGGGCCCCGGCCACAAAATCGGACCCTGAGGGGCCCCGCCTACAAAATTGAAACCTGAGGGGCCCCAACCACAAAATCGGATCCTGAGGGGCAGCACCCACAAAATCGGATCCTGAGGGGCCTCAACCACAATATCGGACCCTGAGGGGCCCCACCCACAAAATCAGACCCTGAGGGCCCCGGTCACAAAATTGGATCCAGAGGGGCCCCAACCACAAAATTGAACCCTGAGGGGCCCCAACCACAAAATTGGACCCTGAGGGGCCCCACCCACAAAATTGGACCCTGAGGGGCCCCACCCACAAAATTGGACCCTGAGGGGCCCCGGCCAAAAAACTGGACCCTGAGGGGCCCCACCCACAAAATTGGACCCTGAGGGGCCCCGGCCACAAAATCGGACCCTGAGCGGCCCCGGCCACAAAATCGGATCCTGAGGGGCCCCTACCACAAAATCAGACCCTGAGAGGCTCCGGACACAAAATCGGACCCTGAGGGGCCCCAACCACAAAATCGGACCCTGAGAGGCACCGGTCACAAAATCGGACCCTGAGGGGCCCCGGACACAAAATCGGACCCTTAGGGGACCCGGCCACAAAATCGGACCCTGAGGGGCCCAACCCACAAAATCAGACTCAGTGTCCCCGCCCACCAAATTGGACCCTGAAGTGCCCCGCCCACCAAATCGGACCCAGAGTGGCCCCGCCCACAAAATCAGACCCAGAGTGGCCCCGCCCACCAAATCGGACCCTGAGTGGCCCCGCCCACCAAATCGGACCTTGAGGGGCCCCGCCCACCAAATCGGACTCTGAGGGTCCCCGTCCACCAAATCGGACCATGAGGGGCCCCGCCCACCAAATCGGACCCTGAGGGGCCCCGCCCACCAATTCGGACCCTGAGGGGCCCCGCCCACTAAATCGGATTCTGAAAGGCCCCAACCACAAAATCGGTCCCTGAGGGTCCCCACCCACCAAATCGGACCCTGAGGGGCCCAGCTGACCAAATTGAACTCTGAGGTGCCCCACTCACCAAATCGGACCCTGAGTGGCCCCGCCCACCAAATTGGACCCTGAGTGGCCCCGCCCACCAAATCGAACCCTGAGTGGCCCTGTCCACCAAATCGGACCCTAAGGGGCCCCACCCACAAAATCAGACCCTGAGGTGCCCCGGCCACAAAATCGGACCAGAGGGGCCCCACCCACAAAATCGGGCCCTGAGGGGTCCCACCCACAAAATCGGACCCTGAGGCCAAAGTGACCCCTGAGAGGCACCCACAGTTAAAACGGATCCTGAGTTGGAAGTCTTGCAGGGGCAGCAGGCAAGTCTCTCTTAAAGGGGCAGCCCGGGCACCATTTCAAACCACTATCTGTACTTCCATCAGGAAATACACATCTAGTTATTATTATTTAGTTGATTTCCGCAATTAATACGGCCCAAACCGCCACACGCACAGACTCCGTTGAGGTGTCGCTTCGAAGCCAGCGTCCACGAGAGGTGTGCTAAGTATTTTTCGTGTCGATCGGATTTGTAGTTTTTGCGCAATTTGCGTTTGAAATTTTTTTTTCCCGTCATTGGAATGCACTGTCTCATTGCTTTTCAATGGGAAATGGGAAAACGTGCCCTGAGGCGATAGAAATGGCAGTTAAGCTCATTGATATGCGCAGGCACACCCAGTTACTATGCCAACGCCATTGAACTTTACTTGACCCCCAGAACAGAGCTTCTGCCGCATAATATCAGCTCTTAAAGCGAAACCCACAGCACAGAGAGAGAATGTGCGCCAAAGTTGATTTAGAAGAAGCCCAGTGAGCCAAACTAGCTCTTAAAGGGCCGACGTGCCAAAGTGATTGTTAAAGGGCCGGCGCACCGAAATGAGTCTTAAAGGGCCGACACGCCAAATCGAAAGCTGAGTGACCCCAGGCTCCAAATCAAAGGCTGATCGACCCCGGCCTCCAAATTGAAGGCTGAGTATTTTTCGTGTCAATCGGATTTGTAGTTTTTGCGCAATTTGCGTTTGAAAATTTTTTTTCCCGTAATTGGAATGCACTGTCTCCAATGCTTTTCAATGGGAAATGACAAAACGTGCCCTGAGGCGATTGAAATGGCAGTTAAGCTCATTGATATGCGCAGGCAGACCCAGTTACTATGCCAACGCCTACGTACGTCACATGACCTCTCCAAAACAGAGCTTCTTCCACATAATATCAGCTCTTAAAGCAAAACCCACAGCACAAATGCAAATCTAGCTTCATCACATGACATATGCCCCTGAGAGAGAATGTGCGCCAAAGTGGATTTAGAAGCCCAGTGAGCCACCCTGGCTCTTAAAGGGCCGACGCGCCAAAGTGATTCTTAAACAGCCGGCGCACCAAAATGAGTCTTAAAGGGCCGGCGCGCCAAATCGAAAGCTGAGTGACCCAAGGCTCCAAATCGGAGGCTGATAGACCCTGGCCTACAAAAAGGAGGCTGAGCCACCCTGGCATCCAAATTTTACCCAGAGTGGCCCCGCCCACCAAATCGGACAGAGAGTGGCCTCGCCCACCAAATCAGACCCTGAGGGGCCCCATTCACAAATTCGGACCCTAAGGGGCCCCACCCACAAAATCGGACCCTGAGGGGCCCCACTCACAAAATCGGACCCTGAGGGGCCCCACTCACAAAATCGGACCCTGAGGGGCCCCAACCACAAAATCGGACCCTGAGGGGCCCCGGCCACAAAATCGGACCCTCACGGGCCCCGGCCACAAAATCGGACCCTGAGGGGCCCCACCCACAAAATCGGACCCTGAGGGGCCCCAACCACAAAATCGGACCCTGAGGGACCCCGGCCACAAAATCGGACCCTGAGGGGCCCCGCCTACAAAATTGAACCCTGAGGGGCCCCAAACACAAAATCGAATCCTGAGGGGCAGCACCCACAAAATCAGATCCTGAGGGGCCCCAACCACAATATCGGACCCTGAGGGGCCCCACCCACAAAGTCAGACCCTGAGGGCCCCGGTCACAAAATTGGATCCTGAGGAGCCCCAACCACAAAATTGAACCCTGAGGGGCCCCAACCACAAAATTGGACCCTGAGGGGCCCAAACCACAAAATTGGACCCTGAGGGGCCCCACCCACAAAATTGGACCCTGAGGGGCCCCGGCCAAAAAACTGGATCCTGAGGGGCCCCACCCACAAAATTTGACCCTGAGGGGCCCCGGCCACAAAATCGGACCCTGAGGGGCCCCGGCCTCAAAATCGGATCCTGAGGTGCCCCTACCACAAAATCGGACCCTGAGAGGCTCCGGACACAAAATCGGACCCTGAGGGGCCCCAACCACAAAATCGGACCCTGAGGGGCCCCAACCACAAAATCGGACCCTGAGAGGCACCGGCCACAAAATCGGACCCTGAGGGGCCCCGGACACAAAATCGGACCCTGAGGGGCCCCGGCCACAAAATCGGACCCTGAGGGGCCCAACCCACAAAATCAGACTCAGTGTCCCCGCCCACCAAATTGGACCCTGAAGTGCCCCGCCCACCAAATCGGACCCAGAGTGGCCCCGCCCACAAAATCAGACCCAGAGTGGCCCCGCCCACAAAATCGGACCCTGAGTGGCCCCGCCCACCAAATCGGACCTTGAGGGGCCCCGCCCACCAAATCGGACCCTGAGGGGCCCCGCCCACCAAATCGGACCCTGAGGGGCCCCGCCCACCAAATCGGACCCTGAGGTGCCCCGCCCACCAATTCGGACCCTGAGGGGCCCCGCCCACTAAATCGGATTCTGAAAGGCCCCAACCACAAAATCGGACCCTGAGGGTCCCCACCCACCAAATCGGACCCTGAGGGGCCCCGCTGACCAAATTGAACTCTGAGGTGCCCCACTCACCAAATCGGACCCTGAGTGGCCCCACCCACCAAATCGGACCCTGAGTGGCCCCGGCCACAAAATCGGATCCTGAGGGGCCCCTACCACAAAATCGGACCCTGAGAGGCTCCGGACACAAAATCGGACCCTAAGGGGCCCCAACCACAAAATCGGACCCTGAGGGGCCCCAACCACAAAATCGGACCCTGAGAGGCACCGGCCACAAAATCGGACCCTGAGGGGCCCCGGACACAAAATCGGACCCTGAGGGGCCCCGGCCACAAAATCGGACCCTGAGGGGCCCAACCCACAAAATCAGACTCAGTGTCCCCGCCCACCAAATTGGACCCTGAAGTGCCCCGCCCACCAAATCGGACCCAGAGTGGCCCCGCCCACCAAATCAGACCCAGAGTGGCCCCGCCCACCAAATCGGACCCTGAGTGGCCCCGCCCACCAAATCGGACCTTGAGGGGCCCCGCCCACCAAATCGGACCCTGAGGGGCCCCGTCCACCAAGTCGGACCATGAGGGGCCCCGCCCACCAAATCGGACCCTCTGGGGCCCCGCCCACCAAATCGGACCCTGAGGTGCCCCGCCCACCAATTCGGACCCTGAGGGGCCCCGCCCACTAAATTGGATTCTGAAAGGCCCCAACCACAAAATCGGACCCTGAGGGTCCCCACCCACCAAATCGGACCCTGAGGGGCCTCGCTGACCAAATTGAACTCTGAGGTGCCCCACTCACCAAATCGGACCCTGAGTGGCCCCACCCACCAAATTGGACCCTGAGTGGCCCCGCCCACCAAATCGGACCCTGAGTGGCCCTGTCCACCAAATCGGACCCTAAGGGGCCCCACCCACAAAATCAGACCCTGAGGTGCCCCGGCCACAAAATCGGACCCAGAGGGGCCCCACCCACAAAATCGGGCCCTGAGGGGTCCCACCCACAAAATCGGACCCTGAGGCCAAAGTGACCCCTGAGATGCACCCACAGTTAAAACGGATCCTGAGTTGGAAGTCTTGCAGGGGCAGCAGGCAAGTCTCTCTTAAAGGGGCAGCCCAGGCACCATTTCAAACCACTATCTGTACTTCCATCAGGAAATACACATCTAGTTATTATTATTTAGTTGATTTCCGCAATTAATACGGCCCGAACCGCCACACGCACAGACTCCGTTGAGGTGTCGCTTCGAAGCCAGCGTCCACGAGAGGTGTGCTAAGTATTTTTCGTGTCGATCGGATTTGTAGTTTTTGCGCAATTTGCGTTTGAAATTTTTTTTTCCCGTCATTGGAATGCACTGTCTCATTGCTTTTCAATGGGAAAAGGGAAAACGTGCCCTGAGGCGATAGAAATGGCAGTTAAGCTCATTGATATGCGCAGGCACACCCAGTTACTATGCCAACGCCTTTGAACTTTACTTGACCCCCAGAACAGAGCTTCTGCCGCATAATATCAGCTCTTAAAGCGAAACCCACAGCACAGAGAGAGAATGTGCGCCAAAGTTGATTTAGAAGAAGCCCAGTGAGCCAAACTAGCTCTTAAAGGGCCGACGCGCCAAAGTGATTGTTAAAGGGCCGGCGCACCGAAATGAGTCTTAAAGGGCCGACACGCCAAATCGAAAACTGAGTGACCCCAGGCTCCAAATCAAAGGCTGATCGACCCCGGCCTCCAAATTGAAGGCTGATCGACCCCGGCCTCCAAATTGAAGGCTGAGCCACCCCGGCCTGCAAATCGGAGGCTGAGCCACCAGGGCCTACAAATCGGAGGCTGAGCGACCCCAGCCTCCAAATCAGAGGCTGATCGACCCTGGGGTCCAAATCGGAGGATAAGCAACCCCAGCCTCCAAATCGGGGGCTGAGCCACCCCGGCCTCCAAATAGGAGGCTCATCGACTCCGGCCTCCAAATCGGAGGCTCAACGACCCCAGCCTCCAAATCGGAGGCTCATCGACCCCGGCCTCCAAATCGGAAGCTCATCGACCTCGGCCTCCAAATCGGAGGCTCTTTGACCTCGGCCTCCAAATCGGAAGCTCATCGTCCCCAGCCTCCAAATCTTACCCAGAGTGGCCCCACCCACCAAATCGGACCCAGAGAGGCCCTGCCCACCAAACCGGACCCTCAGGGGCCCCACCCACCAAATCGGACCCTGAGGGGCCCCTGTCACAAAATCAGACCCTGAGGGGCCCCAGCAAAATCGGACCCTGAGGGGCCTCGGCCACAAAATCGGACCCTGATGGGCTGCAGTCACAAAATCGGACCCTGAGGGGCCCCGGACACAAAATCGGACCCTGAGGGGCCCCAACCACAAAATCGGACCCTGAGGGGTCCCAACTACAAAATCGGAACCTGAGGGGCCCCGGACACAAAATCGGAAAATGAGGGGCCCCGCCCACCAAATTGGACCCAGAGTGGCCCCGCCCACCAAATCGGACCCAGAGTGGCCCCACCCACCAAATCGGACCCAGAGTGGCCCCACCCATCAAATCGGACCCAGAGTGGCCCCAACCAAAAAATCGGACCCTGAGGGGCCCCAACCACAAAATCAGACCCTGAGGAGCCCCGGCCACAAAATCGGACCCCGAAGGGCCCCACCCACAAAATTGGACCCTGGGGGGGGCCCGGCCACAAAATCGGACCCTGAGAGGCCACACCCACAAAATCGGACCCTGAGTGGCCCCGGCCACAAAATCCAAACCTGAGGGGCCCCGGCCACAAAATCGGAACCTGAGGGGCCCCAACCACAAAATCGGACCCTGAGGGGCCCAGCCCACCAAATCGGACCCTGAAGGGCCCCGCCCACCAAATTAGACCCAGAGTGGCCCCACCCACAAAATTGGACCCTGAGGGGCCCCAGCCACAAAATCAGACCCTGAGGGGCCCGGCCACAAAATCGGACCTTGAGAGGCCCTGGCCACAAAATCGGACCCTGAGGGGCCCCAACCACAAAATCGAACCCTGAAAGGCCCCACCCACAAAATTGGACCCTGAGGGGCCCCACCCACAAAATTGGACCCTGAGGGGCCCCACCCACAAAATTGGACCCTGAGGGGCCCCACCCACAAAATTGGACCCTGAGGGGCCCCACCCACAAAATTGAACCCTGAGGGGCCCCACCCTCAAAATCGGACCCTGAGGGGACACGCCCACCAAATCGGACCCTGAGGGGCCCCGCCCAACAAATCGGACCCAGAGTGGCCCCCGCCCACCAAATCGGACCCTGAAGGGCCCCGCCCACCACATGAGACCCAGAGTGGCCCCACCCACAAAATCGGACCCTGAGGGGCCCCAGCCACAAAATCGGACCCTGAGGGGCCCCGGCCACAAAATCGGACCCTGAAGGGCCCCGGCCACAAAATCGGACCCTGAGGGGCCCCACCCACAAAATCGGACCCTGAGGGGCCCCAAACACAAAATCGGACCCTGAGGGGCCCCACCCACAAAATCGGACCCTGAGGGGCCCCACCCACAATATCGTACCCTGAGGGGACCCACCCACAAAATCGGACCCTGAGGGGACCCACCCACAAAATCGGACCCTGAGGGGACCCACCCACAAAATCGGACCCTGAGGGGCCACACCCACAAAATTGGACCCTGAGGGGCCACACCCACAAAATTGGACCCTGAGGGATCCCAGCCACCAATTCAAACCCTTGGGAGCCCAGGCCACCGAATCAGATCCTGAGGGGCCCCACCCACCAAATCAGACCCTGAGGCCAAAGTGGTCCCTGAGAGGCACCCACACTTAAAATGGATCCTGAGTTGAAAGTCTTGCAGGGGCAGCAGGCAAGTCTCTCTTAAAGGGGCAGTCCGGGCACCATTTCAAACCACTATCTGTACTTCCTTCAGGAAATACACATCTAGTTATTATTATTAATTTGATTTCCGCAATTAATGCGACCCGAACCGCTACACGCACAGACTCCGTTGAGGTGTCGTTTTGAAGCCAGCGTCCACGAGAGGTGTGCTAAGTATTTTTTGTGTCGATCGGATTTGTAGTTTTTGCGCAATTTGCGTTTGAAAATTTTTTTTCCCGTTATTGGAATGCACTGTCTCAATGCTTTTCATTGGGAAACTTAAATCGTCCTCTGAGGCGAATGAAATGGCAGTAAAGCTCATTGATATGCGAAGGCACACCAAGTTACTATGGCAACGCCTACGACCGTCACATGATGCCCCCAGGACAGAGCTTCTGCCACATAATATCAGCTCTTAGGCTGGAGTCACACTAACCTGTGCAAAATACGCTCCGTATTTTACATGCGTAATACGGATGAATCACCACTAAATAGTGGTCCGTAGGTCAGGTGAGGTCGCGTATTTTGCGCATGTGTGTATCCGTATGTAATCCGTGAGGCATCCGTATGCAATCCGTATGGTGAGATTTTCTCGCAGCCTTGCAAAATGGACATTTAACGGTTTTGAGGCCTGCAAACAATTTAAATCATTAGCCTGCACCCTATTTAGACACTCAGAAACAGGTGGCTGCCTACATTCTGTACATTTGTCACCTTGCTTTCACGAGGTGTGTTGGTGTTCTTTGTGCAGCATGGCAGAGGGTCTGCGATTCAATACAACTGAGCAGGTTCTCTTTACCTGGCTTTTGTCATGGCGCTTTGTTCAACCATATCCTGTGATAGTGGATCCGCGGAGGAGGAGACGCATGTGGGCACATCCACTTTTGAGGCAACGACTCACAAGAGGTCATTTTCACCACCTCTATTCTTCTCTGCGGGAGCATCAGGAGAAATTTTACCAGTACTGGCGTATGAGCATTTCCACATTTGGCCTCTTGGAGACAGTGCGCCCTGGGATCACCTTTCAGGACACAAGGATGCGCAAAGCGATATCTGCAGAGGAGCGACTTCTCACAATACGGTATGTACTACACAACCACATTCTCTATGTTCATAATGTGTTTGTTAATTTATGTTTTTTGGCCTTCTTGGACAAAGTTTAATACCCTCATCTTACTCAAAATATGTTTCACCTGACACACCAGAATGTTACATCTAATATGTCCTGCATATCACTTAGTCATTGTGCCACCAAATATGTGTGTGTTGTTCTCTCTCATTTCCTACCAAGTTTGGTCGGCATGTAACTGATTTTTTTTTTACTTAAGCCATTCTAAACTGTACTATTTCTGTTGTTCTACAGCTTCCTGTCCACTGGCCTGTCTTATGCCGCCCTCCACCATGAGTTTCTCATTGGAAAGTCAACCATTTCAGGCATAGTGAGGTCTACATGTGCACAAATCTGGACAAGACTCCATCAAGTGGTCATACCCGAGCCCAGGATGGAAGACTGGTTAAGGATTTCAAGGGACTTTGAGGAGGACTGCCAGTTTCCAAATTGTATTGGGGCCCTGGATGGCAAACATATCAGGGTGCGCAAGCCGCCGAACTCAGGCTCCCAATTCTTCAATTTTAAACAATACTTTTCTGTTGTATTGTTGGCTCTGGTAGACCCTCAATACAAGTTTATAATTGTTGACATTGGGGCCTATGGAAGGACGGGAGACTCTAGAGTCTTCAATACTTCCATAATGGGTCGGCGGCTACGCACCAACCAGTTGGATCTACCACCACCACGCCTGCTACCAGGCTCCCCTGAACAATCAGTCCCTTATGTCCTTGTGGCAGATGAGGCCTTTCAGTTATCACGCAATGTCATGAGGCCATATCCCCGGCGCAACCTTGACCACAGGCGCAGAATTTTTAACTTGCGCCTATCACATGCTAGGCGACTGGTGGAGTGTTTTTTTGGGATTCTTTGTGCCAAATGGCGGGTACTCCAGTCTGCCATTCAGTTGAGTGAGCAAAATGTGAATGAAGTTGTGAAAGCCTGTGTTGTTCTGCATAACTTCACCAGGATACATGATTGTTCCTCCTCTGATGGTGTTGTGCGTAGGCCGGACAATATGCGCAGGGTGAGACCACCTATCAACAATCAACGTAGACCGCTCTCTGGCCTCAAAGTGCGTGATATTTTCACGAATTACTTTATCTCACCTGAGGGGGCAACTTCTTGGCAAGAGAATGCTGTATCTATGTTATAATTTGTTTCTTTAAGTGTGTCTAAATATATATTACTCAAGCCTTTATGATTCTATGAGTGTTTCATTGCATTGGTTGGTGTCTGTTAGTATGTTGTGAGGGATTGTGAAAAATCACCCAGAGACGTTAACTAGAGTAGACAAATGTTTAGTTTTGCCTTTTTTTTTTTGTTTTGCTTAAAGGCAAACATAATATTGCCATAACACAAATTTGGCAATGGCCAAAATGACCCTTTGTGCCTTCTTTAACCCCTTTCTGCCATCCGACGTGCTATCCCGTCCACGGTACCCGGGCCCGTATGACCGTGGACGGGATAGTACATCGGGCCCTTTAATGCGGTACCGCGACTAAAGTCGCGGTGATCGCATTAAAATTCCGACGCCATCTCACCTTAGAAAAGATGGCGCCGGCATCCCGGGCTGCGATCCCGCCCCCCCGGCATCCAGAGCGCTGTGATTGGCTGTTCAATTCTGAACAGCCAATCGCAGCGTTTCTCATTGTTTCAGCCAATCAGCTTGGCTGAAACAATGATGTCCTAGGCTGGGATCGAGTACCGATGTACTCGATCCTAGAGCCGGTGCCTGGCAACGCCAGGCACTGGCAAAAAGCACCCGGATTGGCGCGATCGCCGATCTGATCGATCGCGCCAATCGCAGTGCATAGCGGCGCTATATCGCCGCTGTGCCCTGCCAGTACCGGCCAGGATCGGTGCTATATTAGCACCGATCCTAGGCTGGAGCCTTATGCAGGCCCAGTAGGGCCTGCAGGAGTTTTCTGGCGGGATCGATTAGATCGGCGATCGCGCCAACCACAGGGCACAGCTGCGGTCACCATGTGACCGCTCTGTGCCCTGCTGGTGACCTGGGCATGACCTGCCTAGTAATCGGAGCTGTGAGCTCCGATTCTAGGCAGTTGCCATGGTCACCAGGCAGATCAGGGATTGGTGGGATCGATGTAATCATTCGATCCCACCAATGACAGGTCACAGAAGCAATGTGACCGCTCTGTGACCTGCCCCCTGACCTGCCTCTCACCTGTCTGACCTGTCTGCAGGGGTCCTCACTCTAGCTGAGGATTCCTGCAGAGAGGTCGGACACAGCAAGAGCTCCTGTGCTGGGTATTGTGGTGCCACAGCTTGTAGCATCACAATCCCTGCAGAAGAAAGAAGAAGAAAGAAAACTACAATTGTAAGTGTTAATTGATCCCTGATCCCCTGCCCAATCTATCTTCACCCCCCCAATCTATCTTCATCCCCCATCCCCCCTCCACCCCCCCTTACCCCCCTTCACCCCCCTTTTACCCCCCTCCACCCCACTTTTGCGCCACCTCCGTGCGCAGCCGGCGAGCGTTGATCGGTGACGCAGTTCACCGATCAACACTCGAGCTCGCTTTTTTTCCCTTAGCCCCCTTTGCGCCACTTCCGTACACACATCCCGCAGCCGCAAAAGTTGGATAAGTGACACACGTCACTTATCCAAGCTTGTGCCTGCCGTTTTTCATTTTTTTCACCCCCCTTTGTGCCACCTAACTACAACCCTAACTGTTGATCCCTGCCCAATCTCTCTTCATCCACCCCAATCCCCCATCCCCTTCCCCCTATTTTTACCCCCCTCCACCCCACTTTTGCGCCACCTCCGTGTGCAGCCGCCGAGCGTTGATTGGTGACGCAGTTCACCGATCAACACTCAAGCTCGTTTTTTTTTTCCTTAGCCCCCTTTGCGCCACTTCCGTACACACATCCCACAGCCGCAAAAGTTGGATAAGTGACACACGTCACTTATCCAAGCTTGTGCCTGCCGTTTTTCATTTTTTTCACCCCCCTTTGTGCCACCTAACTACAACCCTAACTGTTGATCCCTGCCCAATCTCTCTTCATCCACCCCAATCCCCCCATCCCCCTTCCCCCTATTTTTACCCCCCTCCACCCCACTTTTGCGCCACCTCCGTGCGCAGCCGCCGAGCGTTGATTGGTGGCGCAGTTCACCGATCAACACTTGAGCTCGCTTTTTTTTCCTTAGCCCCTCCGTACACACATCCCGCAGCTGCAAAACTTGGATAAGTGACACGTTTAAGTTTGTGCCTGCCGTTTTCCTTTTTTTTTTTTTCCACCCCCCCCCCTTGCACCACCCCGTGCGCACATCCAGCAGCCTAGTTTTGATAAGTGACACTTATCAGCTAGGGCCTGCTGTTTTAGACTTTTTTCCACAGCTTTTTCTTTACAAAAAGTTTACACCAATCACTCCCCCCCTCACGTACACATACAGTTTTCAATAAAGTGTACACCCAAGCACCATATTTACACAAAAATGTCATCAAATTCATCCAAACAGCGCTATTCAGTGGAGGAGGCATATGCTGTACTTGCCTCCGACACTGATAGCGATTTGGATGACGATCCGACTTTTCTTTATTTTTTGGATTCTTCATCCTCTTCTTCTTCCTCTTCCCCCTCCTCATCTTCCTCCTCGGGTCCTGCGGAACCACCACGCAGACGCTCCAGGACAGAAGACGAGGCAGCGCCCACCATGCCCGCAGCTGACCCAGTGCTCCCCGTATGGACCTCGCCCCCTGAAAATTACGAGCCACTGATTCCTGATTTTGTGGCAGAATCAGGAATCAAGTTTGACACCACCGGCCTCACAGAAATTGACTTTTTCAAAGTCTTTTTCTCTGAGGATTTTGTTAACCTCATGGTGGAGCAAACTAATTTGTACGCTCGTCAATTTTTGGAGCATAACCCGCGTTCAACATTTTCAAACTGGTCTCATGTAGACGCAGTTGAAATGACGCAGTTTTGGGGCCTGGTCCTCCATATGGGGATACTGAAGAAGCCGGAAATTCGGCAATATTGGAGTGTTGATATTTTATACAACACTCCAGTGTTCCGAATGTTCATGGCCCGGACGTGTTTTGAGGCCATCCACAAGTTTCTGCATTATACTGATAATGCAGAGTGTCTCACATGAGATGACCCCAACTTTGACCGTCTGTTCAAAGTTCGGCCGGTCATCGAACACTTCAACAAAAAGTTTGCTGAAGTGTACGTGCCCCAAAGGGACAACTGCGTGGATGAGTCCTTGGTTCACTTCAAGGGAAGGCTGCGATTCCGTCAATACCTGCCCAGTAAGAGGGCCAGGTACAGAATCAAACTCTATAAGTTGTGTGAGAGTACCTCAGGGTACACCCACAAGTTTAGAGTTTACGAAGGGAAGGACACCCGGATTGAACCCTCCTTTCCTGGGAGTGAGTGGGAAAATTGTGTGGGATTTGGTGCACCCACTGCTGGATAAAGGTTATCACCTCTACACTGATAACTTTTATACCAGCATCCCACTCTACAAATCCCTCTCTGAGCGACGTACCACAGCCTGCGGTACTGTCCGCAAAAATCAGAGAGGCCTCCCGAAGACGCTACTTGGGCAGATGCTCCGAAAAGGTGAGAGCAGAGCCCAATGTAGCGACCACCTGCTGGTGGTCAAGTACAAGGACAAGAGAGATGTCCATCTCTTGACCACCATACACGGTGATGGCAGTACCCTCTGCACTGTACAGGGTACCTCTACACAGGTCCGCAAACCGACATGTGTAGTGGGGTACAACAAAAACATGGGGGGAGTTGATCGCTCCGATCAACTCCTCCAACCGTACAATGCATTGAGGAAGGCCAAGGTGTGGTACAAAAAGCTGGCCGTGCACATCGTCCAAATGGCAATGCTCAACGCATTCCTGCTGTCACAATGTGCATGCCCCAGCGATACGTCGTACCTTCATTTCCAGGAGGTAGTGGTTAAGGCCCTGATGTTTGGCACTCAGGAAGGAGCGGGCCCCAGTACTTCAGGAACTGAAGGTGCTCGTATTGTCCCAGGTCAGCATTTTCCGGGGGTGGTCCCGCGAACCCCAAAAAAAGGTAAGCCGCAAAAAAGGTGTTGAGTGTGTTACAAAAAAGGAATACGCAGGGACACCATTTATCAATGCGACACCTGCCCCGAAAAACCTGGCCTGTGCATGAAGGATTGCTTCAAATTGTACCACACCTCCATGCACTACTAATTTACATTAGATTAGTTGGGGGCACATCTAGATTTGTTCTTTGGGGGTCTAGTATCCAAAATGATGTCATATGTGGGGTTTTTTCCTGTTTAGGCACATCAGGGACTCTGCAAATGGAACATGACGCCAGCAGACCATCAAAGTCTGCATTCCAAAACAACACTACTTCCCTTTCGAGCCCCGACGTGTGCCTAAACAATTTTTTCCCACATGTGGGGTACCAGAGTACCCAGGACAAATTGGACAATGACTTTTGGGGTCCAATTTCTCCTGTTACTCTTGGGAAAATTAAAAATTGGGGACTAAATGATCATTTATGTGGGAACAAAACAGGATTTTATATTTTCACGCCTGGGCATTATAATCTTTAGTGAAACACTTGGGGGTTCAAAGTGGTCACCACACATCTAGATAAGTTCCTTAGGGGGTCTAGTTTCCAAAATGGGGTCACTTATGGGGGGTTTCTACTGTTTAGGAACATCAAGGGCTCTGCAAATGGAACATGATGCCCGCAGACCATTCCATCAAAGTCTGCTTTCCAAAACGTCATTACTTCCCTTTCGAGCCCTGACGTGTGCCCAAACAGTAGTTTTCTCCCACATGTGGGGTATCAGGGTACTCAGGACAAATTGGACAACAACTTTTGGGGTCCAATTTCTCCTGTTACTCTTGGGACAATTAAAAATTGGGGACTAAATGATCATTTATGTGGGAACAAAACAGGATTTTATATTTTCACGCCTGGGCATTATAATCTTTAGTGAAACACTTGGGGGTTCAAAGTGGTCACCACACATCTAGATACGTTCCTTAGGGGGTCTAGTTTCCAAAATGGGGTCACTTACGGGGGTTTCTATTGTTTAGGAACATCAAGGGCTCTGCAAATGGAACATGATGCCCGCAGACCATTCCATCAAAGTCTGCTTTCCAAAACGTCATTACTTCCCTTTCGAGCCCTGACGTGTGCCCAAACAGTAGTTTTCTCCCACATGTGGGGTATCAGGGTACTCAGGACAAATTGGACAACAACTTTTGGGGTCCAATTTCTCCTGTTACTCTTGGGAAAATTAAAAATTGGGGACTAAATGATCATTTATGTGGGAACAAAACAGGATTTTATGTTTTCACGCCTGGGCATTATAATCTTTAGTGAAACACTTGGGGTTCAAAGTGGTCACCACATATCTAGATAAGTTCCTTAGGGGGTCTAGTTTCCAAAATGGGGTCACTTTTGGGGGGTTTCTACTGTTTAGGCACATCAGACGCTCGTCAAACGCGACATGGCGTCCGATCTCAATTCCAGCCAATTTTAGGTTGAAAAAGTCAAACAGGGCTCCTTCCCTTCTGAGCCCTGCCATGTGCCCAAACAGTGGTTCCCCCCCACATATTGGGTATCAGCGTACTTAGGATAAATTTGACAACAACCATTGGGGTCCAATTTCTCCTGTTACCCTTGGGAAAACAAAATATTGGGGACTAAATTATCATGTTTGTGGAAAAAATGTGATTTTTTATTTTCGCGCCCGGGTGTTAAAAACTTCTGTGAAGCCCTTGGGGGTTCAAAGTGGTCACCACACATCTAGATAAGTTCCTTAGGGGGTCTAGTTTCCAAAATGGGGTCACTTGTGGGGGGTTTCCACTATTTAGGCACATCAGACACTCGTCAAACGCGACATGGCGTCCGATCTCAATTCCAGCCAATTTTAGGTTGAAAAAGTCAAACGGGGCTCCTTCCCTTCTGAGCCCTGCCATGTGCCTTCCAGGGGACCAGGGGAACCAGGGGAAGAGTCTTGAGGAGATCATTTGCATATTCCCAGTGCCTTCTGGGATAAGTGAAGAGTCTCCGCGAGCTCAACGATCACTGGGTTTTGGCCGTTGCAGCTGAAAAGAGGAAATCGGAAAACCAGGGGAAGAGTCTTGAGCAGATCATTTGCATATTCCCAGTGCCTTCTGGGATAAGTGAAGAGTCTCCGCGAATCGGCACGCGAATTTTGGCTCATCTTTCATCGTCTTTAAAAAATCTCAAGATGGAAGAGGCCAGGAGCCATTTGGTGAGCTGCATTTCTTGCTACATGTTCACAGATTTACCAGTGGAAAAGCCAAACTTCACATGCCACAAATGCAAGCTTGTGTCACTGTTGGAGGAAAAGTTGCAAAATCTCGAAGAGAGGTTAGCTACGTTGAAGATCATTAAGGAAGGTGAAAAGTTCTTGGACAGAGCAGAATTATCTCTTCATGTTACAGAAAGAGAAGAATTTTGAAGTGCACCTGAAGAAACAGAGGAATGGAGACATGTGACCCAGAGAAGCAGGAGGATCAGGAGGCAGTCAGCACCCATACTGCTCAGAAACCAGTACCAGGCTCTCACGCAGGAAAACGATGAAGAAATACATCAGGATAAGACTTTGCCAACAAACAGCAACCTTGTACGCCTTCAGAGTCCTCCTGAATGGAGAAAGAAAAATGTTGTGAAGAAGAAACGGAGAGTGGTGGTCATGGGGGATTCCCTGTTGAGAGGAACAGAGGCCGCTATCTGCAGACCGGATATAACTTCAAGAGAAATGTGCTGTCTTCCAGGTGCAAAAATTAAAGATGTGTCTGACAGGATATCAGGACTCTTCAAACCTGCAGATGACTACCCATTCCTGCTACTACATGTGGGGACAAATGACACCGCAAGAAACGACCTGGAAACCATCTGCAGAGACTTTGAAGACTTAGGCAAGAAAGTGAAAGAACTGGGAGCGCAGGTGGTCTTCTCTTCCATCCTCCCAGTGGATGGCCATGGAACAAGGAGGTGGAATAAGATTCTGCAGTTGAACAACTGGCTACGTCGATGGTGCCGTCAGCAACGATTTGGATTTCTGGATCACGGAGTGAACTACTTATACGATGGACTACTTGCTAGAGATGGGGTGCACCTTACGAAGACTGGAAAGCAAGTATTTGGAAGTCGCCTTGCTACACTTATAAGGAGAGCTTTAAACTAGAACAACATGGGAAGGGAAGCAAAAGACCAGAAAAAGCCATACACCTGACAAATGCTATTGAGAACTCTGCAATTAGAAGTGGAAAGGAAGAACAAAGACGAAAGAATCTACTTAATAAAAATATTGGAGAAAGAGAAACCAATCACAAACTAAAATGTTTCTATACTTATGCACAAAGCATGGGCAACAAACAAGGAGAATTGGAACTACTAACACAGGAAAAGAAATATGATGTCATTGGAATCACTGAAACTTGGTGGGACAATACACATGATTGGAATACAAGACTAGAAGGATACAACTTATTTGCAAGAAACAGACTTGATAAACGAGGAGCGGGTGTCGCATTGTATGTTAGAAACGCGTATATCTGCACAGAGATTGAAGCTTCAGAGACTGGGAGTTCTGTGGAAACTGTTTGTGTAAGAATACAAGGACAGAACAATGGAAAGGACACCATTGTAGGCATTTACTACAGGCCACCTGTGCAAGCTGAAGATATGGATGAACTCTTTATGCATCAAATGGCCAAGTTCTCCAAAAAATATGACATAGTTGTCATGGGAGATTTCAACTATCCAGACATTTGTTGGGAATCTCTCTCAGGCAAAACTAACAGGTCAAGGAAATTCTTATCCTCTCTTGCAGACAACTTTATCTTCCAAAAGGTAGGGGAGAAAACAAGGGGAACTGCTACCTTGGATCTAATCCTTATAAACAGGGAGGAAATGGTTGAGGAGGTAAAAGTGGCTGGAACCCTAGGAGGTAGCGACCATGCTATTTTAGAATTTTGGATAACTAGAGGCGGAAGACCTGTGAAGACTCAGACGTCAAGGTTAGATTTCAGAAAGGCAAATTTTAAGGGATTCAGAAAGATAATTGGAGGGATCCAATGGCTGGATATCCTTAAAGACAAAAATGTCCAGGAAGGATGGGAAATCTTGAAAAATGAAATTCTCAAAGCACAATTGTTAACAATTCCGAAAAGAGGGAAGAATAGGAAGCATTTAAGGAAACCAGGATGGATGAACACAGAACTTAAGCACATGCTAAAAAGGAAGAAAAAAATGTTTATAAAATGGAAAGAGGGAGGCATATCTAAAGAAGAATATAATGCTGTCTGCAGAACCTGCAGGGCACAAATCAGATTACCTAAACCTGAAAATGAATTGAAGCTTGCAAGAGATGTCAAAAGCAATAATAAAGGATTTTGGGGATATGTCAAAAGTAAAAGAAAAGTCAAAGAGGCTATAGGATTTTTACAGGATGAAAATGATGAAATGGTAAGACAGGATGTTGAGAAGGCTGAACTTTTAAACTCCTATTTTGCATCTGTTTTCTCTCAGAAAGGAAATGTAACATCAACTGTTCACTGTCCTATTAAGGGAATAGAAGAATCCAGGATATCTATAAACAGAAAGATAGTGAGGAAACACTTAGCTAACCTAAATGAATTCAAGTCTCCAGGTCCAGATGAATTACACCCAAGAGTACTGAAGGAGATAGCAGAAGAAATTTTTGAACCCCTCTCCATAATCTTTGAAAATTCATGGAGAACAGGAGAAGTGCCAGAAGACTGGAGAAGAGCAAATGTTGTTTCTATCTTCAAAAAGGGGAAGAAGGTGGACCCAGGCAACTATAGGCCGGTGAGTCTGACTTCTATACCAGGAAAGATCTTTGAACAAATTATTAAACAACATGTATGTCAATACCTGGATAAGAATGAAGTGATCAAACAGTCAGCATGGGTTTGTAACTAATAAGTCATGTCAGACTAACTTAATTTCCTTCTATGACGGTATCACTGATTGGGTGGATCAAGGAAATGCTGTAGATATAGTATATCTTGACTTCAGCAAAGCATTTGACAAAGTCTCTCATACAATCCTTATTGAAAAAATGACTAAGTATGGAATGGACAAGGCAACTGTTAGGTGGATTCATAACTGGCTTAGTGATCGGACCCAAAGAGTGGTCGTAAATGGCTGCACATCCAGTTGGAAGAATGTCTCAAGTGGGGTACCACAGGGCTCTGTCCTGGGTCCTGTATTGTTCAACATCTTTATCAACGATTTAGATGAAGGAATTGAGGGTAAACTGATTAAATTTGCTGATGACACAAAGCTAGGAGGGATAGCTAATACTAGAGAAGAGAGAGAGAGGATTCAAAAAGATTTAAATAAACTGGAGAAGTGGGCAGCAACTAACAGAATGGTTTTTAACAGGGAGAAATGCAAAGTACTACATCTGGGCAATAAAAATGAAAAAAGCATATATAGAATGGGAAGAATAGGGCTAAGTGACAGCACATGTGAAAAAGACTTGGGTATACTAATAGATCACAGACTGAATATGAGTCAACAGTGTGATGCAGCAGCAAAAAAGGCAAATGCAATTCTAGGATGTATTAACAGAAGCATACAGTCTAGATCACGTGAAGTCATTATTTCCCTCTACTCCTCTTTGGTCAGACCTCACCTGGAATATTGTGTCCAGTTTTGGGCACCACATTTTAAAAAAGACATCAACAAACTGGAGCAAGTTCAGAAAAGAGCGACCAGAATGGTGACCGGTCTGCAAACCCTGTCTTATGAGGAAAGGTTGCAGGATTTGGGAATGTTTAGTTTGCAAAAGAGAAGACTGAGAGGAGACTTAATAGCTGTCTACAAATATCTAAAGGGCTGTCACATTGTAGAAGGATCAACTTTATTCTCATTTGCACAAGGAAAGACTAGAAGCAATGGGATGAAACTGAATGGGAGGAGACACAGATTAGATATTAGAAAAAACTTTTTGACAGTTAGAGTGATCAATGAGTGGAACAGGCTGCCACGAGAAGTGGTGAGTTCTCCTTCAATGGAAGTCTTCAAACAGAGGCTGGACAGACATCTGACTGGGATGATTTAGCGAATCCTGCTTTGAGCAGGGGGTTGGACAAGATGGCCCAGGAGGTCCCTTCCAACTCTACGATTCTATGATTCTATGATTCTATGCCTAAACAGTGGTTCCCCCCACATATTGGGTATCAGCGTACTCAGAACAAATTTGACAACAACCTTTGGGGTCCAATTTCTCCTGTTACCCTTGGGAAAACAAAATATTGAGGACTAAATGATCATGTTTGTGGAAAAAATATGATTTTTTATTTTCACGCCCGGGTGTTATAAACTTCTGTGAAGCCCTTGGGGGTTCAAAGTGGTCACCACACATCTAGATAAGTTCCTTAGGGGGTCTAGTTTCCAAAATGGGGTCACTTGTGGGGGGTTTCCACTGTTTAGGCACATCAGACGCTCGTCAAACGCGACATGACATCTGATCTCAATTCCAGCCAATTTTAGGTTGAAAAAGTCATACGGGGCTCCTTCCCTTCTGAGTCCTGCCATGTGCCCAAACAGTGGTTCCCCCCCACATATTGGGTATCAGCGTACTCAGGACAAATTTGTCAACAACCGTTGGGGTCCAATTTCTCCTGTTACCCTTGGGAAAACAAAATATTGGGGACTAAATGATCATATTTGTGGAAAAAATATGATTTTTTTATTTTCACGCCCGGGTGTTATAAACTTCTGTGAAGCCCTTGGGGGTTCAAAGTGGTCACCACACATCTAGATAAGTTCCTTAGGGGGTCTAGTTTCCAAAATGGGGTCACTTGTGGGGGGTTTCCACTGTTTAGGCCCATCAGACGCTCGTCAAATGTGACATGGCATCCGATCTCAATTCCAGCCAATTTTAGGTTGAAAAAGTCAAACGGGGCTCCTTCCCTTCTGAGCCCTGCCATGTGCCCAAACAGTGGTTCCCCCCATATATTGGGTATCAGCGTACTCAGGACAAATTTGACAACAACTTTTGGGGTCCAATTTCTCCTGTTACCCTTGGGAAAATAAAAAAATTGTTGCTAAAATATTATTTTTGTGACTAAAAAGTTAAATGTTCATTTTTTCCTTCCACGTTGCTTCTGCTCCTGTGAAGCAGCTGAAGGGTTAATGATCTTCTTGAATGTAGTTTTGAGTAGCTTCAGGGGTGCAGTTTTTAGAATGGTGTCACTTTTGGGTATTTTCTGCCATATAGACCCCTCAAAGTGACTTCAAATGTGAGGTGGTCCCTAAAAAAAATGGTTTTGTAAGTTTTGTTGTAAAAATGAGAAATCGCTGGTCAAATTTTAACCCTTATAACTTTCTAATAAAAAAAATTTTGTTTCCAAAATTGTGCTGATGTAAAGTAGACATGTGGGAAATGTTATTTAGTAACTATTTTGTGTCACATCTTTCTCTGTTTTAAGGGCATACAAATTCAAAGTTTGAAAATTGCAAAATTTTCAAAATTTTTGCCATATTTCTGTTTTTTTCATAAATAAATGCAAGTTATAGCGAAAAATTTTTACAACTAAAGTGAAGTACAATATGTCATGAGAAAACAATCTCAGAATCGCCTAGATCCGTTGAAGCGTTCCAGAGTTATAACCTCATAAAGGGACAGTGGTCAGAATTGTAAAAATTGGCTCGGTCATGAACGTGCAAACCATCCTTGGGGGTGAAGGGGTTAACTTGGTGTAACATTACAGAAAAAAAACTGCAACAAACATTATGCAATAACAACATTGCTGCATGCCTAGATTAACCTTCATTAGGCAACAAAAGGTGAGCTCCATCACCTAAATAAAGTCAACAAGATAACACTCACATTTCCTCATAATGTTATCCAATCATAGAAAGATTCCACCATGACAGGCAAGGCTGCCTCACATCTTTCACACAGATATTACCTGTCTGTAGAACAGACAATATTTAAGCATGCTATACTGGAAAGGATGAAAATACAAAACTCACTTGTTAAGACATAGAGAGAGCGTGATATTGTGAATGCTGGTCGCCTCAAATTTTTTTTACTAGAGATTGCTAACAAAAAAGGTGACTACTTAACTAAGGCAAGCACGCCTTTCCTATGCGTTAGCAAGTGAGTAGTGTATTTTCATCCTTTCATTTAACAGTATAGCGCATTTAAATATTCTCTTTTCTACACACATGTAATATCTGTGTGAAAGGCGTGAGGTAGCGTTGCCTGTCATGATGGATTGTTTCATATGTTTGTAAAACATTGTTTAAAAATGTGAGTGTTAAATTATGTTCTAAATGTTGGTGAAGGACAACACCTGTTTTTTGTTTTATATTAGGAGCACCAGTTACATGTCACTGGACATCTCCAAACATTAGAATCATAAATCCTCATATATAGGGGAAGCGGAACGTGGATTAACAGCCTGTGGGTGCTGCTGGACATTGTGGCCAACATCGCCCTGTGTGGGGCCATACTGTTGCCCATGATGCTGTAGTTGTCCAGCCTCCTGGGCCTGTTGGGGATACTGGCCAGAATAATGATGATGTTGAGGGGTTCTTGTTGGCTCTGGTAGGCCCGTGGCTCATACCCACCAAGATAGCCAGATCATCCCCAACCAGGTTGGGACCAGCCTCCAACACTGGGTGGGTACAAGTGGCCATATTGGTGGGGTTGGCTTGAGGAAGACATTTGGGGCTGCGGAATAGAAGGATGGGTAGGGGGAGGAAGGGCTTGAGGTGTTGGCCCACGTATTAGGGGCTGTTCAGACCCTGCTTGAGCAAGCATCTGTGTGGATGGTTTCATGTGCATTAAATTTCGTGGTGAGAGCTGCCACCTCTCCAGAAATTCAAACACCTCATATGGGGTATTGGGGGGGTGCTTGCATCAAGCAGGATCTGAATACATCCCCTAATACGGAGCCTGACCTCACGGGTAAGGGCACGGAGATAAAGGGTGAGGCTACGTGCATAGGCCTCCTCACCATCATCTGTAGTGACTCTGTACAAATAATTCAGCACCCCTGTGTCCACATTGGTCCTGCTTTCTTGAATGGTGACCTGGCGCCTTCTTCTTATTCGCCATGATGCTAGAGCTGCCTGTGGGGAGGACCTGATCTGGGCAGTTGGGCTGCTGCTCAAGTTGCCCGGCTCTTCCAGGATGGGTGAGGTGGCAGCAGCAGACCGGCCTGGTGGTGTGGTGTGTAGGGCAGCCATTTTGTGTTCTTGTGATGCCTCCTCTTCAGCCATCCTTCTTGTAGGGGGAGAAGATGGGCCAGCCACCTCATCCCCTACAGGATCTATTATGGGCTCTGCCTCTGAGGCCGTTCCTCGATCCGTAAGGTTGGATTGAGTTCTGTTATGAAATAGAACAGAGGCAAAAATACATCAATATTTTTGTCCCTGTAAAGTATCTGTGTAATGTTTTTGTGTCATGTGGTGTGAGGTATGTACTTATGGTCTCAGAGCCAGAATTGGGGCGAGGAAGTTCAGCCGGTCATAATAGATATATTTGCGCTTTACATGTCCAGCACTCCCACTCCTGGACCGCTGCTGGCGTTCCCGGCGGAACTGGTCCCGGATGCTTCTCCACCGTTTCATCACATCTTCCACTGCAATGTGACAGGAAAGATTGTCAAAACCACATATTTGAGAGGTCACATTTTCTAACAGTAGTCTAGGCATGGGGCCTTCTGGGGTGTGCGTTCTACCCATGGTGGCATATGTAATTGGGCCGATACACAGGGTCTCATTAGCTCCACTGAAACTAATTTTAGTGGCTAGGAGGATGAGGAGCTTGTGGCCTAACCCCTAATTATGGCTGTGTGAAACCATGTGTCACATCCAAATGTAACGGCCTCATGAGGCTAATAAAAGTACATGCACAGGAAGGGGGGTGCTAATTGTAGATTCATTTTATAGCACGCGCTAAGGTTAATGATGTTTTTATGGTTGCACTTACGAATTTTATGCTGCTCATCACGTGGTCTGTCACCAAAGTCATGGTACATCTGGCGACAGATGCGCCTCCATGACGCCTCCTTTCTTGTGCGGTTCGCATAGTTTGAGTGGCGTGGGTCCCATATTTCTGGACGCTCCTGCACCAGCACAATGAGGAGCTCTACATTAATATATGTGGACGCCATGCTGCTGCTGTACTCCGTGGAGGCTGACTTCCTGGATGTCTGGAGTGGTTTTTGAGCTCATTTGCATGTCTAGGCTTCCTGATGATGGATTGGCCCATTTCCTGTTCACCAGCCAAAAGACCTGCGTATTGCTCGCAGGTCACACGTGTGTTCCGTGTGCAATCCGTATTTTTTGCGCACCCATAGACTTGCATTGGCGTACTACGGGCGTAGTACGCTGACAATCGCAGCATGCTGCGAGTGGCACGGAGCGTAGGATACGGATGAGAAATATACGCCTGGTGCGAGAGACCCCGTAGAAAATCATTTGTCCGTGTCTAATGCGTGCTTTTTGCGCCTCTCCCTCTCCCGTATTCCTCGCCAGTGTGACTCCGGCCTTAAAGCGAAACCCACAGCACAAAAGCAAATCTAGCTTCATCACATGACGCATGCCCCTGAGAGAGAATGTGCGTCAAAGTGCGCCCCGCCCACCAAATCGGACCCTAAGGGGCCCCTCTCACCAAATCGGACCCTGAGGGACCCTGCTCACCAAATTGAACTCTGAGGGGCCCCGCTCACCAAATCGGACCGTGAGGGGCCCCGCCCTCCAAATCGGACCCTAAGGGGCCACGCCCATCAAATCGGACCCTGAGGGGCCCCGCCCACCAAATCGGACTCTGAGAGATCCCGCTGACCAAATCGGACCCTGAGGGGCCCCTCTCACCAAATCGGACCCTGAGGGGCCCTGCTCACCAAATTGAACTCTGAGAGGCCCCACTCACCAAATAGGACCGTGAGGGGCCCCACCCTCCAAATCGGACCCTGAGGGGCCCCGCCCACCAAATCGGACCCTGAGGGGCCCCGCCCACCAAATCGGACTCTAAGAGATCCCGCCCACCAAATCAGACGCTGAGGGGTCCCGCACACCAAATCGGACCCTGACGGCCCCTGCCCACCAAATTGAACTCTGTGGGGCCCTGCTCACCAAATCGGACCCTGAGGGGCCCCGCCCACCAAATCGGATTCTGAAAGGGCCCAACCACCAATTCGGACCCTGAGGGGTCCCGCCCACCAAATCGGACCCTGACGGCCCCTGCCCACCAAATCAGACCCTGAGGGGCCCCACCCAGCAAATCGGACCCTGATGGGCCCCGCCCACCAAATTGGACCCTGAGGGGCCCCGCCCCCCAAATTGGACCCTGAGGGGCCCCTCTCACCAAATTGGACCCTGAGGGACCCCGCCCACCAAATCAGACCCTGAGGGGCCCCACCAAATCAGACCCTGAGGGGCCCCTCCCACCAAATCAGACCCTGAGGGGCCCCGCCCACCAAATCGGACCCTGAGGGGCCCCGCCCACCAAATCGGATTCTGAAAGGCCCCAACCACAAAATCAGACCCTGAGGGGGTCCAACCACAAAATCGGACCCTGAGGGGCCCCGCCCACCAAATCGGACCCTGAGGGCCCCCGCTTACTAAATCGGACCCTGAGGGGCCCCGTTCACCAAATTGGACCCTGAGGGGCCCCACCCACCAAATCGGACCCTGAGGGGCCCCGTCCACCAAATCGGACCCTGAGGGGCCCCACCCACCAAATCAGACCCAGAGTGGCCCCAACCACAAAATCGAACCCTAAGGGGCCCCGGCCACAAAATCGGATCCTGAGAGGCCCTGCCACAAAATCAGACCCTGAAGGGCCCCTGCCACAAAATCGGACCCTGAGGGGCCCCGCCCACCAAATCGGACCCTGAGTAGCCCCGCCCAACAAAACGGACCCAGAGTGGCCCCACCCACAAAATCTGACCCAGAGTGGCCCCAACCACAAAATCGGACCCTGAGGGGCCCCAACCACAAAATCAGACCCTGAGGAGCCCCGGCCACAAAATCGGGCCCCGAAGGGCCCCACCCACAAAATTGGACCCTGAGGGGCCCCGGCCACAAAATCGGACCCTGAGGGGCCACACCCACAAAATAGGACCCTGAGCGGCCCCGGCCACAAAATCGGAACCTGAGGGGCCCCAACCACAAAATCGGACCCTGAGGGGCCCCGCCCACCAAATCAAACCCAGAGTGGCCCCACCCACAAAATTGGACCCTGAGGGGCCCCAGCCACAAAATCAGACCCTGAGGGGCCCCAACCACAAAATCGGACCTTTAGAGGCCCTGGCCACAAAATCGGACCCTGAGGGGCCTCAACCACAAATTCGGTCCCTGAGTGGCCCCGGCCAAAAAATCGGACCCTGAGGGGCCCCAACCACAAAATCGAACACTGAAAGGCCCCACCCACAAAATCAGACCCTGAGGGGCCCCACCCACAAAATCGGACCCTGAGGGGCCCCACCCACAAAATTGGACCCTGAGGGGACACGCCCACAAAATCGGACCCTGAGGGGCCCCGCCAAACAAATTGGACCCAGAGTGGCCCCCGCCCACCAAATTAGACCCAGAGTGGTCCCACCCACAAAATCGGACCCTGAGGGGCCCCACCCACAAAATCAGACCCTGAGGGGCCCCAAACACAAAATCGGACCCTGAGGGGCCCCAGCCACAAAATCGGACCTTTAGAGTCCCTGGCCACAAAATCGGACCCTGAGGGGCCTCAACCACAAATTCGGTCCCTGAGTAAAATTGGACCCGGAGGGGCCCCAACCACAAAATCGGACACTGAGGGGCCCCACCCACAAAATCGGACCCTGAGGGGCCCCACCCACAAAATCGGACCCTGAAGGGTCCCACCCACAAAATCAGACCCTGAGGGGCCCCACCCACAAAATCGGACCCTGATGGGACACGCCCACAAAATCAGACCCTGAGGGGCCCCGGCCAACAAATCGGACCCAGAGTGGCCCCCGCCCACCAAATCGGACCCTGAAGGGCCCCGCCCACCAAATTAGACCCAGAGTGGCCCCACCCACAAAATCTGACCCTGAGGGGCCCCACCCACAAAATCGGACCCTGAGGGGCCCCAAACACCAAATCGGACCCTGAGGGGCCCCGGCCACAAAATCGGACCCTGAGAGGCCCCGGCCACAAAATCGTACCCTGAGGGGCCCAACCCACAAAATCGGACCCTGAGGGGCCCCAACCACAAAATCGGACACTGAGGGGCCCCACCCACAAAATCGGACCCTGAGGGGCCCCACCCACAAAATTAGACCCTGAGGGGGCCCACCCACAAAATCGGACCCTGAGGGGACACGCCCACAAAATCGGACCCTGAGGGGCACCGTCCAACAAATCGGACCCAGAGTGGCCCCCGCCCACCAAATCGGATCCTGAAGGGCCCCGCCCACCAAATTAGACCCAGAGTGGCCCCACCCACAAAATCGGACCCTGAGGGGCCCCAAACACCAAATCGGACCCTGAGGGGCCCCGGCCACAAAATCGGACCCTGAGAGGCCCCGGCCACAAAATCGTACCCTGAGGGGCCCCACCCACAAAATCGGACCCTGAGGGGCCCCGGCCACAAAATCAGACCCTGAGGGGCCCTGGCCACAAAATCGTACCCTGAGGGGCCCCACCCACAAAATCGTACCCTGAAGGGCCCCACCCACAAAATCATACCCTGAGGGGCCCCACTCACAAAATCGGACCCTGGGGGGACCCACTCACAAAATCGGACCCTGAGAGGCCATATCCACAAAATCGGACCCTGAGGGGCCACACCCACAAAATCAGACCCTGAGGGGCCACACCCACAAAATTGGACTCTGAGGGATCCCAGCCACCAATTCAAACCCTGGGGAGCCCATGCCACCGAATCGGATCCTGAGGGGCCCTGCTCACCAAATTGAACTCTGAGGGGCCCCGCTCACCAAATCGGACTGTGAGGCGCCCCGCCCTCCAAATCGGACCCTGAGGGGCCCCGCCCACCAAATAGGACCCTGAGGGGACCCGCCCACCAAATCAGACCCTGAGGGGCCCCGCTCACCAAATCGGACCCTGAAGGGGCCTTGCTCACCAAATTGTACTCTGAGGGGCCCCGCTCACCAAATCGGACCCTGAGGGGCCCCGCCCACCAAATCGGATTCTGAAAGGGCCCAACCACCAATTCGGACTCTGAGGGGTCCCACCCACCAAATCGGACCCTGACGGCCCCTGCCCACCAAATCTGACCCTGAGGGGCCCCGCCCACCAAATCGGACCCTGAGAGGTCCCGCCCACCAAATTGGACCCAGAGTGGTCCCGCCCACCAAATCGGACCCAGAGTGATCCCGCCCACCAAATCATACCCTAAGGGGCCCCGCCCAACAAAACAGACCCAGAGTGGCACCACCCACCAAATCGGACCCAGAGTGGCCCACCCACAAAATCGGATCCAGAATGGTCCCACCCACAAAATTGGACCCTGAGGGGCCCTGGCCACAAAATCGGACCCTGAGGGGCCCCACCGACAAAATCGGACCCTGAGGGGATCCGGCCACAAAATCAGACCCTTAGGGGCCCCACCCACAAAATCGGACCCTGAGGGGCCCCACCCACAAAATCAGACCCTGAGGGGCCCCACCCACAAAATCGGACCCTGAGGGGCCCCACCAACAACATCGGACCCAGAGGGGCCCCACCCACAAAATCGGAGCCTGAGGGATCCCCACCAACAATTTAAGCCCTGAGGAGCCCAGGCCAAGGAATCAGATCCTGAGGCGCCCCACCCACCAAATCAGACCCTGAGGCCAAAGTGGCCCCTGAGAGGCACTCACAGTTAAAACGAATCCTGAGTTGAAAGTCTTGCAGAAACAGCAGGCAAGTCTCTCTTAAAGGGGCAGCCCGGGCACCATTTCAGACCACTATCTGTACTTCCTTCAGGAAATACAAATCTAGTTCTTCTTATTATTATTATTATTAAGTTGATTTCCGCAATTAAAACGGACTGAACTGCCACACGCACAGACTCCATTGAGGTGTCGTTTCGAAGCCAGCGTCCACGAGAGGTGTGCTAAGTATTTTTCGTGTCGATCGGATTTGTAGTTTTTGCGCAATTTGGGTTTGAAAATTTTTTTTCCCGTCATTGGAATGCACTGTCTCATGCCCTGAGGCGATTGAAATGGCAGTTAAGCTCATTGATATGCGCAGGCACACCCAGTTACTATGCCAACGCCTATGAACTTTACTTGACCCCCAGAACAGAGCTTCTGCCTGGAGTTGAGTGAAACGGATCGAAAAATTTCAAAAGTCGCTGACTTTTGGCAAAGTCGGGTTTCATGAAACGAAACCCAACCCTAGGATGAGGTCGGCCACGAGGTCGGCGACTTACGCGCCAAAGTCGCATTTCAAAAGTTTGTTTTGCGCTCTTTTTCAGCCAATCAGGATCCACGGACACTGTAGGCAACGTGATGACATAGGCAGGGGTCACCACCATCTTTCAGAAAGGCATGCAAATGATTGGCTTGCTTTGGTGGGCGTCACAGGGGGTATAAAAGGGCGTGCACACCGACCGCCATCTTACTTCTGCCGATCTTAGCATAGGGAGAGGTTGCTGCTGCTGATTCTGTAGGGAGAGCGTTAGGCAGGGAAGAAGAAAAAAAAACTGCTTCTGCTGCTAGCTATTTTGCCTGTACAACACACCAGTCATTGTGTGTGCAGTGCAAGGGGAGGCTATATTTTGGTGGATCAGCGGTGTTGGTTGTTAGGCTGCCTTCTAAGGCTTCCTGACGGCTGCATTGCTGTTTACCCACTGCTCTGCAAACTGCTTTTTTTTAAAAGCAATCCCAATTTTTTTTTTTGTCCTGCTGAGGTACTGAGCGTGCATTTTTTCACACCATACAGCGGTGCACACTCCTCACACAGTACCGTGTAACGGCTGTTATCACAGCCACAGTGAAGCTATCTGTGTGTCACTCTGTAAGAATAAGTCGAGGACATGTTCCGTTCTTACAGACCTGCACCTTCTAGTTTTGTCTAGCTTTCAAACAGTTAAATATATTTGCTGTTTGATCACATTCAAAACTATAGAGAGACAGCGTGTGTCAGTCCGTATACTTAAAAAAACACGGAGCTTGACAATTTTACGTACACCGGACAGCCGTGTACGTGCACGCTCCTCTCAGTACCGTGTAACGGCTGTTATCATGGCCACAGAGAAGCTATCTGTGTGTCACTCTGGAAGGATAAGTGGAGGACTTGTTCCGTTCTTACAGACCTACACTCTAGGGAGATTCCTATTCTGCCCAATTCTATATACACCTTGTAGTTTGTGATACACTAGCCAATTTCTGCCTGTGACATAGCGCTGTGATATTCAGTGGGCCTCACACAATCCAAAAGTGTCCAGTGTCCACTAGTGTGTGCAGAAATTCAAAATCTCCGTGATCCTGTAGTCACTTTTTTCACACCTGTGCCATCGAGCCTGTGACATAGCGCTCTGATATTCAGTGGGCCTCACACAATCCATAAGTGTCCAGTGTCCACAAGTGTGTGCAGAAATTCAAAATCTCCGTGATCCTGTAGTCACTTTTTTCACACCTGTGCCATCGAGCCTGTGACATAGCGCTCTGATATTCAGTGGGCCTCACACAATCCATAAATGTCCAGTGTCCACAAGTGTGTGCAGAAATTCAAAATCTCCATGATCCTGTAGTCACTTTTTTCACACCTGTGCCATCGAGCCTGTGACATAGCGCTCTGATATTCAGTGGGCCTCACACAATCCATAAGTGTCCAGTGTCCACAAGTGTGTGCAGAAATTCAAAATCTCCATGATCCTGTAGTCACTTTTTTCACACCTGTGCCATCGAGCCTGTGACATAGCGCTCTGATATTCAGTGGGCCTCACACAATCCATAAGTGTCCAGTGTCCACAAGTGTGTGCAGAAATTCAAAATCGCCCTTATCCTGTAGTCACTTTTTTCACACCTGTGCCATCGAGCCTGTGACATAGCGCTCTGATATTCAGTGGGCCTCACACAATCCATAAGTGTCCAGTGTCCACAAGTGTGTGCAGAAATTCAAAATCTCCCTTATCCTGTAGTCACTTTTTTCACACCTGTGCCATCCAGCCTGTGACATAGCGCTTTGATATTCAGTGGGCCTCACACAATCCATAAGTGTCCAGTGTCCACAAGTGTGTGCAGAAATTCAAAATCTCCCCTGTCCTATAGACACCTTGTACCTTGTTTTACATTACTATATAGTTTGTTGGATTTTGTCTACATTTCTACCAAAAATGAGGAAGGCTGGTGGAAGAGGCCGTGGAATTGGGCGGGGGTTGGCAGCTGGTAATGATGGTGTTGGTGGTGGATCTGATGGTAGTGGCAAAAGCAAAATAGGACCGAATGCAGGAGGTGTTGAGCCTGCGTCATCGTCTGGCTGCACAAGGCCTCGAAGGCTTACTTTTCTAGGAGTTGGCAAACCGCTTTTAAAGCCAGAGCTGCAGGAAAAAGTTTTGGCTTACATTGCTGACTCAGCCTCCAGCTCTATCGCCTCCTCTTCTGAAGTTGTAAAAAATAAAAGCACTGAGTCGTCATTGGAGGCTCATGTTCATGAACCACACCTTTCCTTGTGTCCTTCACCCCAACCAAGATTGAAGGATGACGCAGGCCATACTACTGATTACTCCATGGAGCTGTTTTCACATACCATGCCTGGATTATCAAGTGAAATGGTGAATTACCCAGGCCAAGATGAATCTGACATGGAGTGCACTGATGCACAGCCGCTGATAGATGATTCTGCTGGTACATTGGGCAGCACGGTGGCTCAGTGGTTAGCGCTGCAACCTTGCAGCGCTGGGGTCCTGGGTTCGAATCCCACCAAGGACAACATCTGCAAGGAGTTTGTATGTTCTCCCCGTGTTTGCGTGGGTTTCCTCCGGGCACTCCGGTTTCCTCCCACACTCCAAAGACATACTGATAGGGAATTTAGATTGTGAGCCCCATCGGGGACAGTGATGAAAATGTGTGCAAACTGTAAAGCGCTGCGGAATATGTTAGCGCTATATAAAAATAAAGATTATTATTATTATTATTACATTCACTCAGAGCACTACATTGTCCTCGCAGTGTACGGAGCCAGATTCTGACCCTGATGAGACTCAGGTGCCCCTTCCCACACACTATACCACCATACACGGTGACACAGAGGAAGGTGCACATGACATTGAAGAGGAGGTGATGGATGACCCAGTTGTTGACCCAGATTGGCATCCATTGGGGGAAGAGGGTGCTGCTTCCAATAGCTCAGGTGAGGAGCATCCACAGCAGACATCGACATCGCAACAGCTGTTATCTGGCAGGCCCGGAGCACTCTAAAGACAGGTTCCAAAAATCAAGAGTTGCTGGACAGCTTGTCCAGAGGGTCAAAATATCCTAGCGTGCTAGGCCGCAAAATGTCTGCCAAAGTAGGAAGAGTGCAGTGTGGCACTTTTTTTAACAAAATCCTCATGATCAGGCCAAGGTTATCTGTAAGAAGTGCGCAAAGACCTTTAGACGAGGGAAAAATTTGAATACCAGTTGCATGCTTAGACATTTAACCACCATGCACTTGCAAGCGTGGACACAACACCAAACCTCAAGTACAACATGTGCAACTGATCACAAAGAAGGTAGTCAGCAATGCTACATTGTTTCCCCCACTGTAAGCCCACCGGTTAGCACAGCAGCAAATGTTGAGGTGTCGTTGCAAGGCCACAGCAGTCAGGGAATCCCACTGTTATATCAACGAAATACTGAATCTAGGCCATCAGAAAGAACACCAACTCCATCACCATCATCAACCCTCTCTCAGTCCGCCCTGTCCACCGCTACTTCCACCATATGCAGCTCTCAAGTCCAGCTCACCCTCCCAGACACTATGAGTAGGTCAAGAAAGTACTCAGTCTCTCAACCACGTACACTGGGTTTGAATGCCCACATTGCCAAACTAATCTCGTTTGAGATGATGCCCTATCGGTTGGTGGAAAGCGCAGCTTTCCGCGAACTCATGGCCTATGCAGTACCACGCTATGACCTACCCAGTCGCCACTTCTTCTTTCGCAAAGTCATCCCAGCCCTCCACCATCATGTGAAAGACCGCATTGTCCATGCACTCAAGCAGTCAGTGAGTGGAAAGGTGCACCTCACAACTGATGCATGGTCCAGTCGGCATGGCCAGGGCTGTTACGTGTCCATCACTGCGCACTGGGTTAATGTGGTGGATGCAGGGTCCACAGGGGACAGCGGTGGTGGGACAGTGCTGCCTAGCCCATGGTATAGTAAACAGTTGGCTGTAGGCGTTCGACCCTCCTCCTCCTCCAGAAGCGAAAGCTCGTCCACAGAGCGCAGTCGTACGAGCACTCCATCTGCAGCTGCCACTGTTGCACACGAGGTGTCCCCCTATCGAGCAGCTAGTGGAAAGCGTCAGCAGGCTGTGTTGCAGATGATGTGTTTGGGCGACAGACACACCGCCGAGGTGCTGGCCGAGTACTTAAAGCGACAAACTGAGTCATGGCTGGGCAGTGTACATCTTGAGGCAGGCAAGGTAGTTAGTGATAATGGCCGTAATTTTGTGGCAGCCATAGCCCTTTCAAAACAGCCACATACCTTGCTTGGCTCACACCTTGAACCTGGTGGTGCAGTGCTTCCTCAATAATTATCCGGAGTTAACAGCCCTGCTCCAGAAGGTGCAAAGACTGTGCGCGCACATCCGCCGGTCGCCTGTACACTCCATTCGTATGCAGAAGCTTCAGCGATTGCTCCACCTTCCCAACCACCGCCTCATTATCGACATTGCAACAAGGTGGAACTCCACCCTGCACATGGTTGAGCGGCTGAGCGAGCAGAGGCAGGCCATAATGCATTTGTGGGAGGATACACGGCCAGGCACTTTGAGAGCAGACATGGAGTTGACAGGTGTGCAGTGGTCGAAGCTAAAAGACCTCTGTAAAGTCCTTCAGTGTTTTGAGGAATGCACACAGCTGGTAAGCGCAGACGACGCTATCCTAAGCATGAGCATCCCACTTATGCGTCTGCTCATGCAAACTTTGACGCACCTTAAGGAGCAGGCGTCTGCAGCCAATGTTGACGAGGAGGGAATCCTTGATGACATTCAGCCATTGTCTGCTCAGGGACCTCTCCTGGACGAGGTGGAGGAAGAAGAGGAGGAGGATGATGATGGGAATGATTACTTAGGGGAGGAGGATGCATCTCGTGGGGCAAGTGAAAATGATGGCGTGGCAAGGTCTGGTACAGGGTTTGTGCGTGACTGGAGGGATGTGGATTTGCCAGAAAGTGCTCCTCCAACCAGCACTCGCAGTGCATCATTGACACCGGGAACATTGGCCCACATGTCAGATTATGCCTTGCAGATCCTAAAAAGGGACCCCCGCATTGCCAAAATGATGAACGATGACGACTACTGGTTGACCAGCATCCTGCATCCACGCTATAAAGGCAAATTACAAAACATCATGCCACAGGAGAACCTTGACCTAATATTGGCTAATAAACAAGCAACTCTGGTAAATCGGTTGCTTGAGGCATTCCCAGCACACAGCAGCGGTGATGGTTCTCACACGAGCCGTACGGGCCAGGGGGCAGCTTGGCAGAGGTGTTCATGGTGCACACAGCAGAAGTAGCGTTGGAGACAGGGGTTTCATGACAATGTTGTGGACTGATTTTTCAAGTACCGCTCACACAACTGGTAATACTGCATCGATGGAAAGTGACAGGAGACAGCAGTTGTCAACTATGGTTACAAACTACTTTTCCTCCCATATCGATGTTCTCCCACACAGGTCATTCCCCTTTGACTATTGGGCCGCTAAACTGGACACCTGGCCTGAATTGGCACAATATGCCTTACAGGAGCTCGCTTGCCCAGCTGCAAGTGTGCTATCGGAAAGAGTCTTCAGTGCAGCTGGATCAATTCTGACAGAAAAAAGGACCCGTCTGTCAACCCAAAATGTGGATGATCTAACCTTCATTAAAATGAACCATGCATGGGTTTCCAAGGATTTTGTCCCACCTTCCCCTGATGACACATAGGGTGACAGAAAAATGACTTGCTTTGGTCCACCTCTTCCTGGGACTTGACCTATTTCGCCTTTTGCATCAGCTGAATGTCCAACATCAACATATGCCACTTTCTAAAACTCCCTAACTGTGCTGCCTCCCCCCCATGGCCGGGGTCACCACCTAGCGCACGACACCGTGCGAGTGCCGTTGCCCTCGACTGGTGGGTAGGCCGACTCTTGGGCGTGGGCACTGGCACAGGGTCCCTCATAGTGCAATAAAGTGTCTCTGACGGTGGTGGTGCACACCCGCCATCAGACACACCGCCGTACTATGAGGGGCCCAGTGCCAGTACCGACGCCCACGAGTGGGCCCCCCTTTCTTGGGCAGGGCCCCAGCATTTGCAGTCTTTACCTCTCCCTGCTCCTCCGCTGTGTAGTCTGGGCCGTCAGATCCATACTGTGCCTGACACCGTTTGAGCCTGCCTCCTGAAGTATAGACATATATTTTGAATGTGTACACTATGCTATCCATACATGTTATCCGGGGATATGGTACCCTTTCTCACCTTTGTGCAATCACGTGCAATCCATACTGGGCCTAACACCGTCTGAGCCTGCCTCCTGATGTATAGACATATATTTTGAATGTATACACTATGCTATCCATACATGTTATCCGGGGATACGGTACCCTTTCTCACCTTTGTGCAATCACGTGTAATCCATACTGGGCCTGAGAATGGCTGGCGAGCTGATAAGCAGGCTACAGCACCTGTGGTTTGCACACGTAAGTTTTTCATTTTTTCAGGAATGACGGTTAGGCCTAATTCCAGAACTGCGGTTGACCTGCACTTACTGGGAAATCATCGTTCGCGGGTAATAATTGTAATCACAGATCCCCATCACTAACGTTGTTCAGCGGGTTATCTGCACCTGTAAGCGACAAACGCTGGCCTTTTCAGTGTAGCGCACATGCAGCCACGGACATGTAAGGGCACGACACACCAGTTATTGGCCAATCTCATGTGCCAGAGCCTCACGTGTCCCTCTAGTAAGCCGGAGTCGGACCGCGGGGCATGACCGAGTCTTGTTCGTTAACGGAATTAAGCTTGCAATGTGTGCATCTTTTCTGTAGCTGGCATGGTTGAGGTTTCCCAGGTGGAGTCGAACTAAACCGTAGGCTCCACTCCTGGTGGTGCCCTTCTGGACATTCCTTTAAGGTTCAGCTTTGCAACCATACTGCCCACGTAAAACAAACACTTTGCCTTCATGAACGCTGTTTGGAGGGTCATGACTCGTGGGAATAACGCCGCCCAATCAGTTAACCTGCTAGAGAGATCCTTCGTTGCTCCCAAGCATGACATCACACTCCCTAGGAGGAAGGTAATGCCACTGTGGCGACCGTACTCCTGGGGGCGACACAACTGCACTGATGCCCAGCCACTGCTCGATGAATCTGCTGGTACATTGACCCAGACCACTACATTCCCCTCGCACGCTACACGGCCTGAATCTGACCCTGATGAAACTCAGGTTACCCTTCCCATATACAGTTCCATCTTACACGGTGACAAAGAGGAAGCTGCAGATGAAAGTGCAGGTTCGGCCCACCCGCCATCAGACACACCACCGTACTATCAGGGGCCCTGTGCCAGTGCCGTCGCCAATGAGTGGGCCCCCCCTGCTTGCTCAGGATCACAGCACTTGCAAGGTTGAAATACTGTGCAGTGAGATGGAAGATGGGAACGACGAGGAGTCCAGACTAGTACAGGGATTCCCTAGCGAGGAGACTTATTTGATTGTTTTCAATGTTGGGACAGCAATTTTTGGGGAGCACTATACTCTGGAGAATGATAGATGGGGCCCACCATACACTGGAACATTCCAAAGGTGGACATCAGACACTGGAGCAGCATTTACAGGGCCCATTATACACTAGAGCATTAGAAATGGGGCCCATTATGTTTGGAGCATTATTTGGGCCCATAAGACAGTGGAGCTTCATCCATGGGGACCAACATATACTGTAGCATTATGTGGAGCTCATCATATACTGTTTCAAACATTATATGGGACCAATGATTCTATATGGAGAAATAGATGGGCCTTGTCATGAGATGTAAAAAGTGAAGTATTTTTCATTGTACTATACCGCTATTTCTCTGCCGTATCGGAGCATGATGAGTTGTGGTATGTGTTAAAGGGGCGCTCTTTCGCCCAGGGCACATGAAAACCTGGAGCCAGCCCTACCCCCCACAACTTTAGCCAAATAACCCCCATTTTTCAATTTTTCAGTGAGTAACTTGTACTATGAAGTTAATTAAGGATGACAAGCTTAAGTAAGAAGAATTGATGCTTTTGGCATTCAAATGGGCACTGTAGGTGTGTTTCCTGTCCTCCTCTCACTGCCGAATTTTATTCCCCATTGACTTACATTGGGTTTCGTGTTTCGGGACGACCCCGACTTTTCCCTATAGTCGGCCAATCTTGCTCGACCCGACTTTTGGAAAAGTCGGGTTTCACGAAACGAAACTCGACCCTAAAAAAACAAAAGTCGCTCAACTCTACTTCTGCCGCATAATATCAGCTCTTAAAGCGAAACCCACAGCACAAATGCAAATCTAGCTTCATCACATGACACATGCCCCTGAGAGAGAATGTGCGCCAAAGTTGATTTAGAAGAAGCCCAGTGAGCAAAACTAGCTCTTAAAGGGCCAACGCACCAAAGTGATTGTTAAAGGGCCGGCGCACCGAAATGAGTCTTAAAGGGCCGACACACGAAATTGAAAGCTGAGTGACCCCAGGCTCCAAATCGGAGGCTGAGCCACCCCGGCCTCCAAATCAGAGACTGAGCCACCCCGGCCTCCAAATCGGAGCCTGAGCGACCCCGGCCTCCAAATTGGAGGCTGAGCCACCCCGGCCTCCAAATTGGAGGCTGAGCCACCCCGGCCTCCAAATCGGAGGTGAGCCACCCCAGCCTCTGTAAAATAATGCTTATCCTGTAAAATACTCAGGACTAGTTACCAGATAAAAATGTAGTGGTTTATTTGGTTTCTTCCATCAAAGAAAAGATTATTACAGAAAAACATAAAAATAGGTGAAAGAGAAATTGTCCGTTATTGCAAAAGCTTGTCATCTTCTTTCTCTGAGATCCCACATGGCAAATGGCCTCTGTCTCTCTTAGGCTTCTTTGTAGTAAAGTAACATACCAGTTGTTCAGTTATGTCATCTTGCGTCTGTGTCTCATGATGGTGAGGGAAGGAACCAGCGACCTCTACAGTTAGCCATGAATTATATACATCTCTTGAAGCACGTGACCTGGTATATATGGAGTTGTCCTGTACCATGAGCCATGCTTACAAAAATAGCCTGTCGTTGTCAGCAATGTACAGAACTGAGTGTAATAAGAATACAACTCCATAACTATATATATATCCATAACTAATATAAATCCATAACTAATAATATTTAACAATTCCCCCTTTTGAGGGAAACAGACATTAATTGGAACCCTCAAAATATAATGAGATCTTTTTTCTTCTTTTCTTCTTCTTTGACAAAATAATTTAATATCAATAATAATAATAATAATAATAATAATAATAATAATAATAATAATATCAGATTACCGTTATAAGTACTCAATGACATAATTGATGTGAATTCATGTTATGGTAAGCCGTGAACAATATTCATATAAAATATGTATAACTATACTTCCCTAAGTCTAAATTGACGTATTTCAGGTCCAGTCATCATCATCTGATGTCATCTGGTCTTCATTTTGATGTCTTCTGTCTTCTTCTTGGTTCTTTTAAAAACACGGTTTTTCTATAGCATATAGCTGTTGTAGAAATCATGTTGTGTATCAAATCAAAGTCCGTAAATTCAAATGTTAATAGGAAAACAAAGTCTATGCAGCTTTAATATCTGTGCAGTGTCATCTTTAAAAACCTGGGCTTACATTGGCTCGCCTTGGATATTCTGGAATACTCCATCGGTACTGGTCTTTGAACAGGTGTGACGTCTTTGGTCAGCAAAGCAAGGGTTAAAATGACTCTTCCTTGCTAAACATAGCACCATAACCAGTCCTTGTCCTAATGCACAGGACACATGTCAGGGTTGTAGCTTCCTGACAATTACCTTATTGTTCACCAGCCTTTATCGAAGCTTTTCAGGTGATTGAAACTTCTGGAACTTGGTAAGAACCGTGATAACACCGTTCATCTCAGCATCATAGGATCATCGTCCTCTGGTTGTCAGGTTAGACACTTTAATTGTGACTGTCAGTGGTGGATACTGCACTTGTGACTGTCAGTGGTGGATACTGCACTTGTGACTGTCAGTGATGGATACTGCACTTGTGGTTTTACTCAGTCTATTACTCAGTAATCATAGCTTTGTTACCTTCTGGGACTTCTGGATAGCGGCGTTCTTCTTCTTGCAACTGGTAAGAATCAATAAAGTTTAGAAATATGAAAAGTCTTTATTAACGTAATTTCAATATCTTGCTTGAAGTCTTCATTCCCTATTCTATACCAAATCTGGTAATTTTCCTATCCTATAATATCACAGCGTACCATAGCAATCAGTAATATCCATATAATTATTATCAGAATTTGTACTGTATATGGATTTCAATGTTTGAAATAATAAACCAATAATAAGTGATAATACATTATTATCCATATTTTTTTCATGTGATAGAACATTTTTTTATGTCTTAGGTGTAATTACCTTTTTCAACCCATAGGTGTCACTGTGTTTTATGTAACCAGTGTTTTCATCTTTATTAATAAGGAATATATTTATTATACTAATAATATGTAGTAATGTATAGCCATGAACCAAAATAAGAATATATGAGTGAGCGAATGAATGAATAAAAGAATTGTTGCATATAACTCAGAAGTGAAACATTTTCCTTTGTAATAAAACCATATCATTGCTATATTTAATGAAGCAATATTCTCAGTAGATATTACTTTACTAAATATTGATGAAAGAAAAAATAAAAATTTAAGAATTATAATAAAAATAGATTAAAAAATTGAAAATTAAAAATAAGAATAAGAATAAAAATAAGAATAAGGCCTTTATGTTGATGCAGAGTAGTTATGTCTTCAGTAACATATACCCTTAATATTTCCATGATCTGGATTTTCATAATTGTCATAAACTTGTGTTACCAAAATATTCAAATTATGCAACTTTGCATATAATATTCCTCTCAGTGTAAAGAAATGACTCTTTATAATACTTATTATTATACCCAATACTTATACCATCGTACCTTATTATTTCTTTTCTATTAAAATGTGTGAAGAAGAGGTATTAATCAAATGTGATGATGTAGTCAGGATCAAAAACACTTTTTCCCCCTTTATACCAAAAAATATTGTTCTATGAAATAATTCATTTATCAAAACCAAAATTAAAATAATTAATTTATAAATTGTGTGAATTTATACTTGCTTATACCATTATTTGTCTGAAGATGTGTAACCATTAAAATTAATTTGAATATCATAAAATTATCCTTTGGAAAAATTAATTTAAATGTAGATTTTCTTCATAAACCATTTTGATGTGCGATTGCACTTATCCACAATTAACTAAATCAAGAAATAATAATTACTATAAAAATATAGAAATATATGTTGTATAGATAATATTTCATTATATATCCTAATATTCTAATAATTTAACTGATCTGCATATTTCTCCTAAAGATAAAAGCTTTTGGGGTTTTGTTTTTTTTTTTTTCTCTCATGCATTCAGATTCCTGAGGCCTCATACAAACGTATTACATTACTCGCTCAGCAGCTGCTCATACACTCAGTCACTGTCACTCAGACTGTGTCACATATTTAAGTTTAAACCAAATACCTCACATACGAAGGTGTGATGAATACACGTATTTTAACCCAAATTATCCTAATTATCAATGCATTGTAAACTATTTAAAATTAGTCTTAATATTTCTTTGAATATTCCCCAAATACACATGACATAAATATATGTTGTATAGCTATACTTGACATTTAGGCCTGGAAAAAAAATTCCACTGGTTTGCAAAAGTTGAGACCCCCTAAAAAAATTATTTTCCCAAAGAAGAATAGTATACTGGTCTTATTATTAGAACAAGGTTCAAATTCCACATGCTGTGGTTGTCATTCAAACCATGCAGTTAGTTATATGCATATTATTTCAGTGTTAAATATATAAATTCATGCAATTATTGCAACTTCCTGTGTAAATAAAGGCATAAATCCTTGGAAGAGAATTTTCCGGATTAAGTCCTGCTTTGAAATGAAAATTCTAAGGAAACATAAAAGATAAGGTTAATATCATATTCATAATTCTAAATATTATTACTGATGTAGATTTTAATGTTCATTAAAAAATACAGTTCTACTATTTCTACTTCTACAAACACTCTATATATACTGTATGAATATGTATATATCCACAAACCATAAAACTACAGGATTATACTCTATAAAATAATTACATATAACTCACTAATTGTATAACACTTTTACACAACCTATAATTATTTTTTTAGCCAATTCCTAAACCCATACTTATTTCTCTGCAAAAAATATCCTGAAAAGTTCTTGCCATTTTAAAGCTGATAGATTCTTGGAGCAGAGTATTCAGTTTACAGGCCATGATGTCACTCACCACCTGCTTCTGTCTGTCAAATTCGGTCATCTTTGTTACAGAAAGAAGATCAGAACTTGGAATTTTATAGGGCTTAAACTGTGAAGTTTTTTCGGTGATCCTTTGCATCATTCCATATGGCTTATAACAAATATGTAATTTTCTTCGTTCTTCATAGATTTGATTTTGAGGAAAACTCATTTTAGAAGGCTTTGCTAATACAGGCTTCTGATAAGATTTTACTCTGCCTGTCTTCACAAAATTAGCACAATTTACTTTCCTTTCACGATTCTCGTGTTTTCTGGCAAAATCAAGAGATTGCGCACATTCAAACAAAGAATCTTTTTGTGACGCAATAACACGAGATGCAGGATTTTAAAACCAAAATTTGCTTACAAAACTCCTTATGAGGGACGGTGTTTTGACATTCTCACTCAGCATTTTGTACAGACGTTCATATATGGACATGAACGTAAAAATACATTCCTTCCGACCAATCCTTAATTTTTGAAGAATATCAATATCTGGATGATTTTCATTTGATGAACAAAAAATGAGAATTTTTAATCTGTCCTTATCAGTTAAATTCTCATGTGTTTCACCAGATAACTTTAACGACAATCTCCTAGCAAAGGTTACAGGGATCCACATTTTGAACAACTGATTTTTCTCCTCGTTAGATAAATCAAATTTATCAACACAACTTTCAAAAACCTCAGAGTTTCTATAAACATGGATTTTGTTATCATATGCAGGAATGATTTTGCATATTTTTAGCAAACTTTTTCTTACTTTACTTCGAAGTTGGGCCTGTGAGTCGTCTATTTTTAGTGGTACGTCTTTCCCTTGTACGTCATCTACGTCAGTTCTGAAATCTCCTCCTACTTCTCCATTTTGTTCCACATCTGCAAGGTCACCTTCAATGGCTGCTACAGACACTTGATTACAGTCAATCTCGAGAACATCACAACAATCATTTTTGGATTTCTCTGACACAGATCTATGAAATATATCTACCATCTGTAGAATATTTTTTAATCTCTTCCTTTCTCTATTCAAGAATTTACAATCTAACTTCTGATTCGCCATTTCGCACTCTGCATATAATCTAAGCCATAATACTTCTGGATTAGACTTGTCTACAGACTTAAATTTCAATTTACTCTGCTTAGCAAGAGAATTAATGACATCCATTTTATTTCTCTTACCTTGAAATGTCTCAGCTTGTTCCTTTGATGGACAACGCTGGGCTCTTGTCTTCACACGTCTGGCTTCAGCACGTCTGGCACTTTGGCACTTGTAGTACTTCTCAATCCATCTGGCAATTCTTAGTCCCCACTTCTAGATTCTGTCTGATTTTTGTGAATAGTGGAATTCCTGATAACTTGCACATATGACTGACGTTAGCAAAGTTCAATCCCCCTTTTGGGCAAGTTGAGGGAAATCCGCAAAAAAAAGTACAAAAATTCAGATCTGGCTGGCTCTCCAATGTAAAATAATGCTTATCCTGTAAAATACTCAGGACTAGTTACCAGATAAAAATGTAGTGGTTTATTTGGTTTCTTCCATCAAAGAAAAGATTATTACAGAAAAACATAAAAATAGGTGAAAGAGAAATTGTCCGTTATTGCAAAAGCTTGTCATCTTCTTTCTCTGAGATCCCACATGGCAAATGGCCTCTGTCTCTCTTAGGCTTCTTTGTAGTAAAGTAACATACCAGTTGTTCAGTTTTGTCATCTTGCATCTGTGTCTCATGATGGTGAGGGAAGGAACCAGCGACCTCTACAGTTAGCCATGAATTATATACGTCTCTTGAAGCACGTGACCTGGTATATATGGAGTTGTCCTGTACCATGAGCCATGCTTACAAAAATAGCCTATGTCGTTGTCAGCAATGTACAGAACTGAGTGTAATAAGAATACAACTCCATAACTATATATATATCCATAACTAATATAAATCCATAACTAATAATATTTAACAGCCTCCAAATCGGAGGCTAAGCCACCCCGGCCTCCAAATTGGAGGCTGATCGACCCCGGCCTCCAAATCGGAGGCTGATCGACCCCGGCCTCCAAATCGGAGGTTGTTGGAGCCCAGGCCACCAAATCGGATCCTGAGTGGCCCCGCCCACCAAATTAGACCCAGAGTGGCCCCACCCACAAAATCGGACCCTGAGGGGCCCCACCCACAAAATCGTACCCTGAGGGGCCCCAAACGCAAAATCGGACCCTGAGGAGCCCCGGCCACAAAATCGGACCTTTAGAGGCCCTTGCCACAAAATCGGACCCTGAGGGGCCTCAACCACAAATTCGGTCCCTGAGTGGCCCCGGCCACAAAATCGGACCCAGAGGGGCCTCAACCACAAAATCGAACCCTGAGGGGCCCCAACAACAAAATCGGACCCTGAGGGGCCCCACCCACAAAATCGGACCCTGAGGGGCCCCACCCACAAAATCGGACCCTGAGGGGACACGCCCACAAAATCGGACCCTGAGGGGCCCTGGCCACAAAATCGGACCCTGAGAGGCCCCAACCACAAAATCGGACCCTGAGGGGCCCCACCCACAAAATCGTACCCTGAGGGGCCCCACCCACAAAATCGTACCCTGAGGAGCCCCACCCACAAAATCGGACCCTGAGGGGCCCCACCCACAAAATCAGACTCTGAGGGGCCCCACCCACAAAATCGGACCCTGAGGGGCCACGGCCACAAAATCGGACCCTGAGGGGCCCCGGCCACAAAATCGGACCCTGAGAGGCCCCACCCACAAAATCGGACCCTGAGGGGCACCACCCACAAAATCGGACCCTGAGGGGCCCCGGCCACAAAATCGGACCCTGAGGGGCCCCACCCACAAAATCGCACCCTGAGGAGCCCCACCCACAAAATCGGACCCTGAGGGGCCACACCCACAAAATCGGACCCTGAGGGGCCACACCCACAAAATCAGACCCTGAGTGGCCACACCCACAAAATTGGACCCTGAGGGATCCCAGCCACCAATTCAAACCCTGGGGAGCCCAGGCCACCGAATCGGATCCTGAGGGCCCCACCCACCAAATCAGACCCTGAGGCCAAAGTGGTCCCTGAGAGGCACCCACACTTAAAATGGATCCTGAGTTGAAAGTCTTGCAGGGACAGCAGGCTAGTCTCTCTTAAAGGGGCAGTCCGGGCACCATTTCAAACCACTATCTGTACTTCCTTCAAGAAATACACATCTAGTGTTATTATTATTATTATTATTCAGTTGATTTTCCGCAATTAATGCGGCCCATACCGCTACACGCACAGACAAAATCGGAACCTGAGGGGCCCCAACCACAAAATCGGACCCTGAGGGGCCTCGCCCACCAAATCGAACCCTGAAGGGCCCCGCCCACCAAATTAGACCCAGAGTGGCCCCACCCACAAAATCGGACCCTGAGGGGCCCCAGCCACAAAATCGGACCCTGAGGGACCCTGGCCACAAAATCGGACCCTGAGGGGCCTCAACCACAAATTCGGTCCCTGAGTGGCCCCGGCCACAAAATCGGATCCTGAGGGGCCCCAACCACAAAATCGAACCCTGAAAGGCCCCACCCACAAAATCGGACCCTGAGGGGCCCCACCCACAAAATCGGACGCTGAGGGGCCCCACCCACAAAATCGGACCCTGAGAGGACACGCCCACAAAATGGGACCCTGAGGGGCCCCGCCAAACAAATCGGACCCAGAGTGGCCCCCGCCCACCAAATCGGACCCTGAAGGGCCCCGCCCACCAAATTAGACCCAGAGTGACCCCACCCACAAAATCGGACCCTGAGGGGCCCCACCAACAAAATCGGACCCTGAGGGGCCCCACCCACAAAATCGGACCCTGAGGGGCCCCAAACACAAAATCGGACCCTGAGGAGCCCCGGCCACAAAATCGGACCATTAGAGGCCCTGGCCACAAAATGGGACCCTGAGAGGCCTCAACCACAAATTCGGTCCCTGAGTGGCCCCGGCCACAAAATCGGACCCGGAGGGGCCCCAACCACAAAATCGAACCCTGAAAGGCCCCAACCACAAATTCGGACCCTGAAGGGCCCCACCCACAAAATCAGACCCTGAGGGGCCCCACCCACAAAATCGGACCCTGAGGGGACACGCCCACAAAATCGGATCCTGAGGGGCCTCGCCCAACAAATCGGACCCAGAGTGGCCCCCGCCCACCAAATCGGACCCTGAAGGGCCCCGCCCACCAAATTAGACCCAGAGTGGCCCCACCCACAAAATCGGACTCTGAGGGGCCCCACCCACAAAATCGGACCCTGAGGGGCCTCTTCCACAAAATCGGACCCTGAGAGGCCCCGGCCACAAAATCGTACCCTGAGGGCCCCACCCACAAAATCGTACCCTAAGGGGCCCCACCCACAAAATCGGACCCTGAGGGGCCCCACCCACAAAATCGGACCCTGAGGGGCCCCGGCCACAAAATCGTACCCTGAGGGGCCCCACCCACAAAATCCTACCCTGAATGGCCCCACCCACAAAATCAGATCCTGAGGGGCCCCACCCACAAAATAGGAACCTGAGGGGCCCCACCCACAAAATCGGACCCTTAGAGGCCCCACCCACAAAATCGGACCCTGAGGGGTCCACCCACAAAATCAGACCCTGAGGGGCCACACCCACAAAATCGGACCCTGAGGGGCCACACACACAAAATCGGACGCAGAGGGGCCACACCCACAAAATCAGACCCTGAGGGGCCACACCCACAAAATTGGACCCTGAGGGATCCCATCCACCAATTCAAACCCTGGGGAGCCCAGGCCACCGAATCGGATCTTGAGGTGCCCCACCCACCAAATCAGACCCTGAGGCCAAAGTGGTCCGTGAGAGGCACCCACACTTAAAATGGATCCTGAGTTGAAAGTCTTGCAGGGGCAGCAGGTAAGTCTCTCTTAAAGGGGCAGTCTGGACGCCATTTAATATTACATTGATTTCTGCAATTAATGCAGCCCGAACCGCAACACGCACAGACTCCGTTGAGGTGTCGTTTCAAAGCCAGCGTCCACAAGAGGTGTGCTAAGTAAATAATAATAATAATAATAAATTTTATTTTTATAGCGCCGACATATTCCGCAGCACTTTACATTTCAGAGGGGATTTGTACAGACAATAGACATTACAGCATAACAATAATCACATACAGTAGATTATAACAAACAACAAGAGGAGTGAGGGCCCTGCTCGCAAGCTTACAGTCTATGAGGAAAGAGGTAGACACGAAAGGTGGGTGGTAACAGTTGCTCTGATTGTATGGTCCAGCCATAATGTTAAGTGTGTAACAGTACAGACACAGAGGGCTAATGGATGCATAAAGCATGTGGGACATGATGCTGGGAACCTGGTTATGGTAAAACTTTTGGCTCTGCCACACAGGGATAGGTTAGGTTAATGTGTTGAGGCGATAGGCCAGTCTGAATAAATGCGTTTTCAGGACACGCTTAAAATTGTGGGGATTGGGGACTAATCGTATTGACCTGGGAAGTGCATTCCAAAGAATTGGCGCGGCACGTGTAAAGTCTTGGAGACGGGAATGGGATGTTCTGACTATTGAGGATACTAACCTCAGGTCATCAGCAGAACGGAGGGCGCGGGTAGGGTGGTATACTGAAACAAGGGAGGAGATGTAGGGTGGTGCTGAGCCATGGAGGGCTTTGTGGGTGAGGGTAATAAGTTTATACTGAATTCTGGAGTGGATGGGTAGCCAGTGTAATGACTGGCACAAGGTAGAGGCATCGGTGTAACGATTGGTGAGGAATATGATCCTGGCTGCAGCATTCAAGACAGATTGGAGAGGGGAGAGTTTGGTAAGAGGGAGATCGATTAGAAGAGAGTTACAATAGTCGAGACGAGAATGAATAAGAGAAACAGTAAGAGTTTTTGCAGAGTCAAAAGTAAGAAAAGGTCGAATTCTAGAAATGTTTTTGAGGTGCAGATGACAAGAGCGAGCCAGTGATCGAATGTGGGGGGCAAAGGAAAGCTCGGAATCAAGTATGACCCCAAGATTGCGGGCATGTTGCTGGGGAGTAATAGTGGAACCACACACAGAAATAGCAATGTCGGGTATAGGTGCATTAGTAGCGGGAGGAAACACCAGGAGTTCAGTCTTTGACAGGTTCAGTTTCAGATATAGTGAGGACATGATATTAGACACAGCGTTTAGACAATCGCCAGTGTTTTCTAGAAAGGCTGGCGTGATGTCAGGAGAAGAAGCGTATAATTGGGTGTCATCAGCATAGAGATGGTACTGGAAACCAAATCTACTGATTGTTTGACCAATAGGGGCAGTGTACAAGGAGAAGAGGAGGGGGCCTAGAACCGATCCTTGAGGAACCCCAACAGTAAGGGGAAGGTGAGAGGAGGAGGAACCGGCAAAAGAAACAGTAAAGGAGCGGTCGGAGAGATAGGAGGAGAACCAGGAGAGAACGGTGTCCTTGAGGCCAATGGAATGGAGCATAGTGAGAAGGAGCTGATGATCCACAGTGTCGAATGCTGCATAGAGATCCAAGAGAATTAGCATGGAGTAATGACCATTTGATTTAGCTGTTAGCAGATTAGAGACTTTAGTGAGGGCAGTTTCAGTGGAGTGTAAAGAGCGGAAACCGGATTGGAGAGGGTCAAGAACAGAGTTTTCTGAGAGATAGCGGATAAGACGGGAGTGGACCAGGCGTTCCAGGAGTTTAGAGATGAAGGGAAGATTAGAGACAGGTCTATAGTTAGCGGCACAGTTTTGGTCGAGGGATGGTTTTTTAAGTAGTGGATGTATGATGGCATGCTTAAATGAGGAGGGAAAAATACCAGAAGAGAGAGAGAGGTTAAATATTTTAGTTAGGTGAGGGGTGACAGCAGGGGAAAGGGACTGGAGCAGATGTGACGGAAATGGGTCACTGGTGCAAGTAGTTGGGCGAGAAGATGCAAGGAGCCTGCTTACTACTTCTTCTGTGACTGGTTCAAAATCAGAGAGTGAGTTAGATGCAGTGGGGGAGGGAGGACAGTGCATGGTATGAGGGGATTTGGAGATAATTTCCTGTCGGATCTGGTCAATTTTTTCTTTGAAGTAATTGGCCAGATCGTCAGCTCGGAGCTCCGTGGTTGGGGCCTGTACTCTTGGATTGAGTAGAGAATGAAAAGTGTCAAAGAGACGTTTCGGGTTATTGGACAGTGAGGTGATGAGGGTGTTGAAATAGGTTTGTTTGGAGAGGTGGGCCCCGCCTAAGTATTTTTCGTGTCGATCGGATTTGTAGTTGTTGCGCAATTTGCGTTTGAAAATTTTTTTTTCCGTTATTGGAATGCACTGTCTCAATGCTTTTCATTGGAAACTTAAATCGTGCTCTGAGGCGAATGAAATGGCAGTAAAGCTCATTGATATGCGAAGGCACACCAGGTTACTATGGCAACGCATACGACCGTCACATGACGCCCCCAGGACAGAGCTTCTGCCACATAATATCAGCTCTTAAAGCGAAACCCACAGCACAAAAGCAAATCAAGCTTCATCACATGACGCATGCCCCTGAGAGAGAATGTGCGTCAAACTGCGCCCCCGCCCACCAAATCAGACCCTAAGGGGCCACGCCCATCAAATCGGACCCTGAGGGGCCCCGCCCACCAAGTCGGACTCTGAGAGATCCCGCTCACCAAATCGGACCCTGAGGGGCCCCTCTCACCAAATCGGACCCTGAGGGGCCCTGCTCACCAAATTGAACTCTGAGGGGCCCCGCTCACCAAATCAGACCATGAGGGGCCCGCCCTCCAAATCGGACCCTGAGGGGCCCCTCCCACCAAATCGGACCCTGAGAGATCCCACCCACCAAATCAGACCCTGAGGGGCCCCACTCACCAAATCGGACCCTGAGGGGCCCCGCCCACCAAATCGGATTCTGAAAGGGCCCAACCACCAATTCAGACCCTGAGGGGTCCCGCCCACCAAATCGGACCCTGACAGCCCCTGACCACCAAATCCAACCCTGAGGGGCCCCGCCCACCAAATAGGACCCTGAGGGGCCACACCCAGCAAATCGGACCTTGATGGGCCCCGCCCACCTAATCGGACCCTGAGGGGCCCCACCACCAAATCAGACCCTGAGGGGCCCCGCCCACCAAATCAGAACCTGAGGGGCCCCGCAAACCAAATTGGACCGTGAGGGGCCCCGCTCACCAAATTGAACTCTGAGAGGCCCCGCTCACCAAATTGGACCCTGAGGGGCCCCACCCACCAAATTAGACCCAGAGTGGCCCCAACCACAAAATCGGACCCTAAGGGGCCCTACCCACAAAATCGGACCCTGAGGGGACCCTGCCACGAAATCGGACCCTGAGGGGCCCCGCCCACCAAATCAGACCCTGAGGGGCCCCGCCCACCAAATCGGACCCTGAGGGGACCCGCCCAACAAAACGGACCCAGAGTGGCCCCACCCACCAAATCGGACCCTGAGGGGTCCCACCCACAAAATCGGACCCTGAGGGGACCCTGCCACAAAATCGGACCCTGAGGGGCCCCGCCCACCAAATCAGACCCTGAGGGGCCCCGCCCACCAAATCGGACCCTGAGGGGACCCGCCCAACAAAACGGACCCAGAGTGGCCCCGCCCACCAATTCAGACCCTGAGGGGCCCCACCCACCAAATCAGACCTAGAGTGGCCCTGCCCACCAAATCGGACCTAGAGTGGCCCCGCCCACCAAATTGGACCTAGAGTGGCCCCACCCACCAAATTGAACCCAGATGGGCTCCGCCCACCAAATCGGACTCTGAGAGGCCCGCACACCAAATCGGACCCTGAGTGGCCCCGCACACCAAATCAGACCCTGAGGGGCCCCGCACACCATATCGGACCCTGAGGGGCCCCAATCACAAAATTGGACCCTGAGGAGCCCAGGCCGCCGAATTGGATCCTGAGGGGCCCCACCCACCAAATCGGACCCAGAGTGGCCCCACCCTCCAAATTCGGACCCAGAGGGGCCCACCCACCAAATCAGACCCTGAAGGGCCCCGCCCACCAAATTAGACCCAGAGTGGCCCCAAACACAATATCAGACCCTGAGGGGCCCCGCCCTCCAAATCGGACCCAGAGTGGCCCCGCCCACCAAATCGGACCCTGAGGGGCCCCACCCACCAAATCAGACCCTGAGAGGCCCAGTCCACCAATTCGGACCCTGAGGGGCCCCACCTACCAAATCGGACCCTGAGGGGCCCTTCCCACCAAATCGGACCCTAAGGGGCCCAGCTCACCAAATTGGACCCTGAGGGGGCCCGCTCACAAAATCGAACCCTGAGGGGCCCCAACACAAAATTGGACCCTGAGGTGCCCCGCCCACCAAATCGGATCAAGAGTAGCCCCGCCCACCAAATCGGACCCTGAGGGGCCGCGCCCACCAAAATAGATTCAGAGTGGCCCCATCCACAAAATTGACCCCGAGTGGCCCCACCCACCAAATTGGCCCCCAAGTGGCCCCGCCCACCAAATTGGCCCCCGAGTGGCCCCGCCCACCAAATCGGATCCTGAGGGTACGCGCCCACCAAAATAGACTCAGAGTGGCCCCGCCCACAAAATCGTCCCGAGTGGCCCCGCCCACCAAATCAGCAACTTAGTGGCCCCGCCTACCAAATTGGCCCCCGAGTGGCCCCGCCCACCAAATCGGCCCCCGAGTGGCCCCGTCCCACCAAATCGGAATGTGCAAGAAACGTGAGGAAAAAGACGCGTGTTTTCTGGGAAAGGGGATCCTTTTCTTGAGCGTTTAAAAATGCTAGCGTGGGCACATAGCCTTAAAGGGGAAGCTCGGGCTCCATTTCAAAGCACTATCCGTACTTCCTTCAGGAAATACATATCTAGTTATTATAGTGGTTTGAAAAAAACACTATATTGTAATCCAAACGCTGCTAACTTATTATAGTGGTTTGAAAAAAACACTATCTTGTAATCCGAACGCTGCTAACTTATTATAGTGGTTTGAAAAAACCACTATATTGTAATCCGAACGCTGCTAACTTATTCTTCTTATTTTCCAGTTGATTTCCGCAATTAATGCGGCCCGAACCGCTACACACACTGACTCCGTTGATGTGTTGTTTCGAAGCCAGTGTCCACGAGTGGTGTGCTAAGTATTTTTCGTGTTGATCGGATTTGTAGTTTTTGCGCAATTTGCGTTTGAAAATTTTTTTTCCCGTAATTGGAATGCACTGTCTCCAATGCTTTTCAATGGGAAATGACAAAACGTGCCCTGAGGCGATTGAAATGGCAGTTAAGCTCATTGATATGCGCAGGCACACGCAGTTACTATGCCAACGCCTACGAACGTCACATGACGCCCCAAGGACAGAGCTTCTGCCACATAATATCAGCTCTTAAAGTGAAACCCACAGCACAAATGCAAATCTAGCTTCATCACATGACACATGCCCCTGAGAGAGAATGTCCGCCAAAGTTGATTTAGAAGAAGCCCAGTGAGCCAAACTATCTCTTAAAGGGCCGACGCACCAAAGTGATTGTTAAAGGGCCGGCGCACTGAAATGAGTCTTAAAGGGCCGACACGCCAAATCGAAAGCTGAGTGACCCCAGACTCCAAATCAGAGGCTGAGCCACTCCAGGCTCCAAATCGGAGGCTGAGCCACCCCAGCCACCAAATCGGAGGCTGATCAACCCCGGCCTACAAATCGGAGGCTTATCGACCCCGGCCTCCAAGTCGGAGGCTGATCGACCCGCTCTCCAAATCGGAGGCTGATTGACCCCGGCCTCCAAATCGGAGGCTGATCGACCCCGGCCTCCAAACCGGAGTCTGATCGACCACGGCCTCCAAACCGGAGGCTGATCGACCATGGCCTCCAAATCGGAGCCTGAGCGACCCCGGCCTCCAATTCGGAGGCTGAGCCACCCCGGCCTCCAAATCGGAGGCTGAGCCACCCCGGCCTCCAAATCGGAGGCTGAATCACCCCGGCTTCCAAATCGGAAGCTGAGCCACCCCAGCCTCCAAATCGGAGGCTGAGCCACCCCGGCCTCCAAATCGGAGGCTGAGCCACACCGACCTCAAAATCGGAGGCTGAGTCACTCCGGCCTCCAGATCGGAAGCTGATCGACCCTGTGGTCCAAATCGGAGGCTGAGCGACCCTGGCCTCCAAATCGGAGGCTGAGTCACTCCAGCCTCCAAATCGGAGGCTGAGCCAAACCGTCCTCCAGATCGGAAGCTGATGGACCCTGGGGTCCAAATCGGAGGCTCAGCGACCCCGGCCTCCAAATCGGAGGCTGAGTCACTCCGGCCTCCAAATCGGAGGCTGAGCCAAACCGTCCTCCAAATCGGAGGCTGATTGACCCCGGCCTCCAAATTGGAGGCTGAGCCACCCCTGCCTCCAAATCGGAGGCTGAGCCACCCCTGCCTCCAAATCGGAGGCTGAGCCACTACGGCCTCCAAATCGGAGGCTGAGCCACTACGGCCTCCAAATCGGAGGCTGAGCCATTACGGCCTCCAAATCGGAGGCTGAGCCACTACGGCCTCCAAATAGGAGGCTGAGCCACCCCGGGCACCAAATCGGAGGCTGAGCCACCCCGGGCTCCAAATTGGAGGCTGAGCCACCCCGGCCTCCAAATCGGATGATGAGCCACCCCGGCTTCCAAATCGGATGATGAGCCACCCCGGCTTCCAAATCGGAGGCTGCGCCACCCCGGACTCCAAATAGGATGCTGAGCCACACCGGCCTCCAAATAGGATGCTGAGCCACCCCGGCTTCCAAATCGGAGGCTGAGCGACCCCGGCCTCCAAATCGGAGGCTGAGCCACCCCGGCCTACAAATCGGAGCCTGAGCCACCCCGGCCTCCAAATCGGAGCCTGAGCCACCCCGGCTTCCAAATCGGAAGCTCATCGACCCCGGCCTCCAAATCGGAGGCTCTTTGACCTCGACCTCCAAATCGGAGGCTGAGCGACCCCAGCCTCCAAATCTTACCCAGAGTGGACCCACCGACCAAATCGGACCCAGAGAGGCCCTGCCCACCAAACCGGACCCTGAGGGGCCCCGCCCACCAAATTGAACCCTGTGGGGCCCCGCCCACCAAATCGGACCCTGAGAGGCCCCGCCCACCAAATTGGACCCAGAGTGGTCCCACCCACCAAATTGGACCCAGAGGGGATCCGCCCACAAAATCAGACCCTAAGGGGCCCCACCCACAAAATCGGACCCAGAGGGGCCCCTGCCACAAAATCAGACCCTGAGGGGCCGCGGCCACAAAATCGGACCTTGATGGGCCCCGGCCACAAAATCGGACCCTGAGGGGCCCCTGACACAAAATCGGACCCTGAAGGGACCCGGCCACAAAATAGGACCCTGAGGGGCCCAACCCACAAAATCGGACCCTGAGGGGCCCCAGCCAGAAAATCGGACTTTGAGGGGCCCCGCCCACCAAATCAGACCCTGATGGGCCCCGCCCACCAAATCAGACCCTGAGGGGACCCGCCCAACAAAACGGACCCAGAGTGGCCCCACCCACCAAATCGGACCCAGAGTGGCTCCACCCAGAAAATCGGACCCTGAGGGGCCCCAACCACAAAATCAGACCCTGATGAGCCCCGGCTACAAAATCTGGCCCTGAAGGGCCCCACCAACAAAATTGGACCCTGAGGGGTCCCACCCACAAAATCGGACCCTGAAGGTCCCCACCCACAAAATCGGACCCTGAGGGTATCCGGCCACAAAATCAGACCCTGAGGGGCCCTGGCCACAAAATCGAACCCTGAGGGTCCACACCCACAAAATCGGACCCTGAAGGGCCACACCCACAAAATCGGACCCTGAGGGGCTCCACTCACAAAATCGGACCCTGAGGGGCCCCACCCACAAAATCGGACCCTGAGGGTCCACACCCACAAAATCGGACCCTGAAGGGCCACACCCACAAAATCAGAGCCTGAGGGATCCCCGCCAACAATTCAAGCCCTGAGTAGCCCAGGCCAAGGAATCAGATCCTGAGGGGCCCCACCCACCAAATCAGACCCTGAGGCCAAAGTGGCCCCTGAGAGGCCCTCACAGTTAAAACGGATCCTGAGTTGAAAGTCTTGCAGGGGCAGCAGGCAAGTCTCTCTTAAAGGGGCAGCCCGGGCACCATTTCAAACCAATATCTGAACTTCCTTCAGGAAATACACATCTAGTTCTTCTTCTTATTATTATTTTCCAGTTGATTTCCGCAATTAATGCGGCCCGAACCGCTACACGCACAAACGCCGTTTAGGTGTCGTTTCGAAGCCAGCGTCCACGAGAGGTGTGCTAAGTATTTTTCGTGTCGATCGGATTTGTAGTTTTTGCGCAATTTTCGTTTGAAAATTTTTTTTCCCGTCATTGGAATGCACTGTCTCCAATGCTTTTCAATGGGAAACTAGATGTGTATTTCCTGAAGGAAGTACAGATAGTGGTTTGAAATGGTGCCCGGGCTGCCCCTTTAAGAGAGACTTGCCTACTGCCCCTGCAAGACTTTCACCTCAGGATCCGTTTTAACTGTGGGTGCCTCTCAGGGGCCACTTTGGCCAAAGGGTCGGATTTTGTGGGAAATCAACTGAAAAATAAGAATAAGTTAGCAGCGTTCGGATTACAACATTAATACTAGATGTGTATTTCCTGAAGGAAGTACAGATAGTGGTTTGAAATGCTGCCCAGGCTGCCCCTTTAAGAGAGACTTGCCTGCTGCACCTGCAAGACTTTCAACTCAGGATCCGTTTTAACTGTGGGTGCCTCTCAGGTGCCACTTTGGCCTCAGGGTCCGATTTTGTGGGTAGGGCCCTCAGGGCCCGATTTTGTGGGTGGGGCACCTCAGGGTCCGATTTGGTGGGTGGGGCCCCTCAGGGTCCGATTTGGTGGCCGGGTCCCCTCAGGGGCTGATTTGGTGGGTGGGGCCCCTCAGGGTCCAATTTGGTGGGCGGGGACCCTTAGGGTCCGATTTGGTGGGCGGGATCCCTCAGGGTCCGATTTGGTGGGCGTGGCCCCTCAGGATCCGATTTTGTGGCGGGGTCCCCTCAGGGTCTGGATTTGTGGGTGGGGCCCCTCAGGGTCCGATTTTGTGGGTGGGGCCCCTCAGAGTGCAATTTTGTGGCTGGTGCCCCTCAGGGTCTGATTTTGTGGCTGGGGCCCCTCAGGGTCCGATTTTGAGGGTGGGGCCCCATAGGGTCTAATTTGGTGGGCGGGGCCCCTCAGGGTCTGATTTTGTGGGTTGTGCCCCTCAGGGTCCGATTTTGTGTCCGGGGCCCCTCAGGGTCCGATTTTATGTCCGGGGCCCCTCAGGGTCCGATTTTGTGGCCGGTGCCTCTCAGGGTCTGATTTTGTGGTTGGGGCCCCTCAGGGTCCGATTTTGCGTCCGGAGCCTCTCAGGGTCTGATTTTGTGGTTGGGGCACCTCAGGATCTGATTTTGTGGCCGGGGTCCCTCAGGGTCCGAATTTGTGGCCGGGGCCCCTGAGGTTCCAATTTTGTGGGTGGGGCCCCTCAGGGTCTGATTTTGTGGGTGGGGCCCCTCAGGATCCGATTTTGTGGTTGGAGCCCCTCAGGGTTCAATTTTGTAGGTGGGGTCCCTCAGGGTCCGATTTTGTGGCCGGGGCCCCTCAGGGTCTGATTTTGTGGCCGGGGCCCGTCAGGGTCCGATTTTGTGGCCGGGGCCCGTCAGGGTCCGATTTTGTGGTTGGGGCCCCTCAGGGTCCGATTTCGTGTTTAGGGCCCCTCAGGGTCCGATTTTTTGAGTGGGGCCACTCAGGGTCCGATATTGTGGCCGGATCCCCTCAGGGTCCGATTTTGTGGGTGGGGCCCCTCAGGGTCCAATTTTGTGGCCGGGGCCCCTCAGGGTCCAATTTTGTGGGTGGGGCCCCTTAGGGTCCGATTTTGTGGGTGGGGCCCCTCAGGGTACAATTTGGTGGGCGGGGCCACTCTGGGTCTGATTTGGTGGGCGGGGCCACTCTGGGTCCGATTTGGTGGGCGGGGCCACTCTGGGTCCGATTTGATGAGCTGGGCCCCTCAGGGTCTGCTTTGGTGGGCGGGATCTATCAGAGTCCGATTTGGTGGGCGGGGCCCCTCAGGGTCCAATTTGGTTGGCGGGGACCCTCGGGGTCCGATTTGGTGGGCGGGATCCCTCGGGGTCTGATTTGGTGGGTGGGGCCCCTCGGGGTCCGATTTGGTGGGCAGGGCCCCTCGGGATCCGATTTGGTGGGTGGGGCCCCTCGGGGTCCGATTTGGTGAGCGGGGCCACTCTAGGCCTGATTTCGTGGGCGGGCCACTCTGGGTCCAATTTGGTGGGCGGGGCCCCTCAGAGTTCAATTTGGTCAGCGGGGTCCCTCAGGGTCCGATTTTGTGGTTGGGGCCTTTCAGAATCCGATTTAATGGGCGGGGCCCCTCAGGGTCCGATTTGGTGGGCGGAGCCCCTGAGGGTCCAATTTGGTGGGCGGGGCCCCTGAGGGTCCGATTTGGTGGGCGGGGCCCCTCAGGGTCCAATTTGGTGGGCGGGGCCCCTCAGGGTCCCATTTGGTGGGCGGGGCCCCCAGGGTCCGATTTGGTGGGCGGTGCCACTCTGGGTCTGATTTGGTGGACGGGGCCACTTTGGGTCCGATTTGGTGGACGGGGCCCTTCAGGGTCCAATTTGGTGGGCGGTGACACAGAGTGTGATTTTGTGGGTTGGGCCCCTCAGGGTCCGATTTTGTGGCCGGGGCCCCTCAGGGTCCGATTTTGTAGCCGGTGCCTCTCATGTTCTGATTTTGTGGTTGGGGCCCCTCAGGGTCCGATTTTTGGGGCCGGGGCCCCTCAGGGTCCGATTTTGTGGACGGGGCCCCTCAGGGTCCGATTTTGTGGCCGGGGCCCCTCAGGGTCCGATTTTGTGACTGGGGCCCCTCAGGGACCGATTTTGAGGGTGGGGCCCCTCAGGGTCTAATTTGGTGGGTGGGGCCCCTCAGGGTCCGATTTTGTGGCCGGGGCCCCTTAGGGTTTGATTTTGAGGGTGGGGCCCCTCAGGGTCTAATTTGGTGGGTGGGGCCCCTCAGGGTCCGATTTTGTGGGTGGGGCCCCTCAGGGTCCGATTTTGTGGGTGGGGCCCCTCAGGGTCTGATTTTGTGGCTGGGGTCCCTCAGGGTCTGATTTTGTGGGTGGGGCCCCTCAGGGTCTGATATTCTGGGTGGGGCCCCTCAGGGTCCGATTTTGTGACCGGGGCCCCTCATAGTCTGATTTTGTGGTTGGGGCCCCTCACGGTCCGATTTTGTGGCCGGGGTCTCTCAGGGTCCAATTTTGTGGCCGGGGCCCCTCAGGGTCTGGATTTGTGGGTGGGGCCGATCAGGGTCCGATTTTGTGGGTGGGGCCCCTAAGGGTCCGATTTTGTGGCTGGGGCCCCTCAGGGTCCGATTTTGAGGGTGGGGCCACTCAGGATCTAATTTGGTGGGCGGGGCCCCTCAGGGTCCGATTTTGTGGGTGGGGCCCCTCAGGGTCCGATTTTGTGACTGGGGCCCCTCATGGTCTGATTTTGTGGCTGGGGCACCTCAGGGTCTCATTTTGTGGGTGGGGCCCCTCAGGGTCCGATTGTGTGACCGGGGACGCTAAGGGTCTGATTTTGTGGTTGGGGCCCCTCAGGGTCCGATTTTGTGGCCGGGGTCTCTCAGGGTCCGATTTTGCGGGTGGGGCCGCTTGGGGTAAGATTTTGTGGCCGGAGCCCCTCAGGGTCCGATTTTGTGGCCGGGCCCCTCAGGGTCCGATTTTGTGGCCGGGGCCCCTCAGGGTCCGATTTTGTGGCCGGGGCCCCTCAGGGTCCAATTTTGTGGCCGGGGCCCCTTAGGGCTGGGTTGGGCCCCTCAGGGTCCTATTTTGTGGCCGGGTCCCTTCAGGGTCCGATTTTGTGTCAGGGGCCCCTCAGGGTCCGATTTTGTGGCCGGGGCCCATCAAGGTCCGATTTTGTGGCCGCGGCCCCTCAGGGTCTGATGAGCCCCGGCTACAAAATCTGGCCCTGAAGGGCCCCACCAACAAAATTGGACCCTGAGGGGCCCCACCCACAAAATCGGACCCTGAAGGTCCCCACCCACAAAATCGGACCCTGAGGGTATCCGGCCACAAAATCAGACCCTGAGGGGCCCTGGCCACAAAATCGAACCCTGAGGGTCCACACCCACAAAATCGGACCCTGAAGGGCCACACCCACAAAATCGGACCCTGAGGGGCTCCACTCACAAAATCGGACCCTGAGGGGCCCCACCCACAAAATCGGACCCTGAGGGTCCACACCCACAAAATCGGACCCTGAAGGGCCACACCCACAAAATCAGAGCCTGAGGGATCCCCGCCAACAATTCAAGCCCTGAGTAGCCCAGGCCAAGGAATCAGATCCTGAGGGGCCCCACCCACCAAATCAGACCCTGAGGCCAAAGTGGCCCCTGAGAGGCCCTCACAGTTAAAACGGATCCTTAGTTGAAAGTCTTGCAGGGGCAGCAGGCAAGTCTCTCTTAAAGGGGCAGCCCGGGCACCATTTCAAACCAATATCTGAACTTCCTTCAGGAAATACACATCTAGTTCTTCTTCTTATTATTATTTTCCAGTTGATTTCCGCAATTAATGCGGCCCGAACCGCTACACGCACAAACGCCGTTTAGGTGTCGTTTCGAAGCCAGCGTCCACGAGAGGTGTGCTAAGTATTTTTCGTGTCGATCGGATTTGTAGTTTGAAATGGTGCCCGGGCTGCCCCTTTAAGAGAGACTTGCCTGCTGCCCCTGCAAGACTTTCACCTCAGGATCCGTTTTAACTGTGGGTGCCTCTCAGGGGCCACTTTGGCCAAAGGGTCGGATTTTGTGGGAAATCAACTGAAAAATAAGAATAAGTTAGCAGCGTTCGGATTACAACATTAATACTAGATGTGTATTTCCTGAAGGAAGTACAGATAGTGGTTTGAAATGCTGCCCAGGCTGCCCCTTTAAGAGAGACTTGCCTGCTGCACCTGCAAGACTTTCAACTCAGGATCCGTTTTAACTGTGGGTGCCTCTCAGGTGCCACTTTGGCCTCAGGGTCCGATTTTGTGGGTGGGGCCCTCAGGGCCCGATTTTGTGGGTGGGGCACCTCAGGGTCCGATTTGGTGGGTGGGGCCCCTCAGGGTCCGATTTGGTGGCCGGGTCCCCTCAGGGGCTGATTTGGTGGGTGGGGCCCCTCAGGGTCCAATTTGGTGGGCGGGGACCCTTAGGGTCCGATTTGGTGGGCGGGATCCCTTGGGGTCCGATTTGGTGGGCGGGGCCCCTCAGGGTCCGATTTGGTGGGCGTGGCCCCTCAGGATCCGATTTTGTGGCCGGGTCCCCTCAGGGTCTGGATTTGTGGGTGGGGCCCCTCAGGGTCCGATTTTGTGGGTGGGGCCCCTCAGAGTGCAATTTTGTGGCTGGTGCCCCTCAGGGTCTGATTTTGTGGCTGGGGCCCCTCAGGGTCCGATTTTGAGGGTGGGGCCCCATAGGGTCTAATTTGGTGGGCGGGGCCCCTCAGGGTCTGATTTTGTGGGTTGTGCCCCTCAGGGTCCGATTTTGTGTCCGGGGCCCCTCAGGGTCCGATTTTGTGTCCGGGGCCCCTCAGGGTCCGATTTTGTGGCCGGTGCCTCTCAGGGTCTGATTTTGTGGTTGGGGCCCCTCAGGGTCCGATTTTGCGTCCGGAGCCTCTCAGGGTCTGATTTTGTGGTTGGGGCACCTCAGGATCTGATTTTGTGGCCGGGGTCCCTCAGGGTCCGAATTTGTGGCCGGGGCCCCTGAGGTTCCAATTTTGTGGGTGGGGCCCCTCAGGGTCTGATTTTGTGGGTGGGGCCCCTCAGGATCCGATTTTGTGGTTGGAGCCCCTCTGGGTTCAATTTTGTAGGTGGGGTCCCTCAGGGTCCGATTTTGTGGCCGGGGCCCCTCAGGGTCTGATTTTGTGGCCGGGGCCCGTCAGGGTCCGATTTTGTGGCCGGGGCCCGTCAGGGTCCGATTCTGTGGTTGGGGCCCCTCAGGGTCCGATTTTGTGTTTAGGGCCCCTCAGGGTCCGATTTTTTGAGTGGGGCCACTCAGGGTCCGATGTTGTGGCCGGATCCCCTCAGGGTCCGATTTTGTGGGTGGGGCCCCTCAGGGTCCAATTTTGTGGCCGGGGCCCCTCAGGGTCCAATTTTGTGGGTGGGGCCCCTTAGGGTCCGATTTTGTGGGTGGGGCCCCTCAGGGTACAATTTGGTGGGCGGGGCCACTCTGGGTCTGATTTGGTGGGCGGGGCCACTCTGGGTCCGATTTGGTGGGCGGGGCCACTCTGGGTCCGATTTGATGAGCTGGGTCTATCAGAGTCCGATTTGGTGGGCGGGGCCCCTCAGGGTCCAATTTGGTTGGCGGGGACCCTCGGGGTCCGATTTGGTGGGCGGGATCCCTCGGGGTCCGATTTGGTGGGTGGGGCCCCTCGGGGTCCGATTTGGTGGGCAGGGCCCCTCGGGATCCGATTTGGTGGGTGGGGCCCCTCGGGGTCCGATTTGGTGAGCGGGGCCACTCTAGGTCTGATTTCGTGGGCGGGCCACTCTGGGTCCAATTTGGTGGGCGGGGCCCCTCAGAGGTCAATTTGGTCAGCGGGGTCCCTCAGGGTCCGATTTTGTGGTTGGGGCCTTTCAGAATCCGATTTAATGGGCGGGGCCCCTCAGGGTCCGATTTGGTGGGCGGAGCCCCTGAGGGTCCAATTTGGTGGGCGGGGCCCCTCAGGGTCCGATTTGGTGGGCGGGGCCCCTCAGGGTCCAATTTGGTGGGCGGGGCCCCTCAGGGTCCCATTTGGTGGGCGGGGCCCCCAGGGTCCGATTTGGTGGGCGGTGCCACTCTGGGTCTGATTTAGTGGGCGGGGCCACTTTGGGTCCGATTTGGTGGACGGGGCCCTTCAGGGTCCAATTTGGTGGGCGGTGACACAGAGTGTGATTTTGTGGGTTGGGCCCCTCAGGGTCCGATTTTGTGGCCGGGGCCCCTCAGGGTCCGATTTTGTAGCCGGTGCCTCTCATGTTCTGATTTTGTGGTTGGGGCCCCTCAGGGTCCGATATTTGGGGCCGGGGCCCCTCAGGGTCCGATTTTGTGGACGGGGCCCCTCAGGGTCCGATTTTGTGGCCGGGGCCCCTCAGGGTCCAATTTTGTGACCGGGGCCCCTCAGGGACCGATTTTGAGGGTGGGGCCCCTCAGGGTCTAATTTGGTGGGTGGGGCCCCTCAGGGTCCGATTTTGTGGCCGGGGCCCCTTAGGGTTTGATTTTGAGGGTGGGGCCCCTCAGGGTCTAATTTGGTGGGTGGGGCCCCTCAGGGTCCGATTTTGTGGGTGGGGCCCCTCAGGGTCCGATTTTGTGGGTGGGGCCCCTCAGGGTCTGATTTTGTGGCTGGGGTCCCTCAGGGTCTGATTTTGTGGGTGGGGCCCCTCAGGGTCTGATATTCTGGGTGGGGCCCCTCAGGGTCCGATTTTGTGACCGGGGCCCCTCATAGTCTGATTTTGTGGTTGGGGCCCCTCACGGTCAGATTTTGTGGCCGGGGTCTCTCAGGGTCCAATTTTGTGGCCGGGGCCCCTCAGGGTCTGGATTTGTGGGTGGGGCCGATCAGGGTCCGATTTTGTGGGTGGGGCCCCTAAGGGTCCGATTTTGTGGCTGGGGCCCCTCAGGGTCCGATTTTGAGGGTGGGGCCACTCAGGATCTAATTTGGTGGGCGGGGCCCCTCAGGGTCCGATTTTGTGGGTGGGGCCCCTCAGGGTCCGATTTTGTGACTGGGGCCCCTCATGGTCTGATTTTGTGGCTGGGGCACCTCAGGGTCTCATTTTGTGGGTGGGGCCCCTCAGGGTCCGATTGTGTGACCGGGGACGCTAAGGGTCTGATTTTGTGGTTGGGGCCCCTCAGGGTCCGATTTTGTGGCCGGGGTCTCTCAGGGTCCGATTTTGTGGGTGGGGCCGCTTGGGGTAAGATTTTGTGGCCGGAGCTCCTCAGGGTCCGATTTTGTGGCCGGGGCCCCTCAGGGTCCGATTTTGTGGCCGGGCCCCTCAGGGTCCAATTTTGTGGCTGGGGCCCCTCAGGGACCGATTTTGTGGCCGGGGACCCTCAGGGTCCGATTTTGTGGCCGCGGCCCTCAGGGTTCGATTTTGAGGGTGGGGCCCCTCAGGGTCTAATTTGGTGGGTGGGGCCCCTCACGGTTCGATTTTGTGGGTGGGGCCCTTCAGGGTCCGATTTTGTGGCTGGGGACCCTCAGGGTCTGATTTTGTGGGTTTGGCCCCTCAGGGTCCGATTTTGTGACCGGGACCCCTCAGGATCTGATTTTGTGGCCGGGATCTCTCAGCGTCCGATTTTGTGGCTGGGGCCCCTCAGGGTCTGGATTTGTGGGTGGGGCCCCTCAGGGTCCGATTTTGTGGGTGGGGCCCCTCAGGGTCCTATTTTGTGGCTGGGGCCCCTCAGGGTCTGATTTTGTGGCTGGGGCCCCTCAGGGTCCGATATTAAGAGTGGGGCCCCTCAGGGTCTAATTTGGTGGGTGGGGCCCCTCAGGGTCCGATTTTGTGGGTGGGGCCCCTCAGGGTCCGATTTTGTGGCTGGGGCCCCTCAGGGTCTGATTTTGTGGGTGGGGCCCCTCAGGGTCCGATTTTGTGACCGGGGCCCCTCAGGGTCTGATTTTGTGACCGGGGCCCCTCAGGGTCTGATTTTGTAGTTGGGGCCCCTCAGGGTCCGATTTTTTGGCCGGGGTCTCTCAGGGTCCGATTTTGTGGCCGGGGCCCCTCAGGGTCTGGATTTGTGGGTGGGGCCCCTCACGGTCCGATTTTGTGGGTGGGGCCCCTCAGGGTCCGATTTTGTGACTGGGGCCCCTCAGGGTCTGATTTTGTGGCTGGGGCCCCTCAGGGTCCGATTTTGAGGGTGGGGCCCCTCAGGATCTAATTTGGTGAGCGGGGCCCCTCAGGGTCTGATTTTGTGGGTGGGGCCCTTCAGGGTCCGATTTTGTGACTGGGGCCCCTCAGGGTCTGATTTTGTGGCTGGGGACCCTCAGGGTCCGATTTTGTGGTTGGGGTCCCTCAGGGTCCGACTTTGTGGGTGGGGCCCCTCAGGGTCCGATTTTGTGGTTGGGGTCCCTCAGGGTCCGATTTTGTGGCTGGGGCCCCTCAGGGTCAGATTTTGTGGCCGGTGCCCCTCAGGGTTTGATTTTGAGGGTGGGGCCCCTCAGGGTCTAGTTTGGTGGGTGGGGCCCCTCAGGGTCCGATTTTGTGGGTGGGGCCCCTCAGGGACCGATTTTGTGGGTGGGGCCCCTCAGGGTCTGACTTTGTGGCTGGGGTCCCTCAGGGTCAGATTTTGTGGGTTGGGCCCCTCAGGGTCTGATATTCTGGGAGGGGCCCCTCAGGGTCTGGATTTGTGGGTGGGGCCCCTCAGGGTCAGATTTTGTGGGTGGGGCCCCTAAGGGTCCGATTTTGTGGCTGGGGCCCCTCAGGGTCCATTTTTGAGGGTGGAGCCCCTCAGGATCTAATTTGGTGGGCGGGGCCCCTCAGGGTCCGATTTTTTGGGTGGGGCCAATCAGGGTCCGATTTTGTGGCCGGGGTCTCTCAGGGTCCGATTTTGTGGCCGGGGCCCCTCAGGGTCTGGATTTGTGGGTGGGTCCCCTCAGGGTCCGATTTTGTGGGTGGGGCCCCTCATGGTCCGATTTTGTGGCTGGGGTCCCTCAGGGTCTGATTTTGTGGGTGGGGCCCCTCAGGGTCCGATTTTGTGACCGGGGGCCCCTTAGTGTCTGATTTTGTGACTGGGGCCCCTCTGGGTTCGATTTTGTGGGTGGGGCCCCTCAGGGTCTGATTTTGTGGCTGGGGCCCCTCAGGGTCTGATTTTGTGGGTGGGGCATCTCAGTGTCTGATTTTGTGGGTGGGGCCCCTCAGGGTCTGATTTTGTGACTGGGGCCCCCCTAGGTTCGATTTTGTGGCCGGGTTCTCTCAGAGTCCGATTTTGTGGTTGGGGCCCCTCAAGGTCTGATTTTGTGGCCAGGCCCACTTAGGGCCGATTTTGTGGCTGGGGCCCCTCTTGGTCCGATTTTGTGGCCGGGCCCCTCAGCGTCCGATTTGGTGGGCGGGGTCACTCTGCGTCCGATTTGGTGGGCGGGGCTCCTCATGGTCCATTTTAGTGGGCGGGGCAACTCAGAGTCCAATTTGGTGGGCGGGGTCACTCTGGGTCCGATTTGGTGGGCGGGGCCCCTTAGGGTCCGTTTTGGTGGGCGGGGCAACTCAGGGTCTGATTTTGTGGGCGGGGCCCCTAAGGCTCCGATTTGGTGGGCGGGGCCACTCAGAATCCGAATTGGTGGGTGGGGCCCCTCAGGGTCCGATTTGTTGGGTGGGGCCCCTCAGGGTCCGATTTTGTGGCCGGGGCCCCTCAGGGTCCAATTTTGTGGCTGGGGCCCCTCAGGGTCCGATTTGGTGGGCGGGGCCACTCTGGGTCCAATTTGGTGGGCGGGGCCACTCTGGGTCCAATTTGGTGGGGGGCCCCTCAGGGTTCGATTTGGTGGGCGGGGACCATCAGGGTTCGATTTGGTGGGTGGGGCTCCTCATGGTCTGACTTTGTGGTTGGGGCCCTTCAGAATCTGATCGGCCCCTCAGGGTCCGATTTGGTGGGCGGGGCCCCTCATGGTCCAATTTGGTGGACGGGGCCCCTCAGGGTCCGATTTTGTGGTTGGGGCCTTTCAGAATCCGATTTGGTGGGCGGGGCCCCTCAGGGTCCGATTTGGTGAGCGGGGCCCCTCAGGGTCCGATTTGGTTGGCTGGGCCCCTCAGGGTCTGATTTGGTGGGTGAGGCCCCTCAGGGTCTGATTTGGTGGGCGGGATCTCTCAGAGTCCAATAGGTGGGCGGGGTCCCTCAGGGTCCGAATTGGTGGGTTGGGCCTCTCAGGGTCTGATTTGGTGAGCAGGGCCCATTAGGGTCCGATTTGGTGGGCGGGGCAAATCTGGGTCTGATTTGGTGGGCGGGGCCCCTCAGGGTCCGATTTGGTGAGCTGGTCCACTCTGGGTTCGATTTTGTGGTTGGGGCCCCTCAGGGTCCGATTTGGTGTGGGGTCTGGCCCCTCAGCATCTGATTTTGTGGTTGGGACCCCTCAGGGTCCGATTTTGTGGCCGGGGCCCCTCAGGGCCCGATTTGGTGGGCGGGGCCCGTCAGGGTCCGATTTGGTGGGCGGGGCCACTCTGGGTCTGATTTAGTGGGCGGGGCCCCTCAGGATCCGATTTGGTGGGCGGGGCCACTCTGGGTCTAATTTGGTGGGCGGGGACTTTCAGGGTCCGATTTGGTGGGCAGGGCCATTCTGGGTCTGATTTGGTGGGCGGGGCCTCTCAGGATCCGATTTGGTGGGCGGGGCCACTCTGGGTCCGATTTGAAGGCCAGGGTGGCTCAGCCTCCGATTTGTAAGCCAGGGTGGATCAGCCTCCGATTTGGAGCCTGGGGTCACTCAGCTTTCGATTTGGCGCTCCGGCCCTTTAAGGCTCATTTTGGTGCGCCGGCCCTTTAAGAATCACTTAGGCGCGTCGGCCGTTTAAGAGCTGGTTTGGCACACTGGGCTTCTAAATCCACTTTGGCGTACATTCTCTCTCAGGGGCATGCGTCATGTGATGAAGCTAGATTTGCATTTGTGCTGTGGGTTTCGCTTTAAGAGCTGATATTATCTGCCAGAAATTGGGTCCTGGGGGTGTCATGTACAGTTCGTAGGCGTTGGCATAGTAACTGGGTCTGCCTACGCATATCAATCAGCTTAACTGCCATTTGAATCGCATCAGGGCATGTTTTCTCTATGGCAAAATTTCCCCATTGAAAAGCATTGAGACAATACTTTCCAATGACTGGAAAATAAATTTTCTAACGCAAATTGCAAAAAACTACAAATCCGATCGAAACGAAAATTACTTAGCACACTGCTCGTGGATGCTGGCTTCGAAACGACACCTCAACGGAGTCTGTGCATGTAGCGGTTCGGGTCGCATTCATTGCGGAAATCAACTGAATAATAAGAATGAGTTAGCAACTTTCGGATTACAACATTAATATTACAATATAGTGGTTTTTTCAAACCACTATAACTAGATGTGTATTTCCTGAAGGAAGTACAGATAGTGGTTTGAAATGGTGCCTGGGCTGCCCCTTTAAGAGAGACTTGGCTGCTGCCCCTGCAAAACTTTCAACTCAGGATCCGTTTTACATGTGGGTGCCTCTCAGGGGCCACTTTGGCCTCAGGGTCTGGTTTGGTGGGTGGGGCCCCTCAGGATCCGATTCGGTGGCCTGGGCTCCTCAAGATTTGAATTAGTGGCCGGGATTCCTCAGGGTCCAATTTTGTGGGTGGGGCCCCTCAGGGTCTGATTTTGTGGATGTGGCCTCTCAGGGTCCGATTTTGTGGGTGTGGCCCCTCAGGGTCCGATTTTATGGGTGGGTCCCCTCAGGGTCCAAATTGGTGGGCGGGCCTCTCAGGGTCCGATTTTGAGGGCGGGGCCCCTCAGGGTCAGATTTTGTGGACGGGGCCCCTGAGAGTTCGATTTGGTGGGCGGGGCCCCTCTGGGTTCGATTTTGTGGCCGGGGTCTCTCAGTGTCCGATTTTGTAGCCGGGGCCCCTTAGGGTCTGATTTTGTGGTTGGGGGCCCTCAGGGTCCGATTTTGTGGGTGGGGCCCCTCAGAGTTCGATTTGGTTGGCGGGGCCCCTTAGGGTCCAATTTGGTGGGCGGGGCCTCTCAGGGTCTGATTTTGAGGGCGGGGCCCCTCAGGGTCTGATTTTGTGGGCGGGGCCCCTCAGGGTCCGATTTTGTGGCTGGGGCCCCTCAGGGTCCGATTTTGTTGGTTGGGCCCCTCAGGATCCGATTTTGAGGGTGGGGCCCCTCACGGTCCAATTTTGTTGTCGGGGCCCCTCAGTGTCCGATTTTGTGGTTGGGGCCCCTCAGGGTCTGATTTTGTGGCTGGGTCTACTCAGGGTCCGATTTTGAGGGCGGGGCCCCTCAGGGTCCAATTTGGTGGGCGGGGCCACTCTGGGTCCAATTTGGTGGGGGGGCCCCTCAGGGTCTGATTTGGTGGGCGGGGACCCTTAGGGTTCGATTTGGTGGGTGGGGCTCCTCAGGGTCTGAATTTGTGGTTGGGGCCCTTCAGAATCCGATCGGCCCCTCAGGGTCCGATTTGGTGGGCGGGGCAACTCAGGGTCCGATTTGGTGGGCGGGGCCACTCAGAATCCAAATTGGTGGGTGGGGCCCCTCAGGGTCCGATTTGGTGAGCGGTTCCCCTCAGGGTCCGATTTGGTGGGCGGGGCCCCTCAGGGTCAGATTTGATGGGCGGGGCCACTCTGGGTCTAATTTGGTGGGCGGGGCCCTTCAGGGTCCAATTTGGTGTGTGGGGTCCCTCAGAATCCGATTTGTTGGGCAGCGTCACTCTGGGTCCAATTTTGCGGCGGAGCCCCTCAGGGCCCGATTTGGTTGGTGGGGCCCCTCATGGTCCAATTTGGTGGACGGGGCTCCTCAGGGTCCGATTTTGTGATTGGGGCCTTTCAGAATCCGATTTGGTGGGCGGGGCCCCTCAGGGTCCGATTTGGTGAGTGGGGCCCCTCAGGGTCCGATTTGGTTGGCTGGGCCCCTCAGGGTCTGATTTGGTGGGTGAGGCCCCTCAGGGTCTGATTTGGTGGGCGGGATCTCTCAGAGTCCAATAGGTGGGCGGGGTCCCTCAGGGTCCGAATTGGTGGGTTGGGCCTCTCAGGGTCTGATTTGGTGAGCAGGGCCCATTAGGGTCCGATTTGGTTGGCGGGGCAAATCTGGGTCTGATTTGGTGGGTGGGGCCCCTCAGGGTCCGATATGGTGGGTGGGGCCCCTCAGGGTCAGATTTTGTGGGTGTGGCCCCTCAGGGTCCGATTTGGTGAGCTGGTCCACTCTGGGTTCGATTTTGTGGTTGGGGCCCTCAGGGTCCTATTTGGTGTGGGGTGTGGCCCCTCAGCATCTGATTTTGTGGTTGGGACCCCTCAGGGTATGATTTTGTGGCCGGGGCCCCTCAGGGCCCTATTTGGTGGGCGGGGCCCCTCAGGTTCGGATTTGGTGGGCGGGGCCACTCTGGGTCCGATTTGGTGGGCGGGTCCCCTCACGGTCTGATTTAGTGGGCGGGGCCCCTCAGGATCCCATTTGGTGGGCGGGGCCACTCTGGGTCTAATTTGGTGGGCGGGGACTTTCAGGGTCCGATTTGGTGGGCAGGGCCATTCTGGGTCTGATTTGGTGGGCGGGGCCTCTCAGGATCCGATTTGGTGGGCGGGGCCACTCTGGGTCCGATTTGAAGGCCAGGGTGACTCAGCCTCCGATTTGTAGGCCAGGGTGGATCAGCCTCCGATTTGGAGCCTGGGGTCACTCAGCTTTCGATTTGGCGCTCCGGCCCTTTAAGGCTCATTTTGGTGCACCGGCCCTTTAAGAATCACTTAGGCGCGTCGGCCGTTTAAGAGCTGGTTTGGCACACTGGGCTTCTAAATCCACTTTGGCGTACATTCTCTCTCAGGGGCATGCGTCATGTGATGAAGCTAGATTTGCATTTGTGCTGTGGGTTTCGCTTTAAGAGCTGATATTATCTGCCAGAAATTGGGTCCTGGGGGTGTCATGTACAGTTCGTAGGCGTTGGCATAGTAACTGGGTCTGCCTACGCATATCAATCAGCTTAACTGCCATTTGAATCGCATCATGGCATGTTTTCTCTATGTCAAAATTTCCCCATTGAAAAGCATTGAGACAATACTTTCCAATGACTGGAAAATAAATTTTCTAACGCAAATTGCAAAAAACTACAAATCCGATCGAAACGAAAATTACTTAGCACACTGCTCGTGGACGCTGGCTTCGAAACGACACCTCAACGGAGTCTGTGCATGTAGCGGTTCGGGTCGCATTTATTGCGGAAATCAACTGAATAATAAGAATGAGTTAGCAACTTTCGGATTACAACATTAATACAAGATGTGTATTTCCTGAAGGAAGTACAGATAGTGGTTTGAAATGGTGCCTGGGCTGCCCCTTTAAGAGAGACTTGGCTGCTGCCCCTGCAAAACTTTCAACTCAGGATCTGTTTTACATGTGGGTGCCTCTCAGGGGCCACTTTGGCCTCAGGGTCTGGTTTGGTGGGTGGGGCCCCTCAGGATCCGATTCGGTGGCCTGGGCTCCTCAAGATTTGAATTAGTGGCCGGGATTCCTCAGGGTCCAATTTTGTGGGTGGGGCCCCTCAGGGTCTGATTTTGTGGATGTGGCCTCTCAGGGTCCGATTTTGTGGGTGTGGCCCCTCAGGGTCCGATTTTGTGGGTGGGTCCCCTCAGGGTCTGATTTTATGGGTGGGGCCCCTCAGGGTCCAATTTTGTGGGTGGGGCCCCTCAGGGTACGATTTTGTGGGTGGGGCCCATCAGGGTCTGATTTTGTGGGTGGGGCCCCTCAGGGTACGATTTTGTGGGTGTGGCCTCTCAGTGTCAGATTTTGTGGGTGTGGCCCCTCAGGGTCCAAATTGGTGGGCGGGGCCTCTCAGGGTCCGATTTTGAGGGCGGGGCCCCTCAGGGTCCGATTTTGTGGGCGGGGCCCCTGAGAGTCCGATTTGGTGGGCGGGGACCCTCTGGGTTCGATTTTGTGGCCGGGGTCTCTCAGTGTCCGATTTTGTAGCCGGGGCCCCTTAGGGTCTGATTTTGTGGTTGGGGGCCCTCAGGGTCCGATTTTGTGGGTGGGGCCCCTCAGAGTTCGATTTGGTTGGCGGGGCCACTTAGGGTCCAATTTGGTGGGCGGGGCCTCTTAGGGTCCGATTTTGAGGGCGGGGCCCCTCAGGGTCTGATTTTGTGGGCGGGGCCCCTCAGGGTCTGATTTTGTGGCTGGGGCCCCTCAGGGTCCGATTTTGTTGGTTGGGCCCCTCAGGATCCGATTTTGAGGGTGGGGCCCCTCACGGTCCGATTTTGTTGTCGGGGCCCCTCAGGGTCCAATTTTGTGGTTGGGGCCCCTCAGGGTCTGATTTTGTGGCCGGGTCTACTCAGGGTCCGATTTTGAGGGCGGGGCCCCTCAGGGTCTGATTTTGTGGGCGGGGCCCCTCAGGGTCCGATTTGGTGGGCGGGGCCCTCAGGGTCCGATTTTGTGGCTGGGGCCCCTCAGGGTCTGATTTTGTTGGTTGGGCCCCTCAGGATCCGATTTTGAGGGTGGGGCCCCTCAGGGTCCGATTTTGTGGCCGGGGCCCCTCAGGGTCCGATTTTGTGGTTGGGGCCCCTCAGGGTCTGATTTTGTGGCCTGGTCTACTCAGGGTCCGATTATGAGGGCGGGGCCCCTCAGGGTCGGATTTTGTGGGCGGGGCCCCTCAGGGTCCGATTTGGTGGGTGGGGCCCTCAGGGTCCGATTTTGTGGTTTGGGCCCCTCAGGGTCCGATTTTGTGATTGGGGGCCCTCAGGGTCCAATTTTGCGGGTGGGGCCCCTCAGAGTTCAATTTGGTTGGCGGGGCCCCTCAGGGTCCGATTTGGTGGGCGGGGCCTCTCATGGTCCGATTTTGAGGGCGGGGCCCCTCAGGGTCCGATTTTGTGGGCAGGGCCCCTGAGGGTCCGATTTGGTGGGCGGGGCCCCTCAGGGTCCAATTTTGTGGGTGGGGCCCCTCTGGGTTTGATTTTGTGGCCGGGGTCTCTCAGGGTCCGATTTTGTGGCAGGGGCCCCTCAGGGTCCGATTTTGTGGTTGGGGCCCCTCAGGGTCCGATTTTGTGGCCAGCGCCCCTCAGGGTCCGATTTTGTGGCCGGGGCCCCTCAGGGTCCGATTTCGTGGCAGGGGCCCCTCAGGGTCCGATTTTGTGTCCGGGACCCCTCAGGGTCTGATTTTGTGGGTGGGGCCCCTCAGGGTCTGATTTTGTTGCTGGGGCCCCTCAGGGTCCGATTTTGTTGGTTGGGCCCCTCAGGATCCGATTTTAAGGGTGGGGCCCCACAAGGTCCTATTTTGTGGTTGGGTCCCCTCAGGGTCTGATTTTGTGGCCGGGTCTACCCAGGGTCTGATTTTGAGGCGGGGCCCCTCAGGGTCCGATTTTGTGGGCGGGGCCCCTCAGGGTCCGATTTGGTGGGCGGGGCCCCCAGGGTCCAATTTTTTGGGTGGGGCCCCTCTGGGTTCGATTTTGTGGCCGGGGTCTCTCAAGGTCCGATTTTGTGGCCGGGGCCCCTCAGGGTCCGATTTTGTGGCCGGGGCCCCTCAGGGTCCGATTTTGTGGTTGGGGCCCCTCAGGGTCCGATTTTGTGGGTGGGGCCCCTCAGAGTCCGATTTGGTTGGCGTGGCCCCTCAGGATCCGATTTGGTAGGCGGGACCTCTCAGGGTCCGATTTTGAGGGCGGGGCCCCTCAGGGTCCGATTTTGTGGGCGGGGCCCCTGAGGGTCCGATTTGGTGGGCGGGGCCCCTCAGGGTCCAATTTTGTGGGTGGGGCCCCTCTGGGTTCGATTTTGTGGCCGGGGTCTCTCAGGATCCGATTTTGTGGCCGGGGCCCCTCAGGGTCCGGTTTTGTGTTTGGGGGCCCTCAGGGTCCGATTTTATGTCCGGGGCCTCTCAGGGTCTGATTTCATGGTTGGGGCCCTTCAGGGTCCGATTTTGTGGCCAGCGCCCCTCAGTGTCCGATTTCGTGCCCGGGCTCCCTCAGGGTCCGATTTCGTGGCTGGGGCCCCTCATGATCCGATTTTGTTGCTGGGGCCCCTCAGGGTCCGATTTTGTGGATGGGCCGCTCAGGGTCCGATTTTGTGGCCCGGGCCCTTCAGGTTCCGATTTTGTGGCCGGGTCCCCTTAGGGTCCGATTTTGTGGGTGGGGCCCCTCAGGGTCCGATTTTGTGGCCGGGGCCCCTCAGGGTCAGATTTTGTGGTTGGGGCCCCTCAGGGTCTGATTTTGTGGCCGGGTCTACTCAGGGTCCGATTTTGTGGGTGGGGCCCCATAGGGTCTGATTTTGTGGGTGGAGCCCCCTGGGTCAGATTTGTTGGGAGGGGCCCCTCAGGGTCCGATTTGGTGGGCGGGGCCCCTCTGCTTCCGATTTGGTGGGCGGGGCCCATCATGGTCCGATTTGGTGGGCGGGGTCACTATGGGTCCGATTTGGTGGACAGAGCTCCTCAGGGTCCGATTTGGTGGGCAGGGCCCCTCTGGGTCCGATTTGGTGGGCGGGGCCCTTCAGTGTCCGATTTGGTGGGTGGGGCCACTCTGAGTCTGATTTGGTGGGTGGGGGCCCTCAGTGTCCGATTTGGTGGGCTGTGCCACTCTGGGCCCGTTTTTGGTGGGCGGGGCCACTCTGGGTCCAATTTGGAGGCCAGGGTGGCTCAGCCTCCAATTTTAAGGCCGGGGTGGCTCAGCCTCCGATTTGAAGCCTGGGGTCACTCAGCTTTCGATTTGGCGCGTCGGCCCTTTAAGACTCATTTCGGTGCGGCGGCCCTTTAAGAATCACTTTGGCGCTTCGGCCCTTTAAGAGCCAGTTTGGCTCACTGGGCTTCTAAATACACTTTGGCGCACATTCTCTCTCAGGGGCATGTGTCATGTGATGAAGCTAGATTTGCATTTGTGCTGTGGGTTTCACTTTAAGAGCTGATATTATGTGGCAGAAGCTCTGTTCTAGAGATGTCATGTGACGTTCGTAGTCGTTGGCATAGTAACTGGTTCTGCCTGCGCATATCAATGAGCTCAACTGCCATTTCAATCGCCTCAGGGCACGTTTTGCCATTTCCCCATTCAAATGCATTGGAGACAGTGCAATCCAATGACGGGAAAAAAAATTTTCTAACGCAAATTGCGCAAAAACTACAAATCTGATCGACACGAAAAATACTTAGCACACCTCTCATGGACGCTGGCTTCGAAACGACACCTCAACGGAGTCTGTGCGTGCAGCGGTTCGGGCCGCATTAATTGCGGAAATTAACTTAATAATAATAATAACTAGATGTGTATTTCCTGAAGGAAGTACAGATAGTGGTTTGAAATGGTGCCCGGGCTGCCCCTTTAAGAGAGACTTGCCTGCTTCCACTGCAAGACTTTCAACTCAGGATACGATTTAACTGTGGGTGCATCTCAGGGGCCACTTTGGCCTCAGCATCTGATTTTGTGGGTGGGGCCCCTCAGGGCCTGATTTTGTGGGTGGGGCCCCTCAGGGTCCGATTTTGTGGGTGGGGCCCCTCAGGGTCCGATTTTGTGGCCGGGGCCACTCAGGGTCCGATTTGGTGGCCGGGGCCCCTCAGGGTCCGATTTGGTGGCCGGGGCCCCTCAGGGTCTGATTTGGTGGGTGGGGCCCCTCAAGGTCCGATTTTTTGGCTGGGGCCCCTCAGGGTCCGATTTTGTGGCCGGGGCCACTAAGCATCCGATTTTTGTGGCCGGAACCCCTCAGGGTCCAATTTTGTGGGTGGGGCCCCTCAGGGTCCGATTTTGTGGCCGGGGCCCGTTAGGGTCCAATTTTGTGGGTGGGGCCTCTCAGGGTCCGATTTGGTGGGCGGGGCCCCTCAGGGTCCAATTTGATGGGCAGGGCCCCTCAGGGTCCGATTTTGTGGGCTGGGCCCCTCAGGGTCCGATTTTGTGGCCGGGGCCCCTCAGGGTCCGATTTTGTGTCAGGGGCCCCTCAGGGTCCGATTTTGTGGTTGGGTCCCCTCAGGGTCCGATTTTGTGGTTGGGGCCCCTCTGGGTCCAATTTTGTGGGTGGGGCCCCTCTGGGTCCAATTTGGTGGGCGGGGCCTATCAGGGTCCAATTTTGTGACCGGGGCCCATCAGGGTCCGATTTTGTGGCCGCGGCCCCTCAGGGTCTGATTTTGTGGCAGGGGACCCTCTGGGTCTGATTTTGTGGGCGGAGCCCCACTGGGTCCAATTTGGTGGGCGGGACCACTCTGGGTCCAATTTGGTGGGCGGGACCACTCTGGGTCCAATTTGGTGGGCGGGGCCTCTCAGGGTCCGATTTGGTGGGCGGCGCCCCACAGGGTCCGATTTGGTGGGCGGGGCCCCTCAGGGTCCGATTTGGTGGGCAGGGCCTCTCTGGGTCTGATTTGGTGGGTGGGGCCACTCTGGGTAAGATTTGGAGGCTGGGGTCGCTCAGCCTCCAATTTGGAGGCCGGGGTCGTTGAGCTTCCGATTTGGAGCCCGAGGTCAAATAGCCTCCGATTTGGAGGCAGGGGTCGATGAGCTTCCGATTTGGAGGCCGGGGTCGATGAGCCTCCGATTTGGAGGCCGGGGTTGCTCAGCCTCCGATTTGGAGGCCGGGGTGGCTCAGCCTCCGATTTGGAGGCCGGGGTGGCTCAGCCTCCGATTTGGAGGCCGGGGTGGCTCAGCCTCCGATTTGGAGGCCGGGGTGGCTCAGCATCCGATTTGGAGGCCGGGGTGGCTCAGCCTCCGATTTGGAGGCCGGGGTGGCTCAGCCTCCGATTTGGAGGCCGGGGTGGCTCAGTCTCCGATTTGGTGTGTCGGCCCTTTAAGACTCATTTGGGTGCGCTGGCCCTTTAACAATCACTTTGGCGTGTTGGCCCTTTAAGAGCTAGTTTGGCTCACTGGGCTTCTTTTAAATCCACTTTGGCGCACACATTCTATCTCAGGGGCATGTGTCATTTGATGAAGCTAGATTTGCATTTGTGCTGTGAGTTTCGCTTTAAGAGCTGATATTATGTGGCAGAGGCTCTGTGCTGGGGTTCAAGTGAAGTTCGTAGGTGTTGGCATAGTAACTGGGTGTGCCTGCGCATATCAATGAGCTCAACTGTCATTTCAATCGCCTCAGGTCACGTTTTGCCATTTCCTATTGAAAAGCATTGGAGACAGGGCATTCCAATGACGGGAAAAAAAATTTTCAAATGCAAATTGCGCAAAAACTACAAATCCGATCGACACGAAAAATACTTAGCACACCTCTCATGGACGCTGGCTTCGAAACGACACCTCAATGGAGACTGTGCGTGTAGCGGTTCGGGCCGCATTAATTGCGGAAATCAACTTAATAATAATAATAATAATAATAATAAGAAGAAGAAGAAGAATAAGTTAGCAGCGTTCGGATTACAATATAGTGGTTTTTTCAAACCACTATAATAATAAGAATAAGTTAGCAGCGTTCGGATTACAATATAGTGGTTTTTTCAAACCACTATAACTAGATGTGTATTTCCTTAAGGAAGTACAGATAGTGGTTTGAAATGGTACCCGGCTGCCCCTTTAAGAGAGACTTGCCTGCTGCCCCTGCAAGACTTTCAACTCAGGATCCGTTTTAACTGTGGGTGCCTCTCAGGGGCCACTTTGGCCTCAGGGTCCGATTTTGTGGGTGGGACCCCTCAGGGTATGATTTGGTGGGCGGGGCCACTCAGGGTACGATTTGGTGGACGGTGCCACTCAGGGTCCAATTTGGTGGGCGGGGCCACTCAGGGTCCGATTTGGTGAGTGGGCCCCTCAGAGTTCAATTTGGTATGCGGGGCCCCTCAGGGTCTGATTTTGTGGGTGGGGCCCCTCAGGGTCTGATTTTGTGGTTGGGGCCTTTCAGAATCCAATTTAGTGCGCGAGGCCCCTCAGGGTCTGATTTGGTGGGCGAGGCCCCTCAGGGTCCGATTTGGTGGGCGGGGCCCCTTAGGGTCTGATTTTGTGGTTGGGGGCCCTCACGGTCCGATTTTGTGGGTGGGGCCCCTCAGAGTCCGATTTGGTTGGCGGGGCCACTCAGGGTCCGATTTTGAGGGCGGGGCCCCTCAGGGTCTGATTTTGTGGGCGGGGCCCCTCAGGGTCCGATTTTGTGGCTGGGGCCCCTCAGGGTCCGATTTTGTTGGTTGGGCCCCTCAGGATCCGATTTTGAGGGTGGGGCCCCTCACGGTCCGATTTTGTTGTCGGGGCCCCTCAGGGTCCGATTTTGTGGTTGGGGCCCCTCAGGGTCTGATTTTGTGGCCGAGTCTACTCAGGGTCCGATTTTGAGGGCGGGGCCCCTCAGGGTCTGATTTTGTGGGCGGGGCCCCTCAGGGTCCGATTTGGTGGGCTGGGCCCTCAGGGTCCGATTTTGTGGCTGGGGCCCCTCAGGGTCTGATTTTGTTGGTTGGGCCACTCAGGATCTGATTTTGAGGGTGGGGCCCCTCAGGGTCCGATTTTGTGGCCGGGGCCCCTCAGGGTCCGATTTTGTGGTTGGGGCCCCTCAGGGTCTGATTTTGTGGCCTGGTCTACTCAGGGTCCGATTTTGAGGGCGGGGCCCCTCAGGGTCTGATTTTGTGGGCGGGGCCCCTCAGGGACCGATTTGGTGGGCGGGGCCCTCAGGGTCCGATTTTGTGGTTTGGGCCACTCAGGGTCCGATTTTGTGATTGGGGGCCCTGAGGGTCCGATTTTGCGGGTGGGGCCCCTCAGAGTCCGATTTGGTTGGCGGGGCCCCTCAGGGTCCGATTTGGTGGGCGGGGCCTCTCAGGGTCCGATTTTGAGGGCAAGGCCCCTCAGGGTCCGATTTTGTGGGCAGGGACCCTGAGGGTCCGATTTGGTGGGCGGGGTCCCTCAGGGTCCAATTTTGTGGGTGGGGCCCCTCTGGGTTTGATTTTGTGGCCGGGGTCTCTCAGGGTCCGATTTTGTGGCCGGGGCCCCTCAGGGTCCGATTTTGTGGTTGGGGCCCCTCAGGGTCCGATTTTGTGGTTGGGGTCCCTCAGGGTCCGGTTTTGTGGTTGGGGGCCCTCAGGGTCTGTTTTTGTGGTTGGGGCCCCTCAGGGTCCGATTTTGTGACCAGCGCCCCTCAGGGTCCGATTTCGTGGCCGGGGCCCCTCAGGGTCTGATTTCGTGGCCGGGGCCCCTCAGGGTCCGATTTTGTGGCAGGGACCCCTCAGGGTCCGATTTTGTGGGTGGGGCCCCTCAGGGTCCGATTTTGTGGCTGGGGCCCCTCAGGGTCTGATTTTGTTGGTTGGGCCCCTCAGGATCCGATTTTGAGGGTGGGGCCCCTCATGGTCCGATTTTGTGGCCGGGGCCCCACAGGGTCCGATTTTGTGGTTGGGGCCCCTCAGGGTCCGATTTTGTGGCCGGCCCCCCTCAGGGTCCGATTTTGTGGCCGGGGCCCCTCAGGGTCCGATTTCGTGGCAGGGGCCCCTCAGGGTCCGATTTTGTGTCCGGGACCCCTCAGGGTCTGATTTTGAGGGTGGGGCCCCTCATGGTCCGATTTTGTGGCCGGGGCCCCACAGGGTCCTATATTGTGGTTGGGTCCCCTCAGGGTCTGATTTTGTGGCCGGGTCTACTCAGGGTCTGATTTTGAGGCGGGGCCCCTCTGGGTCCGATTTGGTGGGCGGGGCCCCTCAGGGTCCGATTTGGTGGGCGGGGCCCCCAGGGTCCAATTTTGTGGCCTGGGCCCCTCAGGGTCCGATTTTGTGGTTGGGGCCCCTCAGGGTCCGATTTTGTGATTGGGGGCCCTCAGGGTCCTATTTTGTGGGTGGGGCCCCTCAGAGTCCGATTTAGTTGGCGGGGCCCCTCAGGATCCGATTTGGTGGGCGGGACCTCTCAGGGTCTGATTTTGAGGGCGGGGCCCCTCAGGGTCCGATTTTGTGGGCGGGGCCCCTGAGGGTCTGATTTGGTGGGCGGGGCCCCTCATGGTCCGATTTTGTGGCCGGGGCCCCACAGGGTCCTATTTTGTGGCCGGGTCTACTCAGGGTCCGATTTTGAGGCGGGGCCCCTCATGGTCCGATTTTGTGGGCGGGGCCCCTCAGGGTCCGATTTGGTGGGCGGGGCCCCCAGGGTCCAATTTTGTGGGTGGGGCCCCTCTGGGTTCGATTTTGTGGCTGGGGTCTCTCAGGGTCCGATTTTGTGGCCGGGGTCTCTCAGGGTCCGATTTTGTGGCCGGGGCCCCTCAGGGTCCGGTTTTGTGTTTGGGGGCCCTCAGGGTCAGATTTTGTGTCCGGGGCCCCTCAGGGTCTGATTTCGTGTTTGGGGCCCTTCAGGGTCCGATTTTGTGGCCAGCGCCACTCAGTGTCCGATTTCGTGCCCGGGCCCCCTCAGGGTCCGATTTCGTTGCTGGGGCCCCTCATGATCCGATTTTGTGGCTGGGGCCCCTCAGGGTCCGATTTTGTGGATGGGCCGCTCAGGGTCCGATTTTGTGGCCCGGGCCCTTCAGGTTCCGATTTTGTGGCCGGGGCCCCTCAGGGTCCGATTTTGTGGGTGGGGCCCCTCAGGGTCCGATTTTGTGGCCGGGGCCCCTCAGGGTCAGATTTTGTGGTTGGGGCCCCTCAGTGTGCGATTTCGTGCCCGGGCCCCCTCAGGGTCCGATTTCGTGGCTGGGGCCCCTCATGATCCGATTTTGTGGCTGGGGCCCCTCAGGGTCCGATTTTGTGGATGGGCCACTCACGGTCCGATTTTGTGGCCCGGGCCCTTCAGGTTCCGATTTTGTGGCCGGGGCCCCTCAGGGTCCGATTTTGTGGCCGGGGCCCCTCAGGGTCAGATTTTGTGGTTGGGGCCCCTCAGGGTCTGATTTTGTGGCCGGGTCTACTCAGGTTCCGATTTTGTGGGTGGGGCCCCTTAGGGTCTGATTTTGTGGGTGGAGCCCCCTGGGTCCGATTTGGTGGGAGGGGCCCCTCAGGGTCCGATTTGGTGGGCGGGGCCCTTCATGGTCCGATTTGGTGGGCGGGGTCACTCTGGGTCCGATTTGGTGGACAGAGCTCCTCAGGGTCTGATTTGGTGGGCAGGGCCCCTCTGGGTCCGATATGGTGGGCGGGGCCCTTCAGGGTCCGATTTGGTGGGTGGGGCCACTCTGAGTCTGATTTGGTGGGCGGGGGCCCTCAGTGTCCGATTTGGTGGGCTGTGCCACTCTGGGCCCGTTTTTGGTGGGCGGGGCCACTCTGGGTCCAATTTGGAGGCCAGGGTGGCTCAGCCTCCAATTTTAAGGCCGGGGTGGCTCAGCCTCCGATTTGGAGCCTGGGGTCACTCAGCTTTCGATTTGGCGCGTCGGCCCTTTAAGACTCATTTCGGTGCGGCGGCCCTTTAAGAATCACTTTGGCGCTTCGGCCCTTTAAGTGCCAGTTTGGCTCACTGGGCTTCTAAATACACTTTGGCACACATTCTCTCTCAGGTGCATGTGTCATGTGATGAAGCTAGATTTGCATTTGTGCTGTGGGTTTCACTTTAAGAGCTGATATTATGTGGCAGAAGCTCTGTTCTAGAGATGTCATGTGACGTTCGTAGTCGTTGGCATAGTAACTGGTTCTGCCTGCGCATATCAATGAGCTCAACTGCCATTTCAATCGCCTCAGGGCACGTTTTGCCATTTCCCCATTCAAATGCATTGGAGACAGTGCAATCCAATGACGGGAAAAAAAATTTCTAACGCAAATTGCGCAAAAACTACAAATCTGATCGACACGAAAAATACTTAGCACACCTCTCAAGGACGCTGGCTTCGAAACGACACCTAAACGGAGTCTGTGCGTGCAGCGGTTCGGGCCGCATTAATTGCGGAAATCAACTTAATAATAATAATAAGAAGAAGAATAAGTTAGCAGCGTTCGGATTACAATATAGTGGTTTTTTCAAACCACTATAACTAGATGTGTATTTCCTGAAGGAAGTACAGATAGTGGTTTGAAATTGTACCCGGCTGCCCCTTTAAGAGAGACTTGCCTGCTGCCCCTGCAAGACTTTCAACTCAGGATCCGTTTTAACTGTGGGTGCCTCTCAGGGGCCACTTTGGCCTCAGGGTCCGATTTTGTGGGTGGGACCCCTCAGGGTATGATTTGGTGGGCGGGGCCACTCAGGGTACGATTTGGTGGACGGTGCCACTCAGGGTCCAATTTGGTGGGCGGGGCCACTCAGGGTCCGATTTGGTGAGTGGGCCCCTCAGAGTTCAATTTGGTATGCGGGGCCCCTCAGGGTCCGATTTTGTGGGTGGGGCCCCTCAGGGTCTGATTTTGTGGTTGGGGCCTTTCAGAATCCGATTTGGTGCGTGAGGCCCCTCAGGGTCCGATTTGGTGGGCGGGGCCCCTCAGGGTCCGATTTGGTGGGCGGGTCCCCTCAGGGTCCGATTTGGTGGGCGGGGCCACTCTGGGTCTGATTTGGTGGGCGGGGGAACTCTGGGTCCGATTTGGTGGGCGGGGCCACTCTGGTTCCAATTTGGTGGGCGGGGCCACTCTGGGTCCAATTTGGTGTTCGGGGACACTCTGAGTCTGATTTGGTGGGTGGGGCCCCTCAGGGTCCGATTTGGTGGGCTGTGCCACTCTGGGTCCGTTTTGGTGGGCTCAGGGTCTGATTTTTTTAGCGGGGCCACGCTGGGTCCGATTTGGAGGCCAGGGTGGATCAGCCTCCGATTTGGAGGTTGGCGTGGCTCAGCCTCCAATTTGGAGCCTGGGGTCACTCAGCTTTCGATTTGGCGCGCCGGCCCATTAAGACTCATTTCGGTGCACCGGCCCTTTAAAAATCACTTTGGCCCGTCGGCCCTTTAAGAGCCAGTTTGGCTCACTGGGCTTCTAAATCCACTTTGGCGCACATTTTCTCTCAGTGGCATGCGTCATTTGATGAAGCTATATTTGCATTTATGCTGTTGGTTTCTCTTTAAGAGCTGAAAGTATCTGCCAGAAACTCTGTCCTAGAGAGGTCATGTGACGTTCGTAGGCGTTGGCATAGTAACTGGGTGAGTCTGCGCATATCAATGAGCTTAACTGCCACCTCACGACTGTCCCATGTTTTCCCTATGGCAGCATTTTCCCATTGAAATGCATTGAGGAAAATGTTTTTTCAAACGCAAATTGCGCAAAAACTACAAATCCGATCTACATGAAAAATACTTAGCACACCACTCGTGGACGCTGGCTTTGAAACGAGGCCTCAACGGAGTCTGTGCGTGTAGCGGTTCGGGCCGCATTAACTGTGGAAATCAACTGAATAGTAATAATAATACTAGATGTGTATTTCCTGAAGGAAGTACAGATAGTGGTTTGAAATGGTACCCGGCTGCCCCTTTAAGAGAGACTTGCCTGCTGCCCCTGCAAGACTTTCAACTCAGGATCCGTTTTAACTGTGGGTGCCTCTCAGGGGCCACTTTGGCCTCAGGGTCCGATTTTGTGGGTGGGACCCCTCAGGGTATGATTTGGTGGGCGGGGCCACTCAGGGTACGATTTGGTGGACGGTGCCACTCAGGGTCCAATTTGGTGGGCGGGGCCACTCAGGGTCCGATTTGGTGAGTGGGCCCCTCAGAGTTCAATTTGGTATGCGGGGCCCCTCAGGGTCTGATTTTGTGGGTGGGGCCCCTCAGGGTCTGATTTTGTGGTTGGGGCCTTTCAGAATCCAATTTAGTGCGCGAGGCCCCTCAGGGTCTGATTTGGTGGGCGAGGCCCCTCAGGGTCCGATTTGGTGGGCGGGGCCCCTTAGGGTCTGATTTTGTGGTTGGGGGCCCTCACGGTCCGATTTTGTGGGTGGGGCCCCTCAGAGTCCGATTTGGTTGGCGGGGCCACTCAGGGTCCGATTTTGAGGGCGGGGCCCCTCAGGGTCTGATTTTGTGGGCGGGGCCCCTCAGCGTCCGATTTTGTGGCTGGGGCCCCTCAGGGTCCGATTTTGTTGGTTGGGCCCCTCAGGATCCGATTTTGAGGGTGGGGCCCCTCACGGTCCGATTTTGTTGTCGGGGCCCCTCAGGGTCCGATTTTGTGTTGTTGAGGCCCCTCAGGGTCTGATTTTGTGGCCGAGTCTACTCAGGGTCCGATTTTGAGGGCGGGGCCCCTCAGGGTCTGATTTTGTGGGCGGGGCCCCTCAGGGTCCGATTTGGTGGGCTGGGCCCTCAGGGTCCGATTTTGTGGCTGGGGCCCCTCAGGGTCTGATTTTGTTGGTTGGGCCACTCAGGATCTGATTTTGAGGGTGGGGCCCCTCAGGGTCCGATTTTGTGGCCGGGGCCCCTCAGGGTCCGATTTTGTGGTTGGGGCCCCTCAGGGTCTGATTTTGTGGCCTGGTCTACTCAGGGTCCGATTTTGAGGGCGGGGCCCCTCAGGGTCTGATTTTGTGGGCGGGGCCCCTCAGGGACCGATTTGGTGGGCGGGGCCCTCAGGGTCCGATTTTGTGGTTTGGGCCACTCAGGGTCCGATTTTGTGATTGGGGGCCCTGAGGGTCCGATTTTGCGGGTGGGGCCCCTCAGAGTCCGATTTGGTTGGCGGGGCCCCTCAGGGTCCGATTTGGTGGGCGGGGCCTCTCAGGGTCCGATTTTGAGGGCAAGGCCCCTCAGGGTCCGATTTTGTGGGCAGGGCCCCTGAGGGTCCGATTTGGTGGGCGGGGTCCCTCAGGGTCCAATTTTGTGGGTGGGGCCCCTCTGGGTTTGATTTTGGGGTCTCTCAGGGTCCGATTTTGTGGCCGGGGCCCCTCAGGGTCCGATTTTGTGGTTGGGGCCCCTCAGGGTCCGATTTTGTGGTTGGGGTCCCTCAGGGTCCGGTTTTGTGGTTGGGGGCCCTCAGGGTCTGTTTTTGTGGTTGGGGCCCCTCAGGGTCCGATTTTGTGACCAGCGCCCCTCAGGGTCCGATTTCGTGGCCGGGGCCCCTCAGGGTCTGATTTCGTGGCCGGGGCCCCTCAGGGTCCGATTTTGTGGCAGGGACCCCTCAGGGTCCGATTTTGTGGGTGGGGCCCCTCAGGGTCCGATTTTGTGGCTGGGGCCCCTCAGGGTCTGATTTTGTTGGTTGGGCCCCTCAGGATCCGATTTTGAGGGTGGGGCCCCTCATGGTCCGATTTTGTGGCCGGGGCCCCACAGGGTCCGATTTTGTGGTTGGGGCCCCTCAGGGTCCGATTTTGTGGCCGGCGCCCCTCAGGGTCCGATTTTGTGGCCGGGGCCCCTCAGGGTCCGATTTCGTGGCAGGGGCCCCTCAGGGTCCGATTTTGTGTCCGGGACCCCTCAGGGTCTGATTTTGAGGGTGGGGCCCCTCATGGTCCGATTTTGTGGCCGGGGCCCCACAGGGTCCTATATTGTGGTTGGGTCCCCTCAGGGTCTGATTTTGTGGCCGGGTCTACTCAGGGTCTGATTTTGAGGCGGGGCCCCTCTGGGTCCGATTTGGTGGGCGGGGCCCCTCAGGGTCCGATTTGGTGGGCGGGGCCCCCAGGGTCCAATTTTGTGGCCTGGGCCCCTCAGGGTCCGATTTTGTGGTTGGGGCCCCTCAGGGTCCGATTTTGTGATTGGGGGCCCTCAGGGTCCTATTTTGTGGGTGGGGCCCCTCAGAGTCCGATTTAGTTGGCGGGGCCCCTCAGGATCCGATTTGGTGGGCGGGACCTCTCAGGGTCTGATTTTGAGGGCGGGGCCCCTCAGGGTCCGATTTTGTGGGCGGGGCCCCTGAGGGTCTGATTTGGTGGGCGGGGCCCCTCATGGTCCGATTTTGTGGCCGGGGCCCCACAGGGTCCTATTTTGTGGTTGGGTCCCCTCAGGGTCTGATTTTGTGGCCGGGTCTACTCAGGGTCCGATTTTGAGGCGGGGCCCCTCATGGTCCGATTTTGTGGGCGGGGCCCCTCAGGGTCCGATTTGGTGGGCGGGGCCCCCAGGGTCCAATTTTGTGGGTGGGGCCCCTCTGGGTTCGATTTTGTGGCTGGGGTCTCTCAGGGTCCGATTTTGTGGCCGGGGTCTCTCAGGGTCCGATTTTGTGGCCGGGGCCCCTCAGGGTCCGGTTTTGTGTTTGGGGGCCCTCAGGGTCCGATTTTGTGTCCGGGGCCCCTCAGGGTCTGATTTCGTGTTTGGGGCCCTTCAGGGTCCGATTTTGTGGCCAGCGCCACTCAGTGTCCGATTTCGTGCCCGGGCCCCCTCAGGGTCCGATTTCGTTGCTGGGGCCCCTCATGATCCGATTTTGTGGCTGGGGCCCCTCAGGGTCCGATTTTGTGGATGGGCCGCTCAGGGTCCGATTTTGTGGCCCGGGCCCTTCAGGTTCCGATTTTGTGGCCGGGGCCCCTCAGGGTCCGATTTTGTGGGTGGGGCCCCTCAGGGTCCGATTTTGTGGCCGGGGCCCCTCAGGGTCAGATTTTGTGGTTGGGGCCCCTCAGTGTGCGATTTCGTGCCCGGGCCCCCTCAGGGTCCGATTTCGTGGCTGGGGCCCCTCATGATCCGATTTTGTGGCTGGGGCCCCTCAGGGTCCGATTTTGTGGATGGGCCACTCACGGTCCGATTTTGTGGCCCGGGCCCTTCAGGTTCCGATTTTGTGGCCGGGGCCCCTCAGGGTCCGATTTTGTGGCCGGGGCCCCTCAGGGTCAGATTTTGTGGTTGGGGCCCCTCAGGGTCTGATTTTGTGGCCGGGTCTACTCAGGTTCCGATTTTGTGGGTGGGGCCCCTTAGGGTCTGATTTTGTGGGTGGAGCCCCCTGGGTCCGATTTGGTGGGAGGGGCCCCTCAGGGTCCGATTTGGTGGGCGGGGCCCTTCATGGTCCGATTTGGTGGGCGGGGTCACTCTGGGTCCGATTTGGTGGACAGAGCTCCTCAGGGTCTGATTTGGTGGGCAGGGCCCCTCTGGGTCCGATATGGTGGGCGGGGCCCTTCAGGGTCCGATTTGGTGGGTGGGGCCACTCTGAGTCTGATTTGGTGGGCGGGGGCCCTCAGTGTCCGATTTGGTGGGCTGTGCCACTCTGGGCCCGTTTTTGGTGGGCGGGGCCACTCTGGGTCCAATTTGGAGGCCAGGGTGGCTCAGCCTCCAATTTTAAGGCCGGGGTGGCTCAGCCTCCGATTTGGAGCCTGGGGTCACTCAGCTTTCGATTTGGCGCGTCGGCCCTTTAAGACTCATTTCGGTGCGGCGGCCCTTTAAGAATCACTTTGGCGCTTCGGCCCTTTAAGTGCCAGTTTGGCTCACTGGGCTTCTAAATACACTTTGGCGCACATTCTCTCTCAGGTGCATGTGTCATGTGATGAAGCTAGATTTGCATTTGTGCTGTGGGTTTCACTTTAAGAGCTGATATTATGTGGCAGAAGCTCTGTTCTAGAGATGTCATGTGACGTTCGTAGTCGTTGGCATAGTAACTGGTTCTGCCTGCGCATATCAATGAGCTCAACTGCCATTTCAATCGCCTCAGGGCACGTTTTGCCATTTCCCCATTCAAATGCATTGGAGACAGTGCAATCCAATGACGGGAAAAAAAATTTCTAACGCAAATTGCGCAAAAACTACAAATCTGATCGACACGAAAAATACTTAGCACACCTCTCAAGGACGCTGGCTTCGAAACGACACCTAAACGGAGTCTGTGCGTGCAGCGGTTCGGGCCGCATTAATTGCGGAAATCAACTTAATAATAATAATAAGAAGAAGAATAAGTTAGCAGCGTTCGGATTACAATATAGTGGTTTTTTCAAACCACTATAACTAGATGTGTATTTCCTGAAGGAAGTACAGATAGTGGTTTGAAATTGTACCCGGCTGCCCCTTTAAGAGAGACTTGCCTGCTGCCCCTGCAAGACTTTCAACTCAGGATCCGTTTTAACTGTGGGTGCCTCTCAGGGGCCACTTTGGCCTCAGGGTCCGATTTTGTGGGTGGGACCCCTCAGGGTATGATTTGGTGGGCGGGGCCACTCAGGGTACGATTTGGTGGACGGTGCCACTCAGGGTCCAATTTGGTGGGCGGGGCCACTCAGGGTCCGATTTGGTGAGTGGGCCCCTCAGAGTTCAATTTGGTATGCGGGGCCCCTCAGGGTCCGATTTTGTGGGTGGGGCCCCTCAGGGTCTGATTTTGTGGTTGGGGCCTTTCAGAATCCGATTTGGTGCGTGAGGCCCCTCAGGGTCCGATTTGGTGGGCGGGGCCCCTCAGGGTCCGATTTGGTGGGCGGGGCCACTCTGGGTCTGATTTGGTGGGCGGGGGAACTCTGGGTCCGATTTGGTGGGCGGGGCCACTCTGGTTCCAATTTGGTGGGCGGGGCCACTCTGGGTCCAATTTGGTGTTCGGGGACACTCTGAGTCTGATTTGGTGGGTGGGGCCCCTCAGGGTCCGATTTGGTGGGCTGTGCCACTCTGGGTCCGTTTTGGTGGGCTCAGGGTCTGATTTTTTTAGCGGGGCCACGCTGGGTCCGATTTGGAGGCCAGGGTGGATCAGCCTCCGATTTGGAGGTTGGCGTGGCTCAGCCTCCAATTTGGAGCCTGGGGTCACTCAGCTTTCGATTTGGCGCGCCGGCCCATTAAGACTCATTTCGGTGCACCGGCCCTTTAAAAATCACTTTGGCCGGTCGGCCCTTTAAGAGCCAGTTTGGCTCACTGGGCTTCTAAATCCACTTTGGCGCACATTCTCTCTCAGTGGCATGCGTCATTTGATGAAGCTATATTTGCATTTATGCTGTTGGTTTCTCTTTAAGAGCTGAAAGTATCTGCCAGAAACTCTGTCCTAGAGAGGTCATGTGACGTTCGTAGGCGTTGGCATAGTAACTGGGTGAGTCTGCGCATATCAATGAGCTTAACTGCCACCTCACGACTGTCCCATGTTTTCCCTATGGCAGCATTTTCCCATTGAAATGCATTGAGGAAAATGTTTTTTCAAACGCAAATTGCGCAAAAACTACAAATCCGATCTACATGAAAAATACTTAGCACACCACTCGTGGACGCTGGCTTTGAAACGAGGCCTCAACGGAGTCTGTGCGTGTAGCGGTTCGGGCCGCATTAACTGTGGAAATCAACTGAATAGTAATAATAATACTAGATGTGTATTTCCTGAAGGAAGTACAGATAGTGGTTTGAAATGGTGCCCGGGCTGCCCCTTTAAGAGAGACTTGCCTGTTGCCCCTGCAAGACTTTCAACTCAGGATCCGTTTTAAATGTGGGTGCATCTCAGGGGACCCTTTGGCCTCAGGGTCTGATTTGGTGCGTGGGGCCCTCAGGATCCGATTCAGTGGCCTGGGCTCCTCAGGGTCCAATTTGGTGGGCGGGGCCCCTCAGGGTCCAATTTGGTGGGCGGGGCCCCTCAGGGTCCAATTTGGTGGGCGGGGCCACTCTGGGTCCGATTTGGTGTGCGGGGCCCCTCAAGGTCTGATTTAGTGGGCGGGTCCTCTCGGGGTCTGATTTGGTGGGCAGGGCTACTCAGGGTCCGATTTGGTGGGCGCGGCCAATCGATACGATTTAGTGGGAGGTGCCCCTCAGGGTCCAATTTGGTGCGTGGGGCCCCTCAGGGTCAGATTTTGTGACTGTGGCCTCTCAGGGTTCAATTTTGTGGAGGGGCCCCTCAGGGTCCGATTTGGTGGCCGGGGCACCTCAGGGTCCGATTTGGTGGGTGGGGGCCACTCTGGGTCTGATTTGTTGGACGGGGCCCCTCAGGGTCCGATTTGGTGGGCGGGGCCACTCGGTCCGATTTAGTGGGAGGTGCCCCTCAGGGTCCAATTTGGTGCCTGGGGCCCTTCAGGGTCAGATTTTGTGACTGTGGCCTCTCAGGGTCCGATTTTGTGGAGGGACCCCTCAGGGCCTGATTTTGTGGCTGGGGCCCCTCAGGGTCCGATTTTGTGGGTGGGGCCCCTCAGGGTCCGATTTGGTGGGCGGCGCCCCTCTGGGTCCGACTTGGTGGGCGGGGCCACTCTGGGTCCGATTTGGTGGGCGGGGCCCTTCAGGGTCCAATTTGGTGGGTGGGGCCCTTCAGGGTCCAATTTGGTGGGTGTGGACACATTCTGATTTGGTGGGTGGGGCCCCTCAGGGTCCGATTTGGTGGGCTGTGCCACACTGGGTCCGTTTTGGTGGGCGGGGCCACTCAGTGTGTGATTTTTTTTTAGAGGGGGCCACGCTGGGTCCGATTTGGAGGGCGGGGCCCTTGAGGGTCCAATTTGGTGGGTGGGGCCCTTCAGGGTCCAATTTGGTGGGCGTGGACACAGTCTGATTTGGTGGGTGGGGCCCCTCAGGGTCCGATATGGTGGGCTGTGCCACTCTGTGTCCGTTTTGGTGGGCGGGGCCACTCAGGGTCTGATTTTTTTAGCGGGGCCACGCTGGGTCCGATTTGGTGGGCGGGGTTACTCTGGGTCCGATTTGAGGGGCGGGGCTCCTCAGGGACCGATTTGGTGGGCGGGGCCCTTCAGGGTCCGATATTTTGGGCGGGGTCACTCTGGGTCCGATTTGGTGGGCGGGGCCACTCTGGGTCCGATTTGGTGGGCTGGGCTCCTCAGGGTCCGATTTGGTGGGCGGGGCACCTCAGGGTCCGATTTGGTGGGTGGGGCCCCTCAGGGTCCGATTTGGTGGCCGGGTCCCCTCAGGGGCTGATTTGGTGGGTGGGGCCCCTCAGGGTCCAATTTCGTGGCCGGGGCCCCTCAGGGTCTGATTTGGTGGTTGGGGCCCCTCAGAGTCCAATCTTGTGGCCGGGGCCCCTCAGGGTCCGATTTTGTGGGTGGGGCCCCTCAGGGTCCGATTTTGTGGCCGGGGCACCTCAGGGTCCAATTTGGTGGGTGGGGCCCCTCAGGGTCCGATTTTGTGGCCGGGGCCCCTCAGGGTCTGATTTTGTGGCCAGGGCCCCTCAGGGCCTGATTTTGTGGCTGGGGACCCTCAGGGTCCGATTTTGTTGGTTGGGCCCCTCAGGGTCCGATTTTGAGGGTGGGGCCTCTCAGGGTCCGATTTTGTGGGCAGTGCCCCTCAGAGTCCGATTTGGTTGGCGGGGCCCCTCAGGGTCCGATTTGGTGGGCGGAGCCCCTCATGGTCCAATTTTGAGGGCAGGGCCCCTCAGGGTCCGATTTTGTAGGCGGGGCCCCTCAGGGTCCGATTTGGTGGGCGATTTTGAGGGTGGGGCCCCTCAGGGTCCAATTTCGTGGGCGGGGCCCCTCAGGTCCAATTTTGTGGGTGGGGCCCCTCAGGGTCCGATTTTGTGGGTGGGGCCCCTCAGGGTCTCATTTTGTGGCTGGGGTCCCTCAGGGTCTGATTTTGTGGGTGGGGCCCCTCAGCGTCCGATTTTGTTACCGGGGCCCCTCAGGGTCTGATTTTGTGGCCAGGGCCCCTCAGGGCCCGATTTTGTGGCTGGGGACCCTCAGGGTCCGATTTTGTTGGTTGGGCCCCTCAGGGTCCGATTTTGAGGGTGGGGCCTCTCAGGGTCCGATTTTGTGGGCGGTGCCCCTCAGAGTCCGATTTGGTTGGCGGGGCCCCTCAGGGTCCGATTTGGTGGGCGGAGCCCCTCATGGTCCAATTTTGAGGGCAGGGCCCCTCAGGGTCCGATTTTGTAGGCGGGGCCCCTCAGGGTCCGATTTGGTGGGCGATTTTGAGGTTGGGGCCCCTCAGGGTCCAATTTGGTGGGCGGGGCCCCTCAGGTCCGATTTTGTGGGTGGGGCCCCTCAGGGTCCGATTTTGTGGGTGGGGCCCCTCAGGGTCTCATTTTGTGGCTGGGTCCCTCAGGGTCTGATTTTGTGGGTGGGGCCCCTCAGCATCCGATTTTGTTACCGGGGCCCCTCAGGGTCTGATTTTGTGGTTGGGGCCCCTCAGGGTCCGATTTTGTGGCCGGGGTCTCTCAGGGTCCGATTTTGTGGCCAGGGCCCCTCAGGGTCAGGATTTGTGGGTGGGGCCCATCAGGATCCGATTTTGTGGGTGGGGCCGCTCAGGGTCCGATTTTGTGGCTGGGGCCCCTCAGGGTCTGATTTTGTGGCTGGGGCCCCTCATGGTCCGATTTTGAGGGTGGGGCTCCTCAGGGTCTAATTTGGTGGGTGGGGCCCCTCAGGGTCCGATTTTGTGGCTGGGGCCCCACAGGGTCTGATTTTGTTGGTTGGGCCCCTCAGGATCCGATTTTGAGGGTGGGGCCCCTCAGGGTCTGAATTTGTGGGTGGGGCCCCTTAGGGTTCGATTTTGTGGCTGGGGCCCCTCAGGGTCTGATTTTGTGAGAGGGGCCCCTCAGGGTCCGATTTTGTGACCGGGGACCCTCAGGGTCTGATTTTGTGGTTGGGGCCCCTCAGGGTCCGATTTTGTGGCCGGGGTCTCTCAGGGTCCGATTTTGTGGCCGGGGCCCCTCAGCGTCTGGATTTGTGGGTGGGTCCCCTCAGGGTCCGATTTTGTGGCCGGGGTCTCTCAGGGTCCGATTTTGTGGCCGGGGCCCCTCAGGGTCTGGATTTGTGGGTGTGTCCCCTCAGGGTCCGATTTTCTGGGTGGGGCCCCTCAGGGTCCGATTTTGTGGCTGGGGTCCCTCAGGGTCTGATTTTGTGGGTGGGGCCCCTCAGGGTCTGATTTTGTGACCGGGGCCCCTTAGGGTGTGATTTTGTGACTGGGTGCCCCTCTGGGTTCGATTTTGTGGCTGGGGTCTCTCAGAGTCCGATTTTGTGGGTGGGGCCCCTCAGAGTCTGATTTTGTGGCTGGGGCCCCTCAGGGTCTGATTTTGTGGGTGGGGCCCCTCAGGGTCTGATTTTGTGGGTGGGGCCCCTCAGGGTCCGATTTTGTGATCGGGGCACCTCAGGGTACGATTTTGTGGTTGGGGCCCCTCAGGGTCCGATTTTGTGGCTCGGGCCCCTCAGGGTCTGATTTTGTGGGTGGGGCCCCTCAGGGTCCGATTTTGTGACCGGGGACCCTCAGGGTCTGATTTTGTGGTTGGGGCCCCTCAGGGTCCGATTTTGTGGCCGGGGTCTCTCAGGGTCCGATTTTGTGGCCGGGGCCCCTCAGGGTCTGGAATTGTGGGTGGGTCCCCTCAGGGTCCGATTTTGTGGGTGGGGCCCCTCAGGGTCTGATTTTGTGGCTGGGGTCCCCCAGGGTCTGATTTTGTGGGTGGGGCCCCTCAGGGTCCGATTTTGTGACCGGGGCACCTCAGGGTCTGATTTTGTGGTTGGGGCCCCTCAGGGTCCGATTTTGTGGCTGGGGCCCCTCAGGGTCTGATTTTGTGGGTTGGGCCCCTCACGGTCCGAGTTTGTGACCGGGGACCCTCAGGGTCTTATTTTGTGGTTGGAGCCCCTCAGGGTCCGATTTTGTGGCCGGGGTCTCTCAGGGTCTGATTTTGTGGCTGGGGCCCCTCAGGGTCTGGATTTTTGGGTGGGTCCCCTCAGGGTCTGATTTTGTGGGTGGGGCCCCTCAGGGTCCGATTTTGTGGCTGGGGTCCCTCAGGGTCTGGTTTTGTGGGTGGGGCCCCTCAGGGTCCGATTTTGTGACCAGGGCCCCTTAGGGTCTGATTATGTGACTGGGGCCCCTCTGGATTCGATTTTGTGGCCGGGGTCTCTCAGGGTCTGATTTTGTGGGTGGGGCCCCTCAGGGTCTGATTTTGTGGCTGGAGCCCCACAGGGTCTGATTTTGTGGCTGGGGCCCCTCATGGTCTGATTTTGTGGGTGGGGTCCCTCAGGGTCTGATTTTGTGGGTGGGGCCCCTCAGGGTCTGATTTTGTGGGTGAGGCCCCTCAGGGTCCGATTTTGTGACCGGGGCACCTCAGAGTCTGATTTTGTGGTTTGGGCCCCTCAGGGTCCTATTTTGTGACTGGGGCCCCTCTAGGTTCGATTTTGTGGACGGGGTCTCTCAGGGTCCGATTTTGTGGTTGGGGCCCCTCAGGGTCTGATTTTGTGGCCGGTCCCACTCAGGGTCCGATGTTGTGGCCGGGGCCCCTCAGGGTCTGGATTTGTGGGTGGGTCCCCTCAGGGTCCGATTTTGTGGGTGGGGCCCCTCAGGGTCCGATTTTGTGGCTGGGGTCCCTCAGGGTCCGATTTTGTGACCGGGGCCCCTTAGGGTCTGATTATGTGACTGGGGCCCCTCTGGGTTCGATTTTGTGGCCGGGGTTTCTCAGGGTCTGATTTTGTGGGTGGGGCACCTCAGGGTCTGATTTTGTGGCTGGGGCCCCTCAGGGTCTGATTTTGTGGCTGGGGCTCCTCATAGTCTGATTTTGTGGGTGGGGCCCCTCAGGGTCTGATTTTGTAGGTGAGGCCCCTCAGGGTCCGATTTTGTGACCGGGGCACCTCAGAGTCTGATTTTGTGGTTGGGGCCCCTCAGGGTCCTATTTTGTGACTGGGGCCCCTCTAGGTTCGATTTTGTGGCCGGGGTCTCTCAGGGTCCGATTTTGTGGTTGGGGCCCCTCAGGGTCTGATTTTGTGGCCGGTCCCACTCAGGGTTCGATTTTGTGGGTGGGGCCCCTTAGGGTCTGATTTTGTGGGTGGAGCCCCCTGGGTCTATTTTGGTGGGCGGGGCCACTCTGCGTCCTATTTAGTGGGCGGTGCCCCTCATGGTCCGATTTGGTGGGCGGGGCCCCTCTGGGTCCGATTTGGTGGGCGGGGCCCCTCTGGGTCCGATTTGGTGGGCGGGGCCCTTCAGGGTCCGATTTGGTGGGCGGGGTCACTCTGGGTCCGATTTGGTGGGCGGGGCTCCTCAGGGTCCGATTTGGTGGGCGGGGCCCCTCTGGGTCCGATTTGGTGGGCGGGGCCCCTCTGGGTCCGATTTGGTGGCCGGGGCCACTCTGGGTCCGATTTGGTGGGCGGGGATCTTCAGGGTCCGATTTGGTGGGCGGGGTCACTCTGGGTCCGATTTGGTGGACGGGGCCCTTCAGGGTCCAATTTGGTGGGCGGGGCCACTCGGAGTCTGATTTGGTGGGCGGGGCCTCTCAGGATCCGATTTTTTGGGCTGTGCCACTCTGGGTCTGATTTTTTGAGTGGGGCCACACTGGGTCCGATTTGGAGGCCAGGGTGGCTCAGCCTCCGATTTGGAGGCCGGGGTGTCTCAGCCTCCGATTTGGAGACCGGGGTCACTCAGCTTTCGATTTGGCGCGCTGGCCCTTTAAGACTCATTCCGGTGCGCCGGCCCTTTAAGAATCACTTTGGCATGTCGGCCCTTTAAGAACCAGGGTGGCTCACTGGGCTTCTAAATCCACTTTGGCGCACATTCTCTCTCAGGGGCATGCGTCATGTGATGAAGCTAGATTTGCATTTGTGCTGTGGGTTTCGCTTTAAGAGCTGATATTATGTGGCAGAAGCTCTGTCCTTTGGGCGTTCGTAGGCGTTGGCATAGTAACTGGGTCGTCCTGCGCATATCAATGAGATTAATTGCTATTTTAATCGCCTCAGGGCACGTTTTGCCATTTCCCATTGAAAAGCATTGCATTCCAATGATGGGAAAAAAAATTTTCAAACGCAAATTGCGCAAAAACTACAAATCCGATCAACACGAAAAATACTTAGCACACCTCTCGTGGACGCTGGCTTCGAAACGACACCTCAACGGCGTCTGTGCGTGTAGCGGTTCGGGCCGCATTAATTGCGGAAATCAACTGGAAAATAAGAAGTAGAAGAAGAAGAAGAACTAGATGTGTATTTCTTGAAGGAAGTACAGATAGTGGTTTGAAATGGTGCCCAGGCTGCCCCTTTAAGAGAGACTTGCCTGCTTCCCCTGCAAGACTTTCAACTCAGGATCCGTTTTAACTGTGGGTGCCTCTCAGGGGCCACTTTGGCCTGTGGGGCCCCTCAGGGTCTGATTTGGTGGGCGGGGCCACTCTGGGTCCGATTTGGCAGCCAGGGTGGCACAGCCTCCTATTTGTAGGCCAGGGTCGATCAGCCTCCGATTTGGAGGTCGGGGTGGCTCAGCCTCTGATTTGGAGGCTGGGGTCAATCAGCCTCCGATTTGGAGCCTGGGGTCAATCAGCCTCCGATTTGGAGCCTGGGGTCACTCAGCTTTCGATTTGGCGTGCTGGCCCTTTGACTCATTTTGGTGCGCCAATTTGGTGGGCGGGGACCCTCGGGGTCCGATTTTGTGGCCGGGGCCCCTCAGGGTCCGATTTGGTGGCGGGGCCCCTCAGGGTCCAATTTGGTGGGCGGGGACCCTCGGGGTCCGATTTGGTGGGCGGGATCCCTCGGGGTCCGATTTGGTGGGCGGGGCCCCTCGGGGTCTGATTTGGTGGGTGGGGCCCCTCGGGGTCCTATTTGGTGAGCGGGGCCACTCTAGGTCTGATTTGGTAGGCGGGCCACTCTGGGTCCAATTTGGTGGGCGGGGCCCCTCAGAGTTCAATTTGGTCAGCGGGGCCCCTCAGGGTCCTATTTTGTGGTTGGGGCCTTTCAGAATCCTATTTAGTGGGCGGGGCCCCTCAGGATCCGATTTGGTGGGCGGGGCCCCTCAGGGTCCGATTTTGTGGCCGGGTCCCCTCAGGGTCTGGATTTGTGGGTGGGGCCCCTCAGGGTCTGATTTTGTGGGTGGGGCCCCTCAGGGTCTGATTTTGTGGCTGGGGCCCCTCAGGGTCCGATTTTGAGGGTGGGGCCCCTCAGGGTCTAATTTGGTGGGCGGTGCCCCTCAGGGTCTGATTTTGTGGCTGGGGCCCCTCAGTGTCCGATTTTGAGGGTGGGGCCCCTCAGGGTCTAATTTGGTGGGCGGGGCCCCTGAGGGTCTGATTTTGTGGGTTGGGCCCCTCAGGGTCCGATTTTGTGGCCGGGGCCCCTCAGGGTCTGATTTTGTGTCCGGGGCCCCTCAGGGTCCGATTTTGTGGCCGGTGCCTCTCAGGGTCCGATTTTGTGGTTGGGGCCCCTCAGGGTCTGATTTTGCGGCCTGAGCCTCTCGGGGTCTGATTTTGTGGTTGGGGCCCCTCAGGATCTGATTTTGTGGCCGTGGTCCCTCAGGGTCCGATTTTGTGGCCGGGGCCCTGAGGGTCCAATTTTGTGGGTGGGGCCCCTCAGGGTCTGATTTTGTGGGTGGGGCCCTTCAGGATCCGATTTTGTGGTTGGGGCCCCTCCGGGTTCAATATTGTAGGTGGGGTCCCTCAGGGTCTGATTTTGTGGCCGGGCCCCTCAGGGTCCGATTTTGTGGCCGGGGCCCGTCAGTGTCCGATTTTGTGGCCGGGGCTCGTCAGGGTCTGATTTTGTGGTTGGGGCCCCTCAGGGTCCGATTTTGTGGGTAGGGCCCCTCAGGGTCCGATTTTGTGAGTGGAGCCACTCAGGGTCCGATGTTGTGGCCGGTTCCCCTCAGGGTCCGATTTTGTGGGTGGGGCCCCTCAGGGTCCAATTTTGTGGCCGGGGCCCCTCAGAGTCCTATTTTGTGGGTGGAGCCCCTTAGGATCCGATTTTATGGGTGGGGCCCCTCAGGGTACAATTTGGTGGGTGGGGCCACTCTGAGTCTGATTTGGTGGGCGGGGCCACTCTGGGTCCGATTTGGTGAGCTGGGCCCCTCAGGGTCTGATTTGGTGGGTGGGATCTATCAGAATCCGATTTGGTGGGCGGGGCCCCTCAGGGTCCAATTTGGTTGGCGGAGACCCTCGGGGTCCGATTTGGTGGGCGGGATCCCTCGGGGTCCGATTTGGTGGGCGGGGCCCCTCGGGGTCCGATTTGGTGGGTGGGGCCCCTCGGGGTCCGATTTGGTGAGCGGGGCCACTCTAGGTCTGATTAGGTGGGCGGGCCACTCTGGGTCCGATTTGGTGGGTGGGGCCCCTCAGAGTTCAATTTGGTCAGCGGGGACCCTCAGGGTACGATTTTGTGGGTGGGGCCCCTCAGGGTCTGATTTTGTGGTTGGGGCCTTTCAGAATCCGATTTAGTGGGCGGGGCCCCTCAGGGTCCGGTTTGGTGGGCGGGGCCCCTCAGGGTCCGATTTGGTGGGCGGGGCCCCTCAGGGTCCAATTTGGTGGGCGGGGCCCCTCAGGGTCCAATTTGGTGGGCGGGGCCACTCTGGGTCTGATATGGTGGGCGGGGCCACTTTGGGTCTGATTTGGTGGATGGGGCCCTTCAGGGTCCAATTTGGTGGGCGGGGACACTGAGTCTGATTTTGTGGGTTGGGCCCCTCAGGGTCTAATTTTGTGACCGGGGCCCCTCAGGGTCCGATTATGCGGGTGGAGCCCCTCAGGGTCCGATTTTGCGGGTGGGGCCCCTCAGGGTCTAATTTGGTGGGCGGGGCACCTCAGGGTCCAATTTTGTGACCGGGCCCCTCAGGGTCTGATTTTGTGGTTGGGGCCCCTCAGGGTCCGATTTTGTGGCCGGGGTCTCTCAGGGTCCGATTTTGTGGCTGGGGCCCCTCAGGGTCTGATTTTGTGGCTGGGGTCCCTCAGGGTTTGATTTTGTGGGTGGGGCCCCTCAGGGTCCGATTTTGTGGCCGAGTCCCCTCAGGGTCTGGATTTGTGGGTGGGGCCCCTCAGGGTCCGATTTTGTGGGTGGGGCCCCTCAGAGTCCGATTTTGTGGCTGGGGCCCCTCAGGGTCTGATTTTGTGGCTGGGGCCCCTCAGGGTCTGATTTTGTGGGTGAGGCCCCTCAGGGTCCGATTTTGTGACCGGGGCACCTCAGAGTCTGATTTTGTGGTTTGGGCCCCTCAGGGTCCTATTTTGTGACTGGGGCCCCTCTAGGTTCGATTTTGTGGACGGGGTCTCTCAGGGTCCGATTTTGTGGTTGGGGCCCCTCAGGGTCTGATTTTGTGGCCGGTCCCACTCAGGGTCCGATGTTGTGGCCGGGGCCCCTCAGGGTCTGGATTTGTGGGTGGGTCCCCTCAGGGTCCGATTTTGTGGGTGGGGCCCCTCAGGGTCCGATTTTGTGGCTGGGGTCCCTCAGGGTCTGATTTTGTGGGTGGGGCCCCTCAGGGTCCGATTTTGTGACCGGGGCCCCTTAGGGTCTGATTATGTGACTGGGGCCCCTCTGGGTTCGATTTTGTGGCCGGGGTTTCTCAGGGTCTGATTTTGTGGGTGGGGCACCTCAGGGTCTGATTTTGTGGCTGGGGCCCCTCAGGGTCTGATTTTGTGGCTGGGGCTCCTCATAGTCTGATTTTGTGGGTGGGGCCCCTCAGGGTCTGATTTTGTAGGTGAGGCCCCTCAGGGTCCGATTTTGTGACCGGGGCACCTCAGAGTCTGATTTTGTGGTTGGGGCCCCTCAGGGTCCTATTTTGTGACTGGGGCCCCTCTAGGTTCGATTTTGTGGCCGGGGTCTCTCAGGGTCCAATTTTGTGGTTGGGGCCCCTCAGGGTCTGATTTTGTGGCCGGTCCCACTCAGGGTTCGATTTTGTGGGTGGGGCCCCTTGGGTCTGATTTTGTGGGTGGAGCCCCCTGGGTCTATTTTGGTGGGCAGGGCCACTCTGCGTCCTATTTAGTGGGCGGTGCCCCTCATGGTCCGATTTGGTGGGCGGGGCCCCTCTGGGTCCGATTTGGTGGGCGGGGCACCTCAGAGTCTGATTTTGTGGTTGGGGCCCCTCAGGGTCCTATTTTGTGACTGGGGCCCCTCTAGGTTCGATTTTGTGGCCGGGGTCTCTCAGGGTCCAATTTTGTGGTTGGGGCCCCTCAGGGTCTGATTTTGTGGCCGGTCCCACTCAGGGTTCGATTTTGTGGGTGGGGCCCCTTGGGTCTGATTTTGTGGGTGGAGCCCCCTGGGTCTATTTTGGTGGGCAGGGCCACTCTGCGTCCTATTTAGTGGGCGGTGCACCTCATGGTCCGATTTGGTGGGCGGGGCCCCTCTGGGTCCGATTTGGTGGGCGGGGCCCCTCTGGGTCCGATTTGGTGGGCGGGGCCCTTCAGGGTCCGATTTGGTGGGCGGGGTCACTCTGGGTCCGATTTGGTGGGCGGGGCTCCTCAGGGTCCGATTTGGTGGGCGGGGCCCCTCTGGGTCCGATTTGGTGGGCGGGGCCCCTCTGGGTCCGATTTGGTGGCCGGGGCCACTCTGGGTCCGATTTGGTGGGCGGGGATCTTCAGGGTCCAATTTGGTGGGCGGGGTCACTCTGGGTCCGATTTGGTGGGCGGGGCTCCTCAGGGTCCAATTTGGTGGGCGGGGCTCCTCAGCGTCCGATTTGGTGGACGGGGCCCTTCAGGGTCCAATTTGGTGGGCGGGGCCACTCGGAGTCTGATTTGGTGGGCGGGGCCTCTCAGGATCCGATTTTTTTGGGCTGTGCCACTCTGGGTCTGATTTTTTGAGCGGGGCCACACTGGGTCCGATTTGGAGGCCAGGGTGGCTCAGCCTCCGATTTGGAGGCCGGGGTGTCTCAGCCTCCGATTTGGAGACCGGGGTCACTCAGCTTTCGATTTGGCGCGCTGGCCCTTTAAGACTCATTCCGGTGCGCCGGCCCTTTAAGAATCACTTTGGCACGTCGGCCCTTTAAGAACCAGGGTGGCTCACTGGGCTTCTAAATCCACTTTGGCGCACATTCTCTCTCAGGGGCATGCGTCATGTGATGAAGCTAGATTTGCATTTGTGCTGTGGGTTTCGCTTTAAGAGCTGATATTATGTGGCAGAAGCTCTGTCCTTTGGGCGTTCGTAGGCGTTGGCATAGTAACTGGGTCGTCCTGCGCATATCAATGAGATTAATTGCTATTTTAATCGCCTCAGGGCACGTTTTGCCATTTCCCATTGAAAAGCATTGGAGACAGTGCATTCCAATGACGGGAAAAAAAATTTTCAAACGCAAATTGCGCAAAAACTACAAATCCGATCAACACGAAAAATACTTAGCACACCTCTCGTGGACGCTGGCTTCGAAACGACACCTCAACGGCGTCTGTGCGTGTAGCGGTTCGGGCCGCATTAATTGCGGAAATCAACTGGAAAATAAGAAGTAGAAGAAGAAGAAGAACTAGATGTGTATTTCTTGAAGGAAGTACAGATAGTGGTTTGAAATGGTGCCCAGGCTGCCCCTTTAAGAGAGACTTGCCTGCTTCCCCTGCAAGACTTTCAACTCAGGATCCGTTTTAACTGTGGGTGCCTCTCAGGGGCCACTTTGGCCTGTGGGGCCCCTCAGGGTCTGATTTGGTGGGCGGGGCCACTCTGGGTCCGATTTGGCAGCCAGGGTGGCACAGCCTCCTATTTGTAGGCCAGGGTCGATCAGCCTCCGATTTGGAGGTCGGGGTGGCTCAGCCTCTGATTTGGAGGCTGGGGTCAATCAGCCTCCGATTTGGAGCCTGGGGTCAATCAGCCTCCGATTTGGAGCCTGGGGTCACTCAGCTTTCGATTTGGCGTGCTGGCCCTTTAAGACTCATTTTGGTGCGCCGGCTCTTTAAGAATCACTTTGGCGCATTGGCCGTTAAAGAGACAGTTTGTCGCACTGGACTTCTAAATCCATTTTGGCGCACATTCTTTCTCAGGGGCATGCGTCATGTGATGAAGCTAGATTTGCATTTGTGCTTTGGGTTTCGCTTTAAGAGCTGATATTATCTGGCAGAAACTGTGTCCTGGCGGGGTCATGTAAAGTTCGTAGGCGTTGACATAGTAACTGGGTGAGCCTGCGCATATCAATGAGCTTAACTGCCACCTCATGAATGTCCCATGTTTTCCCTATGGAAACATTTTCCCATTGAAATGCATTGAGGAAAATGTTTTTTCAAACGCAAATTGCACAAAAACTCCAAATCTGATCTACATGAAAAATACTTAGCACACCACTCGTGGACGCTGGCTTTTGGATTTTGAGGGTGAGGCCCCTCAGGGTCTAATTTGGTGGGCGGGGCCCCTCAGGGTCCGATTTTGTGGGTGGGGCCCCTCAGGGTCCGATTTTGTGGCCGGGGCCCCTCAGGGTCTGATTTGGTGGCGGGGCCCCTCAGGGTCCAATTTGGTGGGCGGGGACCCTCGGGGTCCGATTTTGTGGCCGGGGCCCCTCAGGGTCCGATTTGGTGGCGGGGCCCCTCAGGGTCCAATTTGGTGGGCGGGGACCCTCGGGGTCCGATTTGGTGGGCGGGATCCCTCGGGGTCCGATTTGGTGGGCGGGGCCCCTCGGGGTCTGATTTGGTGGGTGGGGCCCCTCGGGGTCCTATTTGGTGAGCGGGGCCACTCTAGGTCTGATTTGGTAGGCGGGCCACTCTGGGTCCAATTTGGTGGGCGGGGCCCCTCAGAGTTCAATTTGGTCAGCGGGGCCCCTCAGGGTCCTATTTTGTGGTTGGGGCCTTTCAGAATCCTATTTAGTGGGCGGGGCCCCTCAGGATCCGATTTGGTGGGCGGGGCCCCTCAGGGTCCGATTTTGTGGCCGGGTCCCCTCAGGGTCTGGATTTGTGGGTGGGGCCCCTCAGGGTCCGATTTTGTGGGTGGGGCCCCTCAGGGTCTGATTTTGTGGCTGGGGCCCCTCAGGGTCCGATTTTGAGGGTGGGGCCCCTCAGGGTCTAATTTGGTGGGCGGTGCCCCTCAGGGTCTGATTTTGTGGCTGGGGCCCCTCAGTCCGATTTTGAGGGTGGGGCCCCTCAGGGTCTAATTTGGTGGGCGGGGCCCCTGAGGGTCTGATTTTGTGGGTTGGGCCCCTCAGGGTCCGATTTTGTGGCCGGGGCCCCTCAGGGTCTGATTTTGTGTCCGGGGCCCCTCAGGGTCCGATTTTGTGGCCGGTGCCTCTCAGGGTCCGATTTTGTGGTTGGGGCCCCTCAGGGTCCGATTTTGCGGCGTGAGCCTCTCGGGGTCTGATTTTGTGGTTGGGGCCCCTCAGGATCTGATTTTGTGGCCGTGGTCCCTCAGGGTCCGATTTTGTGGCCGGGGCCCTGAGGGTCCAATTTTGTGGGTGGGGCCCCTCAGGGTCTGATTTTGTGGGTGGGGCCCTTCAGGATCCGATTTTGTGGTTGGGGCCCCTCCGGGTTCAATATTGTAGGTGGGGTCCCTCAGGGTCTGATTTTGTGGCCGGGCCCCTCAGGGTCCGATTTTGTGGCCGGGGCCCGTCAGTGTCCGATTTTGTGGCCGGGGCTCGTCAGGGTCTGATTTTGTGGTTGGGGCCCCTCAGGGTCCGATTTTGTGGGTAGGGCCCCTCAGGGTCCGATTTTGTGAGTGGAGCCACTCAGGGTCCGATGTTGTGGCCGGTTCCCCTCAGTGTCCGATTTTGTGGGTGGGGCCCCTCAGGGTCCAATTTTGTGGCCGGGGCCCCTCAGAGTCCTATTTTGTGGGTGGAGCCCCTTAGGATCCGATTTTATGGGTGGGGCCCCTCAGGGTACAATTTGGTGGGTGGGGCCACTCTGAGTCTGATTTGGTGGGCGGGGCCACTCTGGGTCCGATTTGGTGAGCTGGGCCCCTCAGGGTCTGATTTGGTGGGCGGGATCTATCAGAGTCCGATTTGGTGGGCGGGGCCCCTCAGGGTCCAATTTGGTTGGCGGAGACCCTCGGGGTCCGATTTGGTGGGCGGGATCCCTCGGGGTCCGATTTGGTGGGCGGGGCCCCTCGGGGTCCGATTTGGTGGGTGGGGCCCCTCGGGGTCCGATTTGGTGAGCGGGGCCACTCTAGGTCTGATTTGGTGGGCGGGCCACTCTGGGTCCGATTTGGTGGGCGGGGCCCCTCAGAGTTCAATTTGGTCAGCGGGGACCCTCAGGGTACGATTTTGTGGGTGGGGCCCCTCAGGGTCTGATTTTGTGGTTGGGGCCTTTCAGAATCCGATTTAGTGGGCGGGGCCCCTCAGGGTCCGGTTTGGTGGGCGGGGCCCCTCAGGGTCCGATTTGGTGGGCGGGGCCCCTCAGGGTCCAATTTGGTGGGCGGGGCCCCTCAGGGTCCAATTTGGTGGGCGGGGCCACTCTGGGTCTGATATGGTGGGCGGGGCCACTTTGGGTCTGATTTGGTGGATGGGGCCCTTCAGGGTCCAATTTGGTGGGCGGGGACACTGAGTCTGATTTTGTGGGTTGGGCCCCTCAGGGTCTGATTTTGTGACCGGGGCCCCTCAGGGTCCGATTATGCGGGTGGAGCCCCTCAGGGTCCGATTTTGCGGGTGGGGCCCCTCAGGGTCTAATTTGGTGGGCGGGGCACCTCAGGGTCCAATTTTGTGACCGGGCCCCTCAGGGTCTGATTTTGTGGTTGGGGCCCCTCAGGGTCCGATTTTGTGGCCGGGGTCTCTCAGGGTCCGATTTTGTGGCTGGGGCCCCTCAGGGTCTGATTTTGTGGCTGGGGTCCCTCAGGGTTTGATTTTGTGGGTGGGGCCCCTCAGGGTCCGATTTTGTGGCCGAGTCCCCTCAGGGTCTGGATTTGTGGGTGGGGCCCCTCAGGGTCCGATTTTGTGGGTGGGGCCCCTCAGAGTCCGATTTTGTGGCTGGGGCCCCTCAGGGTCTGATTTTGTGGCTGGGGCCCCTCAGGGTCTGATTTTGAGGGTGAGGCCCCTCAGGGTCTAATTTGGTGGGCGGGGCCCCTCAGGGTCTGATTTTGTGGGTTGGGCCCCTCAGGGTCCGATTTTGTGGCCGGAGCCCCTCAGGGTCCGATTTTGTGTCCGGGGCCCCTCAGGGTCCGATTTTGTGGCCGATGCCACTCAGGGTCCGATTTTGTGGTTGGGGCCCCTCAGGGTCCGATTTTGCGGCCTGAGCCTCTCAGGTTCCGATTTTGTGGTTGGGGCCCCTCAGGATCTGATTTTGTGGCCGTGGTCCCTCAGGGTCCGATTTTGTGGCCGGGGCCCCTGAGGGTCCAATTTTGTGGGTGGGGCCCCTCAGGGTCCGATTTTGTGGGTGGGGCCCTTCAGGATCCGATTTTCTGGTTGGGGCCCCTCAGGATTCAATAATGTAGGTGGGGCCCCTCAGGGTCCGATTTTGTGACCGGGGCCCGTCAGGGTCCGATTTTGTGGCCGGGGCCCGTCAGGGTCTGATTTTGTGGTTGGGGCCCCTCAGAGTCCGATTTTGTGGGTAGGGCCCCTCAGGGTCCGATTTTGTGAGTGGGGCCACTCAGGGTCCGATGTTGTGGCCGGATCCCCTCAGGGTCGATTTTGTGGGTGGGGCCCCTCAGGGTCCAATTTTGTGGCCGGGGCCCCTCAGGGTCCAATTTTGTGGGTGGGGCCCCTTAGGGTCTGATTTTATGGGTGGGGCCCCTCAGGGTACAATTTGGTGGGCGGGGCCACTCTGGGTCTGATTTTGTGGCTGGGGCCCCTCAGGGTCTGATTTTGAGGGTGGGGCCCCTCAGGGTCTAATTTGGTGGGTGGGGCCCCTCAGGGTCCGATTTCGTGACCTGGGCCCCTTAGGGTCTGATTTTGTGGCCGGGGTCTCTCAGGGTCCGATTTTGTGGGTGGGGCCCCTCAGGGTCTTATTTTGCGGCTGGGGCCCCTCAGGGTCTGGTTTTGTGGGTGGGGCCCCTCAGGGTCTGATTTTGTGGGTGGGGCCCCTCAGGGTCCGATTTTGTGACCGGGTCCCAAAATCGGTCCTTTAAGAGCCAGTTTGGCGCAGTGGGCTTCTAAATCCACTTTGGCGCACATTCTCTCTCAGGGGCATGTGTCATGTGATGAAGCTAGATTTGCATTTATGCTGTGGGTTTCGCTTTAAGAGCTGAAATTATCTGCCAGAAACTCTGTCCTGGAGAGGTCATGTGACATTCGTAGGCATTGGCATAGTAACTGGGTGTGCCTGCGCATATTAATGAGCTTAACTGCCACCTCCCGACTGTCCCATGTTTACCCTATGGCAACATTTTCCCATTGAAATGCATTGAGGAAAATGTTTTTTCAAACGCAAATTGCGCAAAAACTCCAAATCCGATCGACACGAAAAATACTTAGCACACGTCTCATGGACGCTGACTTCGAAACGAGGCCTCAATGGAGTCTGTGCGTGTAGCGGTTTGGGCCGCATTAATTGCGGAAATCAACTGAATAGTAACAATAATACTAGATGTGTATTTCCTGAAGGAAGTACAGATAGTGGTTTGAAATGGTGCCCGGGCTGCCCCTTTAAGATAGACTTGCATGCTGCACCTGCAAGACTTTCAAGTCAGGATCCTTTTTTAATGTGGTTGCCTCTCAGGGGCCACTTTGGCCTCAGGGTCTGATTTGGTGGGTGGGGCCGCTCAGGATCCGATTCGGTGGCATGGGCTCCTCAGGGCTTGAATTGGTGGCCGGGATCCCTCAGGGTCCGATTTTGTGGGTGTGGCCCATCAGGGTCTGATTTTGTGGGTGTGGCCCCTCAGGCTCTGATTTTGTGGGTGGGGCCCCTCAGGCTCCGATTTTGTGGGTGGGGCCCCTCAGGGTCCGATTTTGTGGCCAGGCCCCTCAGGGTCTGATTTTGTGGCCTGGACCCCTCAGGGTCCGATTTTGTGGTTGGGGCCCCTCAGGGTCCGATTTGGTGGGCGGGGCCCCTCGGGGTCCGATTTGCTGGATGGAGCCGCTCAGGGTCTGAATTGGTGGGCGGGGCCCCTCTGGGTCCGATTTGGTGGGCGGGGCCACACTGGGTCTGATTTGGTGGGTGGGGCCACTATGGGTCTGATTTGGTGGGCGTGGCCACTCTGAGTCCGATTTTGTGGGCGGAGCCCCTCAGGGTCTGGTTTGGTGGGCGGGGCCACTCTGGGTCTGATTTGGTGGGTAGGGCCCCTCAAGGTCCGATTTGGTGGGCGGGTCACCTCAGGGTCCGATTTAGTGGGCGGGGCCACTCTGGGTCTGATTTGGTGGGCGGGGCCACTCGGGGTCCGATTTGGTGGGCGGGGCACTTCAGGGTCCGATTTGGTGGGCGGGGCACCTCAGGGTCCGATTTGGAGGCCAGGGTGGCTCAGTCTCCGTTTTGTATGCCAGGGTCGATCAGCCTCCGATTTGTAGGCCAGGGTCAATCAGCCTCCGATTTGGAGCCTGGGGTCACTCAGCTTTCGATTTGACGCGCCGGCCCTTTAAGACTCATTTTGGTGCGCCGGCCCTTTAAGAATCACTTAGGCGCGTCGGCCGTTTAAGAGCCAGTTTGGCTCACTGGCCTTCTTCTAAATCCACTTTGGTGCACATTCTCTCTCAGGGGCATGCGTCATGTGATGAAGCTAGATTTGCATTTGTGCTCTGGGTTTCGCTTTAAGAGCTGATATTATCTGCCAGAAACTCTGTCTTGGAGGGGTCATGAAAAGTTTGTAGGCGTTGGCAAAGTAACTGGGTGTGCCTGCGCATATCAATGAGCTTAACTGCTATTTGAATCGCCTCATGACTGCCCCATGTTTTCCCTATGGCAAAATTTTCCATTTGAAATGCATTGAGACAGTGCATTCCAATGACAGGAAAATGTTTTTTCAAACGCAAATTGGACAAAAACTATAAATCTGATCGACACGAAAAATACTTAGCACACATCTCGTGAACGCTGGCTTTGAAACGACACCTCAACGGAGTCTGTGAGTGTAACGGTTCGGGCCGCATTAATTGCGGAAATCAACTGAATAGTAATAATAATACTAGATGTGTATTTCCTGAAGGAAGTACAGATAGTGGTTTGAAATGGTGCCCGGGCTGCCCCTTTAAGAGAGACTTGCCTGCTACTCCTGCAAGACTTTCAACTCAAGATCTGTTTTAACTCTGGGTGCCTCTCAGGGGCCACTTTGGCCTCAGAGTCTCATTTGGTGGGTGGGGCCCTCAGGGCCCGATTTTGTGGGTGGGGCCCCTCAGGATCCGATTCGGTGGCCTGGGCTCCTCAGGGCTTGAATTGGTGGCCGGGATCCCTCAGGGTCCGATTTTGTGGGTGTGGCCCCTCAGGGTCCGATTTTGTGGGTGTGGCCCCTCAGGGTCTGATTTTGTGGGTGGGGCCCCTCAGGGTCCGATTTTATGGGTGGGGCCCCTCAGGGTCCAATTTGGTGGGCAGGTCCACTCTGGGTCCAATTTGGTGGGCGGGGCCCTTCAGGGTCCAATTGGTTGGGCGGGGCCACTCTGGGTCCAATTTGGTGGGCGGGGCCACTCTGGGTCTAATTTGGTGGGCGTGGCCACTCTGGGTCCAATTTGGTGGGCGGGGCACTTCAGGGTCCGATTTGGTGGGCGGAGCACCTCAGGGTCTGATTTGGTGGGCGGGGCCCCTCAGGGTCCGATTTGGAGGTCGGGGTGGCTCAGCCTCCGATTTGGAGCCTGGGGTCACTCAGCTTTCGATTTAGCACGCTGGCCCTTTAAGACTTATTTCGATACACCGGCCCCTTAAGAATCACTTTGGCGCGTCAGCCCTTTAAGAGCCAGTTTGGCGCACTGGGCTTCTAAGTCCACTTTGGCGCACATTCTCAGGGGCATGCATCATGTGATGAAGCTAGATTTGCATTTGTGCTGTGGGTTTCGCTTTAAGTGCAGAAATTATCTGCCAGAAACTGTGTCCTGGAAAGGTCATGTGACGTTCGTAGGCGTTGGCATAGTAACTGGGTGTGCTTGCGGATATCAATAAGCATAACTGCCATTTCAATCGCCTCAGGGCATGTTTTGTCTGTGGCAACATTTCCCCATTGAATTGCATTGAGGAAAATGTTTTTTCAAGCACAAATTGCGCAAAAACTATGAATCCGATCGACAAGAAAATTACTTAGCACACCTCTCATGGACGCTGGCTTCGAAACGACACCTCAACGGAGTCTGTGCGTGTAGCGATTTGGACCGCATTAATTGCGGAAATCAACTGAATAATAAGAATAAGTTAGCAGCGTTCGGATTACAACATTAATACTAGATGTGTATTTCCTGAAGGAAGTACAGATAGTGGTTTGAAATGGTGCCCGGGCTGCCCCTATAAGAGAGACTTGCCTGCTGCCCCTGCAAGACTTTCAACTCAGGATACGATTTAACTGTGGGTGCCTCTCAGGGGCCACTTTGGCCTCATGGTCTGATTTTGTGGGTGGGGCCCCTCAGGGCCTGATTTTGTGGGTGGGGCCCCTCAGGGTCCGATTTTGTGGGTGGGGCCCCTCAGGGTCCGATTTTGTGGCCGTGGCCACTCAGGGTCCGATTTGGTGGCCGGGGCCCCTCAAGGTCCAATTTGGTGGCCGGGGCCCCTCAGGGTCTGATTTGGTGGGTGGGGCCCCTCAAGGTCCGATTTTGTGGCTGGGGCCCCTCAGGGTCCGATTTTGTGGCCGGGGCCAATCAGGATCCGATTTTTGTGGCCGAAACCCCTCAGGGTCCAATTTTGTGGGTGGGGCCCCTCAGGGTCCGATTTTGTGGCCGGGGCCCGTCAGGGTCCGATTTTGTGGGTGAGGCCTCTCAGGGTCCGATTTGGTGGGCGGGGCCCCTCAGGGTCCAATTTGGTGGACAGGGCCCCTCAGGGTCCGATTTTGTGGGTTGGGCCCCCCAGGGTCCGATTTTGTGGCCGGGGCCCCTCAGGGTCCGATTTTGTGGCCGGGGCCCCTCAGGGTCCGATTTTGTGTCAGGGGCCCCTCAGGGTCCGATTTTGTGGTTGGGGCCCCTCAGGGTCCGATTTTGTGGCCGCGGCCCCTCAGGGTCTGATTTTGTGGCCGCGGCCCCTCAGGGTCCGATTTTGTGGCAGGGGCCCCACTGGGTCCGATTTTGTGGGTGGGGCCCCTCTGGGTCCAATTTGGTGGGCGGGACCACTCTGGGTCCAATTTGGTGGGCGGGGCCTCTCAGGGTCCGATTTTGTGGTTGGGTCCCCTCAGGGTCCGATTTTGTGGGTGGGGCCCCTCTGGGTCCAATTTGGTGGGCGGGACCACTCTGGGTCCGATTTGGTGGGCGGGGCCTCTCATGGTCCGATTTGGTGGGCGGGGCCCCACAGGGTCTGATTTGGTGGGCGGGGCCACTCTGGGTAAGATTTGGAGGCTGGGGTCGCTCAGCCTCCAATTTGGAGGCCGGGGTCGTTGAGCTTCCGATTTGGAGGCCGAGGTCAAAGAGCCTCTGATTTGGAGGCCGGGGTCGATGAGCTTCCGATTTGGAGGCCGGGGTCGATGAGCCTCCGATTTGGAGGCCGGGGTGGCTCAGCCTCCGATTTGGAGGCCGGGGTGGATCAGCCTCCGATTTGGAGGCCGGGGTGGATCAGCCTCCGACTTGGAGGCCGGGGTGGCTCAGCCTCCGATTTGGAGGCCGGGGTGGCTCAGCCTCCGATTTGGAGGCCGGGGTCGATCAGCCTCCTATTTGGAGGCCGGGGTCGATCAGCCTCCTATTTGGAGGCCGTGGTCGATCAGCCTCCGATTTGGAGGCCGGGGTCGATCAGCCTCCGATTTGGAGGCCGGGGTGGCTCAGCCTCCGATTTGGAGGCCGGGGTGGCTCAGCCTCCTATTTGGAGGGCGGGGTGGCTCAGCCTCCGAATTGGAGGCCGGGGTGGATCAGCCTCCAATTTGGAAGCCGGGGTGGATCGGCCTCCGATTTGGAGGCCGGGGTGGATCGGCCTCCGATTTGGAGGCCGGGGTGGCTCTGCCTCCGATTTGGAGGCCGGGGTGGCTCAGCCTCCGATTTGGAGGCCGGGGTGGCTCAGCCTCCGATTTGGAGGCCGGGGTGGCTCAGCCTCCGATTTGGAGGCCGGGGTGGATCAGCCTCCGATTTGGAGGCCGGGGTGGCTCAGCCTCCGATTTGGAGGCCGGGGTGGCTCAGCCTCCGATTTGGAGGCCGGGGTGGCTCAGCCTCCGATTTGGAGGCCGGGGTGGCTCAGCCTCCTATTTGGAGGCCGGGGTGGATCAGCCTCCGATTTGGAGGCCGGGGTCGATCAACCTCCTATTTGGAGGCCGGGGTCGATCAGCCTCCTATTTGGAGGCCGGGGTCGATCAGCCTCCTATTTGGAGGCCGGGGTCGATCAGCCTCCTATTTGGAGGCCGGGGTCGATCAGCCTCCGATTTGGAGGCCGGGGTCGATCAGCCTCCTATTTGGAGGCCGGGGTGGCTCAGCCTCCGATTTGGAGGCCGGGGTGGCTCAGCGTCCGATTTGGAGGCCGGGGTGGCTCAGCCTCCGATTTGGAGGCCGGGGTGGATCAGCCTCCGATTTGGAGGCCGGGGTTGCTCAGCCTCCGATTTGGAGGCCGGGGTGGATCAGCCTCCGATTTGGAGGCCGGGGTGGCTCAGCCTCCGATTTAGAGGCCAGGGTGGCTCAGCCTCCTATTTGGAGGCTTGGGTGGATCAGCCTCCGATTTGGAGGCCGGGGTGGCTCAGCCTCTGATTTGGAGGCCTGGGTCGATCAGCCTCCGATTTGGAGGCCGGGGTGGATCAGGCTCCGATTTGGAGGCCGGGGTGGATCAGGCTCCGATTTGGAGGCCGGGGTGGCTCATTGTCCGATTTGGAGGCCGGGGTGGCTCAGCCTCCGATTTGGAGGCCGGGGTGGCTCAGTCTCCGATTTGGTGTGTCGGCCCTTTAAGACTCATTTGGGTGCGCTGGCCCTTTAACAATCACTTTGGCGCGTTGGCCCTTTAAGAGCTAGTTTGGCTCACTGGGCTTCTTTTAAATCCACTTTGGCGCACACATTCTCTCTCAGGGGCATGTGTCATGTGATGAAGCTAGATTTGCATTTGTGCTGTGGGTTTCGCTTTAAGAGCTGATATTATGTGGCAGAGGCTCTGTGCTGGGGTTCAAGTGAAGTTCGTAGGCGTTGGCATAGTAACTGGGTGTGCCTGCGCATATCAATGAGCTCAACTGTCATTTCAATCGCCTCAGGGTACGTTTTGCCATTTCCTATTGAAAAGCATTGGAGACAGTGCATTCCAATGACGGGAAAAAAAATTTTCAAACGCAAATTGCGCAAAAACTACAAATCCGATCGACACGAAAAATACTTAGCACACCTCTCATGGACACTGGCTTCGAAACGACACCTCAACGGAGTCTGTGCGTGTAGCGGTTCGGGCCGCATTAATTGCGGAAATTAACTTAATAATAATAAGAAGAAGAAGAATAAGTTAGCAGCGTTCGGATTACAATATAGTGGTTTTTTCAAACCACTATAACTAGATGTGTATTTCCTGAAGGAAGTACAGATAGTGGTTTGAAATGGTGTCCGGTCTGCACCTTTAAGAGAGACTTGCCTGCTGCCCCTGCAAGACTCTCAACTCAGGATCCGTTTTACCTGTGGGTGACTCTCAGGGGCAACTTTGGCCTTTGGGGCCCCTCTGGGTCCGATTTGGTGGGCGGGGCCCCTCAGGGTCCGATTTTGTGGTTGGGTCCCCTCAGGGTCCGATTTTGTGGTTGGGGCCCCTCAGGGTCTGATTTTGTGGCCGCGGCCCCTCTGGGTCTGATTTTGTGGCCGCGGCCCCTCTGGGTCCGATTTTGTGGCAGGGGCCCCTCTGGGTCCGATTTTGTGGGTGGGGCCCCTCTGGGTCCAATATGGTGGGCGGGACCACTCTGGGTCCAATTTGGTGGGCGGGGCCTCTCAGGGTCCGATTTTGTGGTTGGGTCCCCTCAGGGTCCGATTTTGTGGTTGGGGCCCCTCAGGGTCCGATTTCGTGGCCGGGGCCCATCAGGGTCCAATTTTGTGACTGGGGCCCATCAGGGTCCGATTTTGTGGCCGCAGCCCCTCAGGGTCTGATTTTGTGGCAGGGGCCCCTCTGGGTCTGATTTTGTGGGCGGAGCCCCATTGGGTCCAATTTGGTGGGCGGGAGCACTCTGGGTCCAATTTGGTGGGCGGGGCCTCTCAGGGTCCGATTTGGTGGGCGGGGCCCCACAGTGTCCGATTTGGTGGGCGGGGCCCCTCAGGGTCCGATTTGGTGGGCAGGGCCTCTCTGGGTCTGATTTGGTGGGTGGGGCCACTCTGGGTAAGATTTGGAGGCTGGGGTCGCTCAGCCTCCAATTTGGAGGCCGGGGTCGTTGAGCTTCCGATTTGGAGGCCGAGGTCAAAGAGCCTCCGATTTGGAGGCCGGGGTGGCTTAGCCTCCGATTTGGAGGCCGGGGTGGCTCAGCCTCTGAGTTGGAGGCCGGGGTGGCTTAGCCTCCGATTTGGAGGCCGGGGTGGCTCAGCCTCCGATTTGGAGGCCGGGGTGGCTCAGCCTCCGATTTGGAGGCCGGGGTGGCTCAGCCTCCGATTTGGAGGCCGGGGTGGCTCAGCCTCCGATTTGGAGGCCGGGGTCGATCAGCCTCCGATTTGGAGGCCGGGATGGCTCAGCCTCCGATTTGGAGGCCGGGGTCGATCAGCCTCCGATTTGGAGGCTGGGGTCGCTCAGCCTCCGATTTGGAGGCCGGGGACGCTCAGCCTCCGATTTGGAGGCCGGGGTGGCTCAGCCTCCGATTTGGAGGCCGGGGTGGCTCAGCCTCCGATTTGGAGGCCGGGGTGGCTCAGCCTCTGATTTGGAGGCGGGGGTCGATCAGCCTCCGATTTGGAGGCCGGGGTGGCTCAGCCTCCGATTTGGAGGCCGGGGACGCTCAGCCTCCGATTTGGAGGCCGGGGTGGCTCAGCCTCCGATTTGGAGGCCGGGGTGGCTCAGCCTCCGATTTGGAGGCGGGGGTCGATCAGCCTCCGATTTGGAGGCCGGGGTGGCTCAGCCTCCGATTTGGAGGCCGGGGTCGATCAGCCTCTGATTTGGAGGCCGGGGTGGATCAGCCTCCGATTTGGAGGCCGGGGTCGATCAGCCTCCGATTTGGAGGCCGGGGTGGCTCAGCGTCCGATTTGGAGGCCGGGGTGGCTCAGCCTCCGATTTGGAGGCCGGGGTGGCTCAGCCTCCGATTTGGAGGCGGGGGTCGATCAGCCTCCGATTTGGAGGCCGGGGTGGCTCAGCCTCCGATTTGGAGGCCGGGGTTGATAAGCCTCCGATTTGGAGGCCGGGGTGGCTCAGCCGCCGATTTGGAGGCCGGGGTGGCTCAGCGTCCGATTTGGAGGCCGGGGTGGCTCAGCCTCCGATTTGGTGTGTCGGCCCTTTAAGACTCATTTGGGTGCGCTGGCCCTTTAACAATCACTTTGGCGCGTTGGCCCTTTAAGAGCTAGTTTGGCTCACTGGGCTTCTTTTAAATCCACTTTGGCGCACACATTCTCTCTCAGGGGCATGTGTCATGTGATGAAGCTAGATTTGCATTTGTGCTGTGGGTTTCGCTTTAAGAGCTGATATTATGTGGCAGAGGCTCTGTGCTGGGGTTCAAGTGAAGTTTGTAGGCGTTGGCATAGTAACTGGGTCTGCCTGCGCATATCAATGAGCTCAACTGTCATTTCAATCGCCTCAGGGCACGTTTTGCCATTTCCTATTGAAAAGCATTGGAGACAGTGCATTCCAATGACGGGAAAAAAAATTTTGAAACGCAAATTGCGCAAAAACTACAAATCCGATCGACACGAAAAATACTTAGCACACCTCTCATGGACGCTGGCTTCGAAACGACACCTCAACGGAGTCTGTGCGTGTAGCGGTTCGGGCCGCATTAATTGCGGAAATCAACTTAATAATAATAATAAGAAGAATAAGTTAGCAGCGTTCGGATTACAATATAGTGGTTTTTTCAAACCACTATAACTAGATGTGTATTTCCTGAAGGAAGTACAGATAGTGGTTTGAAATGGTGCTCGGGCTGCCCCTTTAAGAGAGACTTGCCTGCTGCCCCTGCAAGACTTTTAACTCAGGATCAGAGTTGAGCGATACCGTCCGATACTTCAAAATATCGGATCGGAATGGATCGGCCGATCTTTAAAAAAAGTATCGGTATCGCCGATGCCGATACCGGAAGTCCCATTCAAGTCTATGAGACTTCCGGTATCGGAATTGGAAAAACCCTTTCCTGCCCTTGTACAGCCTCTCGGGGGTCTGTACGGGCCTTCCGGGAGTCTCTGCCGGCCTGCCGGGGGTCTGTGCCGGCCTGCCGGTGGGCTGTGCGGACTGCCCGGGGTCTGTGCACCCTGTGGGGGTCTGTACCGGCCTGCCGGGGGGCTATGCCGGCCTGGCGGGGGGCTGTGCCGGCCTGCCGGGGGGCTGTGCTGATGTCCGGGGGTCTGTGCACCCTGTGGGGGCTGTACCGGCCTGCCGGGGGGCTGTGCCGGCCTGCCGGGGGGCTGTGCACCCTGTGGGGGTCTGTACCGGCCTGCCGGGGGGATGTGCCGGCCTGCCGGTGGTCTGTGCACCCTGTGGGGGTCTGTACCGGCCTGCCGGGGGGCTGTGCCGGCCTGCCGGGGGGCTGTGCTGATGTCCGGGGGTCTGTGCAGGCATCGTCCGATGGGACTACAAGTCCCATCGGGCGATGCCTGCTACCATGACAGTGATTGACACATTAGCCAATGATGGGACAGTAGTAGTCCCATCATCCGGCTAATGTGTTAAATGTAAAAAACAAAAATAAAATACTACATACATACATACTACAAATTCCCACACAGCTTTTACCATAAAGTGAGACTAGGGACTTTTTTTTTTTAAGTGGCGGAGGAATACAGTGCGGAAGGATACCTACCTTCCGTCATTGGATTCCTGCAGCCCGTAGAGAGCGACAGCATCAGCTGATGCTGCAGTTCTCTACCCAAGATCGTCGTGGGACACACTCGTGGACTGCTTCGGATCATGGGTGAGTATTTTTGTGGTTTGTTATGTTAATATTTATTCCGTAAAAGACAATGGCTTCGGGGAACAATGTGACAAGTATTGGTAAGTATGTTACTCTATGTTATATGTACTGTATGTCTATGTATATATTGTATGAATGTATTGTATGTAGCATGCATGTAGTATGTATGTAGCATGTATGTAGTATGTATGTAGTATATATGTGGTATGTATGTAGCATGTAGTATGTATGTAGCATGCATGTAGTATGTATGTAGTATGTATGTAGCATGTAGCATGTATGTAGCATGCATGTAGTATATATGTGGTATGTATGTAGCATGTAGTATGTAGCATGCATGTAGTATGTATGTAGTATGTATGTAGTATGTATGTATCATGTAGTATGTATGTAGCATGCATGTAGCATGTAGTATGTATGTAGCATGCATGTAGTATATATGTAGTATGTATGTAGCATGTAGTATGTATGTAGCATGCATGTAGTATGTATGTAGTATATATTTGGTATGTATGTAGCATGTAGTATGTATGTAGCATGCATGTAGTATGTATGTAGTATGTATGTAGCATGCATGTAGCATGTAGTATGTATGTAGCATGCATGTAGTATGTATGTAGTATGTATGTAGCATGTAGTATGTATGTAGCATGCATGTATTATATATGTAGTATGTATGTAGCATGTAGTATGTATGTAGCATGCATGTAGTATATATGTAGTATGTATGTAGCATGTAGTATGTATGTAGCATGCATGTAGTATGTTTGTAGTATATATGTGGTATGTATGTAGCATGTAGTATGTATGTAGCATGCATGTAGTATGTATGTAGTATGTATGTAGCATGCATGTAGCATGTAGTATGTATGTAGCATGCATGTAGTATGTATGTAGTATGTATGTAGCATGTAGTATGTATGTAGCATGCATGTAGCATATATGTAGTATGTATGTAGCATGTAGTATGTATGTAGCATGCATGTAGTATATATGTAGTATGTATGTAGCATGTAGTATGTATGTAGCATGCATGTAGTATATATGTAGTATGTATGTAGCATGCATGTAGTATATATGTAGTATGTATGTAGCATGTAGTATGTATGTAGCATGCATGTAGTATATATGTAGTATGTATGTAGCATGTAGTATGTATGTAGCATGCATGTAGTATATATGTAGTATGTATGTAGCATGTAGTATGTATGTAGCATGCATGTAGTATATATGTGGTATGTATGTAGCATGTAGCATGCATGTAGTATATATGTAGTATGTATGTAGCATGCATGTAGTATATATGTGGTATGTATGTAGCATGTAGCATGCATGTAGTATGCATGTAGTATGTATGTATGTAGTATTTTTTTTTTTTTTTTTTTTTTTTTTACATTTAACACATTAGCCGGATGATGGGACTACTACTGTCCCATCATTGGCTAATGTGTCAATCACTGTCATGGTAGCAGGCATCACCCGATGGGACTTGTAGTCCCATCGGACGATGCCTGCACAGACTCCCGGACATCAGCACAGCCCCCCGGCAGGCCGGCACAGCCCCCCGGCAGGCCGGTACAGACCCCCACAGGGTGCACAGACCACCGGCAGGCCGGCACAGCCCCCCGGCAGGCCGTTACAGACCCCGGGCAGTCCACACAGCCCCCCGGCAGGCCGGCAGAGACCCCCGGAAGGCCCGAAATGACGGCGCATCATGATGCGCACACACCGCGCATCATGATGACGTCATTTCGGCTGTCAATCAACTTTGAACTTCCGATTCCGATTCCGGAATCCGATATGACAAAAGTATCGGAAGTCAGTATCGGAATTCCGATACCTCTAATATCGGCCGATACCCGATACTTGCGGTATCGGAATGCTCAACACTACTCAGGATCCGTTTTAACTGTGGGTGCCTCTCAGGGGCCACTTTGGCCTCAGGGTCCGATTTTGTGGGTGGGACCCCTCAGGGCCCGATTTTGTTTGTGGGGCCCCTCGGGGTCCGATTTGGTGGGTGGGGCCCCTCGGGGTCCGATTTGGTGAGCTGGGCCACTCTAGGTCTGATTTGGTGGGCGGGCCACTCCGGGTCCGATTTGGTGGGCGGGGCCCCTCAGAGTTCAATTTGGTCAGCGGGGACCCTCAGGGTCCGATTTTGTGGGTGGGGTCCCTCAGGGTCCGATTTTGTGGTTGGGGCCTTTCAGAATCCGATTTAGTGGGCGGGGCCCCTCAGGGTCCGATTTGGTGGGCGGGGCCCCTCAGGGTCCGATTTGGTGGGTGGGGCCCCTCAGGGTCCAATTTGGTGGGCGGGGCCCCTCAGGGTCCCATTTGGTGGGCGGGGCCCCTCAGGGTCTGATTTGGTGGGCGGGGCCACTCTGGGTCTGATTTGGTGGGCGGGGCCACTTTGGGTCCGATTTGGTGGACGGGGCCCTTCAGGGTCCAATTTGGTGGGCGGGGACACTGAGTCTGATTTTGTGGGTTGGGACCCTCAGGGTCCGATTTTGTGATCGGATCCCCTTAGGGTCCGATTTTGTGTCCGGGGCCCCTCAGGGTCCGATTTTGTAGCCGGTGCCTCTCCGGGTCCGATTTTGTGGTTGGGGCCCCTCAGGGTCCGATTTTTGGGGCCGGGGCCCCTCAGGGTCCGATTTTGCGGGTGGATTCCTCAGAGTCCGATTTTGCGGGTGGATCCCCTCAGGGTCTGATTTTGCGGGTGGGGCCCCTTAGGGTCCGATTTTGCGGGTGGGGCCCCTCAGGGTCCGATTTTGTGGCCGGGGCCCCTTAGGGTCCGATTTTGCAGTTGGGGCCCCTCAGGGTCCGATTTTGTGGCCGGGGCCCCTCAGGGACCGATTTTGTGGCCGGGGCCCCTCAGGGTCCGATTTTGTGGCCGGGGCCCCTCAGGGACAGATTTTGAGGGTGGGGCCCCTCAGGGTCTAATTTGGTGTTCGGGGCCCCTCAGGGTCCGATTTTGTGGGTGGGGCCCCTCAGGGTCCGATTTTGTGGCTGGGGCCCCTCAGGGTCTGATTTTGTGGCTGGGGTCCCTCAGGGTCTGATTTTGTGGGTGGGGCCCCTCAGGGTCTAATTTGCTCGGCGGGGCCCCTCAGGGTCCGATTTTGAGGGTGGGGCCCCTCAGGGTCTAATTTGGTGGGCGGGGCCCCTCAGGGTCTGATTTTGTGGGTGGGGCCCCTCAGGGTCCGATTTTGTGGCCGGGGCCCCTCAGAGTCCGATTTTGTGTCCGGGGCCCCTCAGGGTCCGATTTTGTGGCCGGTGCCTCTCAGGGTCCGATTTTGTGGTTGGGGCCCCTCAGGGTCCGATTTTGCGGTCGGAGCCTCTCAGGGTCCGATTTTGTGGTTGGGGCCCCTCAGGATCTGATTTTTCGGCCGGGGTCCCTCAGGGTCCGATTTTGTGGCCGGGGCCCCTGAGGGTCCGATTTTGTGGGTGGGGCGCCTCAGGATCCGATTTTGTGGTTGGGGCCCCTCAGGGTTCAATTTTGTAGGTGGGGTCCCTCAGGGTCCGATTTTGTGGCCAGGGCCCCTCAGGGTCCGATTTTGTGGCCGGGGCCCGTCAGGATCCGATTTTGTGGCCGGGCCCGTCAGGGTCCGATTTTGGGGTTGGGGCCCCTCAGGGTCCGATTTTGTGGGTAGGGCCCCTCAGGGTTCGATTTTGTGAGTGGGGCCACTCAGGGTCCGATGTTGTGGCCGGATCCCCTCAGGGTCCGATTTTGTGGGTGGCACCCCTCAGGGTTCAATTTTGTGGCCGGGGCCCCTCAGGGTCCAATTTTGTGAGTGGGGCCCCTTAGGGTCCGATTTTGTGGGTGGGGCCCCTCAGGGTACAATTTGGTGGGTGGGGCCCCTCAGAGTCTGATTTGGTGGGCGGGATCTATCAGAGTCTGATTTGGTGGGCGGGGCCCCTCAGGGTCCAATTTGGTTGGCAGGGACCCTCGGGGTTCAATTGGGTGGGCGGGATCCCTCGGGGTCTGATTTGGTGGGCGGGGCCCCTCGGGGTCCGATTTGGTGGGTGGGGCCCCTCGGGGTCCGATTTGGTGAGCTGGGCCACTCTAGGTCTGATTTGGTGGGCGGGCCACTCTGGGTCCGATTTGGTGGGCGGGGCCCCTCAGAGTTCAATTTGGTCAGCGGGGACCCTCAGGGTCCGATTTTGTGGGTGGGGCCCCTCAGGGTCCGATTTTGTGGTTGGGGCCTTTCAGAATCCGATTTAGTGGGCGGGGCCCCTCAGGCTCCGATTTGGTGGGCGGGGCCCCTCAGGGTCCGATTTGGTGGGTGGGGCCCCTCAGGGTCCAATTTGGTGGGCGGGGCCCCTCAGGGTCCCATTTGGTGGGCGGGGCCCCTCATGGTCCGATTTGGTGGGCGGGGCCACTCTGGGTCTGATTTGGTGGGCGGGGCCACTTTGAGTCTGATTTGGTTGACGGGGCCCTTCAGGGTCCAATTTGGTGGGCGGGGACACTGAGTCTGATTTTGTGGGTTGGGACCCTCAGGGTCCGATTTTGTGGCCGGGTCCCCTCAGGGTCCGATTTTGTGTCCGGGGCCCCTCTTGTCCGATTTTGTAGCCGGTGCCTCTCAGGGTCCGATTTTGTGGTTGGGGCCCCTCAGGGTCCGATTTTTGGGGCCGGGGCCCCTCAGGGTCCGATTTTGCGGGTGGATCCCTCAGGGTCCGATTTTGCGGGTGGGTCCCCTCAGGGTCTGATTTTGCGGGTGGGGCCCCTTAGGGTCCGATTTTGCGCGTGGGGCCCCTCAGCGTCCGATTTTGTGGCCGGGGCCCCTTAGGGTTCGATTTTGCAGTTGGGGCCCCTCAGGGTCCGATTTTGTGGCCGGGGCCCCTCAGGGTCCGATTTTGTGGCCGGGGCCCCTCAGGGTCCGATTTTGTGGCCGGGGCCCCTCAGGGACCGATTTTGAGGGTGGGGCCCCTCAGGGTCTAATTTGGTGGGCGGGGCCCCTCAGGGTCCGATTTTGTGGTTGGGGCCCCTCAGGGTCTGATTTTGTGGCCGCGGCCCCTCTGGGTCTGATTTTGTGGCCGCGGCCCCTCTGGGTCCGATTTTGTGGCAGGGGCCCCTCTGGGTCCGATTTTGTGGGTGGGGCCCCTCTGGGTCCAATATGGTGGGCGGGACCACTCTGGGTCCAATTTGGTGGGCGGGGCCTCTCAGGGTCCGATTTTGTGGTTGGGTCCCCTCAGGGTCCGATTTTGTGGTTGGGGCCCCTCAGGGTCCGATTTCGTGGCCGGGGCCCATCAGGGTCCAATTTTGTGACTGGGGCCCATCAGGGTCCGATTTTGTGGCCGCAGCCCCTCAGGGTCTGATTTTGTGGCAGGGGCCCCTCTGGGTCTGATTTTGTGGGCGGAGCCCCATTGGGTCCAATTTGGTGGGCGGGAGCACTCTGGGTCCAATTTGGTGGGCGGGGCCTCTCAGGGTCCGATTTGGTGGGCGGGGCCCCACAGTGTCCGATTTGGTGGGCGGGGCCCCTCAGGGTCCGATTTGGTGGGCAGGGCCTCTCTGGGTCTGATTTGGTGGGTGGGGCCACTCTGGGTAAGATTTGGAGGCTGGGGTCGCTCAGCCTCCAATTTGGAGGCCGGGGTCGTTGAGCTTCCGATTTGGAGGCCGAGGTCAAAGAGCCTCCGATTTGGAGGCCGGGGTGGCTTAGCCTCCGATTTGGAGGCCGGGGTGGCTCAGCCTCTGAGTTGGAGGCCGGGGTGGCTTAGCCTCCGATTTGGAGGCCGGGGTGGCTCAGCCTCTGATTTGGAGGCCGGGGTGGCTCAGCCTCCGATTTGGAGGCCGGGGTGGCTCAGCCTCCGATTTGGAGGCCGGGGTGGCTCAGCCTCCGATTTGGAGGCCGGGGTCGATCAGCCTCCGATTTGGAGGCCGGGATGGCTCAGCCTCCGATTTGGAGGCCGGGGTCGATCAGCCTCCGATTTGGAGGCTGGGGTCGCTCAGCCTCCGATTTGGAGGCCGGGGACGCTCAGCCTCCGATTTGGAGGCCGGGGTGGCTCAGCCTCCGATTTGGAGGCCGGGGTGGCTCAGCCTCCGATTTGGAGGCCGGGGTGGCTCAGCCTCTGATTTGGAGGCGGGGGTCGATCAGCCTCCGATTTGGAGGCCGGGGTGGCTCAGCCTCCGATTTGGAGGCCGGGGACGCTCAGCCTCCGATTTGGAGGCCGGGGTGGCTCAGCCTCCGATTTGGAGGCCGGGGTGGCTCAGCCTCCGATTTGGAGGCGGGGGTCGATCAGCCTCCGATTTGGAGGCCGGGGTGGCTCAGCCTCCGATTTGGAGGCCGGGGTCGATCAGCCTCTGATTTGGAGGCCGGGGTGGATCAGCCTCCGATTTGGAGGCCGGGGTCGATCAGCCTCCGATTTGGAGGCCGGGGTGGCTCAGCGTCCGATTTGGAGGCCGGGGTGGCTCAGCCTCCGATTTGGAGGCCGGGGTGGCTCAGCCTCCGATTTGGAGGCGGGGGTCGATCAGCCTCCGATTTGGAGGCCGGGGTGGCTCAGCCTCCGATTTGGAGGCCGGGGTTGATAAGCCTCCGATTTGGAGGCCGGGGTGGCTCAGCCGCCGATTTGGAGGCCGGGGTGGCTCAGCGTCCGATTTGGAGGCCGGGGTGGCTCAGCCTCCGATTTGGTGTGTCGGCCCTTTAAGACTCATTTGGGTGCGCTGGCCCTTTAACAATCACTTTGGCGCGTTGGCCCTTTAAGAGCTAGTTTGGCTCACTGGGCTTCTTTTAAATCCACTTTGGCGCACACATTCTCTCTCAGGGGCATGTGTCATGTGATGAAGCTAGATTTGCATTTGTGCTGTGGGTTTCGCTTTAAGAGCTGATATTATGTGGCAGAGGCTCTGTGCTGGGGTTCAAGTGAAGTTTGTAGGCGTTGGCATAGTAACTGGGTCTGCCTGCGCATATCAATGAGCTCAACTGTCATTTCAATCGCCTCAGGGCACGTTTTGCCATTTCCTATTGAAAAGCATTGGAGACAGTGCATTCCAATGACGTGAAAAAAAATTTTGAAACGCAAATTGCGCAAAAACTACAAATCCGATCGACACGAAAAATACTTAGCACACCTCTCATGGACGCTGGCTTCGAAACGACACCTCAACGGAGTCTGTGCGTGTAGCGGTTCGGGCCGCATTAATTGCGGAAATCAACTTAATAATAATAATAAGAAGAATAAGTTAGCAGCGTTCGGATTACAATATAGTGGTTTTTTCAAACCACTATAACTAGATGTGTATTTCCTGAAGGAAGTACAGATAGTGGTTTGAAATGGTGCTCGGGCTGCCCCTTTAAGAGAGACTTGCCTGCTGCCCCTGCAAGACTTTTAACTCAGGATCAGAGTTGAGCGATACCGTCCGATACTTCAAAATATCGGATCGGAATGGATCGGCCGATCTTTAAAAAAAGTATCGGTATCGCCGATGCCGATACCGGAAGTCCCATTCAAGTCTATGAGACTTCCGGTATCGGAATTGGAAAAACCCTTTCCTGCCCTTGTACAGCCTCTCGGGGGTCTGTACGGGCCTTCCGGGAGTCTCTGCCGGCCTGCCGGGGGTCTGTGCCGGCCTGCCGGTGGGCTGTGCGGACTGCCCGGGGTCTGTGCACCCTGTGGGGGTCTGTACCGGCCTGCCGGGGGGCTATGCCGGCCTGGCGGGGGGCTGTGCCGGCCTGCCGGGGGGCTGTGCTGATGTCCGGGGGTCTGTGCACCCTGTGGGGGCTGTACCGGCCTGCCGGGGGGCTGTGCCGGCCTGCCGGGGGGCTGTGCACCCTGTGGGGGTCTGTACCGGCCTGCCGGGGGGATGTGCCGGCCTGCCGGTGGTCTGTGCACCCTGTGGGGGTCTGTACCGGCCTGCCGGGGGGCTGTGCCGGCCTGCCGGGGGGCTGTGCTGATGTCCGGGGGTCTGTGCAGGCATCGTCCGATGGGACTACAAGTCCCATCGGGCGATGCCTGCTACCATGACAGTGATTGACACATTAGCCAATGATGGGACAGTAGTAGTCCCATCATCCGGCTAATGTGTTAAATGTAAAAAACAAAAATAAAATACTACATACATACATACTACAAATTCCCACACAGCTTTTACCATAAAGTGAGACTAGGGACTTTTTTTTTTTAAGTGGCGGAGGAATACAGTGCGGAAGGATACCTACCTTCCGTCATTGGATTCCTGCAGCCCGTAGAGAGCGACAGCATCAGCTGATGCTGCAGTTCTCTACCCAAGATCGTCGTGGGACACACTCGTGGACTGCTTCGGATCATGGGTGAGTATTTTTGTGGTTTGTTATGTTAATATTTATTCCGTAAAAGACAATGGCTTCGGGGAACAATGTGACAAGTATTGGTAAGTATGTTACTCTATGTTATATGTACTGTATGTCTATGTATATATTGTATGAATGTATTGTATGTAGCATGCATGTAGTATGTATGTAGCATGTATGTAGTATGTATGTAGTATATATGTGGTATGTATGTAGCATGTAGTATGTATGTAGCATGCATGTAGTATGTATGTAGTATGTATGTAGCATGTAGCATGTATGTAGCATGCATGTAGTATATATGTGGTATGTATGTAGCATGTAGTATGTAGCATGCATGTAGTATGTATGTAGTATGTATGTAGTATGTATGTATCATGTAGTATGTATGTAGCATGCATGTAGCATGTAGTATGTATGTAGCATGCATGTAGTATATATGTAGTATGTATGTAGCATGTAGTATGTATGTAGCATGCATGTAGTATGTATGTAGTATATATTTGGTATGTATGTAGCATGTAGTATGTATGTAGCATGCATGTAGTATGTATGTAGTATGTATGTAGCATGCATGTAGCATGTAGTATGTATGTAGCATGCATGTAGTATGTATGTAGTATGTATGTAGCATGTAGTATGTATGTAGCATGCATGTATTATATATGTAGTATGTATGTAGCATGTAGTATGTATGTAGCATGCATGTAGTATATATGTAGTATGTATGTAGCATGTAGTATGTATGTAGCATGCATGTAGTATGTTTGTAGTATATATGTGGTATGTATGTAGCATGTAGTATGTATGTAGCATGCATGTAGTATGTATGTAGTATGTATGTAGCATGCATGTAGCATGTAGTATGTATGTAGCATGCATGTAGTATGTATGTAGTATGTATGTAGCATGTAGTATGTATGTAGCATGCATGTAGCATATATGTAGTATGTATGTAGCATGTAGTATGTATGTAGCATGCATGTAGTATATATGTAGTATGTATGTAGCATGTAGTATGTATGTAGCATGCATGTAGTATATATGTAGTATGTATGTAGCATGCATGTAGTATATATGTAGTATGTATGTAGCATGTAGTATGTATGTAGCATGCATGTAGTATATATGTAGTATGTATGTAGCATGTAGTATGTATGTAGCATGCATGTAGTATATATGTAGTATGTATGTAGCATGTAGTATGTATGTAGCATGCATGTAGTATATATGTGGTATGTATGTAGCATGTAGCATGCATGTAGTATATATGTAGTATGTATGTAGCATGCATGTAGTATATATGTGGTATGTATGTAGCATGTAGCATGCATGTAGTATGCATGTAGTATGTATGTATGTAGTATTTTTTTTTTTTTTTTTTTTTTTTTTACATTTAACACATTAGCCGGATGATGGGACTACTACTGTCCCATCATTGGCTAATGTGTCAATCACTGTCATGGTAGCAGGCATCACCCGATGGGACTTGTAGTCCCATCGGACGATGCCTGCACAGACTCCCGGACATCAGCACAGCCCCCCGGCAGGCCGGCACAGCCCCCGGCAGGCCGGTACAGACCCCACAGGGTGCACAGACCACCGGCAGGCCGGCACAGCCCCCCGGCAGGCCGTTACAGACCCGGGCAGTCCACACAGCCCCCCGGCAGGCCGGCAGAGACCCCCGGAAGGCCCGAAATGACGGCGCATCATGATGCGCCGCACACACCGCGCATCATGATGACGTCATTTCGGCTGTCAATCAACTTTGAACTTCCGATTCCGATTCCGGAATCCGATATGACAAAAGTATCGGAAGTCAGTATCGGAATTCCGATACCTCTAATATCGGCCGATACCCGATACTTGCGGTATCGGAATGCTCAACACTACTCAGGATCCGTTTTAACTGTGGGTGCCTCTCAGGGGCCACTTTGGCCTCAGGGTCCGATTTTGTGGGTGGGACCCCTCAGGGCCCGATTTTGTTTGTGGGGCCCCTCGGGGTCCGATTTGGTGGGTGGGGCCCCTCGGGGTCCGATTTGGTGAGCTGGGCCACTCTAGGTCTGATTTTGTGGGCGGGCCACTCCGGGTCCGATTTGGTGGGCGGGGCCCCTCAGAGTTCAATTTGGTCAGCGGGGACCCTCAGGGTCCGATTTTGTGGGTGGGGTCCCTCAGGGTCCGATTTTGTGGTTGGGGCCTTTCAGAATCCGATTTAGTGGGCGGGGCCCCTCAGGGTCCGATTTGGTGGGCGGGGCCCCTCAGGGTCCGATTTGGTGGGTGGGGCCCCTCAGGGTCCAATTTGGTGGGCGGGGCCCCTCAGGGTCCCATTTGGTGGGCGGGGCCCCTCAGGGTCTGATTTGGTGGGCGGGGCCACTCTGGGTCTGATTTGGTGGGCGGGGCCACTTTGGGTCCGATTTGGTGGACGGGGCCCTTCAGGGTCCAATTTGGTGGGCGGGGACACTGAGTCTGATTTTGTGGGTTGGGACCCTCAGGGTCCGATTTTGTGATCGGATCCCCTTAGGGTCCGATTTTGTGTCCGGGGCCCCTCAGGGTCCGATTTTGTAGCCGGTGCCTCTCCGGGTCCGATTTTGTGGTTGGGGCCCCTCAGGGTCCGATTTTTGGGGCCGGGGCCCCTCAGGGTCCGATTTTGCGGGTGGATTCCTCAGAGTCCGATTTTGCGGGTGGATCCCCTCAGGGTCTGATTTTGCGGGTGGGGCCCCTTAGGGTCCGATTTTGCGGGTGGGGCCCCTCAGGGTCCGATTTTGTGGCCGGGGCCCCTTAGGGTCCGATTTTGCAGTTGGGGCCCCTCAGGGTCCGATTTTGTGGCCGGGGCCCCTCAGGGACCGATTTTGTGGCCGGGGCCCCTCAGGGTCCGATTTTGTGGCCGGGGCCCCTCAGGGACAGATTTTGAGGGTGGGGCCCCTCAGGGTCTAATTTGGTGTTCGGGGCCCCTCAGGGTCCGATTTTGTGGGTGGGGCCCCTCAGGGTCCGATTTTGTGGCTGGGGCCCCTCAGGGTCTGATTTTGTGGCTGGGGTCCCTCAGGGTCTGATTTTGTGGGTGGGGCCCCTCAGGGTCTAATTTGCTCGGCGGGGCCCCTCAGGGTCCGATTTTGAGGGTGGGGCCCCTCAGGGTCTAATTTGGTGGGCGGGGCCCCTCAGGGTCTGATTTTGTGGGTGGGGCCCCTCAGGGTCCGATTTTGTGGCCGGGGCCCCTCAGAGTCCGATTTTGTGTCCGGGGCCCCTCAGGGTCCGATTTTGTGGCCGGTGCCTCTCAGGGTCCGATTTTGTGGTTGGGGCCCCTCAGGGTCCGATTTTGCGGTCGGAGCCTCTCAGGGTCCGATTTTGTGGTTGGGGCCCCTCAGGATCTGATTTTTCGGCCGGGGTCCCTCAGGGTCCGATTTTGTGGCCGGGGCCCCTGAGGGTCCGATTTTGTGGGTGGGGCGCCTCAGGATCCGATTTTGTGGTTGGGGCCCCTCAGGGTTCAATTTTGTAGGTGGGGTCCCTCAGGGTCCGATTTTGTGGCCAGGGCCCCTCAGGGTCCGATTTTGTGGCCGGGGCCCGTCAGGGTCCGATTTTGTGGCCGGGCCCGTCAGGGTCCGATTTTGGGGTTGGGGCCCCTCAGGGTCCGATTTTGTGGGTAGGGCCCCTCAGGGTTCGATTTTGTGAGTGGGGCCACTCAGGGTCCGATGTTGTGGCCGGATCCCCTCAGGGTCCGATTTTGTGGGTGGCACCCCTCAGGGTTCAATTTTGTGGCCGGGGCCCCTCAGGGTCCAATTTTGTGAGTGGGGCCCCTTAGGGTCCGATTTTGTGGGTGGGGCCCCTCAGGGTACAATTTGGTGGGTGGGGCCCCTCAGAGTCTGATTTGGTGGGCGGGATCTATCAGAGTCTGATTTGGTGGGCGGGGCCCCTCAGGGTCCAATTTGGTTGGCAGGGACCCTCGGGGTTCAATTGGGTGGGCGGGATCCCTCGGGGTCTGATTTGGTGGGCGGGGCCCCTCGGGGTCCGATTTGGTGGGTGGGGCCCCTCGGGGTCCGATTTGGTGAGCTGGGCCACTCTAGGTCTGATTTGGTGGGCGGGCCACTCTGGGTCCGATTTGGTGGGCGGGGCCCCTCAGAGTTCAATTTGGTCAGCGGGGACCCTCAGGGTCCGATTTTGTGGGTGGGGCCCCTCAGGGTCCGATTTTGTGGTTGGGGCCTTTCAGAATCCGATTTAGTGGGCGGGGCCCCTCAGGCTCCGATTTGGTGGGCGGGGCCCCTCAGGGTCCGATTTGGTGGGTGGGGCCCCTCAGGGTCCAATTTGGTGGGCGGGGCCCCTCAGGGTCCCATTTGGTGGGCGGGGCCCCTCATGGTCCGATTTGGTGGGCGGGGCCACTCTGGGTCTGATTTGGTGGGCGGGGCCACTTTGAGTCCGATTTGGTTGACGGGGCCCTTCAGGGTCCAATTTGGTGGGCGGGGACACTGAGTCTGATTTTGTGGGTTGGGACCCTCAGGGTCCGATTTTGTGGCCGGGTCCCCTCAGGGTCCGATTTTGTGTCCGGGGCCCCTCTTGTCCGATTTTGTAGCCGGTGCCTCTCAGGGTCCGATTTTGTGGTTGGGGCCCCTCAGGGTCCGATTTTTGGGGCCGGGGCCCCTCAGGGTCCGATTTTGCGGGTGGATCCCTCAGGGTCCGATTTTGCGGGTGGGTCCCCTCAGGGTCTGATTTTGCGGGTGGGGCCCCTTAGGGTCCGATTTTGCGCGTGGGGCCCCTCAGCGTCCGATTTTGTGGCCGGGGCCCCTTAGGGTTCGATTTTGCAGTTGGGGCCCCTCAGGGTCCGATTTTGTGGCCGGGGCCCCTCAGGGTCCGATTTTGTGGCCGGGGCCCCTCAGGGTCCGATTTTGTGGCCGGGGCCCCTCAGGGACCGATTTTGAGGGTGGGGCCCCTCAGGGTCTAATTTGGTGGGCGGGGCCCCTCAGGGTCCGATTTTGTGGGTGGGGCCCCTCAGGGTCTGATTTTGTGGCTGGGGCCCCTCAGGGTCTGATTTTGTGGCTGGGGTCCCTCAGGGTCTGATTTTGTGGGTGGGGCCCCTCAGGGTCTAATTTGCTCGGCGGGGCCCCTCAGGGTCCGATTTTGAGGGTGGGGCCCCTCAGGGTCTAATTTGGGGGGCATGGCCCTTCAGGGTCTGATTTTGTGGGTGGGGCCCCTCAGGGTCCGATTTTGTGGCCGGGGCCCCTCAGAGTCCGATTTTGTGTCCGGGGCCCCTCAGGGTCTAATTTGGTGGGCGGGGCCCCTCAGGGTCTGATTTTGAGGGTGGGGCCCCTGAGGGTCCGATTTGGTTGGCGGGGCCCTTCAGGGTCCAATTTGGTGGGCGGGACCCCTCAGGGACCGATTGTGTGGGTGGGGCCCCTCAGGGTACAATTTGGTGGGCGGGGCCACTCTGGGTCTGATTTGGTGGGCGGGGCCACTCTGGGTCCGATTTGGTGGGCGGGGCCACTCTCGGTCCGATTTGGGGAGCTGGGCCCCTCAGGGTCTGATTTGGTGGGCGGGATCTTTCAGAGTCTGATTTGGTGGGCGGGGCCCCTCAGAGTTCAATTTGGTCAGCGGGGCCCCTCAGGGTCCGATTTTGTGGGTGGGGCCCCTCAGGGTCGGATTTTGTGTTTGGGGCCTTTCAGAATCCGATTTAGTGGGTGGGGCCCCTCAGGGTCCGATTTGGTGGGCGGGGCCCCTCAGGGTCCGATTTGGTGGGTGGGGCCCCTCAGGGTCCAATTTGGTGGGCGGGGCCCCTCAGGGTCCCATTTGGTGGGCGGGGCCCCTCAGGGTCCGATTTGGTGGGCGGGGCCCCCCAGGGTCAAATTTGGTGGGCGGGGCCCCTCAGGGTCCGATTTGGTGGGCGGGGCCACTCTGGGTCTGACTTGGTGGGCGGGGCCACTTTGGGTCCGATTTGGTGGACGGGGCCCTTCAGGGTCCAATTTGGTGGGCGAGGACACTGAGTCTGATTTTGTGGGTTGGGCCCCTCAGGGTCCGATTTTGTGGCCGGGTCCCCTCAGGGTCCGATTTTGTGTCCGGGGCCCCTCAGGGTCCGATTTTGTAGCCGGTGCCTCTCAGGGTCCGATTTTGTGGTTGGGGCCCCTCAGGGTCCGATTTTTGGGGCCGGGGCCCCTCAGGGTCCGATTTTGCAGGTGGATCCCTCAGGGTCTGATTTTGCGGGTGGGACCCCTCAGGGTCTGATTTTGCGGATGGGGCCCGTTAGGGTCCGATTTTGCGGGTGGGGCCCCCCAGGGTCCAATTTTGTGGCCGGGGCCCCTTAGGGTCCGATTTTGCAGTTGGGGCCCCTCAGGGTCCGATTTTGTGGCCGCGGCCCCTCAGAGTCCGATTTTGTGGCCGGGGCCCCTCAGGGTCCGATTTTGTGGCCGGGGCCCCTCAGGGACCGATTTTGAGGGTGGGGCCCCTCAGGGTCTAATTTGGTGGGCGGGGCCCCTCAGGGTCCGTTTTTGTGGGTTGTGCCCCTCAGGGTCCGATTTTGTGGGTGGGGCCCCTCAGGGTCCGATTTTGTGGTTGGGGCCTTTCAGAATCCGATTTAGTGGGCGGGGCCCCTCAGGGTCCGATTTGGTGGGTGGGGCCCCTCAAGGTCCGATTTGGTGGGCGGGGCCCCTCAGGGTCCAATTTGGTGGGCGGGGCCCCTCAGGGTCCCATTTGGTGGGCGGGTCCCCTCATGGTCCGATTTGGTGGGCGGGGCCACTCTGGGTCTGATTTGGTGGGCGGGGCCACTTTGAGTCCGATTTGGTGGACGGGGCCCTTCAGGGTCCAATTTGGTGGGCGGGGACACTGAGTCTGATTTTGTGGGTTGGGACCCTCAGGGTCCGATTTTGTGGCCGGGTCCCCTCAGGGTCCGATTTTGTGTCCGGGGCCCCTCTTGTCCGATTTTGTAGCCGGTGCCTCTCAGGGTCCGATTTTGTGGTTGGGGCCCCTCAGGGTCCGATTTTTGGGGCCGGGGCCCCTCAGGGTCCGATTTTGCGGGTGGATCCCTCAGGGTCCGATTTTGCGGGTGGGTCCCCTCAGGGTCTGATTTTGCGGGTGGGGCCCCTTAGGGTCCGATTTTGCGCGTGGGGCCCCTCAGCGTCCGATTTTGTGGCCGGGGCCCCTTAGGGTCCGATTTTGCAGTTGGGGCCCCTCAGGGTCCGATTTTGTGGCCGGGGCCCCTCAGGGTCCGATTTTGTGGCCGGGGCCCCTCAGGGTCCGATTTTGTGGCCGGGGCCCCTCAGGGACCGATTTTGAGGGTGGGGCCCCTCAGGGTCTAATTTGGTGGGCGGGGCCCCTCAGGGTCCGATTTGTGGGTGGGGCCCCTCAGGGTCTGATTTTGTGGCTGGGGCCCCTTAGGGTCTGATTTTGTTGCTGGGGTCCCTCAGGGTCTGATTTTGTGGGTGGGGCCCCTCAGGGTCTAATTTGCTCGGCGGGGCCCCTCAGGGTCCGATTTTGAGGGTGGGGCCCCTCAGGGTCTAATTTGGGGGGCATGGCCCTTCAGGGTCTGATTTTGTGGGTGGGGCCCCTCAGGGTCCGATTTTGTGGCCGGGGCCCCTCAGAGTCCGATTTTGTGTCCGGGGCCCCTCAGGGTCTAATTTGGTGGGCGGGGCCCCTCAGGGTCCGATTTTGAGGGTGGGGCCCCTGAGGGTCCGATTTGGTTGGCGGGGCCCTTCAGGGTCCAATTTGGTGGGCGGGACCCCTCAGGGACCGATTGTGTGGGTGGGGCCCCTCAGGGTACAATTTGGTGGGCGGGGCCACTCTGGTCTGATTTGGTGGGCGGGGCCACTCTGGGTCCGATTTGGTGGGCGGGGCCACTCTCGGTCCGATTTGGGGAGTATAAAAACAACCCAAAAAAAACCCCCCCCCCCCCCCCCTCCTTCAAGTCTGATTTGGTGGGCGGGGCCCCTCAGAGTTCAATTTGGTCAGCGGGGCCCCTCAGGGTCCGATTTTGTGGGTGGGGCCCCTCAGGGTCGGATTTTGTGTTTGGGGCCTTTCAGAATCCGATTTAGTGGGTGGGGCCCCTCAGGGTCCGATTTGGTGGGCGGGGCCCCTCAGGGTCCGATTTGGTGGGTGGGGCCCCTCAGGGTCCAATTTGGTGGGCGGGGCCCCTCAGGGTCCCATTTGGTGGGCGGGGCCCCTCAGGGTCCGATTTGGTGGGCGGGGCCCCCCAGGGTCCGATTTGGTGGGCGGGGCCACTCTGGGTCTGATTTGGTGGGCGGGGCCACTTTGGGTCCGATTTGGTGGACGGGGCCCTTCAGGGTCCAATTTGGTGGGCGGGGACACTGAGTCTGATTTTGTGGGTTGGGCCCCTCAGGGTCCGATTTTGTGGCCGGGTCCCCTCAGGGTCCGATTTTGTGTCCGGGGCCCCTCAGGGTCCGATTTTGTAGCCGGTGCCTCTCAGGGTCCGATTTTGTGGTTGGGGCCCCTCAGGGTCCGATTTTTGGGGCCGGGGCCCCTCAGGGTCCGATTTTGCAGGTGGATCCCTCAGGGTCTGATTTTGCGGGTGGGACCCCTCAGGGTCTGATTTTGCGGATGGGGCCCGTTAGGGTCCGATTTTGCGGGTGGGGCCCCTCAGGGTCCAATTTTGTGGCCGGGGCCCCTTAGGGTCCGATTTTGCAGTTGGGGCCCCTCAGGGTCCGATTTTGTGGCCGGGGCCCCTCAGAGTCCGATTTTGTGGCCGGGGCCCCTCAGGGTCCGATTTTGTGGCCGGGGCCCCTCAGGGACCGATTTTGAGGGTGGGGCCCCTCAGGGTCTAATTTGGTGGGCGGGGCCCCTCAGGGTCCGTTTTTGTGGGTTGTGCCCCTCAGTGTCCGATTTTGTGAGTGGGGCCACTCAGGGTCCGATGTTGTGGCCGGATCCCCTCAGGGTCCGATTTTGTGGGTGGGACCCCTCAGGGTTCAATTTTGTGGCCGTGGCCCCTCAGGGTCCAATTTTGTGGGTGGGGCCCCTTAGGGTCCGATTTTGTGGGTGGGGCCCCTCAGGGTACAATTTGGTGGGCGGGGCCACTCTGGGTCTGATTTGGTGGGCGGGGCCACTCTGGGTCCGATTTGGTGGGCGGGGCCACTCTGGGTCCGATTTGGTGAGCTGGGCCCCTCAGGGTCTGATTTGGTGGGCGGGATCTATCAGAGTCCGATTTGGTGGGCGGGGCCCCTCAGGGTCCAATTTGGTTGGCGGGGACCCTTGGGGTCCGATTTGGTGGGCGGGATCCCTCGGGGTCAGATTTGGTGGGCGGGGCCCCTCGGGGTCCGATTTGGTGGGTGGGGCCCCTCGGGGTCCGATTTGGTGAGCTGGGCCACTCTAGGTCTGATTTGGTGGGCGGGCCACTCTGGGTCCGATTTGGTGGGCGGAGACCCTCAGGGTCCGATTTTGTGGGTGGGGCCCCTCAGGGTCCGATTTTGTGGTTGGGGCCTTTCAGCCAATTTAGTGGGCGGGACCCCTCAGGGTCCAATTTGGTGGGTGGGGCCCCTCAGGGTCCGATTTGGTGGGTGGGGCCCCTCAGGGTCCAATTTGGTGGGCGGAGCCCCTCAGGGTCCAATTTGGTGGGCGGGGCCCCTCAGGGTCCCATTTGGTGGGCGGGGCCCCTCAGGGTCCGATTTGGTGGGCAGGGCCACTCTGGGCCTGATTTTGTGGGTGGGGCCCCTCAGGTTCTGATTTTGTGGTTGGGGCCCCTCAGGTTCTGATTTTGTGTCTGGGGTCCCTCATGGTCTGATTTTGTGGGTGGGGCCCCTCAGGGTCCGATTTTGTGACTGGGGCCCCTCAGGGTCTGATTTTGTGGTTGGGGCCTCTCAGGGTCCGATTTTGTGGCCGGGGTCTCTCAGGGTCCGATTTTGTGGCCGGGTCCCCTCAGGGTCTGGATTTTTGGGTGGGGCCCCTCAGGGTCCGATTTTGAGGGTGGGGCCCCTCAGGGTCCCATTTTGTGGCCGGGGCTCCTCAGGGTCCGATTTTGTGGTTGGGGCCCCTCAGGGTCTGATTTTGTGGCCGGGTCTACTCAGGGTCCGATTTTGAGGGCGGGGCCCCTCAGGGTCTGATTTTGTGGGCGGGGCCCCTCAGGGTCCGATTTGGTGGGCGGGGCCCTCAGGATCCGATTTTGTGGCTGGGGCCCCTCAGGGTCCGATTTTGTTGGTTGGGCCCCTCAGGATCCGATTTTGAGGGTGGGGCCCCTCAGGGTCCGATTTTGTGGCCGGGGCCCCTCAGGGTCCGATTTTGTGGTTGGGGCCCCTCAGGGTCTGATTTTGTGGCCGGGTCTACTCAGGGTCCGATTTTGAGGGCGGGGCCCCTCAGGGTCTGATTTTGTGGGCGGGGCCCCTCAGGGTCCGATTTGGTGGGTGGGGCCCTCAGGGTCCGATTTTGTGGCTGGGGTCCCTCAGGGTCCGATTTTGTTGGTTGGGCCTCTCAGGATCCGATTTTGAGGGTGGGGCCCCTCAGGGTCCGATTTTGTGGCCGGGGCCCCTCAGGGTCCGATTTTGTGGTTGGGGCCCCTCAGGGTCTGATTTTGCGGCCGGGTCTACTCAGGGTCCGATTTTGTGATTGGGGGCCCTCAGGGTCCGATTTTGCGGGTGGGGCCCCTCAGAGTCCGATTTGGTTGGCGGGTCCCCTCAGGGTCCGATTTGGTGGGCGGGCCCTCTCAGGGTCCGATTTTGAGGGCGGGGCCCCTCAGGGTCCGATTTTGTGGGCGGGGCCCCTGAGGGTCCGATTTGGTGGGCGGGGCCCCTCAGGGTCCAATTTTGTGGGTGGGGCCCCTCTGGGTTTGATTTTGTGGCCGGGGTCTCTCAGGGTCCGATTTTGTTTCTGGGGCCCCACAGGGTCCGATTTTGTGGTTGGGGCCCCTCAGGGTCCGATTTTGTGGTTGGGGTCCCTCAGGGTTCGGTTTTGTGGTTGGGGGCCCTCAGGGTCTGATTTTGTGGTTGGGGCCCCTCAGGGTCCGATTTTGTGGCCAGCGCCCCTCAGGGTCCGATTTCGTGGCCGGGGCCCCTCAGGGTCCGATTTCATTTCGTGGCCGGGGCCCCTCAGGGTCCGATTTTGTTGCCGGGACCCCTCAGGGTCCGATTTTGTGGCTGGGGCCCCTCAGGGTCCGATTTTGTGGCTGGGGCCCCTCAGGGTCTGATTTTGTTGGTTGGGCCCCTCAGGATCCGATTTTGAGGGTGGGGCCCCTCATGGTCCGATTTTGTGGCCGGGGCCCCACATGGTCCGATTTTATGGTTGGGTCCCCTCAGGGTCCGATTTTGTGGCCAGCTCCCCTCAGGGTCCGATTTCGTGGCCGAGGCCCCTCAGGGTCCGATTTCGTGGCAGGGGCCCCTCAGGGTCCGATTTAGTGGCCGGGACCCCTCAGGGTCCGATTTTGTGGCTGGGGCCCCTCAGGGTCCGATTTTGTTGGTTGGGCCCTTCAGTATTAGATTTTGTGGTTGGGGCCCCTCAGGGTCTGATTTTGTGGCTGGGTCTACTCAGGGTCCGATTTTGTGGGCGGGGCCCCTCACGGTCCGATTTGGTGGGCGGGGTCACTCTGGGTGCGATTTGGTGGACGGAGCTCCTCAGGGTCCGATTTGGTGGGCAGGGCCCCTCTGGGTCCGATTTGGTGGGTGGGGCCCTTCAGGGTCCGATTTGGTGGGTGGGGCTACTCTGAGTCTGATTTGGTGGGCGGGGGCCCTCAGTGTCCGATTTGGTGGGCTGTGCCACTCTGGGCCCGTTTTTGGTGGGCGGGGCCACTCTGGGTCCGATTTGGAGGCCAGGGTGGCTCAGCCTCCAATTTTAAGGCTGGGGTGGCTCAGCCTCCGATTTGGAGCCTGGGGTCACTCAGCTTTCGATTTGGCGCGTCGGCCCTTTAAGACTCATTTCGGTGCGGCGGCCCTTTAAGAATCACTTTGGCGCTTCGGCCCTTTAAGAGCCAGTTTGGCTCACTGGGCTTCTAAATACACTTTGGCACACATTCTCTCTCAGGGGCATGTGTCATGTGATGAAGCTAGATTTGCATTTGTGCTGTGGGTTTCGCTTTAAGAGCTGATATTATGTGGCAGAAGCTCTGTTCTGGAGATGTCATGTGATGTTCGTAGGCGTTGGCATAGTAACTGGGTCTGCCTGCGCATATCAATGAGCTCAACTGCCATTTCAATCGCCTCAGGGCACGTTTTGCCATTTCCCCATTCAAATGCATTGGAGACAGTGCAATCCAATGACGGGAAAAAAAAATTTCTAACGCAAATTGCACAAAAACTACAAATCTGATCGACATGAAAAATACTTAGCACACCTCTCATGGACGCTGGCTTCGAAACGACACCTCAACGGAGTCTGTGCGTGTAGCGGTTCGGGCCGTATTAATTGCGGAAATCAACTTAATAATAAGAAGAAGTAGAAGAAGAATAAGTTAGCAGCGTTCGGATTACAATATAGTGTTTTTTTCAAACCACTATAATAAGTTAGCAGCGTTCGGATTACAATATAGTGGTTTTTTCAAACCACTATAATAAGTTAGCAGCGTTCGGGTTACAATATAGTGGTTTTTTCAAACCACTATAAAAATGACAAAACGTGCCCTGAGGCGATTGAAATGGCAGCTAAGCTCATTGATATGCGCAGGCACACCCAGTTACTATGCCAACGCCTACGAACGTCACATGACGCCCCAAGGACAGAGCTTCTGCCACATAATATCAGCTCTTAAAGCGAAACCCACAGCACAAATGCAAATCTAGCTTAATCACATGACACATGCCCCTGAGAGAGAATGTCCGCCAAAGTTGATTTAGAAGCCAAGTGCGCCAAACTAGCTCTAAAAGGGCCGACGCGCCAAAGTAATTGTTAAAGGGCCGGCGCACCGAAATGAGTCTTAAAGGGCCGACACGCCAAATTGAAAGCTGAGTGACTCCAGGCTCCAAATCGGAGGCTGAGCCATCCCAGGCTCCAAATCGGAGGCTGATCGACCCTGGAATACAAAAAGGAGGCTGAGCCACCCTGGCCTCCAAATCGAACCCAGAGTGGCCCCGCCCACCAAATCGGACCCAGAGTGGCCCCGTCCACCAAATCGTACCCAGAGTGGCCCCGCCCACCAAATTGGACCCTGAGGGGTCTCGGCCACAAAATCGGACCCTAAGGGGCCCCGGCCACAAAATCGGACCCTGAGGGGCCCCGGCCACAAAATCGGACCCTGAGGAGCCCCGCCCACAAAATCAGACCTGAGGGGCCCCACCCACAAAATCAGACCCTGAGGGGCCCCACCCACCAAATCAAACCTTGAGGGGCCCCGCCCACCCAATCAGACCCTGAGGGGCCCCGCCCACCAAATCAGACCCTGAGGGGCCCTGCCCGTCAAATCCGATTATGAGGGGCCTCGGCCACAAAATCGGACCCTGAAGGGCACCGGACACAAAATTGGACCCAGAGGGGACCCTTCCACAAAAACAGACCCTGAGGGTCCCCACCCACAAAATCAGACCCTGAGGGGCCCCGGCCACAAAATCAGACCCTGAGGGGCCCCACCCACAAAATCAGACCCTGAGGGACCCCACCCACAAAATCGGACCCTGAGGGGCCTCACCCACCAAATCGGACCCAGAGTAGCCCCGCCCACCAAATTGGACCCAGGGGGCTCCACCCACAAAATCAGACCCTAAGGGGCCCCACCCACAAAATCAGACCCTGAGTGAACCTTGCCACAAAATCGGACCCTGAGGGGCCCCAACCACAAAATCGGACCCTGAGGGGCCTAACCCACAAAATCGGACCCTGAGAGGCCTCACCCACAAAATCGGACCCTGAGGGGCCCCGACCACAAAATCGGACCCTGTGGGGCCCCGGCCACAAAATAGGACCCTGAGGGGCCCCAACCACAAAATCGGACCCTGAGGGGCCCTTACCACAAAATCGGACCATGATGGGCCCCGGCCACAAAATCGGACCCTGAGGGGCCCGCCCACCAAATTGGACCCAGGGGGCTCCACCCACAAAATCAGACCCTAAGGGGCCAAACCCACAAAATTGGACCCTGAGTGAACCTTGCCACAAAATCGGACCCTGAGGGGCCCCAACCACGAAATCGGACCCTGAGGGGACTCACCCACAAAATCGGACCCTGAGAGGCCTCACCCACAAAATTGGACCCTGAGGGGCCCCGACCACAAAATCGGACCCTGTGGTGCCCCGGCCACAAAATCGGACCCTGAGGGGCCCTTACCACAAAATTGGACCATGAGGCGCCCCGGCCACAAAATCGGACCCTGAGGGGCCCCGGCCACAAAATCGGATCCTGAGGAGCCTCACCCACAAAATCGGACACTGAGGGGCCCCGACCACAAAATCGGACCCTAAGGGGCCCCACCCACAAAATCGGATCCTGAGGAGCCTCACCCACAAAATCAGACACTGAGGGGCCCCGCCCACCAAATCAGACCCTGATGGGCCCCACCCACCAAATTGGACACTATGGGGCCCTGCCCAACAAATCAGACCTAGTGTTGCCCCGACCACCAAATCGGACCCTGAGGGGCACTGGATTGATGGGCAGGGCCCCTCAGGGTCTGATTTGTTGGGTGGGGCCCCTCTGGGTTTGGTTTGGTGGAAGAGCCCCTCAGTCTGATTTGTTGGGTGGGGCCACTCTGGGTCCAATTTGGGGGGTGGGGCCCCTCAGAGTCCGATTTGGTGGGTGGGGCCCCTCAGAGTCTGATTTGGTGGGTGAGGCCCCTCAGGGTTCGGTTTGATGGGCAGGGCCCCTAAGTCTGATTTGTTGGGCGGGGTCACTCTGGGTCCGATTTGGTGGGTGGGGCCTCTCAGAGTCCGATTTGGTAGGCAGGGCTACTCTGGGTTTGATTTGGTGGGCGGGGCACCTCAGGGTCCGGTTTGGTGGGCAGGGCCCCTCAGAGTCCAATTTGGTGGGCGGGGCCAGTCTGGGTCCGATTTGGTGGGTGGGGCCCTTTTTGGTCCGATTTGATGGGTGGGGCCCTTCAGTGTCGGGTTTGGTGGGCTGGGCCCCTCAGAGTCCAATTTGGTGGGCAGGGCCAATCTGGGTCCGATTTGGTGGGTGGGGCCATTCTGGGTCCGATTTGGTGGGCGGGGCCCCACAGGGTCCGATTTGGTGGGTGGGGCCACTCTGGGTACGGTTTGGTGGGCGGGGCCCCACAGAGTCCATTTTGGTGGGCGGGGCCACTTTAGTTCAGATTTGTTGGGTAGGATTGCTCTGAGAGGAATTTTTTATTTGGCTATATTCCCATTACTGTTAGGCCAGGGTCACACTAACCGACGCAAAATACGGTCAGTATTTTACATGCGTAATACGGATGACAGACCCCTAAATAGTGCTCCGTATGTCATCCGTAATCAAGGTGTGGTCGCGTATTTTGCGCATGTAAGCACCCCTATGTAATCCGTATGGCATCCGTATGGCGAGATTTTCTCGCAGGCTTGCAAAATGGACATATAATGGAGCCCTATGACAGGGTTTCTAACAGAAACCAAAGAATAGATATAGACACATAGAATGCATATATATATATATATATATGTATATGTATTCTATGTGTCTATATCTATTCTTTCGTTTCTTTATTAAACCTGTCAGTGTGAGGTTACTGTATAGCGCACTGAATTGCCGGCTTTGCTAAAAGACACCTGGTGCGTATTTCTCCCAAGTCACACATGTGGTCCGTGTGTAATCCGTATTTTTTGCGCACCCATAGACTTGCATTGGCGTACTACGGCCGTAGTACGCTGACAATCGCAGCATGCTGCGAGTGGCACGGAGCGTAGGATACGGAGGAGAAATATACGCCTGGTGCGAGTGACCCCATAGAAAATCATTTCTCCGTGTCTAATGCGTGCTTTTTGCGCCTCTCACTCTCCCGTATTCCTCGCCAGTGTGACTCCGGCCTTATAGGTTTGCTTTCATAGAAAAAGCTGAACGGAGGGCATTTTTACCTTCAACTTTGCCACTGAATGTGTGACAGAACATATCAACATCTATTCAATTAGCATCTTACACAGAACAGGTTAGGCTGGTTTCACATTTACGTTTTTTAGCGCTGGAAAAAAACGCACATGTGCGCATGCGTTTTTTCCCCTATATTTAACATGGGTGCGCATACCTGCGCGCTTGTAAGCGCATGTATGCGATTTTCATGCGCTGCGTTTTTTTGGGGTGTGCGATTGGATTTTCCAGACGCAGCATGTTGCATTTTTTGGCCCTGCAAAAAAGCGCATGCGCACATATGCGCACGTTTTGCGCTAAAAATGGCCATTATAGCCTATGGATGCGCATATGTGCGCACTGGCATGCTCATGTATGCGTTTTTTTGCATATGCGTTTTTTTTTTTAACCATGGAATTTAGGGGTTTGGGTTAGAGTTAGGGTTAGTTAAGGGGGTTTAGGGTTAGGGTTAGGGTCAGGGTCAGGGTTAGGGTTGGGTTTTGGGTCAGGGTTAGGGTTAAGTATGGTTTTGTTAAGGGTTAGGGTCAGGGTTAGGGTCAGGATTAGGGTTAAGTATGGTTTTGTTAAGGGTTAGGGTCAGGGTTAGGGTTAGGGTTAGGGTTAGGGTCAGGGTTAGGGTCAGGATTAGGGTTAAGTATGGTTTGGTTAAGGGTTAGGGTCAGGGTTAGGGTTAGGGTTAGGGTCAGGGTTAGGGTTAAGTATGGTTTTGTTAAGGGTTAGGGTCAGGGTTAGGGTTAGGGTTAGGGTTAGGGTTAGGGTTAGTGTCAGGGTTAGGGTTAGGGTTAGGGTCAGGGTTAGGGTTAGGGTTAGGGTTAGTTAGGGTTTAGGGTTTGGGTTAGGGTTAAGTATGATTTGGTTAAGGGTTAGGGTCAGGGTTAGGGTTAGGGTTAGGGTCAGGGTTAGGGTTAGGGTTAGGGTCAGGGTTAGGGTTAGTAAAGTCATGGTTTGGGTAGTGTGAGGGGCCACCTAAAAATGTTGGAAAAAAACGCAAACGCGGTAAAAACGCACTAAAAACGCATACAAACGCTTAAAAACGCTGCGTTTTTTTCATGCATGCTCATAAAAATCCTTGAAAAAAACGCAGCAGTTGTATGCTTTTGTATGCGTTTTTTCAATGCGTTTTTTTGCGGGAAAAACGCGCTGCAAAAAAAAGCAAGTGTGAAACTAGCCTTAGAAAAAATTATATGTCATTAATATCTTAGTGATTATACATTTACTTAATGGCTCTTGTTATTGTCTGGTGAATTTTTTTTAATTTTTTTGGTAACTTATGGTGACCGACCCATTTTGGACTCGCCAGCTGTTTCATGACAGAATTTTTCTATTAGGCTGTGTGCCCACGTAGCGATTTTTAAGCGTTTTTGCCGCGATTTTTGGCGCAAAAACGCTGCAAAAATGTTTAAAAATCGTGTACAGAACGCCCCCCATGCATTCCTATGGCATTCCGCACATGCTGTGCTAATGCTGCGCTTTTTTCCGTGGCGGAATCGCATCGCGGAAAAAATCGCAGCATGCTCATTCTTTTGTGTGGAATCGCAAAGAATTGCCGCGATTCCGCACCCATAGGAATGCATGAGAATCGCTTACTTCCCGCATGTGGCTATGCCCACCATGCGGGAAGTTAAGCGTCTCATGTGCGGTTGGTACCCACGGTGTGGAGGAGAGGAGACTGTCCTCCAGGCCCTGGGTACCATACCCCTGTAAAAAAAAGAATAAAAATAAAAAATCGGGGTATATTTACCTTCCGGTGTCCCGCGCTGCATTCCCGGCCTAAGCGTTCCCAGTAATGCCTTGCGGCAAGGCCCTGTAATGATGTAGTCTCGCGTGACTCCAGCGGTCTCGCGAGATCGCTATAGCAACGCGAGACTACGTCATCACAGGTCTCGCAAGGCATTACTGGGAACGCTGTGGCTCGGGAATGCAGCGCGGGACGCCGGAAAGTAAATATACACCGATTTTTTTATTTTTTTTAGCATTTTAACATCCTATCTTTTACTATTGATGCCGCATAGGCGGCCTCAATAGTAAAAACCTGCTCACACTTGTCAAACACTATGTTTGACGAGTGTGACCAACCTGTCAATCACTTTCCAAGCGATGCTTCAAATCGCTTGGAAAGTGCTTGAATATCGCACACGAAAATCGCGGCAAAATCGCGATCATAATCGCGGTAAAATCGCGGTGAAATCGCGCGGGAAAAAAATGCACGATTTCTGGGAAGGAGTCCTTTTTTTATTGAGCGTTTTAAAACGCTACGTGGGCACATAGCCTTACTCTGTTATTTGGTAGGATTGTTCTGAGAGGAATTTTTTATTTGGCTATATTCCCATTACTGTTATAGGTTTCCTAACATAGAAAAAGCTGAACAGAGGGCATTTTTACCTTCAACTTTGCCACAGCCTGTGTGACAGAACACATTAACATCTATTCAATTAGCATATTACACTGAACAGGTTAGAAAAAATTATATGTAATTAATATATTAGTGATTATACATTTATTGGCTTTTATCGTCTGGTGCATTCCTTTTTTGATTTTTTTCTGGTATCCTATGGTGACCGACCCATTTCTGACTCACCAGCTGTTTCATGACAGAATTCTTCGATTAAGCCTTATTCACATGGGCAATTATTGCTAGCAAAAATTGCTTTGAACAGAGGTGAATTTTTCTATGGACTCCTATGGCAGAAAAATCACTAGCGATTTAAAATGTAAAAATTTAGGGCAGTGGTTTCCTGCCATAGGACACCATAGTAATATATTGCCTCCGTTCATAGCAATTTTCACTAGAAAAATCGCTAGTTATAATCGACAGTGAAAATGGCCTGTGTGAGTAAGGCATTAGGCTGCATTCACACAGGCACTTCTGCCCAGTGCCACTGGTAATTATCGCCATTGTGATTTTCTCCACCATTATAGGTCACTGACCTATTATCGATAAGTACCACTAGGCATTTTGCTGGCCCCATTGAAATGAATGGGGCACGGTCCTGCAATGAATTGTCGGCAGTGATAATCGCCACCGGCAAAAGCCCCTGTGTGAATGGGCTCTTAGCACCCTGTCACACAGTACGAGATTTGTCCTTGTGAGCCTGCAATCTGTGGTGTTGCAGGCTCAGGGGCGTATCCAGGGGGGGGCAGCCGGGGCATTTGCCCCGGGCGCAGCCCACAGAGGGGCGCCATCTGATGCGGCGGTCCAGAAGGCGGCTCCCCGTCGGCGACATTCTGCCGCCCCCCACACTTAGATTCTCCCATTCTCTAAGGGTGTGTGCACACGCTGCGGAATCCGCTGCGTTTCCGCAGTGGTTTTGGCCGCTGCGGACCCGCAGCAGCTTTAGCTGCGGTGTACAGTACCATTCAAATGAATGGGAAAAAAAAAAACGCTGTGCCGACGCGGATTTGCTGCGGTTTTGAATCCGCAGAAAGAATTGCATGTCAATTCTTTCTGCGGAAACCGCTGCGGGTTCCTATCTCCACCATTGTGGAGATAGTGAATCCGCAGGACCAAACCACAGGCAAAACCGCAGATAATCCGCAGGTCTTTTGACCTGCGGATTATCTGCGGTTTTTGCAAAATCCGTGCGGATTAATCCGCAGCGGATTCCGCAGCGTGTGCACGTACCCTAAGCCGGCTGTCAAACTGACAGCCGGCTCAGAGAAAGTGCTGCGCGTCGGTTCCCAAGGATTGTCACTTGTTGCTCTCCAAGCCCTGATGCCGCCGGCACTTCCGCATCAGTGAAGCGCCAGCAGCGTGATCAGGTCACATGAACACGCTGCTGACGTCACTCGCCGGCTCTTCAGAGGCGAATACACAGGGCAGACAGTGAGGCTGAGGCAGCGTTGTGGTTGGTGGTAAGTGCTCCAGCTCCATATGGGGCAATGGAGCTGAAGAAATATGAGGAACATATGGGGGGCGAGGGGGGAGAACTATGAGGAACATATGGGGGAGCAAGGAGAGAGAACTATGAGGAACATATGGGTGCGAGGGGGGAGAACTATGAGAAATATATTGGGGGCGAGGGGGAAGAAATGTGAGGAACATATTGGGGGCGAGGGGGGAGAAATATGAGGAACATATGGAGGGGCGAGCGGAGAGAAATATGAGGAACATATGGGGGGGCGAGCGGAGAGAAATATGAGGAACATATGGGGGGGCGAGCGGAGAGAAATATGAGGAACATATGGGGGGGCGAGCGGAGAGAAATATGAGGAACATATGGGGGGGCGAGCGGAGAGAAATATGAGGAACATATGGGGGGGTGAGGGGGGAGATATATGAGGAACATATGGGGGGGCCGAGCGGAGAGAAATATGAGGAACATATGGGGGGGCGAGCGGAGAGAAATATGAGGAACATATGGGGGGTGAGCAGAGAGAAATATGAGGAACATATGGGGGGGCGAGCGGAGAGAAATATGAGGAACATATGGGGGGGCGAGCGGAGAGAAATATGAGGAACATATGGGGGGCGAGCGGAGAGAAATATGAGGAACATATGGGGGGGCGAGGGGAGAGAAATATGAGGAACATATGGGGGGGCGAGCGGAGAGAAATATGAGGAACATATGGGGGGGCGAGCGGAGAGAAATATGAGGAACATATGGGGGGGCGAGCGGAGAGAAATATGAGGAACATATGGGGGGCGAGCGGAGAGAAATATGAGGAACATATGGGGGGGCAAGGGGAGAGAAATATGAGGAACATATGGGGGGGTGAGGGGGAGAAATATGAGGAACATATGGGGGGGTGAGGAGGAGAAATATGAGGCACATATGGGGAGGCGATAAATATGAGGAACATATGTGGGCAGAAATCTGAGGACATTATGTGGGCCAGAGGCATTTCTAGGGGGTGGGGCAACCGGCAGAGAGGCACATTCGGGCCACCTAATGTGGTGGTCCGCAGTGTCTCCCCTAGCAGCTGCGTTCTGCAGCCCCCCAGCCTGGGAGTCGGCCGTTCTTTGTGTCGGTTGTCAAGCTGACAGCCGGCGCAGAGAAACTGCAGAGTGCCGGCTCCCGGGGATCAATTGTACTGGCATCTGTACAGAAGCCAGTACAATTGAAGCTCTGACAGCTGGGTCAGAGCGACGCCAGTAACGTGATCATGTCATGTGATCACGCTGCTGACGTCACTCGCTGGCGCACAGAGCGAACACTGGTGGTAAGGGCTCATACTCACCTGTGAGAGACTCGCACGATTCTTGTGCAAGTCTTTCGCATGAAACCTGGGACTGCCACCCGCACTCAGACCAGAGTGAGCAGCTACATGTATTTCTATGTAGCCACACGCTCCGGTCCCAGTGGCAGTGGCAGTGCCGGGTTTTCATGCGAGAGACTCGCACGAGAATCATGCGAGTCTCTAGCAAGTGAGAGTGAGCCCTAAGTGTGCTCCACTGAGGAGCTAAAGAAACCACTGAAGGTGGGAGGGTGGGATTTGGAGTGAGGGGGTACATAATGTGTGGGGAGATTTGGAGTGGGGGGATATATAATGTGTTTGAGGGATTTGGAGTGGGGATGGGGGGTTATTTAATGTGTGGGAAGATTTGGAGTGGGGATTGGGGGGATCTCATGTCTGGGGGGATTTGGAGTGGGGATGAGGGGTACTTAATGTGTGTGGGGGATTTGGCATGGGGCTGGGGGGATTTGGAGTGGGGATGGGAGGATTTAATGTGTGGTGGTATTTGCAGTGGGGATGGGGGGATTTAATGTGTGTGGAGAGATTTGAGGACAAAATGAAGAGTATGTATGAGGGCATGTATGAGGATACAGTATGGGGAGCAAACGGGTAAAGGTATGTGGACACAGTATGAGTAGCGATGGGAAAAATGTAAGTGGACACAGTATGGGGAGTGATGGGATGTGTGCAGACACAGTATGGGGAGTCAGGGGTATCTGTGAGCAGACAGTATAGAGAGTGAGGGGGTAAATATATGAGGAGACAGTATGGTGAACAGGTGGGATGTTAGAGGAGACAGTATGAGGAGGGAGGGGAATAGTGTGAGGCGACAGTATATTGCAGATATTTTTATTTAGGAGCATTATAATGACACTTCTATCTTTAAGGGCATCGCGTGGAAAGTTGGTGCAGAAGACCGGAGAAGATGGAAGTCTGCAGAGATGAGATGTGGATGAGAAAACTCATCATGGGTTCTGGAGAAGAAGAAGAAAAGAAGGAGAACGACTCCAGAGACGACGTCATCTATAAGGTACCTGGATGTAAATTTTATTTGTGATACTGACTTATTCTCATGCTTTTATTTATCTTAGGAACATTAAAGGGGTTGTCCAGGTTTATGCTGAGTATGAAGACATTCTATGTGACTGCAGACTTCTGAATTCTCACAGTGCTCACTGCACGTTGTCAGGATTCTCTCGTGCCGGTAGTTTGCATACACGCGGTCACATGCTGACTAGACATGTGTGGCCTCACTCAATGAAAATGAACGGAGCGAGGCCAGGCACGTCTAGTCGGAATGTGGCCAGAAGTATACAAATCACATGCTTGTGCTGACATGACCGTGTACTCTTACCACCGGTACAGGAGAATCCTAAAAGTGTGCAGTGCATTAATTGTGAGAATTCAGAAGCTGCAATGTCAGGATTCAGCTCTGCAGGTTCCAGTAGTCATCACATGGACACTTCACTCATGTGCGATTTTAATACTTATGGTCCTGTGACAACGAGCTTCTCTTCTTGCTTTTTCAGTTTTTCACTGAACATTGAGAGCATTAGGGAGAGCATGGCTAAGGCCTCTTTCACACATCAGGTTTTCGCCGTCAGGCGCGATCCGGCGCTTTTGACAGAAACCGGATCCGGCGAAATGCAATGCCGGATCCGGTTTCCTCCCCATTGACTTGCATTTGCGCCGGATCGCGCCGGATGGCCATGCGTTTCATCCGGTTTTCGCCGGATCCGGCAATGTGTCGCGATCCGGCATCTGGAAAAAACGGCTACTGTAACGTTTTTTGTCTCCGGCGAAAAAGCCGGACACGCCGGATCCGGCGCGTCTGGCTTTTTCACACAATGAAAGCCTATGAGCGCCGCAATGCGCCTGATCCGGCGAAAGCCGGATCCGGTGGCCGGATCCGGTTTTTTTGGTCTGAGCATGCTCAGTAGCTCTGCCCACAAGACATATATAAAAGCAAGACAGTGGGACCCACAGCCACACCCAACATGCCACCCAAGAAAGCAACCAAGCGCAGCAGGAGAAGGCAGGAGACCACTGCAGCACCATCAGCACCACCACCACCCCAAATGGAGCAGCAAATGGAACATGCTGAGGAGGGGAGGCCAGCAGCAGATGAGAGACGGTAATTATCAAATCCCCCATTCCTCCAAACTAGGGCTATTGAATATCAAGATATTCATTGGCCCTTTGTTTCTCTTTATTCAACAGCCGCCCAATAGATGCAGCAGCAGCAGCAATGGCAGCAGCTGGAACACCACCCACAGGCATGGAGTGTGGCCACCAGGAAGACAGCACATCATCTTCTGGGAGCCCTCCCTCGCATCGTCAGCGTTTGACGGTAAGTTTTTATTTCCAAAATCCATCATCTCTGTAATATATGTCTATTCATTGCCTTTTATTTCAAAACAGGATTCACAAGATGAAGAGGAGCTCCCAGAAGAAGAAAGAAGGGGTGGACAGACACTTGGAGTGGGCTCACAATTGGTAAGTTTTTTGCATCAAACGCAGAAACACAACATCACACTACACACAACACATAGAAAACAATGTTCTGCAGACCACACACAGCAAACAAATGCCTACATCCAAAGACATAACATTTTTTGTTTTCTTCTCTAGTCTTCCCAATCTGGTGCTCGGCCAAGAGGTCCTCGCAGTGCCTCCCAGGGTCGTCGGCGACAGCAACGCGGCGGTCACCAGCGTGTAAGTATAAATATTTTTGCTTTGTTTTTTTGCACTTTTTATTTCATTTCTTTTGTGGAGGCTAATTATGTTATATTTGTCTTTTTCTTTACCAGCCTTCACAGCGTGCTCCCGACTCTGACGGTGAGGATGGAGGACTCGATGTGGACCACCTCATCGATCTCGTCAGAGAAAGGGAGCCGCTCTGGAATATGGCTGACCGCCGCCACGCTGACCTTATCGTTACCCGACGACTCTGGGAGGAAATCTGTTCGCTCCTTGTGGGCCGCTGGGAGGACCTCGATGTTCGGGCCCAGATTAAAGAGCGTAAGTATATACAGTACCGGTTGCTTGATGTAAACCAGTGTTTCCCGAACTCCAGTCCTCGTGGTCCCCACGGATCATGTGTTCAGGATTTCTATTTACTATGGAAATCCTGAAAACATGACCCCTGGGGACCATGAGGACTGGAGTTTGTGAAACACTGATGTTGTATACTAACCACTCCTTTCTCGTTTCAGGGAACAGAATTGTGAATCGGTGGCGGTCTGTGAGGGATCGTTTCAAGAAGGAGTTCAATAAAGAGATGCGGGCCCCGAGTGGATCTGGAGGACGCAGGAGCAAGTACAAGTACGCACAAGCCCTGTCGTTCCTCCGGGAAACAATGGTCACTAGAAGGTAAATATTACACACCACATGTGAAAAAAAATGTTAGATGTAACTTTTTTTTTTCAGCCAGGGCCATACCATGTCAGTATTTTAATTGTTTTTTTTTCTCTTTATTCCACAGCACGGTGAGCAGCACTCGGGAGCCTGCACGATTGGACCCTTCTGAGGCGATCCCTGAGGAGACCGGCACCGAGGGACACTTCGACCGCCCCGGTACATCTGCACCTTCCCAGCCTTCCCACACATTCGACCCATCTGTCCCATCCACCAGCACAGGAGCATCGTGGCCGCCTACATTACATGAAGCTGCTGGTGAGGAGATCGCTTTCCCTTTACCCCACCCTTCTGCCCCTGCCACCTCTAGTACACCTGCGGGTACTGGGCGACAGCGGCAGAGGGGTCAGGAAAAGAGTTATGCGCCAGAGTTCTTGCATCTGAATGCATCTTTCCAGAACTGTCTAAAAGTCTTGTCAGAGCAAATCTCCGCAGGCTTTCAGCAGATCAACTCCAGCATTCTGGAGGTGAAGACACTTCTGCAAACCATGCATTCAGAAGCAAGATCTTCGCCAAACCACACCTTTTTCAGGTCTGTTGTGGAGCGCATGGCAACACTATCTCCTACGCAGCAGATGCATGTAATGCATTCGTGCCACGGTGCTCTACAGCAGGTTACCTCCCAACCTCCACCTCCCACCACTGTAGTTCCTCCACCTGCACCCCCTCCAGCCACTTTCCATCCTCCCCCTCCTATTACATCTGCACCCCCTCCAGCCACTTTCCATCCTCCCCCTCCTATTACATCTGCACCCCCTCCAGCCACTTTCCATCCTCCCCCTCCTATTACATACCAGCAACCTCACCAGTACCAGCAACCTCCCCAGTACCAGACATCTCCCCACTTCCAGCAACCTGCCCCGTACCAAACTCCTTCCCCGTACCAAACTCCTTCCCCATACAACTTTCCATCAACATCATCTGCTCCTACAGTCCCTGCCCAACCCTCCACTCCACCGCCCACCACCTCTTCTGCCTCCCACATGTCCACCCATTCTGTAGCTTTTTCCACACCATCACCTCTAACTGTTCCTTCCCCACCACGATCCCAGTCCTCTCTCCACACTCCCATTGTCGAAGTGTCCCGCAGCCCCTCCAGCAGTATTTCCACCCCACACTACACCGAGTTATAATGTTTTTTTTGTAATAAAAATGCCCATTTGGTTGGTTTCAAACCTTTATTAAAAAAGTTTTTTTAACTTTAAAAACAGTTTACACAAAAAAAATATTTTAAATAAAAGTTAAATTATTGTTTACACTGGTTGTCTGTCATTTCTTTCTGCGGCGAAATATGTTTAAAAAAAAGGTTAAATACAGGGTATTTAAAAGGTAAAAAGGTATTCAAAACCAGGTATATAACTGTGGGTAAATTTTAGCTTTTTGCCACAGTTGTGTTCCTGGTTGTGTTTGAAGCAAAGTATTTCACCTGAAAAGTTGTGTTTATTGTTGGTGATTTCCTAACAATGTACACAACTTTTGTTAAAAGGTGAAATACTTTGCATAAAACACAACCAGGTACACACCTGTGGCCTAAAGCTAAAAATAGTAAGACCATGACAAGATAGCCAACTTTGGTTGGCAAAGGTATATACTGTTGGTCCAGAAGGTACACAAGTTTGGTTAGGGCACAAATCTTTCACACTCTGTCATCCTGCCAGTGTACTCTGCCTTGAGGTGACATAAAGTATAGTGCAAAATTGTCCCTCATTACTGAAACCGTCACAGAACTTCTAGTGGTAATATTTCCAATGACAACATCCATCTTCGCCAGTAACTTGCTCTTCTCTCCAACCTGCACTTTCTTCTCTACAACCTGTCAAAGAAGGGCTGTAGGAACATGCTATATATAGTTTTCCAGTAGCCAATCCCGTTCGGAAGGCCACAAGGGTCAATTTTAAAAACCGGATCCGGCGTAATCCGTCGAAAAACTGATAGAAAAACGGATGAACCGGATGAGACGGATCCGGTTTTGTCTGTCAAGAACAAGACGGATCCGGCAGAAAACCGGATCCGGCACATCAGGTTTTACAAAACATTTGCCGGATCCGGCATTCCGGCACAACGCCGGATCGCGCCTGACGCCGAAAACCTGATGTGTGAAAGTAGCCTAAGTGTGGAAATCACATGGGGGGCGCCGAACCGAATTCTTGCCCCGGGTGCCAGAAAGCCTAGATACACCTCTGTGCAGGCTTGTAACTCTGACCTCATACTGTGTAATATACTGTACAAGTATTAGCTGAAAGCCCCCTGCACTTCCTCGTATGAGCTGAAAGTTCAGCCCTTTCTTTGCTCCTATGAGTCCTGCTGTGATTACGCAATCACCACATGTGACAGCGGGATGCAAAATTGTATACACATGTGGCAGCATCACAATCTGAGAGGTTATCTGCCAGTTTGTCAGGGCCCTTACTCTGTTATTTTAGAGGATTTTTCTATAAATCTACATTCCCAGTTTTGGTCCAGGTTTCTGGTCACCTGCTCCATTCACAGGAACAACTGAACGAAAGGCAAGAGGAGAAAAATGTATTCATTTTTGCTCTTTTTGATAGTGTGAATGCAAAGGATTCATTTCGCCTCTGTGGTATGCTTTCCGTTTTTTAAAATGCAAAAGCAAAGGTTGCAACCCTTTTGTTTCTGTTTAAAAAAAACTGAAAATAATACAAATGAATATAAAATGAATCATATAATTTCCCATTGGTATCAATGAGAACAAAAACTGCTCAATTTTTCTCCATTTTCTTCAATTCATGGATGGAGTGGCTGCACAGAAAGCCAGCCAGAACAGAAGTAGAAGTGAGCATTTACTCTGACAGGATTTTTCAGACAGAATTTGTGCATTAGATTGTGTTCACACATTCATTTTTTTAGTTATGCTGATAAGTTTTTTTAGCTTGGCCGTACAAAAAAAATCTGCTTCAGATCCATTTTTATTTCAGTTGTTGACTATCACAACAGCACAGGCTGCAGCCTGCAACAGATATTTTTCAGTTTAAAAAGCTAAAGCAAAATGGATCTAGAGCAAACTGAAGCCATTCCGCTTTTTCAAGCTCCATTGAAATCAATAGGAGAAAAATTGATATGTTAAATGCTAAAACATATGGGCGAGCACAAATATTGTGTGACTATGTAGTGCGGCATCACACAACCCTGCCGCACAAAAATGCTATTGATGTGTGCTATTCTGAGACGATTCTTACAGTTGAAAACAATGCATTCAGATTTTTGCCATGATTCTCTGGTGCAAGATTTCTGGCAAACACTTGCTTGTGTGTTTTAGCCGCTATACATCTGTCTTTTAGATTAGTTGCTCCAAAAACAGATCAGTATGAGAACCCCTTTACACTCTTCAATCATTGTTCCTTGATTGCTGGGCAGATCTGTGGTTGCAGTGAAATTGTGGACAATCAATGTCAGGTTTGTGGCCATGTGCAAATGGAATATGTTCCCAATTTAATAGCAACCACTGATCTGATGAACCATCAATAAACAGTGATTGAAGTGTGTAAATGAGTACTAAGGGTTCATTCACATCTGCATTTTGACAGATCCACTCTACTCTGCTTTTCAGCAGTAGGATGAATTGGTAAAACACAGAAACTTTCACTAAAGGGGATTTACATACTGTGATATCACTATGAGCGATTGCTGACAGGCATCGCTCATAGCTATATGCTGGTATATTGGCCGCTGCGGTTAGACACAGCAATACTCATTAGTAATCATGGCAACTAATTAAACAAGTAACTGTGGTTGCAATTCTTCTAAAACGGTGTCAATGTAAATAAATTGCTGTGGTTTTAGCAGTATTGCTAGAAATGCATTTAAATGCAGTGTTTGCCAGTCACTAGTAATGGGTGAATGACTTGCCATCTCTCAGGCATAAGCGATTAAGTCGTGATTGATTGCTCAGTACCCAGTTTGTGGCTGCATTCAAAGCTAGCAATATTGCTTGCTAGATCACTGATGCCAGCCAATATCGTTACTGATGTCCGTGTGTAAGGGCTAAGACACACTGGCGAAGTGTGTCCCAATTTTCGGTCCGAAATTTGGACCGAATTTCGGCGTACTATCAGACCCCATTGAAACCTATGGGTTTCAAGGGGGTTAGGGCTAAAACGAATTCTGTAGACTGCTCTGTGTGTGTCAGAATTTCGCATCCATTAATTGACTTAATGGATGCAAAATTCTGTGCAGAATAGCTCCCCATTCAAACCCATGTGTTTGAATGGGATTAAAAGGAGTTCTAATTGTATTTTCGGTTCGTCCGAAAATCGGGAGCATGTCCAAATTTAATTAATTTGTCCGAAAATACATTTTGAACTCTGTTTAACCCCATTCAAACACATGGGTTTGAATGGGGAGCTATTCTTCACAGAATTTTGCATCCATTAAGTCAATTAATGGATGCGAAATTCTCACACACAGGGCAGTCTACAAAATTCGCTTTAGCCCTAACCCCGTTGAAACCCATAGGTTTCAATGGGGTCCGATAGTACGCCAAAAATCGGGACACACTTCGCCAGTGTGTCTTAGCCCTAAACCTTCCCTAACACTGACAAGAGGACACCATGTACTAAAATTGTGTTAATTTGCTAGTGCTTTTTATAAGTGGAAAGACAACTCATGTATGCATTACTTTTCTCCCTGTTTATAAAAAGTGCTAGCAGAGTAACATTATTAGGCCGGGGTCACACTGGCGAGGAATACGACTGAGTGAGAGGCGCTAAAAGCACGCATTAGACACTGTGGTGTAGTGACCACTATGTCCGCTAGGGGGCGCTGTGTGGGTGTCCCAGGACAGGTGTACAGGCACATTTAGTGTGGTAACAGGAGCAGGTTCCTAAATGACCATTATGGGTCTCAAGGTGGGTGGCCTTGGGATGCAGGCTCCAGGGTGTATTGATCAGCAGAGGTACTGCTGATATTTCTGTTACACTGTGTCAGGGAAGCCTGTGTGTGTCTATGTGCAATAGAACCTTTAGTGATGTCATAGCCATGTGATCACCCGTGGGTGTGGTTACAGGGCTATGTAATTGAGGTGTTTAGCACATGTGAGGGAGTGAGAGGGAGTCTGTCAGAGTGTGGACAGACTTCCATGTGTCCAGCTGGGACACTACTGAAAGTGGCCTGTGTATATTGGCTGTAGGTGAGGATGGATAAGCCTCCTCTGTTTGCTGAGGCTCCAGGACCGAGCCTGAAACAATGGACACATATGCTGGTTCTTGCCTGAGCTAAAGGCTGTTCCATGTGTCCAGGTGGGACCCTACAGAAAGTGGTCTGTGTTCCAAGGAAGGAGAAGCCTTCCTGTGTCAGCGGCTGCAGACAGAGCGCTGCTCTGGACATTGCCCTGGTGTGCACAGGACCGGAGGGAACACAGCCCAGCTAAGGACTGTTTATGTGCTGTCTATGGTTTATGAAGCAATAAACCCTGTGAACTTTTAAAGGAACCTGTCTCATGTTTGTCTCCGGCTGCACCTAAGCGAGTCGAAACCCCTACAATTGGTGGAGAATGCGGGCAGCGATTCCCAGAAGCACGTGTGGCAGTGCTGGCGATTCTGAGCCAGGAGAGCAGACGGTCTGACAACTGTGAGTAATACTGACTGAGGTCAGAGAAAGTGGCTGTATTAAAATTTGTGGGATACCTCTGAGGAGAAGAGGCATCCGAGAACCTGTGTGGCCGACACAGGTAACAGACAGGAGTCCGTGTTGCACTGAGTCAGTGAGAGACTGTGCATGTGTTTTTTTTCCTTTTTCCTCTGCAAAACCTGAAGGTGCTTGCTGTGGCTTAGTGCGGTCACGAAGGACTCGCAGCGCGGGGACCTGGTGGTTTTTATTTTTGGGATCTCCTCCTTGAGCATTGGTAGCAGACACTGTCTGTCTATACCATCCTGCTGCAGCTGTATTGCAGATGACTAAGCATATACAGTAGTTGTGACTTTACACAACTATTGAGGTGTGACAAGCGGCTTCCAGTTAGCCGGCGGGGTTGCGAAGGGGACAAGCGGCTTCCGGTGGATCGGCGGGTCCACGAAGATGGCGCAGCAGGAGCTACAGTGACTCCAGCCGCTGTGTGTGTGAACAGCAGTCGGTGGTGTCGGTGATCGGTGACAGCAGGAGCTGTGCTGGTGCCAACAAGACAAACCGTGTGGTGTGAACTGTGGTCCGAGAAGACCGGTATAACGGACATGGGGAGATCCTGAAAGGGGGCGGCGACCCAAATCGGGGTGGTAGCCCAAAAGGGGGTGGAGTCCCAAATTGGGGTGGTAACCAAAAAAGAAGTGGTGGTCCAGAAAGGGGCCGAGTGTGAAGAAATGGCAGCACTGGTTGGCTCAGGGGGTATGTCTGGGAAACTGCAGTGTTCATGTATGTCATTTCCAGAATATGGGATATTCTTTCCGAGTGATGACTGGCCGCAAGTGTGTACCGTGATGCTACACCGGGAAGGGATATCCGGACGGTTAGACTCAAAGAGTCAGGTAACGCTGGTTGGAACTCCTCTCACTTTCTGTCTGACTGAGAAAATGGTCCACTTTCGCTGTGCACATGGGGTCACAGTGAACTATGCAGTAGACATAGTAATGTTTGAGGGGCTTGGAGGCAGTGAGTGCCAAGGGGGTAGTATCCCATCAGACGTAGTGTATGCCTTGGAGTGGGGCCGGGACTTTGTCAGGTTTGATGATATATGCCACGAGGGTGGAGACGTTCCTACTGTTGGACTAACCAGTACGAAGACGCTGACGACTCCTAAAGTGGACAGGCAAGACATAGGGGCGACCAGAGAAAGAATTGCGTCAAATGAATTTACTGACCTGACGTCACCTGAAGGGTACCACAGTGTGAATGAGAATGGTGTGGTAAACAACAAGAGTGGAGCTGGCACACAGATAGTGTCTTGGGGGTTCACCGTAAGATGTGGGGTGACGGTGACGTGTTGTTGCCAGTAGCCACCACTGGGACAGAATCTAGTGCTATGCTGACTGAATCTCATGACAAAGCTGACGCTGACCTGGTGGGTAAGATGGCTGAAATAGTCACACGGTTAGTGAGTGACTGGAGGGAGGACTCAATCTCGGGGGCTGACTGTGGCTCTGAGAAAGAAAGGGAGCACAGAATAGAAGGGCTAGAGAAAGAAGTTTCTGAGCTCAAAGGCCACATGGTAACATGGCAAGGACTGAATAAGGCCCTCAGAGAGGAGATGGATGAGTGTGTCAAACGAGAAAGAGTCCTGAGACAAACGGCTGAGCACAGGGTCGAGGAGCTCAAGAAAGAGATCTTGGAGCTCAGAGGTTACCTGTCCACCTGGCAAAGTGTGAACAAGAACCTCAAGGAAGAGATGGAGGAACTCAGAGGAGTAGTAAAAAGTCTTCTGCGGGAGAAATTGGACGAAGACTTACCGCGGGTGAGCGCGAGTGAGAATAAGACAGAACTGCCAGTAGCCATCTTAGAAAAGGGTCCTGAAGACTGTAAATCTCAGGAAGATGGTGAGCCAAGAGCTGCACAAGACAGTCACCCGGTCTTGGCAGATACCTTGAGGGAAGTGTCTGTGGTAAGGCCAGAGCCTCCTGGCTTGGAAGAGAGCAAGACCACGTCCTTCAAGACTGTGATTGACGTTCCAGAAGACATGCAAGACGCCTGTGCGGAGGAAGGTGTACATGAGGCTTTCATAGAGGCGGTCAAGGCGTGTGAGGTGCACTGGGCACCTGGGACTCGCCAGTTGGTGATACTAGCAGAAACGGAAGACACAGAGAGAAGGGTGGCTGTCCTGAAGGAGATGCACCTACAATGTCTCCGCACGAAACAGATGCACGTGGAGCGTAATAGGAAAGCCGCTCGACGTATGGAGCTTGCAAGGGAAGCTCATAGTCGGCTGGGCTTTGTGGAAAGGACTTTCAGAACAGCAGAGAGAATTATAGGTTCCCCCCTGCCTAAAATCCAGGATCTTTATGATAAGAGTATTAGATCCCACGCATTGAAAATTTCATCCGATCCCTCTCACCCGGGACACTCCTCATTCCAACTACTCCCTTCAGGACGTCGCTTCAGAGTCCCCAAATGCAGCACCAACCACCATATGAACAGCTTCTATCCACTCTCTGTTCAACAATTAAATCGTCATGTGTAGACTATATACTGTATCTGTCTTGTTAAATGTTACTTGTTGTATCTGTTGTTATATATTATGTTGCCTCTTTGCCACAAAGAATTCCTTGTATAAATGTAATATGTACTTGGCGATAATAAATTTGATTGATTGATTGAAGACATAATTCCGGTACCCAGAAATCTGGTGGGGAAAGTCGTTGGCAGACTTGGAAAGCTGATGCAGGAGATGGTGAATCGAGCCAGTGTGAAGAGAGTGAGGATCCCCCCTGCTGGTGAAATCCAAGTCGCTGTTGAAGATGACATGGTTCCTGTCATTGTGTTTGGTTCGGTGGAAAGCATTGGGAAGCTTCGCATGCTCCTGGAATATCGGGTAGCGTACCTGAAGGAGATTGAGCAGCTAAGACAGGATCGACTGCAGGTGAATAAGCAGATACAGAACATCAGGTGGCATCCACCTCCAACCCAAGGTGTAAGGACCCGAAGGGATTCTCCAAGGAATCGAAGGACAGGTAGTCGAAGGCAAGAACGTCGAGAGTCCGCAAGTGGCCGTTCTAATCTTAATGACATAGGCACGAGACCCGGTGGTGGACATAGCGACAGAGGGTCAGACTCAGACCAGCCAGTTAGCCCAACTGGACGTGGGACTCATGACCGTACGAACTGGGAGAGCCGGCCAGTGAGAGAAAAGTCGGGTGACGGAACACACTGCAGACAGGTGGAGACTAAAGAGAGTCTGGTCACACTGACGGACATTGACGGGAAGGCCAAAGCCCAAGACCGAGATACTGACCGCTGGGGGTGGGGGAGGCCTAACTTAAATATAATGCAGTATGACTACCGAAACAGACGGAGATGGTCCTCTCGACTTGTAGGGCAAGGTGACATGGGTGCCCGGTCTCAAGATCCCTGGGTGATGTCATGTGTTCAACCCCACAAGTTTGAACAGAGGGGGGAGGTATGTGGTGTAGTGACCAATATGTCCGCTAGGGGGCGCTGTGTGGGTGTCCCAGGACGGGTGTACAGGCACATTCAGTGTGGTAACAGGAGCAGGGTCCTAAATGACCATTATGGGTCTCAAGGTGGGTGGCCTTGGGATGCAGGCTCCAGGGTGTATTGATCAGCAGAGGTACTGCTGATATTTCTGTTACACTGTGTCAGGGAAGCCTGTGTGTGTCTATGTGCAATAGAACCTTTAGTGATGTCATAGCCATGTGATCACCCGTGGGTGTGGTTACAGGGCTATGTAATTGAGGTGTTTAGCACATGTGAGGGAGTGAGAGGGAGTCTGTCAGAGTGTGGACAGACTTCCATGTGTCCAGCTGGGACACTACCGAAAGTGGCCTGTGTATATTGGCTGTAGGTGAGGACGGATAAGCCTCCTCTGTTTGCTGAGGCTCCAGGACCGAGCCTGAAACAATGGACACATATGCTGGTTCTTGCCTGAGCTAAAGGTTGTTCCATGTGTCCAGGTGGGACCCTACAGAAAGTGGTCTGTGTTCCAAGGAAGGAGAAGCCTTCCTGTGTCAGCGGCTGCAGACAGAGCGCTGCTCTGGACATTGCCCTGGTGTGCACAGGACCGGAGGGAACACAGCCCAGCTAAGGACTGTTTATGTGCTGTCTATGGTTTATGAAGCAATAAACCCTGTGAACTTTTAAAGGAACCTGTCTCATGTTTGTCTCCCGCTGCACCTAAGCGAGTCTAAACCCCTACAACACGGACCAATGATTCTCTATGGGGTCCCTCGCACCAGCCGTTTATTTCTGATCCGTATTCTACGGTCCATGCCAATCGCAGCATTGTCAGTGATTGTCAGCGTACTACGGCCATAGTACGCCAATGCAAGTCTATGGGTGCGCAAAAAATACGGATTACAAACAGACCACACATGTGACTTGCGAGAAATACGCACCCGGTGTCTTTTAGCAAAGCCGGCAATTCAGATACGGTAAACTCACACTGACAGGTTTAATAAAGAAAGAAAGAATAGATATAGACACATAGAATACATATATATATATATATATGCATTCTATGTGTCTATATCTATTCTTTGGTTTCTGTTAGAAACCCTGTCATAAGGCTCCATTATATGTCCATTTTGCAAGCCTGCGAGAAAATCTCAGCATACGGATTACATACGGATGCTTACATGCGCAAAATACGCGACCACACCTTGATTACGGATGACATACGGAGCACTGTTTAGGGGCCATTCATCCGTATTACGCATTTAAAATACTGACCATATTTTGCGTCGGTTAGTGTGACCCCGGCCTTATAGTCTATGGTATCTCTTGTCAGTGTTATGGAGGGTTATACTGTATGCACAGATATCTCTAGCAATATTCTTTGTAAAAGGCTAGCACCAGCCATCTAGCGAACAATATCACTAGGCTAGACGTGGGCAATCCTGGCACCCAGTTATGAATTAATTGCTGGATGTGTAGCAGATTTTGGTCCTTTCTGACGTCTGCAATCACTAATTCATAGTGCCATCTGAATGCAATTTTAGTAATATCACTAGACCTGAGCAATGTATTTCTATTGCCGTGGATGTAGTGGAATCACAAACCACGGCTTCCCTCTCTGATTAGCAGCCTTGACTGCTTGTGGCTGCCAGGGATCGTTCACAGTGATATCCTCCTGTGTAAACCTCCCTTTTGTGCACGATGTTACAATGAGTTTTACTGAACCACGCAATAATGCAGATGTGAATATAGCCATAGGACTAAAACACACGGGCAAGATTTTTGCATGACTGTTGTGTGATAAAATCTTGCTGGCAGTCGCCGCCCATGGTTTTCAATGGGCCTAAACACATGTATGGTTTTTTTTGCTGCAACGGCGACAAGACAAAAAAGTACTGACATGCTTTTCTGCTGTGATTATCGCGGCACAGTAGAACAATGTAATCTAATAGTCAAGTGACAAGGTCATGTGATGTTTGAACAGTGCCGCACGACTATCACACAAGCCTATGGGGGTTTGCTCTTAGGGGAGCTTTACATGCTATATGTTTGGTAGTGATTGCTAGTAGTGGTCGCTGCTGTTGTCGCATGACCCGTTTGTTGCATTCAATCTCAACGATGATCACTAGTGTTAAAAAAAAATCTTGTCTGGTTGGTCGTTTCAACTGCTGCAATGCAAAATCAATTCCAATGCAATTCACTCCATTTCAGATAATGACAGGCTGCTTTCACACTACAGAATTTTTTGCGGCCACAAAAAGTGCGGAAGGACTGTTCTTCATGGTCTGGAGCCCGCGGATCCCATAGGTTTCTATGGGATCTGCAAAAATTACAGGAGAGCATAAAATACTCTTAGTAGTTATTGCGGGCCCCGGACCATGAACACTTGACTGCAACAAAAATCGAGCTTGTTCGATCTTTTTTGCGGTCACGGACGGCCAGCAGGATCGCGGCTCCATTCACTGTCAATGGAGCCGCAATTCCTGCAGAGGTCCGAGGGCCGCTGCTACTGAGTTCTCCGCTGCGGTGGCTCGTGGACCTCCGCAGGGATCGCGGATCCATTGATGCAGCCGCGGTCCAGAAAAGCTCCGTGACCGCATAAAGATCGAGCATGCTTGATCTTTATAGCGGTCAATTTTTTGTATTCCGGGGGCCGCAAAAACCACTGAGAGCAATTACTGCTCTTCTGTGGTTTTTGCGGATCCCATAGAAACCTATGGGATCCGCAAAAAACTACGGCCCCCAGACCGCAAAAAAAGTGATAGTGTGAAAGCAGCCTACTGCGATCTAAAATCTGCTGAGCATCTGTTATCAATTAGTGATGGATTGCTGTGTCAGGTTTGCGGCTGCATTCAAATGGAACAATATAGGCCATATACAGCTGGCACTAGCGATCACCTGCACGATTATATGAGCAATGTATTGTGTAAAGCCCTCCTTTTGGTGTGTTTACACAATGCAATTATTGTATGTCTGGTTGTTGACGGCAGCGAATTTGTGCAGATACTGCACAAATTCGCTGCCATCAACAACCAGACATACAATAATCTTTCCTTTTGCACACAGCCACATACCTGGCACTGAGCAATTAATCGCTTAAAAGTCATAGGTCATTTGCTGTCTGCAGGTATTTTCTAGTCATTGTTTAGTTGTTGAAGTGTTTAAATGCTTTTCAGTGATATTTGCACAACTGTTGCAATGACTTTGTAGTGCAGCCAATAAAGCAAACAAATTTTCATTGATGCAAATGTGTTAGTGAATGACTATTAGAGGTAGGACACACTGTCCTATTTGAGATCGGACATCCAACGTCAGATCCTATTGAGCTCTTTGGGTCCATTGCTTACTAAATTCGCATCCAATTCGACCATCCGACAGTCTAATCTGATTTTTAAAGATTGGATCTGTCTGACTTTAACCCCTTCACCCCCAAGGGTGGTTTGTACGTTCATGACCGGGCCAATTTTTACAATTCTGACCACTGTACCTTTATGAGGTCATAACTCTGGAACGCTTCCATGGATCCCGGTGATTCTGACATTGTTTTCTCATGACATATTGTACTTCATGGTAGTGGTAAAATTTCATTCAAATAACTTGCGTTTATTTGTGAGAAAAACGGAAATTTGGCAAAAATTTTGAAAATTTCGCAATTTTCCAAATTTGAATTTTTATGCCCTTAAATCACAGAGATACGGCACACAAAAACCTTGATAACTAACATTTCCCACATGTTTACTTTACATCAGCACAATTTTGGAACCAAAATTTTTATTTGTTAGGAAGTTATAAGGGTTAAAAGTTGACCAGCGATTTCTCATTTTTACAACACGATTTTATTTTTAGGACCACATCACATTTGAAGCCACTTTGAGGGGTCTATATGATAGAAAATACCCAAAAGTGACACCATTCTAAAAACTGCACCCCTTAAGGTGATCAAAACCACATTCAATAAGTTTATTAACCCTTTAGGTGCGTCACAGGAATTTTTTTGAATATTTAAAAAAAAATGAACATCTAACTTTTTTTCATAAAAAAAATATTTCAGGTTCAATTTTTTTTATTTTACCAAGGGTAACAGGAGAAATTGGACTGCAAAAGTTATTGTGCAATTTGTCCTGAGTACGCAGATACCTGATATGTGGGGGGGAACGACTGTTTCGGCGCATGGCAGAGCTCAGAATGGAAGGAGCACCGTTTGACTTTTTCAATGCAAAATTGGCTGGAATTCAGATTGGACGCCATGTCACGTTTGGAGAGTCCCTGATGTACCTAAACAGTGGAAACCCCCTACAAGTGACCCCATTTTGGAAACTAGACCCCCCCAAGGAACTTATCTAGATATGTGGTGATAACTTTGAACCCACAAGGGCTTTACAGAAGTTTATAACGTACAGCCGTACAATTAAAAAATCATATTTTTTCCACAAAAATGATCTTTTCACCCTCAATTCTTATTTTTCCAAGGGTAACAGGACCCTAAAAGTTATTGTGCAATTTGTCCTGAGTACGCTGATACCCCACATGTGGGGGTAAACCACTATTTGGGCGCATGGCAGAGCTCAGAAGGGAAGCAGCACCATTTGACGTTTTTGGCTGGAATTGAGATCGGACACCATGTCGCGTTTGGAAAACTCCTGATGTAGCAAAACAGTGGAAACCCCCCACAAATGACACCATTTTGGAAACTAGACCCCCTAAGGAACTTATCTAGATGTGTGGTGAGCACTTTGACCCCCCCAGTGCTTCACAGAAGTTTATAACACCCGGGCGTGAAAATAAAAAATTCGTATTTTTTCCATAAACATGATCTTTTAGTCACCATTTTTTTATTTTCCCAAGGGTACCAGGAGAAATTGGACCCCAAAAGTTGTTGTCCAATTTGTCCTGAGTATGCTGATACCCCATATGTGGGAGAAAACTACTGTATGGGCACACGTCGGGGCTCGGAAGGGAAGTAGTGACGTTTTGGAATGCAGACTTTTATTATTTTTCCCTAACTAAGGGGGTGATAATGGGGGGGTTTGATTTACTATTTATGGCGGTTTTTATATTTGGCAGCTGTCGCATGCTAAAAGACGCTTTTTATTGTAAAAATAGTTTTTGCATCACCACATATTGAGAGCTATAATTTTTCCGTATTTTGACCCACCGAGTCATGTGAGGTCTTATTTTTTGCGGGACGAGTTGATGTTTTTATTGGTACCATTTTCAGGCACGTGACATTTTTTGATCGCTTTTTATTCCGATTTTTGGGACGCAGAATGAGCAAAAACCAGCGTTTCATGAATTTCTTTTGGGGGGGTGCGTTTACACCATTCCGCGTGCGGTAAAATTGATAAAGCGGTTTTATTCTTCGGGTCAGTACGGTTACAGCGATACCTCATTTAGGTCTTTTTTTTATGTTTTTGTCGGTTTTATGCAATGAAAACTATTTTATATAAAAAATAATTATTTTTGCATCGCTTTATTCTGCGAGCTATAACTTTTTTATTTTTTTGCTGATGATGCTGTTTGGCAGCTCTTTTTTTGCGGGACAAAATGACGTTTTCAGCGGTACCATGGATATTTATATGCGTCTTTTTGATCGCGCGTTATTACACTTTATGTTTGGCGGTATGATAATAAATCATTATTTTTTGCTTCGTTTTTTATTTTTATTTTTTAAGGGGTTCACTAAAGGGGTTAACTAATGGGACAGTTTTATAGGGTGGATCGTTATGGACGCGGCGATACCTAATATGTGTACTTTTATTGTTTTGTTTTTTTATTATTTCCAAAAAATGGATTTATTGGGGGAATATTTTTTTTTTTCTAATTTATTTGGCGATTTTTTTTTTAAATATTTTAACACTTTTTTTTATTTTTTTTTTACTTTATTAAATAGTCCCAGGTGGGACATCACTGTCCTGTGACAGATCGCTGATCTGTCACATCACAGATCACTGTGACAGCTCAGCGATCTGACACAGGCACTGCAGAAGGCTTCCTCATGCCTGCGCTTTGCAGGCACTGAGGAAGCCAGCTTCCTGCAGGCCCCCGAAGGCCCCCGTCGCCATCTTGGATTCGGGGGCCTGGAGGAAAGGAGCCCCCCGCAGCAGCGCTGCGCATTGCGCTGCCGTGGGGGGTTCAGGGAAGCACGGAGGGAGCCCCCTCCCTGCCGATGCTTCCCTTTAACCCCCGGTACACCGCGATCATGTTTGATCGCGGTGTGCAAGGGGTTAACGTGTCGGGGACGGTCCGTGACCGCCCCTGACACATTGTGCCGGGTGTCAGCTGTGATAATCAGCTGACACCCGGCCGCGATCAGCGGCGCTCACCACGTGGGCGCCGCTGATCGCGTCGACATACTATCCCGTCCATGGGCATAGGGGCCCAGGTCCCATGGACGGGATAGTACGTCGGATGGCAGAAAGGGGTTAATGTCAGATCACAGGTCTGATTAGCTGTGAATCCATAGGAATCAATGGATCCAACATCAAAATTGGATGGGGCACAATTAGATGCCATCAGTAGCATCCGACGTCGGATCTGACTTCGGTTGTTGGATCGCATGTCAGACAGTGTGTCCTAGGTCTTATTTGGCTGCTAGTGATTGTCGCAGCATTAAAACTGAACTATTGGTTGTGTGATCACACCAGCGACTATTGCTAGTGATGGATCCGTCTAATATTATAGTGTCTAAACCCACCTGTAGGCTGGGTTTACATGCCTAAAATAATGTGCTATCATTATAATGATTCAATAATTTTTATTATTTTTGAGCTGTGAGTGCAGTGAAATCGTGTACATATTGTTCCATTTGTACATGGCCACAAACCTGGTACTGAATAATTTATCACTCAAAATCGTGTGTTGTCTTTCAGTCTATGCATGACTAACGACTTTTGAAGTGATAAATTATTCACTGCCAGGTTTGTGGCCATGTACACATGGAACAATATGTTTCCAATCTAATGAACAATGATTGCACAATCATTGAAGAGTTTAAACCCAATGTCTGTTATTTGACAGTATTTTGTTTCTGAAAACACTTTGCTAAGGGATGCATTATCATTGTTACAGAATGCCACGCAAAGGGAAATGATCTGAAGCCCAAAAAAAACGCTTGCAAAGAATCAATTTTTCTGCTAGTGAAAAGTCTGGTCAGCTGCCACTTGGCCATAGCATAGGAGAGAAGACGCAGTTAGAAATTGTGTGTGATGCTGCTAAATTACAAAAAGAACAGGACAAAAGTGTTACTTCTATACAAGCATCTCATAGTCAGGGCGATTACAGGTATGCAGAATTCTCCAGAAACAAACAGTGCACTTGCAATTCCCTCATTTTTCTCATTGCCCTTAATGAGAGCTCACAATTATCAAGTAATGATCTTGATTACATCTTGAAAGAGGGTGACTTCTTCTATACAAGCACAAAGCAAAAGCTAATTGCTAAGGGCAAGTTTGTGCAAGACTTTTTAGCTCACGATGAGCTTACAGACACTGTTGTTTACAATATGCATACATACAGTGTTATTAAATTTCCCTCACAGTATGGATATTTAAGGAAGCGGGGACCTGATGGTGCGCCAGACGTTTTGGAACTTTCGGAAAGACTACAGTGTCTGTCTTCAGATATAAAATATGCACTACTGACAATGAGCAGTCTGACTATTGCTGTGTTCTGCAATAGTTCAGGCCACTTTGGTTTTTTCAATCCTCACTGTAGGTCTTCTGAAGGTTTGTTCTCTGACACAGGTACTGCTGTGATGGTGACTTTTGAACATCTGAATGACATGATTGAAAGACTGCTTTTATTTCATGTATCACTACAAACACCTGATGAGTACATTTATGAGTTTATGCCAGTTATGTTTATTTGTACAATGGACAGTCAGCAGGCAAACAGTTCTTCTAATATACAGTCTGCAGTGAGCAAAAATAACGCACCAGTCAACGAATGTGGTACTCCAAATTTAAACGCATTAAGCACGTTAAAGCGTAACAAAAATAGAAGACGCAGAATAGTAATAGCAAATAAACAAAAGAAAATGTACCATAAAGAGGTCATCAAATTGAGAAATCATATTTATTATGAAAAAAATAAGGCAAACGTGTTAAAGGACCAAAAAGACAAGTATTTAAATTATTCTAATTTTAGAATTAAGCAAAAAGCATTTATTACAGATCGTTATTCCCGTGATGCGCACTACAGGATGAAGCAACAATTATATGGCAAGTTGCGTTATTCTGGGGATGCAGGGTACAGATTGAGAAAAAAATCATATGTAAACGAACGTTATTCCCATGATCCAGATTACAGATTGAGAAAAAAATCATATGTAAATTTACGTTATTCCCATGATCCAGATTACAGATTGAGGCAAAAATTATATGTAAACGTACGTTATTCCCATGATCCAGATTACAGATTGAGAAAAAAAAATCATATGTAAATTTACGTTATTCCCATGATCCAGATTACAGATTGAGAAAAAAATCATATGCAAACGTACGTTATTCCCATGATCCAGATTACAGATTGAGAAAAAAATCATATGTAAATTTATGCTATGCCTGTGATGGAGACTACAGATTTAAACAGATAGCATGCATGAAGAAATGTTATTTCAATTACCCTGAATTTCATGCAAAACGGAAAAACTACATGCAACGGTATGCATCAGACCTTCAATACAAACAGAATAGGAAACAACGTTTTGTAGAAAAATACAAAAATGAAACTTATTTCAGAATGTTTCATAAAATGCGATGTGCTTTCAGGATACAACAAAAATATAAGCAGTCTAAACTTCAATTAATTCGACAACAAATCAAAGCAGTTAAATCAAATTGTGATGACAGAGTTAGTGCTATAATGCAACAAGCGATTGAGACCTTTAATATGGAAATACAGATTGGACCAACTCACATCTGCACAAGCTGTCACAGAGCCCTGTTCCCCAAACAGGTGAAAGCGTGCAAACATGAGAATTATAAAAAAAAAACACAGCCATGGTATCACATTGTCTTACAGGGAAATATGTTCATGTTTGTAGTGATGGCTGTCAACATGTAGAACTATGTGCAGTACCTGAAAGGATGACAGAGTGGATTTGCCACAGCTGCCATGAAAACCTAATGACTAGAGTTGAGCGATACCGTCCGATACTTCAAAGTATCGTATCGGATGGTATCGGCCGATCTTTATAAAAAGTATCGGTATCGCCGATTCCGATACCGGAAGTCCCATTCAAGTCTATGGGACTTCCGGTATCGGAATAAGAAAAACCCTGTTTTTGCCTTGTACAGCCTCTCTGGGGTCTGTACGGGCCTTTCGGGGGGCTGTGCCGGCCTGCCAGGGGGTCTGTGCAGGCTCCGGTGGTCTGTGCCGGCCTGCCGGGGGGCTGTGCCGGCCTGCCGGTGGTCTGTGCAGGCTCCGGTGGGCTGTGCCGGCCTGCCGGGGGGCTGTGCAGGCTCCGGGGGGCTGTGCCGGCCTGCCGGGGGGCTGTGCCGGCCTGCCGGTGGTCTGTGCAGGCTCCGGGGGGCTGTGCCGGCCTGCCGGGGGGCTGTGCCGGCCTGCCGGTGGTCTGTGCAGGCTTCGGGGGTCTGTGCAGGCATTGTCCGATGGGACTACAAGTCCCATCGGGCGATGCCTGCTACCATGACAGTGATTGACACATTAGCCAATGATGGGACAGTAATAGTCCCATCATCCGGCTAATGTGTTGAATGTAAAAAAAAAAAAAAAAAAAAATTACATGCTACATACATACAACATGCATACTACATACATGCTACATTCATACTACATACTACATACATGCTACATTCATACTACATACTACATACATGCTACATTCATACTACATACTACATACATGCTACATTCATACTACATAAATACTACATGCAACATACATACTACATATATACTACATACATACTACATACTACATATATACTACATACATACTACATACAGTCATATGTAAAAGTTTGGGCACCCCTATTAATGTTAACCTTTTTTCTTTATAACAATTTTGGTTTTTGCAACAGCTATTTCAGTTTCATATATCTAATAACTGATGGACTCAGTTATATTTCTGGATTCAAATGAGGTTTATTGTGCTAACAGAAAATGTGCAATCTGCATTTAAACAAAATTTGACCGGTGCAAAAGTATGGGCACCCTTATCATTTTCTTGATTTGAACACTCCTAACTACTTTTTACTGACTTCCTGAAGAACTAAATTGGTTTTGTAACCTCATTGAGCTTTGAACTTCATAGCCAGGTGTATCAAATCATGAGAAAAGGTATTTAAGGTGGCCACTTGCAAGTAGTTCTCCTATTTGATTCTCCTATGAAGAGTGGCATCATGGGCTCCTCAAAACAACTCTCAAATGATCTGAAAACAAAGATTATTCAACATAGCTTTTCAGGGGAAGGATACAAAAAGTTGTCTCAGAGATTTAACCTGTCAGTTTCCACGGTGAGGAACATAGTAAGGAAATGGAAGGACACAGGTACAGTTCTTGTTAAGCCCAGAAGTGGCAGGCCAAGAAAAATATCCGAAAGGCAGAGAAGAAGAATGGTGAGAACAGTCAAGGACAATCCACAGACCACGTCCAAAGACCTGCAGCATCATCTTGCTGCAGATGGTGTCACTGTGCATCGGTCAACAATACAGCGCATGCATAACGCCTTTTTGTATGACCAAACAACTCAATCTTTGTTTCATCAGTCCACAGGACCTTCTTCCAAAATGTAACTGGCTTGTCCCAATGTGCTTTTGCAGACCTCAGGCGACTCTGTTTGTGGCGTGCTTGCAGAAACGGCTTCTCTCGCATCACTCTCCCATACAGCTTCTCCTTGTGCAAAGTGTGCTGTATTGTTGACCGATGCACAGTACATACACATACTACATGCATGCTACATGCTACATACATACTACATATATACTACATGCATGCTACATACATACTACATGCTACATACATACTACATATATACTACATGCATGCTACATACATACTACATGCTACATACATACTACATATATACTACATGCATGCTACATACATACTACATGCTACATACATACCACATACATACTACATACATGCTACATACATACTACATATATACTACATGCATGCTACATACATACTACATATATACTACATGCATGCTACATACATACTGCATGCTACATGCATGCTACATACATACTACATACATACTACATGCTACATACATACCACATATATACTACATACATACAATACATTCATACAATACATACATAGACATACAGTACATATAACATAGAGTAACATACTTACCAATACTTGTCACATTGTTCCCCGAAGCCATTGTCTTTTCCGGAATAAATATTAACATAACAAACCACAAAAATACTCACCCACGATCCGAAGCAGTCCACGAGTGTGTCCCACGACGATCTTGGGTAGAGAATGGCAGCATCAGATGATGCTGCCATTCTCTAAGGGCTGCAGGAATCCAATGACGGAAGGTAGGTATCCTTCCGCACTGTATTCCTCCGCCACTTAAAAAAAAAAAAGTCCCTAGTCTCACTTTATGCCATTGCTGCGTGGGAATGTATGTAGCATGCATGTAGCATGCATGTAGTATGTATGTAGCATGCATGTAGTATGTATGTTGCATGCATGTAGCATGCATGTAGTATGTATGTAGCATGCATGTAGCATGCATGTAGCATGTATGTAGCATGTAGTATGTATGTAGCATGCATGTAGTATGTATGTAGTATTTTTATTTATTTATTTTTTTTTTTAACATTTAACACATTAGCCGGATGATGGGACTACTACTGTCCCATCATTGGCTAATGTGTCAATCACTGTCATGGTAGCAGGCATCGCCAGATGGGACTTGTAGTCCCATCGGACGATGCTTGCACAGACCCCCGGACATCAGCACAGCCCCCCGGCAGGCCGGCACAGCCCCCCGGCAGGCCGGTACAGACCCCCACAGGGTGCACAGACCACCGGCAGGCCGGCACAGCCCCCCGGCAGGCCGGTACAGACCCCCACAGGGTGCACAGACCACCGGCAGGCCGGCACAGCCCCCCGGCAGGCCGGTACAGACCCCCACAGGGTGCACAGACCACCGGCAGGCCGGCACAGCCCCCCGGCAGGCCGGCAGAGACCCACGGAAGGCCTGAAATGACGGCGCATGATGATGCGCACACACCGCGCATCATGATGACGTCAGGCTGTCAATCAACTTTGAACTTCCGATTCCGATGCCGAATTCCGATATTGAAAAAATATCGGAAGTCGGTATCGGAATTCCGATACAGCAAGTATCGGCCGATACCCGATACTTGCGGTATCGGAATGCTCAACACTACTAATGACAGGAAATGTTCCTCCGATTGCGGTTTTTAATAAGTTAGAACTGGCACCAATTCCAGCTGAACTTACTGACTTAAACATACTCGAAAGACACATAATAGCACTATATATACCATTTGCAAAAATAATCACTCTACCTAAAGGACAACAGAGAGCAACCCATGGGTCTGTTGTGTGTGTTCCTTCAGAGGTGGAACAACAGTCAATGCTTAAAGGCCCTTTTACATTTAGCGATGCACCAGCGATCCAACCAGCGATCCGACCTGGTCAGGATCGCTGGTGCATCGCTAAATGATCGCTAGTGAGCTTTCATACAGAAAGATCTCACAGCGATGCAGCAGCGACGCAGCGCACGATACTTACCATTCACACACAGCGATCCTGCGTCCTCCCGCCCGCCTCCACGCGTCGCTGGACGTCACAGCAGGAAGCCCAGCAGGAAGCAGACGACGAGAAATGGAGCCGGACATTCTCGCGCGATCAGCGATGAGCAGCGGGGGAGCCGGTCGCTGGTAAGTATCACACATAGCGATAACACTAGCAATATCGCTATAACGTCACAAAACCAGTGACGTTTTAGCGATATTGCTAGCGATATTGCTTAGTGTAAAACCCCCTTTACCGAGACCTATTAGTCAGTCTCAGCTGTTAAAAGTAAAGCTAAAAAGACAACTTAATTACAAAGGACACTACCAATTCCAAACGTTAAATATGTGCAAAATACTAACTGCACTGTTTAAACTAAAAGTACATTCTGAATACAAAAATATATCTATCGTTCATGATAGCTCTTACTTTGATCAGCTTTGTCATGACTTAACAAATGAACATGATATGATACAAAACATATCAGAAATTAGCAATGATATTCAGCAAGCAATTGATTTAATGGAAAAGACAATTGGGATGACATTACAGTAAATAAAGAAGCAGGACGAAATAACCAACTCCCAGAACCCTCAGAAGAAAACATTGATCAGGAGGACTCACATGCTTCAGAACAAGAAACTAATGAACAGAATGGTGCTTGCTACTTTGATAGTTGTTTACAGCCATCTGATATTGCTCAAGAGCTTATAGCATTTGGTGAGGGTATCTTTTGTGTTGCACCATCGGAAGGAAAAAAACCAGTGAGTTTTTTTAGAGTACCAAAATTAGAGGCTATGGCTTTTCCAGTTCAGTTCCCAACTGGTATTAACACCTTAGATCAAATGAACAGAATTAGGAATTTGACCCCGAGCAGATACTTTAATGCATGTCTCCTTTCTGTCGACAATCGTTTTGCTATCGATTCAAATTATATTTTCTTTGCACAGTTTGTCACTGAAATGCATTTAGCAACATCCGGTATGTCCATTCAGCTCCGGAAAGGAAAACCTGTGACCAAAGATGGACGTAAAATCACAGTTCAAATGCTGCAAGATAAAAAAGAAATTGAAAGACTAGTAAGGAATAAAGATGCAACTAGATTTATGCAGCCATTGAGAGGCACTCCAGCTTAGGCCTCTTTCACACTTCAGTTTTTTACAATCAGTCACAATCCGCCAGGTTTTGAAAAAAACGGATCCGCAATTTTCTTTTGAGGATCCATTTTTTTTCCCCATTGAATTTCATTAGTGGCGGATCCTGACGGATTGCTGTCCGTTGCATCCGTTTTTGTGAGGATCCGCCATAATGTTGCTGTCTGTTTCCATCCTCAAAGATTTCGAAACGGAGCTTGTAACGTTTTTTTTCCCAGCGGATCCTCCACACACATATTTAACCCGAAATTCGGTCTGGGTGCCGGACAAAAAAAAAATTCTCTCTCTCTCTCTCTCCGGCCGGCGGTTCCTTTAAATCCGCTTTTCCGCCTTTTTGGCGGATTTTAACTGATGCAAATAACTGAAGTGTGAAAGAGGCCTTACTGGGAGAAAACCTTGAGAGATCTTTTTGCTATGCTCCGTCAGTTGGGCACTCCAACTTTCTTCTGTACATTTAGTGCTGCAGAAATGAGATGGCCAGAAGTCATTGAAATAATAAAGGCACAGCAAAATGAGCAAGTTAATTTTTCTGAGATGGACTGGGCCTCAAAATGTGAAGCTTTACGTAGTAACCCTGTAACAACTATGCGTATTTTGGAAAAACGAGTAGAAGCACTACTAAGACATCTACTCTTGTCACTAGCACAGCCTATTGGAGAGGTTGTTGACTACTTTTATCGAGTGGAATACCAAGCTAGAGGATCTCCGCATATACATCTTTTGGCTTGGTGTAAAGATGAGCCTGAATTTGAGAAAGATCCCGATAAGAAAGTGTGTGAGTTTGTGGATAGATACATAACATGTCAGCTACCGGATACTAATGCAGACCCAGAACTTTACAAAATTGTAACTGAAGTACAAACTCACAGCAAAACACATTCAAAGTCATGTAAGAAAGGGAAAAAACACTGTAGATTCGGATTTCCAAAGCCACCAGGAGAACATACTTATATAACGAGACCTGTTCCAGCATACACCAGTGAAGAACAAGCAGCTGACTCAGACAGTGATGCATCTGTCATGTCCCTTGAAGAAGCAAAAGGGAGACTTAAACCCCTTTGGGATTTACAGCATAAACCTGAGGCATCATCTGCAAGCATATCCCAGCTACTTGCACAATGCAAAATAAGTCATGAGGAATATAAACGTTGTAGCAGTTTCCTAAACAGTTCTAGTGTGCTAATGATGAAACGACAGCCAAAGGATGCCTGGGTAAATAATTATAACAAGCATTTGTTAAGAGCATGGAATGCAAATATCGACATTCAGTATATATTAAATCCACACTCTTGTATAATGTATATTTTATTGTACATTTCAAAAGGTGAACATGAGATGAGTGATTACCTTAAGAGAATTGTTGCCGACACAAGACAAGCTAACATAGCTGATCGTGATGAAATGAAACAGATTATGCAGGCCTATTCTAAAAATCGAGAGGTCAGTATTCAAGAAGCCGTTGCCCATGTATGCAGTCTGAAACTTAAATCCTGTTCCCGTCTTGTTGTATTCATACCCACTGATGACAATGCCTTAAAAATGAGTTTGCCTTTGAGGTCCTTAAATGATAAAAGTCCAGAATCAGAAAATGTCTGGATGTCAGGAATAACAGAAAAATATCACAACAGGCCAGACACACAAGAATTTGAAAACATGTGCATGGCAGAATTTGCTTCCACTTATAGAGTAGTCTATGGTAGGCAGAAAAAAAGCAGGAATATCCTGTCCCTTCTAAATGGTATTGGATCCATTCAAAAATGAACACAAGGAAAACCTGCTGTCATTAGATATGCTCGATTTTCACAGAAAAATTCTCCTGAAAAATTCTATGCCACATTACTAAAACTATACCTACCCTACCGCTCACCTACACAGCTCAAACCAAAAGATTTCATATCATACGAATCTTTTTTGGCTTGTGGAACTGTACAGCTTTCTGGAAGTAACTGTGTTCAGAGCGTGTTTTCAATTGTCAAAAAAAATAGGGCACCATACGAAAAATACAGTAAAGCAGTTGAAAAGGCCATTGAAGAGCTTGAAAACAATGGACCGATGGAGGATGCATGGGCTACACTTGCTCCAGAGTCTGAACTTAATAGACTGGAGTGTATTTCAGAGAGGGAGGAGATAAACCCAGAGGAAATAAATGAATTAGATGATGTTCCTGAATACAAGTCCCAAAAAGAAATGTAGCACAGCAGCAAAATTTGAAGGACCTGTTGCAAACCCTGCTGTGATGAGACAGATGTATCAGAATCTGAATCAAAGTCAGGCATCCATTTTTTATACAATACGTAAGTGGTGCGTAAGACGTGTGTGCGGAGAAAATCCAGAACAGTTTTTTCTATTTGTGACTGGTGGAGCTGGTACTGGTAAATCACACCTCATTAAATGTATCTATTTAGAGGCATCAAAGATACTTCAGAGGCTTCCCAGGATTTCAGAGGATACTGATATTTCTATGCCTACTGTCCTACTCTCAGCCTTCACTGGCACAGCAGCCTTTAACATTTTAGGCAAAACTTTACACTCCATTTTGAAATTACCAAGAAGTCTTAAACCACCATACCAAGGGCTGGGAAATTGTCTTGATGAACTGAGAGTAGCACTGTCAAATGCTGAAATTATTATTATTGATGAGGTGTCCATGGTCTCCAAACCACTGTTTGCTTACATCAATTGGAGGCTACAAGACATTAAAGGTATCAAAAAACCTTTTGGAGGCATGTCTGTTCTAGCAGTGGGAGACTTCTACCAGTTGCCACCTCCAGGTAAAGCTAAACCTCTCTGTGTTTTTGAAGACCACATGCTTGATTTCTGGCAGGACCTCTTTCATGTGGTTACCCTTATGGAAATAATGCGCCAAAAGGAGGATGTAGCATTTGCTGAACTCTTAAACAGAATTAGATTAAAAGGCAAGGGAGAAGCAATATCTGAAGTAGATAGAGCCTTACTTTCTCAGCAGTTTGTGACTCAAATTGAAGATTGTCCAAAGGATGTCCTTCACGTGTTTGCCAGAAATAAAGATGTAGATGAGCATAACGCAGCCCTCATATCTGCTTTGCATTCTGTAGTGATAAACATTGATGCACATGACTATAAAAAAGATCTTAAAACAGGGCGGATGGAAAAGCAGAAAATACCTTTTGCAAGTCAAAAAGGGGATTTGCCAGACAGGCTGCAAGTTGCTGAGGGTGCACGTGTGATGCTCATTAGAAACATAGATGTGGAGGATGGACTAGTAAATGGTTCATTTGGAAAAATTGCTGCCATTGTTTCCCAATTAGAGGATGATAAAATAGTTGTAATGAAGCTTGGTGTTGAATTAGATAATCCAAATGCCGGACAGAAGAATCACAACAGGACATGTACACCAACAGGTAACTTGGTGTATATAGAGAGAATAGAAGAGCCCCTGAGCAAAAAAGGAGTTGTTCGTCATCAGTTTCCTATTAAACTTGCTTTTGCCTGCACAGTACATAAGGTGCAAGGCATGACTACAACTTCTGCACTAGTTTCATTAAAGCATATTTTTGAACCAGGCATGGCATATGTTGCACTCAGTAGAACAACTTCTCTTTCTGGACTGTACATTTTTTACTTCAATGAAGATGAAATCTATACTGATCCACAAATCACAAGATCTTTAGAAAACATGAAAATAGCAGCAGTCAATAATGCTATGCCCGTGCTCAATAGTCTCCCGTGGCCAAATTCTCCTTCTCTAACATTTATTCACCACAATGTAGAAGGACTGTCAGCCCACATTGATGATGTGAGGAGTCATCAAGAAATGTGTCGTGCAGACATTTTATATTTCACGGAAACTCATCTTTCAGGCCAATTTGTCACTAATGACATACAATTACAAAACTATCAAATGTTTAAACGAAATAGGCAGGTTTCATATTCAACCTATTCTAATCTGTCTAATAAGAATGGCGGTGGAGTAGACATCTATGTGAAACCTGAAATTCCAGCAAGTCCAATGCAATATATGCACAGCGTGACTGACCTCGAATTCCTAGCTTTGAGAGTTGAGGCACCAATTCAAACACTAATTTCAGTAATTTACAGGCCTCCAGATTACAGCACTAATCTGTTTTTGCCACAACTTTCTAACTTGTTGCATTCGTTAGAAATTATTGAACACGGTCCACTAATTATTTGTGGTGACTTCAATGAGGATCTATTGTCAGACAGAAAGAAGCCTATCTTTGAAATGCTGCAGTCCAGAGGCTACAAACAGCTAATTACAGCAGCCACTACAGAGAAGAATACACTTCTAGATCATTTGTACATTTCCAGCCAACAGCATTGTTGGAAGATGACATGGACAACGATATATATCATAGGAATCACTGAACTTTATATTGAATTTATGAGAGCTGAATAATTCCAGGACTCTATTCATGAGATAAACCAGATGCAAGACTATGTACATGAGAAGGCCTACGTTCGTGTGTGATGTCTTTTGTTTTAGACATAAGATAAAAGTGCATCTGCATAGGAAATGAATACTGGCCTTCCAACATAATAGAAGATACAGGTATAAATTGTGGAGGTCGTGAATGAATAGCCTCTATCCTGTTTGTGACCTATGGTTATCTACATACAGTGGGGAAAAAAAGTATTTAGTCAGTCAGCAATAGTGCAAGTTCCACCACTTAAAAAGATGAGAGGCGTCTGTAATTTACATCATAGGTAGACCTCAACTATGGGAGATAAACTGAGAAAAAAAAATCCAGAAAATCACATTGTCTGTTTTTTTTTCATTTTATTTGCATATTATGGTGGAAAATAAGTATTTGGTCAGAAACAAAATTTCATCTCAATACTTTGTGATATATCCTTTGTTGGCAATGACAGAGGTCAAACGTTTTCTGTAAGTCTTCACAAGGTTGCCACACACTGTTGTTGGTATGTTGGCCCATTCCTCCATGCAGATCTCCTCTAGAGCAGTGATGTTTTTGGCTTTTCGCTTGGCAACACGGACTTTCAACTCCCTCCAAAGGTTTTCTATAAGGTTGAGATCTGGAGACTGGCTAGGCCACTCCAGGACCTTGAAATGCTTCTTACGAAGCCACTCCTTCGTTGCCCTGGCGGTGTGCTTTGGATCATTGTCATGTTGAAAGACCCAGCCACGTTTCATCTTCAATGCCCTTGCTGATGGAAGGTTTGCACTCAAAATCTCACGATACATGGCCCCATTCATTCTTTCATGTACCCGGATCAGTCGTCCTGGCCCCTTTGCAGAGAAACAGCCCCAAAGCATGATGTTTCCACCACCATGCTTTACAGTAGGTATGGTGTTTGATGGATGCAACTCAGTATTCTTATTCCTCCAAACATGACAAGTTGTGTTTCTACCAAACAGTTCCAGTTTGGTTTCATCAGACCATAGGACATTCTCCCAAAACTCCTCTGGATCATCCAAATGCTCTCTAGCAAACTTCAGACGGGCCCGGACATGTACAGGCTTAAGCAGTGGGACACGTCTGGCACTGCAGGATCTGAGTCCATGGTGGCGTAGTGTGTTACTTATGGTAGGCCTTGTTACATTGGTCCCAGCTCTCTGCCGTTCATTCACTAGGTCCCCCCGCGTGGTTCTGGGATTTTTGCTCACCGTTCTTGTGATCATTCTGACCCCACAGGGTGGGATTTTGCGTGGAGCACCAGATCGAGGGAGATTATCAGTGGTCTTGTATGTCTTCCATTTTCTAATTATTGCTCCCACAGTTGATTTCTTCACTCCAAGCTGGTTGGCTATTGCAGATTCAGTCTTCCCAGCCTGGTGCAGGGCTACAATTTTGTTTCTGGTGTCCTTTGACAGCTCTTTGGTCTTCACCATAGTGGAGTTTGGAGTCAGACTGTTTGAGGGTGTGCACAGGTGTCTTTTTATACTGATAACAAGTTTAAACAGGTGCCATTACTACAGGTAATGAGTGGAGGAAAGAGGAGACTCTTAAAGAAGAAGTTACAGGTCTGTGAAAGCCAGAAATCTTGATTGCTTGTTTCTGACCAAATACTTATTTTCCACCATAATATGCAAATAAAATGAAAAAAAAAACAGACAATGTGATTTTCTCGATTTTTTTTTTCTCAGTTTGTCTCCCATAGTTAAGGTCTACCTATGATGTAAATTACAGACGCCTCTCATCTTTTTAAGTGGTGGAACTTGCACTATTGCTGACTGACTAAATACTTTTTTTCCCCACTGTACGTACACAGCTCCTGTGGGTTTCCATTACGAACCAGTGTTCCTGAGATAGACATCCTGTCTCCGGCCTATGGATATGTATATTGATACACAATGTCTGTGGTGCTTGGATGATTAACTATTATTCATCAGATGGACATCTAGTCTTGGCCTAAACTGAATACCCTCAGGCCTTTTGACACCAGGACTTTATGCTAAATACAAGGACGCCATCTACAGGAAAATGTTGAATACTGCAGCCAATGACAGTGTTCCTATTACAGGAAGATGATTGGATATTTGCCACAGAAGATACCAGAAGAAGGGTGGAGTCATGGGTTGTATGTGGGTGTGAATGTGAAATCTGGGTATAAATGAAGGAAGAATCAAGGCAATCTCTCTCACTCTCTCTCTCTCATTATTGCCATGAAGAACCATTGCTAAGTATACTTGTATTACATAGATATTTGTATTGGTATTTATCTAATTCTAGGACATTGAAGAAAGGTTTTATTGTTATATTATTGTTTGAATTGTCTTATTACTATTTTACTTTACTTGTCATTAAATATATTTGTCATTCTCCCAAACTTGAGTTATTGATTATATAGGAAATATTCAGGAAGGAAAATCACCTCCAACATTTGGCACCCCAGCGGATCGTGGAAAAACAATTATCTACACAGAACCAAAGTTCCCAACTGCTTCATTCAAGTGCCGGAGAAAATCCAATTTTAAGACCAGACAAGAAATCCCTTCTTCAAGGAAACAGACCCAAGGAGAATATCTTATCGGTGAACAAGTGACACGCTGGTTTGTGCAAACTGGAACGCCTGAGATATTGACCGGAAGTTCTGTGATATTTTTCATCAGTGAGCGGACGCGCTTAATTGGTAAGCAAACATTCCTTTAATTAGATTTTATACATACATTATATTTTATGTTTATTAATGTCTTTCTGTTAAGTTTAGGCCTATTGGTATGTGTTTGTTTGTTTAAGTGTTGTTGAATTTTTGCCGGTAAAGTTAGGGTAGCACCCTGTTGATTGAGTGTCTCATAAGATCTAAAGGATAAAACCAGACATCTCTGAGAAGAAAGTGAGTTAGAGGTTAAAATCTAAATCTCATGTTAAGGGGAAGTAGCCTTATGCTTCAATAGGAGATCACTCTTGGCCAGGATCTTGGATCTGTATTTGATCAAGTGCATGAGATACTGTCAGTCAGATATAGGTAAAGTCACAAGCCTCTAGTGTTGGATTGTGACTGCTTGAGGGAAGATTGTATTCAATCTGAGTCCCTGTTTTAGTGAAGTGATATTCACTGGTTTCTGTATTGTGGTTTGATAATTTCTGTTTGCAAAGTTGATTTGTTTATTTTTGTTTGTCTTCTGTGGAAATAGTTGAAAATAACATGGAAATAGTCAGTAAATTTATTGAAAAGTATGCCTCTGCTCAGTTTAATACTTGTGAAGATGATGCATTGACGCATCAATTTAATGACCTAATGAAGCAATGTGAAGGGCAAAGCGAGAACAAAAGTAAATTGTCAAAAAAGAAAGCAAAGAAAGAGAAGTTAGCAAATGTTTTGTATATCTTGTTGAAAATGAAAGGAATTGCAGAACAAAAGGAATTGCATTGGTATTCAGAGAAAGCTCAATTAAGAGGTGATGTGGACAAAATTGAACAGGAAGTCAGTATGGCTATTGCTAGTGCTGAAGATCATAGTTGTGAATGTGAAAATCTAAGGGATAAGGTAGACAATATGATTTACCAAAATTGTGAGTTAGAAGATAAGCTCAAGGAGTATAAGGAAAGATGTAAACTTAGGGAACAGCGAATTGCTTTGCTAGAAGAAAAAGAAGCAAAGTATAATGATGTTATGACTAGAGTTGAGCGACTTTTGGTTTTTTAGGGTCGCGTTTCGTTTCGTGAAACCCGACTTTTCCAAAAGTCGGGTCGAGCAAGATCGTCCGATTATAGGGAAAAGTCGGGGTCGTCCCGAAACACGAAACCCAATGTAAGTCAATGGGGAATAAAAGTCGGCATTGAGAGGAGGACAGGAAACACACCTACAGTGCCCATTTGAATGCCAAAAGCATCAATTCTTCTTACTTAAGCTTGTCAACCTTAATTAACTTCATAATACAAGTTACGCACTGAAAAATGGGGGTTATTTGGATAAAGTTGTGGGGGGGAGGGCTGGCTGCAGGTTTTCATGTGCCCTGGGCGAAAGAGCGCCCCTTTAACACATACCACAACTCATCATGCTCCGATACGGCAGATAAATAGCGGTATAGTACAATGAAAAATACCTCACTTTTTACATCTCATGACGAGGCCCATCTATTTCTCCATACAGAATCATTGGTCCCATATAATGTTTGAAACAGTATATGATGAGCTCCACATAATGCTACAGTATATGTTGGTCCCCATGGATGAAGCTCCACTGTCTTATGGGCCCAAATAATGCTCCAAACATAATGGGCCCCATTTCTAATGCTCTAGTGTATAATGGGCCCTGTAAATGCTGCTCCAGTGTCTGATGTCCACCTTTGGAATGTTCCAGTGTATGGTGGGCCCCATCTATCATTCTCCAGAGTATAGTGCTCCCCAAAAATTGCTGTCCCAACATTGAAAACAATCAAATAAGTCTCCTCGCTAGGGAATCCCTGTACTTGTCTGGACAGGTGCTGTAGCTTGCTTAACAGCTCGCCAGCCGTTCTCACGCCCAGTATGGATTGCACGTGATTGCACAAAGGTTAGAAAGGGTACCGTATCCCTGGATAACATGTATGGATAGCGTACACATTCAAAATATATGTCTCAGGAGGCAGGCTCAGACGGTGTCAGGCCCAGTATGGATTGCACGTGATTGCACAAAGGTTAGAAAGGGTACCGTATCCCTGGATAACATGTATGGATAGCGTACACATTCAAAATATATGTCTCAGGAGGCAGGCTCAGACGGTGTCAGGCACAGTATGGATTGCACGTGATTGCACAAAGGTTAGAAAGGGTACTGTATCCCCGGATAACATGTATGGATAGCGTACACATTCAAAATATATGTCTCAGGAGGCAGGCTCAGACGGTGTTAGGCCCAGTATGGATTGCACGTGATTGCACAAAGGTTAGAAAGGGTACCGTATCCCCGGATAACATGTATGGATAGCGTACACATTCAAAATATATGTCTCAGGAGGCAGGCTCAGACGATGCTAGGCCCAGTATGGATTGCACATGATTGCACAAAGGTTAGAAAGGGTACCGTATCCCTGGATAACATGTATGGATAGCGTACACATTCAAAATATATGTCTCAGGAGGCAGGCTCAGACGGTGTCAGGCCCAGTATGGATTGCACGTGATTGCACAAAGGTTAGAAAGGGTACCGTATCCCTGGATAACATGTATGGATAGCGTACACATTCAAAATATATGTCTCAGGAGGCAGGCTCAGACGGTGTCAGGCACAGTATGGATTGCATGTGATTGCACAAAGGTTAGAAAGGGTACCATATCCCCGGATAACATATATGGATAGCGTACACATTCAAAATATATGTCTCAGGAGGCAGGCTCAGACGGTGTTAGGCCCAGTATGGATTGCACGTGATTGTACAAAGGTTAGAAAGGGTACCGTATCCCCGGATAACATGTATGGATAGCGTACACATTCAAAATATATGTCTCAGGAGGCAGGCTCAGACGGTGTTAGGCCCAGTATGGATTACACGTGATTGCACAAAGGTTAGAAAGGGTACCGTATCCCTGGATAACATGTATGGATAGCGTACACATTCAAAATATATGTCTCAGGAGGCAGGCTCAGACGGTGTCAGGCACAGTATGGATTACACGTGATTGCACAAAGGTTAGAAAGGGTACCGTATCCCCGGATAACATGTATGGATAGCGTACACATTCAAAATATATGTCTCAGGAGGCAGGCTCAGACGGTGTTAGGCCCAGTATGGATTGCACGTGATTGCACAAAGGTTAGAAAGGGTACCGTATCCCCGGATAACATGTATGGCTAGCGTACACATTCAAAATATATGTATCAGGAGGCAGGCTCAGACGGTGTTAGGCCCAGTATGGATAGCACGTGATTGCACAAAGGTTAGAAAGGGTACCGTATCCCCGGATAACATGTATGGATAACGTACACATTCAAAATATATGTCTCAGGAGGCAGGCTCAGACGGTGTTAGGCCCAGTATGGATTGCACGTGATTGCACAAAGGTTAGAAAGGGTACCGTATCCCTGGATAACATGTATGGATAGCGTACACATTCAAAATATATGTCTCAGGAGGCAGGCTCAGAAGGTGTCAGGCCCAGTATGGATTGCACGTGATTGCACAATGGTTAGAAAGGGTACCGTATCCCTGGATAACATGTATGGATAACATACACATTCAAAATATATGTCTCAGGAGGCAGGCTCAGACGGTGTCAGGCACAGTATGGATTGCACGTGATTGCACAAAGGTTAGAAAGGGTACCGTATCCCCGGATAACATGTATGGATAGCGTACACATTCAAAATATATGTCTCAGGAGGCAGGCTCAGACGGTGTCAGGCACAGTATGGATTTGACGGCCCAGATTACACAGCGGAGGAGCAGGGAGAGGTAAAGATTGCAAATGCTGGGGCCCTACCCAAGCAAGGGGGGCCCACTCGTGGGCGTCGGTACTGGCACTGGGCCCCTCATAGTACAGCGGTGTGTCTGACGGCGGGTGTGCACCACCACCGTCAGAGACACTTGATTGCACTATGAGGGACCCTGTGCCAGTGCCCGCGCCCAAGAGTCGGCCTACCCACCTGTCCAGGGCAACGGCACTCGCACGGTGTCGTGCGGTAGGTGGTGACCCCGGCCATGGGGGGGAGGCAGCACAGTTAGGGAGTTTTAGAAAGTGGCATATGTTGATGTTGGACATTCAGCTGATGCAAAAGGCGAAATAGGTGAAGTACCAGGAAGAGGTGGACCAAAGCAAGCCATTTTTCTGTCACCCTATGTGTCATCAGGGGAAGGTGGGACAAAATCCTTGGAAACCCATGCGTGGTTCATTTTAATGAAGGTTAGATCATCCACATTTTGGGTTGACAGACGGGTCCTTTTTTCTGTCAGGATTGATCCAGCTGCACTGAAGACTCTTTCAGATAGCACACTTGCAGCTGGGCAAGCGAGCTCCTGTAAGGCATATTGGGCCAATTCAGGCCAGGTGTCCAGTTTAGCGGCCCAATAGTCAAAGGGGAATGACCTGTGTGGGAGAACATCGATATGGGAGGAAAAGTAGTTTGTAACCATAGTTGACAACTGCTGTCTCCTGTCACTTTCCATCGATGCAGTATTACCAGTTGTGTGAGCGGTATTTGAAAAATCAGTCCACAACATTGTCATGAAACCCCTGTCTCCAACGCCACTTCTGCTGTGTGCACCACGAACACCTCTGCCAAGCTGCCCCCGGCCCGTACGGCTCGTGTGAGAACCATCACCGCTGCTGTGTGCTGGGAATGCCTCAAGCAACCGATTTACCAGAGTTGCTTGTTTATTAGCCAATATTAGGTCAAGGTTCTCCTGTGGCATGATGTTTTGTAATTTGCCTTTATAGCGTGGATCCAGGATGCTGGCCAACCAGTAGTCGTCATCGTTCATCATTTTGGCAATGCTGGGGTCCCTTTTTAGGATCCGTAAGGCATAATCTGACATGTGGGCCAATGTTCCCGGTGTCAATGATGCACTGCGAGTGCTGGGTGGAGGAGCACTTTCTGGCAAATCCACATCCCTCTAGTCACGCACAAACCCTGTACCAGACCTTGCCACGCCAACATTTTCACTTGCCCCACGAGATGCATCCTCCTCCCCTAAGTAATCATCCCCATCATCCTCCTCCTCTTCTTCCTCCACCTCGTCCAGGAGAGGTCCCTGAGCAGACAATGGCTGAATGTCATCAAGGATTCCCTCCTCCTCTTCCTCCTCATCAACATTGGCTGCAGACGCCTGCTCCTTAAGGTGCGTCAAAGTTTGCATGAGCAGACGCATAAGTGGGATGCTCATGCTTAGGATGGCGTCGTCTGCGCTTACCAGCCGTGTGCATTCCTCAAAACACTGAAGGACTTTACAAAGGTCTTTCAGCTTCGACCACTGCACGCCTGTCAACTCCATGTCTGCTCTCAAAGTGCCTGGCCGTGTATCCTCCCACAAACGCATTATGGCCTGCCTCTGCTCGCACAGCCGCTCCACCATGTGCAGGGTGGAGTTCCACCTTGTTGCAATGTCGATAATGAGGCGGTGGTTGGGAAGGTGGAGCAATCGCTGCAGCTTCTGCATACGAACGGAGTGTACAGGCGACCGGCGGATGTGCGCGCACAGTCTTCACACCTTCTGGAGCAGGGCTGTTAACTCCGGATAATTTTTGAGGAAGCACTGCACCACCAGGTTCAAGGTGTGAGTCAAGCAAGGTATGTGGCTGAGTTTTGAAAGGGCTATGGCTGCCACAAAATTACGGCCGTTATCACTAACTACCTTGCCTGCCTCAAGATGTACACTGCCCAGCCATGACTCAGTTTGTCGCTTCAAGTACTCGGCCAGCACCTCGGCGGTGTGTCTGTCGCCCAAACACATCATCTGCAACACAGCCTGCTGACGCTTTCCACTAGCTGCTCGATAGGGGGACACATCGTGTGCAACAGTGGCAGCTGCAGATGGAGTGCTCGTACGACTGCGCTCTGTGGACGAGCTTTCGCTTCTGGAGGAGGAGGAGGAGGGTCAAACGCCTACAGCCAACTGTTTCCTATACCGTGGGCTAGGCAGCACTGTCCCACCACCGCTGTCCCCTGTGGACCCTGCATCCACCACATTAACCCAGTACGCAGTGATGGACACGTAACGGCCCTGGCCATGCCGACTGGACCATGCATCAGTTGTGAGGTGCACCTTTTCGCTCACTGACTGCTTGAGTGCATGGACAGTGCGGTCTTTCACATGATGGTGGAGGGCTGGGATGGCTTTGCGAGAGAAGAAGTGGCGACTGGGTAGGTCATAGCGTGGTACTGCATAGGCCATGAGTTCGTGGAAAGCTGTGCTTTCCACCAACTGAAAGGGCATCATCTCAAACGAGATTAGTTTGGCAATGTGGGCGTTCAAACCCAGTGTACGCGGATGAGAGACTGAGTACTTTCTTGACCTACTCATAGTGTCTGGGAGGGTGAGCTGGACTTGAGAGCTGCATATGGTGGAAGTAGTGGTGGACAGGGCGGACTGAGAGAGGGTTGATGATGGTGATGGAGTTGGTGTTCTTTCTGATGGCCTAGAATCAGTCTTTCGTTGATATAACAGTGGGATTCCCTGACTGCTGTGGCCTTGCAACGACACCTCAACATTTGCTGCTGTGCTAACCGGTGGGCTTACAGTGGGGGAAACAATGTAGAGTTGCTGACTACCTTCGTTGTGATCAGTTGCACATGTGGCACTTGAGGTTTGGTGTTGTGTCCACGCTTGCAAGTGCATGCTGGTTAAATGTCTAAGCATGCAACTGGTATTCAAATTTTTCAGATTTTTCCCTCGGCTAAAGGTCTTTGCGCACTTCTTACAGATAACCTTGGCCTGATCATGAGGATGTTGTTCAAAAAAGTGCCACACTGCACTCTTCCTACTTTGGCAGACATTTTGCGGCCTAGCACGCTGTGATCTTTTGACCCTCTGGACAAACTGTCCAGCAACTCTTTTGATGTTTGGAACCTGTCTTTGGAGTGCTCCTGGCCTGCCAGATAACAGCTGTTGCGATGTCGATGTCTGCTGTGGATGCTCCTCATCTGAGCTATTGGAAGCAGCACCCTCTTCCCCCAATGGATGCCAATCTGGGTCAACAACTGGGTCATCCATCACCTCCTCTTCTATGTCATGTGCACCTTCCTCTGTGTCACCGTGTATGGTGGTATAGTGTGCGGGAAGGGGCACCTGAGTCTCATCAGGGTCAAAATCTGGCTCTGTACACTGCGAGGACAATGTAGTGCTCTGAGTGAATGTACCAGCAGAATCATCCATCAGCGGCTGTGCATCAGTGCACTCCATGTCAGATTCATCTTGGCCTGGGTAATTCACCATTTCACTTGATAATCCAGGCATGGTATGTGAAAACAGCTCCATGGAGTAATCAGTAGTATGGCCTGCGTCATCCTTCAATCTTGGTTGGGGTGAAGGACACAAGGAAAGGTGTGGTTCATGAACATGAGCCTCCAATGACGACTCAGTGCTTTTACTTTTTACAACTGAAGAAGAGGAGGCGATAGAGCTGGAGGCTGAGTCAGCAATGTAAGACAAAACTTTTTCCTGATGCTCTGGCTTTAAAAGCGGTTTGCCAACTCCTAGAAAATTAAGCGTTCGAGGCCTTATGTAGCCACACGATGACGCAGGCTCAACACCTCCTGCATTCGGTCCTATTTTGCTCTTGCCACTACCATCAGATCCACCACCAACACCATCATTACCAGCTGCCAACCCCCGCCCAATTCCACGGCCTCTTCCACCAGCCTTCCTCATTTTTGGTAGAAATGTAGACAAAATCCAACAAACTATATAGTAATGTAAAACAAGGTACAAGGTGTCTATAGGACAGGGGAGATTTTGAATTTCTGCAGACACTTGTGGACACTGGACACTTTTGGATTGTGTGAGGCCCACTGATATCTGAGCGCTATGTGACAGGCTCGATGGCACAGCTGTGACCAAAATGACTAGAGGATAAGGGAGATTTTGAATCTTTGCACACACTTTTGGACACTGGACACTTTTGGATTGTGTGAGGCCCAATGAATATCTGAGCGCTATGTGACAGGCTCGATGGCACAGCTGTGACCAAAGTGACTAGAGGATAAGGGAGATTTTGAATCTCTGCACACACTTTTGGACACTGGACACTTTTGGATTGTGTGAGGCCCAATGAATATCTGAGCGCTATGTGACAGGCTCGATGGCACAGCTGTGACCAAAGACTAGAGGATAAGGGAGATTTTGAATCTCTGCACACACTTTTGGACACTGGACACTTTTGGATTGTGTGAGGCCCAATGAATATCTGAGCGCTATGTGACAGGCTTGATGGCACAGCTGTGACCAAAGTGACTAGAGGATAAGGGAGATTTTGAATCTCTGCACACACTTTTGGACACTGGACACTTTTGGATTGTGTGAGGCCCAATGAATATCTGAGCGCTATGTGACAGGCTCGATGGCACAGCTGTGACCAAAGTGACTAGAGGATAAGGGAGATTTTGAATCTCTGCACACACTTTTGGACACTGGACACTTTTGGATTGTGTGAGGCCCACTGATATCTGAGCGCTATGTCACAGGCTCGATGGCACAGCTGTGACAAAAGTGACTAGAGGATAAGGGAGATTGGATTGCTTTTAAAAAAGCAGTTTGCAGAGCAGTGGGTAAACAGCAATGCCAGCCTGTCAGGAAGCCTTAAAAGGCAGCCCAACAACCAACACCACTGATACACCACAATATAGCCTCCCCTTGCACTGCACACACAGTGACTGGTGTGTTGTGCAGGCCAAATTGCTAGCAGCAGAAGCAGTTTTTTTTTTCTTCTCAGCAGGACAAAAAAAAAAATTGGGATTGCTTTTAAAAAAGCAGTTTGCGGAGCAGTGGGTAAACAGCAATGCAGGAATGTCAGGAAGCCTTAGAAGGCAGCCCAACAACCAACACCACTGATACACCACTATATAGCCTCCCCTTGCACTTCACACACAGTGACTGGTGTATTGTGCAGGCCAAATCGCTAGCAGCAGAAGCAGTTTTTTTGTCTTCTTCCCTGCCTAACGCTCTCCCTACAGAATCAGCAGCAACCTCTCCCTATACTGAGATCGGCAGAAGTAAGATGGCGGTCGGCGTGCACGCCCTTTTATACCCCCTGTGACGCCCACCAAAGCAAGCCAATCACTTGCATGCCCTTCTGAAAGATGGTGGTGACCCCTGCCTATGTCATCACGTTGCCCACAGTGTCCGTGGATCCTGATTGGCTGAAAAAGAGCGCAAAACAAACTTTTGAAACGCGACTTTAGCACGTAAGTCGCCAACCTCGTGGCCGACCTCATCCTAGGGTCGGGTTTCGTTTCATGAAACCCGACTTTGCCAAAAGTCGGCGACTTTTGAAATTTTTCGACCCGTTTCGCTCAACTCTACTTAGCACACCTCTCGTGGACGCTGGCTTTGAAACAACTCCTCAACGGCGTCTGTGCGTGTAGCGGTTCGGGCTGTATTAATTGCGGAAATCAACTTAATAATAATAATAATAATAATAAGAAGAAGAATAAGTTAGCAGCGTTCGGATTACAATATAGTGGTTTTTTCAAACCACTATAACTAGATGTGTATTTCCTGAAGGAAGTACAGATAGTGGTTTGAAATGCTGCCCGGGCTGCCCCTTTAACCCTTTCACTACCAAGGGTGGTTTGCACGTTAACTACCGGGCCAATTTTTACAATTCTGACCACTGTCCCTTTATGAGGTCATAACTCTGAAACGCTTCCGTGGATCCCGGTGATTCTGACATTGTTTTCTCGTGACATATTGTACTTCATGGTAGTCGTAAAATTTCATTCATATAACTTCCGTTTATTTATGAGAAAAACGGAAATTTGGCGAAAATTTTGAAAATTCCGCAATTTTCCAACTTTGAATTTTTATACCCTTAAATCACAGAGATATGGCACACAAAAAAGTTAATAAGTAACATTTGCCACATGTTTACTTTACATCAGCACAATTTTGGAACCAAAATTTTTTTTTGTTAGGAAGTTATAAGGGTTAAAAGTTGACCAGCGATTTCTCATTTTTACAACACCATTTTATTTTTAGGACCACATCACATTTGAAGCCACTTTGAGGGGTCTATATGATAGAAAATACCCAAAAGTGACACCATTCTAAAAACTGCACCCCTTAAGGTGCTCAAAACCACATTCAAGAAGTTTATTATCCTTTAGGTGCGTCACAGGAATTTTTTTGAATATTTAAAAAAAAATGAACATCTAACTTTTTTTCATAAAAAAAATACTTCAGGTTCAATTTTTTTTATTTTACCAAGTGTAACAGGAGAAATTGAACTGCAAAAGTTATTGTGCAATTTGTCCTGAGTACGCAGATACCTGATATGTGGGGGGGAACGACTGTTTCGGCGCATGGCAGAGCTCAGAATGGAAGGAGCGCCGTTTGACTTTTTCAATGCAAAATTGGCTGGAATTCAGATTGGACGCCATGTCACGTTTGGAGAGTCCCTGATGTACCTAAACAGTGGAAACCCCCTACAAGTGACCCCATTTTGGAAACTAGACCCCCCAAGGAACTTATCTAGATATGTGGTGAGAACTTTGAACCCACAGGGGCTTTACATAAGTTTATAACGTACAGAGGTACATTTAATAAAATCATATTTTTTCCACAAAAATTATCTTTTCACCCCAATTTTTATTTTCCCAAGGGTAACAGGACCCTAAAAGTTATTGTGCAATTTGTCCTGAGTACGCTGATACCCCACATGTGGGGGTAAACCACTATTTGGGCGCATGGCAGAGCTCGGAAGGGAAGCAGCGCCATTTGACGTTTTTGGCTGGAATTGAGATCGGACACCATGTTGTGTTTGGAAAACCCCTGATGTACCAAAACAGTGGAAACCCCCCACAAATGACACCATTTTAGAAACTAGACCCCCTAAGGAACGTATCTAGATGTGTGGTGAGAACTTTGAACCCCCATGGGCTTCACAGAAGTTTATAACATAAAGCCATACAATTAAAAAATCATATTTTTTCCACAAAAATGATCTTTTCACCCTCAATTCTTATTTTTCCAAGGGTAACAGGACCCTAAAAGTTATTGTGCAATTTGTCCTGAGTACGCTGATACCCCACATGTGGGGGTAAACCACTATTTGGGTGCATGGCAGAGCTCGGAAGGGAAGCAGCGCCATTTGACGTTTTTGGCTGGAATTGAGATCGGACACCATGTCGCGTTTGGAAAACTCCTGATGTACCAAAACAGTGGAAACCCCCCACAAATGACACCATTTTGGAAACTAGACCCCCTAAGGAACTTATCTAGATGTGTGGTGAGAACTTTGAACCCCCATGGGCTTCACAGAAGTTTATAACATAAAGCCATACAATTAAAAAATCATATTTTTTCCACAAAAATGATCTTTTCACCCTCAATTCTTATTTTTCCAAGGGTAACAGGACCCTAAAAGTTATTGTGCAATTTGTCCTGAGTACTCTGATACCCCACATGTGGGGGTAAACCACTATTTGGGCGCATGGCAGAGCTCGGAAGGGAAGCAGCGCCATTTGACGTTTTTGGCTGGAATTGAGATCGGACACCATGTCGCGTTTGGAAAACTCCTGATGTACAAAAACAATGGAACCCCCCCACAAATGACACCATTTTGGAAACTAGACCCCCTAAGGAACTTATCTAGATGTGTGGTGAGCACTTTGACCCCCCCAGTGCTTCACAGAAGTTTACAACACCCGGGCGTGAAAATAAAAAATTCGTATTTTTTCCACAAACTTGATCTTTTAGTCACCATTTTTTTATTTTCCCAAGGGTACCAGGAGAAATTGGACCCCAAAAGTTGTTGTCCAATTTGTCCTGAGTATGCTGATACCCCATATGTGGGAGAAAACTACTGTATGGGCACACGTCGGGGCTCGGAAGGGAAGTAGTGACGTTTTGGAATGCAGACTTTGATGGAATGGTCTGCGGGAGTCATGTTGCCTTTGGAGAGCCCCTAATGTACCTAAACAGTGGAAACCCCCCACAAATGACACCATTTTGTAAACTAGACCCCCCAAGGAACTTATCTAGATGTGTGGTGAGCACTTTGAACCCCCAAGGGCTTCACAGAAGTTTATAATGCCAGGGCATGAAAATAAAAAAATCGTATTTTTTCCACAAACATGATCAATTAGTCCCCAATTTTTTCATTTTCCCAAGGGTAACAGGAGAAATTGGACCCCCAAAAGTTGTTGTACAATTTGTCCTGAGTACGCTGATACCTCATATGTGGGAGAAAACTACTGTATGGACACACGTCGGGGCTCGGAAGGGAAGCAGTGACGTTTTGGAATGCAGACTTTGATGGAATGGTCTGCGGGTGTCATGTGCATTTGGAGAGCCCCTGATGTACCTAAACTATTGAAACTTCCCACAAGTGACCCCATTTTGGACACTAGACCCCCCACGGAACTTATCTAGATGTGTGGTGAGCACTTTGAACCCCCAAGTGCTTCACAGAAGTTTATAACACTCGGACGTGAAAATAAAAAAAATCATTTTTTTCCACAAAAATGAAATTTTTGCCCCCAATTTTTTATTTTCCTAAGGGTAACAGGAGAAATTGGACCCCAAAAATTGTTTTGCAATTTGTCCTGAGTAGGCTGATACCCTACATGTGGGGGTAAAACACTGTTTGGGCGCATAGCAGAGCTTGGAAGGGAAGGAGCACCATTTGACTTTTTCAACTCAGAATTGGCTGGAATTGAGATCAGACGCCATGTTGCATTTGAAGAGCCCCTGATGTGCCCAAACAGTGGAAACCCCCAATTCTAACTCCAACCCGAACCCCAACACGCCCCTAACCCTAGCCCTAACCCTAGCCCTAACCCTAACCCTAGCCCTAACCCTAACCCTAACCCTAGCCCTAGCCCTAACCCTAACCCTACCCTAACCCTAGCCCTAACCCTACCCCAACACACCCCTAGCCCTATCCCTAGCCCTAACCCTAATGGAAAAATGGAAATAAATACATTTTTTTTATTTTATTATTTTTCCCTAACTAAGGGGGTGATAACGAGGGATTTGATTTACTATTTATAGCGGTTTTTATGTTTGGCGACTGTCGCACGCTAAAAGACGCTTTTTATTGTAAAAATAGTTTTTGCATCACCACATATTGAAAGCTATAATTTTTCCGTATTTTGACCCACCGAGTCATATGAGGTCTTATTTTTTGCGGGACGAGTTGACATTTTTATTGGTACCATTTTCGGGCACGTGAAATTTTTTGATCGCTTTTTATTCCGATTTTTGGGACGCAGAATGAACAAAAACCAGCGTTTCATGTATTTCTTTTGGGGGGTGCGTTTACACCGTTCCGCGTGCGGTAAAATTGATAAAGCGGTTTTATTCTTCGGGTCAGTACGGTTACAGCGATACCTCATTTAGGTCGTTTTTTTATGATTTTGTCGGTTTTATGCAATGAAAACTATTTTATATAAAAAATAATTATTTTTGCATCGCTTTATTCTGCGAGCTATAACTTTTTTATTTTTTCGCTGATGATGCTGTGTGGCGGCTCGTTTTTTGCGGGACAAGATGACGTTTTCATCGGTACCATGGATATTTATATACGTCTTTTTGATCGCGCGTTATTACACTTTTTGTTTGGCGGTATGATAATAAATCATTATTTTTTGCTTCGTTTTTTATTTTTATTTTTTAAGGGGTTCGCTAAAGGGGTTAACTAATGGGACAGTTTTATAGGGCGGGTCGTTACGGACGCGGCGATTCCTAATATGTGTACTTTTATTGTTTTTTTTTTTTATTATTTCCAAAAAATGGATTTATTGGGGGAATATTTTTTTTTTTTCTAATATATTTGGCGATTTTTTTAAAATTATTTTTACACTTTTTTTCATTTTTTTTTTACTTTATTAAATAGTCCCAGGTGGGACATCACTGTCCTGTGACAGATCGCTGATCTGTCACATTACAGATCACTGTGACAGATCAGCGATCTGACACAGGCACTGCAGAAGGCTTCCTCATGCCTGCGCTTTGCAGGCACTGAGGAAGCCAGCTTCCTGCAGGCCCCCGAAGGCCCCCGTCACCATCTTGGATTCGGGGGCCTGGAGGAAAGGAGCCCCCCGCAGCAGCGCTGCACATTGCGCTGCCGAGGGGGGCTCAGGGAAGCACGGAGGGAGCCCCCTCCCTGCCGATGCTTCCCTTTAACCCCCGGTACACCGCGATCGTGTTTGATCGCAGTGTGCAAGGGGTTAACGTGTCGGGGGCGGTCCGTGACCGCCCCTGACACATTGTGCCGGGTGTCAGCTATGATAATTAGCTGACACTCGGCCGCGATCAGCGGCGCTCACCAAGTGGGCGCCGCTGATCGCGATGACGTAATATTCCATCCATGGTAATTAGGTCCATGGTCACATGGACGGAATATTACGTCATTTGTAGGTAAGGGGTTAAGAGAGACTTGCCTGCTGCACCTGCAAGACTTTCAACTCAGGATCCGTTTTAACTGTGGGTGCCTCTCAGGGGCCACTTTGGCCTCAGGGTCCGATTTTGTGGGTGGGGCCCTCAGGGCCCGATTTTGTGGGTGGGGCCCCTCAGGGTCCAATTTTGTGGCCAGGGCACCTCAGGGTCAGATTTTGTGGGTGTGGCCCCTCAGGGTCCGATTTTGTGGTTGGGGCCCCTCAGGGTCCGTTTTTGTGGGTTGGGCCCCTCAGGGTCCGATTTTGTGGGTTGGGCCCCTGAGGGTCCGATTTTGTGGCCGGGGCCCCACAGGGTCCGATTTTATGTCCGGGGCCCCTCATGGTCCGATTTTGTGGTTGGGACCTCTCAGGGTCTGATTTTGTGGTTGGGGCCCCTCAGGGTCCGATTTTGTGGCCGGGGCCCCTCAGGGTCCGATTTTGTGGGTGGGGCCCCTCAGGGTCTGATTTGGTGGGTGGAGCCACTCTGGGTCCATTTTTTGGGCGGGGCTACTCAGGGACCGATTTGGCGGGCAGGTCCCCTCACGGTCTGATTTGGTGGGCGGGGCCCCTCAGGGTCCAATTTGGTGGGCGGGGCCCCTCAGGGTCCAATTTGGTGGGCGGGGCCCCTCAGGGTCCGATTTTCTGGCCGGGGCCCCTCAGGGTCCGATTTTGTGGGTTGGGCCCCTCAGGGTCCGATTTTGTGGGTTGGGCCCCTCAGGGTCTGATTTTGTGTCCGGGGCCCCAAGGGTCCGATTTTGTGGTTGGGACCCCTCAGGGTCTGGTTTTGTGGTTGGGGCCCCTCAGGGTCCGATTTTGTGGTTGGGGTCCGATTTTGTGGCCGGGGCCCCTCAGGGTCTGATTTTTTGGATGGGGCCCATCAGGGTCCTATTTTGTGGTTGGGGCCCCTCAGGGTCCGTTTTTGTGGGTTGGGTCCCTCAGGGTCCGATTTTGTGGGTTGGGCCCCTGAGGGTCCGATTTTGTGGCCGGGGCCCCACAGGGTCCGATTTTATGTCCGGGGCCCCTCAGGGTCCGATTTTGTGGTTGGGACCTCTCAGGGTCTGATTTTGTGGTTGGGGCCCCTCAGGGTCCGATTTTGTGGCCGGGGCCCCTCAGGGTCCGATTTTGTGGGTGGGGCCCCTCAGGGTCTGATTTGGTGGGTGGAGCCACTCTGGGTCCGTTTTTTGGGTGGGGCTACTCAGGGTCCGATTTGGTGGGCGGGGCCCCTCAGGGTCCAATTTGGTGGGCGGGGCCCCTCAGGGTCCAATTTGGTGGGCGGGGCCCCTCAGGGTCCGATTATCTGGCCGGGGCCCCTCAGGGTCCAATTTTGTGGGTTGGGCCCCTCAGGGTCCGATTTTCTGGCCGGGGCCCCTCAGGGTCTGATTTTGTGTCCGGGGCCCCAAGGGTCCGATTTTGTGGTTGGGACCCCTCAGGGTCTGATTTTGTGGTTGGGGCCCCTCAGGGTCCGATTTTGTGGTTGGGGTCCGATTTTGTGGCTGGGGCCCCTCAGGATCCGATTTTGTGGCTGGGACCCATCAGGGTCCGATTTTGTTGGGGCCCCTCAGGGTCTGATTTTGTGGCAGGGGTCAATTAGCCTCCGATCTGGAGGCCGGGGTGGCTCAGCCTCCGATTTGGAGGCAGGGGTCGATCAGCCTTCGATTTGGAGGCCGGGGTCGATCAGCCTCCGATTTAGAGGCCGGGGTGGCTCATCCTCCGATTTGGAGCCTGGGGTCACTCAGCTTTCGATTTGGCGTGTCGGCCCTTTAAGACTCATTTCGGTGCGCTGGCCCTTTAACAATCACTTTGGCGCGTCGGCCCTTTAAGAGCTAGTTTGGCTCGCTGGGCTTCTTCTAAATCAACTTTGGCGTACATTCTCTCTCAGGGGCATGTGTCATGTGATGAAGCTAGATTTGCATTAGTGCTGTGGGTTTCGCTTTATTAGCTGATATTATGTGGCAGAAGCTCTGTCCTTGGGGCGTCATGTGACATTCGTTGGCATAGTAACTGGGTGTGCCTGCGCATATCAATGAGCTTAACTGTCATTTCAATCGCCTCAGGGCACGTTTTGCCATTTCCCATTGAAAAGCATTGAGACAGTGCATTCCAATGACGGGAAAAAAAATTTTCAAATGCAAATTGCGCAAAAATTACAAATCCGATCGACACGAAAAATACTCTCATGGACGCTGGCTTCGAAACGACACCTCAACGGAGTCTGTGCGTGTAGCGGTTCGGGCCGCATTAATTGTGGAAATCAACTGGAAAATAATAAGAAGAAGAATAAGTTAGGAGCGTTCGGATTACAATATAGTGTTTTTTTCAAACCACTATAATAAGAATAAGTTAGCAGCGTTCGGATTACAACATTAATACTAGGTGAGCCTGCGCATATCAATGAGCTTAACTGCCACCTCACGACTGTCCCATGTTTTCCCTATGGCAACATTTTCTAATTGAAATGCATTCATGAAAATGTTTTTTCAAACGCAAATTGCGCAAAAACTACAAATCCGATCGACTCGTGGATGCTGTCTTCGAAACGAGGCCTCAGTGGAGTCTGTGCATGTAGAGGTTCGGGCCGCATTAATTGTGGAAATCAACTGAATAGTAATAATAATACTAGATGTGTATTTCCTGAAGGAAGTACAGATAGTGGTTTGAAATGGTGCCCGGGCTGCCCCTTTAAGAGAGACTTGTCTGCTGCCTCTGCTAGACTTTCAACTCAGGATCCGTTTTAACTGTGAGTGCCTCTCAGGGGCCACTTTGGCCTCAGGGTCTGATTTGGTGGGTGGGGCGCCTCAGGATCTGATTCCTTGGCCTGGGCTTCTCAGGGCTTGAATTGTTGGCGGGGATCCCTCAGGCTCCGATTTTGTGGGTGGGCCCCTCAGGGTCCGATTTTGTGGGTGGGGCCCCTCAGGGTCCGATTTTGTGGGTGGGGCCCCTCAGGGTCTAATTTTGTGGCTGGATCCCCTCAGGGTCTGATTTTGTGGGTGGGGCCCCTCAGGGTCCGATTTTTTGGCCAGGGCCCCTCAGGGTCCAATTTTGTGGGTGCGGTCACTCTGGATCCGATTTTGTGGGTGGTGCCACTCTGGGTCTGTTTTGTTGGGCGGGGCCCCTTAGTGTATGATTTGGTGGGCGGGACCACTCTGGGTCCGATTTGGTGGGCGGGACCACTCTTGGTCCAATTTGGTGGGCGGGACCTCTCAGGGTCCGATTTGGTGGGCGGGGCCACTCTGGGTCCGATTTATTGGGTGGGGCCACTCTGGGTCCGATTTATTCGGTGGGGCCCCTCAGAGTCTGGTTTGGTGGGCAGGGCCTCTCTGGGTTTGATTTGGTGGGTGGGGTCACTCTGGGTAAGATTTGGAGGATTTCCGATTTGGAGGCCGGGGTCGATGAGCTTCTGATTTGGAGGCCGAGGTCAAAGAGCCTCCGATTTGGAGGCCGGGGTCGATGAGCTTCCGATTTGGAGGCCGAGGTCGATGAGCTTCCGATTTCGAGACCGGGGTCGTCGAGCCTCCGATTTGGAGGCCGGGGTCATTGAGCCTCCGATTTGGAGGCCGGGATCGTTGAGCCTCCGATTTGGACCCCAGGGTCGATCAGCTTCCGATCTGGAGGACGATTTGGCTCAGCCTCCGATTTGGAGGCCGGAGTGACTCAGCCTCCGATTTGGAGGCCGAGGTCGCTCAGCCTCTGATTTGGACCCCAGGGTCGATCAGCTTCCGATCTGGAGGACGGTTTGGCTCAGCCTCCGATTTGGAGGCCGGGGTGACTCAGCCTCCGATTTGAAGGCCGGTGTGGCTCAGCCTCCGATTTGGAGGCCGGGGTGGCTCAGCCTCCGATTTGGAGGCCGGGGTGGCTCAGCCTCCGATTTGGAGGCTGGGGTGGCTCAGCCTCCGATTTGGAGGCCGGGGTGGTTCAGCCTCCGATTTGGAGGCCGAGGTGGCTCAGCCTTCAATTTGGAGGCCGGGGTGGCTCAGCCTCCGATTTGGAGGCCGGGGTGGCTCAGCCTCTGATTTGGAGGCCGGGGTGGCTCAGCCTCCGAATTGGAGGCCGGGGTCGCTCAGGCTCCGATTTGGAGGCAGTGGTCGATCAGCCTCCGGTCTGGAGGCCGGGGTCGATCAGCCTCCGATTTGGAGGCCGGGGTCGATCAGCCTCCGATTTGGAGGCCGGGGTTGATCAGCCTCCGATTTGGAGGCCGGGGTCGAAAAGCCTCCGATTTGGAGGCCAGGGTCGATCAGCCTCCGATTTGGAGGCTGGGGTGGCTCAGCCTCCGATTTGGAGGCCGGGGTGGCTCAGCCTCCGATTTGGAGGCCGGGGTGGCTCAGCCTCCGATTTGGAGGCCGGGGTGGCTCAGCCTCCGATTTGGAGGCCGGGGTGGCTCAGCCTCCGAATTGGAGGCCGGGGTCGCTCAGGCTCCGATTTGGAGGCCGTGGTCGATCAGCCTCCGGTCTTGAGGCCGGGGTCGATCAGCCTCCGGTTTGGAGGCCGGGGTTGATCAGCCTCCGATTTGGAGGCCGGGGTGGCTCAGCCTCCGATTTGGAGGGCAGGGTGGCTCAGCCTTCGATTTGGAGGCCGGGGTGGCTCAGCCTCCAATTTGGAGGCCGGGGTGGCTCAGCCTCCGAATTGGAGGCTGGGATCGCTCAGGCTCCGATTTGGAGGCCGTGGCCGATCAGCCTCCGGTCTTGAGGCCGGGGTCGATCAGCCTCCGGTTTGGAGGCCGGGGTTGATCAGCCTCCGATTTGGAGGCCGGGGTCGATCAGCCTCTGATTTGGAGGCCGGGGTCGATCAGCCTCCGATTTGGAGGCCGGGGTCGATCAGCCTCCGATTTGGAGGCCGGGGTCGATAAGCCTCCGATTTGGAGGCCGGGGTCGATCAGCCTCCGATTTGGAGGCTGGGGTGGCTCAGCCTCCGATTTGAAGCCTGGGGTGGCTCATCCTCTGATTTGGAGCCTGGGGTCACTCAGCTTTCGATTAGGCGTGTTGGCCCTTTAAGACTCATTTCGGTGCGCCGGCCCTTTAACAATCACTTTGGCACGTCGGCCCTTTAAGAGCTAGTTTGGCTCACTGGGCTTCTTCTAAATCAACTTTGGCGGACATTCTCTCTCAGGGGCATGTGTCATGTGATGAAGCTAGATTTGCATTTGTGCTGTGGGTTTCGCTTTAAGAGCTGATATTATGTGGCAGAAGCTCTGTCCTTGGGTCGTCATGTGACGTTCGTAGGCGTTGGCATAGTAACTGGATGTGCCTGCGCATATCAATGAGCTTAACTGCCATTTCAATCGCCTCAGGGCACGTTTTGTCAATTCCCATTGAAAAGCAATGGAGACAGTGCATTCCAATGACGGGAAAAAAAATTTTCAAACGCAAATTGCGCAAAAACTACAAATCCGATCGACACGAAAAATACTTAGCACACTTCTCATGGACGCTGGCTTCAAAACAACACCTCAACGTCGTCTGTGCGTGTAGCGGTTCAGGCCGCATTAATTGCGGAAATCAACTGGAAAATAAGAAGAATAAGTTAGCAGCGTTCAGATTACAATATAGTGTTTTTTTCAAACCACTATAACTAGATGTGTATTTCCTGAAGGAAGTACAGATAGTGGTTTGAAATCGTACCCGGCTGCCCCTTTAAGAGAGACTTGCCTGCTGCCCCTGCAAGACTTTCAACTCAGGATCCGTTTTAACTGTGAGTGCCTCTCAGGGGCCACTTTGGCCTCAGGGTCAGATTTGCTGGGTGGGGCTCCTCAGGATCTGATTCCTTGGCCTGGACTCCTCAGGGCTTGAATTGTTGGCCGGGATCCCTCAGGCTCCTATTTTGTGGGTGTGGCCCCTCAGGGTCCGATTTTGTGGGTGTGGCCCCTCAGGGTCAGATTTTGTGGGTGTGGCCCCTCAGGGTCCGATTTTGTGAGTGGGGCCCCTCAGGGTCCGATTTTCTGGCCGGGGCCCCTCAGGGTCTGATTTTGTGTCCGGGGCCCCAAGGGTCCGATTTTGTGGTTGGGACCCCTCAGGGTCTGATTTTGTGGTTGGGGCCCCTCAGGGTCCGATTTTGTGGTTGGGGCCCCTCAGGGTCCGATTTTGTGGCCGGGGCCCCTCAGGATCCGATTTTGTGGCTGGAGCCCATCAGGGTCCGATTTTGTGGCCGAGGCCCCTCAGGGTCCGATTTTGTTGGGGCCCCTCAGGGTCTGATTTTGTGGCAGGGGTCAATTAGCCTCCGATCTGGAGACCGGGGTGGCTCAGCTTCCGATTTGGAGGCCGGGGTCGATCAGCCTTCGATTTGGAGCCCGGGGTCGATCAGCCTCCGATTTAGAGGCCGGGGTGGCTCAGCCTCCGATTTGGAGCCTGGGGTCACTCAGCTTTCGATTTGGCGTGTCGGCCCTTTAAGACTCATTTCGGTGCGCTGGCCCTTTAACAATCACTTTGGCGCGTCGGCCCTTTAAGAGCTAGTTTGGCTCGCTGGGCTTCTTCTAAATCAACTTTGGCGTACATTCTCTCTCAGGGGCATGTGTCATGTGATGAAGCTAGATTTGCATTAGTGCTGTGGGTTTCGCTTTAAGAGCTGATATTATGTGGCAGAAGCTCTGTCCTTGGGGCATCATGTGACATTCGTAGGCGTTGGCATAGTAACTGGGTGTGCCTGCGCATATCAATGAGCTTAACTGTCATTTCAATCGCCTCAGGGCACGTTTTGCCATTTCCCATTGAAAAGCATTGGAGACAGTGCATTCCTATGACGGGAAAAAAAATTTTCAAACGCAAATTGCGCAAAAACTACAAATCTGATCGACACGAAAAATACTTAGCACACCTCTCGTGGACGCTGGCTTCAAAACGACACCTCAACGGAGTCTGTGCGTGTAGCGGTTCGTGCTGTATTAATTGCGGAAATCAACTTAATAATAATAACTAGATGTGTATTTCCTGAAGGAAGTACAGATAGTGGTTTGAAATGGTGCCCGGGCTGCCCCTTTAAGAGAGACTTGCCTGCTTCCCCTGCAAGACTTTCAACTCAGGATCCGTTTTAACTGTGGGTGCCTCTCAGGGGCCACTTTGGCCTCAGGGTCTGATTTGATGGGTGGGGACCCTCAGGAACCGATTCGGTGGCCTGGGCTCCTCAGGGCTTGAATTGCTGGCCGGGATCCCTCAGGGTCTCATTTTGTGGGTGTGACCCCTCAAGGTCCAATTTTGTGAGTGGGGCCCCTCAGGGTCCGATTTTGTGGCCGGGGCCCATCAGGGTCCAATTTTGTGGATGGGGCCCCTCAGGGTCCCATTTTGTGGGTGGGGAACCTCAGGGTCCAATTTTGTGGCCGGGCCCCACAGGGTTCGATTTTGTGGCCGGGGCCCCTCAGGGTCCGATTTTGTGGCCGGGGCCCCTCAGGGTCCGATTTTGTGGCTGGGGACCCTCAGGGTCTGATTTTGTGGGTGGGGCCCCTCAGGGTCTGATTTTGTGGGTGGGGCCCCTCAGGGTCTGATTTTGTGGCCGGGTCCCCTCAGGGTGTGATTTTGTGGGTGGGTCTCCTTAGGGTCTGATTTTGTGGGCGGAGCACCCTGGGTCCATTTTGGTGGGTGGGGCCACTCTGGGTCCAATTTGGTGGGGGGGCACTCTGGGTCCATTTTGGTGGGGGGCCACTCTGGGTCCGATTTAGTGGGCGGTGCCTCTCAGGGTCCGATTTGGTGGGCGGGGCCACTCTCGGTCCGATTTAGTGGGCGGGGCCCCTCAGGGTCCGATTTGGTGGGCGGGGCCCCTCTGGGTCCGATTTAGTGGTCGGGGCCCCTCTGGGTCCAATTTGGTGGGGGGTGCTCCTCAGGGTCCGATTTGGTGGGCGGGACCACTCTGGGTCTGATTTGGTGGGCGGTGCTCCTCAGGGTCCAATTTGTTGGGTGGGGACACTCTGAGTCTGATTAGGTGGGCGGGGCCACTCAGGGTCCGATTTGGTGGGCTGTGCCACTCTGGGTCCATTTTGGTGGGCGGGGCCACTCAGGGTCTGATTTTTTTTAGAGGGGCCACGCTGGGTCCGATTTGGAGAGCAGGGTGGCTCAGCCTCCGATTTGAAGCCTGGGGTCACTCAGCTTTCGATTTGGCGCGCCAGCCCTTTAAGACTCATTTCGGTGCGCCGTCCCTTTAAGAATCACTTTGGCACGTCGGTCCTTTAAGAGCCAGTTTGGCGCACTGGGCTTCTAAATCCACTTTGGCGCACATTCTCTCTCAGGGGCATGCGTCATGTGATGAAGCTAGATTTGCACTTATGCTGTGGGTTTCGCTTTAAGAGCTGAAAGTATCTGCCAGAAACTCTGTCCTAGAGAGGTCATGTGACGTTCGTAGGCGTTGGCATAGTAACTGGGTGAGCCTGCACATATCAATGAGCTTAACTGCCACCTCACGACTGTCCCATGTTTTCTTTATGGCAACATTTTCCCATTGAAATGCATTGAGGAAAATGTTTTTTCAAACGCAAATTGCACAAAAACTACAAATCCGATCAACAGGAAAAATACTTAGCACACCACTCGTGGACGCTGGCTTCGAAACGAAGCCTCAACGGAGTCTGTGCGTGTAGCGGTTCGGGCTGCATTAATTGCGGAAATCAGCTGAATAGTAATAATAATACTAGATGTGTATTTCCTGAAGGAAGTACAGATAGTGGTTTGAAATGGTGCCCGAGCTGCCCCTTTAAGAGAGACTTGCCTGCTGCCCCTGCAAGACTTTCAACTCAGGATCCGTTTTAACTGTGAGTGCCTCTCAGGGGCCACTTTGGCCTCAGGCACCTATTTTGTGGGTGTGGCCCTTCAGGGTCTGATTTTGTGGGTGTGGCCCCTCAGGGTCCGATTTTGTGGGTGGGGCCCCACAGGGTCCAATTTTGTGAGTGGGGTCCCTCAGGGTCCAATTTTGTGGTTGGGGCCACTCAGGGTCTGATTTTGTGGCCGGATCCCCTCAGGGTCCTCAGGGTCTGATTTTGTGGTTGGGGCCCCTCAGGGTCCGATTTTGTGGCCGGGGCCCCTCAGGGTCCAATTTTGTTCCCGGGGCTCCTCAGGGTCCAATTTGGTGGGCGGTGCCCCCAGGGTCCAATTTGGAGGCCGGGGTGGCTCAGCCTCCGATTTGGAGGCCGGGGTGGCTCAGCCTCCGATTTGGAGGCCGGGGTGGCTCAGCCTCCGATTTGGAGGCCGGGGTGGCTCAGCCTCCGATTTGGAGGCCGGGGTGGCTCAGCCTCCGATTTGGAGGCCGGGGTGGCTCAGCCTCCGATTTGGAGGCCGGAGTCGATCATCCTCCGATTTGGAGGCCGGAGTTGATCAGCCTCCGATTTGGAGGCCGGGGTCGATCAGCCTCCGATTTGGAGCCAGGGGTCAATCAGCTTTCGATTTGGCGCGCCGTCCCTTTAAGACTTGTTTTGGCGCGCCGGCCCTTCAAGAATCACTTTGGCGCGTCAACCCTTTAAGAGCCAGTTTGGCGCACTGGACTTCTAAATTCACTTTGGCGCACATTCTCTCTCAGGGGCATGCGTCATGTGATGAAGCTGCCCCATGTCTTCCTATGGCAATATTTATAGTGGTTTGAAAAAACCACTATATTGTAATTTCCTATTGAAATGCATTGAGACAATGCATTCCAATGATGGGGAAAAAAATTTTCAAACGCAAGTTACCCAAAAAGTAAAAAAGCGATCGACACGGAAAATACTTAGCACAACACTCGTGGACGCTGGCTTCGAAATGACACCTCAACGGAGTCTGTGCGTGTAGTGGTTCGGGCCGCATTAATTACGGAAAATCAACTGAATAATAATAATAATACTAGATGTGTATTTCCTGAAGGAAGTACAGATAGTGGTTTGAAATGCTGCCCAGGCTGCCCCTTTAAGAGAGACTTGCCTGCTGCACCTGCAAGACTTTCAACTCGGGATCCGTTTTAACTGTGGGTGCCTCTCAGGGGCCACTTTGGCCTCAGGGTCTGATTTTGTGGGTGGGGCCCTCAGGGCCCGATTTTGTGGGTGGGGCACCTCAGGGTCCGATTTGGTGGGTGGGGCACCTCAGGGTCCGATTTGGTGGGTGGGTCCCCTCAGGGGCTGATTTGGTGGGTGGGGCCCCTAAGGGTCCGATTTTGTGTCCGGGGCCCCTCAGGGTCTGATTTGGTGGTTGGGGCCCCTCTGGGTCCAATCTTGTGGCCGGGGCCCCTCAGGGTCCGATTTTGTGGATGGGGCCCCTCAGGGTCAGATTTTGTGGCCGGGGCCCCTCAGGGTCCGATTTGGTGGGTGGGGCCCCTCAGGGTCCGATTTGGTGAGCGGGGCCCCTCAGGGTCCGATTTGGTGAGCGGGGCCCCTCAGGGTCCGATTTGGTGGGCGGGGCCCCTCAGGGTCCAATTTGGTGGGCGGGATCCCTCGGGGTCCGATTTGGTGGGCGGGGCCCCTCGGGGTCCGATTTGGTGGGCGGGGACCCTCGGGATCCGATTTGGTGGGTGGGGCCCCTCGGGGTCCGATTTGGTGAGCGGGGCCACTCTAGGTCTGATTTGGTAGGCGGGCCACTCTGGGTCCCATTTTGGTGGGCGGGGCCCCTCAGAGTTCAATTTGTTCAGCGGGGCCCCTCAGGGTCCGATTTTGTGGTTGGGGCCTTTCAGAATCCGATTTAGTGGGCGGGGCCCCTCAGGGTCCGATTTGGTGGGCGGGGCCCCTCAGGGTCCGATTTGGTGGCCGGGTCCCCTCAGGGTCTGGATTTGTGGGTGGGGCCCCTCAGGGTCCGATTTTGTGGGTGGGGCCCCTCAGAGTCCGATTTTGTGGCTGGGGCCCCTCAGGGTCCGATTTTGAAGGTGGGGCCCCTCAGGGTCTAATTTGGTGGGCGGGGCCCCTCAGGGTTTGATTTTGTGGGTTGGGCCCCTCAGGGTCTGATTTTGTGGCCGGGGCCCCTCAGGGTCCGATTTTGTTGCCGGTGCCTCTCAGGGTCCGCTTTTGTGGTTGGGGCCCCTCAGGGTCCGATTTTGCGGCTGGAGCCTCTCAGGGTCCGATTTTGTGGTTGGGGCCCCTCAGGATCTGATTTTGTGGCCGGGGTCCCTCAGGGTCTGATTTTGTGGGTGGGGCCCCTCAGGATCCGATTTTGTGGTTGGGGCCCCTCAGGGTTCAATTTTGTAGGTGGGGTCCCTCAGGGTCCGATTTTGTGGCCGGGGTCCCTCACGGTCCGATTTTGTGGCCGGGGCCCGTCAGGGTCCGATTTTGTGGCCGGGGCCCGTCAGGGTCCGATTTTGTGGTTGGGGCCCCTCAGGGTCCGATTTTGTGGGTAGGGCCCCTCAGGGTCCGATTTTGTGAGTGGGGCCACTCAGGGTCCGATGTTGTGGCCGAATCCCCTCAGGGTCCGATTTTGTGGGTGGGGCCCCTCAGGGTCCGATTTTGTGGCCGGGGCCCCTCAGGGTCCAATTTTGTGGGTGGGGCCCCTTAGGGTCCGATTTTGTGGGTGGGGCCCCTCAGGGTACTATTTGGTGGGCGGGGCCACTCTGGGTCTGATTTGGTGGGCGGGGCCACTCTGGGTCCGATTTGGTGGGCGGGGCCACTCTGGGTCCGATTTGGTGAGCTGGGCCCCTCGGGGTCTGATTTGGTGGGCGGGATCTATCAGAGTCCGATTTGGTGTGCGGGGCCCCTCGGGGTCCGATTTGGTGGGCGGGGCCCCTCGGGGTCCGATTTGGTGAGCGTGGCCACTCTAGGTATGATTTGGTGGGCGGGCCACTCTGGGTCCGATTTGGTGGGCGGGGCCCCTCAGAGTTCAATTTGGTCAGCGGGGACCCTCAGGGTCCTATTTTGTGGGTGGGGCCCCTCAGGGTCCGATTTTGTGGTTGGGGCCTTTCAGAATCCGATTTAGTGGGCGGGGCCCCTCAGGGTCCGATTTGGTGGGCGGGTCCCCTCAGGGTCCGATTTTGTGGGTGGGGCCCCTCAGGGTCCGATTTTGTGGCTGGGGCCCCTCAGGGTCCGATTTTGTTGATTGGGCCCCTCAGGGTCCAATTTTGTGGCCGAGGCCCCTCAGGGTCTGATTTCGTGGTTGGGGCCCCTCAGGGTCCGATTTCGTGGCCGGGGCCCCTCAGGGTCCGATTTCGTGGCCGGGGCCCCTCAGGGTCCGATTTTGTGGCTGGGGCCCCTCAGGGTCCGATTTTGTGGATGGGCCGCTCATGGTCCGATTTTGTGGCCGGGGCCTTTCAGGTTCCGATTTTGTGGCCAGGGCCCCTCAGGGTCCGATTTTGTGGGTGGGGCCCCTCAGGGTCCGATTTTGTGGCCGGGGCCCCTCAGGGTCCGATTTTGTGGTTGGGGCCCCTCAGGGTCTGATTTTGTGGCCGGGTCTACTCAGGGTCCGATTTTGTGGGTGGGGCCCCTTAGGGTCTGATTTTGTGGGTGGAGCCCCCTGGGTCCATTTTGGTGGGCGGGACCACTCTGGGTCCGATTTGGTGGGCGGGGCCCCTCAGGGTCTGATTTGGTGGGCGGGGCCCCTCGGGGTCTGATTTGGTGGGCAGGGCTCCTCAGGGTCCGATTTGGTGGGCGTGGCCTCTCTCGGTCAGATTTAGTGGGCAGTGCCCCTCAGGGTCCGATTTGGTGGGCGGGGCCCCTCAGGGTCCGATTTGGTGAGCGGGGCCCCTCTGCTTCTGATTTGGTGGGCGGGGCCCTTCATGGTCCGATTTGGTGGGCGGGGTCACTCTGGGTTCGATTTGGTGGACGGAGCTCCTCAGGGTCTGATTTGGTGGGCAGGGCCCCTCTGGGTCCGATTTGGTGGGCGGGGCCCTTCAGTGTCCGATTTGGTGGGTGGGGCCACTTTGAGTCTGATTTGGTGGGCGGGGGCCCACAGTGTCCGATTTGGTGGGCTGTGCCACTCTGGGTCCGTTTTTGGTGGGCGGGGCCACTCTGGGTCCGATTTGGAGGCCAGGGTGGCTCAGCCTCCGATTTTAAGGCAGGGGTGGCTCAGCCTCCGATTTGGAGCCTGGGGTCACTCAGCTTTCGATTTGGCGCGTCGGCCCTTTAAGACTCATTTCGGTGCGGCGGCCCTTTAAGAATCACTTTGGCGCTTCGGCCCTTTAATAGCCAGTTTGGCTCACTGGGCTTCTAAATACACTTTGGCGCACATTCTCTCTCAGGGGCATGTGTCATGTGATGAAGCTAGATTTGCATTTGTGCTGTGGGTTTCGCTTTAAGAGCTGATATTATGTGGTAGAAGCTCTGTTCTGGAGATGTCATGTGACGTTCGTAGGCGTTGGCATAGTAACTGGTTCTGCCTGTGCATATCAATGAGCTCAACTGCCATTTCAATCGCCTCAGGGCACGTTTTGCCATTTCCCCATTCAAATGCATTGGAGACAATTCATTCCAATGACTGGAAAAAAAAATTTCTAATGCAAATTGCGCAAAAACTACAAATCTGATCGACACGAAAAATACTTAGCACACCTCTCATGGACGCTGGCTTCGAAACGACACCTCAACGGAGTCTGTGCGTGTAGCGGTTCGGGCTGTATTAATTGCGGAAATCAACTTAATAATAATAATAAGAAGAAGAAGAATAAGTTAGCAGCGTTCGGATTACAATATAGTGGTTTTTTCAAACCACTATAATAAGAAGAAAAACTAGATGTGTATTTCCTGAAGGAAGTACAGATAGTGGTTTGAAATGGTGCCCGGGCTGCCCCTTTAAGAGCGACTTGCCTGCTGCCTCTGCAAGACTTTCAACTCAGGATCCGTTTTAACTGTGAGTGCCTCTAAGGGGCTACTTTGGCCTCAGGGTCTGATTTGGTGGGTGGGGCGCCTCAGGATCTGATTCCTTGGCCTGGGCTCCTCAGGGCTTGAATTGTTGGCGGGGATCCCTCAGGCTCCGATTTTGTGGGTGGGCCCCTCAGGCTCCGATTTTGTGGGTGGGGCCCCTCAGGGTCCGATTTTGTGGGTGGGGCCCCTCAGGGTCCGATTTTGTGGCCAGGGCCCCTCAGGGTCCAATTTTGTGGGTGGGGTCACTCTGGATCCGATTTTGTGGGTGGGGCCACTCTGGGTCCGATTTGGTGGGTGGTGCCACTCTGGGTCCATTTTGTTGGGCGGGGCCCCTTAGGGTTTGATTTGGTGGGAAGACAACTCTGGGTCCGATTTGGTGGGCGGGACCACTCTGGGTCAAATTTGGTGGGCGGGACCTCTCAGGGTCCGATTTGGTGGGCGGGGCCACTCTGGGTCCGATTTATTGGGCGGCGCCCCAAGGGGTCCAATTTGATGGGCGGGGCCCCTCAGGGTCCGGTTTGGTGGGCAGGGCCTCTCTGAGTTTGATTTGGTGGGTGGGGTCACTCTGAGTAAGATTTGGAGGCTGGGGTTGCTCAGCCTCCGATTTGGAGGCCGGGGTCAATGAGCTTCCGATTTGGAGGCTGAGGTCGATGAGCTTCCGATTTGGAGGCCGGGGTCGTCGAGCCTCCGATTTGGAGGCCGGGGTCATTGAGCCTCCGATTTGGAGGCCGGGGTCGTTGAGCCTCTGATTTGGACCCCAGGGTCGATCAGCTTCCGATCTGGAGGACGGTTTGGCTCATCCTCCGATTTGGAGGCAGGAGTGACTCAGCCTCCGATTTGGAGGCCGAGGTCGCTCAGCCTCTGATTTGGACCCCAGGGTCGATCAGCTTCCGATATGGAGGACGGTTTGGCTCAGCCTCCGATTTGGAGGCCGGAGTGACTCAGCCTCCGATTTGGAGGCCAGTGTGGCTCAGCCTCCGATTTGGAGGCCGGGGAGGCTCAGCCTCCGATTTGGAGGCCAGGGTGGCTCAGCCTCCGATTTGGAGGCCGGGGTGGCTCAGCCTCCGATTTGGAGGCCGGGGTGGCTTAGCCTTCGATTTGGAGGCCGGGGTGGCTCAGCCTCCAATTTGGAGGCCGGGGTGGCTCAGCCTCTGAATTGGAGGCCGGGGTCGCTCAGGCTCCGATTTGGAGGCCGTGGTCGATCAGCCTCCGGTTTGGAGGCCGGGATCGATCGGCCTCCGGTTTGGAGGCCGGGGTCGATCAGCCACCGGTTTGGAGGCCGGGGTCGATCAGCCTCCGATTTGGAGGCCGGGGTCGATCAGCCTCCGATTTGGAGGCCGGGGTCGATCAGCCTCTGATTTGGAGGCCGGGGTCGATCAGCCTCCGATTTGGAGGCTGGGGTGGCTCAGCCTCCGATTTGGAGCCTGTGGTGGCTCAGCCTCTGATTTGGAGCCTGGGGTCACTCAGCTTTCGATTAGGCGTGTCGGCCCTTTAAGACTCATTTCGGTGCACCGGCCCTTTAACAATCACTTTGGCGCGTCGGCCCTTTAAGAGCTAGTTTGGCTCACTGGGCTTCTTCTAAATCAACTTTGGCGGACATTCTCTCTCAGGGGCATGTGTGATGTGATGAAGCTAGATTTGCATTTGTGCTGTGGGTTTCGCTTTAAGAGCTGATATTATGTGGCAGAAGTTCTGTCCTTGGGGCGTCATGTGACGTTCGTAGGCGTTGGCATAGTAACTGGGTGTGCCTGCGCATATCGATGAGCTTAACTGCCATTTCAATCGCCTCAGGGCACGTTTTGTCATTATAGTGGTTTGAAAAAACCACTATATTGTAATCCGAACGCTGCTAACTTATTCTTCTTATTTTCCAGTTGATTTCCGCAATTAATGCGGCCCGAACCGCTACACGCACAGACGCCGTTGAGGTGTTGTTTCGAAGCCAGCGTCCACGAAAGGTGTGCTAAGTATTTTTCGTGTCGATCGGATTTGTAGTTTTTGCGCAATTTGCGTTTGAAAAATTTTTTTCCCGTCATTGGAATGCACTGTCTCCAATGCTTTTCAATGGGAAATGGCAAAACGTGCCCTGAGGCGATTGAAATGGCAGTTGAGCTCATTGATATGCACAGGCAGACCCAGTTACTATGCCAACGCCTACGAACGTCACATGACGCCCCAAGGACAGAGCTTCTGCCACATAATATCAGCTCTTAAAGCGAAACCCACAGCACAAATGCAAATCTAGCTTCATCACATGACACATGCCCCTGAGAGAATGTCCGCCAAAGTTGATTTAGAAGAAGCCCAGTGAGCCAAACTAGCTCTTAAAGGGCCGACGCGCCAAAATGATTGTTAAAGGGCCGGCGCACCGAAATGAGTCTTAAAGGGACGACACACCAAATCGAAAGCTGAGAGACCCCAGGCTCCAAATCGGAGGCTGATCGACCCCGGCCTCCAAATCGGAGGCTGATCGACCCCGGCCTCCAAATCGGAGGCTGATCGACCCCGACCTCCAAATCGGAGGCTGATCGACCCCGGCCTCCAAATCGGAGGCTGAGCCACCCCGGCCTCCAAATCGGAGGCTGAGCCACTCCGGCCTCCAAATAGGAAGCTGAGCTACCCCGGCCTCCAAATAGGAGGCTGAGCCACCCCGGGCTCCAAATCGGAGGCTGAGCCACCCCGGGCTCCAAATCGGAGGCTGATCCACCCCGGCCTCCAAATCGGAGGCTGATCCACCCCGTCCTCCAAATCGGAGGCTGATCCACCCCGGCCTCCAAATCGGAGGCTGATCCACCCCGGCCTCCAAATCAGAGGCTGAGCCACCTCGGCCTCCAAATAGGAGGCTGAGCCACTCCGGCCTCCAAATAGGAGGCTGAGCCACCCCGGCCTCCAAATCGCAGGCTGAGCGACCCCAGCCTCCAAATCTTACCCAGAGTGGCCCCACCCACCAAATCGGACCCAGAGAGGCCCTGCCCACCAAACCGGACCCTGAGGGGCCCCGCCCACCAAATCGGACCCTGTGGGGCACCGCCTACTAAATCGGACCCAGAGTGGCCCAGCCCACCAAATTGAACCCTGAGAGGCCCCACCCACCAAATTGGACCCAGAGTGGTCCCGCCCAACAAATTGGACCCAAAGGGGCTCCGCCCACAAAATCAGACCCTAAGGGGCCCCACCCACAAAATCAGACCCTGAGGGGCCGCGGCCACAAAATCGGACCCTGATGGGCCCCAGTCACAAAATCGGACCCTGATGGGCCCCGGCCACAAAATCGGACCCTGAGGGGCCCCAACCACAAAATCGGACCCTGAGGGGTCCCAACCACAAAATCGGACCCTGAGGGGCCCCGGCCACAAAATCGGACCCTGATGGGCCCCGGCCACAAAATCGGACCCTGATGGGCCCCGGCCACAAAATCGGACCCTGAGGGGCCCCAACCACAAAATCGGACCCTGAGGGGTCACAACCACAAAATCGGACCCTGAGTGGTCCCAACCACAAAATCGGACCCTGAGGGGCCCTGGCCACAAAATCGGACCCTGAGGGGCCCAAACCACAAAATCGGACCCTGAGGGGCCCCGCCCACCAAATTGGACCCTGAGAGGCCCCACCCACCAAATTGGACCCAGAGTGGTCCCGCCCAACAAATTGGACCCAAAGGGGCTCCGCCCACAAAATCAGACCCTAAGGGGTCCCACCCACAAAATCAGACCCTGAGGGGCAGCGGCCACAAAATCAGACCCTGAGGGGCCGCGGCCACAAAATCGGACCCTGATGGGCCCCAGTCACAAAATCGGACCCTGATGGGCCCCGGCCACAAAATCGGACCCTGAGGGGCCCCAACCACAAAATCGGACCCTGAGGGGTCCCAACCACAAAATCGGACCCTGAGGGGTCCCAACCACAAAATCGGACCCTGAAGGGCCCCGGCCACAAAATCGGACCCTGAGGGGCCCAACCCACAAAATCGGACCCTGAGGGGCCCCGCCCACCAAATTGGACCCTAAGGGGCCCCGTCCACCAAAATGGACCCTGAGGGGCCCCGCCCACCAAATTGAACCCTGAGGGGACCCGCCCACCAAATCGGACCCTGAGGGGCCCCGCCCAACAAATCGGACCCTGAGGGGCCCCACCCAACAAAACGGACCCAGAGTGGCTGGTTTCCAAATCGGAGGCTGAGCCACCCCGGCCTCAAAATCGGAGGCTGAGCCACCCCGGACTCCAAATCGGAGGCTGAGCCACCCCAGCCTCCAAATCGGAGGCTGAGCCACCCCAGCCTCCAAATCGGAGGCTGAGTCACTCTGGCCTCCAAATCAGAGGATGAGCCAAACCGTCCTCCAGATCGGAAGCTGATCGACCCTGGGGTCCAAATCGGAGGCTGAGCGACCCCGGCCTCCAAATCGGAGGCTGAGTCACTCCGGCCTCCAAATCGGAGACTGAGCCAAATCGTCCTCCAGATCGGAAGCTGATCGACCCTGGTATCCAAATCGGAGGCTCAACGACCCCGGCCTCCAAATCGGAGGCTCAACAACCCCGGCCTCCAAATCGGAGGCTCGACGACCCCTGCCTCCAAATCGGAAGCTCATCGACCCCAGCCTCCAAATCGGAGGCTCTTTGACCTCGGCCTCCAAATCGGAAGCTCATCGACCCCGGCCTCCAAATCGGAGGCTGAGCGACCCCACCCACCAAATCAAACCCAGAGAGGCCCTGCCCACCAAACCGGACCCTGAGGGGCCCCGCCCACCAAATTGGACCCCATGGGCCCCGCCCAATAAATTGGACCCAGAGTGGCCCTGCCCACCAAATCGGACCCTGAGAGGTCCCGCCCACCAAATTGGACCCAGAGTGGTCCCGCCCACCAAATCATACCCTAAGGGGCCCCGCCCAACAAAACGGACCCAGAGTGGCACCACCCACCAAATCGGACCCAGAGTGGCCCAACCCACAAAATTGGATCCAGAGTGGCCCCACCCACAAAATTGGACCCTGAGGGGCCCTGGCCACAAAATCGGACCCTGAGGGGCCCCACCCACAAAATCGGACCCTGAGGGGATCCGGCCACAAAATCAGACCCTGAGGGGCCCCACCCACCCTCCGTTGAGATGTCGTTTCGAAGCCAGCGTCCACGAGAGGTGTGCTAAGTATTTTTTGTGTCAATCGGATTTGTAGTTTTTGCACAATTTGCGTTTGAAATTTTTTTTTCCCATCTTTGGAAAGCACTGTCTCACTGCATTTGAACGGGAAATGGCAAAACGTGCCCTGAGGCGATTGAAATGGCAGTTAAGCTCATTGATATGCGCAGGCACACCCAGTTACTATGCCAACGCCTACGAACGTCACATGACGCCCCCAGGACACAGTTTCTGCCACATAATATCAGCTCTTAAAGCGAAACCCACAGCACTAATGCAAATATAGCTTCATCACATGACGCATGCCCCTGAGAGAGAATGTCCGCCAAACTTGATTTAGAAGCCCAGTGAGCCAAACTAACTCTTAAAGGGCCGATGCGCCAAAGTAATTGTTAAAGGGCCAGCGCACCGAAATGAGTCTTAAAGGGCCGGCACGCCAAATCGAAAGCTGAGTGACCCCAGGCTCGAAATCGGAGGCTGATCAACCCCGGCCTCCAAATCGGAGGTTGATCGACCCCGACCTTCAAATCAGAGGCTGAGCCACCCCGGCCTCCAAATCGGAGGCTGTGCCACCCCGGCCTCCAAACCGGAGGCTGATCGACCCCGGCCTCCAAATCGGAGCCTGAGCCACCCCGGCCTCCAAATCAGAGGCTGAGCCACCCCGGCCTCCAAATCGGAGGCTGAGTCACCCCGGCCTCCAAATCGGAGGCTGAGCCACCCCGGCATCCAATTCAGAGGCTGTGCCAAATCGTCCTCCAAATCGGAGGCTGATCGACCCCAGCATCCAAATCGGAGGCTGATCGACCCCGGCCTACAAATCGGAGGCTGAGCCATCCTGACCTCCAAATTGGAAGCTGAGCCACCCCGGCCTCCAAATAGGAGGCTGAGCCACCCCAGGCTCTAAATAGGAGGCTGAGCCACCCCGGCCTCCAAATCGGAGGCTGAGCCACCCCGGCCTCTAAATCGGAGGCTGAGCCACCCCAGCCTCCAAATCGGAGGCTGAGCCACCCCGGCCTCCAAATCGGAGGCTGAGCCTCCCCGGCCTCCAAATCAGAGGCTGATCCACCCCGGCCTCGAAATCGGAGGCTGAGCCACCCCGGCCTCCAAATTGGAGGCTGAGCCACCCCGGCCTCCAAATTGGAGGCTGAGCCACCCCGGCCTCCAAATCGGAGGCTCAATGACCCGGCCTCCAAATCGGAGGCTGATCGGCCCCGGCCTCCAAATCGGAGGCTGATCGACCTCGGCCTCCAAATCGGAGGCTGATCGACCCCGGCCTCCAAATCGGAGGCTGATCGACCCCGGCTTCCAAATCGGAGGCTGATCGACCCCGGCCTCCAAATCGGAGGCTGAGTCACCCCGGCCTCCAAATCGGAGGCTGATCGACCCCGGCCTCTAAATCGGAGGGTGAGCCACCCCGGCCTCTAAATCGGAGGCTGAGCCACCCTGGCCTCCAAATCGGAGGCTGAGTCACCCCGGCCTCCAAATCGGAGGCTAAGCCACCACGGCATCCAATTCAGAGGCTGTGCCAAATCGTCCTCCAAATCGGAGGCTGATCGACCCCGGCATCCAAATCAGAGGCTGATCGACCCTGGCCTACAAATCGGAGGCTGAGCCATCCCGACCTCCAAATCGGAAGCTGAGCCACCCCGGCCTCCAAATAGGAGGCTGAGCCACCCCAGGCTCTACATAGGAGGCTGAACCACCCCAGGCTCCAAATCGGAGGCTGAGGCACCCGGGCCTCCAAATCGGAGGCTGAGCCACCCCGGCCTCCAAATCGGAGGCTGATCGACCCCGGCCTCCAAATCGGAGGCTGAGCCACCCCGGCCTCCAAATCGGAGGCTGAGCCACCCCGGCCTCCAAATCGGAGGCTGATCGACCCCGGCCTCCAAATCGGAGGCTGATCTACCCCGGCCTCCAAATCGGAGGCTGATCGACCCCGGCCTCCAAAACGGAGGCCGAGCCACCCCGGCCTCCATATCGGAGGCTGATCGACCCCGGCCTCCAAATCGGAGGCTGAGTGACCCCGGCCTCCAAATCGGAGGCTGAGCGACCCCGGCCTGCAAATCGGAGGCTGATCGACCCCGGGGTCCAAATTGGAGGCTGATCGACCCCGGGGTCCAAATCGGAGGCTGATCGACCCCGGGGTCCAAATCGGAGGCTGAGCGACCCCGGCCTCCAAATTGGAAGCTCATCGACCCCGGCCTCCAAATCGAAGGCTGAGTGACCCCAACCTCCAAATCTTACCCAGAGTGGCCCCACCCACCAAATCGGACCCAGAGAGGCCCCACCCACCAATCTGGACCCTGAAGGGCCCCGCCTACCAAATCGGACCCAGAGGCTGATCCACCCCGGCCTCGAAATCAGAGGCTGAGCCACCCCGGCCTCCAAATTGGAGGCTGAGCCACCCCGGCCTCCAAATTGGAGGCTCAATGACCCCGGCTCCACCCACAAAATCGGACCCTGAGGGTCCCCTGCCACAAAATCATACCCTGAGGGGCCCCAACAAAATCGGACCCTTAGGGGCCCCAGCCACAAAATCGGACCCTGATGGGCCCCAGCCACAAAATCGGACCCTGAGGGGCCCCGGCCAGGAAATCGGACCCTGAGGGTCCCCGCCCACCAAATTGGACCCTAAGGGTCCCCGCCCACCAAATCGGACCCTGAGGGGACCCGCTCGCCAAATCGGACCCTGAGTAGCCCCACCCACCAAATCGGACCCAGAGTTGCCCCACCCACCAAATCGGACCCAGAGTGACCCCACCCACAAAATCGGACCCTGAGGGGCCCCAACCACAAAATTGGACCCTGAGGAGCCCCGGCCACAAAATCGGGCCCTAAAGGGTCCCACCCATAAAATTGGACCCTGAGGGGCCCCAGCCACAAAGTCAGACCCTGAGGGGCCCCACTCGTAAAATCGGACCCTGAGGGGATCCGGCCACAAAATCAGACCCTGAGGGGCCCCACCCTCAAAATCAGACCCTGAGGGGCCACACCCACAAAATCGGACCCTTAGGGGCCCTGCCCCAAAATTGGACCCTTAGGGGCCCTGCCCCAAAATTGGACCCTGAGGGGCCCCGCCCACCAAATCGGACCCTGAGGGGACCCGCTCGCCAAATCGGACCCTGAGTAGCCCCACCCAACAAAACAGACCCAGAGTTGCCCCACCCACCAAATCAGGCCCAGAGTGGCCCCAACCACAAAATCGGACCCTGAGGGGCCCCGGCCACAGAATCGGACCCTGAGGGCCCCCACCCACAAAATCGGATCCTGAGGGGCCCCGGCCACAAAATCGGACCCTGAGGGGCCACACCCACAAAATCGGACCATGAGGGGCCCCAACCACAAAATTGTACCCTGAGGGGCCCCTGCCACTAAATCGGACCCTGAGGGGCCCCACCCACAAAATCAGACCCTGAGGGGCCCCACCCACAAAATCGGACCCTGAGTGGCCACACCCACAAAATCGGGCCATGAGGGGCCCCAACCACAAAATCTTACCCTGAGGGACCCCTGCCACTAAATCGGACCCTGAGGGGCCCCACCCACAAAATCGGACCCTGAGGGGCCCCACCCACAAAATCAGACCCTGAGGGGCCACACCCACAAAATCAGATCCTGAGGGGCCACACCCACAAAATCAGACCCTGAGGCCAAAGTGGCACCTGAGAGGCACCCACAGTTAAAACGGATCCTGAATTGAAAGTCTTGCAGGGGCAGCAGGCATGTCTCTCTTAATGGGGCAGCCCGGGCACCATTTCAAAGCACTATCTGTACTTCCTTCAGGAAATACACATCTAGTTCATATTTGATATGCCTTAATGCAATTGAGTACAACCATTTCCTTATTTTGATATGTAAGTTGTTTTTTTGGTATGCACCTGTTCAGACTAGGATGTGCTGTCAGTTTTTTCTGTCATTTGTTAGCTTTCTGACTGAGCACTCCGCCCTTCATCAAGCTGTGATTTTAATTACATCCAATCACTTTTTGGTTCCTATCCTCCTATAAATATAGGCTTTATCTTGTTATTAGCCAGTAGTTCCCATTAGGCAGTTAAAATAGGGACCCGTTCAATGAGATCACCTTGACATTGGTGAATGGGCTCACATCTTTTGGCCAAATTTTGTGCTAAGTATCTCATATGTTTTTTCCAAATTCCAAAAGCCATTATGCTATTCATATTTCATATAGTTCATATTTGATATGCCTTAATGCAATTGAGTGCAACCATTTCCTTATTTTGATATGTAACTTGAGTAACAGACAGTAAAACATTGGAATAATGGCCTAAAATCCCCAAATTTTTATCACACGGATGTATGAGGTGTGTCACACATTTACCACACTATAAAATGTGGCCTGTTTTTTAAAAAAATGCTATATAATGCTGTATATAACTTGAGTAACAGACAGGAAAACACTGGACTACCGGTCTAAAAACCCCAAATTTTTATCACATAGATGTATGAGGCATGTCACAGATATACCCCACTGTAAAATGTGGCCTGTTTTTTAAACAAAATGCAACATATTGCTGTATATAACTTGAGTAACAAACAGAAAAACACTGGAATACCGGCCTAAAAGCCCCAAATTTTTATCAGGGGGTATGAGGTATGTCACAGATATATCACACTGTAAAATATGTGGCCTCTTTATTAAATCAAAAGAGTGCTGATTAGAGATGAGCGACTTTGCCTTTTTTCGGGTCGAGTTGGGTTTCACGAAACCCCCAACGAAATCGGCCGATTATCGTGAAAAGTCAAAGGCCGACTGAAACACGAAACCTCATGCAAGTCAATGGGGAAGCAAAGTCGGCAGAGAGTGGAAGACATTAAACACACCTACAGTGCCCATTTGAATGGCAAAAACATCAATTTTTATTACTGAAGCTTGTGAACCTTAATTTACTTCATAATAATATTTACGCACTGAAAACTGGGGGTTATTTGGCTAAAGTTGTGGAGGGGTATTCCTGGCTCCAGGTTTTCATGTGCCCTGGGCCAAAGAGCGCGCCTTTAACACATACCACAACTCATGATGCTCCAATACGATAGAGAAATAGCGGTATAGTACAATGAAAAATACTTCACTTTTTACATCTCATGACTGATATCGATTTTAAATTCTCCAATAGCTTCAAAAACGAACAGTATGTTACTCCATACAGTATTATGGGCACCGCATATTGCGCTATACAGAGTGATGAGGCCCATATATTTCTCCATACAGAATCATTGGTACCAAATAATGTTTGAAACAGTATATGATGAGCTCCACATAATGCTACAGTATATGTTGGACCCCATGGATGAAGCTCCACTGTGTTATGGGCCCAAATAATGCTCCATATATAATGGGTCCCATTTCTAGTTCTCCAGTGTATTATGGGCCGTGTAAACGCTGCTCCAGTGTCTGATGTCCACCTTTGGAATGCTCCAGTGTATGGTGGGCCCCATATATCATTCTCCTGAGTATAGTGCTCCCCAAAAATTGCTGTCCCAACATTGAAAACAATTAAATAAGTCTCCTCGCTAGGGAATCCCTGTACTAGTCTGGACTCCTCGTCGTCCCCATCTTCCATCTTACTGCACTTGGCTGTTTAGGCAGAGGGCGTACAGACATGATGTCATTGCGCTCTCTGATCAGAATATCACTGTCAGGACACGCGGAAGACGTCATGGCGGTGGAGCAGGGAGAGGTAAGTATTTCAACTTTGCAAGTGCTGTGATCCGGAGCAAGCAGGGGGGCCCACTCGTTGGCGATGGTACTGGCACAGGGCCCCTCATAGTACGGCGGTGTGTGGCGGTGTGTCTGATGGCCTCCCACCGGCAGAGACACTTTTGCGTACTATGAGGGGCTCTGTGCCAGTGCCATCACCCATGATTATGCCCCCCACCTGCTCAAGGAACCTGCACTTTCATCTGCACCTTCCTCTTTGTCACCTTGTAAGGTGGTATAGTATGCGGGAAGGGGAACCTGAGTTTCCTCAGGGTCACATTCTGGCTGTGTAGAGTGTGAGGGGAATGTAGTGGTCTTGGTCAATGTACCAGCAGAATCATCTAGCAGTGGCTGGGCATCAGTGCACTTGTGGCGTCCCCAGGAGTACGGTCGCCACAGTGGCATTACCTTCCTCCTAGGGAGTGGGATGTCATGCTTGGGAGCAATGAAGGATCTCTCTAGCAGTTCAACCAACACACAACACATTTTCCACTCCAGGCCAGCAGGGAGACCTCTGAACCTGACTGCTGAGGAGCTGCTCTCTGTGGTCGGGAGGAGGTAAGTTAGGGCACTCTGTGCAGGGAAGGGGAAGTGTGTGGACGTGAGAAGGGGAGCTGGAGGATGAGCAGAGTTAAGGCTCACTCCTAGCTGCAGCGCATGGTCTGGATTCCAGTCTCCGACTTTGTAGGGACACTGACGTTCCTGCAGCCGAAACCGGAGGAAGTAGCAGTTGTAATTGCTCTGTACCCAACTAAGGCTCGGAGGCCCCTGCATCGACGTGTGGGAGCCAGAAGGAAAAGGCTACAGCTGCCTGCCATATGAGAAAGTTCCAAAAGAGAGTCAACAGAGGGAACTTCATTGAACTCAGCACTGCGAATACCTCAGATAAGCGCTAGAACGGAGGCCACACTACCTATCTGCAGAGAGAGAATTCCAAATTGGCTTACAGGCTGACCAACTCCTCCATCTGTACTCTGGGTCCTGGATGGCACTTACCAAGTACAGGTAAAGGAACTGCTTGACTGTGTCATCTTTCTCCTGCGCCTGGCGCATGGCTCTGCTACATCCTGCACACCATCTACCAACTCTTTCATCTGCCCTGCGACTATGGCCCTACCTGTGCATGGCTTCTACATCTTAGCTGCATCACAACATCTGTCCCAGAGAAGCGACACTGCAGCGCTGGTCAATCTAATCAGAAACCACAGGTGGCGTCATGTATCATTCACCTATAAACGTAATTCACCCCTTTGCATGGACGCCCAGGACCACGGAACGGGTCACCACCACCGTGACACATTCCTGTGAGACACCGACCCGGTACCAATTAACCCCACTGCCCTGACTGGCCACCCACACTCCATGTCTGATTCATCTTGGACTTGGGAATTCACGATTTGACTTGATAACCCAGGCATGGTATGATAGAAAGAGCTACATGGACTAATGTGAAGTGGGGCCTGCTGCATCATTCACTTTTGGTGGGGGTGAAGGACACAAGGAAAGGGGTTCTTCCTGACCAGGAGCCAACACTTGACGACTCAGTGCTTGCATTTTTTGAAACTTCAGAAGAGGAGGGCATATTTGCTGGAGTCTGTTTCGGCAATGTAAGCCAAAACCAGTTCCTCATGCTCTGCCTTTAAAAGCGGTTAACCTACTCCCAGAAAAGGTAGCCTTCCAGGCGTTCCGGAGCCAGACCATGACGCAGGCTCAACACCTCCTGCCTTACCTGCTATTGTGCTTTTGCCACTTCCAGCAGATGCACCACCACCATCAGCACCAGCTGGCCCCCCACGCCCACGTCCACGGCCTCTTCCACCAAACTTCAAAATTTGGCAGAAAATAGACCCAAAATAACATCAGATATATGGCACTGTATCAGAAGCGTACAGCTCTATTCAGTCAAAGGATAATTGTCAATCTCCCTATTTATTCCATCAGTCACACAGAGACGCTCACAGGCTCAGTACGGATTAGACAAGAATATAAAAATTAGACAAAATGTACAGTATCATCAGATAGCAGGTATATATAGTATAGTTTAAACATTCTAAATCTCCGTAGATATTTGAGGAGGCACACACAGACACTCTCAGGCTCAGTATTGGATTACAACACAATCTAAAAAGCCGTAAAACGGTAATGGATCTCAAGAGTACAGCTGTACACAGTGTAGGTATCATTGTTGTCAATTTCAGTATTTATTTCCACAGTCAGAAAATAACTCTCACTTGGTCAGTTTGGATTAGACCAGAATATAACAAGCAGTAAATGGGTAATGTATCCCAAGCGTAGAGCTGTATACAGTGTTGGGGTAATTTTTAAATGTACACCTAAATTGCAGGAGTAACCCATAGACACTCACACGCTCAGGATGGATCACACTACAATATAACAAGAAGATCCGCAAGAAATAATCACACATGTGGGACAATGTTCCAGGTGTCAATGATACACTTAGAGTGTTGGTTGGAGGAGGACTTCCTGGCAGAAAGGGTACAGTATCACCAGATACCAGGTATATATAGCATAGTTTAAACATTAACAATGTACTTCGATATATCAGGAGTAGTGTTGAGCCACCCCGCTAGTGTTTTGGTTCGTCTCACAAGAGGCAAGTTCGTCAAACGTTCGAAGAACACCGTCGAACCCCATTCAAAACAATGGCAGGCAAACACAAACACATAGAAAACAATTACAAAACACCTATAAAGGTGTCCCAAAGCAGACAAAATGCTCAGAAGACAAAAATAACATATGGAAAAGGGCAACTACATTTAGAAAAGAGGTGGAGGAGTAAAAGGAGGAGGTGGAGGAGACACAGATATAGGCTTGTCATGCCCTTATGAAGTCAAGAAAGGCTGGAATAAAAATGTAAAATACAAACCAAAAAAAAAAAAAAATTCTGAAATCGAACACGATCATATACCGTCGGACTGCCCACCAATAAATTATGGCAACTGCCGATGGGGCGGCGTTATTCCCACGAACCTCCAAACTGCGTCCATGAAGGCAAAGTGTTTGGTTTCCGGGGGCTGTATGGTTGCAAAGCTGAACCTTAAAGGAATATCCAAAAGGGCACCACCAGGAGTGGAGCCTGTGGCTTAATTGGACTCCACCCGGGAAACCACAACCATACAAGCTACAGAAAAGATGGACAGATTGCAAGCTTTGTCATTTCTGTGTGTGGTGTGGTATGTCCGTTTGTAGTTGTGCTAGCGATTTTTCAGCTTTATTCCGTTAACGACCGAGACTCCGGCATGCACCCGCGGTACGCGTCAAGCTTACTAGAGGGATACGCGAGGCTCTGGCACGCGAGATCGAGCAATAACAGGTCTATCATGCCCTTACATGTCCGGGGCTGCATGCACGCTACACTGAAAGGACCAGCTTTTGTCGCTTACAGGTGCTGATAACCCGCTGAACACCGTTAGTGATGGGGATCTGGGATTCCAATTATTCCCCGCAAACGATGATTTCCCAGTAAGTGCAGGTCAACCGCAATTACGGAATTAGGCCTAACCGGCATTCCTGACAAAATGAAAAAATTACGTGTCCAAACCACAGGTGCTGTAGCTTGCTTAACAGCTCGGCAGCCGTTCTCAGGCCCAGTATGGATTTGACAACATTGTAGAAAGTTGATAAAGGGTACAGTTTCACTAGATAACACGTATATATGTAACATAGTTTACACATTAAAAACCTATGTCTATAGATCAGGAGGCAGGCTCAGACGGTCTCAGGCCAAGTAAGAATTAGACGTGATTGGACAAAGGTGAGAAAGGGTAACGTATCACCGGATTACAGGTATGTATAGCATAGTTTACACATTAAAAACCTATGTCTAGATCAGGAGGCAGGCTCAGTCGGTCTCAGGCCCAGTATGGATTAGACGTGATTGGACAAAGGTGAGAAAGGGTAACGTATCACTGGATTACAGGTATGTATAGCATAGTTTACACATTAAAAACCTATGTCTATAGATCAGGAGGCAGGCTCAGACGGTCTCAGGCCCAGTATGGATTAGACGTGATTGGACAAAGGTGAGAAATGGTACATTATCACTGGATAGCAGGTATATATAGCATAGTTTAAACATTTAAAATCTCCGTGTTCTCAGTATTGATTAGACAACAATCTAAAAAGTAGAAAAAAGGAAATGTTTTTGAAGCGTACACCAGTATACACTTTTGGTGGTATTTTTAAATCTTCATATATATTTCTGCCTCAGTAAGACAATCCAGCCTCTCCAACATAGGAAATGAGATGCATACAATTACTGACATAAAGTCTAGTGATTGCAGAAATCTAGGAACTAACAATCACGGGAAAAACTGCCGTCACAATTCTCAGAGAAAATGCTGACCCTCAATTAATTTGTGTGTGGAGACAGCGAAAACATAACTTTGTGAAGAAAGTGTTGCTGTATCGCAGTACCATTGATCCCATCAGCGTTACTCATCTCCATCAAATTTTAATCACAGGGAGAGATGTAAACATCTTGCTCACTGCCTATCATGATCTGTCACGTAACTTTGGAGTGCAAAAGACAGAAGTCACAGGCCGTGGGCGATTCTATGGGATTGGCATGAGAGGGCACATTTAAAAATGTGCGCCGGAATGTCACGCGTCTGTGAGTAGGAAAATTGTGAAAGCTGATGATAAACCACCACTGCATGTAATTGTGAGTTGAGGTCCATAAGAAATGGAAGCCATTGATCATCTGAAGCTAGAGCCTGGCCAGCGGGACAGGGCATAGCTACGTCTTAACCATCATCTATCAGTTCAGCAAATTTGTAGTGGCAGTCCCAGTGATGGATTTGACAGCCCAGACCACACAGCGCAGGAGCAGGGAGAGGTAAACATTGCAAATGCTGTGGCCCTGCCCAAGCAAGGGGTGCACACTCGTGGGTGTCGGTACTGGCACTGAGCCCCTCATAGTACGGCGGTGTGTCTGACGGCGGGTGTGCACCCCCACCGTCAGAGACACTTGATTGCACTATGAGGGACCCTGTGCCAGTGCCCGTGCCCAAGAGTCGGCCCACTCACCTGTCCAGGGCAACGGCACTCGCACGGTTGGGTGCGCTAGGTGGTGACCCCGGCCATGGGGAGAGGCAGCCCAGTTAGGGAGGTTTACAAAATGGCATATGTTGATGTTGGACATTCAGCTGCTGCAAAAGACGAAATTGGGCAAGTGCGAGGAAGACGAGGACTAAAGCAAGTCATTTTTCTGGCAACCTAGGTGTCATCAGGGGAAGGTGGGACAAAATCCTTGGAAACCCATGCATGGTTCATTTTAATGAAGGTTAGATCATCCACATTTTGGGTCGACAGACGGGTCCTTTTTTCTGTCAGGATTGATCCAGCTGCACTGAAGACTCTTTCTGTTAGCACACTTGCAGCTGGGCAAGAGAGCTCCTGTAAGGCATATTGTGCCAATTCAGGCCAGGTGTCCAGTTTAGCGGCCCAATAATCAAATGGGAATGACCTGTGCGGGAGAACATCGATATTGGACGAGAAGTAGTTTGTAACCATAGTTGACAACTGCTGTCTCCTATCACTTTCAATCGATGCAGTATTACCAGTCGTGTGAGCGGGACTTGAAAAATCAGTCCACAACATTGTCATGAAACCCCTGTCTCCAACGCCACTTCTGATGTGTGCACCACAAACACCTCTTCCAAGCTGCCCCCGGCCCCTATGGCTCGTCTGAGAACCATCACCGCTGCTGTGTGCTGGGAATGCCTCAACCAACCGGTTTACCAGAGTTGCTTGTTTGTTAGCCAATATTAGGTCAAAGTTCTCCTGTGGCATTAGGTTTTGGAAATTGCCTTTATAGCGTGGATCCAGGATGCTGGCCAACCAGTAGTCGTCATCATTCATCATTTTGGCAATGCGGGGGTCCCTTTTTAGGATCTGCAAGGTATAATCTGACATGTGGGCCAATGTTCCCAGTTCCCGAGTGCTGGGTGGAGGAGCACTTTCTGGCAAATCCACATCCCTCCAGTCACGCACAAACCCTGTACCAGACCTTGCCACGCTAACATTTTCTCTTGCCCCACGAGAAGCACCCTCCTCCCCTAAATAATCATCCCCATCATCATCCACCTCTTCCTCTTCTTCCTCCACCTCATCCAGGAGAGGTCCCGGAGCAGACAATGGCTGACTGTCATCAAGGCTTCCCTCCTCTTCCTCCTCATCTACCTCAGCTGCAGACGCCTGCTCCTTAATGTGCATCAAAGTTTGCATGAGCAGACGCATAAGTGGGATGCTCATGCTTATGATGGCATCGTCTGCGCTTACCAGCCGTGTGCATTCCTCAAAACACTGAAGGACTTTACAGAGGTCTTTCAGCTTCGACCACTGCACACCTGTCAACTCCATGTCTGCCCTCAAAGTGCCTGCCCGTGTATCCTCCCACAAATGCATTAATGCCTGCCTCTGTTTGCACAGCCGCTCAACCATGTGCAGGGTGGAGTTCCACCTTGTTGCAATGTCGATAATTAGGCGGTGCTTGGGAAGGTGGAGCAATCGCTGCAGCTTCTGCTTACGACTGGAGTGTACCGGCGACCGGCGGATGTGCGAGCACAGTCTTCGAACCTTATGGAGCAGGCCTGTTAACTCCGGATAATTATTGAGGAAGCACTGCACCACCAGGTTCAAGGTGTGAGCCAAGCAAGGTATTATGTGTCTGAGTTTTGAAAGGGCTATGGCTGCCACAAAATTCCGGCTGTTATCCCTAACTACCTTGCCTGCCTCAAGATGTAGACTGCCCAGCCATGACACAGTTTGTCGCTGAAAGTAGTCGGCCAGTACCTCCGCGGTGTGTCTGTCGCCCAAACACATCATCTGCAACACAGCCTGCTGACGCTTTCCACTAACTGATCGATAGGGGGACACCTCGTGTGCAACACTGGCAGCTGCGGATGGAGTGCTCGTGCGACTGCGCTCTGTGGATGAGCTTTTGCTTCTGGAGGAGGAGGGTCGAACGCCTACAGCCAACTGTTTCCCATACCGTGCGCTAGGCAGCACTGTCCCACCACCGCTGTCCCCTGTGGACCCTGCATCCACCACATAAACCCAGTGCGCAGTGATGGACACGTAACGGCCCTGGCCATGCCTACTGGACCATGCATCAGTTGTGAGGTGCACCTTTCTACTCACTGATTGCTTGAGTGCATGGACAATGCGGTCTTTGACATGAAGGTGGAGGGCTGGGATGGCTTTGAGAGAAAGGAAGTGGCGACTGGGTAGGTCATAGTGTAGTACTGCGTAGGCCATGAGTTCGCGGAAAGCTGCGCTTTCAACCAACCGGTAGGGCATCATCTCTAACGAGATTAGTTTGGCAATGTGGGCGTTCAAACCCAGTGTACGCTGATGAGAGGATGAGTACTTTCTTGTCCTACTCATAGTCTCTGGTAAGGTGAGCTGAACTTGAGAGCTGCATATGGTGGAACTAGCGGTGGACATGGCGGACTGAGAGAGGGTTGATGATGGTGATGGAGTTGGTGTTCTTTCTGATGGCCTAGATTCAGTCTTTCGTTGATATAACATTGTGATTCCCTGACTGCTTGTCATGGTATGCCTAGGTTACTTTAGGCAGAAACCCCGGGACCCCTGCGATGTCCCTCAGACTAGGGGAACCCTGTCTGTCCCTCTACCCAGGGTTTACACTGAAGGTGTGCCTGCCTGAGCCTCCACCCTGTCCCTGTCTCCTGTCCAGCCCTAAACTGAACCCACCACCCTCCACCCAGTGAGGGGACCAGACACCAGACCCCACAAATACGTATGGACAGGGGTAAAAGAAACACAACAGTTAATACACAAGGGAATACAATAATGTGCAAGGGCAACCAAATATATATATATATATAACAGATTGGAGAAAGAACCACTGAGGGATATACTGCACCAGATATCAGACGCTCCAACACCACCACTGCTGACCGGTATTGCTAGCACTAGGCTAAAGCTATAGTCGGCGACGCCCATAGTCAGGACGAACTATTTAAAGACCAAGGGCGTGGCCCAGCCCTCAGCCAGCATGACAACCTGGTTAACCCTATCCCGACTGGAACAGAATACCCAACAGGGTATTACCGCTGTCTGCCGGACACCCTGGTGTGAACAGTGTCCGACATGACAGTACCCCGCCTTCTACGAGGGACCTCCGGAACCTCACCATGTCGAGGACCTGGCTTGTCCGGATGGCGACGATGGAACATAGTAACCAGTCGATCAGCATGAATGTCAGAGGCCGGCACCCATGTCCTCTCCTCAGGACCATAACCACGCCAGTGGACCAGGTACTGTAGAGTGCGACGCACAACCCTAGAGTCCACCACTTTGGACACCTCAAATTCCAACGCGCCATCCACCAAGACGGGAGGTGGTGGCCCGGGGGAACCATCCACCAAACCCACGACCTTCTTAAGCAATGCTTTGTGAAATACATTATGAATCTTATACACAGCCGGCAACTCCAAACGAAATGCCACGGGGTTGATCACTGCGGAGATTCTAAATGGGCCAATGAACCTGGGACCCAACTTAAGTGACGGTATCTTGAGCTTAATGTTCCTAGTAGATAACCACACCCAATCACCCACACACAGGTCCGGACCTGGCACACGTCTGCAGTCAGCCACCCGTTTGTACCTGGAACCCACCTTCAACAAGCGCTGCTTGACTTTCCTCCAAACAGACGACAATTGAGCTCCCAACTGGTCCTCCTCAGGGAAGCCAACTGAGCACCCCTGACGCAAGGTGCAAAATTGAGGATGTTGACCATACACACAAAAAAAAGGAGATTCCCCAGACGATTCCTGGCAATGGTTGTTTATTGCGAATTCTGCCAGAGGAAGAAACGCTGACCACTCTTCCTGATTGTCGGAAATAAAGCAGCGCAAGTATTGCTCCAGGTTTTGGTTCATCCGCTCAGTCTGTCCATTCGACTGAGGGTGGAAAGCCGATGAATGAGATAATTTGATTCCAAGGCGAGAACAAAAAGCTCTCCAAAACTTTGCCACAAACTGCGTACCTCGATCAGACACAATGTCAGACGGGACACCATGAAGTCTGACCACCTCGCGAATAAATATCTGAGCAAGAGTCTTAGCATTGGGCAAAGACGGTAAAGCAACGAAATGTGACATTTTGGAGAACCTATCAACAATTACCAAAATGACCGAGTTCCCTGCCGAGGCGGGCAAGTCAGTAATAAAATCCATGGAAATCTCAGTCCATGGCTTACTGGGCACCCCGAGAGGCTGCAAGCTACCAGCGGGACGGGAACGAGGAGTCTTGGCCCGTGCGCACGTGGTACAGGCAGCCACATATGAGGCCACATCCTGCCGGATTTTAGGCCACCAAAAACGACGCGATACCAGTTCCAGAGTGCTCTTAACCCCTGGATGACCTGCCAGTACCGTGTCGTGATGTTCGCCCAACACTCTAGAGCATAGATGTAGCGGCACAAAAGATTTATTAGCAGGCAACCCCGGCGGTACCACCTCCTGAGCCTCCGCAATCTCTGCCTCAATCTCTGTCGTGATGGCAGATACCACCACACCCTTTTGGAGAATAGGCACCGGCTCTTCACATAACTCTCCACCAGGAAAACACCTGGATAAAGCGTCTGCCTTAACATTCTTCGACCCAGGTCGATAGGTAACAATGAAGTTGAACCGGGTGAAGAATAATGCCCAGCGAGCCTGTCTGGAGGACAGGCGCTTAGCAGATTCTAAATAAAGCAAATTCTTATGGTCGGTTATCACAGTAATCTGATGAACAGCCCCCTCCAAGAAGTGTCGCCACTCCTCAAATGCCAATTTGATGGCCAATAGTTCCCTGTTGCCAATATCATAATTACGCTCCGCAGGCGACAGCTTCTTGGAGAAGAAGGCACACGGATGCAACTTGGCCCAAGAAGGGCCCTGAGACAGTACAGCCCCCACTCCAACCTCCGACGCATCCACCTCCATGACAAACGGTAAGGAGACATCGGGCTGCACCAGAATGGGCGCTGAGGCAAAACTATTCTTGAGGAATTCAAACGCCTGTACCGCAGGCTCAGACCAGTCAGAAAAGTCGGTACCCTTCTTAGTCATGTCAGTCAGTGGTTTGGCAATCATAGAGAAGTTCTTAATAAATTTCCTATAGTAATTGGAGAAGCCAAGAAATCGCTGAAGCGCCTTAAGATTATCAGGCCGATCCCAATGTAGTACCGCCTGCACCTTTGCGGTGTCCATCTTAAAACCTGAGGCAGAGATTATATAACCCAAGAACGGTAGCTCCTGTACGAAAAACACACATTTTTCAAGCTTGACATAGAGCCTGTTCTCTCTGAGCAACTGCAGAACCTGTCTAACATGCTCTATATGTGTATCATGGTCGCGAGAGAAAATGAGGATGTCGTCAAGATAAATTATAACGAACCTCCCCAACAACTGAGAGAAGACATCATTAATGAAGTGTTGAAAGACCGCCGGTGCCATAGTCAACCCAAACGGCATTACCAAACTCTCAAAGTGACCCTCAGGGGTATTGAACGCTGTCTTCCACTCATCCCCCTGACGGACTCTTATAAGATTGTACGCCCCCCTGAGGTCCAGTTTGGAGAACCACCTGGCACCAACCACTTGGTTGAATAAATCGGGTATAAGTGGCATAGGGTAAGGATCACGGACCGTAATCTGGTTGAGTTCTCTGAAATCCAGACACGGGCGTAAACCACTTCTTTTTAACAAAGAAGAAGCCAGCAGCCAAAGGAGAAGAGGAAGGTCTAATATGACCCTTGCTCAGGCTATCCGCAATGTATTCCTTGAGAGCTAGCCTCTCGGGACCTGAGATATTAAACATTCTAGCTTTAGGTAACTTGGCCCCTGGTTTCAACCTAATAGCACAATCATAGGGGCAATGCGGTGGTAGTTCCGAACAACCCTTCTCAGAAAATACATCCGCATAATCCAGCAACGGCTCCGGGATACTGGGGGTCAAAGCGGAAATACATGTAGCCAGGCACCTCTCCTGACACTCCCTGCTCCACTGAATTATGTCCTGGGTCTTCCAATCAATAACAGGGTTATGCATTGACAACCATGGAAAGCCCAGAACCATCTGAGCCGGTAAGTTACTGAGCACCTTACAAGTTACCCGCTCTGAGTGTAATACTCCGATGTGGAGTTGTATATCCAACACACACTCTGTGATCTCCCCTTGAGACAACGGGGAAGCATTGATGGTAACCACCCGGATGGGGTTCGGCAATTTCTCCACCGGAAATCCCGCTGTATGCGCGAATCTCTCATCAATGAGATTGGCAGCTGAGCCACTATCAATAAATACTGTAATAGAGAGCATTTGCCCCCCAAGTACCACCCTAGCAGGGAGCATACACTGGGAAACCATGACGGAGGATACACAAAGGCTCAGACTAGACTCCTCCAAACCCTCTGAGCCTATCAGTTTTCCGCCGGCGCGCCCTTCTTAGGTACCAGGGGGCAAGCGTTAATAAAATGTCCTCCTTTGCCACAAAAAAAACAGAGCCCCTGCCTTCTGTGCCAAGGACGTTTAGGCTTGTTACTCGGTGACTGTGCTATACCAGCGATCTGCATGGGTTCCACGGATTCACCCGAGGCAACCTCACCGACCACTCCCCCACCTCCCGGAGGCAACGAAACCAGCGCCCCCTGACGGAGACGTCGGTCTATGCGTACTACAAGTGCCATCGCAGCCTCCAGAGAGGCGGGAGTCTCGTACATTAGGAGAGTCTGTTTAACCCTTCCTGAAACCCCATGCAAAAATTGACTTCTAAGAGCAGGGTCCTGCACTGCGTGTCCACTGCCCAGCGCCGGAATTCCGTGCAGTAATCCTCAGCTGGTCGATCACCCTGTAGCAGTGAGCGTATCTTAGACTCTGCTAAGTTTAATCTATCCGGATCGTCATAGATCAAACCCAGAGCAGAGAAAAAAAAATCTACAGATTCAAATGCCGGTGAGTCTGAAGGAAGTGAAAAGGCCCAGGCCTGTGGGTCACCACTCAGCAAAGAAATCACCAAGCCCACGCGTTGAGCCTCATTACCTGAGGAATGTGGACGCATACGGAAATACAATTTGCATGATTCACGAAACACCGTGAACTTACCACGATCACCAGCAAATCGTTCAGGAAGGGGAAACTTGGGCTCAGCTGCCCTGGCTGCAGCCTCAGCAGGTACTGCAGGAGCTGACAGGCCTTGTTGCTGGACCGCCCCCCTGAGTTCAGTGACCTGTATGGATAGAGCCTCCAGCTGCTTGGTTAGGGAAAGTATAGGATCCATAGTAAGTAACCCCTATATTCCCTATCTATACCTTTTTTTTTTTTTTTTTTTTTTTCTCTCACTTTATTATTTGGGCCGACTATAATGTCATGGTATGCCTAGGTTACTTTAGGCAGAAACCCCGGGACCCCTGCGATGTCCCTCAGACTAGGGGAACCCTGTCTGTCCCTCTACCCAGGGTTTACACTGAAGGTGTGCCTGCCTGAGCCTCCACCCTGTCCCTGTCTCCTGTCCAGCCCTAAGCTGAACCCACCACCCTCCACCCAGTGAGGGGACCAGACACCAGACCCCACAAATACGTATGGACAGGGGTAAAAGAAACACAACAGTTAATACACAAGGGAATACAATAATGTGCAAGGGCAACCAAATATATATATATAACAGATTGGAGAAAGAACCACTGAGGGATATACTGCACCAGATATCAGACGCTCCAACACCACCACTGCTGACCGGTATTGCTAGCACTAGGCTAAAGCTATAGTCGGCCACGCCCATAGTCAGGACGAACTATTTAAAGACCAAGGGCGTGGCCCAGCCCTCAGCCAGCATGACAACCTGGTTAACCCTATCCCGACTGGAACAGAATACCCAACAGGGTATTACCGCTGTCTGCCGGACACCCTGGTGTGAACAGTGTCCGACTTGACACTGCTTTGGCCTTGCGACGACATCTCAACATTTGCTGCTGGTGGTGTGCTAACCGGTGGGCTTACAGTGGGGGAAACAATGGAGCGTTGCTGACTACCTTCTTTGGGAGCAGTTGCACATGTGGTACGTGAGGTGTGGTAGTCCGTCCACGCTTGCAAGTGCATGGTGGTTAAATTGTCTTATGCAACTGGTATTCAAATTTCTCAGATTTTTCCCTCGGCTATAGGTCTTTGTGCACTTCTTACAGATAACCTTTGTCTTATCATTAGGATTTTGTTCAAAAAAGTGCCACACTGCACTCTTCCTACTATGGAAGACATTTTGAGGCCTTGCACGCTGTGCTATTTTGACCGTCTGGCCAAGCTGTCCTGCAACTCTTTTGCTTTTTGTAACCCGTTTTGGGACTGCTCCGGGCCTGCCAGATAACAGCTGTTGCGATGTCGATGCCTGCTGCGGATGCTCCTCCTCCTCTTCTGAGCTATTGGCAGCGGCACCCTCTTCCCCCAATGGATGCCAATCTGGGTCAACAACTGGGTCATCCATCACCTCCTCCTCAATGTCATGTGAAATTGGCTCTTGTATGAGAAGGCAAAAGCTGTATAGAATATTGGTGAGAATTTTAATCTCACTGTAAATTGGAGGACGCTGAACTATTGTCTCAGGCCCAGTATAGATTACACCGCAATGTGACAGGCAGAAATTGGCTGGTGTATGAGAAGGCAGAAGCTGTATATAGTATTGGTGAGAATTTGAATCTCAATGTAGATTGGAGGACGCTGAACTATTGTCTCAGGCACAGTATAGATTACACCGCAATGTGACAGGCAGAAATTGGCTGGTGTATGAGAAGGCAAAAGCTGTATAGAGTATTGGTGAGAATTTGAATCTCAATGTAGATTGGAGGACGCTGAACTATTGTCTCAGACCCAGTATAGAGTACACCGCAATGTGACAGGCAGAAATTGGCTGGTGTATGAGAAGGCAAAAGCTGTATAGAGTATTGGTGAGAATTTGAATCTCAATGTAGATTGGAGGACGCTGAACTATTGTCTCTGGCCCAGGACAGATTACACCACAATGTGACAGGCAGAAATTGCCTAGTGTATGACTAACTACAAGGTGTATATAGAATTGGGCAGAATTGGAATCTCCCTAGAGTGTAGGTCTGTAAGAACGGACAAACTCCTCGGCTTTTTCTTACTGAGTCACACACGTAGATAGCTTCAATTTGGCCGTGATAACAGCCGTTACACGGTACTGAGAGAGGAGCGTGCACGGACACCACTGTACGGTGTATGTAAAATTGTCAAGCTCCATGTTTTTGTATACAGACTGACACACGCTGTCTCTCTCTAGTTTTGAATGTAATCAAACAGCAAATATACTAAACTGTTTGAAAAACAGACAAAACTATAAGGTGTAGGTCTGTAAGAATGGACAAACTCCTCGACTTTTCCTTACAGAGTCACACACGTAGATAGCTTCAATTTGGTCGTGCTAACAGCCGTTACACGGTACTGTGTGAGGAGCGTACACCACTGTATGGTGTGTGAAAAAATGAACGCTCACTACCTCACCAGGACAAAACAATACAATTTGGATTGCTTTTAAAAAAGCAGTTTGAACACCAGTGTGCACACAGCAATGCAGCTAGCCTTAAAAGGCAGGCTAATCACCACCAGCGCTGCTGCACAAAAGCAAAAATCTTCACCTCTCACTGCACAGTAACTACAGTGAAAAGCGCTAGCAGCAGAAGCAGTTTTTCTCTTCTTTTTGCCTTCCTAACGCTCTCCCTACAGAATCAGCAGCTGTAGCAGCTCTCCCTATTCTGAGATCCCCACCCTTTTATACCCCCTGTGACGCCACACAAAGCAAGCCAATCACTTTCATGCCCTTCACCAAGATGGTGGTGACCGCTGCCTATGTCATCACGTTGCCCACAGTGTCCGTTCTTCCTGATTGGCTGAAAAAGGGCGCTAAAGCATCTTTTGAAATGCGACTTTGGCGCTAAAGTCGCCGACCTCGTGGCTGACCTCACGCTAAGGTCGGGTTTCGTTTCATGAAACCCCGACTTTGGCGAAAGTCGGCGACTTTTGAATTTTTTTCCACCCGTTTTGCTCAACTCTAGTGCTGATATAACTAGAGTGACAGACTGTAGAAAAAAGTGAATTTAGGCCTAAAATGACAAAAAATTTTCCACACGGATGTATGAGGTGTGTCACAGATATACCACACTGTAAAATGTGGCCTGTTTTTTTTTTTTTAAATGCTACATAGTGCTGTATATAACTACAGTGACTCAGGACAAAAATGGAAAACCAGCCTAAACTGGCCAAACTTGGAGCACGCAGAATCGCAGATATATGAGCTGGCATGGAGATACCACAGTGACAAATCTGTGGCCTGTATTTTTTGCTTTTTTTGGCTAAATAGTGCTGTATATAACTACAGTGGCACACAGGACAAAAATGGAAAACCGGCCTAAACTGGCCAAACTTGGAGCACGCACAGATATGATCTGGCATGGAGATACCACACTGACAAATCTGTGGCCTGTATTTTTTTCTTTTTTAGGCTAAATAGTTCTGTATATAACTACAGTGACAGACAGCAAAAAAAAAAATTGAATTTAGGGCTAAAATTACCAAAATTTTTAGCAGACGGATGGATGAGGCGTGTCACAGATATGCAGCACTGTAAAATATGTGGCCTGTATGTATTAATTGTTCAGCAAAATGGTGTCAAGTGTAAGTCACTCAAAAAAAAATCTACCCTACCATACCACATGAAAATTAAATATTTCTCTGCGCACTCAAAAGTGATCTTTGGGGCCCCTTTAAAATTGCTGGATTTTCACGCTGTGCTAGGAAAAGGATCTGGCTGTATTGTGCACTATCAAAAAGCAAATGGAGATAAAAAAGGGCTCTGGATTGCTTTGCAATAAAAAAAAGCTCTATTAACCCTGGTCAAAAAAATTTTCCAAGCCAATTAAACCTGGTGCTAGGTATGCACGGTCAATATATCTTAGGGTGTGTGCACACGCTGCGGATTCTGCTGCGGTTCCGCAGCGGATTTGGCCGCTGCGGATCTGCAGCAGTTTTTGCTGTGGTGTACAGTACCATAATATCCTATGGATATTAAAAACCGCAGTGCAGACGGTGCAGATTTTTCCGCGCGGTTTTCCTGCGGTTTCTAAACCGCAGAAAGAATTGACATGTCAATTCTTTCTGTGGATTCCGCTGCGGTTTGCCATCTCCATTGTGGAGATGAAAAACCGCAGGGCAAAACCACAGAGCAATCCGCAGGTAAAACCGCAGGTCTTTTGACCTGCAGATTTAACTGCGGATTTTACAAAATCCATGCAGCCAAATCCGCACCCTAATCCGCAGCGTGTGCACATAACCTTACAGGTAGCAGCAGCAGCATCAGAACACAGGAAGGGAATGGACCCTCTTGATGTATGCAATGATATGTATATACACACATACAGTGCCTGCAGGCCTTGCACTGATGTGTATAAAACGACGTACACTACCCGGCCTACCTAACACTGCAACCTATATACTCTGGAATTAGTCCTTAGAAGGATTGTTGGTTTAGTTGGATTTGAGTAGTTTACTATGATAGACCCCACACTGACTAATACATCCACAAATCTGACCCTTTCTCGGCAGTCGCTCTCCCTGCACTAAATCCGGAGCTGAATGCACCGAGCAGGACGGCGTCCAGTCTCTTATACTCCTGATGATGCTGTGCGGCCAGCCAATCACTGTATGACCACAACAAAGATGGCTGCGGTGTTTCATTGCCTGGCAGACAATCCCTGTGTCGTGAATGCGTCTCTAAAGTCCACCAAAAAAGCTGGGTGGAGACCCGAGTTCCAGCCGTCTAATCCCGGAAATACTCGGTGCTCGCTGAGTACACCCAGTACTGTGATACTTGGGTGAGTAACGAGTAGTGGCAAGCACATTCGCTCATCACTAATTATAATAAAATTAACCAAAGATGCAAATAAAAACTGAAAAATGTTGAATAAAAAATAAAATAAAAGTGAAATAATATTACAAAGGAGTAAAGTCTCTGATAAAAGTCCATGGGGTATCAAAAGTAGTTCATTATAGTTCGATAAAGACAAAAAAATGAATACATCAAGGAAAGTTCTTTGTTTCTTTTTTGGTAACCAAGAATTTCGAGTCACCACAGATATATTCTGTTACCAGATGAAAACCACGGCAGGAAAATGGACACAAGTCAATCTTTTGAATGAAGGGGTGAAAGTCACCGAACCACACTTGAAATACATATGCAAAAAGCTAAAAAACAAAAATAAATATGAAAATTTTAAAACCATGTAAATTACAGGACAGTATCTATGGAAATAAACAGGAAATACCATTGCTGAAATGTGCTAAAACCAAGGTTTTCATTAAGACCATGTTGCGCTAAAGCGCTAAAGTACCCAGTCGGTAAATCCACCTGCTCTCTAATTGAGTTAAATCTCTGCCCAAATCCCCTCCTCTTACTGCTAAAGATATCTGATCTATGGCTTTAATTTTAAGCCCAGTGGGATCATTTTTGTGATATGTTCTAAAATGTCTTGGCAAAGTTTTTAACATACTCACATCTTCTATGAGAATCGATTTTTCGATATCTCTCACGTGTTCCCTTGTTTGAATCTTTAATTCCCTTGTGCTAAGTCTTACATATACCTTTTTGCACGGACATTCAGCATGGTAAATTATACCTTATGATGAGCAATTCAAGGTCTTCCAGATGTCATATTCTCTAGTTCCATCATGGTTAAAGAAAGTTTTGCTTTTGGTTAAATTGCTACAAGCCTTACACATTCTGCATGGGAACAAAGCTTTCGTTGCTCCAGAATATTTAGGTGCATGTGCATTGTAGTCACTACAAACCAATAGATCTTTTACATTTTTTGACCGTCTTGCCACAATAGAGGGGGTATCAGGCAGACTCTTTTTGAGAACAGGATCCATTTGGAGAATACACCAGTGTTTTTTAGCGATTTGTCAATTCCCTCCATTGCTTGATATAATCAGTTATTATTTTTATTAGTTGCTTGTTTACTCCTTTTTGTTGTATATATAAAAAACCTTCATGAGGTCTGTCATAGGCTTTTTTGAAGCCTTTTCTGATTTGCATTCTACTCTATCTTATTTCAAGAAAACGTTATGAAAGATCAGGCGCCTGGTCCAAAAAAACATTCTCATCCATGCAAATCTTTTTGATCCTCATAAATAGTCCTGTAGGGATCCCATTGATGGTGGATATATAGTGTGAAGAAGAAGCATGCAATAGAGTTGAGCGAAGCAGGTCGGCCAAATTCAGAATTCGCCGACTTTTGCTAAAGTCGGGTTTCGTCGATCGAAACCCGACCATAGCGTGAGGTCGGCCATGAGGTAGCTGACTTGAGCGCCAAAGTCGCGTTTCCCATAATGCTTCCTGCGCCTTTTCTCAGCCAATCATCAAGGACACACACTGTGGGCAATGCAATTACATAGGCAGCGGCTAGCACCATCTTAGAGAAGGGCATCCAAGTGATAGGCTGGCTTTGTGTGGCGTCACAGTGGCTATAAAAGGCCGTGCCCACCGACCGCCATCTTACTTCTGCCGATCTTAGCATATGGAGAGGTTGCTGCTGCTCGTTCTCAATAGGGAGAGTGTTTAGGCAGGAAAATAGAAAAAAATTGCTTCTGCTGCTAGCGATTTTCACTGTACAACACAACTGTATAGTGTGCAGTAACAGGGGAGGCTATATTTGTGTGCAGCAGCTCTGTTGGTGATTAGGCTGCCTTATAAGGCTCCCTGATAGCTGAATTGCTGTTTGCACAGTGCTGTGCAGAGTGCTTTTTTAAAAGAAAAAAACTTTTATTCCTTTTCTCTGCACAGTTATCAAGCATCCATTTTTTCACACTTTTGTTTGCAGCAGCTCTGTTGGTGATTAGGCTGCCTTAAAAGGCTACCTGATAGCTGCATTGCTGTTTGCACACTGCTGTGCAGAGTGCTTTTTTAAAAGCAAAAAAACTTTTATTCCTTTTCTCTGCACAGTAGTTACTGAGCGTATATTTTTGCACACACCGTGTAGAGGTGTACGCTCCTCACACACTACCGTGTACCGGCTGGTATCACGGACAAATGCATGCTATATGTGTGTGACTCCATAAAAAAATACACGGAGATTAACATTTTTCCATACATACACTGTATAGAGGTGCCCGATTCTCAAACAGTATCGGATATCTGCTGTTCTTATTATGGTCACATCTACACAGAGTCAGCGTGTGTGTGTGACATTCCGTAAATACATATACGGACATTTCCATTTCTCCATACACCGTATTGAGCTGTCCGATTCTCAAACAGTTTCGGATATCTGCTGTTCTTATTACGGTCACATCTACACAGAGTCAGCGTGTGTGTGTGACGTTCCGTAAATTCATATATGGACATTTCCATTTCTCAATACACCTTATTGAGCTTTCCGATTCTCAAACAGTATTGGATATCTGCTGTTCATTTTACGGTCACATCTACACAGAGTCATAGAATCATAGAATCGTAGAGTTGGAAGGGAGCTCCTGGGCCATCTGGTACAACCCCCTGCTCAAAGCAGGATTCACTAAATCATCCCAGTCAGATGTCGGTCCAGCCTCTGTTTGAAGACTTCCATTGAAGGAGAACTCACCACTTCTCGTGGCAGCCTGTTCCACTCATTGATCACTCTAACTGTCAAAAAGTTTTTTCTAATATCTAATCTGTGTCTCCTCCCATTCAGTTTCAACCCATTGCTTCTAGTCTTTCCTTGTGCAAATGAGAATAAAGATGATCCTTCTACAATGTGACAGCCCTTTAGATATTTGTAGACAGCTATTAAGTCTCCTCTCAGTCTTCTCTTTTGCAAACTAAACATTCCCAAATCCTGCAACCTTTCCTCATAAGACAGGGTTTGCAGACCGGTCACCATTCTGGTCGCTCTTTTCAGAACCTGCTCCAGTTTGTTGATGTCTTTTTTAAAATGTGGTGCCCAAAACTAGACACAATATTCCAGATGAGGTCTGACCAAAGAGGAGTAGAGGGAAATAATGACTTCACGTGATCTAGACTGTATGCTTCTGTTAATACATCCTAGAATTGCATTTGCCTTTTTTGCTGCTGCATCACACTGTTGACTCATATTCAGTCTGTGATCTATTAGTATACCCAAGTCTTTTTCACATGTGCTGTTGCTTAGCCCTATTCCTCCCATTCTGTATATGCTTTTTTCATTTTTATTGCCCAGATGTAGTACTTTGAATTTTTCCCTGTTAAAAACCATTCTGTTAGTTGCTGCCCACTGCTCCAGTTTATTTATATCTTTTTGAATCCTCTCTTCTCTAGTATTAGCTATCCCTCCTAGCTTTGTGTCATCAGCAAATTTAATCAGTTTACCCTCAATTCCATCATCTAAATCGTTGATAAAGATGTTGAACAATACAGGGCCCAGGACAGAGCCCTGTGGTACCACACTTGAGACATTCTTCCAACTGGATGTGCAGCCATTTACGACAACTCTTTGGGTCCGATCACTAAGCCAGTTATGAATCCACCTAACAGTTGCCTTGTCCATTCCATACTAAGTCATTTTTTCAATAAGGATTGTATGAGATACTTTGTCAGATGCTTTGCTGAAGTCAAGATATACTATATCTACAGCATTTCCTTGATCCACCCAATCAGTGATTCCGTCATTGAAGGAAATTAAGTTAGTCTGACATAACTTATTAGTTACAAACCCATGCTGACTCTGTCTAATCACTTCATTCTTATCCAGATACTGACATACATGTTGTTTAATAATTTGTTCAAAGATCTTTCCTGGTATAGAAGTTAGACTCACCGGCCTATAGTTGCCTGGGTCCACCTTCTTCCCCTTTTTGAAGATAGGAACAACATTTGCTCTTCTCCAGTATTCTGGGACTTCTGTTCTTCAAGAATTTTCAAAGATTATGGAGAGGGGTTCAAAAATTTCTTCTGCTATCTCCTTCAGTACTCTGGGGTGTAATTCATCTAGACCTGGAGACTTGAATTCATTTAGGCTAGCTAAGTGTTCCTCACTATCTTTCTGTTTATAGATATCCTGGATTCTTCTATTCCCTTAATAGGACAGTGAAGAACAGTTGATGTTAAATTTCCTTTCTGAGAGAAAACAGATACAAAATAGGAATTTAAAAGTTCGGCCTTCTCAACATCCTGTCTTACCATTTCATCATTTTCATCCTGTAAAAATCCTATAGCATCTTTGACTTTTCTTTTACTTTTGACATATCCCCAAAATCCTTTATTATTGCTTTTGACATCTCTTGCGAGCCTCAATTCATTGTCAGCTTTAGATAATCTGATTTGTGCCCTGCAGGTTCTGCAGACAGCATTATATTCTTCTTTAGATATGCCTCCCTCTTTCCATTTTATTAACATTTTTTTCTTCCTTTTTAGCATGTGCTTAAGTTCTGTGTTCATCCATCCTGGTTTCCTTAAATGCTTCCTATTCTTCTCTCTTTTCGGAATTGTTAACAATTGTGCTTTGAGAATTTCATCATTCAAGATTTCCCATCCTTCCTGGACATTTTTGTCTTTAAGGATATCCAGCCATTGGATCCCTGCAATTCTCTTTCTGAATCCCTTAAAATCTGCCTTTCTGAAATCTAACCTTGACGTCTGAGTCTTCACATGTCTTCCTCCTCTAGTTATCCAAAATTCTAAAATAGCATGGTCGCTACCTCCTAGGGTCCCAGACACTTTTACCTCCTCAATCATTTCCTCCCTGTTTATAAGGATTAGATCCAAGGTAGCAGTTCCCCTTGTTTTCTCCCCTACCTTTTGGAAGATAAAGTTGTCAGCAAGAGAGGATAAGAATTTCCTTGACCTGTTAGTTTTCCCTGAGAGAGATTCCCAACAAATGTCTGGATAGTTGAAATCTCCCATGACAACTATGTCATATTTTTTGGAGAACTTGGCTATTTGATGCATAAAGAGTTCATCCATATCTTCAGCTTGCACAGGCGGCCTGTAGTAAATGCCTACAATGATGTCCTTTCCATTGTTCTGTCCTTGTATTCTTACCCAATCAGTTTCCACAGAACTCCCAGTCTCTGAAGCTTCAATCTCTGTGCAGATATACACATTTCTAACATACAAAGCGACACCTCCTCCTCGTTTATCAAGTCTGTTTCTTGCAAATAAGTTGTATCCTTCTAGTCTTGTATTCCAATCATGTGTATTGTCCCACCAAGTTTCAGTGAGTCCAATGACATCATATTTCTTTTCCTGTGTTGTGTTTATTAGTATAGAAACATTTTAGTTTGTGATTGGTTTCTCTTTCACCAATATTTGTATTAATTAGATTCTTTAGTCTTTGTTCTTCCTTTCCACTTCTAATAGCAGAGTTCTCAATAGCATTTGTCAGGTGTATGTCTTTTTCTGGTCTTTTGCTTCCCTTCCCATGTTGTTCTAGTTTAAAGCTCTCCTTACAAGTGTAGCAAGGCGACTTCCAAATACATGTTTTCCAGTCTTCGTAAGGTGCACCCCATCTCTAGCAAGTAGCCCATCGTATAGGTAATTCACTCCGTGAGCCAGAAATCCAAATCGTTGCTGACGGCACCATCAACGTAGCCAGTTGTTCAACTGCAGAATCTTATTCCACCTCCTTGTTCCATGGCCATCCACTGGGAGGATGGAAGAGAAGACCACCTGCACTCCCAGTTCTTTCACTTTCTTGCCTAAGTTTTCAAAGTCTCTGCAGATGGTTTCCAGGTCGTTTCTTGCGGTGTCAGCATGTGTGTGTGACATTCCCTAAATACATATACGGACATTTCCATTTCTCCATACACCGTATTGATCTGTCCGATTCTCAAACAGTATTGCATATCTGCTGTTCTTATTACGGTCACATCTACACAGAGTCAGCGTGTGTGTGTGACATTCTGTAAATACATATACGGACATTTCCATTTCTCCATACATCGTATTGATCTGTCTGATTCTCAAACAGTATTATATATCTGCTGTTCTTATTACGGTCACATCTATACAGAGTCAGCGTGTGTGTGTGTGTGTGAGACATTCCGTAAATACTATATACATGTAGAAAAGCTACTGACCAAAAAAGCAGGGATCACCAAAAATCATAATAATTTTATTGAACAACCATAGACAACACACATATAAAAACAATTAAAAGTCATCACACATGACAGATCATACACAAGGCTCATGATAAAGCCAAACAAGCATCCCCCATGGGGCTGAAAATTAGTGGGCATTAAGTACAGTAATCTGAGGAGAGCAATATGTGATAGAGGTAATCAATAACACTGATTCAAAACAAAACATAATTCAGTACATGCACTCCACAAGCTCCCCCATATGTAAGAGGGCTATTACGATATTTTGGGCTATTCTATCTGTGCATTATTTGCAGAGCAAGTTTTGTGTGTCTATTTTCACATGGCTTGACCTGTTCTCCTCTATTTTGGTTTCATTTTAACCCATCTTTGTATGTTTATTCATATTGCTGCAGCGGTATTGTTGGACATGCTTTGAGTCCATATTTTTTTGACACATTGTTCATTTACAGGTTATTGTTACTGGCATGTACTGAATTATGTTTTGTTTTGAATCAGTGTTATTGATTACCTCTATCACATATTGCTCTCCTCAGATTACTGTACTTAATGCCCACTAATTTTCAGCCCCATGGGGGATGCTTGTTTGGCTTTATCATGAGCCGTGTGTATGATCTGTCATGTGTGATGACTTTTAATTGTTTTTATATGTGTGTTGTCTATGGTTGTTCAATAAAATTATTATGATTGTTCGTGATCCCTGCTTTTTTGGTCAGTAGCTTTTCTACATGTATATAGTACTATTTCCTTGCTGACTGCAGGAGGATCCCACTAGTATATTCCGTGGTGCCCTCCTTGGCCTTAACATTCCGTAAATACATATATGGACATTTCCATTTCTCCATACACCGTATTGATCTGTCCGATTCTCAAACAGTATTGTGTATCTGCTGTTCTTATTACGGTCACATCTATACAAAGTCAGCGTGTGTGTGTGACACTCCGTAAAAACATATATACGGCGATTGACAGTTTCACCAACAAATTATACAGCTGTACACTTCTGATACTGTACCGTATATCTGCTTGTTGAATTATGGTGAAATACGTACTGGGTGAGCGTCTGTGATATACGGAGATTTCACTTTTTACATACAACTTGCACAGCTGTACGCTACTCATACAGTACCATTTCTCTGCTGGTATTTTTGGTACATTTTCCCAAACATGAGGAAGTATGGTGAAAGAGGCCGTGGACATGGGCGGGGTGGCGCAGCTGGTACTGATGGTGGTGGTGGTGGTGCATCGGCTGGTTCTGGCAAAAGCACAAAGCAGCTAAGGCAGGAGGTGATGAGCCTGCATCATTGTCTGGCACAAGAAGGCCTTTAAGGTTCCCTTTTCTGGGAGTAGGTAAACTACTTTTAAAGCCGGAGCATCAGGAACAGGTTTTGGCTTACATTGCCGAAACAGCCTCCAGCTCTATTGCCTCCTCTTCTGAAGTTACAAAAACTGCAAGCACAGAGTCAGGAACAACACCTTTCCTTGTGTCCTTCACTCGCACCAAAAGTGAAGGATGCTGCAGCACACACTTCAGATTACTCCATGGAGCTCTTTTCACATACCTGTTGTGAGCTCATTTTCTCGTTCACCTTTGATGTCCGATGAACTCCCTCTGCTGGTGAAAGGAGGTGGTGAAACTGATTTGGATGGGAGAAACCTGTCACCTGAACAGGTGGATTGCGATTGTACATCCGGAATCTCTGAGTGGATATAAGGCAGCCGACGCTCTGTAGGGTTGCTGGTGATTTCTCTGCTCTGAGCTCTGTCCTCCAGTTCAGTTCCTGTCTTCTAAAGCTAAGTTTTGCTCTGTTATTGTTCCATGAGATTTTGTCTGATTTGCTTAGTTTTGTGTTCTGCCAGCCCCGGCTGGGGCTCTGCTGATTTTCCATTTTTGTCCCTGATCGGTTAAATCTCTTTTGCTCTGTCTTCAGAATATATCGGAGTGCTGATATATGGATTTTGAAGTCTAGTGACTTCAGGGCCGTTTTTCCTATCAGACATGTTGGGACATTTTTGGTAGGGTTTTTGCGGATTGCAGCCAGCATCTTTTCTGTCCTTTCCTATCTATTTAGATGGGCCCCATCGTTTGCTCTGCCTGTCTTTCTGTCTGTGTTTGTGTTTTCATCTGTTTTCACGGACAATACATAATGGGGGCTGTCTATTGCATTGGGGTCTGCTCTGGGGCAGTTTAGATTTCCCCTTTCTTTCTTTAGGCTTATTTAGTTCCCCGGCTGTTAAGAGGCGTCTAGGACCAACGTAGGAATGCTCCACGGCTACTGTTAGCTGTTGTGAATAGGATCAGGGGTCTGCAATCCGCTAGCTACCAACCTCTCTGGTTTTCTGGACTTAGCTTGCATTTTTGTTTTTTCCTCCTCCGGTGACTCATTCATAACAGAATCACCAGCCATACCGCAGATCCTAGGGTACTCAATAGCAGGAAAGAATTGTAAAAAAAAAAAAAAAGTGTGTATATTTTTTCCTCTATATCTCTGAGGCCGTAGGGGGAATTTTTTTTTTTCTCTCAATGGAGATAAAGCAATTGTCTGATCGTGTGGAGCAGCTCACTGCTGAAGTGTGGGGAATTTCCGCCTATCTTGCTTATTCACATGCTGCTGAACCAAAGATCCCTACTCCTGATGTGTTTTTTGGGGATCGGTCTAAATTTTTGAATTTTAAGAATAATTGTAAATTATTTCTTGCCTTGAAGCCTAGCTCATCGGGGAGCTCTGAATTGTCATCTCTTTGCTGCGCGGCGATCCCCAGGATTAGTCGCTTTCTTTGACACCTGATGATCCGATTCTAACTAATGTGGATGCATTTTTTCAAGCCTTGGGGTTGTTGTATGATGAACCTAATGCTATTGATCAAGCTGAAAAAGCCCTGCTGGCATTGAGCCAGGGTCAGGATTCTGCAGAGTTGTACTGTCAAAAATTCCGAAAGTGGGCGGTCCTTACTACCTAGAATGATGGTGCCTTGGCAGCTCTCTTTCGGAAGGGTTTGTCAGAAACCGTAAAAGATACTATGGTGGGATTTCCTGTTCCCTCTGGTCTTGACGATTCTATGTCATTAGCCATTCAGGTTGATCGGCGCTTACGTGAACATAAAATTACACGAGAAATGTTGCCACCTGTTGAACAAATGTCTGAATCTATGCAATGTGATAGAGTTTTGTCTAGGGCGCAACGTCAGGAGTTCAGAAGGCGTAATAAGCTGTGTTTTTTCTGTGGAGATGCCTCTCATAATATTTCTGTCTGCCCTAAACGAGAGAAGCGTTTTGCACACACATTTGCTGTGGGTGGTGTACAACCTAAGTTTCTTCTGGCAATTACTCTGATCTGCTCCCTGTCCACATTTTCCGCTAAGGCTTTTGTGGATTAAGGAGCGGCTCTGAACCTGATGGACTTGGATTTTGCTAAACGTTGTGGGTTTCCTATGACACCTCTGCGGACGCTTATCACTTTGAGGGGTATTGATGCTACTCCTTTGGCGAAGAATAAACCTCAGTTTTGGACCCAGGTGGTAATGTGGGTCGCCCCAGACCATCAAGAAAATTGCAGATTTTTGGTGTTGCATAATTTGCATGATACCATTGTGCTGGGGTTTCCCTGGTTGCAAATCCATAATCCAGTTTTGGATTGGAAATCTTTGTCTGTGGTGAGTTGGGGTTATCAGTGTGCTCTTAGTGACACTCTTGTTTTCTCCACCTCTCCCCAGTCACATGATGTTCCTGACTATTTGGCTGATTTTTATGATGTATTTAGTGAGAATAAGTCTGCGTCTTTGCCTCCTCATAGGAGTTATGACTGTGCAATTGAGCTGAGCCCTGGGTGTAAATTTCCCAAGGGTCGACTTTTCAATTTATCTGTACCCGAGCATGAGGCTATGCGATCTTATATTAAGGAATCGTTGGAGAATTGTCATATTAGACCATCCTCTTCACCCTTGGGTGCTGGTTTTTTTTTCGTGGCCAAGAAAGATGGTTCATTAAGGCCTTGTATTGACTATCGCTCCCTCAAAAAAAATTACTGTTAAATATCAGTATCCGTTACCCCTGATTACTGATCTATTCTCCAGAGTTAAAGGTGCTTGCTGGTTTACCAAGCTTGACCACAGGGGTGCGTATAATCTTATTCGCATTAAGCATGGGGATGAATGGAAGATGGCGTTTAATACCCCAGAGAGACATTTTGAGTACCTGGTGATGCCTTTTGGGCTCACTAATGCCCCTTCTGTCTTCCAGTGCTTCATGAATGATATTTTCCGGGACTTTGTGGATAAATTTTTGATCATCTATCTGGATGATATTTTGATCTTTTCCAGGGATTGGGACTCTCATGTGGAACATGTTCTGACTGTGTTCCGGATTTTGAGGGAGAATTCCCTGTATGTCAAGGGATCGAAATGCCTTTTTGGTGTACAGAGGATTTCATTTTTGGGATTTATTTAGTCTCCGTCAACTATTGAAATGGACCCGGCCAAGGTACAGGCCATTTATGATTGGGTTCAGCCTACTTCTTTGAAGGCCCTCCAGAAGTTTTTGGGTTTTGCTAATTATTATCGTAAATTTATAGCTAATTTTTCTGGTATTGCCAAACCATTGACTGATTTGACTAAGAAGGGTGCTGATGTGCTGAATTGGTCTCCAGAGGCTGTTTCTTCCTTTCAGGAGCTGAAGCAGATGTTCACTTCTGCTCCGGTTTTGCGGCAACCTGATGTCTCACTCCCGTTTCAGGTAGAGGTGGACGCTTCTGAGATTGGTGCAGGAGCTGTTTTGTCCCAAAAAGATCCGGTAACATCTAAAATGAATCCCTGTGTTTTCTTTTCCCGAAAGTTCTCCCCATCTGAATGCAACTATGATGTGGGGAATCGGGAACTGTTAGTCGTGAAATGGGCATTTGAGGAGTGGAGACATTGGTTGGAGGGAGCTGGACATCAAGTCGTGGTCCTCACTGACCACAAGAATTTGATTTACCTTGAGTCGGCCAAATGCTTGAATCCTAGACAGGCTAGGTGGGCCTTGTTTTTCACACGTTTTGATTTTGTGGTCTCTTTTCTTCCGGGCACTAAGAATGTCAAGGCAGACGCCCTCTCTAGGAGTTTCTTTGCTGATTCTCCTATTGTGACCAAGCCTGCTACCATCTTAGGTGAGGGGGTAGTTCTTTCTGCCATCTCGCCTGATTTGAGACGTGCTCTGGAAGAGTTTCAGGAGGACAAACCTGAGCATTGTCCCATTGGAAAATTGTATGTTCCTGACCAGTGGAGGAAGAGAGTAATGTCTGAAGTTCATTGCTCCGCATTGGCTGGTCATCCAGGTATTTTTGGTACTAGAGATTTGGTGAGTTGGTCTTTTTGGTGGCCCACCTTATCTTGTGATGTCAGGAATATTGTGCAGTCCTGTGGGACTTGCTCCCGGTCTAAACCTTGTTCTCGCTCTAGTGGGTTGTTGATGCCTTTGCCGGTGCCCAGGAGGCCATGGACCCATATTTCAATGGATTTTATTTCTGATCTGCCTGTCTCTCAGAGAATGACTGTTATCTGGGTGATTTGTGATAGATTCTCTAAGATGGTCCATCTTGTACCACTCCCTAAGTTGCTATCTTCCTCAGAGGTGGTGCCCTTGTTTTTGCAACAGATGGTTCGCTTGCATGGGATTCCTGAGAACATTGTATCTGACAGAGGAGCTCAGTTTGTCTCTAGATTTTGGAGGACTTTTTGTTCCAAGCTGGGAATTCAGTTGTCCTTCTCTGCGTTTCACCCTCAGACCAATGGGCAGATGGAGAGAACAAACCAGACTTTGGAGTCTTATTTGAGATGTTTTATCTCTGCTGATCAGGATGATTGGGTCTCATTTTTGCCCTTTGCCGAATTTGCTTTAAATAATAGAGCTAGTTCTGCCACTTTGATGTCACCTTTTTTTGTAACTTTGGGTTTCATCCTCGATTCTCTTCAGGGCAGGTGGAGTCTTCTGCCTGCCCAGGTGTGGACACTGTGGTTGAGAGAATGCAGCAGATATGGGACCAAGTGGTGGATAAGTTGTCACTCTCTCAGGAAAAGGCCCAGCGATTTTCCAACCGGCATAGGACCATTGGTCCCCGGTTTAAAGTAGGTGGGCACATCCTGACCCTGTATTGGTTGAAGGTAATGTGGAATATGAGGTTGAGAAGATACTGGATTCTCGTCTGGCTAGACGGAGACTCCAGTATTTAGTTAAGTGGAAGGGTTATGGCCAGGAGGATAATTCTTGGGTCTCTGCATCTGATATTCATGCTGAAAGATTGGTTCGTGCTTTTCATCGGGCCCATCCTGATCGGCCTGGTGGCGTGGATGAGGGTTCGGTGACCCCTCCTCAAGGGGGAGGTACTGTTGTGAGCTCATTTTCTCGTTCACCTTTGATGTCCGATGAAGTCCCTCTGCTGGTGAAAGGAGGTGGTGAAACTGATTTGGATGGGAGAAACCTGTCACCTGAACAGGTGGATTGCGATTGGACATCCGGAATCTCTGAGTGGATATAAGGCAGCCGACGCCCTGTAGGGTTGCTGGTGATTTCTCTGCTCTGAGCTCTGGCCTCCAGTTCAGTTCCTGTCTTCTAAAGCTAAGTTTTGCTCTGGGAATCCATGCAAAGAGAAAAGGTCGCACTCATCGAGATGGAAGTTTCACTGATTTATTGACATATCATGAACATGTCAAGTCGGGGGAGTAACATAAGGAGTGCAAGAAAGGCTGACAACGGCCGTTTCGCGCTGCTCGAGCGCTTCAACGGGTCAAAAATGTCAGTGAAACTTCCATCTCGATGAGTGCGACCTTTTCTCTTTGCATTGATTCCCAGGATTGACTGTTTCCAGGTCTGGCACCCGAGATTCACAGCTGCTGAGCTTCTGCATGCCGCACATCATTTGAAGTTACACGGTAACAGCGGTGTCGTCCGCTTTTTATCTTAAGTTTTCTAAGTTTTGCTCTGTTATTGTTCCATGAGATTTTGTCTGATTTGCTTAGTTTTGTGTTCTGCCAGCCCCGGCTGGGGCTCTGCTGAATTTCCATTTTTGTCCCTGATCGGTTAAATCTCTTTTGCTCTGTCTTCAGAATATATCGGAGTGCTGATATAGGGATTTTGAAGTCTACTGACTTCAGGGCTGTTTTTCCTATCAGACGTGTTGGGACATTTTTGGTAGGGTTTTTGCGCATTGCAGCCAGCATCTTTTCTGTCCTTTCCTATCTAGTTAGTTGGGCCCCATCATTTGCTCTGCCTGTCTTTCTGTCTGTGTTTGTGTTTTCATCTGTTTTCACGGACAATACATGTTGGGGGCTGTCTATTGCTTTGGGGTCTGCTCTGGGGCAGTTTAGATTTCCCCTTTCTTTCTTTAGGCTTATTTAGTTCTCCGGCTGTGAAGAGGCATCTAGGACCACTGTAGGAATGCTCCACGGATACTGTTAGTTGTTGTGAATAGGATCAGGGGTCTGCAATCCGCTAGCTACCAACCTCTCTGGTTTTCTGGACTTAGCTTGCATTTTTGTTTTTTCCTCCTCCGGTGACTCATTCATAACACATACCATTCCTGGGTTATCAAGTCAAATCCTGTATTCCCCAGTCCAAGATGAATCTGACATGGAGTGCACTGATGCACAGCCACTGCTAGATGATTCTGCTGGTGCATTCACCCACAGCACTACATTGCCCTCTCAGTCTACTGAGCCCTAAACAGACCCTGATGAAACTCAGGTGCCCCTTCCCGCATACTATACCACCTTACACGGTGACACAGAGGAAGGTACAGAGGAAGGTGCAGATGACATTGAGGAAAAGGTCATGGATGACCCAGTTGTTGACCTGGATTGGCATCCACCATCACCAACCCCTTCTCAGTCCGTCATGTCCAATGCTAGTTCCCCCATATGCAGCTCTCAAGTCCAGCTCACCCTACCAGACACTCTGAGTAGGACAAGAAAGTACTCATCCTCTCATCCACGTACACTGTCTTTGAACGCCCACATTGCCAAACTGATCTCATTATAGATGATTCCCTTCCGTTTGGTAGAAAGCGAAGCTTTCCGAGAGCTCATGGCCTATGCTGTCACACGTAATGACCTACCCAGTCAGCACTTCTTTGCTCAAAAAGCCATCCTTGCCTTCCACCGGCATGTGAAAGACCGCATTGTCCATGCACTCACACAATCAGTGAGTGGAAAGGTGCACCTCACAGCAGATGCATGGGCCAGTAGGCATGGCCAGGGCCGTTATGTGTCCATCACTGCGCACTGGGTTAATGTGGTGGATGCAGGCTCCACAGGGGACAGCGGCGGTGGAACAGTGCTGCCTAGCCCACGGTATAGGAAACGGTTGGCTGTAGGCGTTCGACCCTCCTTCTCCTCCAGAAGCGAAAGCTCATCGACAGAGCGCAGTCGCACGAGCACTCCATCCACATCTGTCAGTGTTGCACACGAGGTGTCCCACTATCGAACAGCTAGTGGTAAGCGGCAGCAGGCTGTTTTAAAAATGATGTCTTTGGGCGACAGGAGACACACCACGGAGGTACTGACCGACTACTTGCATCGACAAACTGAGTCATGGCTGGGCAGTCTACATCTTGAGCCAGACAAGTTAGTCAGTGATAATGGGCTGAATTTTGTGGCAGTCATAGCCCTTGCCAAACTCACACACATACCTTGCTGGCTCACACCTTGAACCTGGTGGTGCAGTGCTTCCTAAATAATTATCCGGAGTTAACAGCCCTGCTCCATAAGGTGCAAAGACTGTGCTTGCACATCCGTCGCTCAACCGTCCACTCCAGTCGTATGCAGAAGCTGCATCGATCACTCAACCTCCCCACGCACCACCTTATCATAGAGGTTGCTACAAGATGGAACTCCACCATGCACATGGTTGAGAGGCTGTGTGAACAGAGGCAGGCTGTAATGCATTTTTGGGAGGATACACGGGCAGGCAGTTTGAGGGCACACGTAGAATTGTCGGGTGTACAGTGGTCAAAGCTGAAAGACCTCTGTAAAGTCCTTCAGTGTTTTGTTGAATGCACACGGCTGGTAAGCGCAGGCGACGCCATCATAAGCATGAGCATATCACTTATGTGTCTGCTCATGCAAACTTTGACCCACAAAAAGGATCAGGCGTCTGCACCTGAGCAGCAACAGGAGGAGGAGGAGGAGGAGTGAAACCTTGATGACAGTCAGCCATTGTCTGGTCAGGGAACTGGCGTGGAAGAGGTGGAAGAAGAAGAGGAAGATGAGGGGGATGATTATTTTGGATAGGAGGATGCTTCTCAGGGGGCAAGAGAAAATGTGGGCGTGCTAAGGTCAGGTACAGGGTTTGTGCGTGACTGGAGGGATGTGGATTTGCCAGAAAGTGCTCCTCAACCCACCACTGGCAGTGCAGCATTGACACCTGGAACATTGGCCCACATGTGTGACTATGCCTAGCGGATCCTAAAAAGGTACCCCCGCATTGCCAAAATGATGAGGGATGATGACTAATGTTTGGCCAGCATGCTCGATCCACGCTATAAAGGCAAATTACACAACATCATGCCACAGGAGAACCTAGAGCTAATATTGATTAACAAACAAGCAACTCTCATAAACCGGTTGTTTGAGGCATTCCCAACACACAGCAGCGGAGCTGGTTCTCCCACGAGCCGTAGTGGGCAAAATGGAAGAGGTGTTCATGGTGCGCACAGCTTAACTGGCGTTGGAGACAGGAGTTTCCTGATCATGTTGTGGTCTGATTTCTCAAGTCCCGCGCACACGACAGCTAATACAGAATCGATTCCAAGTGACAGGAGACAGCAGTTGTCAACTATGGTTACAAACAACTTCTCCTTCCATATCGAGGTTCTCCCTCTCAGGTCATTCCCCTTTGATTATTGGGCCTCAAAACTGGACCCATGGCCTGAATTGGCACAATATGCCTTACAGGAGCTCGCTTGCCCTGCTGGCAGTGTGCTATCTGAAAGAGTCTTCAGTGCTGCTGGATCAATCCTAATAAACTAAAGGAACAAAAAGCGCAATAGGGTCTTATCCGGGTTATTGTTAGAAGAATAAATAAAAATTCACTCACCCTTTCCAGGAGAGGTTCAGGCATGTAAGATCCGTAGTCAGCTTGCTGCACGCCCAAAGGTCAACTCTGTGACCACCAGAACTTCAGATTTTCATGGAATAAATTTATGGACTTCAGTGCGCTGCTTGACAAATTCACGAATCCAGGTTATGAGAAAGATTAACTGTTTATTTACCAACGCGTTTCGAAGTGTATACCACTTCTTCCTCAGGGGATGACATATATGAACAGATAGAGCTGTCACAGATTATATACATCCATGATTCAAAAAATTGGCGCCAATGGTCACATGTCATACGGTACAAAAGTCAAAGTTCAAAGTACACCAAGTAAAATATCATATTAATTAATCTTTGTTCATTAAAAAGTATTATTTTTATTAATTCACAGATAAAAAACTCAAGGAAAGCTAAAAAATCAAGAAAAGAAAAAATATATATATATTTAAAAACGAACTCCTGCTGTTGAAAAGAGAGAAAAAGCACAATCTGCACTCAAGCCACTACACCAAGGTCAGATCATGTCTGAAGGGAAGAAGAAAAAGAAGAACGGTTGTTAAAAAATGTGTATAAAAATAATGAATAAAAATGATTAAAAAACGAAGAAAAATATTGAATAAAAATATGTTTATATATATAATTTATATGATAATAAAAAGACCTTTTATAATGAAAATGTGTGTGTCAATGGATTAATGCCGGGATATATCCATTCACAATTTACTGGCTCATATATCCAATCGTCAGTGGCAGCCGAACTGAGAAGCAGACTACAGGAAATTCCAGCGCCTCCCGGAGAAACCAGCGTTATCTCCATTCACAAATTACTTGCTCAAAAATCAAATAGTCAGTGGCAGCTGACCAGAGACACAGACTGCAGAAAATTCAACTAGCGCTTCCCGAAGAAACCAGGATCGCCTCCCGTATAACTTCATTGCAAGAGGAAAAAAAAGGGAAACTCACTTGTAGTTACTGACACCTTTTGAGAACTTGTAATAAAATCAATAGTCACAACATGAAAAATATGGGAAATATGCACAAAGTGATATCAAAATTGGGTTCCAACAGGTTACCAGAATAAAAAGTCGCACATAAAAGATTACATTAAAAATTAAAAAATGATGAAAATTGATTTATAAAAAATGTGAATACATAGCAGAAAATTATTCAGAACGAAAATTATTGAATTTACCCTATTTTAAAGAAAAACTTCCGTAATTTCATTCAATCCATTGGGTTTAAGAGTATTTAACCTATAAATCCAAAAAACCTCTTTTCTGTTTAGTTGTCCCATTCTGTCAGGAATGTCACCAGGAATATGTTCAATTGGACTAATTTTCAGTCCATTAAAATCCTTATTATGTTTGATAGTAAAATGCCTAGAGAGACCATGTTGTAATAAACCTCTTTTAATATTATATCTGTGTGAATTAACCCTTAGATGTAATGGTTGGGTTGTTCTTCCAACATACTGCTTTTTACATTCACATTCAATCAGGTATATGACAAATTCCGTGGTGCAACTCAGATAATCTTTGAAAGGAAAAATTTCGTTAGTAGTAGATGATTTAATATATTTTTCTTTGTGTGTAATGATATTACAGCAAAGGCAATTCCTCCTTCCACATTTATAAATCCCTCTTAAAGGGGTATGAGTTGAAATCGGTTTATAATTGGTTTTCAATCGACTAGGGGCCACTAATCCTTTAATGGTTGGTGCCCTTCTTAAAGTAACCCCTGGGTTGCTGGGAAGAGATTTCTGTAATATAGGATCACTCAAAAGGATATACCAATTATTACATAAAATTTTACATATTCTTGTGTGTTCAGCACAATATTGTGTGATGAAATTAGTCATTAATTTTTTATTATCTGGTTTAACAGTTTTTTGTCCATTAATAAGAGTGTCTTGTGATATATTGACACACTTATTGTAGGCATTTTTAATCAAATTATTAGGATATTTTTTATCCACAAACCTATTCTTTAAAATATCCGCTTGGACCTTAAAATCCTCTAGACTAGAACAATTTTTTCTGATCCTCCTATACTGGTTGTCAGGAATATTCCTCAGCCATTTTCCAAAATGCCCACTATTGAAGGGTATGTAACTATTAATATCCACATTTTTAAAAAAGGTTTTAGTTGAAATAATATTGTCCTTGATGAAAATGGTTATATCTAAAAAATTGATACTATTCTTCTCATATACTGAGGAAAATGATAGACCCCAATTATTGTTATTAATATCATTAATAAATTCATTGACATTATTATCAGAATTGTCCCATATAAAGAAAAGGTCATCAATAAATCTCTTATATATGATTAAATTATTGCACCACTTAGAGTTAAAAATATAAAATTTTTCAAAGACCCCCATAAAAATAATTGCATAGGTCGGTGCGACTTTGGAACCCATCGCAATCCCAAGCTTCTGATTATATAAATATCCATCAAAAGTAAAGTAATTATTCCTCAGAATGAACTCCATACCTTTCAATAAAAACTTTTTTTGATCTTTGGATATTCTATTATCCTTTATTAAAATTTTATTAAAACAGGCAAGGTCTAAATTATGCGATATATTTGAATATAGTGAAGATACATCCATAGTGAGAAGCAGGTAGTGAGATTTCCATTCAACCTGTTGCAAAAATTGGATTAGATGAGTGGAATCTCTAATATAACTTTTTAGAGTCGGAACGTGTATAACCATGATCCTATCAATAAAGTGGGATAGGTTACTAGTTAATGCGCCAATACCCGATATAATCGGCCTCCCTGGGGGGTTCTCCAAATTCTTATGAATTTTGGGTAAATGATAAAAAAAGGGGTGCGTGGATTCTGAATAGTAAGAAATTTTAATTCATTTTTATCAAAAATATTCATATTTTTACCTTCCTGAATTAATTTATCATAGTTCACCTTTATTCTTGGAATGGCATCCAATGTAGTTCTAACATAATATTTCTCAAGTAATTTGTGAATGGAGATAACGCTGGTTTCTCCGGGAGGCGCTGGAATTTCCTGTAGTCTGCTTCTCTGTTCGGCTGCCACTGACGATTGGATATATGAGCCAGTAAATTGTGAATGGATATATCCCGGCATTAATCCATTGACACACACATTTTCATTATAAAAGGTCTTTTTATTATCATATATATATATATATATATATATATATATATATATATATATATATATATATATACATATTTTTATTCAATATTTTTCTTCGTTTTTTAATCATTTTTATTCATTATTTTTATACACATTTTTTAACAACCGTTCTTCTTTTTCTTCTTCCCTTCAGACATGATCTGACCTTGGTGTAGTGGCTTGAGTGCAGATTGTGCTTTTTCTCTCTTTTCAACAGCAGGAGTTCGTTTTTAAATATATATATATTTTTTCTTTTCTTGATTTTTTAGCTTTCCTTGAGTTTTTTATCTGTGAATTAATAAAAATAATACTTTTTAATGAACAAAGATTAATTAATATGACATTTTAATTTGGTGTACTTTGAACTTTGACTTTTGTACCGTATGACATGTGATCATTGGCGCCAATTTTTTGAATCATGGATGTATATAATCTGTGATAGCTCTATCTGTTCATATATGTCATCCCCTGAGGAAGAAGTGGTATACACTTCAAAACGCGTTGGGAAATAAACAGTTAATCTTTCTCATAAACTGGATTCGTGAATTTGTCAAGCAGCGCACTGAAGTCCATAAATTTATTCAATAAAAAGCTGGATCAATCCTGACAGAAAAAAGGACCCAAAATGTTGATGATTTAACCTTCATTAAAATGAACCATGCATGGGTTTCAAAAGATTTTGTCCCACCCTCCCCTAGTAACGCAAAGGTTGCCAGAAAAAAGGCTCGCTTTTGTCCTCCTTTTCCTCTGACTTCTCCAATTCCTCCATTTGTAGCAGCTGAAAGTCCAGCCTACACATCAACATATGCCATTTTTTAAACCTCCCTAAATGGGCTGCCCCCCCACCCCAGGCCCGGGTTCAACACCTGCTGCACCCAGGCAAGTGCTGTTGCCCTGAACGTGTGTGTCCCCACCCTTGGGCGACGGCACTGGCACAGGGCCTCTCATAGTACAATAAAGTGTCTCTGATGGTGGGGGGGCCACTCGCCGTCAGACACACCAGAGTACTATGAGGAGCCCTGTGCCAGTACCTACGCCCATGAGTGGGTCCCCCCTGCTTGCTCAGGAACACAGCACTTGCAATACTTACTGCTCCCTGCTCCACCGCTGTGTAGTCTGGCCAGTTAAATCCTTCACAGGGACAGCCACTACAAATTTGGTGTACTGATCGATGATGGTTAAGATGTAGCTTTGTCCTGTCCTGCTGGCCTCTACCTTCAGATTACCAATGGCTACCATTTGTAATGGACATCAACTCCCAATCAGATGCAGTGGTGCTTTATGATCACCTTTCTCATTTTTCATAGTCACAGACGTGTGACATTCCTGCCACCATTTTTCAATGTCTCCTCTCATGGCAATCTAATAGAATCCCCTATGGCCTGTGGCTTGTGTGTTTTGCACTCCAAAGTGACCAGACAGATCATGATAGGCAGTGAGGACCATGTCTACAGCTTTCCCTGTGATCACAATTTGATGGAGACGAGTAACGGTGATGGGCTCGACGCTACTGCGATACAGCAACCCTTTCTTCACTAATTTGGGTTTTAGCTGTATCCACAGTAAAAGTTATTGAGGGTCAGCATCGCCTCTGCGAATTCTCCCTGGAGGTTTTCCCGTGATTAGTAATTCCAACACTTCTGAAATCATTCGACTTTACGTCTGTACTTTTATCCATCTAGCTTCCTCTAGTGGAGAGTCTGGACTGGCTGACTGACACTGAAATATAAATGAAGATTTCAAAGTACTCCAACACTGTATACTGGTGTACGTTTCAAATACATTTCCCTTTTTCTCATTTTAATATTCTGGTGTAATCAATACTGAGTCTGTGAGAGTTTGTGTCTTACTCTGGTAAAATATAAGGAGATTTAAAATGACACCAACACTGTATGCAGCTGAACGCTTGTAAAACATTACCCTTTTTCAAGTTTTTATATTCTTGTGTAATCCATACTGAGCATGTGATTGTCTTTGCAATATAGGCAAAATATCCTACCAAGCAATATTCCTAACAAGGCCCAGCTGAAACCACTCCTCAGGCCACGCAGCCGCGCACCACAGGCCCCTAAAATATGACCCAAAACACAATCCATCACACGCATCTGCGAACAACTCCAAGTCATCATTTACAACTGCCTCCTCCATGAGTCAAAAATGTCCATTGTATTGCTCCAAAAAATAGTCCCACAATTCCAAATCAGCCTTATGTTCACTGTAAAGCCAAGCAAAATGATGCGGAGCCCGCACTCCCACCGTAGCGCTCGCCAACCGCTGAGAAAAGACCCGACCCATTGTAATAATGCAACAACCAAATGTCAAATTCACAAGTAGTGACTGCACCTATGTCAACGACAATTTCTCCAACCGTCTTGCACGAGACACCTCATCCCGCAACGCCTTTACCTTATCCTCCGTCAAACGGAACTCACATTTTAACGCATCAATCACGATTCACAAAACCGATAGGCACGTACAAGGCCCCTCTGTTTTACCGGGAGCAAGCAGTACAACAAAACGCTCCGCCACCCATTCCGCCGCTCTAAGTAACCTCTCACAACAACCAGAATTAGCCCAACCGATACACAAACAGTCATCCAGGTAATGAATCAAGGAATCAAAAGCCGATACTTCACGGACAACCCATTCGAGAAAAGAGCTGAATGCCTCTAAAAACGCACAAGACTCTGATCAACCCATTGTCAAACACCTATCAACCCAAAAAACACCACCCAAGTAACACACCAACAACTTAACACTATCCGGATGAACAGGGATCAACATAAACACCTACTCAATATCCATTTTAGGCAAAAGTGCCCCCTTCCAACATTTCTGGACAAATTTTGCCACCTCCTCAAATGACTTATAAATCAAAGAGCACAGCTCCCGGTCAATTCCATCAGTCACCGACGTACCACGAGGGAAAGACAGATGATGAATGAACCTGAACATATGCTGCTGTTTCTTAGGCACTACACCCAGGGGCGAGACTTCCAAATCTTCAAACGGAGGATCCCTAAAAGGTACAGACATCCTTCCCAACTTAACCTCCTTCCCCAACTGTTACGACACCACCTCAGCATATTGGTCAGCTGACCTCAGATTGTTAATCACCCGTGGTATCTCAAAAGGAGGGGCTGGAATTTTAAACCCGACTGAAAACGGACAACAGTTCCGACTTAACCCCATCCGGAAACCTACTTACAGAAAGGACCGTCGCGGCCAGTTTCAATGGCGTCTACCCCTTTTGAATTAGCACTCTCACTCTGCTTCTGCTTCCTAAAGCATCTGTAAGCACCATGCGAGATTCCTTTGCAATGGGATCAAAGGTGCTTGAATTTGCAGCAATGTAGCCGCAAATTTACACTGGCCATCATTCAATTGCCAGCAGAGACCCTGCTTCTGGCTGACCGATTGCCCCGACTGACACCTTTGCCCCTTGTCCACTGATTTATGCATTTCACGAACCGGCACCCCCAGGAAAGGAATGGCTGAACTTAGTCGGCATCATAACCTTCAACCACAGACTTACAGTGGGGCAAAAAAGTATTTAGTCAGTCAGCAATAGTGCAAGTTCCACCACTTAAAAAGATGAGAGGCGTCTGTAATTTACATCATAGGTAGACCTCATCTATGGGAGACAAACTGAGAAAAAAAAATCCAGAAAATCACCTTGTCTGTTTTTTTTTTCATTTTATTTGCATATTATGGTGGAAAATAAGTATTTGGTCAGAAACAAAATTTCATCTCAATACTTTGTGATATATCCTTTGTTGGCAATGACAGAGGTCAAACGTTTTCTGTAAGTCTTCACAAGGTTGCCACACACTGTTGTTGGTATGTTGGCCCATTCCTCCATGCAGATCTCCTCTAGAGCAGTGATGTTTTTGGCTTTTCGCTTGGCAACACGGACTTTCAACTCCCTCCAAAGGTTTTCTATAGGGTTGAGATCTGGAGACTGGCTAGGCCACTCCAGGACCTTGAAATGCTTCTTACGAAGCCACTCCTTCGTTGCCCTGGCGGTGTGCTTTGGATCATTGTCATGTTGAAAGACCCAGCCACGTTTCATCATCAATGCCCTTGCTGATGGAAGGAGGTTTGCACTCATAATCTCACGATACATGGCCCCATTCATTCTTTCATGTACCCGGATCAGTCGTCCTGGCCCCTTTGCAGAGAAACAGCCCCAAAGCATGATGTTTCCACCACCATGCTTTACAGTAGGTATGGTGTTTGATGGATGCAACTCAGTATTCTTATTCCTCCAAACACGACAAGTTGCGTTTCTACCAAACAGTTCCAGTTTGGTTTCATCAGACCATAGGACATTCTCCCAAAACTCCTCTGGATCATCCAAATGCTCTCTAGCAAACTTCAGACGGGCCCGGACATGTACAGGCTTAAGCAGTGGGACACGTCTGGCACTGCTGGATCTGAGTCCATGGTGGCGTAGTGTGTTACTTATGGTAGGCCTTGTTACATTGGTCCCAGCTCTCTGCAGTTCATTCACTAGGTCCCCCCGCGTGGTTCTGGGATTTTTGCTCACCGTTCTTGTGATCATTCTGACCCCACGGGGTGGGATTTTGCGTGGAGCACCAGATCGAGGGAGATTATCAGTGGTCTTGTATGTCTTCCATTTTCTAATTATTGCTCCCACAGTTGATTTCTTCACTCCAAGCTGGTTGGCTATTGCAGATTCAGTCTTCCCAGCCTGGTGCAGGGCTACAATTTTGTTTCTGGTGTCCTTTGACAGCTCTTTGGTCTTCACCATAGTGGAGTTTGGAGTCAGACTGTTTGAGGGTGTGCACAGGTGTCTTTTTATACTGATAACAAGTTTAAACAGGTGCCATTACTACAGGTAATGAGTGGAGGAAAGAGGAGACTCTTAAAGAAGAAGTTACAGGTCTGTGAGAGCCAGAAATCTTGATTGCTTGTTTCTGACCAAATACTTATTTTCCACCATAATATGCAAATAAAATGAAAAAAAACAGACAATGTGATTTTCTGGATTTTTTTTTCTCAGTTTGTCTCCCATAGTTGAGGTCTACCTATGATGTAAATTACAGACGCCTCTCATCTTTTTAAGTGGTGGAACTTGCACTATTGCTGACTGACTAAATACTTTTTTGCCCCACTGTATGTCTTTTCCCACCGAATTGCCGGACGAATCGCCTTCCTATGCCTAAACCGTTTGTCGTAACGGAGTCAAGCCTGAACCCCCTACACCCTATAAGCTTCCCCAATCGAATCCAAAAAACAAAAAAAAGGAGAACAATTCTCAAGCGCCTCCTCTCTAAACACGCTAGCCAAAATATCGAATGCCTGTAGCCAATTAGATAATCTGTGCGGAATCAATTGCCATCAACGTTTTTCCTCCTCCTCTTTTTGGCTATCATCCTTCTTCCCTTTGTCCAAGTTCAACTATTCCAACGGAAGCAGTGACAAAATCGCGACATATTCGTCCTTCTATATCTTTTCCTGCACCTCCTTCTTACGATGAGCGCCCAGTGGGACCTCAAAGCATACATATACCTCCCCATGCACCCTGTCATCTACATTGATCTGACATTCCCTTTTCCTTCTCAGTCTGAACCGAAACAGACACAGGGTCATCTCGGCCAACTGACACCCTGGTAACCGCCCCCGACAAACTGGTTCCTCGCTCCTGCCACCCCACCCAAGCGGCTAAATGCGCCAAGTGCGCTCCAAATCCCTCCATCCGCGACAAATCCCTCATGGAAGTCAACATCTCCCCCAGGCCCCCAATCCATGAAGGAACTTGGTCCACAACTCCCTGACCTAACGCCACTGGCCGGCACCCCAACCCACTCCCGACCGCAGGGGACCTCACTAGAGATGAGGACAATCAAGACATGGAGCCATACTCACTGGGCTGCGATGACACTGTGACTCCTCCAGCCGCCAATCCTGTATCCTGCTCGGGGTCGACTACGGATCTTCCCCTCAGACTCTCTGTCCCCAAAGGTCCGCCATCTTGTGAAACAGGCTTTCTTGACGACGATGCCCTCACGGGGAACTCCGATCAGGGCTGTTTGCTTCTCCGGCCCCTGCCGAGGCAAGTGGGATGCACAGCCACGGGGGCTTCTGCCTGTGGACACCCTCCCCCCCGCAACCCCCACCGATTGTCTGATGCACCGTCCATGCTGTTCCACCGCTGTTGTTCCGGGCAGGGTGCTCGAGGTACTGGGCATAGCTGACAGCCTCGGGCAACGGGGGCTGCTGCCCGATGACCCCCCCTCGGGAAACTCCCACAGCCGCCCCAAGAAGAGGAGGCAGACCGCCCGGCTCCATGACGGCCTGCCGTGACGTAATTGTTCATCGCCGACATGGTGAGTGCAGGCCCCGCCTCCCGCTCTGCTCAGGGAGAAAGACTTGCAACCGCCACTGGACCTAGCCCGGCTTGTGGATTCCTCCCAGCCCGGGGCCTGCCCACACGCTTACCCGCAGGCACCCGACCCGGAGGGTCCCTGGAAGGGGCTCCATCGCCAGCGCTGGGTCCTGGGATCTGGTCGGGAATAAACGCTCTGTGGCCCTTGACGGCCGCCTCGCACGGGAAGAGACACCAGCGGCGGACCCGCTGCTTCCACCGATGATCCCCCGCGACCTGCTCCTCGATCCACGCCGGCAGGCTGCAACTACGCTGCAGCGCGCAGCCTCTCCAATCCAGCTGATATGGACTCCATGCCAACTGGGCGTGGGACAGTCTCTGCGGCTCCTTATTTCCATACTCCACCCCCCAGGGACAGTTAACCCCCTCCCTCCAACCCTTATGTGGGCCTCCACTTACTCCTCTGGGGAGGGGGGGTTTTGGCTCGCTCTGGCCCCTGTCTTTAAGGAGACACTTAGGCCTGTAACCAGAAGTTCTTATGTGCTTGTGCTGAATGCAATTGTTGGGTACAGTTAGGATGCAGTCACAGGGGAGGATTTTCTTGTGTGCAGCAGCGCAGATTATTAGCCTGCCTTATAGCAGTATTGCTGTGTGTACACTGCTGTGCAGACAGCTTTTTGCACAGCACTAATACTTTTATTCTTTTTTTCTGCTCAGTGAACAAAGGTTCATTATTTCCCACACCGTATACAGCTGTACGCTCCTCACACAGTGTAACAACCCTGCTGGCATCACTGCATGGCCTCCCATCCCCCGCACACCAATTTACTTTCTGCTTCAAGCCATGCTGTGAATTCTGTCTGTTGCCAGCTCTGTGCATCTGCTCTCCATGTTTCCTGACTGTGTGTATAGGGGGGCGGCACCTGAACTCTCTGGTTCTAATGCAGTCAGGGTGCACCTGGCTAATGGGTCCCTGACCAATCACCTAGAGCCCTGGACTATTTATCCCTGCCACACCCACTGGAACATTGCCTGAGCAATGTCTAATCTCAGTTAGTATCTTGCTGCTGAGGAAGCCAGGCCCCGTTCTGTGTATTTCCTCCTTCTCTGGAGGAATACTTCTTGTCTTGCCTTGTACCTTGTCTGCCTGCCAGGAGGCTGAATATCCTGGCCCTTGAGTCTTGGTTCCAGTACCTTGTCTGTACTCTGTCCTACCTTAGTCTCCCTTTCTCCTTGTCCGTGGCTTCCTTCCTTGCTGTATCTTTCCTTGTGTCCTCCCTGTCTGTGAATCTGCACCCTTGCAGCTCTGTCTGTGAATCTGCACCCTTGCAGCTCTGTCTGTGAATCTGCACCCTTGCAGCTCTGTCTGTGAATCTGCACCCTTGCAGCTCTGTCTGTGAATCTGCACCCTTGCAGCTCTGTCTGTGCATCTGCACCCTTGCAGCTCTGTCTGTGCATCTGCACCCTTGCAGCTCTGTCTGTGAATCTGCACCCTTGCAGCTCTGTCTGTGAATCTGCACCCTTGCAGCTCTATCTGTGAATCTGCACCCTTGCAGCTCTGTCTGTGAATCTGCACCCTTGCAGCTCTATCTGTGCATCTGCACCCTTGCAGCTCTGTCTGTGAATCTGCACCCTTGCAGCTCTATCTGTGCATCTGCACCCTTGCAGCTCTGCCTGCACGGCTCCCTAGCTGCTCTGCCTGCACGGCTCCCTAGCTGCTCTGCCTGCACGGCTCCCTAGCGACTCTGCCTGCACGGCTCTCTAGACGCTCTGACTGCACGGCTCTCTAGCCGCTCTGCCTGCCCGGCTCCCTTGCCGCCCAGCCTACTCCGCACTCCTGCGGCTCTGCCTACTCCACACTCCTGCCTATATCCATACCTGCACCTCCTGTGTGAACAGGTCCAAATCCTGTTCCAACATACACCACTCCCTCCTGCCTGCACCTGCTGTGTGAACAGGTCCCTACCTGCCCCTTCTCATACCACGGCAGTCTGTCCTGTGTCTCCAAGCTGTGCCCGCCTGTCCTGTGTCTCCAAGCCATGCCCGCCTTTCCTGTTTCTCCAAGCTGTGCCCGCCTGTCCTGTGTCTCCAAGCCGTGCCCGCCTGTCCTGTGTCTCCAAGCCGTGCCCGCCTGTCCTGTGTCTCCAAGCCATGCTGGCTTTCCCTGTGTCTCAGCCTGCTTGTCACTCGCACTTGTCCAGGTGTCCTGTTCCTGAGTGGGATCAGCAGCCACAGCCAGACACCACCCTGGAGTGGCACCCGGCAGCTACCTGCCGCACAAGCCTGACCTCACCATCAGAGGCTCCAGTGAAGACCGAGGTAACTGCCGTAGTTACGCCTCTTCCAGGGTAGTCTGGTTTGTGGTACAGTGGGGCCACAACCCCCTGGCTCGCGCCACTCAGCCAAGGCGTGAGCGTGACAGTTTGCTCAGGCCATGGTCCCCGCTGAGTCCCATGTCCTTCCGCTTGCGGAGCATGATGAACTTTCTCTCTGCCAGTATGAGCATCTGGAAGTATTTGTTCCACCCTGCGTGGTTCCGTTTGTTGAGACTTCTGAACCCATCACTGTCTCCAATACCATCTACAACCAGCTCCTGGCTTATGAGAAGCTCAACCCTGCAGACCCGCCTACATTTTATGGGAACCCTAAAGAGTGCCAAGGGTTCCTGGAACAGTGCGTGCTCTACATCCAAGGGAATGCAGCCTGTTTCCCGTCTGACTGGCTCAAGGTGGGATACATCATGTCCTACCTGGCTGAAGATGCTCTGATTTGGATCACTCCCCTCTGGGAAGCAGGGGATCCTATCATCTCGGACTTCGAGGCCTTCCTGGTGGCCTTCCTTAAAGCCTTTGAAGTACCCAGTCCAGCTACGTCTGCTAAGTCCTCCCTTTCCAGATCCGAGAGGCGCGCCAGACGGGCGAAACCAGTGAGGAAACCGCCTCGTCAGACCGCGACCGTCCGAAACCCTCCAGTTCCTCCACCTGTTAAAGCAGCTACTCGAGTTGAATCCAAGAAGACTGTTAAGAGTGGGCTGGCAAAGCAGCAGCCTGAAACCTGTCATAAGATGGGCATACAGTATTGCTGCGGTTGTGTGGAACACCCGGACGGCTTCTGTCCGAAGGAGCGCAAGCTCCAAAACCTTGGGTCAGTGGGAGAGGCTGCCCTTGGTTAGAGTCCCTCCTCCTCACTAAGATCGGTGACTGTTCATGTGCCTTGTGGGAGCTTCAGCCCTGCAGATGTGTTAAAGCTGCAAGCCAGACGGAGTCTGTGTAGGGTTCCTGTTCCACAGCTCTAGAATCCGGTGACGGTGTTTGGTGATGGTCGTGCCCTACTTATGAACAGTCGAGTGTCGAAGGGACAACTACAGCTCCAAATCGGAGCATTATATTTGGAGAAGTTTATTTTACACTTGCTGACCAGTTTGCCCATCGGTCCTTCTGAGCCGGATACTCTACTGCCCGTTCCGGTCCGAAGACCCAGCATGGTGCCGCACTTGGAGCTACCTAGTCACCAAAGGTATCTAGTTCCAATGTTACAAGGTCAGGCTACAGTGTTACCTTCCCCATCTGTTCTGCTGGCTCAATAGCCAATCTGTTCTGCTGGCTCAACAGGTCATGGTGTGCTGATGTCACTGAAGAAAAGGAAGCAGTGGTGCCCTCTCCACACACCTCCTGTGACCAGTTCCCAGAAGCATCCCTGTCGCTTGAAAATTTTTCTTTAGGCCCTGGACAGAAGATGGATCCTGTACGGATGCCTTCAGATTCCATATGGCAGGTAGATGAAGAAGTTGGAGCAGAAGCTCTTGTATGTCTGCTTTTTACCAACACAGAGGAACAGGTCCAGTTCTCTTCTGATAACGGGGGAAGGATGGATCCAGTGTGGGTACCCACAACTTCTAGTTGGCCGGCTAATGAAGATACTAAGGAGGAGGTCCAATTTACTTGGGATATCAGGCTGAAGTTGGACTCAGTGAAGATCTCTTCTGTTTCCAGCTGGCCGGCTGATGTAGGGGTCAAGTCTGAGGCTTCCAGGTCCCTGCTTTCTGCTACCAAGGAGGAAGAAATCCAAGTCCTTATACCCTCTGTGTTACAAGATGACTCCATCAGGCACCAAGAAGCTTGGCACTCTGGGATTCCTGATGGCACACATATTCCACCCAACCTGAAGGATGTCGTGTCAACCTGGACTGTGTGTGGTCCCGTACTCCTTCTTCTGGTCATTCTGGCAGGCTTGAGGAACAGGGGCCATAAAGGGGGGGTACTGTAACAACCCTGCTGGCATCACTGCATGGCCTCCCATCCCCCGCACACCAACTTACTTTCTGCTTCAAGCCATGCTGTGAATTCTGTCTGTTGCCAGCTCTGTGCATCTGCTCTCCATGTTTCCTGACTGTGTGCATAGGGGGGCGGCGCCTGAACTCTGGTTCTTATGCAGTCAGGGTGCACCTGGCTAATTAACCCTGCCACACCCACTGGAACATTGCCTGAGCAATGTCTAATCTCAGTTAGTATCTTGCTGCTGAGGAAGCCAGGCCTCGTTCTGTGTATTTCCTCCTTCTCTGGAGGAATACTTCTTGTCTTGCCTTGTACCTTGTCTGCCTGCCAGGAGGCTGAATATCCTGGCCCTTGAGTCTTGGTTCCAGTACCTTGTCTGTACTCTGTCCTACCTTAGTCTCCCTTTCTCCTTGTCCGTGGCTTCCTTCCTTGCTGTATCTTTCCTTGTGTTCTCCCTGTCTGTGTATCTGCACCCTCGCAACTCTGTCTGTGAATCTGCACCCTTGCAGCTCTGTCTGTGACTCTGCACCTTTGCAGCTCTGTCTGTGAATCTGCACCCTTGCAGCTCTGTCTGTGAATCTGCACCCTTGCAGCTCTGTCTGTGCATCTGCACCCTTGCAGCTCTGTCTGTGAATCTGCACCCTTGCAGCTCTGTCTGTGAATCTACACCCTTGCAGCTCTGCCTGTGCATCTGCACCCTTGCAGCTCTGTCTGTGAATCTGCACCCTTGCAGCTCTATCTGTGCATCTGCACCCTTGCAGCTCTGTCTGTGAATCTGCACCCTTGCAGCTCTATCTGTGAATCTGCACCCTTGCAGCTCTGTCTGTGAATCTGCACCCTTGCAGCTCTATCTGTGAATCTGCACCCTTGCAGCTCTGCCTGCACGGCTCCCTAGCCGCTCTGCCTGCACGGCTCCCTAGCCGCTCTGCCTGCACGGTTCCCTAGCCGCTCTGCCTGCACGGCTCTCTAGCCGCTCTGCCTGCACGGCTTTCTAGCCGCTCTGCCTGCACGGCTCTCTAGCCGCTCTGCCTGCACGGCTCTCTAGCCGCTCAGCCTGCACGGCTCCCTTGCCGCTCTGCCTGCCCTGCTCCCTTGCTGCCCAGCCTACTCCGCACTCCTGTGGCTCTGCCTACTCCACACTCCTGCCTATATCCATACCTGCACCTCCTGTGTGAACAGGTCCAAATCCTGTTCCAACATACACCACTCCCTCCTGCCTGCACCTGCTGTGTGAACAGGTCCCTACCTGCCCCTTCTCATACCACGCCAGTCTGTCCTGTGTCTCCAAGCTGTGCCCGCCTGTCCTGTGTCTCCAATCCGTGCCCGCCTGTCCTGTGTCTCCAAGCCGTGCGCGCCTGTCCTGTGTCTCCAAGCCATGCCCGCCTGTCCTGTGTCTCCAAGCCGTGCCTGCCTGTCCTGTGTCTCCAAGCCGTGCCCGCCTGTCCTGTGCCTCCAAGCTGTGCCGGCTTTCCCTGTGTCTCAGCCTGCTTGTCACTCGCACCTGTCCTGGTGTCCTGTTCCCGAGTGGGATCAGCAGCCACAGCCAGACACCACCCTGGAGTGGCACCCGGCAGCTACCTGCCGCACAAGCCTGACCTCACCATCAGAGGCTCCAGTGAAGACCGAGGTAGCTGCCGTAGTTACGCCCCTTCCAGGGTAGTCTGGTTTGTAGCACGGTGGGGCCACAACCCCCTGGCTCCCGCCACCCAGCCAAGGCGCGAGCGTGACACTCAATACCGTGTCCCGACTGGTATCACGGAGAAATATATGCTGACTATCTGTATGTGACTCCGTAAATATATAGGGCGATTTACATTTTCACTTATACTATATACACCTGGTATCTGATGATACAGTACCTTTGTTCTGAATTTTTTAATACGGTATAATCCATAGTGAGTGAGCGTGTATGGTTTAGTCCTTCAATATATACGTAGATAAAAAGTTTACCCTATACTATATACACCTCCTATCTTGTGATACAGTACCTTTGATCGACATTTTGTATTACAGTCAAATCCTTAGTGAGTGAGCGTCTGAGGGTGACTACGGAAATAGATCCCAAGATGTAAAATTTGCCCAACACTGGAAAAAGCTGTACGCTAATGATACAGTACCCTTTTTTGCTATTTAGATTCTGGTGTAATTCATACTGAGCCTCTGAACGTCTGTCTGTAACTCCAGAAATATATTTGTAGATTTAAGATTACCCCAACACTGTATACAGCTGTTCGCTTGTGATACCTTACCAATTTACTGCTTTTTATATAGTGGTCTAAGCCATACTGAGCCAGTGAGAGTCTGTTTCTGACTCTGGAAATATATACTGAGATTTACAATGACCCCTACACTGTATGCAGCTGTATGCTTCTGATCCATTACCCTTTTACTGCTTTTTAAATTGTGTAATCCATACTGACCCTGACAGCGTCTGTGTCTGCCTCCTGAAAAAAATAATGAGATTTATAATGTTTAAACAATTCTATATGTACCTTGTATCTGGTGATACAGTAACCTTTTTATACTTTTTATATTCTTGGCTAATGCGTACTGGGACTGAGAGCGTCTGTGTCTGCCTTATGAAATGTCTACGGAGATTTAGAATGTTTAAACTATACTATACACTCACTGGCCACTTTATTAGGTACACCATGCTAGTAAGGGGTTGGACCCCCTTTTGCCTTCAGAACTGCCTCAATTCTTCGTGGCAGAGATTCAACAAGGTGCTGGAAGCATTCCTCAGAGATTTTGGACCATATTGACATGATGGCATCACACAGTTGGCGCAGATTTGTCGGCTGCACATCCCTGATGCGAATCTCCCGTTCCACCACATCCCAAAGATGCTCTATTGGATTGAGATCTGGTGACTGAGGAGGCCATTTGAGTACAGTGAACTCATTGTCATGTTCAAGAAACCAATCTGAGATGATTCGAGCTTTATGACATGGCGCATTATCCTGCTGAAAGTAGCCATCAGATGTTGGGTACATTGTGGTCATAAAGGGATGGACATGGTCAGCAACAATACTCAGGTAGGCTGTGGCGTTGCAACGATGCTCAATTAGTACCAAGGGGCCCAAAGAGTGCCAAGAAAATATTCCCCACACCAAGACACCACCACCACCAGCCTGAACCGTTGATACAAGGCAGGATGGATCCATGCTTTCATGTTGTTTACGCCAAATTCTGACCCTACCATCCGAATGTCGCAGCAGAAATCGAGACTCATCAGACCAGGCAACGTTTTTCCAATCTTCTACTGTCCAATTTCGATGAGCTTGTGCAAATTGTAGCCTCAGTTTCCTGTTCTTAGCTGAGAGGAGTGGTACCCAGTGTGGTCTTCTGCTGCTGTAGCCCATCTGCCTCAAAGTTCGACGCACTGTGCGTTCAGAGATGCTCTTCTGCCTACCTTGGTTGTAACGGGTGGCAATTTGAGTCACTGTTGCCTTTCTATCAGCTCGAACCAGTCTGCCCATTCTCCTCTGACCTCTGGCATCAACAAGGCATTTCCGGCCACAGAACTGCCGCTCACTGGATTTTTTTTCTTTTTCGGACCATTCTCTGTAAACCCTAGAGATGGTTGTGCGTGAAAATCCCAGTAGATCAGCAGTTTCTGAAATTCTCAGACCAGCCCTTCTGGCACCAACAATCATGCCACGTTCAAAGGCACTCAAATCACCTTTCTTCCCCATACTGATGCTCGGTTTGAACTGCAGGAGATTGTCTTGACCATGTCTACATGCCTAAATGCACTGAGTTGCCGCCATGTGATTGGCTGATTAGAAATTAAGTCTTAACACACAGTTGGACAGGTGTACCTAATAAAGTGGCCAGTGAGTGTATATACCTTGTATCTGGTGAAACTGTACCCTTTTTCAACTTTTACATTATTGTCAAATCCATACTTAGCGTGTGAGCATATGTGTCTGCCTCCTGAAATACATACGGAGACTTTTTGTATTTTAAGTATACTATATATACCTTGTATCTGTTGATCCAGTACCCTTTGCCCTTTGTGCCCAAAATTCATCCTCCACCCACCACTCAAAGTGCATGATTGACACCTGGAACATTGGCCCACATGTGTGATTATTTCTTGCGGATCTTCTTTTTATAAGAAAAAGAGAAAAGCTACAGACTGAACCCAGGATCACCTAAATAAACAAAATCATTTTATTGGATACAGAAAAAGGACATAACCCTTTAAAAACAATTAAAAAGTCAAAGATATGACAGTAAACCCTGCTAGCCCAAAGTATGGCTAGAAAAGCTCCCCCAAAAAGGACAAAAGATGTACACAAATGGTTAATATTAGTTCACATCACAAAAGACATGGTTTTTGGAGCAAAACAATAAATATAAGGATCAATAGTAATAGCTCAATAACTATAAATGATTTAGATATAGGTGTAGTAAATCAACTCCATTTTGGAAAAGATAACCATTCATTAGAGTTGAGCGAAACGGGTCGAAAAATTTCAAAAGTCGCCGACTTTTGGCAAAGTCGGGTTTCATGAAACGAAACCCGACCCTAGGATGAGGTCGGCCACGAGGTCGGCGACTTACGCGCCAAAGTCGCGTTTCAAAAGTTTGTTTTGCTCTCTTTTTCAGCCAATCAGGATCCACGGACACTGTGGGCAACGTGATGACATAGGCAGGGGTCACCACCATCTTTCAGAAGGGCATGCAAGTGATTGGCTTGCTTTGGTGGGCGTCACAGGGGGTATAAAAGGGCGTGCACGCCGACCGCCATCTTACTTCTGCCGATCTCAGTATAGGGAGAGGTTGCTGCTGATTCTGTAGGGAGAGCGTTAGGCAGGGAAGAAGACAAAAAAACTGCTTCTGCTGCTAGCGATTTGGCCTGCACAACACACCAGTCACTGTGTGTGCAGTGCAAGGGAAGGCTATATAGTGGTGTATCAGTGGTGTTGGTTGTTGGGCTGCCTTCTAAGGCTTCCTGACATTCCGGCATTGCTGTTTACCCACTGCTCCACAAACTGCTTTTTTAAAAGCAATCCCAATTTTTTTTTTTGTCCTGCTGAGAAGAAAAAAAAACTGCTTCTGCTGCTAGCAATTTGGCCTGCACAACACACCAGTCACTGTGTGTGCAGTGCAAGGGGAGGCTATATTGTGGTGTATCAGTGGTGTTGGTTGTTGGGCTGCCTTTTAAGGCTTCCTGACAGGCTGGCATTGCTGTTTACCCACTGCTCTGCAAACTGCTTTTTTAAAAGCAATCCAATCTCCCTTATCCTCTAGTCACTTTTGTCACAGCTGTGCCATCGAGCCTGTCACATAGCGCTCAGATATTCATTGGGCCTCACACAATCCAAAAGTGTCCAAAAGTGTGTGCAGAGATTCAAAATCTCCCTTATCCTCTAGTCACTTTTGTCACAGCTGTGCCATCGAGCCTGTCACATAGCGCTCAGATATTCATTGGGCCTCACACAATCCAAAAGTGTCCAGTGTCCAAAAGTGTGTGCAGAGATTCAAAATCTCCCTTATCCTCTAGTCACTTTTGTCACAGCTGTGCCATCGAGCCTGTCACATAGCGCTCAGATATTCATTGGGCCTCACACAATCCAAAAGTGTCCAGTGTCCAAAAGTGTGTGCAGAGATTCAAAATCTCCCTTATCCTCTAGTCACTTTTGTCACAGCTGTGCCATCGAGCCTGTCACATAGCGCTCAGATATTCATTGGGCCTCACACAATCCAAAAGTGTCCAGTGTCCAAAAGTGTGTGCAGAGATTCAAAATCTCCCTTATCCTCTAGTCACTTTTGTCACAGCTGTGCCATCGAGCCTGTCACATAGCGCTCAGATATTCATTGGGCCTCACACAATCCAAAAGTGTCCAGTGTCCAAAAGTGTGTGCAGAGATTCAAAATTTCCCTTATCCTCTAGTCACTTTTGTCACAGCTGTGCCATCGAGCCTGTCACATAGCGCTCAGATATTCATTGGGCCTCACACAATCCAAAAGTGTCCAGTGACCAAAAGTGTGTGCAGAGATTCAAAATCTCCCTTATCCTCTAGTCACTTTTGTCACAGCTGTGCCATCGAGCCTGTCACATAGCGCTCAGATATTCATTGGGCCTCACACAATCCAAAAGTGTCCAGTGTCCAAAAGTGTGTGCAGAGATTCAAAATCTCCCTTATCCTCTAGTCACTTTTGTCACAGCTGTGCCATCGAGCCTGTCACATAGCGCTCAGATATTCATTGGGCCTCACACAATCCAAAAGTGTCCAGTGTCCAAAAGTGTGTGCAGAGATTCAAAATCTCCCTTATCCTCTAGTCATTTTTGTCACAGCTGTGCCATCGAGCCTGTCACATAGTGCTCAGATATTCATTGGGCCTCACACAATCCAAAAGTGTCCAGTGTCCAAAAGTGTGTGCAGAGATTCAAAATCTCCCTTATCCTCTAGTCACTTTTGTCACAGCTGTGCCATCGAGCCTGTCACATAGCGCTCAGATATTCATTGGGCCTCACACAATCCAAAAGTGTCCAGTGTCCAAAAGTGTGTGCAGAGATTCAAAATCTCCCTTATCCTCTAGTCACTTTTGTCACAGCTGTGCCATCGAGCCTGTCACATAGCGCTCAGATATTCATTGGGCCTCACACAATCCAAAAGTGTCCAGTGTCCAAAAGTGTGTGCAGAGATTCAAAATCTCCCTTATCCTCTAGTCACTTTTGTCACAGCTGTGCCATCGAGCCTGTCACATAGCGCTCAGATATTCATTGGGCCTCACACAATCCAAAAGTGTCCAGTGTCCAAAAGTGTGTGCAGAGATTCAAAATCTCCCTTATCCTCTAGTCACTTTTGTCACAGCTGTGCCATCGAGCCTGTCACATAGCGCTCAGATATTCATTGGGCCTCACACAATCCAAAAGTGTCCAGTGTCCAAAAGTGTGTGCAGAGATTCAAAATCTCCCTTATCCTCTAGTCACTTTTGTCACAGCTGTGCCATCGAGCCTGTCCCATAGCGCTCAGATATTCATTGGGCCTCACACAATCCAAAAGTGTCCAGTGTCCAAAAGTGTGTGCAGAGATTCAAAATCTCCCTTATCCTCTAGTCACTTTTGTCACAGCTGTGCCATCGAGCCTGTCACATAGCGCTCAGATATTCATTGGGCCTCACACAATCCAAAAGTGTCCAGTGTCCAAAAGTGTGTGCAGAGATTCAAAATCTCCCTTATCCTCTAGTCACTTTTGTCACAGCTGAGCCATCGAGCCTGTCACATAGCGCTCAGATATTCATTGGGCCTCACACAATCCAAAAGTGTCCAGTGTCCAAAAGTGTGTGCAGAGATTCAAAATCTCCCTTATCCTCTAGTCACTTTTGTCACAGCTGTGCCATCAAGCCTGTCACATAGCGCTCAGATATTCATTGGGCCTCACACAATCCAAAAGTGTCCAGTGTCCAAAAGTGTGTGCAGAGATTCAAAATCTCCCTTATCCTCTAGTCACTTTTGTCACAGCTGTGCCATCGAGCCTGTCAAATAGCGCTCAGATATTCATTGGGCCTCACACAATCCAAAAGTGTCCAGTGTCAAAAAGTGTGTGCAGAGATTCAAAATCTCCCTTATCCTCTAGTCACTTTTGTCACAGCTGTGCCATCAAGCCTGTCACATAGCGCTCAGATATTCATTGGGCCTCACACAATCCAAAAGTGTCCAGTGTCCAAAAGTGTGTGCAGAGATTCAAAATCTCCCTTATCCTCTAGTCACTTTTGTCACAGCTGTGCCATCGAGCCTGTCACATAGCGCTCAGATATTCATTGGGTCTCACACAATCCAAAAGTGTCCAGTGACCAAAAGTGTGTGCAGAGATTCAAAATCTCCCTTATCCTCTAGTCACTTTTGTCACAGCTGTGCCATCGAGCCTGTCACATAGCGCTCAGATATTCATTGGGCCTCACACAATGCAAAAGTGTCCAGTGTCCAAAAGTGTGTGCAGAGATTCAAAATCTCCCTTATCCTCTAGTCACTTTTGTCACAGCTGTGCCATTGAGCCTGTCACATAGCGCTCAGATATTCATTGGGCCTCACACAATCCAAAAGTGTCCAGTGTCCAAAAGTGTGTGCAGAGATTCAAAATCTCCCTTATCCTCTAGTCACTTTTGTCACAGCTGTGCCATCGAGCCTGTCACATAGCGCTCAGATATTCATTGGGCCTCACACAATCCAAAAGTGTCCAGTGTCCAAAAGTGTGTGCAGAGATTCAAAATCTCCCTTATCCTCTAGTCACTTTTGTCACAGCTGTGCCATCGAGCCTGTCACATAGCGCTCCGATATTCATTGGGCCTCACACAATCCAAAAGTGTCCAGTGTCCAAAAGTGTGTGCAGAGATTCAAAATCTCCCTTATCCTCTAGTCACTTTTGTCACAGCTGTGCCATCGAGCCTGTCACATAGCGCTCAGATATTCATTGGGCCTCACACAATCCAAAAGTGTCCAGTGTCCACAAGTGTGTGCAGAAATTCAAAATCTCCCCTGTCCTATAGACACCTTGTACCTTGTTTTACATTACTATATAGTTTGTTGGATTTTGTCTACATTTCTACCAAAAATGAGGAAGGCTGGTGGAAGAGGCCGTGGAATTGGGCGGGGGTTGGCAGCTGGTAATGATGGTGTCTGTGGTGGATCTAATGGTAGTGGCAAGAGCAAAATAGGACCGAATGCAGGAGGTGTTGAGCCTGCGTCATCGTCTGGCTACATAAGGCCTCGAACGCTTAGTTTTCTAGGAGTTGGCAAACCGCTTTTAAAGCCAGAGCATCAGGAAAAAGTTTTGTCTTACATTGCTGACTCAGCCTCCAGCTCTATCGCCTCCTCTTCTTCAGTTGTAAAAAGTAAAAGCACTGAGTCGTCATTGGAGGCTCATGTTCATGAACCACACCTTTCCTTGTGTCCTTCACCCCAACCAAGATTGAAGGATGACGCAGGCCATACTACTGATTACTCCATGGAGCTGTTTTCACATACCATGCCTGGATTATCAAGTCAAATGGTGAATTACCCAGGCCAAGATGAATCTGACATGGAGTGCACTGATGCACAGCCGCTGATGGATGATTCTGCTGGTACATTCACTCAGAGCACTACATTGTCCTCCCAGTGTACAGAGCCAGATTCTGACCCTGATGAGACTCAGGTGCCCCTTCCCGCACACTATACCACCATACACGGTGACACAGAGGAAGGTGCACATGACATAGAAGAGGAGGTGATGGATGACCCAGTTGTTGACCCAGATTGGCATCCATTGGGGGAAGAGGGTGCTGCTTCCAATAGCTCAGATGAGGAGCATCCACAGCAGACATCGACATCGCAACAGCTGTTATCTGGCAGGCCCGGAGCATTCCAAAGACAGGTTCCAAACATCAAAAGAGTTGCTGGACAGCTTGTCCAGAGGGTCAAAAGATCACAGCGTGCTAGGCCGCAAAATGTCTGCCAAAGTAGGAAGAGTGCAGTGTGGCACTTTTTTGAACAAAATCCTCATGATCAGGCCAAGGTTATCTGTAAGAAGTGCGCAAAGACCTTTAGCCGAGGGAAAAATCTGAAAAATTTGAATACCAGTTGCATGCTTAGACATTTAACCAGCATGCACTTGCAAGCATGGACACAACACCAAACCTCAAGTGCCACATGTGCAACTGATCACAACGAAGGTAGTCAGCAACGCTACATTGTTTCCCCCACTGTAAGCCCACCGGTTAGCACAGCAGCAAATGTTGAGGTGTCGTTGCAAGGCCACAGCAGTCAGGGAATCCCACTGTTATATCAACGAAAGACTGATTCTAGGCCATCAGAAAGAACACCAACTCCATCACCATCATCAACCCTCTCTCAGTCCGCCCTGTCCACCGCTACTTCCACCATATGCAGCTCTCAAGTCCAGCTCACCCTCCCAGACACTATGAGTAGGTCAAGAAAGTACTCAGTCTCTCATCCGCGTACACTGGGTTTGAACGCCCACATTGCCAAACTAATCTCGTTTGAGATGATGCCCTTTCGGTTGGTGGAAAGCACAGCTTTCCGCGAACTCATGGCCTATGCAGTACCATGCTATGACCTACCCAGTCGCCACTTCTTCTCTCGCAAAGCCATCCCAGCCCTCCACCATCATGTGAAAGACCGCATTGTCCATGCACTCAAGCAGTCAGTGAGCGGAAAGGTGCACCTCACAACTGATGCATGGTCCAGTCGGCATGGCCAGGGCCGTTACGTGTCCATCACTGCGCACTGGGTTAATGTGGTGGATGCAGGGTCCACAGGGGACAGCGGTGGTGGGACAGTGCTGCCTAGCCCATGGTATAGGAAACAGTTGGCTGTAGGCGTTCGACCCTCCTCCTCCTCCAGAAGCGAAAGCTCGCCCACAGAGCGCAGTCGTACGAGCACTCCATCTGCAGCTGCCACTGTTGCACACGATGTGTCCCCCTATCGAGCAGCTAGTGGAAAGCGTCAGCAGGCTGTGTTGCAGATGATGTGTTTGGGCAACAGACACACCGCCGAGGTGCTGGCCGAGTACTTGAAGCGACAAACTGAGTCATGGCTGGGCAGTGTACATCTTGAGGCAGGCAAGGTAGCTAGTGATAACGGCCGTAATTTTGTGGCAGCCATAGCCCTTTCAAAACTCAGCCATATACCTTGCTTGGCTCACACCTTGAACCTGGTGGTGCAGTGCTTCCTCAAAAACTATCCGGAGTTAACAGCCCTGCTCCAGAAGGTGCGAAGACTGTGCGCGCACATCCGCCGGTCGCCTGTACACTCCGTTCGTATGCAGAAGCTGCAGCGATTGCTCCACCTTCCCAACCACTGCCTCATTATCGACATTGCAACAAGGTGGAACTCCACCCTGCACATGGTGGAGCGGCTGTGCGAGCAGAGGCAGGCCATAATGCATTTGTGGGAGGATACACGGCCAGGCACTTTGAGAGCAGACATGGAGTTGACAGGTGTGCAGTGGTCGAAGCTGAAAGACCTCTGTAAAGTCCTTCAGTGTTTTGAGGAATGCACACGGCTGGTAAGCGCAGACGACGCCATCCTAAGCATGAGCATCCCACTTATGCGTCTGCTCATGCAAACTTTGACGCACCTTAAGGAGCAGGCGTCTGCAGCCAATGTTGATGAGGAGGAAGAGGAGGAGGGAATCCTTGATGACATTCAGCCATTGTCTGCTCACGGACCTCTCCTGGACGAGGTGGAGGAAGAAGAGGAGGAGGAGGAGGATGATGGGGATGATTACTTAAGGGAGGAGGATGCATCTCGTGGGGCAAGTGAAAATGTTGGCGTGGCAAGGTCTGGTACAGGGTTTGTGCGTGACTGGAGGGATGTGGATTTGCCAGAAAGTGCTCCTCCAACCAGCACTCGCAGTGCATCATTGACACCGGGAACATTGGCCCACATGTCAGATTATGCCTTGCAGATCCTAAAAAGGGACCCACGCATTGCCAAAATGATGAACGATGACGACTACTGGTTGGCCAGCATCCTGGATCCACGCTATAAAGGCAAATTACAAAACATCATGCCACAGGAGAACCTTGACCTAATATTGGCTAATAAACAAGCAACTCTGGTAAATCGGTTGCTTGAGGCATTCCCAGCACACAGCAGCGGTGATGGTTCTCACACGAGCCGTACGGGCCGGGGGCAGCTTGGCAGAGGTGTTCGTGGTGCACACAGCAGAAGTGGCGTTGGAGACAGGGGTTTCATGACAATGTTGTGGACTGATTTTTCAAGTACCGCTCACACAACTGGTAATACTGCATCGATGGAAAGTGACAGGAGACAGCAGTTGTCAACTATGGTTACAAACTACTTTTCCTCCCATATCGATGTTCTCCCACACAGGTCATTCCCCTTTGACTATTGGGCCGCTAAACTGGACACCTGGCCTGAATTGGCACAATATGCCTTACAGGAGCTCGCTTGCCCAGCTGCAAGTGTGCTATCTGAAAGAGTCTTCAGTGCAGCTGGATCAATCCTGACAGAAAAAAGGACCCGTCTGTCAACCCAAAATGTGGATGATCTAACCTTCATTAAAATGAACCACGCATGGGTTTCCAAGGATTTTGTCCCACCTTCCTCTGATGACACATAGGGTGACAGAAAAATGGCTTGCTTTGGTCCACCTCTTCCTGGGACTTAACCTATTTCACCTTTTGCATCAGCTGAATGTCCAACATCAACATATGGCACTTTCTAAAACTCCCTAACTGTGCTGCCCCCCCCCATGGCCGGGGTCACCACCTAGCGCACGACACCGTGCGAGTGCCGTTGCCCTGGACAGGTGGGTAGGCCGGCTCTTGGGCGCGGGCACTGGTACAGGGTCCTTCATAGTGCAATCAAGTGTCTCTGACGGTGGTGGTGCACACCCGCCGTCAGACACACCGCCGTACTATGAAGGGCCCAGTGCCAGTACCGACGCCCATGAGTGGGCCCCCCTTGCTTGGGCAGGGCACCAGCATTTGCAATCTTTACCTCTCCCTGCTCCTCCGCTGTGTAGTGTGGGCCGTCAAATCCATACTGTGCCTGACACCGTCTGAGCCTGCCTCCTGAGACATACAGTATATTTTGAATGTGTACGCTATCCATACATGTTATCCGGGGAAACGGTACCCTTTCTAACCTTTGTGCAATCACGTGCAATCCATACTGGGCCTAACACCGTCTGAGCCTGCCTCCTGAGACATATATTTTGAATGTGTACGCTATCCATACATGTTATCCGGGGATACGGTACCCTTTCTAACCTTTGTGCAATCACGTGCAATCCATACTGGGCCTAACACCGTCTGAGCCTGCCTCCTGAGACATATATTTTGAATGTGTATGCTATCCATGCATGTTATCCGGGGATACGGTACCCTTTCTAACCTTTGTGCAATCACGTGCAATCCATACTGGGCCTAACACCGTCTGAGCCTGCCTCCTGAGACATATATTTTGAATGTGTACGCTATCCATACATGTTATCCGGGGATACGGTACCCTTTCTAACCTTTGTGCAATCACGTGCAATCCATACTGGGCCTAACACCATCTGAGCCTGCCTCCTGAGACATATATTTTGAATGTGTACGCTATCCATACATGTTATCTGTGGATACGGTACCCTTTCTAACCTTTGTGCAATCACGTGCAATCCATACTGGGCCTAACACCGTCTGAGCCTGCCTCCTGAGACATATATTTTGAATGTGTACGCTATCCATACATGTTATCCGGGGATACGGTACCCTTTCTAACCTTTGTGCAATCACGTGCAATCCATACTGGGCCTAACACTGTCTGAGCCTGCCTCTTGAGACATATATTTTGAATGTGTACGCTATCCATACATGTTATCCGGGGATACGGTACCCTTTCTAACCTTTGTGCAATCACGTGCAATCCATACTGGGCCTAACACCGTCTGAGCCTGCCTCCTGAGACATATATTTTGAATGTGTACGCTATCCATACATGTTATCCGGGGATACGGTACCCTTTCTAACCTTTGTGCAATCACGTGCAATCCATACTGGGCCTAACACCGTCTGAGCCTGCCTCCTGAGACATATATTTTGAATGTGTACGCTATCCATACATGTTATCTGGGGATACGGTACCCTTTCTAACCTTTGTGCAATCACGTGCAATCCATACTGGGCCTAACACCGTCTGAGCCTGCCTCCTGAGACATATATTTTGAATGTGTACGCTATCCATACATGTTATCTGGGGATACGGTACCCTTTCTAACCTTTGTGCAATCACGTGCAATCCATACTGGGCCTAACACTGTCTGAGCCTGCCTCCTGAGACATATATTTTGAATGTGTACGCTATCCATACATGTTATCCGGGGATACGGTACCCTTTCTAACCTTTGTGCAATCACGTGCAATCAATACTGGGCCTAACACCGTCTGAGCCTGCCTCCTGAGACATATATTTTGAATGTGTACGCTATCCATACATGTTATCTGGGGATACGGTACCCTTTCTAACCTTTGTGCAATCACGTGCAATCCATACTGGGCCTAACACCGTCTGAGCCTGCCTCCTGAGACATATATTTTGAATGTGTACGCTATCCATACATGTTATCCGGGGATACGGTACCCTTTCTAACCTTTGTGCAATCACGTGCAATCCATACTGGGCCTAACACCGTCTGAGCCTGCCTCCTGAGACATATATTTTGAATGTGTACGCTATCCATACATGTTATCCGGGGATACGGTACCCTTTCTAACCTTTGTGCAATCACGTGCAATCCATACTGGACCTAACACCGTCTGAGCCTGCCTCCTGAGACATATATTTTGAATGTGTACGCTATCCATACATGTTATCCGGGGATACGGTACCCTTTCTAACCTTTGTGCAATCACGTGCAATCCATACTGGGCCTAACACCGTCTGAGCCTGCCTCCTGAGACATATATTTTGAATGTGTACGCTATCCATACATGTTATCCGGGGATACGGTACCCTTTCTAACCTTTGTGCAATCACGTGCAATCCATACTGGGCCTAACACCGTCTGAGCCTGCCTCCTGAGACATATATTTTAAATGTGTACTCTATCCATACATGTTATCCGGGGATACGGTACCCTTTCTAACCTTTGTGCAATCACGTGCAATCCATACTGGGCCTAACACCGTCTGAGCCTGCCTCCTGAGACATATATTTTGAATGTGTACGCTATCCATACATGTTATCCGGGGAAACGGTACCCTTTCTAACCTTTGTGCAATCACGTGCAATCCATACTGGGCCTAACACCGTCTGAGCCTGCCTCCTGAGACATATATTTTGAATGTGTATGCTATCCATACATGTTATCCGGGGAAACGGTACCCTTTCTAACCTTCTAACCTTTGTGCAATCACGTGCAATCCATACTGGGCCTAACACCGTCTGAGCCTGCCTCCTGAGACATATATTTTGAATGTGTACGCTATCCATACATGTTATCCGGGGATACGGTACCCTTTCTAACCTTTGTGCAATCACGTGCAATCCATACTGGGCCAAACACCGTCTGAGCCTGCCTCCTGAGACATATATTTTTAATGTGTACGCTATCCATACATGTTATCCGGGGATACGGTACCCTTTCTAACCTTTGTGCAATCACGTGCAATCCATACTGGGCCTAACACCGTCTGAGCCTGCCTCCTGAGACATATATTTTGAATGTGTACGCTATCCATACATGTTATCCGGGGATACGGTACCCTTTCTAACCTTTGTGCAATCACGTGCTATCCATACTGGGCCTAACACCGTCTGAGCCTGCCTCCTGAGACATATATTTTGAATGTGTACGCTATGCATGCATGTTATCCGGGGATACGGTACCCTTTCTAACCTTTGTGCAATCATGTGCAATCCATACTGGGCCTAACACCGTCTAAGCCTGCCTCCTGAGACATATATTTTGAATGTGTACGCTATCCATACATGTTATCCGGGGAAACGGTACCCTTTCTAACCTTTGTGCAATCACGTGCAATCCATACTGGGCCTAACACCGTCTGAGCCTGCCTCCTGAGACATATATTTTGAATGTGTACGCTATCCATACATGTTATCCGGGGAAACGGTACCCTTTCTAACCTTTCTGCAATCACGTGCAATCCATACTGGGCCTAACACCGTCTGAGCCTGCCTCCTGAGACATATATTTTGAATGTGTACGCTATCCATACATGTTATCCGGGGAAACGGTACCCTTTCTAACCTTTGTGCAATCACGTGCAATCCATACTGGGCCTAACACCGTCTGAGCCTGCCTCCTGAGACATATATTTTGAATGTGTACGCTATGCATGCATGTTATCCGGGGATACGGTACCCTTTCTAACCTTTGTGCAATCATGTGCAATCCATACTGGGCCTAACACCGTCTAAGCCTGCCTCCTGAGACATATATTTTGAATGTGTACGCTATCCATACATGTTATCCGGGGAAACGGTACCCTTTCTAACCTTTGTGCAATCACGTGCAATCCATACTGGGCCTAACACCGTCTGAGCCTGCCTCCTGAGACATATATTTTGAATGTGTACGCTATCCATACATGTTATCCGGGGAAACGGTACCCTTTCTAACCTTTGTGCAATCACGTGCAATCCATACTGGGCCTAACACCGTCTGAGCCTGCCTCCTGAGACATATATTTTGAATGTGTACGCTATCCATACATGTTATCCGGGGAAACGGTACCCTTTCTAACCTTTGTGCAATCACGTGCAATCCATACTGGGCCTAACACCGTCTGAGCCTGCCTCCTGAGACATATATTTTGAATGTGTACGCTATCCATACATGTTATCCGGGGATACGGTACCCTTTCTAACCTTTGTGCAATCACGTGCAATCCATACTGGGCCTAACACCGTCTGAGCCTGCCTCCTGAGACATATATTTTGAATGTGTATGCTATCCATGCATGTTATCCGGGGATACGGTACCCTTTCTAACCTTTGTGCAATCACGTGCAATCCATACTGGGCCTAACACCGTCTGAGCCTGCCTCCTGAGACATATATTTTGAATGTGTACGCTATCCATACATGTTATCCGGGGATACGGTACCCTTTCTAACCTTTGTGCAATCACGTGCAATCCATACTGGGCCTAACACCGTCTGAGCCTGCCTCCTGAGACATATATTTTGAATGTGTACGCTATCCATACATGTTATCTGGGGATACGGTACCCTTTCTAACCTTTGTGCAATCACGTGCAATCCATACTGGGCCTAACACCGTCTGAGCCTGCCTCCTGAGACATATATTTTGAATGTGTACGCTATCCATACATGTTATCCGGGGATACGGTACCCTTTCTAACCTTTGTGCAATCACGTGCAATCCATACTGGGCCTAACACTGTCTGAGCCTGCCTCTTGAGACATATATTTTGAATGTGTACGCTATCCATACATGTTATCCGGGGATACGGTACCCTTTCTAACCTTTGTGCAATCACGTGCAATCCATACTGGGCCTAACACCGTCTGAGCCTGCCTCCTGAGACATATATTTTGAATGTGTACGCTATCCATACATGTTTTCCGGGGATACGGTACCCTTTCTAACCTTTGTGCAATCACGTGCAATCCATACTGGGCCTAACACCGTCTGAGCCTGCCTCCTGAGACATATATTTTGAATGTGTACGCTATCCATACATGTTATCTGGGGATACGGTACCCTTTCTAACCTTTGTGCAATCACGTGCAATCCATACTGGGCCTAACACCGTCTGAGCCTGCCTCCTGAGACATATATTTTGAATGTGTACGCTATCCATACATGTTATCTGGGGATACGGTACCCTTTCTAACCTTTGTGCAATCACGTGCAATCCATACTGGGCCTAACACTGTCTGAGCCTGCCTCCTGAGACATATATTTTGAATGTGTACGCTATCCATACATGTTATCCGGGGATACGGTACCCTTTCTAACCTTTGTGCAATCACGTGCAATCAATACTGGGCCTAACACCGTCTGAGCCTGCCTCCTGAGACATATATTTTGAATGTGTACGCTATCCATACATGTTATCCGGGGATACGGTACCCTTTCTAACCTTTGTGCAATCACGTGCAATCCATACTGGGCCTAACACCGTCTGAGCCTGCCTCCTGAGACATATATTTTGAATGTGTACGCTATCCATACATGTTATCCAGGGATACGGTACCCTTTCTAACCTTTGTGCAATCACGTGCAATCCATACTGGGCCTAACACCGTCTGAGCCTGCCTCCTGAGACATATATTTTGAATGTGTACGCTATCCATACATGTTATCCGGGGATACGGTACCCTTTCTAACCTTTGTGCAATCACGTGCAATCCATACTGGGCCTAACACCGTCTGAGCCTGCCTCCTGAGACATATATTTTGAATGTGTACGCTATCCATACATGTTATCCGGGGATACGGTACCCTTTCTAACCTTTGTGCAATCACGTGCAATCCATACTGGGCCTAACACCGTCTGAGCCTGCCTCCTGAGACATATATTTTGAATGTGTACGCTATCCATACATGTTATCCGGGGATACGGTACCCTTTCTAACCTTTGTGCAATCACGTGCAATCCATACTGGGCCTAACACCGTCTGAGCCTGCCTCCTGAGACATATATTTTGAATGTGTACTCTATCCATACATGTTATCCGGGGATACGGTACCCTTTCTAACCTTTGTGCAATCACGTGCAATCCATACTGGGCCTAACACCGTCTGAGCCTGCCTCCTGAGACATATATTTTGAATGTGTACGCTATCCATACATGTTATCCGGGGAAACGGTACCCTTTCTAACCTTTGTGCAATCACGTGCAATCCATACTGGGCCTAACACCGTCTGAGCCTGCCTCCTGAGACATATATTTTGAATGTGTATGCTATCCATACATGTTATCCGGGGAAACGGTACCCTTTCTAACCTTTGTGCAATCACGTGCAATCCATACTGGGCCTAACACCGTCTGAGCCTGCCTCCTGAGACATATATTTTGAATGTGTACGCTATCCATACATGTTATCCGGGGATACGGTACCCTTTCTAACCTTTGTGCAATCACGTGCAATCCATACTGGGCCTAACACCGTCTGAGCCTGCCTCCTGAGACATATATTTTGAATGTGTACGCTATCCATACATGTTATCCGGGGATACGGTACCCTTTCTAACCTTTGTGCAATCACGTGCAATCCATACTGGGCCTAACACCGTCTGAGCCTGCCTCCTGAGACATATATTTTGAATGTGTACGCTATCCATACATGTTATCCGGGGATACGGTACCCTTTCTAACCTTTGTGCAATCACGTGCAATCCATACTGGGCCTAACACCGTCTGAGCCTGCCTCCTGAGACATATATTTTGAATGTGTACGCTATGCATGCATGTTATCCGGGGATACGGTACCCTTTCTAACCTTTGTGCAATCATGTGCAATCCATACTGGGCCTAACACCGTCTAAGCCTGCCTCCTGAGACATATATTTTGAATGTGTACGCTATCCATACATGTTATCCGGGGAAACGGTACCCTTTCTAACCTTTGTGCAATCACGTGCAATCCATACTGGGCCTAACACCGTCTGAGCCTGCCTCCTGAGACATATATTTTGAATGTGTACGCTATCCATACATGTTATCCGGGGAAACGGTACCCTTTCTAACCTTTGTGCAATCACGTGCAATCCATACTGGGCCTAACACCGTCTGAGCCTGCCTCCTGAGACATATATTTTGAATGTGTACGCTATCCATACATGTTATCCGGGGATACGGTACCCTTTCTAACCTTTGTGCAATCACGTGCAATCCATACTGGGCCTAACACCGTCTGAGCCTGCCTCCTGAGACATATATTTTGAATGTGTACGCTATCCATACATGTTATCCGGGGAAACGGTACCCTTTCTAACCTTTGTGCAATCACGTGCAATCCATACTGGGCCTAACACCGTCTGAGCCTGCCTCCTGAGACATATATTTTGAATGTGTACGCTATCCATACATGTTATCTGGGGATACGGTACCCTTTCTCTCCTTTGTGCAATCACGTGTAATCCATGCTGGGCGTGAGAACGGCTGGTGAGCTGTTAAGCAAGCTACAGCACCTGTGGTTTGCACACGTAAGTTTTTCATTTTTTCAGGAATGACGGTTAGGCCTAATTCCGGAACTGCGGTTGACCTGCACTTACTGGGAAATCATTGTTCGCGGGTAATAATTGTAATCAGTGATCCCCATCACTAACGTTGTTCAGCGGGTTATCTGCACCTGTAAGCGACAAACGCTGGCCTTTTCAGTGTAGCGCACATGCAGCCACGGACATGTAAGGGCATGACACACCAGTTATTGGCCAATCTCATGTGCCAGAGCCTCACGTGTCCCTCTAGTAAACCGGACTCGGACCGCGGGGCATGACGGAGTCTCGTTCGTTAACGGAATTAAGCTTGCAATGTGTGCATCTGTTCTGTAGCTGGCATGGTTGAGGTTTCCCAGGTGGAGTCGAATTTAACCGTAGTCTCCACTCCTGGTGGTGCCCTTCTGGACATTCCTTTAAGGTTCAGCTTTGCAACCATACTGCCCACGTAAAACAAACACTTTGCCTTCATGAACGCTGTTTGGAGGGTCATGACTCGTGGGAATAACGCCGCCCAATCAGTTAACCTGCTAGAGAGATCCTTCGTTGCTCCCAAGCATGACATCACACTCCCTAGGAAGAAGGTAATGCCACTGTGGCGACCGTACTCCTGGGGGCGACACAAGTGCACTGATGCCCAGCCACTGCTCGATGAATCTGCTGGTACATTGACCCAGACCACTACATTCCCCTCGCACGCTACATGACCTGAATCTGACCCTGATGAAACTCAGGTTACCCTTCCCATATACAGTTCCATCTTACACGGTGACAAAGAGGAAGCTGCAGATGAAAGTGCAGGTTCGGCCCACCCGCCATCAGACACACCACCGTACTATCAGGGGCCCTGTGCCAGTGCCGTCGCCAACGAGTGGGCCCCCCCTGCTTGCTCAGGATCACAGCACTTGCAAAGTTGAAATACTGTGCAGTGAGATGGAAGATGGGGACGACGAGGAATCCAGACAAGTACAGGGATTCCCTAGCGAGGAGACTTATTTGATTGTTTTCAATGTTGGGACAGCAATTTTTGGGGAGCACTATACTCTGGAGAATGATAGATGGGGCCCACCATACACTGGAACATTCCAAAGGTGGACATCAGACACTGGAGCAGTATTTACAGGGCCCATTATACACTAGAGCATTAGAAATGGGGCCCATTATGTTTGGAGCATTATTTGGGCCCATAAGACAGTGGAGCTTCATCCATGGGGACCAACATATACTGTAGCATTATGTGGAGCTCATCATATACTATTTCAAACATTATATGGGACCAATGATTCTGTATGGAGAAATAGATGGGCCTCGTCATGAGATGTAAAAAGTGAGGTATTTTTCATTGTACTATACCGCTATTTCTCTGCCGTATCGGAGCATGATGAGTTGTGGTATGTGTTAAAGGGGCGCTCTTTCGCCCAGGGCACATGAAAACCTGCAGCCAGCCCTCCCCCCCACAACTTTAGCCAAATAACCCCCATTTTTCAGTGCGTAACTTGTATTATGAAGTTAATTAAGGTTGACAAGCTTAAGTAAGAAGAATTGATGCTTTTGGCATTCAAATGGGCACTGTAGGTGTGTTTCCTGTCCTCCTCTCACTGCCGACTTTTATTCCCCATTGACTTACATTGGGTTTCGTGTTTCGGGACGACCCCGACTTTTCCCTATAATCGGACGATCTTGCTCGACCCGACTTTTGGAAAAGTCGGGTTTCACGAAACGAAACGCGACCCTAAAAAACCAAAAGTCGCTCAACTCTACCATTCATTAATCACCAACAAATAGATATAAAATATAGATATGTGACCATAAAAAAGCCTCAATAGCTACAATCACTATGTGAAATCTTATAGGAAATCACAAGGAGGGAAGGAAAGACCATCCAACAAAATGTGAGATGCAATAATCTCTGCCCGTGCTGTGACCACGTTCCCCAACGCAGGTTTCACTTATTATTTAGTCACTTCCTCAGGGGGCGAGACGAAATATCAAGCGAAACATGCGTTGGGGAATGTGGTCACAGCATGGGCAGTCACTATGGGTAATTAACCTCTTCATTCTTTTCTTTGTCATGTAGCGGTCTTTGCATATGTATACATATAAATTCATTGTTGATACCATGGTGATGTTTATGATTTAGGGGCACTTGTTCAGCATACCATTGCACTGCATGGTTGGCTATATGAGCCACCTGATACTGAGTGAACCAGCTGCCTGATGTTTACATTAACTCTTTCTATCACCATTGGTTTGACATAGGTTATTTCTTGCTCTGTCCTGCTATTATGTTCTGCTCATAGTCTGTGGCCATCAGTCTTGTGGATCATGTGTATCCATACATACTAATTGTTATGATATATTTTATTGTACATTTTACTATTTATGTAATTGATGAACTTTTGTATTAATAAATACTTATTTTTCATTTTATATGGTAAACTCATTTTTTCTCCGTATTTTTTTATATGTATCTCTGAGTTTATATACATGAAATTTTCTTGACTTTGCGCTGGTAATTTTTAAGTTCTAAATAATTTTGTTGCCGTCGGTTTTCAGAAAACATCAGGCACAATAGTTCCATCACTGAGAGTGGAAACCTGAAGATCCAAAAAATCAAGATTTAGACCATGTTTATAAGTTAATTTGATATTTAGATCATTGAGATTTAAACCATTCATTAGTGATGTCAGTTGTTCGGGTGTCCCTTCCCAAACAAACCAGACATCATCTATATAACGTATCCATTCATGTATACGCTCAATGCTCTCAGGTGTATTATTTTGAAAAATTTGAAAGATTTGCATGAAAAGGGGCGCAAGTGGCCCTCATATCTGTTCCTTGTGTCTGTAAGTAGATTTTATGGTCAAAAATAAAAACATTGTGTACCAAAACAAAACGAAGTAGAGTTAGAAGGAGTTCAACTAAGAATTTTCCATATCACTTTCATATAGGAACATAGCAACTGCTTACATGCCAGCTTCTTGCGAATTGAGAAATATAATGATTCCACATCAGCTGTTACCATGATGGTACCTTCATCCAATTGTATGTGGTTAATGCGCTTGAGAGCTGCTGATGTATCCTGAATAAAAGAGGGAAAAGTTTGGACCAAAGGCTTCAAATAAAAATCAATGATATTTCCTATGTCTTCACACAGACCCCCATTCCCAGACACGATGAGTCTTCCCGGGGAATCTATTGAGTTCTTATGCAACTTAAGCCCCCTTCACATATAGCGAGATGGATAGTGATATCGCTAAAACGTCACCGATTTTGTGACGCAACAGTGATATCGCTAGCGATCTCGCTACATGTGACACGTACCTGCGACCCTGCCCCCCGCTGGATATCGCTGATTGCGCACGAACGTCCTGGGCCATTTTCTTCTTGCTGGAATCCCGCCTGCATCCCGCTGGCGCCGACTAGTGACGCATGGACGAAGGCGGAAGTCGTTATCATCGCTGCGTGTGACAGGTAAGTAACGTCAGCCGACGGGCTGCTGCGTCTCTGGTGAGATCTGCCTGTTTAGCAGCTCACTATGCGACCATTTAGCAATGCACCAGCGATCCTGACCGGGTCATATCATAGTCGGGCTCGCTGGTGCATCGGTAAATGTAACGGGACTCTTAGGCAACAAATAAAGTGTGGGAAGTCTTGGTTGTAATTTCTTTACATGTTCCACTACATTCTTTGGGATGATGTTTTCATCATAATCTTTTCAAAAATGGTGATCAATTGGGTATGAAAAAGAGGTAATGGATTTTGGGTTACTTTACGGTACCCAGAGGAGGTTCCCAAGATCTTATAGGCCTGCTTTACATACATATCATGAGGTCAGTTGACAAGTTTCCTGCCCTTGTCAGCTGGCTTAATTACTGTATCGGAGAGATTTTGTAATTCAATGATGGCTTGTTTTTCTTCAAAATTCAAATTAAATGCTCACTTGAAGCCCACTTGGCCTCAATGTCCTTAGAAACTAGTTTCGTGAAAATTTCCAGTGATGAGCAAGTGCTCAAAGAAGGGAAATTCTTAGATTTGTTTATTAAGTGGTTGGGGAACCTACCTCTAGTGCCTTGTATACTCTCTTCCTCCAAATCTTATAAATCCCGTAAAGTTGCTCTTTCTAATTCAGAAGGGAATAGAATATCCAAATCTGTTTTTAAATGAAGTTTTTTAGGATCAGTTTTCTTCCAAACAAATGTATGTGTTACCACTGTGAACGTATCTAGGTAAGAAGAGGGAGAAAGAGTTAAACCCTTTTCCAAAACATTGATTTGGGGAATAGTCAAAATATGTTTAGAGAGATTCACTACCTTTATTTTATCTGTTTCTTTGTTATTGGGTTTTCTGGAAAAAATGTAAAGATATTTTCTGCCATAGTCTTAAAAAGTTTTCAAGGCAAAAACATCTATTTCCAGACCATATGTACAAACATCCTCAAGTGTTGTAATGAGGCCAGACAATATATTGCAATGTGTAAAAATATAGTACAAATCTTATTTAGATTGTAAAAAAATAAAAACAAAACTAGATTAAAAATATATCAAGCTTAAGGAACACAAAGAAACATATGAGCATGGGAGTAAATCATAAAATGTAATTATACTAGTATGCACAAATAATATTACATTATACAATAGGTTCTAATGAAAAATTTGTTTTAGCACTCAAATGAAGCACTCCAGTGATAAGTTAATGCTCAGAAAGTGACTGGTGTATTAAAAAAGTGATTAGTGCAAATTATTAAAAATAAACATGAGAATCATAGTAACATAGTTTTGAAGGTTGAAGGAAGACCTTATGTCCATCCAGTTCAGCCTATTTTTAGTGCAGCTGTTCTGCATTGTTGATCCTGGGGAAGGCAAAAAACCCACTGAGTAGAAACCTATTTTCTCCATAGGGAGAAAAATTCCTTCCCGACTCCTAAGCTGGGTCAACCATCTACAGTTGTGGCCAAAAGTATTGACGCCCCTGCCTGCAATTCTGTCAGATAATACTCAGTTTCTTCCTGAAAATGATTGCAAACACAAATTCTTTGGTATTATTATCTTCATTTAATTTGTCTTAAATGAAAAAACACAAAAGAGAATGAAGTAAAAAGCAAAACATTGATCATTTCACACAAAACTCCAAAAATGGGCCAGACAAAAGTATTGGCACCCTCAGCCTAATACTTGGTTGCACAACCTTTAGCCAAAATAACTGCGACCAACCGCTTCCGGTAACCATCAATGAGTTTCTTACAATGCTCTGCTGGAATTTTAGACCATTCTTCTTTGGCAAACTGCTCCAGGTCCCTGATATTTGAAGGGTGCCTTCTTCAAACTGCCATTTTTAGATCTCTCCACAGGTGTTCTATGGGATTCAGGTCTGGACTCATTGCTGGCCACCTTAGAAATCTCCAGTGCTTTCTCTCAAACCATTTTCTAGTGCTTTTTGAAGTGTGTTTTGGGTCATTGTCCTGCTGGAAGACCCATGACCTCTGAGGGAGACCCAGCTTTCTCACACTGGGCCCTACATTATGCTGCAAAATTTGTTGGTTGTCTTCAGACTTCATAAAGCCATGCACACGGTCAAGCAGTCCAGTGCCAGAGGCAGCAAAGCAACCCCAAAACATCAGGGAACCTCTGCCATGTTTGACTGTAGGGACCGTGTTCTTTTCTTTAAATGCCTCTTTTTTTCTCCTGTAAACTTTATGTTGATGCCTTTTCCCAAAAAGCTCTACTTTTGTCTCATCTGATCAGAGAACATTCTTCCAAAATGTTTTAGGCTTTTTCAGGTAAGTTTTGGCAAACTCCAGCCTGGCTTTTTTATGTCTCGGGGTAAGAAGTGAGGTCTTCCTTGGTCTCCTACCATACAGTCCCTTTTCATTCAGACGCCGACGGATAGTACGGGTTGACACTGTTGTACCCTCGGACTGCAGGGCAGCATGAACTTGTCTGGATGTTAGTCGAGGTTCTTTATCCAACATCCGCACAATCTTGCGTTGAAATCTCTTGTCAATTTGTATTTTCCGTCCACATCTAGGGAGGTTAGCCACAGTGCCATGGGCTTTAAACTTCTTGATGACACTGCGCATGGTAGACACAGGAACATTCAGTTCTTTGGAGATGGACTTGTAGCCTTGAGATTGCTCATGCTTCCTCACAATTTGGTTTCTCAAGTCCTCAGACAGTTCTTTGGTTTTCTTTCTTTTCTCCATGCTCAATGTGGTACACACAAGGACACAGGACAGAGGTTGAGTCAACTTTAATCCATGTCAACTGGCTGCAAGTGTGATTTAGTTATTGCCAACACCTGTTAGGTGCCACAGGTAAGTTACAGGTGCTGTTAATTACACAAATTAGAGAAGCATCACATGATTTTTCGAACAGTGCCAATACTTTTGTCCACCCTCTTTTTTATGTTTGGTGTGGAATTATATCCAATTTGGCTTTATGACAATTCTTTTTGTGTGTTTTCATTTAAGACAAATTAAATGAAGATAATAATATCAAAGAATTTCTGCTTGCAATCATTTTCAGGAAGAAACTGAGTATTATCTGACAGAATTGCAGGGGTGTCAATACTTTTGGCCACAACTGTACCTATAATATTATGTTATTCGTAACCTTCTATACTGTTACTCACAAGAAAAGCATCCATTCCTTTCTTAAATTCATTCAGTGAGTTGGCCATCACCACTTCCTTAGGAAGAGAATTCCAGAGCCTCACTGCTCTTACCGTGAAGAACCCTCTTCTATGTTGGTGCAGAAATTATCTTTCCTCCAAACAAAGAGAAGGCCCCCTTGTTCTTGTCACAGTCCTTGGTACAAACAGTTAATTGAAGAGATCTCTGTATTGCTCTCTGATATACTTGTACTTATATATTAGGTCTCCCCTAAGTCTTCTCTTTTGTAGAGTAACTAGACCTAATTTTGATAACCTTTCTGGGTATTGTAGTGAACCAACTCCATTTATCATTTTAGTAGCCCGCCTTTGAACCCTTTCAAGTTCAGTAATGTCTTTCTTGAGCACCGGCATCCAAAATTGCACACAATACTCCAAGTGTGGTCTGACGAGTGATTTGTATAGAGGGAGAATTATGTTTTCATCTCGTGTCCCCAGACCTCTTCTAATGCATCCAATGACCATATTTGCTTTGGTGGCAGCTGCCTGACACTGGGCACTCCAATTTAGCTTCTTATTGACTACGATGCCTAAATCTTTTTCCATGTCTGATTTCCCCAGCAGTTTCCCATTTAGTAAGTAATTGTAGCATCTGTTTCTCCTTCCCATGTGCATAACCTTACACTTATCTGTGTTAAACCTCATTTGCCATTTTTCAGCCCAAGTCTCCAATTTACTCAAATCTGTCTGTAGTTGCAAACTGTCCTCCTTTGTGTTAACTACCTTACATAGTTTTGTATTATCTGCAAATACTGATATTTTACTGTGTAAGCCACCCACTAGATCATTAATAAATATATTAATTAGTAGGGGGCCCAATACAGAACCCTGTGGTACCCCTCTAGTAACCCAAACCCAATCTGAATATGCACCATTAATAACCACTCTTTGTTTTCTATCACTAAGCCAGCTACCTACCCATCTACACACATTTTCCCCTAGCCAAAGCTTTCTCATCTTACTTACCAATCTTTTATGTGGGACAGTGTCAAATGCTTTAGAGAAGTCGAGATAAATGACATCCAATGATTCTCCTTGGTCCATTTGAGAGCTTACATCCTCATAGAAGCTGATCAGGTTAGTTTGACAGGAGCGATCCTTCTTAAATCCATGTTGATATGGAGTTAAACATTTATTAACATTGAGATATTCCATAATGGTATCCCTTAGAAACCCTTCAAAAATTTTACCCACAACAGATGTTAAGCTTACCAGCCTATAGTTTTCAGGTTCCCTTTAACACCCCTTTTTGAATATTGGTACCACATTTGCTTGCCGCCAATCAAAAGGAACAGGCCCCGTTTCTATAGAGTCTTTAAATATAAGGAATAGAGGCCTGTCTATCACATTACTTAACTCCCTTAATACCCAAGGGTGAATGCCATCAGGGCCTGGTGATTTGTCAATTTTAATCTTACTAAGGCGGTTCTGCACTTCTTCCTGGGTTAGGCAGGTAATACTTAATGGGGAGTTTACATTATCACTCTGCATTTCCCCTGGCAAATCCTTTTCCAGTGTGAACACTATTGAGAAAAAAGTATTTAAAACATTTGCTTTTCCCACATCGCTCTCTATGATTTCACCCTCATTGTTTTTAAAGGGCCGACACCATCAATTTTAATAATTTTACTGTTTATATAATTAAAGAATAGTTTGGGGTTTGACAACGCATTACAGTCTATGAGAACGCATGCTTACGCTAGTACACGCGTTCACTAGCGTTCCTGTACGCATGTGTTTTCCTGATTAAACCTGTCTAGACACTGGTTAGCCACCCCCCCATGCCTAGATAGATAAAAAGAGGGAGTGGGCAGTCATTGCCCATTACTCTACAGACACTGGAGACTGAAAGAGCAGAGAAGACATCACTGAATTCAAGCCAGATGTCAGTATACAACCAAATGTCTGTGTGTCTTTTGTAATTTTACTCCTTGCAGTCTCTTGTTCTGTCTCTTTCTTGCAGCATTCTTCAGCATGGCCTCTAGCCCTGAGCACACAGGACAGGATTCCAAAGTGAGTACCTTTGCAATATGGTTGGTAAGTATCACTGTACATATGTGCCAAAATCATGATTTTTCTTTTACAGAACACTTCATCAAGTGTCCACGATCCGGAGCAGCAGGAGCAGGACCAGCAAAGGGAGGTACAACGATCGGTAGGCAGACGGCGTGTAAGTTTTTGTTATTTTTTCTTGGAGTGTTGCTAGTTTTTTTGGCTTTTTAAAATTTTTTTCTTGGAGTGTTGCTAGTTTTTCTGCCTTTTATTTTTTTCTTGGAGTATTGCTAGTTTTTCTGCCTTTTTTTTTCTTGTAGTGTTGCTAGTTTTTCTGCCTTTTTATGGGGGGGATTTTCCTTGTTTTATCTTGACAACAGTAATTTTTTATTCATTTCTAGGTTCCACAATGGGAGGAGGACTACATTGACAATGACATCCTCATCTCCCTCGTTCAGGAAAGAGTCGCCCTGCGGGACACCAGTCATCGTGACCACTCGGACATGGTGGTGCTTCGATGGCAGTAGAATGAGGTGGTGAAAGAGCTGATGGATGACTGGGACAACGCTATGCCAAGAGCCAGAAAGGACTTTCGCAGTATTGCAATGTGGTCTGACGTGGCAGTGAACCTGTAACGGCCGTGAGCACAAAACTGTGTGTGATGCAATAAACTCCTGCGAGTTTCTCGCATAACACACGGTTGTGTGCTCACGGCATAAAGTGCATTGTTTAACCCTTTTTTTATCCCCCTTCACAGTAACCAAAGTCAGAACTCGGTGGCATTCAATGAAGGATAGCTTCAATTAGGACCTCAGACACGAGAACCAGGCTCTCAGTGGCAGTGGTGGTGGTGCAGCAAGGCTCAGGAAGTACAAGTATCACCGTATGCTGGCTTTCCTGAGGCCCGTCCTTGCTCAGAGAACGTAAGTATTTTTGTGTTGCATTCCATTGTGTTGTGTTCCCTAATCTGATGTTTTCTATTCCACAGGAGTTGGCGCTTGTAAAAATTTTTGTGTTGTGGTATTAATGTTTGGCTTTTCTTTTCACAGCACCTGGAGCAGCACCCTGGAACCTGGTTCGTCCTCTGGAGCAGTCCTTCAACAAACAGCCTCTGAGCAGTCCCAGCCATCCACCAGCAAGTAGGCCTGCGTCACAAGCTGAAGAACAGGCAGCTGGCCCATCATGTCTTTCCCTGTCCCAGGCCTCCTCCGCCTCTTTTTTTAATGTTGGGTCTTCCCGACAGCAGCAGAAGGCCTTGGACAGGACAGTCATGCCCGAGTTTCTATACTTGAGCTCGGTTTTCCAGGATGGCATGAAGTCGATGGTAGATAGACTGGAAAGTGTTAGGAGCCATGTTGACACACTTTTCCAGTCTGTCCACCACCGACTTGACTGTCTGGAAACCGACATACAGAGGCCAGCACATCATTTTTTTATCGCCATTGAGCTAGGCATGGCGGAAAACCTTACGCCTGAACTTCAGCTGGATGTGATGCAGGCCTGCAATGCTGCATACATTCAGGCTATGCAGCAGACTTGGTTGTACCCGCTGGCACCGGTTTTTCCCACTGTGCCACCAGTTACCCGGTTCACAGCTCTACCGAGTTCTGCTGCATACCCTTGTATGGCCACCACCATGCCAAGTCCTGCTGCCATCCACTACAGTGCCTCCACCATGCCAAGTGCAGCGGACAGCCACTCCACCACCACACCTAGTCCTGCTCTTGTGTGGATTCCCACCGCCACCATCACCCGGAGTCCTGATCCAGCAACACCGTCCACCGCCACAATCACTCACGTTCCAGCACCATCTAGGCCAGTGGTTCCCAAACTCTAGTCCTCGCGGACCCCAACAGGTCATATTTTCAGGATTTCCATAGTGTTACACATGTGAGAGAATTCCTGATGCCTTGATGATACTTCCATCACCTGTGAAATACTAAGGAAATCCTGAAAACATGACATGGTGGGAGCCGTGAGGACTGGAGTTTGGGAAACACTGACCTAGGCTGTCCACCAGCTCTCTCCACCGCCACCATGCCATCTGATCCCACGACTCCAAGGAGAAGAAGGACAAGCAGCCACCCAACACATGGGAGACAGAAAAAAAATAAAAAGGAACCGAGGCGGGAAAGGACGGTGGTGCTCCCTCCACCACCCTCACCTCCCAATGTGTCTGTTATGTACAATTTGTCCCTCCCTTCCATCCCATGTTTCCACTCCTAATGTGTCCACCTCCATCCTTGATCTCCCAGACCACGCACATCTAGTAGCCCCTTCCCCTGGAACCCCTTTAGCATCCACCCCAAGCCAATCCTCCCGTCTGCACACCCCCGTGGTCCGTAACATTTCTCCCTCAGTCGGTAAAAAATAAAAAAAAATATTTTTTATTTTTGTAAATAAAACTTTTTGTTGTTTGCCCCATACCACTGCTTGGTCTTTGTCTCTTTCATTGCCGGCAACATACACCGTGCGCCGTCAACACACAAATCACCGTATACACACTGTTTTTTTCCACCTCATTGCTCCATGAGACACAATTTTTGCTTTATTTTTTGTTTTTTCTCTCATGTAAAAGCTATGAGGTGGCAAAAAAAACAAAGAGACCTTATAATCTTCACCCCTCCAAAAAAGTCAGCAACAGAAATGATCAGGGGTCTGCAATACTCACCTGCCCAGGTGTAAGTACTATTACAGTCAGGATGCTGTATTTTTTGGCATCCTGATTGCAGTAGTTCTTACACATGGGCTGGTGAGTAGAATTATGCGGTACATTTCCTCCATCATCTATTCAGTGTGCATTAATATATTGAAGTATAATGCAGACTGAAGAGATGATGGAGCTCATGAGAACCAACCATAGCACTCACACAGAGAACATGTGAAATGTAAAGCATGGGAACATAAACAAAGTAAAGTGGTGGGTGGAGGAGGACTTTCTGTCACAAAGGGTACTGTAGCAACAAATACCAGGTATATACAGTATAGTATAGTGAAATAGAAAAAATCTACGTATGTATTTCAGGAGGCAGGCACAGACGCTCTCAGGCCCAGTATGGAATAGACAAGAATGTAGAAAGTTGAGAAAGGGTACAGTATTAACAGATACCAGGTATATATAGCATAGTTGCAGCATTCAAAAACCCTCTATAGATTTCAGGAGGCAGACACAGACACTCTCAGGCCCAGTATGGATTCGACAAGAATGTAGAAAGTTGAGAAAGGGTACAGGTATATATAGCCTAGTTTAAACATTCTAAATCTCCTTATATATTTCTGTAGTCACCCCCAGATGCTCAGTCAGTATGGATTTCACCGTAATACAAAATGTTGAAAAAAGGTACTGTATCAGCAGATACCAGGTGCATCCAGTCTAGGGATAATAGTAAATCTCCGTCTATATTTCCAGAGTCAGACACAGACACTCACAGGCTCAGTATGGATTACACCAGAATATAAAAAAAGAAGAAAAAGGGAAATTTATTTGAAGCGTACACCAGTATACAGTGTGGTGGTACTTTTAAATGTTCGTATATATTTCAGTATCATTAAGCCAGTCCAGACGCTCCACTACAGGAGACTAGATGGTTACAAGTACAGACGTAAAGTTGAGTGATTGCTGAAATTTGGGAATTACTAATCATGGGAAAACATCCCGGGAGATTTTGCAGAGGCAATGCTGACCCGCAATTACTTTGTCTGTGGAGTCAGCGAAAACGGTTCTTTGGGAAGAAAGGGTTGCTGTATCGCAGTAGCGTGGATCCCATCACCCTAACTCGTCTCCATCAAATTGTGATTACAGGGAGAGATGTAGACATGGTCCTCACTGCCTATCATGATCTGTCTGGTCACTTTGGAGTGCAAAAGACAGAAGCCACAGGACGTAGGCGATTCTATTGGATTGGCATGAGAGGAGACATTGTAAAATGGTGGTAGGAATGTCACACGTCTGTGACCAGGAAAACTGTCAAAGCTGATCATAAAGCACCACTGCATCCGATTGTGAGTCGACGTCCATTACGAATGGCAGCCATTGATCATCTGAAGGTAGAGGCCAGCAGGACAGGCCATAGCTACATATTAACCATCATCGATCAGTTCACCAAATTTGTAGTGGCCGTCCATGTGAAGGATTTCACTGCCCAGACTACACAGCGTTGGAGCAGGGAGAGGTAAGTATTGCAAGTGCTATGGCTGCCAAAAAATTCCGGCCGTTATCACTGGCTACCTTGCCTGGCTCAAGATGTAGACTGCCCAGCCATGACTCAGTTTGTCGCTGCAAGTAGTCGTCCAGTACCTCCGCGGTGTGTCTGTTGTCGCCCAAAGACATCATCTTTAAATCAGTCTGCTGCCGCTTACCACTATCTGTTCGATAGTGGGACACCTCATGTGCAATACTGACAACCGCGGATGGAGTGCTCGTGCGACTGTGCTCTGTCGCTGAGCTTTCTCTTCTGGAGGAGAAGGAGGAGGGTCGAACGCCTACAGCCAACTGTTTCCTATCCCGTGGGCTAGGCAGCACTATTCAACCACTGCCGCTGTCCCCTGTGGAGCCTGCATCCACCACATTAACCCAGTGCGCAGTGATGGACACGTAATGGCCCTGGACATGCATACTGGACCATGCATCTGTTGTGAGGTGCACCTTTCCACTCACTGATTGTTTGAGTGCATGGAAAATGTGGTCTTTGGGGGCATGGCCTGCATACAGACTATGATGGCTGCTTAGAGCCAGAGCTACAGCATCTACCGACCGAAAGCAGCACATATCAGCTCTCCGCGGTGCACCCGACCTTCAAAAAAGTAACTGCCGGCTGCCTCACATATCTGGGCTCATGATGACACGTGGTAGGACGCAGAAAAGAAGCTCCCCACCGCGGCTGCCAGATTTCTTTCCTAAGGGACAGACTGCACATGCTTCAGGGAAGATGGCGGCTGCATCCCCCTCCGGGTCCTCCATGTCCTCACGAGGATCTGGAAGAGCCATGAACGCAGAGGGGGACAGGCATAGCAGCTCTACCCCAATGACTAAAGGGGATATGAGGGAATTCTTAGCCTCCATCCGTTCCTCCCTAAAAGAGGACATGCACTCCATGTTACAAGAAATAAGAGGGGACATACGCTCCCTGGGAGAACATACTTCACATGTTGAAAACAAAATGGTGGAATATGCTACTTCCATTAATGCCCTGGTGGATGAAAATGAAGCACTTAAGGGGGAACTAGTTCATGTGCTTGACAAATTGCATGACCTGGAAGACAGATCCAGGAGAAATAACGTTCGTATACGGGGTATACCAGAAGAGGTAGCTGATAAAGACCTAGCCCCCTTCATGCATAAGTTTATACAAGCTGTACTTCCCACACTGTCTCCAAGGGATCTCCTGATTGACAGGATTCATAGAATTCCAAAACCCAGGCACATACTTTAGATCATGCTCTGCCTAGAGACTCCTTAGCCCATATCCATTTCTACTCTACTAAGGATGCATTTATACAGCAGATGAGGAAACCTCCGGAATTACCTACTGAACTAAACAATCTGCAGGTATTCCCAGATCTATCAGCAGCAACCTTGGCTAAAAGACGGAATACGCTCATATATGAAGACCCTCAGAGATGGCAATATTAAGCATTAATGGGGATTTAATCCATCCTGTAAAATTGATCATCATGTATGGAGGTCACACGGTGACATGTTCATCTCCTAAACAAGCAGAAGATAAGCTGACAAGTTGGAAGATTCCACTGCCACCTAGACAGCCGTCTGCAGGGGAGAAAAGACTGGACTCTGGCTTCAAATGAGAGAAGGATCGTGGTCGGGATGACCAGAGCGCGCTGACGGTTCCTTTCTCTGTTTGGACTCCTGGACTGTGACTGTTTCACCTTGCCCTTTGCAGATTTTGATTCTGCGCCACATCCGACTTATGTCGGTCATTACCCGGTGTCCACCAGGATTCCGGTTCATGGTTATGTGTTACAATTTTTTCAATTTTTCTCTTTTTATTTGTCTATGTTTTTTTTGCTTTTCCAGGCGCGTCTACTTTGGTAGCTTAAGTGTGATAGAATATATGCTTATAGGATATAATTATGTGACAGCCAGTATATACCCCTTTGAGGGAAAATTAATATATACATTTATACAAAAGTATTTCACCCACGTTTACAACCATGAGTGTGCAGCTCTTATCGTTAAATGTTAAAGGGCTAAACGCCCCTGGTAAGCGATCCATGTTGTGGAGGGAAGTAAGGAAATCGCGGGCTGACAGCGTTTGTCTGCAGGAGACACATTTGCTAGGGAAGGATAACTGTAGGGTTCACCATCCTCATTTCCCACATATATTTTTCGCCAATAACTCTAATAAGAAGGCGGGGGTGTGTATTATGGTGAAGCATACAGTGGCCTTTAAATGCATGCAGAGATATGCAGACCCAGTGGGTAGATTTCTGATTCTTGTATGCACTCTTAGTGGTGAACCCCACACTATAATGGCTGTTTATGCTCCTAAGGAGGGTCAACATTCTTTTCTGAGGAAAGTTTTCAAAAAAATTTCTGATTTGGGATAAGGGGGGAAAATAGTATGTGGGGATTTTAATCTCCCTATGGATAGAAATTTGGATTGTTCACAAGGAAAAAGGCGAAGTCGGAGGGAGCTAAGATTGCTAGCACATGAATATCACTATCACGATTTCTGGAGATACTCCCATGCGAGTGAAAGGGACTATAAATTCTATTCCTTCCAACATCGTACATACAGCAGGATAGATCATTTCTTGATAGCCAGTGCTGTCCTCCAGAGGTGTATATCTGCAGACATAGGCCTAATCACATGGTCTGACCACGCGCCTATTTCTCTACAACTAGCACTCTCTCATCAGGTTAGCTCAGCCTTCAGGTGGCGATTGAATGAGTCGTTATTACTGAATGATGGGGTAGTTGCAAAGGTTAAATCTGAACTGAAGCACTATTTCCAGACAAATGACTCCAAAATGTTCACTCATGAGACTCTATGGGCCGCTCACAAACCGGTGATTAGGGGAATTTTACTACAACAGGCATCCTTTTTAAAACGTAAAAGGGAAATGACCTTATATCCCACTTACTGTCACGCCACCCGCTGCCACGCTCCCCGCTGCTTCTGTCACGCCGTCCGCGGCTGCATCCTCTGCCCCTCCTCCCGAACACCGGCGCACTCACCTCACCCGGCACACTCCCAAGGTGCGTACGCGCCATCCAGCTCCTTCTCTGTCGCCGCTGCAACCGGCCTTCCGTGCCCGTCGGGTGCGCCTGCGCACTGCGCGCCAGTGATCCTGCCACTCATCTTGCTGCTGCTCCACCTCCTGGCCGACCCTGACCCGGAAGCGCTGCCTGCAGTCCTATATCAGGTAGCCTCGCCTCCTGCCCAGTGCCTGACTATCAATTGTGTCTAGCACTGCTGATTCAGGTCCACGCGTCCCTGCGCTTTCCCAGCCTAGCACTCTGTCCTGCGCTCTGTGCCCCTGTACCTTCTTGTAATCTCTCCCTGTGTTCTCTCCTAGTGCCTGCTTCGCCCGTCCCCGGCCTCAAGTCCTCTCCTGCAGTATCTACCATCACCAGCCTCAATCCGTTCCTGTCTACAAACCCTCCCCTGCTGGTCCTTCCGCAGTCCTTGTGGTCACCTCTGGTTTTCCTCCTGCTATTGTCCCCGGGTATCAGCTTCCGCGGCGATAGTCTCCCCGAGGCTTGCCCCAGACACTCCCTGTATAGGGGGTGGTCCACTTGGCCAGCTCGCCCCGAGGAGGTTCGTCGTCGCGGTCCTGCGGGTTCACTTCTGGTTCACCTCAGCCCTGCAGTATAACAGTATAGTCAGGCCATGGACCCCGCTGGTACCCCGACCCCAACCCAAAAGGAGCTCCTATTCCTACGGGAGAATCAAGCAAGGATAATGTCCTTCCTTAAGTCCATGGAGTCCCGCTTGTCGACTCTACAGGCCTCTGATCCTGGGACTGCCTCCCAGCTGGGCAGCCTCCAACAGGAGCTGGCTCAGCAGCGAGACACCAGGCCCATATATTGAATTATATGGCATCTATTGATAACCGTCTCCTTGCCCTGTGGCCTCGACCCCAGTCCAGGCTGCGGTGTCCTACCCGCCGCCCCGTTTGGCAAAGCCCCCGCGTTATGGTGGCGACCCGAAGGGTGGTTTCACATTAGCGCTTTTTAAGCGCACGCACGGCCGGGGGTAGCTCCGCCCCGAGCCGGCTCTCTGCCCGGCGTGCCCGCCCCTTGCTTGTAGCGCCGCCACCTAGCGCACAGCGGCGCCTGCGATCGGCGCACCCTATCTTTAGCATAGGGTGCGCAGATCGTGCGCAGGCCGTGCGCTAGTTGCGCTTTGACCTGCGCTGCGCACTTTTGACGGTGCACCGTGCGCGCCAAAATCAAACTTTTCGGATTTTGGCGCGCACGGCGCACCGTCAAAAGTGCGCAGCGCAGGTCAAAGCGCAACTAGCGCACGGCCTGCGCACGATCTGCGCACCCTATGCTAAAGATAGGGTGCGCCGATCGCAGGCGCCGCTGTGCGCTAGGAGGCGGCGCTACAAGCAAGGGGCGGGCACGCCGGGCAGAGAGCCGGCTCGGGGGCGGAGCTACCCCCGGCCGTGCGTGCGCTTGAAAAGCGCTAATGTGAAACCACCCTAAGTCGTGCAGGGGTTTTTTAAATCAATGCCAGCTCCATTTTGAGCTATTGCCTCAACAGTACCCCACCGACAGAGCCAAGGTGGCCTTTGTCGTTTCCCATTTGGAGGGTGAGGCTTTGGGAGCGTGATGACCCCTTGGTCTCCCAACTCTCCATCTTCCTCGACTCTTTCCGTAAAGTGTTTGACGAGCCGGGTCGCGTAGCCTCTGCCACCGAGTCACTTTTTAACCTGCATCAGGGCACGCTCTCCGTGGGTCAGTACTCCATTCGCTTTCGTACCCTGGCCTCCGAGGTGGGATGGAACAATGAGGCCTTGGTAGGAGCTTTTTGGCGGGGACTCTCGGGCCGAATTAAGGACGAGCTGGCGGGACGGGATACTCCAACCTCTTTGGAGGATCTAATTTCCCTGGCTACCCGCATCGACTTGCGCTTCCAGGAGCGTTCTCGAGAGGCCGCCAGGGATAGAAGGTTTCCTCGCGTCCCATCTGCTGCCCGCAGCCCACCTCGCTCGTGCCCTGCTCTGGCGTCAGCACCTTCCGCACCTGAGCCCATGCAAGTAGATCGCCTCAAGCACGGTGGAGCAACGCCGAAGGGAGAGGTTCACTCAGGGTCTTTGCCTTTATTGTGGGAGTGCATCACACTTCCTGCGTTCCTGCCCTGAGCGCCCGGGAAACGCCTCCGCCTAGGACAGGTAAGAGAGGCCTCCCTAGGTACCTATGACTCCTCTCTACCCTTGACTCTTTCTGTTCTCTTGCATCTGGGTCCCAAGCGTTCCTCCGAGTGGGCTTACATAGATTCTGGTGCGGCTGGAAATGTTATTCAGCTTGAGGCAGTCAGGAGGCTTCGTATTCCAGTCAGGTCCCTGGAGACTCCTCGGCAGATTGCGTCGGTCGACGGCCAACCCCTGCGGGTGTCCGTTACGCAGGTCACCGAAGAGTTGGACCTTCAGGTCAGAGCCTTGCATCTGGAGAAGATAGCCTTTTATGTGCTGCCGACCTTATCACACACTATCCTGTTGGGCCTTCCTTGGCTAAGAAAACACGAGCCTACCTTAGACTGGCGGTCTGGTGACATTGTGCGGTGGGGACAGTTCTGTCAGAAGAGGTGTTTGCTTTCCGTCCAGCCAAGAAACTCTCCTCGCCCAACGTCGGTATCTCCAGATTTACCTTCAGCCTATTGGGCCTATGCGGATGTCTTCAGCAAGAAAGAAGCAGAGAGTCTGCCTCCTCACCGCCCCTATGATTGCCCAATCGATCTCGTTCCCGGCTCCACTCCACCCCGAGGTCGGATTTATCTGCTGTCACCATCAGAGACCCAAGCCATGTCCGAATATGTTCAAGAAAACTTGGCCAAAGGCTTTACTCGTAAGTCTTCTTCACCCGCAGGTGCGGGTTTCATTTTCGTCAAGAAGGACGGGACCCTTCGTCCCTGCATTGACTAGCGGGGCCTCAACGATATTACAATTAAAAATAAATATCCGCTTCCTCTCATCCCGGAGTTATTCGACCGTCTCCGAGGGGCACAAATCTTTACCAAATTGGATCTGCGTGGAGCCTACAACCTAATCCGCATTTGCCCTGGAGATGAGTGGAAGACGGCTTTCAACACTCGCGATGGCCACTATGAATATCTAGTTATGCCCTTCGGCTTGTGCAACGCACCCGCCGTGTTCCAAGAATTTGTCAATGATGCCTTCCGAGATCTTCTCTATTCTTGCGTGGTTGTGTACCTGGATGATATTCTGGTGTTTTACCCGGACCTGTTTACTCACAGAAAAGACGTCCGTCAAGTGTTGTTGCGCCTGAGAGAGCATCGTCTCTATGCCAAACTCGAGAAATGCGCCTTCGAACAGTCTTTTCTACCATTTTTGGGCTACATCATTTCTAATACTGGTCTACGAATGGACCCGGGAAAATTGTCTGCCGTACTTAACTGGCCGCGTCCCCAGGGAGTGAAAGCTATCCAACGATTCCTGGGGTTCGCCAATTATTACTGGAAGTTTATCCCACACTTTTCCACCCTGACCAGCCCTATCTCCGCTCTGATCCGTAAGGGGGCCAATCCCCACTTCTGGTCACCTGAGGCCGAAGACGCGTTCCGCTCCCTGAGACAAGCCTTTGCTGCGGCTCCCGTACTCCATCGCCCAGAGGCCAATAAACCCTTCACTCTGGAGGTAGACGCCTCTGCCACCGGAGCCGGTGCAGTACTTTCCCAGACATCACCCTCTGGACGACTGGTCACCTGTGGCTTCTTCTCGAAGTCATTCTCCACCCCGGAGAGAAACTATACCATTGGTGACAGAGAGCTGCTCGCTATCAAGTTGGCCTTGGAGGAATGGCGGTACCTCCTCGAGGGTGCGGTGCATCCCGTCAGGATCTACACTGACCACAAGAACCTGGCATACATCTGGACAGCGCAAAGACTTAATCCTCGACAAGCCAGGTGGTCTCTGTTCTTCACCCAGTTCGATTTCGAACTCCATTTCCGCCCCGGCGATAAGAACCTCAAGGCAGATGCTCTATTCAGATCCTTTTTGGAGGAAGAGCCTTCACACATCGTGGATCCTAACAAGGTCATTGTGGTTGCTCCTGTAAACCTGACTTCCTTGCCCCAGGGTAAGACGTTTGTTCAAGAGGACAATAGGAAGCGAGTCTTACATTGGGGTCATGCCTCCAAGCTAGCAGGTCACGTCGGCCTCAAGAAAACCCTCTCCTTCATCTCTCGTTACTGTTGGTGGCCCTCGCTTGCCCGAGATGTTCAAAGTTTTGTCGCCTCTTGTCCGTCTTGTGCTAAAAATAAAGTTCCCCGATACCTACCCGCTGGTCTTCTCCACCCGCTCCCAGTTCCTTCTGCTCCCTGGCAACACATTGCTTTGGACTTTATTACCGATTTGCCTCGGTCTTCGGGTCACACAGTCATCCTCGTGGTCGTAGATCGATTTTCCAAGATTGCCCATTTCATCTCCCTGCCTGGATTACCCTCCGCTCCTGAACTAGCAAGAATTTTCATTACCCATGTTTTCCGGATTCAAGGCTTTCCTCAGCATATCGTTTCGGATAGAGGAGTTCAGTTTACCTCACACTTCTGGCGAGCTCTGTGTAAACTGATGGATGTCACTTTGGACTTCTCCTCTGCCTACCACCCCCAAACTAATGGTCAGGCTGAGCGCACGAATCAAATTTTGATAACCTATCTTCGCCACTTCTCCAACGTTCACCACAACGACTGGTCCCACCTGCTCCCGTGGGCCGAATTTGCCTACAACAACCACACCAACGAGTCCTCGTCTAAATCACCTTTCTTCATCGTCTACGGGCAACATCCTAGTGTACCTCTGCCGGTACCCCCTGTCTCAGGTGTGCCGGCGGCCGACCTTCTGACTGAGGAGTTCTCCAGGGTCTGGCAGGAGACCAAGTTCGCGCTTGAGCTAGCACGGGACAGAATAAAAAGACACGCAGACAAAAGGCGCCTGGATTCTCCGTTGTACCATCCCGGGGATAAAGTGTGGCTGTCCTCCAAGTTTGTTCGTCTTAAAGTCCCCTCGTATAAGCTAGGTCCTCGGTATATCGGGCCTTTTGAGGTCTTAGCCCGCATCAATGACGTTGCCTACAAGCTAAAACTCCCCACCTCGCTACGAATTCCCAATTCTTTTCACGTGTCCCTCCTGAAACCTGTCATATTCAACCAGTTCCTTGCCTCTGTGGGTCACTCTCCCCAGCCAGTTTCTGCCCAGGATGTCTTTGAGGTCCAAGACATTCTTGCCGTAAAAAGATCTAGAGGAAAGACCCTCTTCTTAGTTGATTGGAAGGGTTTTGGTCTCGAAGAGAGATCTTGGGAGCCCCGGCAGAACATCCAGGCCCCCCGGATTCTAGCTAGGTTCCTTGCCAGTCTCAAGAGGGGGGCGTAAGGAGGGGGTACTGTCACGCCACCCGCTGCCATGCTCCCCGCTGCTTCTGTCACGCCGCCCACGGCTGCATCCTCTGCCCCTCCTCCCGAACACCGGCGCACTCACCTCACCCGGCGTGCTCCCAAGGTGCGCACGCGCCATCCTGCTCCTTCTCTGCCGCCGCTGCAACCGGCCTTCCGTGCCCGTCGGGTGCGCCTGCGCACTGCGCGCCAGTGATCCTGCCACTCATCTTGCTGCTGCTCCACCTCCTGGCCGACCCTGACCCGGAAGCGCTGCCTGCAGTCCTATATCAGGTAGCCTCGCCTCCTGCCCAGTGCCTGACTATCAATTGTGTCTAGCACTGCTGATTCAGGTCCACGCGTCCCTGCGCTTTCCCAGCCTAGCACTCTGTCCTGCGCTCTGTGCCCCTGTACCTTCTTGTAATCTCTCCCTGTGTTCTCTCCTAGTGCCTGCTTCGCCCGTCCCCGGCCTCAAGTCCTCTCCTGCAGTATCTACCATCACCAGCCTCAATCCGTTCCTGTCTACAAACCCTCCCCTGCTGGTCCTTCCGCAGTTCTTGTGGTCACCTCTGGTTTTCCTCCTGCTATTGTCCCCGGGTATCAGCTTCCGCAGCGATAGTCTCCCCGAGGCTTGCCCCAGACACTCCCTGAATAGGGGGTGGTCCACTTGGCCAGCTCGCCCTGAGGAGGTTCGTCGTCGCGGTCCTGCGGGTTCACTTCTGGTTCACCTCAGCCCTACAGTTTAACACTTACACCATTTAGAGTCCACAAATAAGTATAATCCTTCTCTTGCTGTTTCAAAAGAAATTTTCCAGATTAGATTTAAACTACATGAAACTTTCCTGTCTATATATGCCCATAATCTAAAGAAATTTAGAAATAAATTATATGCCACAGGTGATAGGGCGGGTGCCCTGCTAGCTCATAGAGTTCGCCATAGGGAAGTGAAATCTAGTGTGGAATATTTAGTGGATTCTGATGGACGGCTTGTTAGAAATCCAATTGAAATTGTGGAAGTATTTTCCAAATACTATACCCATCTTTATAATGTAAAAGACGATACATCTACTCCGCAACCTGATCAACAAGAAATAGACAAATATATTCAATCAATCTGCCCCGTATTTCCCCAGATCAATTAACGCTTTTGAATGCCCCTTTCACTGAGGAAGAAGTTCAATTCGCTATAAACCATAGTAAACGATATTTGGCCCCTGGTCCGGATGGATTCTCAAATGTCTATTACCGATGTTTTCAACAAAATTTGGTTCCCTTTCTATTACATCAATTTACAGCGTGGAGAGAAACGGGCAAAGTGTCTACGACCGGGTTGGAGGCTACGATCACTACCATCCCTAAACTGGGGAAGTCCCCCATGGTCTCAGGCAATTTTTGACCTATAGCTAGTGTTGAGCATTCCGATACCGCAAGTATCGGGTATCGGCCGATACTTGCTGTATCGGAATTCCGATACCGACTTCCGATATTTTTTCAATATCGGAATTCGGCATCGGAATCGGAAGTTCAAAGTTGATTGACAGCCTGACGTCATCATGATGCGCGGTGTGTGCGCATCATGATGCGCCGTCATTTCGGGCCTTCCGGGGGTCTCTGCCGGCCTGCCGGGGGGCTGTGTGGACTGCCCGGGGTCTGTACCGGCCTGCCGGGGGGCTGTGCCGGCCTGCCGGTGGTCTGTGCACCCTGTGGGGGTCTGTACCGGCCTGCCGGGGGGCTGTGCCGGAATCGGCGATACCGATACTTTTTTTATAGATCGGCCGATCCATTCCGATCCGATACTTTGAAGTATCGGACGGTATCGCTCAACTCTACCTATAGCACTTTTGAACTGTGATGTCAAGCTATTCACAAAGATTCTGGCGTCACGTTTGAAATTGATTATTCCATCACTGATCTCTCCGGACCAGGTAGGGTTCGTGGCTGGATGCGAAGCAAAAGATGGTACAAGGAGAATGCTAGATTTGATAGGGGTAGCGGAGCTTTCTGGTGTCCCCAGTGCATTCCTGTCACTGGATGCTGAAAAAGCGTTTGAAAGGGTGCACTGGGGATATTTACAGCTGTCTTGACTAAATTTGGCTTTGTGTGTCCCATCTTTTCATTAATTAGTTCAATGTATTCAACTCTCTGGAAGAGAAGAAAAAGAACCACTGCAATTAGCGCACACTGAACCAGTACAAAAACAATATTTTATTGATGCAGCAATACAATTAAAAACATAATAAAAACATATGAAGCATCCCACAATATATAACAGTGAAGTATGGCATATCACAATTATAGATTATGCTATAATAACCTGTATATCAACCATGTGGTACAACCTCACTGTAATTAATCACAACAACCACCCCATAAACCTGCTCATGGAGACCAAGGGCCCTAATATTGCACAATCACTGCATGAAATAATTCCATGCATGTGTCCCTAAATATTCACTGGTTAGGGCACACAGGCCATAATGAGCCAAAAATCAATATGGCCAATGCCCACAATCCAATATTCAATTGTACCACACAAAAATTGCTCCAGAGCAACCAATAATAAGGTCGCAGTGAAAATACAGCTATAACCAAGTGGGCGCTACACCCAGGATCATACCCCACGCGTATCGCCGCAACCCATGCGGCTTCATCAGGGGAAATACACTGATCATGATCCAACAGCCTTATATACCTTACTGAGACTCAAATGACCCGCACATGCACCACAGGTGAACCGCTCCCATCCAGAAGTTCCAATCACTACAAAAAGACCGGCGTCCCGGTCACTGAAGGAACATGGCCGCCGCGCATGCGCAATGAGTTGTGTGAGGAGTGTTGATAAAGCAGGGGGAAAAAAAAAAATTAAATTTTTTTTTCCTTTCTTTTCTTTCCCTCTCCCCTCTTCTCCCCCTCTCCTTTCCGCACCTGCGTCCAGTGAGACGCATGGAGTTCTCCCCTGGAATGCAACCTTCACGCCCTCACCTGCTGGCCAAAGAAGTCAATCAAGGTCAGCACCGAGCGGTAACCCACACCCGGGCGCGAGGCTGCAGCTTCAACGACACACAGTGCTCACAAGAGCATGAAACATGAAGAACAGACACAACAATGAGACAGACAGAAACACATAGGGAGGGGGTCACAACATGAAAAGGAGCCATAAGCTAGTAGGGTTAATGTGAAGCATGAACACCGGTACATGTCATAAAAGACATTAAAAATCTAACAATGGCTACCTATCCCCAGGTCCAACCCAATGGTCCCCATGAGCTCAAACCTAGGGATCCACCATATTATTCCAAGGTCAAAATATACAATAGAACTAGATAGAAAATCCATAAAGGGATCCATAAACCTATCAATTAGAACCATATTAATCAATACAGTACAACTTTATTCAGATTTTAGTTACATATAAGAGAACAAAGACCTAACACAATATATCCAGACTGAGATTCCAATGAGGTAAGGGGTAACCATCTTCCCCATGAGAAGTGATGTCCAATAGGATAACTGCATAAGGGGAGAGAAGAGAACATCATAAATATTCATCCCAGAAATCCAGTAAATAGGAGCTCCTCATTTAGACCCCTTGGGCTCAGTGAGTCCAAATTAAAAATCCATCTGGACTCTGTTTGTAATAATAGCTTCCTGGGTGAACCCCACCCAGCAATCTTACCAGCATGGTGGTTCAAGAAATGGACTGCCACAGATGTCAACACCTTGCCCTTGGTTTGATCAATACGTGCCAGGTTGATTGTTGAGAAACGCTTCTGGATCCTCCGGCGTAATTCCTGAGACATTTGACCAACGTAAACCTGATGACATGGACAGATTAATGCATAAACCACACAAGTAGTTCATATATGACCTTAACCTATGTCTAGTGCCGTCTCTTGGGTTCACAAAATAATCCCTGATGGAATGCATATGGGGGCATATGGTACAATTGCCACATGCAAATGAGCCCCTAAGCATTATTCCCCTTTCCAACCCAATTACTGGTCTCATATAGTGACTTTTTGTTAAAATGTCCTTAAAGTTTGGAGCCCTCCTTGCTGTTATACAGGGCCGTTCCGGCACCAGAGCAGACGTCTGCAAGTCCGTCGTAAGTATACCCCAATGTCTCCCAAGTACTTCTCTCACCTGTGACCACTGACTATTATATTGCGTAATGAAACGGGGCATCACACTCCGAATCTTGTCACGTGTAACCAGGAGAGAGTCCTGCGTAGTACCATTCGCTCGCTGATAAGCTCGTGAAATGCTACCCCGAGGATAGTTTCTCTTCCTGAAGCGCTTCGTTAATTGTGCAGCCTCCTCACGAAACACTACCTCCGATGTGCAATTTCTTCGTACTCTCAAAAATTGCCCTATGGGCACCCCATTTCTCGTATGGGCTGGATGAAAACTTGTATAGTCCAAGAGACTGTTTATAGCAGTAGGTTTTCTAAACAGTCTTGTAGAGATGCCCCCATTGATATTAGAGACCGTAAGATCCAAGAAGTTAACTGAAACAGAGGACACAGTATAGGTGAGCACAATGTTGTATGGATTAGAATTCAATAATCCCATATAGATATCACATTCCTCTACCGTACCAGTCCAAATGAAAAAAATATCGTCGATACAGCGCGACCAAAGTCGCACTTTATCTCTGAACATTTGTGTCACATATACCCGAGTGGCCTCCCACCATCCGAGAAACAAATTAGCCAAAACCGGGGCACATCTGGCCCCCATAGCCACACCGGAGGTCTGGAGAAAATAAGACCTGTCAAAAAGGAAGAAATTATGCTTCATCACAAAACCTAACAGATCCACAATGAATGAATCGTGCATTCTATCCGAATGAACTATCTGATCAAAAAAATACAGTACTGCAGTGATGCCATCAGAATGGTCAATATTAGAGTAGAGCGATTCTACATCGCAGGTGACCAACAAGGCCCCAGAGGGCAGAGTAACATCACGATGTTTCCTAATAAAATGAGAGGTATCCTTTATATAGGATGGTAACGTCTTCACCATCGGTTGAAGGAAATAGTCCACATAGATAGAGGCCTTTTCGCATAAGCTGCCTATACTGGCAACTATAGGTCGGCCCCGAGGCCTAACAAGATCCTTATGGACCTTCGGCAGCATGTAAAAGGTAGGAGTGATTGGATGTTCAACCCACAAAAATTCCATCTCCTTCTTGTTAATAATACCCAAATCAAAAGCCCTATCTAGTAGTCTCTTGAATTTAATAGAGAAGGGTCCAGTAGGATCTGACGGTAATCTTTTGTAGAATCGAACATTATCCAATTGGCGGTGCGCCTCTTCCTGATATAATTCATGCGGCCACAACACCACATTTCCACCTTTATCAGCCTCCTTGATCAAAAACAATTTATTAGATTTTAACTTATCCACAGCCAGTCTTTCCCCCGCATGTAGATTATCCACGTAACGTGATCTAGCAGGAATGGCCAAAAAATCTTTTTTGACCAACTCAAAAAAAACCCTAATAGCTGGAACCAAGGAAAAAGGCGGAGCTATTTTTTGTAAGGAAATCGATTTTTACCATGTGTTGTATCCTCCTGTAAAAGATCCAATAGATCCTGCAACACCTGACGATCCGTTTGATCCAAACCATCCACCATCCGTGGCTTGTTGTGTAAAACCTGAAGAATTAATTGTCTGCAAAAAATATAAAGGTCCTTAACCAAAGTGAACTTATCCATACCTATAACAGGCGAAAAAGTCAAATCCCTCTGTAACACAGAAATTTCCAAAGGTGAAAGGTTATATTGAGATAGGTTAATGATTTGAAGCATATTCTCCTGTACCTGTATCTCCGTAGTCCCATCCTCCACGACAACCTCCTCATCTACTTGCGAAAATTCCTGTACTGATTGTACTGCGGGGGCCTGCGTCCCCTGAAGTGGGTGTTTCTTGTGAACATCCTCCCGCCTGCGACGGCCCCTTCTTGTCCGATTTCGGCCTCGCTCTCGGCTGAAGATAAAAAATCACTACCCGATGTATAATCAGGTTTACGGGCCAACTCCACAGTTCTTTCTGGAGCCCTATCCATAGGGGCCTTACGTCTAATATTCCCTTTGTGTTTCCATTGGAATACCTGCTTCTCCTCAAAATCTCTACGATCTCTGTGAAATTTGGATTTTTTCTTATGGGTAATATCCCTATCATATCTGTCCAAAGTCTCTTTGAGCCTGGTTTTAAAAGGCAATACTTGGGTCACTTCATCAAAAGCACTCAGTTTAGTATCTAATTCTTTAATCTGTTTTTTAACCGAGACCAATAGCTCCCTATCATGTTCCAACAACATATTCATAATAATACCTGAGCATCGTAAAAGTCCCTGCTCCCATGTGGCACGAAAGTCCATAGAGGGTTCCCATGCCGGATATATAGAAACCCTAAGGCCTCTTGGCACAATGTTGGATTTAATATATTCCTCCAATGACCGAATGTTCCACCTCAACCTGATGCCTAATTTATGTGCTGCTATCAACTCTGCAGTCACACTAGCAAATTCTGAACTAGGCATATAACTATTAGAAGTGGAAAAAATATCTGAGGACTGCGCCCTCCATGCTGCCTCTCTCTCGTATCCCAATCCATCCGGGAAGAACCACAGTAAGGAAGGCTGAAACAAAACAACAATAAATTAAAAAATATATAATACACTTGCACAATGCATCAACCAAATAATAATTATATTAATGGTAAACGCCTAGAGCATACAATAATGTTCCAGGCCAATAATAAGGCACATACACTACCCATCAAGTGTGTGCAGCCCACAAGAAAGGCCGGCAAAGAACCGACCAAAACCAATTATATATAACAAAATGGGGCGCACTGACTGTACCAATCACAAATATATAAATGAAGGTTTAGGTGCAGCAACAGTGGAATAATAAACATAAGAAGAGAAGAAAAAGAACCACTGCAATTAGCGCACACTGAACCAGTACAAAAACAATATTTTATTGATGCAGCAATACAATTAAAAACATAATAAAAACATATGAAGCATCCCACAATATATAACAGTGAAGTATGGCATATCACAATTATAGATTATGCTATAATAACCTGTATATCAACCATGTGGTCCAACCTCACTGTAAATAATCACAACAACCACCCCATAAACCTGCTCATGGAGACCAAGGGCCCTAATATTGCACAATCACTGCATGAAATAATTCCATGCATGTGTCCCTAAATATTCACTGGCTAGGGCACACAGGCCATAATGAGCCAAACAGCAATATGGCCAATGCCCACAATCCAATATTCAATTGTACCACACAAAAATTGCTCCAGAGCAACCAATAATAAGGTCGCAGTGAAAATACAGCTAAAACCAAGTGGGTGCTACACCCAGGATCATACCCCACGCGTATCGCCGCAACCCATGCGGCTTCATCAGGGGAAATACACTGATCATGATCCAACAGCCTTATATACCTTACTGAGACTCAAATGACCCGCACATGCACCACAGGTGAACCGCTCCCATCCAGAAGTTCCAATCACTACAAAAAGACCGGCGTCCCGGTCACTGAAGGAACATGGCCGCCGCGCATGCGCAATGAGTTGTGTGAGGAGTGTTGATAAAGCAGGGGAAAAAAAAAATTAAAATTTTTTTTCCTTTCTTTTCTTTCCCTCTCCCCTCTTCTCCCCCTCTCCTTTCCGCACCTGCGTCCAGTGAGACGCATGGAGTTCTCCCCTGGAACGCAAGCCTCACGCCCTCACCTGCTGGCCAAAGAAGTCAATCAAGGTCAGCACCGAGCGGTAACCCACACCCGGGCGCGAGGCTGCAGCTTCAACGACACACAGTGCTCACAAGAGCATGAAACATGAAGAACAGACACAACAATGAGACAGACAGAAACACATAGGGAGGGGGTCACAACATGAAAAGGAGCCATAAGCTAGTAGGGTTAATGTGAAGCATGAACACCGGTACATGTCATAAAAGACATTAAAAATCTAACAATGGCTACCTATCCCCAGGTCCAACCCAATTGTCCCCATGAGCTCAAACCTAGGGATCCACCATATTATTCCAAGGTCAAAATATACAATAGAACTAGATAGAAAATCCATAAAGGGATTAATGTCCCAAGCAATATATAAGGTAAAACCTCACAGCCAAAATTGATAATAATGTGATGATAAAACCCCCCTCACATCAGACTCCTACTATACAGAAAACAGAAGATAATGATAAGGAATATCTCCAAGAGACTACAGAGACATCGTGTAAACCTATCAATTAGAACCATATGAATCAATACAGTACAACTTTATTCAGATTTTAGTTACATATAAGAGAACAAAGACCTAACACAATATATCCAGACTGAGATTCCAATGAGGTAAGGGGTAACCATCTTCCCCATGAGAAGTGATGTCCAATAGGATAACTGCATAAGGGGAGAGAAGAGAGCATCATAAATATTCATCCCAGAAATCCAGTAAATAGGAGCTCCTCATTTAGACCCCTTGGGCTCAGTGAGTCCAAATTAAAAATCCATCTGGACTCTGTTTGTAATAATAGCTTCCTGGGTGAACCCCACCCAGCAATCTTACCAGCATGGTGGTTCAAGAAATGGGCTGCCACAGATGTCAACACCTTGCCCTTGGTTTGATCAATACGTGCCAGGTTGATTGTTGAGAAATGCTTCTGGATCCTCCGGCGTAATTCCTGAGACATTTGACCAACGTAAACCTGATGACATGGACAGATTAATGCATAAACCACACAAGTAGTTTTGCAGTTCATATATGACCTTAACCTATGTCTAGTGCCGTCTCTTGGGTTCACAAAATAATCCCTGATGGAATGCATATGGGGGCATATGGTACAATTGCCACATGCAAATGAGCCCCTAAGCATTATTCCCCTTTCCAACCCAATTACTGGTCTCATATAGTGACTTTTTGTTAAAATGTCCTTAAAGTTTGGAGCCCTCCTTGCTGTTATACAGGGCCGTTCCGGCACCAGAGCAGACGTCTGCAAGTCCGTCGTAAGTATACCCCAATGTCTCCCAAGTACTTCTCTCACCTGTGACCACTGACTATTATATTGCGTAATGAAACGGGGCATCACACTCCGAATCTTGTCACGTGTAACCAGGAGAGAGTCCTGCGTAGTACCATTCGCTCGCTGATAAGCTCGTGAAATGCTACCCCGAGGATAGTTTCTCTTCCTGAAGCGCTTCGTTAATTGTGCAGCCTCCTCACGAAACACTACCTCTGATGTGCAATTTCTTCGTACTCTCAAAAATTGCCCTATGGGCACCCCATTTCTCGTATGGGCTGGATGAAAACTTGTATAGTCCAAGAGACTGTTTATAGCAGTAGGTTTTCTAAACAGTCTTGTAGAGATGCCCCCATTGATATTAGAGACCGTAAGATCCAAGAAGTTAACTGAAACAGAGGACACAGTATAGGTGAGCACAATGTTGTATGGATTAGAATTCAATAATCCCATATAGATATCACATTCCTCTACCGTACCAGTCCAAATGAAAAAAATATCGTCGATAAAGCGCGACCAAAGTCGCACTTTATCTCTGAACATTTGTGTCACATATACCCGAGTGGCCTCCCACCATCCGAGAAACAAATTAGCCAAAACCGGGGCACATCTGGCCCCCATAGCCACACCGGAGGTCTGGAGAAAATAAGACCTGTCAAAAAGGAAGAAATTATGCTTCATCACAAAACCTAACAGATCCACAATGAATGAATCGTGCATTCTATCCGAATGAACTATCTGATCAAAAAAATACAGTACTGCAGTGATGCCATCAGAATGGTCAATATTAGAGTAGAGCGATTCTACATCGCAGGTGACCAACAAGGCCCCAGAGGGCAGAGTAACATCACGATGTTTCCTAATAAAATGAGAGGTATCCTTTATATAGGATGGTAACGTCTTCACCATCGGTTGAAGGAAATAGTCCACATAGATAGAGGCCTTTTCGCATAAGCTGCCTATACTGGCAACTATAGGTCGGCCCCGAGGCCTAACAAGATCCTTATGGACCTTCGGCAGCATGTAAAAGGTAGGAGTGATTGGATGTTCAACCCACAAAAATTCCATCTCCTTCTTGTTAATAATACCCAAATCAAAAGCCCTATCTAGTAGTCTCTTGAATTTAATAGAGAAGGGTCCAGTAGGATCTGACGGTAATCTTTTGTAGAATCGAACATTATCCAATTGGCGGTGCGCCTCTTCCTGATATAATTCATGCGGCCACAACACCACATTTCCACCTTTATCAGCCTCCTTGATCAAAAACAATTTATTAGATTTTAACTTATCCACAGCCAGTCTTTCCCCCGCATGTAGATTATCCACGTAACGTGATCTAGCAGGAATGGCCAAAAAATCTTTTTTGACCAACTCAAAAAAAACCCTAATAGCTGGAACCAAGGAAAAAGGCGGAGCTATTTTTTGTAAGGAAATCGATTTTTACCATGTGTTGTATCCTCCTGTAAAAGATCCAATAGATCCTGCAACACCTGACGATCCGTTTGATCCAAACCATCCACCATCCGTGGCTTGTTGTGTAAAACCTGAAGAATTAATTGTCTGCAAAAAATATAAAGGTCCTTAACCAAAGTGAACTTATCCATACCTATAACAGGCGAAAAAGTCAAATCCCTCTGTAACACAGAAATTTCCAAAGGTGAAAGGTTATATTGAGATAGGTTAATGATTTGAAGCATATTCTCCTGTACCTGTATCTCCGTAGTCCCATCCTCCACGACAACCTCCTCATCTACTTGCGAAAATTCCTGTACTGATTGTACTGCGGGGGCCTGCGTCCCCTGAAGTGGGTGTTTCTTGTGAACATCCTCCCGCCTGCGACGGCCCCTTCTTGTCCGATTTCGGCCTCGCTCTCGGCTGAAGATAAAAAATCACTACCCGATGTATAATCAGGTTTACGGGCCAACTCCACAGTTCTTTCTGGAGCCCTATCCATAGGGGCCTTACGTCTAATATTCCCTTTGTGTTTCCATTGGAATACCTGCTTCTCCTCAAAATCTCTACGATCTCTGTGAAATTTGGATTTTTTCTTATGGGTAATATCCCTATCATATCTGTCCAAAGTCTCTTTGAGCCTGGTTTTAAAAGGCAATACTTGGGTCACTTCATCAAAAGCACTCAGTTTAGTATCTAATTCTTTAATCTGTTTTTTAACCGAGACCAATAGCTCCCTATCATGTTCCAACAACATATTCATAATAATACCTGAGCATCGTAAAAGTCCCTGCTCCCATGTGGCACGAAAGTCCATAGAGGGTTCCCATGCCGGATATATAGAAACCCTAAGGCCTCTTGGCACAATGTTGGATTTAATATATTCCTCCAATGACCGAATGTTCCACCTCAACCTGATGCCTAATTTATGTGCTGCTATCAACTCTGCAGTCACACTAGCAAATTCTGAACTAGGCATATAACTATTAGAAGTGGAAAAAATATCTGAGGACTGCGCCCTCCATGCTGCCTCTCTCTCGTATCCCAATCCATCCGGGAAGAACCACAGTAAGGAAGGCTGAAACAAAACAACAATAAATTAAAAAATATATAATACACTTTCACAATGCATCAACCAAATAATAATTATATTAATGGTAAACGCCTAGAGCATACAATAATGTTCCAGGCCAATAATAAGGCACATACACTACCCATCAAGTGTGTGCAGCCCACAAGAAAGGCCGGCAAAGAACCGACCAAAACCAATTATATATAACAAAATGGGGCGCACTGACTGTACCAATCACAAATATATAAATGAAGGTTTAGGTGCAGCAACAGTGGAATAATAAACATAAGAAGAGAAGAAAAAGAACCACTGCAATTAGCGCACACTGAACCAGTACAAAAACAATATTTTATTGATGCAGCAATACAATTAAAAACATAATAAAAACATATGAAGCATCCCACAATATATAACAGTGAAGTATGGCATATCACAATTATAGATTATGCTATAATAACCTGTATATCAACCATGTGGTCCAACCTCACTGTAAATAATCACAACAACCACCCCATAAACCTGCTCATGGAGACCAAGGGCCCTAATATTGCACAATCACTGCATGAAATAATTCCATGCATGTGTCCCTAAATATTCACTGGCTAGGGCACACAGGCCATAATGAGCCAAACAGCAATATGGCCAATGCCCACAATCCAATATTCAATTGTACCACACAAAAATTGCTCCAGAGCAACCAATAATAAGGTCGCAGTGAAAATACAGCTAAAACCAAGTGGGTGCTACACCCAGGATCATACCCCACGCGTATCGCCGCAACCCATGCGGCTTCATCAGGGGAAATACACTGATCATGATCCAACAGCCTTATATACCTTACTGAGACTCAAATGACCCGCACATGCACCACAGGTGAACCGCTCCCATCCAGAAGTTCCAATCACTACAAAAAAACCGGCGTCCCGGTCACTGAAGGAACATGGCCGCCGCGCATGCGCAATGAGTTGTGTGAGGAGTGTTGATAAAGCAGGGGGAAAAAAAAAAATTAAATTTCTATATGGACTATTTCCTTCAACCGATGGTGAAGACGTTACCATCCTATATACAGGATACCTCTCATTTTATTAGGAAACATCGTGATTTTACTCTGCCCTCTGGGGCCTTGTTGGTCACCTGCGATGTAGAATCGATCTACTCTAATATTGACCATTCTGATGGCATCACTGCAGTACTGTATTTTTTTGATCAGATAGTTCATTCGGATAGAATGCACGATTCATTCATTGTGGATCTGATAGGTTTTGTGATGAAGCATAATTTCTTCCTTTTTGACAGGTCTTATTTTCTCCAGACCTCCAGTGTGGCTATGGGGGCCAGATGTGCCCCGGTTTTGGCTAATTTGTTTCTCGGATGGTGGGAGGCCACTAGGGTATATGTGACACAAATGTTCAGAGATAAAGTGCGACTTTGGTCGCGCTTTATCAACGATATTTTTTTCATTTGGACTGGTACGGTAGAGGAATGTGATATCTATATGGGATTATTGAATTCTAATCCATACAACATTGTGCTCACCTATACTGTGTCCTCTGTTTCAGTTAACTTCTTGGATCTTACGGTCTCTAATATCAATGGGGGCATCTCTACAAGACTGTTTAGAAAACCTACTGCTACAAACAGTCTTTTGGACTATACAAGTTTTCATCCAGCCCATACGAGAAATGGGGTGCCCATAGGGCAATTTTTGAGAGTACGAAGAAATTGCACATCGGAGGTAGTGTTTCGTGAGGAGGCTGCACAATTAACGAAGCGCTTCAGGAAGAGAAACTATCCTCGGGGTAGCATTTCACGAGCTTATCAGCGAGCGAATGGTACTACGCAGGACTCTCTCCTGGTTACACGTGACAAGATTCGGAGTGTGATGCCCCGTTTCATTACGCAATATAATAGTCAGTGGTCACAGGTGAGAGAAGTGCTTGGGAGACATTGGGGTATACTTACGACGGACTTGCAGACGTCTGCTCTGGTGCCGGAACGGCCCTGTATAACAGCAAGGAGGGCTCCAAACTTTAAGGACATTTTAACAAAAAGTCACTATATGAGACCAGTAATTGGGTTGGAAAGGGGAATAATGCTTAGGGGCTCATTTGCATATGGCAATTGTACCATATGCCCCCATATGCATTCCATCAGGGATTATTTTGTGAACCCAAGAGACGGCACTAGACATAGGTTAAGGTCACATATGAACTGCAAAACTACTTGTGTGGTTTATGCATTAATCTGTCCATGTCATCAGGTTTACGTTGGTCAAACTTCTCAGGAATTACGCCGGAGGATCCAGAAGCATTTCTCAACAATCAACCTGGCACGTATTGATCAAACCAAGGGCAAGGTGTTGACATCTGTGGCAGCCCAATTCTTGAACCACCATGCTGGTAAGATTGCTGGTACTATGGTGGTCGCTTTGGAGAAAATATCATTATCCAATAGGGGGGGTTCACCCAGGAAGCTATTATTACAAACAGAGTCCAGATGGATTTTTAATTTGGACTCACTGAGCCCAAGGAGTCTAAATGAGGAGCTCCTATTTACTGGATTTCTGGGATGAATATTTATGATGTTCTCTTCTCTCCCCTTATGCAGTTATCCTATTGGACATCACTTCTCATGGGGAAGATGGTTACCCCTTACCTCATTGGAATCTCAGTCTGGATATATTGTGTTAGGTCTTTGTTCTCTTATATGTAACTAAAATCTGAATAAAGTTGTACTGTATTGATTCATATGGTTCTAATTGATAGGTTTACATGATGTCTCTGTAGTCTCTTGGAGATATTCCTTATCATTATCTTCTGTTTTCTGTATAGTAGGAGTCTGATGTGAGGGGGGTTTTATCATCACATTATTATCAATTTTGGCTATGAGGTTTTACCTTATATATTGCTTGGGACATTAATCCCTTTATGGATTTTCTATCTAGTTCTATTGTATATTTTGACCTTGGAATAATATGGTGGATCCCTAGGTTTGAGCTCATGGGGACCATTGGGTTGGACCTGGGGATAGGTAGCCATTGTTAGATTTTTAATGTCTTTTATGACATGTACCGGTGTTCATGCTTCACATTAACCCTACTAGCTTATGGCTCCTTTTCATGTTGTGACCCCCTCCCTATGTGTTTCTGTCTGTCTCATTGTTGTGTCTGTTCTTCATGTTTCATGCTCTTGTGAGCACTGTGTGTCGTTGAAGCTGCAGCCTCACGCCCGGGTGTGGGTTACCGCTCGGTGCTGACCTTGATTGACTTCTTTGGCCAGCAGGTGAGGGCGTGAGGCTTGCGTTCCAGGGGAGAACTCCATGCGTCTCACTGGACGCAGGTGCGGAAAGGAGAGGGGGAGAAGAGGGGAGAGGGAAAGAAAAGAAAGGAAAAAACATTTTAATTTTTTTTTTTTTTTCCCCTGCTTTATCAACACTCCTCACACAACTCATTGCGCATGCGCGGCGGCCATGTTCCTTCAGTGACCGGGACGCCGGTCTTTTTGTAGTGATTGGAACTTCTGGATGGGAGCGGTTCACCTGTGGTGCATGTGCGGGTCATTTGAGTCTCAGTAAGGTATATAAGGCTGTTGGATCATGATCAGTGTATTTCCCTTGATGAAGCCGCATGGGTTGCGGCGATACGCGTGGGGTATGATCCTGGGTGTAGCACCCACTTGGTTATAGCTGTATTTTCACTGCGACCTTATTATTGGTTGCTCTGGAGCAATTTTTGTGTGGTACAATTGAATATTGGATTGTTGGCATTGGCCATATTGCTGTTTGGCTCATTATGGCCTGTGTGCCCTAGCCAGTGAATATTTAGGGACACATGCATGGAATTATTTCATGCAGTGATTGTGAAATATTAGGGCCCTTGGTCTCCATGAGCAGGTTTATGGGGTGGTTGTTGTGATTAATTACAGTGAGGTTGGACCACATGGTTGATATACAGGTTATTATAGCATAATCTATAATTGTGATATGCCATACTTCACTGTTATATATTGTGGGATGCTTCATATGTTTTTATTATGTTTTTAATTGTATTGCTGCATCAATAAAATATTGTTTTTGTACTGGTTCAGTGTGCGCTAATTGCAGTGGTTCTTTTTCTTCTCTTCTTATGTTTATTATTCCACTGTTGCTGCACCTAAACCTTCATTTATATATTTGTGATTGGTACAGTCAGTGCGCCCCATTTTGTTATATATAATTGGTTTTGGTCGGTTCTTTGCCGGCCTTTCTTGTGGGCTGCACACACATGATGGGTAGTGTATGTGCCTTATTATTGGCCTGGAACATTATTGTATGCTCTAGGCGTTTACCATTAATATAATTATTATTTGATTGATGCATTGTGCAAGTGTATTATATATTTTTTAATTTATTGTTGTTTTATTTCAGCCTTCCTTACTGTGGTTCTTCCCGGATGGATTGGGATACAAGAGAGGCAGCATGGAGGGCGCAGTCCTCAGATATTTTTTCCACTTCTAATAGTTATATGCCTAGTTCAGAATTTGCTAGTGTGACTGCAGAGTTGATAGCAGCACATAAATTAGGCATCAGGTTGTGGTGGAACATTCGGTCCTTGGAGGAATATATTAAATCCAACATTGTGCCAAGAGGCCTTAGGGTTTCTATATATCCGGCATGGGAACCCTCTTTGGACTTTCATGGCACATGGGAGCAGGGACTTTTACGATGCTCAGGTATTATTATGAATATGTTGTTGGAACATGATAGGGAGCTATTGGTCTCGGTTAAAAAACAGATTTAAAAATCCAAATTTCACAGAGATCGTAGAGATTTTGAGGAGAAGCAGGTATTCCAATGGAAACACAAAGGGAATATTAGACGTAAGGCCCCTATGGATAGGGCTCCAGAAAGAACTGTGGAGTTGGCCCGTAAACCTGATTATACATCGGGTAGTGATTTTTTATCTTCAGCCGAGAGCGAGGCCGAAATCGGACAAGAAGGGGCCGTCGCAGGCGGGAGGATGTTCACAAGAAACACCCACTTCAGGGGATGCAGGCCCCCGCAGTACAATCAGTACAGGAATTTTCGCAAGTAGATGAGGAGGTTGTCGTGGAGGATGGGACTACGGAGATACAGGTACAGGAGAATATGCTTCAAATCATTAACCTATCTCAATATAACCTTTCACCTTTGGAAATTTCTGTGTTACAGAGGGATTTGACTTTTTCGCCTGTTATAGGTATGGATAAGTTCACTTTGGTTAAGGACCTTTATATTTTTTGCAGACAATTAATTCTTCAGGTTTTACACAACAAGCCACGGATGGTGGATGGTTTGGATCAAACGGATCGTCAGGTGTTGCAGGATCTATTGGATCTTTTACAGGAGGATACGACACATGGTAAAAATCGATTTCCTTACAAAAAATAAATCAATGGTAGCTCCGCCTTTTTCCTTGGTTCCAGCTGTTAGGGTTTTTTTGAGTTGGTCAAAAAAGATTTTTTTGGCCATTCCTGCTAGATCACGTTATGTGGATAATCTACATGCGGGGGAAAGACTGGCTGTGGATAATTTAAAATCTAATAAATTGTTTTTGATCAAGGAGGCTGATAAAGGTGGAAATGTGGTGTTGTGGCCGCATGAATTATATCAGGAAGAGGCGCACCGCCAATTGGATAATTTTCGATTCTACAAAAGATTACCGTCAGATCCTACTGGACCCTTCTCTATTAAATTCAAGAGACTACTAGATAGGGCTTTTGAGTTGGGTATTATTAACAAGAAGGAGATGGAATTTTTGTGGGTTGAACATCCAATCACTCCTACCTTTTACATGTTGCCGAAGGTCCATAAGGATCTTGTTAGGCCTCCGGGCCGACCTATAGTTGCCAGTATAGGCAGCTTATGCGAAAAGGCCTCTATCTATGTGGACAATTTCCTTCAACCGATGGTGAAGACGTTACCATCCTATATACAGGATACCTCTCATTTTATTTGGAAACATCGTGATGTTACTCTGCCCTCTGGGGCCTTGTTGGTCACCTGCGATGTAGAATCGATCTACTCTAATATTGACCATTCTGATGGCATCACTGAAGTACTGTATTTTTTTGATCAGATAGTTCATTCGGATAGAATGCACGATTCATTCATTGTGGATCTGTTAGGTTTTGTGATGAAGCATAATTTCTTCCTTTTTGGCAGGTCTTATTTTCTCCAGACCTCCGGTGTAGCTATGGGGGCCAGATGTGCCCCGGTTTTGGCTAATTTGTTTCTCGGATGGTGGGAGGCCACTCGGGTATATGTGACACAAATGTTCAGAGATAAAGTGCGACTTTGGTCGCGCTTTATCGACGATATTTTTTTCATTTGGATTGGTACGGTAGAGGAATGTGATGTCTATATGGGATTATTGAATTCTAATCCATACAACATTGTGCTCACCTATACTGTGTCCTCTGTTTCAGTTATCTTCTTGGATCTTACGGTCTCTAATATCAATGGGGGCATCTCTACAAGACTGTTTAGAAAACCTACTGCTACAAACAGTCTCTTGGACTATACAAGTTTTCATCCAGCCCATACGAGAAATGGGGTGCCCATAGGGCAATTTTTGAGAGTACGAAGAAATTGCACATCGGAGGTAGTGTTTCGTGAGGAGGCTGCACAATTAACGAAGCGCTTCAGGAAGAGAAACTATCCTCGGGGTAGCATTTCACGAGCTTATCAGCGAGCGAATGGTACTACGCAGAACTCTCTCCTGGTTACACGTGACAAGATTCGGAGTGTGATGCCCCGTTTCATTACGCAATATAATAGTCAGTGGTCACAGGTGAGAGAAGTGCTTGGGAGACATTGGGGTATACTTACGACGGACTTGCAGACGTCTGCTCTGGTGCCGGAACGGCCCTGTATAACAGCAAGGAGGGCTCCAAACTTTAAGGACATTTTAACAAAAAGTCACTATATGAGACCAGTAATTGGGTTGGAAAGGGGAATAATGCTTAGGGGCTCATTTGCATGTGGCAATTGTACCATATGCCCCCATCAGGGATTATTTTGTGAACCCAAGAGACGGCACTAGACATAGGTTAAGGTCACATATGAACTGCAAAACTACTTGTGTGGTTTATGCATTAATCTGTCCATGTCATCAGGTTTACGTTGGTCAAACTTCTCAGGAATTACGCCGGAGGATCCAGAAGCATTTCTCAACAATCAACCTGGCACGTATTGATCAAACCAAGGGCAAGGTGTTGACATCTGTGGCAGCCCATTTCTTGAACCACCATGCTGGTAAGATTGCTGGTACTATGGTGGTCGCATTGGAGAAAATATCATTATCCAATAGGGGGGGTTCACCCAGGAAGCTATTATTACAAACAGAGTCCAGATGGATTTTTAATTTGGACTCACTGAGCCCAAGGGGTCTAAATGAGGAGCTCCTATTTACTGGATTTCTGGGATGAATATTTATGATGTTCTCTTCTCTCCCCTTATGCAGTTATCCTATTGGACATCACTTCTCATGGGGAAGATGGTTACCCCTTACCTCATTGGAATCTCAGTCTGGATATATTGTGTTAGGTCTTTGTTCTCTTATATGTAACTAAAATCTGAATAAAGTTGTACTGTATTGATTCATATGGTTCTAATTGATAGGTTTACATGATGTCTCTGTAGTCTCTTGGAGATATTCCTTATCATTATCTTCTGTTTTCTGTATAGTAGGAGTCTGATGTGAGGGGGGTTTTATCATCACATTATTATCAATTTTGGCTGTGAGGTTTTACCTTATATATTGCTTGGGACATTAATCCCTTTATGGATTTTCTATCTAGTTCTATTGTATATTTTGACCTTGGAATAATATGGTGGATCCCTAGGTTTGAGCTCATGGGGACCATTGGGTTGGACCTGGGGATAGGTAGCCATTGTTAGATTTTTAATGTCTTTTATGACATGTACCGGTGTTCATGCTTCACATTAACCCTACTAGCTTATGGCTCCTTTTCATGTTGTGACCCTCTCCCTATGTGTTTCTGTCTGTCTCATTGTTGTGTCTGTTCTTCATGTTTCATGCTCTTGTGAGCACTGTGTGTCATTGAAGCTGCAGCCTCGCTCCCGGGTGTGGGTTACCGCTCGGTGCTGACCTTGATTGACTTCTTTGGCCAGCAGGTGAGGGCGTGAGGCTTGCGTTCCAGGGGAGAACTCCATGCGTCTCACTGGACGCAGGTGCGGAAAGGAGAGGGGGAGAAGAGGGGAGAGGGAAAGAAAAGAAAGGAAAAAACATTTTAATTTTTTTTTTTTTTTTTTTCCCCCTGCTTTATCAACACTCCTCACACAACTCATTGCGCATGCGCGGCGGCCATGTTCCTTCAGTGACCGGGACGCCGGTCTTTTTGTAGTGATTGGAACTTCTGGATGGGAGCGGTTCACCTGTGGTGCATGTGCGGGTCATTTGAGTCTCAGTAAGGTATATAAGGCTGTTGGATCATGATCAGTGTATTTCCCTTGATGAAGCCGCATGGGTTGCGGCGATACGCGTGGGGTATGATCCTGGGTGTAGCACCCACTTGGTTATAGCTGTATTTTCACTGCGACCTTATTATTGGTTGCTCTGGAGCAATTTTTGTGTGGTACAATTGAATATTGGATTGTGGGCATTGGCCATATTGCTGTTTGGCTCATTATGGTCTGTGTGCCCTAGCCAGTGAATATTTAGGGACACATGCATGGAATTATTTCATGCAGTGATTGTGCAATATTAGGGCCCTTGGTCTCCATGAGCAGGTTTATGGGGTGGTTGTTGTGATTAATTACAGTGAGGTTGGACCACATGGTTGATATACAGGTTATTATAGCATAATCTATAATTGTGATATGCCATACTTCACTGTTATATATTGTGGGATGCTTCATATGTTTTTATTATGTTTTTAATTGTATTGCTGCATCAATAAAATATTGTTTTTGAACTGGTTCAGTGTGCGCTAATTGCAGTGGTTCTTTTTCTTCTCTTCTTATGTTTATTATTCCACTGTTGCTGCACCTAAACCTTCATTTATATATTTGTGATTGGTACAGTCAGTGCGCCCCATTTTGTTATATATAATTGGTTTTGGTCGGTTCTTTGCCAGCCTTTCTTGTGGGCTGCACACACATGATGGGTAGTGTATGTGCCTTATTATTGGCATGGAACATTATTGTATGCTCTAGGCGTTTACCATTAATATAATTATTATTTGATTGATGCATTGTGCAAGTGTATTATATATTTTTTAATTTATTGTTGTTTTATTTCAGCCTTCCTTACTGTGGTTCTTCCCGGATGGATTGGGATACGAGAGAGGCAGCATGGAGGGCGCAGTCCTCAGATATTTTTTCCACTTCTAATAGTTATATGCCTAGTTCAGAATTTGCTAGTGTGTCTGCAGAGTTGATAGCAGCACATAAATTAGGCATCAGGTTGTGGTGGAACATTCGGTCCTTGGAGGAATATATTAAATCCAACATTGTGCCAAGAGGCCTTAGGGTTTCTATATATCCGGCATGGGAACCCTCTTTGGACTTTCGTGGCACATGGGAGCAGGGACTTTTACGATGCTCAGGTATTATTATGAATATGTTGTTGGAACATGATAGGGAGCTATTGGTCTCGGTTAAAAAACAGATTTAAAAATCCAAATTTCACAGAGATCGTAGAGATTTTGAGGAGAAGCAGGTATTCCAATGGAAACACAAAGGGAATATTAGACGTAAGGCCCCTATGGATAGGGCTCCAGAAAGAACTGTGGAGTTGGCCCGTAAACCTGATTATACATCGAGTAGTGATTTTTTATCTTCAGCCGAGAGCGAGGCCGAAATCGGACAAGAAGGGGCCGTCGCAGGCGGGAGGATGTTCACAAGAAACACCCACTTCAGGGGACGCAGGCCCCCGCAGTACAATCAGTACAGGAATTTTCGCAAGTAGATGAGGAGGTTGTCGTGGAGGATGGGACTACGGAGATACAGGTACAGGAGAATATGCTTCAAATCATTAACCTATCTCAATATAACCTTTCACCTTTGGAAATTTCTGTGTTACAGAGGGATTTGACTTTTTCGACTGTTATAGGTATGGATAAGTTCACTTTGGTTAAGGACCTTTATATTTTTTGCAGACAATTAATTCTTCAGGTTTTACACAACAAGCCACGGATGGTGGATGGTTTGGATCAAACGGATCGTCAGGTGTTGCAGGATCTATTGGATCTTTTACAGGAGGATACGACACATGGTAAAAATCGATTTCCTTACAAAAATAAATCAATGGTAGCTCCGCCTTTTTCTTTGGTTCCAGCTGTTAGGGTTTTTTTGAGTTGGTCAAAAAAGATTTTTTTGGCCATTCCTGCTAGATCACGTTATGTGGATAATCTACATGCGGGGGAAAGACTGGCTGTGGATAATTTAAAATCTAATAAATTGTTTTTGATCAAGGAGGCTGATAAAGGTGGAAATGTGGTGTTGTGGCCGCATGAATTATATCAGGAAGAGGCGCACCGCCAATTGGATAATTTTCGATTCTACAAAAGATTACCGTCAGATCCTACTGGACCCTTCTCTATTAAATTCAAGAGACTACTAGATAGGGCTTTTGAGTTGGGTATTATTAACAAGAAGGAGATGGAATTTTTGTGGGTTGAACATCCAATCACTCCTACCTTTTACATGTTGCCGAAGGTCCATAAGGATCTTGTTAGGCCTCCGGGCCGACCTATAGTTGCCAGTATAGGCAGCTTATGCGAAAAGGCCTCTATCTATGTGGACTATTTCCTTCAACCGATGGTGAAGACGTTACCATCCTATATACAGGATACCTCTCATTTTATTAGGAAACATCGTGATGTTACTCTGCCCTCTGGGGCCTTGTTGGTCACCTGCGATGTAGAATCGATCTACTCTAATATTGACCATTCTGATGGCATCACTGCAGTACTGTATTTTTTTGATCAGATAGTTCATTCGGATAGAATGCACGATTCATTCATTGTGGATCTGTTAGGTTTTGTGATGAAGCATAATTTCTTCCTTTTTGGCAGGTCTTATTTTCTCCAGACCTCCGGTGTAGCTATGGGGGCCAGATGTGCCCCGGTTTTGGCTAATTTGTTTCTCGGATGGTGGGAGGCCACTCGGGTATATGTGACACAAATGTTCAGAGATAAAGTGCGACTTTGGTCGCGCTTTATCGACGATATTTTTTTCATTTGGACTGGTACGGTAGAGGAATGTGATATCTATATGGGATTATTGAATTCTAATCCATACAACATTGTGCTCACCTATACTGTGTCCTCTGTTTCAGTTAACTTCTTGGATCTTACGGTCTCTAATATCAATGGGGGCATCTCTACAAGACTGTTTAGAAAACCTACTGCTACAAACAGTCTCTTGGACTATACAAGTTTTCATCCAGCCCATACGAGAAATGGGGTGCCCATAGGGAAATTTTTGAGAGTACGAAGAAATTGCACATCGGAGGTAGTGTTTCGTGAGGAGGCTGCACAATTAACGAAGCGCTTCAGGAAGAGAAACTATCCTCGGGGTAGCATTTCACGAGCTTATCAGCGAGCGAATGGTACTACGCAGAACTCTCTCCTGGTTACACGTGACAAGATTCGGAGTGTGATGCCCCGTTTCATTACGCAATATAATAGTCAGTGGTCACAGGTGAGAGAAGTGCTTGGGAGACATTGGGGTATACTTACGACGGACTTGCAGACGTCTGCTCTGGTGCCGGAACGGCCCTGTATAACAGCAAGGAGGGCTCCAAACTTTAAGGACATTTTAACAAAAAGTCACTATATGAGACCAGTAATTGGGTTGGAAAGGGGAATAATGCTTAGGAGCTCATTTGCATGTGTCAATTGTACCATATGCCCCCATTTGCATTCCATCAGGGATTATTTTGTGAACCCAAGAGATGGCACTAGACATAGGTTAAGGTCACATATGAACTGCAAAACTACTTGTGTGGTTTATGCATTAATCTGTCCATGTCATCAGGTTTACGTTGGTCAAACTTCTCAGGAATTACGCCGGAGGATCCAGAAGCATTTCTCAACAATCAACCTGGCACGTATTGATCAAACCAAGGGCAAGGTGTTGACATCTGTGGCAGCCCATTTCTTGAACCACCATGCTGGTAATATTGCTGGTACTATGGTGGTCGCATTGGAGAAAATATCATTATCCAATAGGGGGGGTTCACCCAGGAAGCTATTATTACAAACAGAGTCCAGATGGATTTTTAATTTGGACTCACTGAGCCCAAGGGGTCTAAATGAGGAGCTCCTATTTACTGGATTTCTGGGATGAATATTTATGATGTTCTCTTCTCTCCCCTTATGCAGTTATCCTATTGGACATCACTTCTCATGGGGAAGATGGTTACCCCTTACCTCATTGGAATCTCAGTCTGGATATATTGTGTTAGGTCTTTGTTCTCTTATATGTAACTAAAATCTGAATAAAGTTGTACTGTATTGATTCATATGGTTCTAATTGATAGGTTTACACGATGTCTCTGTAGTCTCTTGGAGATATTCCTTATCATTATCTTCTGTTTTCTGTATAGTAGGAGTCTGATGTGAGGGGGGTTTTATCATCACATTATTATCAATTTTGGCTGTGAGGTTTTACCTTATATATTGCTTGGGACATTAATCCCTTTATGGATTTTCTATCTAGTTCTATTGTATATTTTGACCTTGGAATAATATGGTGGATCCCTAGGTTTGAGCTCATGTGGACCATTGGGTTGGACCTGGGGATAGGTAGCCATTGTTAGACTTTTAATGTCTTTTATGACATGTACCGGTGTTCATGCTTCACATTAACCCTACTAGCTTATGGCTCCTTTTCATGTTGTGACCCCCTCCCTATGTGTTTCTGTCTGTCTCATTGTTGTGTCTGTTCTTCATGTTTCATGCTCTTGTGAGCACTGTGTGTCGTTGAAGCTGCAGCCTCGCGCCTGGGTGTGGGTTACCGCTCGGTGTTGACCTTGATTGACTTCTTTGGCCAGCAGGTGAGGGCGTGATGCTTGCATTCCAGGGGAGAACTCCATGCGTCTCACTGGACGCAGGTGCGGAAAGGAGAGGGGGAGAAGAGGGGAGAGGGAAAGAAAAGAAAGGAAAAAAAATTTTATTTTTTTTTTTTTTTTCCCCCCTGCTTTATCAACACTCCTCACACAACTCATTGCCTATGCGCGGCGGCCATGTTCCTTCAGTGACCGGGATGCCGGTCTTTTTGTAGTGATTGGAACTTCTGGATGGGAGCAGTTCACCTGTGGTGCATGTGCGGGTCATTTGAGTCTCAGTAAGGTATATAAGGCTGTTGGATCATGATCAGTGTATTTCCCCTGATGAAGTCGCACGGGTTGCGGCGATACGCGTGGGGTATGATCCTGGGTGTAGCACCCACTTGGTTATAGCTGTATTTTCACTGCGACCTTATTATTGGTTGCTCTGGAGCAATTTTTGTGTGGTACAATTGAATATTGGATTGTGGGCATTGGCCATATTGCTGTTTGGCTCATTATGGCCTGTGTGCCCTAACCAGTGAATATTTAGGGACATATGCATGGAATTATTTAATGCAGTGATTGTGCAATATTAGGGCCCTAGGTCTCCATGAGCAGGTTTATGGGGTGGTTGTTGTGATTAATTACAGTGAGGTTGGACCACATGGTTGATATACAGGTTATTATAGCATAATCTATAATTGTGATATGCCATACTTCACTGTTATATATTGTGGGATGCTTCATATGTTTTATTATGTTTTTAATTGTATTGCTGCATCAATAAAATATTGTTTTTGTACTGGTTCAGTGTGCGCTAATTGCAGTGGTTCTTTTTCTTCTCTTCTTATGTTTATTATTCCACTGTTGCTGCACCTAAACCTTCATTTATATATTTGTGATTGGTACAGTCAGTGCGCCCCATTTTGTTATATGTATTCAACTCTCTGTGATAGGGTACTGTCGTCGGGTTTCTTTTCTGGAATTTTCCAAATAACAAACGGAACACGACAAGGCTGCCCCCTATCCCCCATTATATATGCACTATGTATGGAACCGTTGGCTGAGTGCATAAGATTAGATTCCAATATCTCTGGGATCAAAGTGGGCCCGGTAACACATAAAGTGGGACTTTATGCAGACGATGTCATAATCTCGAGTGTGAATATTGGGCAATTGTTCTCAGCTGTCATGTCCGTGCTGGAGGAATTTGGTAAAATATCATATTACAAACTAAACCCTACGAAATCCTTCATATATCCAGTTGCAGTCCCAGATGCACTGCGCAGATCTTTTGAGAATAGATTCCCCTTTAAGTGGATGCCAGACGGTATCCCATACTTAGTAATTACACTAACAAGCTCCCAAAATGTAGTGGATAATTACTTCTCTAATCTAGCTAAAACTATTAAATCAGAGTTAGATAAACTTCATAATATTATGACCTCATGGATAGCGAGAATCAATATTTTTGAAATGGTAATACTTCCCAAAATTATCTATTTCTTTAGGTGCATCCCTTTTAAAATCCCTAAAAGGAATATCCTGTTACTTCAACGAGTGGCCAATCGTTATATCTGGGCACATAAACAGCCAAGGTTAGCGAGTAACCTGTTATATTATCCATAGGATCTTGGGGGGATGGGCATGCCGAACCTCTTGGCATATCACAGAGCATCTGTTCTAACTGGACTCAGGGACTGGTGGCATATGGACTGCGACCACAGATGGCTTCAACTTGAAATATTCTATGCTAAAAGGAACTCTCCTTGCCTAGTTTTGGAAGCTGAAGCTATTAAGATTAGCCAGTATACACCAGGTTTGCCAACAATGGTAGCCGCATTACAGTATTGGAGGAAATTAGCCCCATCCCTAATTAAAATCCCCCTAAGTATTGTGTATCTGAGAGCTCTTGAGGCACATATTCCATATATAGACTTACAAGTCTGGATAACGGCAGAGATTAGGAACCATCAGGACTTGATGGGGAGCTCGGGGATTCTGCCTTTTGATCACTTAGAATCCAACCATCCAGGTATGCGCAGATATTTCTATCAATACTTACAGATACGCCATCTTTTGTCAACCTTTTTTATCTCCAACATTGATCGCAGAGCTAATGGATATTTCTTAATACCAGAATCCCGCCCCAAAGGAGTGTCCATCCTATACAAGGCTCTGAATGATCCAGATGTGGATATAAAACTTCCCTATATGTCTCTCTGGGATCGTTCACTGAGTATATCCCTGGAGCCGTGGGCATGAAGAGATGCTCTGGGAGAGGTGTTGCAGGTCTCAATATGTCTCAACCATCGAAAAAAATTCACCTTCATTGGTATAGGTTTCCGGTACAAGTGGCTCACTTTGGCCCGGACCAATACCCATTATGTTGGAGGTAGAGTTGAGCGAATTTTGGTTTTTTAGGGTCGCGTTTCGTGAAACCCGACTTTTCCAAAAGTCGGGTCGAGCAAGATCGTCCGATTATAGGGAAAAGTCGGGGTCGTCCCGAAACACGAAACCCAATGTAAGTCAATGGGGAATAAAAGTCGGCAGTGAGAGGAGGACAGGAAACACACCAACAGTGCCCATTTGAATGCCAAAAGCATCAATTCTTCTTACTTAAGCTTGTCAACCTTAATTAACTTCATAATACAAGTTACGCACTGAAAAATGGGGGGTTATTTGGCTACAGTTGTGGGGGGGGAGGGCTGGCTCCAGGTTTTCATGTGCCCTGGGCAAAAGAGCGCCCCTTTAACACATACCACAACTCATCATGCTCCGATACGGCAGAGAAATAGCGGTATAGTAAGTACAATGAAAAATACTTCACTTTTTACATCTCATGACGAGGCCCATCTATTTCTACATACAGAATCATTGGTCCCATATAATGTTTGAAACAGTATATGATGAGCTCCACATAATGCTACAGTATATGTTGGTCCCCATGGATGAAGCTCCACTGTCTTATGGGCCCAAATAATGCTCCAAACATAATGGGCCCCATTTCTAATGCTCTAGTGTATAATGGGCCCTGTAAATGCTGCTCCAGTGTCTGATGTCCACCTTTGGAATGTTCCAGTGTATGGTGGGCCCCATCTATCATTCTCCAGAGTATAGTGCTCCCCAAAAATTGCTGTCCCAACATTGAAAACAATCAAATAAGTCTCCTCGCTAGGGAATCCCTGTACTTGTCTGGACTCCTCGTCGTCCCCATCTTCCATCTCACTACACAGTATTTCAACTTTGCAAGTGCTGTGATCCTGAGCAAGCAGGGGGGGCCCACTCGTTGGCGACGGCACTGGCACAGGGCCCCTGATAGTACGGTGGTGTGTCTGATGGCGGGTGGGCCGAACCTGCACTTTCATCTGCAGCTTCCTCTTTGTCACCGTGTAAGATGGAACTGTATATGGGAAGGGTAACCTGAGTTTCATCAGGGTCAGATTCAGGCCGTGTAGCGTGCGAGGGGAATGTAGTGGTCTGGGTCAATGTACCAGCAGATTCATCGAGCAGTGGCTGGGCATCAGTGCACTTGTGTCGCCCCCAGGAGTACGGTCGCCACAGTGGCATTACCTTCTTCCTAGGGAGTGTGATGTCATGCTTGGGAGCAACGAACGATCTCTCTAGCAGGTTAACTGATTGGGCGGCGTTATTCCCACGAGTCATGACCCTCCAAACAGCATTCATGAAGGCAAAGTGTTTGTTTTACGTGGGCAGTATGGTTGCAAAGCTGAACCTTAAAGGAATGTCCAGAAGGGCACCACCAGGAGTGGAGCCTACGGCTAAATTCGACTCCACCTGGGAAACCTCAACCATGCCAGCTACAGAAAAGATGCACACATTGCAAGCTTAATTCCGTTAACGAACGAGACTCCGTCATGCCCCGCGGTCCGAGTCCAGCTTACTAGAGGGACACGTGAGGCTCTGGCACATGAGATTGGCCAATAACTGGTGTGTCATGCCCTTACATGTCCGTGGCTGCATGTGCGCTACACTGAAAAGGCCAGCGTTTGTCGCTTACAGGTGCAGATAACCCGCTGAACAACGTTAGTGATGGGGATCACTGATTACAATTATTACCCGCGAACAATGATTTCCCAGTAAGTGCAGGTCAACCGCAGTTCCGGAATTAGGCCTAACCGTCATTCCTGAAAAAATGAAAAACTTACGTGTGCAAACCACAGGTGCTGTAGCTTGCTTAACAGCTCGCCAGCCGTTCTCACGCCCAGTATGGATTACACGTGATTGCACAAAGGTGAGAAAGGGTACCGTATCCCCAGATAACATGTATGGATAGCGTACACATTCAAAATATATGTCTATACATCAGGAGGCAGGCTCAGACGGTGTTAGGCCCAGTATGGATTGCACGTGATTGCACAAAGGTTAGAAAGGGTACCGTATCCCCAGATAACATGTATGGATAGCGTACACATTCAAAATATATGTCTATACATCAGGAGGCAGGCTCAGACGGTGTTAGGCCCAGTATGGATTGCACGTGATTGTACAAAGGTTAGAAAGGGTACCGTATCCCCAGATAACATGTATGGATAGCGTACACATTCAAAATATATGTCTATACATCAGGAGGCAGGCTCAGACGGTGTTAGGCCCAGTATGGATTGCACGTGATTGTACAAAGGTTAGAAAGGGTACCGTATCCCCAGATAACATGTATGGATAGCGTACACATTCAAAATATATGTCTATACATCAGGAGGCAGGCTCAGACGGTGTTAGGCCCAGTATGGATTGCACGTGATTGCTCAAAGGTTAGAATGGGTACCGTATCCCCAGATAACATGTATGGATAGCGTACACATTCAAAATATATGTCTATACATCAGGAGGCAGGCTCAGAAGGTGTTAGGCCCAGTATGGATTGCACGTGATTGCACAAAGGTTAGAAAGGGTACCGTATCCCCAGATAACATGTATGGATAGCGTACACATTCAAAATATATGTCTATACATCAGGAGGCAGGCTCAGACGGTGTTAGGCCCAGTATGGATTGCACGTGATTGTACAAAGGTTAGAAAGGGTACCGTATCCCCAGATAACATGTATGGATAGCGTACACATTCAAAATATATGTCTATACATCAGGAGGCAGGCTCAGACGGTGTTAGGCCCAGTATGGATTGCACATGATTGTACAAAGGTTAGAAAGGGTACCGTATCCCCAGATAACATGTATGGATAGCGTACACATTCAAAATATATGTCTATACATCAGGAGGCAGGCTCAGACGGTGTTAGGCCCAGTATGGATTGCACGTGATTGTACAAAGGTTAGAAAGGGTACCGTATCCCCAGATAACATGTATGGATAGCGTACACATTCAAAATATATGTCTATACATCAGGAGGCAGGCTCAGACGGTGTTAGGCCCAGTATGGATTGCACGTGATTGCACAAAGGTTAGAAAGGGTACCGTATCCCCAGATAACATGTATGGATAGCGTACACATTCAAAATATATGTCTATACATCAGGAGGCAGGCTCAGACGGTGTTAGGCCCAGTATGGATTGCACGTGATTGTACAAAGGTTAGAAAGGGTACCGTATCCCCAGATAACATGTATGGATAGCGTACACATTCAAAATATATGTCTATACATCAGGAGGCAGGCTCAGACGGTGTTAGGCCCAGTATGGATTGCACGTGATTGTACAAAGGTTAGAAAGGGTACCGTATCCCCAGATAACATGTATGGATAGCGTACACATTCAAAATATATGTCTATACATCAGGAGGCAGGCTCAGACGGTGTTAGGCCCAGTATGGATTGCACGTGATTGCACAAAGGATAGAATGGGTACCGTATCCCCAGATAACATGTATGGATAGCGTACACATTCAAAATATATGTCTATACATCAGGAGGCAGGCTCAGAGGGTGTTAGGCCCAGTATGGATTGCACGTGATTGCACAAAGGTTAGAAAGGGTACCGTATCCCCAGATAACATGTATGGATAGCGTACACATTCAAAATATATGTCTATAAATCAGGAGGCAGGCTCAGATGGTGTTAGGCCCAGTATGGATTGCACGTGATTGCACAAAGGTTAGAAAGGGTACCGTATCCCCAGATAACATGTATGGATAGCGTACACATTCAAAATATATGTCTATACATCAGGAGGCAGGCTCAGATGGTGTTAGGCCCAGTATGGATTGCACGTGATTGTACAAAGGTTAGAAAGGGTACCGTATCCCCAGATAACATGTATGGATAGCGTACACATTCAAAATATATGTCTATACATCAGGAGGCAGGCTCAGACGGTGTTAGGCCCAGTATGGATTGCACATGATTGTACAAAGGTTAGAAAGGGTACCGTATCCCCAGATAACATGTATGGATAGCGTACACATTCAAAATATATGTCTATACATCAGGAGGCAGGCTCAGACGGTGTTAGGCCCAGTATGGATTGCACGTGATTGCACAAAGGTTAGAATGGGTACCGTATCCCCAGATAACATGTATGGATAGCGTACACATTCAAAATATATGTCTATACATCAGGAGGCAGGCTCAGAGGGTGTTAGGCCCAGTATGGATTGCACGTGATTGCACAAAGGTTAGAAAGGGTACCGTATCCCCAGATAACATGTATGGATAGCGTACACATTCAAAATATATGTCTATACATCAGGAGGCAGGCTCAGACGGTGTTAGGCCCAATATGGATTGCACGTGATTGTACAAAGGTTAGAAAGGGTACCGTATCCCCAGATAACATGTATGGATAGCGTACACATTCAAAATATATGTCTATACATCAGGAGGCAGGCTCAGACGGTGTTAGGCCCAGTATGGATTGCACGTGATTGTACAAAGGTTAGAAAGGGTACCGTATCCCCAGATAACATGTATGGATAGCGTACACATTCAAAATATATGTCTATACATCAGGAGGCAGGCTCAGAGGGTGTTAGGCCCAGTATGGATTGCACGTGATTGCACAAAGGTTAGAAAGGGTACCGTATCCCCAGATAACATGTATGGATAGCGTACACATTCAAAATATATGTCTATAAATCAGGAGGCAGGCTCAGATGGTGTTAGGCCCAGTATGGATTGCACGTTATTGCACAAAGGTTAGAAAGGGTACCGTATCCCCAGATAACATGTATGGATAGCGTACACATTCAAAATATATGTCTATACATCAGGAGGCAGGCTCAGATGGTGTTAGGCCCAGTATGGATTGCACGTGATTGTACAAAGGTTAGAAAGGGTACCGTATCCCCAGATAACATGTATGGATAGCGTACACATTCAAAATATATGTCTATACATCAGGAGGCAGGCTCAGACGGTGTTAGGCCCAGTATGGATTGCACGTGATTGTACAAAGGTTAGAAAGGGTACCGTATCCCCAGATAACATGTATGGATAGTGTACACATTCAAAATATATGTCTATACATCAGGAGGCAGGCTCAGACGGTGTTAGGCCCAGTATGGATTGCACGTGATTGCACAAAGGTTAGAATGGGTACCGTATCCCCAGATAACATGTATGGATAGCGTACACATTCAAAATATATGTCTATACATCAGGAGGCAGGCTCAGAGGGTGTTAGGCCCAGTATGGATTGCACGTGATTGCACAAAGGTTAGAAAGGGTACCGTATCCCCAGATAACATGTATGGATGGCGTACACATTCAAAATATATGTCTATACATCAGGAGGCAGGCTCAGACGGTGTTAGGCCCAGTATGAATTGCACGTGATTGTACAAAGGTTAGAAAGGGTACCATATCCCCAGATAACATGTATGGATAGCGTACACATTCAAAATATATGTCTATACATCAGGAGGCAGGCTCAGACGGTGTTAGGCCCAGTATGGATTGCACGTGATTGTACAAAGGTTAGAAAGGGTACCGTATCCCCAGATAACATGTATAAGATAGCGTACACATTCAAGATATATGTCTATACATCAGGAGGCAGGCTCAGACGGTGTTAGGCCCAGTATGGATTGCACGTGATTGTACAAAGGTTAGAAAGGGTACCGTATCCCCAGATAACATGTATGGATAGCGTACACATTCCAAATATATGTCTATACATCAGGATGCAGGCTCAGACGGTGTTAGGCCCAGTATGGATTGCATGTGATTGCACAAAGGTTAGAAAGGGTACCGTATCCCCAGATAACATGTATGGATAGCGTACACATTCAAAATATATGTCTATACATCAGGAGGCAGGCTCAGACGGTGTTAGGCCCAGTATGGATTGCACGTGATTGTACAAAGGTTAGAAAGGGTACCGTATCCCCAGATAACATGTATGGATAGCGTACACATTCAAAATATATGTCTATACATCAGGAGGCAGGCTCAGACGGTGTTAGGCCCAGTATGGATTGCACGTGATTGTACAAAGGTTAGAAAGGGTACCGTATCCCCAGATAACATGTATGGATAGCGTACACATTCAAAATATATGTCTATACATCAGGAGGCAGGCTCAGACGGTGTTAGGCCCAGTATGGATTGCACGTGATTGCACAAAGGTTAGAATGGGTACCGTATCCCCAGATAACATGTATGGATAGCGTGCACATTCAAAATATATGTCTATACATCAGGAGGCAGGCTCAGAGGGTGTTAGGCCCAGTATGGATTGCACGTGATTGCACAAAGGTTAGAAAGGGTACCGTATCCCCAGATAACATGTATGGATAGCGTACACATTCAAAATATATGTCTATAAATCAGGAGGCAGGCTCAGATGGTGTTAGGCCCAGTATGGATTGCACGTGATTGCACAAAGGTTAGAAAGGGTACCGTATCCCCAGATAACATGTATGAATAGCGTACACATTCAAAATATATGTCTATACATCAGGAGGCAGGCTCAAATGGTGTCAGGCACAGTATGGATTTGACGACCCAGACTACACAGCGGAGGAGCAGGGAGAGGTAAAGATTGCAAATGCTGGGGCCCTGCCCAAGCAAGGGGGGCCCACTCGTGGGCGTCGGTACTGGCACTGGGCCCCTCATAGTACGGCGGTGTGTCTGACGACAGGTGTGCACCACCACCGTCAGAGACACTTGATTGCACTATGAGGGACCCTGTGCCAGTGCCCGCGCCCAAGAGTCGGCCTACCCACCTGTCCAGGGCAACGGCACTCGCACGGTGTCGTGCGCTAGGTGGTGACCCCAGCCATGGGGGGGAGGCAGCACAGTTAGGGAGTTTTTGAAAGTGGCATATGTTGATGTTGGACATTCAGCTGATGCAAAAGGCGAAATAGGTCAAGTCCCAGGAAGAGGTGGACCAAAGCAAGCCATTTTTCTGTCACCCTATGTGTCATCAGGGGAAGGTGGGACAAAATCCTTGGAAACCCATGCATGGTTCATGTTAATGAAGGTTAGATCATCCACATTTTGGGTTGACAGACGGGTCCTTTATTCTGTCAGGATTGATCCAGCTGCACTGAAGACTCTTTCCGATAGCACACTTGCAGCTGGGCAAGCGAGCTCCTGTAAGGCATATTGTGCCAATTCAGGCCAGATGTCCAGTTCAGCGGCCCAACAGTGAAAGGGGAATGACCTGTGTGGGAGAACATCGATATGGGAGGAAAAGTAGTTTGTAACCAACTGCTGTCTCCTGTCACTTTCCATCGATGCAGTATTACCAGTTGTGTGAGCGGTACTTGAAAAATCAGTCCACAACATTGTCATGAAACCCCTGTCTCCAACGCCACTTCTGCTGTGTGCACCACGAACACCTCTGCCAAGCTGCCCCCGGCCCGTACGGCTCGTGTGAGAACCATCACCGCTGCTGTGTGCTGGGAATGCCTCAAGCAACCGATTTACCAGAGTTGCTTGTTTATTAGCCAATATTAGGTCAAGGTTCTCCTGTGGCATGATGTTTTGTAATTTGCCTTTATAGCGTGGATCCAGGATGCTGGCCAACCAGTAGTCGTCATCGTTCATCATTTTGGCAATGTGGGGTCCCTTTTTAGGATCTGCAAGGCATAATCTGACATGTAGGCCAATGTTCCCGGTGTCAATGATGCACTGCGAGTGCTGGTTGGAGGAGCACTTTCTGGCAAATCCACATCCCTCCAGTCACACACAAACCCTGTACCAGACCTTGCCACGCCAACATTTTCACTTGCCCCACGAGATGCATCCTCCTCCCCTAAGTAATCATCCCCATCATCCTCCTCCTCCTCCTCTTCTTCCTCCACCTCGTCCAGGAGAGGTCCCTGAGCAGACAATGGCTGAATGTCATCAAGGATTCCCTCCTCCTCTTCCTCCTCATCAACATTGGCTGCAGAAGCCTGCTCCTTAAGGTGCGTCAAAGTTTGCATGAGCAGACGCATAAGTGTGATGCTCATGCTTAGGATGGCGTCGTCTGCACTTACCAGCCGTGTGCATTCCTCAAAACACTGAAGGACTTTACAGAGGTCTTTCAGCTTCGACCACTGCACACCTGTCAACTCCATGTCTGCTCTCAAAGTGCCTGGCCGTGTATCCTCCCACAAATGCATTATGGCCTGCCTCTGCTCGCACAGCCGCTCCACCATGTGCAGGGTGGAGTTCCACCTTGTTGCAATGTCGATAATGAGGCGGTGGTTGGGAAGGTGGAGCAATCGCTGCAGCTTCTGCATACGAACGGAGTGTACAGGCGACCGGCGTATGTGTGCGCACAGTCTTCGCACCTTCTGGAGCAGGGCTGTTAACTCCGGATAATTTTTGAGGAAGCACTGCACCACCAGGTTCAAGGTGTGAGCCAAGCAAGATATGTGGCTGAGTTTTGAAAGGGCTATGGCTGCCACAAAATTACGGCCATTATCACTAACTACCTTGCCTGCCTCAAGATGTACACTGCCCAGCCATGACTCAGTTTGTCGCTTCAAGTACTCGGCCAGCACCTCGGCGGTGTGTCTGTCGCCCAAACACATCATCTGCAACACAGCCTGCTGATGCTTTCCACTAGCTGCTCGATAGGGGGACACCTCGTGTGCAACAGTGGCAGCTGCAGATGGAGTGCTCGTACGACTGCGCTCTGTGGACGAGCTTTCGCTTCTGGAGGAGGAGGAGGAGGAGGGTGGAACGCCTACAGCCAACTGTTTCCTATACCGTGGGCTAGGCAGCACTGTCCCACCACCGCTGTCCCCTGTGGACCCTGCATCCACCACATTAACCCAGTGCGCAGTGATGGACACGTAACGGCCCTGGCCATGCCGACTGGACCATGCATCAGTTGTGAGGTGCACCTTTCCCCTCACTGACTGCTTGAGTGCATGGACAATGCGGTCTTTCACATGATGGTGGAGGGCTGGGATGGCTTTGCGAGAGAAGAAGTGGCGACTGGGTAGGTCATAGCGTTGTACTGCATAGGCCATGAGTTCCCAGAAAGCTGCGCTTTCCACCAACCGAAAGGGCATCATCTCAAACGAGATTAGTTTGGCAATGTGGGCGTTCAAACCCAGTGTACGCGGATGAGAGACTGAGTACTTTCTTGACCTACTCATAGTGTCTGGGAGGGTGAGCTGGACTTGAGAGCTGCATATGGTGGAAGTAGCGGTGGACAGGGCGGACTGAGAGAAGGTTGATGATGGTGATGGAGTTGGTGTTCTTTCTGATGGCCTAGAATCAGTCTTTCGTTGATATAACAGTGGGATTCCCTGACTGCTGTGGCCTTTCAACGACACCTCAACATTTGCTGGTGTGCTAACCGGTGGTCTTACAGTGGGGGAAACAATGTAGCGTTGCTGACTACCTTCGTTGTGATCAGTTGCACATGTGGCACTTGAGGTTTGGTGTTGTGTCCACGCTTGCAAGTGCATGCTGGTTAAATGTCTAAGCATGCAACTGGTATTCAAATTTTTCAGATTTTTCCCTCGGCTAAAGGTCTTTGCGCACTTCTTACAGATAACCTTAGCCTGATCATGAGGATTTTGTTCAAAAAAGTGCCACACTGCACTCTTCCTACTTTGGCAGACATTTTGCGGCCTAGCACGCTGTGATGTTTTGACCCCCTGGACAAGCTGTCCAGCAACTCTTTTGATTTTTGGAACCTGTCTTTGGAGTGCTCCGGGCCTGCCAGAGAACAGCTGTTGCGATGTCGATGTCTGCTGTGGATGCTACTCATCTGAGCTATTGGAAGCAGCACCCTCTTCCCCCAATGGATGCCAATCTGGGTCAACAACTGGGTCATCCATCACCTCCTCTTCAATGTCATGTGCACCTTCCTCTGTGTCACCGTGTATGGTGGTATAGTGTGCGGGAAGGGGCACCTGAGTCTCATCAGGGTCAGAATCTGGCTCTGTACACTGCGAGGACAATGTAGTGCTCTGAGTGAATGTACCAGCAGAATCATCCATCAGCGGCTGTGCATCAGTGCACTCCATGTCAGATTCATCTTGGCCTGGGTAATTCACCATTTCACTTGATAATCCAGGGATGGTATGTGAAAACAGCTCCATGGAGTAATCAGTAGTATGGCCTGCGTCATCCTTCAATCTTGGTTGGGGTGAAGGACACAAGGAAAGGTGTGGTTCATGAACATGAGCCTCCAATGACGACTCAGTGCTTTTACTTTTTACAACTGAAGAAGAGGAGGCGATAGAGCTGGAGGCTGAGTCAGCAATGTAAGTCAAAACTTTTTCCTGATGCTCTGGCTTTAAAAGCGGTTTGCCAACTCCTAGAAAACGAAGCCTTCGAAGCCTTATGGAGCCAGACGATGACGCAGGCTCAACACCTCCTGCATTCGGTCCTATTTTGCTCTTGCCACTACCATCAGATCCACCACCAACACCATCATTACCAGCTGCCAACCCCCGCCCAATTCCACGGCCTCTTCCACCAGCCTTCCTCATTTTTGGTAGAAATATAGACAAAATCCAACAAACTATATAGTAATGTAAAACAAGGTACAAGGTGTCTATAGGACAGGGGAGATTTTGAATTTCTGCTCACACTACTGGACACTGGACACTTTTGGATTGTGTGAGGCCCACTGAATATCTGAGCGCTATGTCACAGGCTCGATGGCACAGCTGTGACCAAAGTGACTAGAGGATAAGTGAGATTTTGAATTTCTGCAGACACTGGACACTTTTGGATTGTGTGAGGCCCACTGAATATCTGAGCGCTATGTCACAGGCTCGATGGCACAGCTGTGACCAAAGTGACTAGAGGATAAGTGAGATTTTGAATTTTTGCAGACACTTGTGGACACTGGACACTTTTGGATTGTGTGAGGCCCACTGAATATCTGAGCGCTATGTCACAGGCTCGATGGCACAGCTGTGACCAAAGTGACTAGAGGATAAGTGAGATTTTGAATTTCTGCAGACACTTGTGGACACTGGACACTTTTGGATTGTGTGAGGCCCACTGAATATCTGAGCGCTATGTCACAGGCTCGATGGCACAGCTGTGACCAAAGTGACCAGAGGATAAGTGAGATTTTGAATTTCTGCAGACACTTGTGGACACTGGACACTTTTGGATTGTGTGAGGCCCACTGAATATCTGAGCGCTATGTCACAGGCTCGATGGCACAGCTGTGACCAAAGTGACTAGAGGATAAGTGAGATTTTGAATTTCTGCAGACACTGGACACTTTTGGATTGTGTGAGGCCCACTGAATATCTGAGCGCTATGTCACAGGCTCGATGGCACAGCTGTGACCAAAGTGATTAGAGGATAAGTGAGATTTTGAATTTCTGCTCACACTAGTGGACACTGGACACTTTTGGATTGTGTGAGGCCCACTGAATATCTGAGCGCTATGTCACAGGCTCGATGGCACAGCTGTGACCAAAGTGACTAGAGGATAAGTGAGATTTTGAATTTCTGCAGACACTTGTGGACACTGGACACTTTTGGATTGTGTGAGGCCCACTGAATATCTGAGCGCTATGTCACAGGCTCGATGGCACAGCTGTGACCAAAGTGACTAGAGGATAAGTGAGATTTTGAATTTCTGCAGACACTTGTGGACACTGGACACTTTTGGATTGTGTGAGGCCCACTGAATATCTGAGCGCTATGTCACAGGCTCGATGGCACAGCTGTGACCAAAGTGACCAGAGGATAAGTGAGATTTTGAATTTCTGCAGACACTTGTGGACACTGGACACTTTTGGATTGTGTGAGGCCCACTGAATATCTGAGCGCTATGTCACAGGCTCGATGGCACAGCTGTGACCAAAGTGACTAGAGGATAAGTGAGATTTTGAATTTCTGCAGACACTTGTGGACACTGGACACTTTTGGATTGTGTGAGGCCCACTGAATATCTGAGCGCTATGTCACAGGCTCGATGGCACAGCTGTGACCAAAGTGACTAGAGGATAAGTGAGATTTTGAATTTCTGCAGACACTGGACACTTTTGGATTGTGTGAGGCCCACTGAATATCTGAGCGCTATGTCACAGGCTCGATGGCACAGCTGTGACCAAAGTGATTAGAGGATAAGTGAGATTTTGAATTTCTGCTCACACTAGTGGACACTGGACACTTTTGGATTGTGTGAGGCCCACTGAATATCTGAGCGCTATGTTACAGGCTCGATGGCACAGCTGTGACCAAAGTGACTAGAGGATAAGTGAGATTTTGAATTTCTGCAGACACTTGTGGACACTGGACACTTTTGGATTGTGTGAGGCCCACTGAATATCTGAGCGCTATGTCACAGGCTCGATGGCACAGCTGTGACCAAAGTGACTAGAGGATAAGTGAGATTTTGAATTTCTGCAGACACTGGACACTTTTGGATTGTGTGAGGCCCACTGAATATCTGAGCGCTATGTCACAGGCTCGATGGCACAGCTGTGACCAAAGTGACTAGAGGATAAGTGAGATTTTGAATTTCTGCAGACACTTGTGGACACTGGACACTTTTGGATTGTGTGAGGCCCACTGAATATCTGAGCGCTATGTCACAGGCTCGATGGCACAGCTGTGACCAAAGTGACTAGAGGATAAGTGAGATTTTGAATTTCTGCAGACACTGGACACTTTTGGATTGTGTGAGGCCCACTGAATATCTGCATGCAGGGGTGGCATTTATGCACATGTAATCTAAGTACATGTTTCAAAGTACTACTGGCAGTTATAATATGGATGAATGTGACACGCATCTCTATTCTCTTCATACAGGTAACCAGCTTTTCCAATCTCTGCTCTGAATCCATTCCTGTGTCTCCATTCAATGTCAGCAAGCAGTTAATCCTGAATGCTATCTATGTGTTTTCAACTCTGCAAGCTTATATCTGGTAACCAGCTTTTCCAATCTCTGCTCTGAATCCATTCCTGTGTCTCCATTCAATGTCAGCAAGCAGTTAATCCTGAATGCTATGTGTTTTCAACTCTGCAAGCTTATATCTGGTATATCGTTTTTTTTTCAACTTACTCTGCTTGTCCCCTTATGTTGTGAGGTCAAGAAACTTTTCAAAGTGCTTTATGATCCATGTGGTGCTGGACATGTGTTTATTTGACCACAACACTTTATTGGGTCCTGGTGTCTCAATTTAGTGTGATTGATTAACGAGAAGAGAGAGAGCAAAAAAAAAAAAATCTTAGCCTTAACCTCCTATATATTCAGACCTAGCTAAGGGGAGCATTTATGCAGGGGTGGCATTTATGCACATGTAATCTAAGTACATGTATCAAAGTACTACTGGCAGTTATAACATGGCAGTTAGACAGGGCAGGAGACAGGTAAGACATTTATATACATCTATTCCTTGTACATTAGGAGTACAACAAATATATACCATATGCATTTGTGTAATTTTTATCCTGGCCGCTGCATTCACACACATCCACTGCCCTGGCATGAACTCTCTACACTCCATCCATATCGGCTCCTCGCTCCTTTCCTCTCCTATGTATAGCACTCACGCTCTTTTCACATTGTTAAATTGCACAGATCCAGTCAGTCCAACCATTCAACATCAGAGACGCTCTCACAAATCACTTAACCATCTGCTCACTCTTTCTATTCTCCTTCTCCTAGTCGCAGGAGACATTGCTCCCAACCCTGGTCCCCCATGTTATAGAAAGCCAAACCCCCCGTCTGCTACACTTAGAAACCCCTCTAATCTTATTAATATTTCCTGCATGCCATCTGTCTCTCTTAATTGTGCACTTTGGAATTCGCGCTCAGTGTGTAACAAACTCTCCTTCATCCATGACTTTTTCCTTTCTAATTCTCTTAACCTCCTGGCTCTTACTGAAACCTGGATCCAGCAGGCAGACACTACCACTGCTGCTGCTCTTTCATACGGGGGGCTACACTTCTCTCATACCCCAAGATCAGACAGTAGAGCAGGTGGAGGCGTTGGTCTGCTCCTATCACCAAAATGTACCTTTCAGGTTATCCCTCAAGTACCCTCACTAGTCTTCCCTTCTTTTGAGGTCCATGCCGTCAGACTCTACACCCCCTTCTCCATGCGAGTGGCGGTGGTGTATCGTCCTCCCGGCCCCTCCCATCAGTTCCTGGATCATTTTGCCACTTGGCTTCCACATTTTCTCTCCTGTGACATCCCTACCCTCATCATTGGAGATTTCAACATCCCCATTGCTCTTCCCCTCTCCCCATCTGCTACTCACCTTTTATCTCTAACCTCCTCATTTGGCCTTTCGCAGCTTACTAATTCTCCAACGCATGAAGACGGAAACTCCCTTGACTTGGTCTTCTCTCGGCTTTGTGCAGTGGATGATTTTGCAAACTCCCCTCTCCCGCTCCCTGACCACAATCTTCTTTCATTCTCTATCAAGAACTGCCAGGCCGCTCAGGTCACCCCCACTGTCCAGACTTATAGAAACATACAGGCCATTAACACCCAGAAACTTATGCAGAACTTGCAGTATTCATTGGCCCCTATCTCCTCCCTCTCATGTCCTGATTCTGCATTGAAGCATTACAATGAAACACTTCAAAGTGCCCTGGATGAATTTGCACCCCCTATAAAAAGAACACCACGACGCAGACGGCGACAGCCCTGGCACACGGTGCAAACACGTTTCCTGCAGCGGTGCTCCAGGTGCGCCGAATGACTGTGGAGAAAATCCAATCTACACAAAGATTTCATCCATTATAAGTTTATGCTTAGAACATACAACACTGCCCTTCACCTCTCAAAACAAATCTATTTCAACACCCTCATCACCTCACTGTCCAATAATCCGAAACGTCTCTTTGACACTTTTCATTCTCTACTCAATCCAAGAGTACAGGTCCCAACCACAGAGCTCCGTGCTGACGATCTGGCCAATTACTTCAAAGAAAAAATTGACCAGATTCGACAGGAAATTATCTCCCAATCACCTCATACCATGCACTGTCCTCCCTCCCCCACTGCATCTAGCTCACTCTCTGATTTTGAACCAGTCACAGAGGAAGAAGTAAGCAGGCTCCTTGCATCTTCTCGCCCAACTACTTGCACCAGTGACCCATTTCCGTCACATCTCCTCCAGTCCCTGTCCCCTGCTGTCACCCCTCACCTAACTAAAATATTTAACCTCTCTCTCTCTTCTGGTATTTTTCCCTCCTCATTTAAGCATGCCATCATACATCCACTACTTAAAAAACCATCCCTCGATCAAAACTGTGCCCCTAACTATAGACCTGTCTCTAATCTTCCCTTCATCTCTAAACTCCTGGAACGTCTGGTCCACTCCTGTCTTATCTGCTATCTCTCAGAAAACTCTGTTCTCGACCCTCTCCAAGGGGGAGGGTCGAGAATTTACACTCAACTAAAACTGCCCTCACCAAAGTTTCTAATGATCTGCTAACAGCTAAATCAAATGGTCATTACTCCATGCTAATTCTCTTGGATCTCTCTGCAGCATTCGACACTGTGGATCATCAGCTCCTCCTCACTATGCTCCGTTCCATTGGCCTCAAGGACACGTTCTCTCCTGGTTCTCCTCCTATCTCTCCGACCGCTCCTTTACTGTATCTTTTGCCGGTTCCTCCTCCTCTCACCTTCCCCTTACTGTTGGGGTCCCCCAAGGATCAGTTCTAGGCCCCCTCCTCTTCTCCTTGTACACTGCCCCTATTGGTCAAACAATCAGTAGATTTGGTTTCCAGTACCATCTCTATGCTGATGACACCCAATTATACGCTTCTTCTCCTGACATCACGCCAGCCTTTCTAGAAAACACCGGCGATTGTCTAAACGCTGTGTCTAACATCATGTCCTCACTATATCTGAAACTGAACCTGTCAAAGACTGAACTCCTGGTGTTTCCTCCCTCTACTAATGTACCTATACCCGACATTGCCATTTCTGTGTGTGGTTCCACTATTTCTCCCCAGCAACAGGCCCGCTGTCTTGGGGTACTTGATTCCGAGCTTTCCTTTGCCCTCCACATTCGATCAGTGGCTCGCTCTTGTCATCTGCACCTCAAAAACATTTCTAGAATTCGACCTTTTCTTACTTTTGACTCTGCAAAAACTCTTACTGTTTCTCTTATTCATTCTCGTCTGGACTATTGTAACTCTCTTCTAATCGGTCTCCCTCTTACCAAACTCTCCCCTCTCCAATCTGTCTTGAATGCTGCAGCCAGGATAATATTCCTCACCAATCGTTACACCAATGCCTCTACCTTGTGCCAGTCATTACACTGGCTACCCATCCACTCCAGAATTCAGTATAAACTTATTACCCTCACCCACAAAGCCCTCCATGGCTCAGCACCACCCTACATCCCCTCCCTTGTTTCAGTATACCACCCTACCCGCGCCCTCCGTTCTGCTGATGACCTGAGGTTAGCATCCTCAATAGTCAGAACCTCCCACTCCCATCTTCAAGACTTTACACGCGCCGCGCCAATTCTTTGGAATGTACTTCCCAGGTCAATACGATTAGTCCCCAATCCCCAAAATTTTAAGCGTGCCCTGAAAACACATTTATTCAGACTGGCCTATCGCCTCAACACATTAACCTAATCTATCCCTGTGTGGCACAGCCAAAAGTTTTACCATAACCAGATTTCCTGCATCATGTTCCCACATGCTTTATGCATCCATTAGCCCTCTGTGTCTGTACTGTTGCACACTTAACATTATGGCTGGTCCATACAATCAGGGCAATTGTTACCACCCACCTTTCGTGTCTACCTCTTTCCTCATAGACTGTAAGCTTGCGAGCAGGGCCCTCTTTCCTCTTGGTATTTGTTATAATCTACTGTATGTGATTATTGTTATGCTGTAATGTCTATTGTCTGTACAAATCCCCTCTGAAATGTAAAGTGCTGCGGAATATGTCTGCGCTATAAAAATAAAATTTATTATTATTATTATTATATCTGAGCGCTATGTCACAGGCTCGATGGCACAGTTGTGACCAAAGTCACTAGAGGATAAGTGAGATTTTGAATTTCTGCAGACACTGGACACTTTTGGATTGTGTGAGGCCCACTGAATATCTGAGCGCTATGTCACAGGCTCGATGGCACAGCTGTGACCAAAGTGACTAGAGGATAAGGGAGATTTTGAATTTCTGCAGACACTTGTGGACACTGGACACTTTTGGATTGTGT